>NC_090442.1:591325539-592620562 GCF_031143425.1 Pleurodeles waltl | reverse complement strand
GTGTGCATTCAGATAACCAGGTGTATAAGGGGGTATCTCCCAGATGTGTCCCCACCCATGTCGCCTCCGAGTTCTCAGGAGCACCCAACCAATGTACAGGCTACTGCAATGTAGTAAAGCTCAAAGTTCAGAGCACCTAAGCCCCCGTCCTGCAGAGGACGCTGCAGGGTTGTAAGTGCCACTCGGTGTCTGTCTTGTCCCCATATGAGTCCCAGTAGCAAGCTATTTAGTTCACGAAAGAAACTCTTGGGAACAAATATGGGCAGTGCTGCAAAATAGTATAATAACCCTGGTAGAATCAGCATATTGGCTATTGCCACTCTGCCCAGGGCGAAAGCGGTAATGAACACCAAAATTGGAGCGATCCTTTCATTGATCGAAGCGTACGACCCAAATTGGGGTCTCTCAAGGCATCCATCTTGTGATACACTTGAATGCCCAGGTATTTAAAGGAGTCTAAACACCACTCCATTCGATAAGTGGGAAGTGCCTCCCTAATAGTAGCTGGCAGTTGGATTAGGGGAAAAAGGTAAGATTTAGACCTGTTTATTGCTCCAAAGGTGTCAAATGATAACATCACGTCAGGTAGCGTTTCCCTGCCGTTCTCCAGGTAGATCAATGCATCATCTGCATAAAGCGATATGATATGATACTTCCCATCCTCCGGAGCCCCCACTGCATGGCTCACATGCGTAATTGAGCAGCAAGAGGTTCCATCGCGAGCTCGAACAACAGGGATGACAGTGAGCAGCCCTGTCTGGTTCCCCTGCTAATTGGAAAGCTCTTGGATATCAGTCCTCCTATCTTCACGCTAGCAGATGGATTGGCGTATAAGGTCTGCACCCATCTCACAAATCCCTGTCCAAACCCCATATGCCTTAATGTGGCAAATACAAATTTTAAGCTTACAGTGTCAAATGCCTTTTCTATATCCAGAGATACGGCTACGCTGTTGTGTGCTGTGGGTGGGGTGTCATAGAGAATGCGTAATAGTCTTCTTATGTTAATGAACGTGTTGCAACCTGGTATGAAACCATTTTGGTCTTTATGAACCAAGGTATGAATGACGGGGCAAGTCTATTTGCAAGAACCTTGCCTAGTATCTTGCAGTCAAGTTTAAGAAGAGGTAATGATCTGTACAATCTTACATCTGCCATCTTTATAAAATAATTGTGAAAAATTCTGAGGTGGGGCCCAATGATTTTTATTTTTCAGCTGGGGGGGTGCAGCATTAAAAAGTTTGGAGACCACTGGACTACGGTCTTGCATCCAACAGCCCTTCCAACACAACATAGCGTCCCCCTGTATCCACCTTCTGGGCATGCTGAACATAGGGTCCTCCCGGTGCAATCCATATCATAACCCCCCTGGCATATGCGGAGGAAGAGGTGCCGTATACCTGACCTCCCCAGTGCTTCCTCAGTTTCTGCAATTCACTGTCCAATAAATGTGTTTCCTGTAAGATAGCGAAGTGGGCATTATGACGCTTGAGGAATGAATGAATTCAGTGTCTCTTGGCTGGTGTGGCCTTACCTCACACATTCCATGATAAGATATTATAACTCTGTATATTGTTTATAGTGTGGGTACCCATGATTTAAGAGAGTTCTTGGCGGTGCATGGGCTGGTGTGTTCCCGCCGATGAGGGTATGTGTCTGCATATTTTTGTGACGTACATGTATGATCATTGCAATTGACTGTAGTGCAAACCGTTGAAATATACTTTGTGTGATCCCCTCTCACCCAACAATAACATTGAACCCCAAAACTGGTGGCACACGGGCACACCTCCAATTACCCCCAATACTGACAAAAGAGAAAACATACAACAATTGCAGGTGAGGGCTGTCCATGTGGAAACCATCTGGGGAGGCGTGTCAGCTTCCATTGGGGGTCTGTGCCTTGGCCCTGCAAAAGGATAAATGATAGCCAAGACAGAGCCATCCTCAGCTCCTTCCACGATATAGAACATGTACCGTCCCAGTACGGGTAACTCCCGATTACCAGCCTGATTGCTTTGTCCCGCCACCAGTTCAAAATAGGGGGTGCCGCGGTTGTCCCTTGCAGACCCCCATTATCCTTCATCCATTCAGGCAAAAGCCCTCAATACGTGCCTCCTCGGGCGGCGGGTTCATCTTCCGATGTGGCTGTCAGGTTGGGTAGTTTATGCACCATGCTTATAGGTCATCTGCCATTTGGGGAGTGATGTCCGGTCCCTTAGTCACAACCAGGAGCGTTGATCTAGAGCATCCCATGTCTGAATCTGGAAAAGGCATGGATCAGTCTCATTGAACTGCACTTACCAAGATTATTGGGAGAAATGTACAGAGTCTGTAAAAGGAGCGGAAATGGGTTGCAGGCACCGCTTCAGGAGCATTGTGAAGAATATCATCTCTACAAATACGTTGTTAAATATTTGACTTTTGTGGTACACATGTAATAATTTAATTGGCTTGTTAGTCAGAAGCTAATTTATTGTATCATTTGTTATCTCAGGAGAGAGGTTTATAGAAAACTGAGCAGTCTGTATCCAACTCATGCTTGCCGACAGTACCTCGATGCCTTTTATCAACTGGAGAAGTGCTGCGGATATAGGGAGAACAGCATCCCTCAACTGGAGGATGTGTCGCGATTTTTAAAAGGCAAGACCACGATTGTTCTGACGACTTGGGAGTAATGCATTATTTTGTTTTAAAATACAATAGAACCCGTTAGCAAGAATTTTATTTAGAGCTTATAGAACAAAACACATTTTGAAAGTGCAAGACACAATGCTGAGTTTCATGCAGATGTTTGCCAATCTACAATTTAAAACAAACAATCGTACAATTTGTCTGCTAATTTTAGAATTGTAAACTGTCCAAAATTTCAAAGTACCAAAATATTTGCACAATCTTGACTTCCGATTGCGTCAACAAACCCTGTGTAAGTGGTGAAGCCGGGTACTGTTACAAATGTGACCTTCAGTGTGGCATATGTGCATTGAGCAATCACAAAATGGTGAATCCAAACATTCTTGCAAACATTTCTAAGTGTCAGCATTAATTTACAAGTTAATGAGAGGAGTGAGGACCTCAAATGCAAAGAAGCTAAGAAGTTAGTACTTCACCCCTAGAAACAATTTGGTTCCTCTGTACTGCATCTTCCTATTAGTCTTATGGTAAAATGTAATTTTAATTCAAAACACTTCTTAGAACCTGTTTGTGACATTCTCTTAATTTAAGTGTTGCCGTCTCAGGATCAACATGCAATCCACCTGTACTCTTTGCACACACCGAGGATTTTCTTGCTGAGCGGAACTAGTGACGTAACTAAACTTGAGGCCCCCCACTGCAAGGCACATGGAGGCCCCCCTCCAGACTCAATCAGGAGCTCTCAGGCCAGGGTACTGACCTGAGAGTGCCTCTGGAGCTTGCTCCCCCAACCCCCCCACCCGTACTGCGGGGGGGAGGCTATGTTATGCCACTGAGAGGTACAAGTACCTTGTTGAGTCTGAGGCTGGAAGGTGGTCGTAGGAGGGCTGAGTTCAACACTAACCAGCACTGTTGGACCTGGCCCTTTTTGCATGGTCATCCCTAAACATTTTGCCTCCTTCCTCTTATTTTTACTGACCAGTTTTTGTTGGCTGTAGGACTCTGGGCACTTTACCACTGCTAACCAGTGCTAAAGTGCATATGCTCTCTGTGTAAATTGTAATGGTGATTGAATTTTCTATGACTGGTCTATTTGATTTGCTAGTAAGTCCCTAGTAAAGTGCACTAGAGATACCCAAGGCCTGTAAATCAAATGCTACTAATGGGCCTGCAGCACTGATTGTGCCACCCACCTGAGTAGCCCTGTAAACATGGCTCAGACTTTCCACTGCAGTGTCTGTGTGTGCAGTTTTAACCTTGAACTTCCAATTCGACCTGGCAACTGTACCCACTTACGAGGCCCAAACCTTCCCTTTTTGTACATGCAAGGCACCCCTAAGGTAGGCCCTAGGTAGCCCCATGGGCAGGGTGCTTTGTATGTCAAAGGTGGGACATGTACTGGTGTGTTTTACATGTCCTAACAGTGAAATACTGCTAAACCCAGCTTTCACTGTTGCAAGGCCTATCTCTTTGATAGGTTAACATGGGGGCTGTCTTTAAATATTATTTAAGTGCAGATTCCCTTTGGGAGCAGATAGAAATGTGTAGTTTGGTGTCTCTGAACTTGTTTTTTAAATTGTCAGTTTGAAAATGCCACTTTTAGAAAGCGGGCATTTTCTTGCTTAAACCATTCTGTAACTCTGCCTGTTTGTGGATTCCCTGTCTGGGTCAGACTGACGGTTGGGCTTTTTGTGAATCCCATCTAGACAGTGAGACAAAGGGAGCTAGCCTGCATATGAGTGGAGGGAGGAGTGGTCACTTACACCTGAATGGGCTGTGCCTGCCCTCTCACAATGCAGTCTCCAACTCCCTGGTGTGAATCTGGAACCTGGCCTGGGCAAGGCAGGATCTTGTGAACAACAGAGACTTTCTGATGAAGTTTGCCAACTTCAAAGGCAGAAAGGGGTATAAGTATTGGACCCAAAACCCCTTAAAAATTAGATTTCTTCAAGGATTGAAGAGGAACCTCAGCCAAGGAGAAGAGCTGAAGTGCTGCCCCTGCCTGTGACTGTTCTTTGTTGGGATATCCTGAGGTTGCTGCTTCTACCGGTGAAAGGGGACAAAGACTGGACTTTGTTGTGCATTCCTGCTTGAGAAGAATCTCCAAGGGCTTGAGTTGAGCTTGCCTCCTGTTTTTGAAGTCTCAGGGCCATCAAAGACTTCTTCAGCCAGCACCTGGACTCTATGGTGAGACTCCTGCCCTGCCAAGTGGTGGCCCATCCAGTCCCTGGGCCCTTGAAAGGTGAAGCTGGTGGAAAAGGACTGAAATCCACGAAAAGATCACCGTACGGGAAAATTTTCAACTCATCATCTGCAATGCGGCTGATAAATGACGCGCCGCCGGCCTTTGGTCTGAAATCGCCACTCCGCCTGCATCGCGGCTGGAAGATCGAAGCATTGCGGCTGGAGAAATGATGTGCAATACATGCTAGCAGCTGCTGCTAATGACGCAAACCCCACGCACTTCCATTTTCTGACACCATACAACCGGATTTTGATGCAACATCGCATGAAAAATTGACGCAAAGCCTGCCCGAACCCAAGGCGCCGTCCAGAAATCGGCGCATCGTTCTCTTGCGATGGAGAAAAATGACACATTGCTGACCTGACCGGAGAAGAAACGGCGCATGGCCTCGCTTGCGAGTAAGGAATCGATGCATCGCTGACTTTTCGGACACACGCTCGCTCGTGTGGCTTTATTTTTGGTGCAAACCAGGTACTTTTGAGTAACAACAGTGTTATCACTGTTTTCTATGGATTAAGACTCTTATTCTTTTTAAAATTCATATCTTAACTTGTGTATGTTGAATTGGTGTCGTTTTGGTCTTGTTTGATTTAGATAAATATTACCTATTTTTCTAAACTGGTGTGGTGTCCATTTTGCAGTGGTTTCACTGTGTTACTGTGTGTGTTGGTACAAATACTTCACACATTTCTTATGGGTTTAAGCCTTTCTACTCATGCCATGCTACTAAGGGGGTGAGTAGGGGTTAATCAGGTGTGTTTCTCCTTTACCCTGACCAGATTGAGGGTCCCTGCTTGGACAGAGTGCAAACTGACTGACAACCAGAGATCCCATTTCTAACAAGCACCTTCTAAGCAGAGGGAAAAATTGGTAAAAATGGTGCAGTTGCACAATGAAGAAGCAACGTGGGTTTGTCTGATTGAGCTTAAGAACTCAAGCTCAATAGAATTAATCATCACTGCAGACTATCACAGTTTAATTAGGCTTCCAGAGCTGGTTAGTGCTGCACGTACCCTTACCTCATATGAGAGTATTTAGCTGATAGGTTCAGCTGGTCCAGCCTTATAAGTGCTGAAACAAACTCACACAAGCAACAATGAAGCTAAATATTCTGTGGGCTGAGGCAGGTCCTATAGTTCTGGAAGGGGGTGGGGGGTAACAGAAAATAATGTTTTTTTTTCTTATTTTTTCTTTTTTATTAACTACTGGACTCGATGAACCCTAACTTTGCAGCTTGCACTTAGGGAAGTGCAACTCAGCCCTAAATATGTATGAGAGCCATGACAGACAATAAAGTTGGAAACAGAGGATTGGCCGACGGCAGCAGCACCTCCTTGGAAGCCATGCTGTGAGGGGGTCGGCAAGCACTTCACCACTTTTTTGTTGGATAGATTAGCCAAAGGGGCTCTTTGGTCCAGAGACTATAGGCAAATAATTTCGTAGCAGTGTATGTACGCCAAGCGCTTGGAAGCACAGTAGCTCAAAGGGTTATGCAGTGAATATAGTGTAATGGAAGAGACCGGAGTACTGAGTACTGATGTTGATTGTGTTTGGTGCTGGCTTGATCATTTTATCATCTTGCGCCTCTGTTTGGTATTGTAACGATCAGAAATGCTTATAAGTTATCCTTATATTTTATGGTCGATATAAAACCACGATGCCTTGATTTAGAGTTCGGTAGTACCTGGAAAGTGTCCAGTATTTGGAGGACAAGTTAACTATGGTGTAGAGTTCACTTGTTGAATTTCCCCATCATAGGGATGATATGGCAGAAACAATTCAGTGGTGGATTATACACTGCATTTGTCATTTCCTCCAGAGATGAGAAAATGTTAAATTCCTCTTGAACTCTAAATCAAATTTACATGCATTGCATCTGTTAGAAGGCTACATAGAATTTCAAACACAGTTCCTCAGTGGCTACTTTCTACATGAAGTGAACTGGCGGAAAACGTGTAAACCAAAGTAGTAAAGTGTGTGCAAACAGTGGGGCATATTTACAGCAAAGTGGCACAGCGCAGCACAGTGCCAAAATTGGCAGTGCCACGCTGCATCACTTCAGAAACATAGGGATGCGCCGTATTTACAAAAATACTGCGCACCCCTGTGTTTCCTCTAGTGCTGTCACTAAATTTAGCTGCCTAGCACCAACGCAAGCACAGTGCAAGGGTGCCTGCGGTGAAAGGAATGATTGTTTATGTACAGGAAGGTGTACCGTTCCTGCACATAAACAATCAATAATGGTGATTTGTTAATTCTATGTGTGCTGCAGACTGCAGCACACATAGAAATAGCAAATTGTCATTATTTAATGATTGTTTATGTGCAGGAAGGGACACCTTCTTGCACATAAACAATCATTCATGGCGTTTTGCTCTTTCTATGTGTGACGCAGAATGCAGCACACATAGAAAAGCAAAAACGAGGAGAAATAAAATTAAAGTATTTCTCCTCGTTGCACCATGCTAGCGCCACCCCTGCCTCGTAAATCTGAGGTAGCGTCAAAAACAATGGGTGTTACTGTGGAACGCCCACAGCAACACCCATTGCACGCCCCTCTGCCATAGAAAACTGCATTGGAGGGGGGCATATTTACAAGGAGGCGTTAAGCCACAAAAAGTAGCTTAACGCCACCTTGTAAAAATGCTGAGGGCACAGCAGTGGCATTAAGGGTTTCTAAAAATGCCCCAGTGTGTTTTCAAACTATCTTAAATAGAAACGACAGAGATTTTTCACAGTAAATACAAAACTGCATGATCTTAATTGTCATATAAATAGTATGTGTTCAAGGTTATGATTACTATCAATGACAGGCGGAGGGTTTTCTCGTTTAAGATCATGAATTAAGGGATATCACAAAACAAAATAAGAGGTTAGTGAATGCTACTGTTGTTGTAAAAGAAACATTACTTGGACACTGAGTCAATATGGTGAAAACTTGCATAGTTTTAACTCAAACCGTAGATTTAATCTGACCCCTGGGCATCTGATAATGCATTTCAATTTGCAGAGTCTTCAGGATTCCAGCTGAGACCAGCAGCAGGGCTGCTGTCTGCACGAGATTTCCTTGCCAGTCTGGCATTCCGTGTTTTCCAAACTACTCAATACATAAGGCATCCCTCTTCTCCTGTGCATTCACCAGAACCGTAAGTAAAAATGTTATTTCTGTAATTTTTATCAAATATTCCAATATCGCACCCTTATGCCTATATGACCTGCACAACCCAGTGCAGAAATATATTATTTTGAAATATGCGCCTTTTCTCTTTACAAGAAGATGTTTGTCAGTCATACTGAAGGTATTTTGCGTGAAAGGAGGAACTACAAATTTGAGTAAAAGTGCTGCTTATTGTGAGAGATACAACTTCAAACGATTTAATCATCAAAAAGGGGAAGAGAGAACATGCAGTCTGCTAATATTCTAAAATTCACTGGTAGTTTCATTCCGAGAAATAAGTATATGCAGCTTGTCTCGCTTACCATCTCATCTGGGGGGGGGATTAACTCAGATCTCAACAGTTTCTGCAATTTCTTAATCAGCGTTTTCACCAAATTTCAAATTGACCTATGCGAAATGTACTAATTTTCCATCGGTGAGTCAGACACTTTTCGACACCACTTGTTCAAGAAGGCTAAGGAGACTTGGGGGTTGTCTGATCTCAGACCCTCATTTATGTTCGAGATACAGCGCCAGACTCAAGATCCGGTCCATATTCCATGCAGCACGGGAGATAATTCTAACTGTCGATTTTTGCTGTCACTAAGCCTGAGGATTCTCTTGTTGTCAGGCAGGTGCTGTTGCTTTAATCATCATCATATATAGTTTATCTTTGTTTACAAAAACAAATCATAAAAACATCTTCTATGAAAACATTTCATATGCACATATTTATAAAAAAAACAAAATATTTTAAATTATACAACAACATTTACAATATTAATCGATCAACACAGGCAGCCTACACTCACAATCAGTTCAGCACAATACTAGAGTCTTGATCTGACATCTCATTTCTTATTTTTATGGGCAAGTTCAAAAACTTCTCAATAAAGATACATCAAAAGTGACGATAATAATGAAACATACAACAAAGCAGGCTTCAAAAGGCTTCCCTTTAAAACAGGGACAAGATATTTCTTTGCTTGAGATTCTTTGTCACAAGGCCTGGATTCACTTAGGTCTACTGGGCCAAACTTCTCAGAAAGCTTAGTTTGTTGTGAATAATGCCAAAGTTAAGTCTTGATAATAGATTGCTCTCATTCGTGTTGTTAATCCAGTTCAGGTATGAATCCATTTAAGCTACTAAGGGAAAGTAAGATTTTACAGTTCTTTACTTAATTTAGTTGAATCTCTCCCAATGCATCGCCATGTTAAAAAGAGTTTGAACAATTCTGAATGACTTATTTTTATACAGGTGCCCTTCATTTTATCCAAGAAACCCTATTCCAGATCCCTACAACTAGACAATCATTCATAATTTCCCTATTCAAAGATGACATGAAGGTTGTCCTTTTTAATGCCCATAATAATAAATTTAATATGAAGCTCTAAAATTTCAGCTTCCCATGGATTCAAAAAGAGGGAACTGATTGATGTAAGCCCATTAAACAGAGAAGACATTTATTTTTCTCTCTGTGTATGTTAATTACGTTTGCATTACCCAAAACCCATTTCACCAAAGGCAACAGAGGGTATGCATTTGGCTTTGTAAACTGTCAGGATTTGTGCCAATGACTTTCACCCAAGCAAAGCAGTAAAGATAATGACTGCCAATGAGCATGTGTTGTCATCTTGGTGAAAGTAAAAAATGCAAGTTTAATTTTGAGTTTAAAGATACACCTAAAAACTGAAAACCCATCACAGATTTTGGTGGATCGCAGTTGACATGAATGGTTTAGATTTTATTTTTGTAGGACCTAAGGTCATAACATTGAGAATGCGATAGATTACGTGTGTGTTCTAGATCATTTATGCAGGCCACACAACATATAATTGACTGCTGATTGACTCCTCAAGACCATTTGTAGTCCTTGAAAGAACTACATCATCCTCATATAATGGTAGTAATACACTTCCTTCCTAGTTTTGTGGTGTCACAAATTCCATCTGTTGGGCTTGACCCTCAATGCAGGGTCATCCCTGAACTTTTTGCCTTAACCATCCTCTTTTCGCAACACATTTTTGTTAGCTTTTAGGACTATGTGTACTTTACCACTACTATCCAGTGCTAGAATGCTTGTGCTCTCTCCTTTAAACATGGTGAAATTGACTTATGCCCATATGGCACATTTAATGTACCTGCAAGCCCCTAGTCAAGTGGTACTACATGTAACCAGTGCCAGTAAATTAAATGCTACTAGTGGGCCTGCAGCACTGATTGTTCCACCCACTTCAGTAGTCTTTTGGAACATGTCCCATCCTGTGTGTGCAGGTTTTAGCTGCCCCTTGGCCTGGTAAAATATACCTTTAGCCAGGACTAAACCTTCCTTTTTAATGCTTATGTCACCCCTAGAGTAGATCCTAAACACCCATAGGGGAGGGTGAATTATATTTAAACAGTTGGACATGTACATTTAAGCTTTACATGTCCTGGTGGTGAAAAACTCACAAATTCATTTGTCACTACTGTGAGGCCTACTTCTTCCATAGAACAACATTGGGTTACCTTATTACATTGAATAAGTGATAACGTTTGATTGGGAGCAGGTAGGAACATTATGTTTGGAGTCTGAGGATTTGTAATTTAACACCCTACATAATGGTAAAGTAGGATTTTAAGTCACAATTTTGAAAATGTCACTGTCAGAAAGTTATAAACAAAGAATATGTAAGCCAACACTGCAGATTACTTCTACTAACAATTTAAAGTGAAAGAAGCCCAGCTATTTGCTTCTCTCATAAAACATTACTTCACAATGTTCAAAACAATCATTTAATTGTTTTTTCTTATTTGTCACAAAGGCAAAAAAAAAATAACCCAACTTCAAATATTAAATAGACATTACAAACAGAAAACAAAAATACAAAATACATAAAACAATAAATAGGAAAAACACTTATGACATGGATCCTCGTTCTGCAACACTATATACACATCAGGAACCAACTAATTAGCAATATCTTTTGGCTCACGCTTTTAGAGAGCAAATGAGCGGAGGTGCTCTTCTTGCATTCTTCAAAAAGTGCTTTTAGAAAGTTGGGATTTTCTTGTACTAACCATTTGGTGCCTGTAGCTTGTTCCCTGGGCCACATGACTAGATGTAATTGGTAGTTGGCCATTGTGTATTTCTCCCAAACAGTTTCATGATAGAGGTTCTGGGTGTTGGTAGGATGGGCCATCCTGGCTTGATGGGGGTAGAGTTGTCACCTACCCACCTACACTTCATAGGCACTGGGTGAGTATCCTCACACAAATAACTTCACACTAGCCTATTGTGCCCCCAGACAGACTGGGACAACGACATGGATGCAGGAAATTCCAGATCTCTGTAGGAGGAAAACTCCAGAAGTTTCTTCCACTTCAAAGTGGGCACCAGGCATACAGAGGGGACCCTAAGACCAAATCTTCAGTACGCCCCTGAACTGTGGATACTACAGAAGAAGGACTGCCCAGCTGACCTGCTGCACTGGACTGCCTGAACCCACAACTGGACCCTCCTGAAGTGCCTTGCTGTCTGAGAAAGAAGGCAGGACCTGCACGCTTCATCCTAGGCTTACGTGACGTCAAGTGTCAGCTGACTGACCTCCTGTTCTGCGCTACAGGGAAACAATAAGCTACAGATATCTCCCTGCAAGTGTCCAGCTGACCTGCTGCACTGGAACTGCTTAGACCGGCAACTGGACCTGCCTGAGCCCTGAACCCTTAGTGTGGCATCAGTTGAGCTTCTCCTTGAAGAAAAGTAGAAGTTCTAACATTTTGGGCTCATTAAAAATGTGTCAGTTTGTGCAAAGATCTAACTGTGTGCTCTGATCAGCAAAGCAAAGATCCAGTGAACCTGAATCTGCACGCTACAGTGACCGCCAGCGATGACCAGCAACGTGAGATCTGCACTTTGCACTACAGTAACGACAGCCCACAGTGAAAATCAACATGAATCTCTAGCAACAGCCATCTGCAAAACTCAACAGGATCTTTGCGCTACAGCGATGACTGTCCGTGAGGCCCAGAATACTGTTTGTACTATAGCAATAACCATCCACGATGCTCAACCTGCTCCTCACGGCCTCCTCCACTGAGAGTGGGACTCTTTGTGCTGGTCTTTAAGAAGGTAATTTTTTCCTATCTCATCTTTTATCTTCACTGGATCACTAAACAATTCTGAATGACCTATTTTTATACCAGTGTCCCTTATATATTTTATCCTTGAAGAGGCTGATCTGCCCTGTGATGGAATAGCACTTTCTGCTTTTTATTTTCTTGTTGCCAATTTTCCCTGTAGTTGTCACTAATGCTCATTTGCTCTTTTATTGAATTATTTTATTTTATATGTAAGAACGGTTTGTTACTTTGACTTTTTTTTGTTAGTTTAGAATTATTTTCACATTATTTTTATCTGTTTTATTTTCTCTGTAGCCACTTGATCTGTTTTAGTGTCACGATTGACTGAGCTTTCGCTTTCCATTGCAAGCTGTTTTTAAGTTTGCATAATAATTTTACCTGTATGCTAGAATTCTTGTAAATAGTTCATGATGAGCAGTAGGGGGGTAGGTCCTCTTAAACAATGATTGGCTGCCAAGGTCAGTCCCTTTCAACAGTTGCTTAACGTTCAGTGTCATTCACATCTTCTAGTGTGGCATTTCTCTTACCTCCATGTTATAAGCTATTAGGTGCAGATGTTGCATCATAGGAAGTGTTTCTTTGCACTGCATGAGATGCACTGTTTTCAAGAGAAGCAGCGGCTAGAAGGGACTATTTGATGAACAACAAAACCATATTGAAATGATAACCGACCCTCAATAAAAGCAGCTCTCTGTTCATGTTAACCAAATGCTTACTTGAAAGATTATCAAGACAAATGTGCATATACACTACAATGCTGATCAGGACCAATGCTGCAATAAAAAGATAACACAAATTAATTTATTAACAATTTAGACTTGACAGGTATTGCACTGCATTTACATACTTTTCTTGTTCTTAATGGAAATAAACATGTTTCACAGTGACATCTAGTAACCACTTGAGGTGCAGCACCTTTGCCCTGAAGATCAGACACCTGGTACAGAAGTTGAAAACATCCCTTCCTCCTGCACAAATCCTTTTTCTAAACTAAATATGGCATTAAGACATCAGTTGCAATGGACAGCATGCCCACTCAGAGACTGCTTGTCTTTTTAAAAAACTTTTTCAATATGAAAATATTTCAGAGGCGGCTCATCCGCTATGGTGGAGGAGCATTACCCCCACCCTGCCAGCAGCAGCACCTGCAAAACCTTTACTATAAAACGATACCAAACTGTGTTTATTATCATTTTATAGTAAAAGGGGTGGGCCCATAGGGCTGTGACGAGATGAAGGGGAGTGCACAGCACTCCCCCTTAGTGTGCATGTATGTTTGGCCGGCTGTCTCAGGCCGGCCAAACACACATGCTCGCTGGGCTCTCGCCAACCCAGCAATGCAGGCACTGCATTGCTGGGTTGGAGACAGTAGGCAGAGACTTCCGCTCTGCCTCGAAGCACCCTGGCTGGGCGCTCTGTCCAATCCTAATGCTGCTTTCATGCTGCCAGAAGCATGAAAGCAGCATTAGGATTGGACGCAGGGGAGGCGGGAGCCTGTGCCTGCAATCCACTTGAGGAGTGGATGAGAGCAGCAATAAGGTACTTTTTAAAATGATATTATTATTACTTTTCTTCCATCATGCCCCCCGCCACATGCCGCCCTGCCCCTTTTCCCTCCCGTGAGCCACCACTGAAAGTTTTAATACCTAAACCACACTGGTTTTTAAATGGGGTTAAACAAGAACACTGGTTATTGCAGGAATCCACTTCTGTGTTCTAGAGAAAAATGTTACCAATAAAGCAATCACTAGTTTTATACCAGTTCCAAAAAGTATGAATCTAAGCTCATTGGCTCCAATATGCAAGTTCTTGCAGAAGAAAATGGAGAACTCACAAGGAGATGAAAGAACCCACACTTGCTTCAAATTGATTGGAGCCAGAATTTATTCCTAACTAGATTGAGATGATTTCAGATTTTATTTTAACAGTTTGAGAAAGCATAGTAAAAGAAAAGGCATTTCTATGTGTTACATTTGTGAGACATACATGAAACCATGTTCTTCACAATCTGTTTAATGTGGAAACCATGAATTTGAAAAGGTCTGTGGGCATGCTGAGTTCATCAACTCTACTTATTACATATTTCTTCTTAGACTTCTGTAAGAGCATGTCTGTTCTCCTCCTAGTTATTAAACAACTTAAAACCAAGAATTTCTGTGTAAAAGAATGGTATGACAGTTGTGTCTAAAAAGGGTATGGCCAAAAGAATACAGGTTGAGTTGAACAACACAAAGAAAGGTCTATGTCAGTCATGAAAATATTCTTAATTGTCCTTTTTTCTAAAAACAGTGTCTAGTACTAGTGTGCAGGAAAATTCAGCGCTCCACTTCAAGGGGATTAAAGTGAAAGGAATACATTCAGAGAAGATCTCAAATTTGTTAATTGCTGCCATGCACAATATGGCATCTCTTACACATCTGTGCTTTGTGTTGGACCTGACCCCCTCTGCAGGGTCACCCCAAATCTTTGCCTTTCTTGCTAAACATGTTTTTGTTGGCTTTTAGGACTTTTCTCCTGCTAGCCTAAAACATGGCACATTTGATACATTTAATTTATTTGTAAGTCCTTAGTATATGGCAGTGCATGTACCCAGGGCCTGTAAATTAAATGCTTGCCCTAAAATATGGTAGGCGTGGCCTACACCGGATTGGTACTTTTAATTTACTTCTAAGTCCTTAATATATGGTAATGCATGTACCCAGGGGCTATATGTATTAAGTGTAACTAGTGGGTAGCAAGACTCATGGCGCCACTCACTAAAGTAGCCTTTAAAACATGTCTCAGGCCTGCCACTGCAGCCTGAAGTGCAGTTTTTAACTGTTATTTCAATTTAGCAAAATAAACTTTTTGCTAGGCCTAAACATTCCTTTTTAGTACTTATAGCTCACTCCTAGGGTAGGCCCTAGAAGTTCAGAGGGCAGGGTTTGTGGTATGTAAAAAATAGGATATGTGTGTGTGTAAGCTTTACATGTCTTGACAGTGAAAAACTCCTACAGTAATTTTTCACTGTTTTAAGGCCTACCTACCCCATATACTAATACAGATTACCTTTTTACATTTAATAAGTGCTAACTTCAGATTGGGAGCAAATAGAGACATGCTGTTTACAATCAGATGTATTGTAATTATATATCTTTTGAAAGGTAAACATGGATTTTAAATTACTGTTCAGAAAATGCCACTTTTAGAAAGCGGGCATTTTCTTGCCCAAACCAACTGTGCCTTTCTGCCAGTGTCCTGGATCACATGACTCTGAATGCCCCTGCTCTTGTGGCCTGTGTATTACTTTCAGAAATGGGAACAGAGAAAGCCTAGATGTGAGGGAAGAGGGTTTTTCTAACAGGATGGCTGGGGAGGATCTGTAACCTGCCTTTATTGCATTTCAAAGGGCCCTGCCTGCAGCACACACAAAAGAAGCTGACACCATGCCTGCCATGCCTTTTGTCACCCTAGACAGTTTGGAGCCAAACCCAGGTGAAAGGGAATAAATAACCAGAATCAGTTTGGGGGGAAGGTCAGGGAATTCCCCCACGCAAAGACTGGCTCCAGTTATAAAAGCTAGGCCTTCAGAACCTCTCAGCAGAATACTCCTGGACCTGGGGAAGATTCACAAGAAGGACTGTCTGGCTGCTAGAAGGACTGCCCCGATGCTGAAAAGACTGCCTTGCTGTCTTAAAAAGGAATATCAGACCTGTTTGAGTTGATCCCAGGCTACACAGAGTGGCTCCAAAGGTCAGTTGACTGACCTCCTGTGTGAGCCACAGGGACACAGCAAGAATCCAGAGGCCTCACTGTAACTGCCCTTATGGCTAGCCCCACCTGGACCTACGTGAGCTCTGCAGCTGGCCTCTGCTGGAGTGAGCCCTAATCGCCAAGATGTGCCCCCACAGGTCTTTGACCCTTGGATGTCATCAATGAGAACTCCTCTTCAAGAAAAGGTGAAAATCCTGAATTTTGGGCTTCTCGCAACAGCGAAGTGACCTGGGCCAGCGATGACCACCAATGTGAAGATCCAGCGGTTTTCGCGTGACCTGCACTTTACGACAACAACGACCTTCTGCGGCGATCACCCAACACAAAACTCCAAAACTCCAACTCCAGCGACAGCCATCTCTTTGCACTTCAGCAACAACCATCAGTGATGCTTAACCTGCTCTTAGCACTAAAAGTCTCCTCCTCGTAGCCTCCACCAGTGCTAACAGAATTCTATGCACTGAACTTGAGAAGGTAACTCTTGAGCTGGGCTAATCTGTTCGCTGTTACCATCCCATGCTGCATCATGGTCACCCTGAACTTGTGACTTTCCCTCAGTCTAGTGTAGCCAGATAACCATGGGATTCTAGGGATCAGCTTCTCACCTGGTGCTTTCTGCCTACAACTACAACATGCCCTCATCCTGTCACCTTCATGTTCCTGTGGAGCTTTCATGAGTCTTTCCTGTATTCTCCACGTATTCCCATTAATGTGCACTTAATTAAATACCTGTTCTATACTCAAGTACTGAACAGAAGTGCACAACTGTGTCCAGACTTTCTTTTTGCCTCACTGAAATAGCTGAGTGTTTGCTCCTTCATGATGTAAAACTGGCTTCCCCTATCAGATGTAAAATCATATACGCCATATCAACCTCCTTTTACAAATGGATGGCAGCGTGACTGTTATTTCCAAGGACTACTTCATGGTCAATCCACTGCCCCTCGCCCTCTCAATTCAGCCACAATTCTGCTAGCCAACATTGCCACATCACTTAACCCCTTCGCTGCTCAACCTTTTCCCCCCATGTGCTAAGACTTTTTTTGGCTAATTGGGGTAGTTTGCCCTGTGAGCTCCATACGTTTTTGTTCACATAAGGTATCCACACCAAATTTGCATCCTTTTTTCCAACATCCTAGGGATTCTAAAGGTACCCAGGCTTAGTGGGTTCCCCTGGAGAGGACCGAGGCCAAAATACAGCTAAATATGGGGTATTTGGGAAAAAAGTGTTGCAGAAGAAAGTGTCTGTTTTTTCCCCTGCAAACGGCATCAACAAAGAGTTCATGGTAGTAAAATCACCATCTCCCCAGCTTTCCAGAACAAGCAAACGTGAATCAGAAAACCACATTTTTCATGACAGTTTTGGCATTTTACTAGGACATAGCCCATTTTTCCTATTTTTTTGCTTTCAATCTCTTTCCAGTTAGTGGTAGAGATGGGTATGAAACCAATGGTGGATACAAGAAAGATATACCTTTCTAAAAAGTAGACATCATTCTGAATTCAGCAAGGGGTAATTTGTGTATATTTATCAAGGTTTTCCTCTATAAAGTAACAGCTGAAATAAAAAAAAAAAGACTGAAATTGAGTTGAAAAAAATCTAGCCATTTTTGTCTACGTTTTTGTCTGTAACTTTTTCTAACTATGGCAAATTTTCAAAAGTAATATACTGTTACATCAGCTGGACCCTTCTGGTTGTGAGGATATATAGGGCTTGTAGGTTTACCGAGAACCTGAGGTACCCAGAGCCAATAACTGAGCTGCCCCTTGCAATGGTACTCATCATGTACTGAGAATGACGCAATTCATTTGGTAAACTATAAAGAGTAAAAAATAGGTATCAAGGAAACCTATGTATTTCCAAAATAGGCACAAGAAATGGAGTTCAGGAGCAGTGGTTATTTGCACATCTTTGGTTTTGTGGGTACCCATACTAGCATGTGAATTAGAGGGCATTTCTCAAAATGAAATCTTTCTTACACACTGTCTTACATTGGAAGGCCCAAATGCAGAGAAAGACAATTGGTAATGAAACTTGTTGTACTATTCTGTGTTCCCCAAGTCTCCAGATAAAAATGGTTCCTCACTTGTGTGGGTAGGCCTAGTGCCTATGACAGGAAATGGCCCAAAATGCAACATGAACACTACACATTTTTCCACTGACTGAGGACCATTTTTTGCAATGCACCTAGCTGTGCATACTGGACCCTAGGTCAGCCGGCATCTAGTGAAATCTAGCAAACCTGTACATTTTTAAAAACCCGACACCTGGGGAATCCAGGATTGGGGACCTGTGTACCTCTCACCGGGTTTTGTCACCCAGAATCCCTTGCAAACCTCAACATTTGTCTAAAAAATACATTTTCCTGACTTTTCTGTTGTGGAAAGTTCTGCAACCTGAGGAAAGCCACAAACATCCTTCCAAACAGCATTTCCCCAAGTCTCTAAATAAAAATGACACCTCACTTGTTTGGGTAGGCCTAGTGCCCATGACAGGAAATGGCCCAAAACGGAGCGTGGACACATCACATTTTTCCACTGAAAACTGACCCTTTTATTGCAATGTGCCTAGATGTGAATTTTGGGCCCTAGCTCAGTCAGCACCTATGGAAACCTAGAAAACCTGTACATGTTTAATAACTGGACACCTAGGGAAATCCATGATGGGGTGACCTGTGTGGCTGTTACCAGTTTCTGTCACTGAAAATCCCTTGCAAACCTTAAAGTTTGTCTAAACAAATACATTTTCCCCACATTTCTGTGACGGAAAGCCCTGGAATCTAAAGGGAGTCACAAATTTCCTACCACTCAGCAATGATACCTCACTTGTGTGGATGGGCCAAGTGCCTGAGGCAGGGAAGGGCCAAAAACATAGTTTTTTGAGGGGGAATGAAAGCTGGTCCAAGAGGGCAGGTTTTGTAATACAAGTTTAGGCTGACTCTGCTTTGGGCACTCACACAAGTGAAGTATCATTCTTATCGGGAGACTCAGGGGAATGCTGGGTGGTAGGACATTTGTGGTTTATTTTTGTTTGTGGAAGAATATGGCAAAGAAATGCAAGTAAAATATATGATTTTAGTCACATTTTGAGGTTTGCAGGGCATTGTGGGTAAGGAAACTTGTCGGGATTCATGAAAAGCACACCACCCTGTACTCTCCTGGGTGTCTAGTTTTATAACATATCTAGATTTGGTAGATTTTCCCTAGACAAGAAGTGAGCACACTGTTAAGTCTCTTACTTCTGTGATGTCCCAAACACTCAAATTGTGAAAAAAACATCCTTGGGATTTATTAAAAAGACCCCTCACCCACCAACATAATTGGTGGCATGCTTCATCATTGGGACCCCACTCGAAACACCTAGCAGGTCAGGAGTGTGCTTCAACACCTAATTACAGTGGAGCAGGTTATTTTCTCGAATTAAATTCCCAAATGAGGGGAGAAGTGCAATTAAATTGTTTTGTGGTTACCCACCAATATGATGTGTTTTTAATCATGATCAAGTTGGACAAACTTTAAAAACAGTGGTTTTCATAATTTGAGTGTATGGGACATCACAAAATTAAGAGACTTGCTAGCGTGCTCACTTCTTGTGGTTGTTGATAGCAATTTTGTAAGGTGAGCGAGCTCTCTCTTCTCACTCTCTTTATAGATACATGCACATCATGGTTGGATTTGGCTTGAGGGTGAGTGAAGGTTCACAACTTAACATTTTATTAATAAGAGGTTTCACAAAAATGAAACACACTGTTAATAATTGAAAGGTCAAAAAACTGAACTAATGAATGCTCGTGAGCTGTAAAGCTGCACCAAGGCACCAACCACTTTACAGACCATTCACACACCTTTCATACGTGACACACACAAGACCATTCTCGCTACCAGCCTGAGGCCCAGCACATTACAACACACATCAACAGACAGCACCATTCAAGGGCCCATCACTTTCATATGCCCACATGCCTGACACAGCATTCACACCGACTGACAGAGTGTGTGGACTGATGTTTGGCTAGCAGTGTGTGTAGTGACCAGCAGCAAATCACTACTCACACACTGCCAGCCAAATGCCAGCTCACACACACCACAAGCAAGCACCAACTCACACATACTGCCAGGCAAGTGACACTCCATGCACACTGCCAGCCATGTGCAAGTCCACGCACACCACCAGTCAAGCGCCAGTCTATGCACATCACCAGCCAAGTGCCAGTCCACTCATACAACCAGCAAAGCGCCAGTCCATGCACACTGCCATTACATTTTTTTAACAAAAAAGAAAATACAAACCAATTGTAATTAAATTCAAAACTACAAACGCAACTGCTCTAACTAAGCTCATCATACTAATGCAAACCATGAAACTGAACAAAAAATATAAAATGATACAGACCAGGCTGTTCACTTTTATGCTCACAGTTGCTCCCAAAACTGTTTTGTGTGTAGTACAGTCTAAAAACATGCGGGCACACACAACCCAGGTTTAGAAGGACACTCGGGGAAGTGCTATCACTTTCCTTCTGCATGCCTCTTTCCATGCACACTTTACATCTCTTACAGGGATTGTTGTTTTTGGGCATTGGAGGATTGTAATCAGCAAAGTGGTGATTTTTAAATCCAGCCACATCCTCCACCACTCTAACTGTATGAACACTTGCCTGTTCCAGTACCACAAGGCTGCCTATCACACACTTCTGAAACTGAACAAATGTCACTTTTGACTCTGGATAACAATACTTGAGCACAACAAAAGCATTAAAGGTAGCTAAATAGAATAAATGGATAGCCAACTTCTTATACCAAATGTAAGCCTTAAAAACCGCAGTGTAAGGTTTCAACTTCTGATCTACTCTATCCACACCACCCATGTGCTTATTGTAGTCTAAAATGCACACAGGTTTGCACACTGCAGCAACCTGACCCCAAACAGTCACAGGTGAAAAACTTTCATCATGGATGGTAGTCAGCATGTAGACATCTCTCCTGTTTGCAAATTTCATAGCTAGCATTTCATCACTATGCAAAGGCCTGCACTGTCCCCTCTCAAGTATTTTACAAACAATCTCCTTTGGATAACCTTTAGGATTAGAGTGGTCTGTGCCACAAGAAAATGTGTCCACTTTGAACAATTCCCTGAACCACTGCACACCAATGTAGAAGTTATCAACGTATAAATGGTGACCTTTCTTAAATAGTCCTTTACCAAGTTCCCACACAGTTTTTCCACTAACTCCAAAAGTAGACAGAAAACCAAGGGGGTCAATAGTGGAATCCCTACCACTGTATACCTGGAAATTATTGAGATATCCTGTCCTACTCACAGACAGCATATACATCTTATATAATGTGCCCTCTTGCTAGGATTGTACTGCCTGAAAACCAAATGGCTCTTGAACAGGACCAAAGACTCATCCACAGATATTTCTTTTCCTGGAACATAGATCGCTGAAAATTGATCTACAAAGTGATCAAGGACAGGCCAAATCTTAAAGACGGTCACAATTAGGTTGAGCTTGTGGCAGCGCTGAAGCATTATCAACAAAATGCAGCATCTGAAGCAGAAGCAAATACCGATCAAAACTCATGACTGCAGGAAATATGGCTGTTGTCATCAATGGACTGGTAGACAAAATATGAAGACAGTGACGACTTCCTTTTCAGATCTATCAAAAAAGTTAAACCCAAGAACTTCTTCAACTCATCCAGATTTGTGGGATTCCACTGGGTACCTTTAGAGTGAGGCTTAATATTGTCACAGTTGTCCCTCAAATACTGTGCAGCATATAAATGAGTCTGCTCAACAATCTCACCTAAAACACATTGTTCATAAACAACTGAAATAAATTTATAGGCAAAATGTTTTCAGTATTCACTCTACACCCTGTGACACCAGTAAAAGCAAGCAACATCAGCTGCACCATGTCTGGGGCAACCCAGAGTTCAGCTCTTCCAATGGGAAGCCTTTCAGCCCCAGGCTGCAATCTATATGCCTCTTTCTGCACTGTCAGCACATCAGGGTCCTCCTCTCTAAGAGTGGCTTTCTCATCAGATGGTTCCTCTCTGACAGAACATCAATTGCCAGAATCTTGCACTTCCTCCTTTGCCTCAGATGCAGAGCGAGTCTCTTAATCATGGTGAGAGGAAGATTCAAAAAGTATACCAACAACCTGCTGAGTGGTCATCCTGTGGCCAGCCATAATCCTTACTAATAAAAGTAACTTGTCAATAAGTCAACAACAACCAACATTGTGTAAAATAGGAATTAAACAAAGAGTGGCTTAATCACAAAGACCCATTTACTCAAAAACAATACCACTCACTTGTCAGAGACAGCTAGACTCACTAGCACCTACTCTGCACGGACACAGCAAGCACCAATGATATCCCACTAAAAAGGAAACAAAAATAAAATTACATATAAGACAAAACAATATGCATTGTGCACAAATCCAGGGAGAATTTCACACACAATAAAACAGAAGCTAAATATGCTGCTATTATTACACCATTTACAAAAAACATATTCATGCTTGGCATGCCACTGCCAAAACCGCAAGCAGGAGTCACAGCAAAAAAATAAAAAGTTTTGCACTACAATAAAAAGGAGAAGTAAAACATTATGAACACCAATGCAAATGATGTGCCAGTCCACACACACCCCACCACCAAACATTCAGAACCTTTCTCTGGTGTCTAGTGGTTTTCTGCACCCCTTGGGAACAGATGGGCCTAAAAAATGGCCACTGGGAAGAAATGGCCAAAATATTTCCCCCCTAAAGAGAAGCAACTCTTGCCCAAGGGGCAGCTTCCCAACATCGTCAAAATACACATCCCTGGTGGCCTAATGGTTTCTGCCCCCTTGGAGACAGAAGGGCCTAAAAAAGACCGATCTGCCCCCAAGTCCTTTTGGATATTGATGCCGATAACTTTGCTTGACTAGTTTCACTACTGTGATGTCAGGGACAGTTACTGCCTAGCTTTTTGGCTAGCATATTTATCTCCATCTTCATTCAAGAACTACCAGATTGCCAGGCATGTTTTCACCCTTGTGATTTCTTCCTGTTATTTGGGACTTTCTTAAGAAGACATGTTACACCTTTTATTTGTGTTATTAGGTGGAGGCGTGGCACAATGGCTAATGTGAGGAGTGGCTCTTTGCTCCAACAGTTAAAGCGGAAACTTAACAGTCTCTTAACATGTCAAGTCTTTGACACTTGTATTTTCACAAAGCCCAACACTCTCCCAACCTATTTACCTCTAAGAAGGCCAACACAAAGGAGGCAATCAATAAGTAATGAAAACTACTCAAAGTCTACTAAAAATGGAAACTATCTATGGATGTGCGGAACTTGTGGAATTTTACTCTGTGGAAGTTTGCAGAGTTACAAAACACTCCGCAAGATACTGTGGAGTTCCGCCAAGGGATGGAAAAAAATCAGTGTGAACGGCAAGATGAGTTGCACAAAAGCGCACAACCATTTGCGTTGATTTTACTGCCTTTACTCGAGAAGCAGCCCTCTTACCACAACTGCTCCTATGACCACTTGTGTTAGAAAAACATGCCGCAAGGCTTGTTAGTGTCTGGAAGTCACGCTAGGGGATGCCAAATCTCACTCACGCTCGTCAGCTTGCTAGCTGGAGTCTGTTGTTCTGCCAGGGCCTAAATCTAACATTCTCTTTGACCAAGCACACACATTGTTTTCTTTTAATTTCAGCCTGCCATTTGTGCTTGTATCCTTGACTGATGAGCACAGTAAGACTACTGACAATAGAAGCTATTCTGACCTCACCTGATCTTACCACTGTTTTAAATATTGAGTCTCACCCCAAATTGCTTCCTCTCTTGCCGCTTGGCTGGCTTGTTTTCTCTCTTACCATGCACAATCTGTATCCGTACCCACCTAACTGCCTTTAAGGTTTCTTCCTGCTGGGCCTAACAGTCTTCTTCACTTTGCTTCACCCCTTTCAAACCTCATGCTCTACTCAGTGCTTTGCTCAATTGCTCTTTTTGATTCCTTAGCTACTCAGATGACAGGCATCTTTTTGTGAGGCTGTATGATCACACACCTTCCTCACAGACCCAGTTACGGTACTGCTTCATAGCTATCAGCCAGGGGGTATGTCAAAATGCTATTAAACTATCTGCCTCAATGGGAAATCTCTGTGTTGCATTAGCACTAGTCTGCATCCTCCAGTTTTATTACGTGCTTTCCTTCAAAGCCCTAGCTAGCCAAAACAACTGCTCCCCAATTACTTTGTTTAAAACCCCTCAGGAAAATGTCGTCCCTAATCCCTTAATGCAGTGATTCAGGAAAATGTCTACTCCAGACTGGACTCCTTTATGTTACCCTTGTAGCAGAGTACTCAATCCAAGTCATTCAGAACACACCTGCCATATTTATTCACGGCCTAATCCATCACAATACTGTTTGTTGCTATCGTCCATTCCTTCATTAGATCCAAGTGGCCAAAATAATCTGTTTCAAAAGCCTGTGTGTTTGCCAGTGGGGAACTTAGAGCAAGTGTCCGCTTCTCCTGCATTACAGTTTAATTTGCTATAAATCTGCCATTCGCTATTATAACATATATTCCACCTATTCCCTGGACTTATCTTGAAGGGCACTCCTTCTGACACCCTGCTGCAAAGCTCTGAAAAAGCAAGCCCTTTCATCTTTGACATAGCCAAATCACTCCATCTTTCACAACTATATGAAACAGTGGATAACTTGTGACATGCTGTTCTGCTGGTTCTCCCTGCTCACTCTTAGCCCATTTACTTCAACATGGGGATAGCTTCCATGTTCACTTCATTCTGTATAAACTCATGTTTATTTTTTCTAACCAGATATGAACTTAAAAATAGCACATTTAGCATTATTTGTAACTGTTGGAAAATGGGTTATTGGTAGGGCAGGTAGGTACCTACACCTAGCAACAAGCCACTAACCTCCACATAGGTACAGTTAGGTCTCAGTAAATTAATCCCAGCTCAACCCTTGGTAGCTTGGCAACGAGCGTCAAGGCTTAACTTACGAGACAAAGTGTAAAGCATTCAAATATCACAAAACAGTAATTAAATAAAACACAGGAAACAGTTTAAAAATCCAAAACCAATTTATAAAAATAGCTTATATTTTTATCTTTAAAATGACACAAAAACGATTAAAATCGGTTCAGGGGAACCGGAGATATGAATTTTTAAAGAATTATTACTTTTCTAGCGCTTAGAAACAAAAAGCGCCAATCGGGTCATCTGGTTGCACCTCGACCGGGGCAAAGTCAAACTTTCAGGCCGACGCGATGGAGCCCTGCTCGGCTGCAGGTCGCGGGAGGCCTCGGTTAAAAAGTTACCTTCTGACTTAGTCTTTATTTTGAAGTTTTTCTTCACCGGGACGAACCTGCCAGTTGAATCCGACCTCCTGGAGCCCTTGTCCGGATACGCGATGTGGGTTTCCTCTGTGGAGACTTTTACCTTCGGACTTAGTCGTTTTTTCGAGATGAAAATCCTTCGACCGGGGTAAACCTGGATCTTGATCCGACGTCCATGGAGCCCTTCTCGGACACGATGGCTGGGAGGTCCCGGTCAACTTTTTACGTTCGGACTTAGTCTCTTTTTTGGATGTTTTTCTTTACCGGGACGAACCACGAAGTCAGGCCGGGTCGCGTTGAGGCAAGCCGGCTAGAATTTCCGCGGCGGGTCGGTCCCTCTCTGGAGCTTTTTTCCAAAAATTCTCAAATATTTTCCAAACTTCTGGGGCTTCACCCAGATGTTCTTTTAAGGTTCTTTTGGGGTCCACAGCTCACCCCAAGGGTCCAGAAGTTCTGTGATTGTCCTTGGGGGGTGCGGACTTCAACTCCCAGAATGCACCTGGCGCAAACTCCTTTTTGGCCACTGGACAGTGGTCAGCTGGTCGCTTTCTTCAGGAGTTGGTGCAGGGGACTCTGGTTTAGCAATTTTTCACCTGTAGCAAACAGGGAGTCCCTCCTTGAACCAGTTGAAGCCAGGCAAAGTCCTTCTTGTGGTGAAGCCCAAGTGTGCAGCTGGTGCAGTCCTTCTGAGTGCAGGGTCCAGGTGCAGGCCAGGGGTCCAGCAGGGCAGTCCTTCTTCTTCTTTAGTACCTTTCTTGTTGAATTCTGGAGGGGATCTGAGGCGTGGGTGCAGGTCTGCCAGTTTTATCCTTGCTCCTGGGTGAAAAGCAGGGGGGTCCTGGTCCTCCAATCAGGTACAGGGTCGTCCCCCTGTGATGACCACTTCCTGGGAAGTGTGGCAAAAATCCATCCCAAAAGGCAACAGTCTCCAAAAATCCAACATGGCTGAATCTGATTTTTGGAGGTTACATCTGGCTGAGCCCACCCACTGGTGTGGCTAAAAATCATAAACACACCCCTCTCCTGCCCTCTCCTAATCTAATCAAGGGGGCACCTAGTTGTCTGGGGTTGCAGGATGTGGGGGTGTTGCTGGGTGCTGCAAATGTCCTTCTCTGCCTTTGAAGACCAGTTTGGCAGCCCTCCCCCTTCCTGCCTCACCATCTGCTGAGGGGAGATTCTCTCCCCCAAGCACATTCCTTTGTGTGAAGTCAGGCCACTTCACACCTCATCAAGGTAGCCTGGCAGAAGCTGCTGCAGGCTGGCCAATCAGAGCACAGCAGCAAAAACAATGCAGAGCTGAAATTGGCTACTTTTTAGGTAAAGTCTAAACTTTTTACCTGGACAAGTTATATTAAATCCAACAACTGGAAGTTGTGGGATTTATTACAACAATCAATTTGATACCAAATTCTTGGTATGTAACATTTAAGGAGACTTTAAAATTTAAAATAAAGTCTGCCCATTCTAGCCTATGAAGGCCATTTACTTCAATGAGGGAAAAACGAATTTGGCTGTTTTTACCTCACCAGGGCTTATAAATCTATTTTTATAAAGTCCCTGCTTATAGTTACATGGCACCCAGCCCTAGGGGCACATAGGGCACACCTTAGGGGTGACTTATATGTAAAAATAAGGTAGTTTAAGACTTTGGAAGTACCTTTAATTCCAAAGTCGAATTTGCATATAACTTTAATTTAAAAGCAGCCAGCAAGGCAGGCTTGCTTTTAAAATGACACTGGGCACCTCAGCAATGCACCTAGGTGTGCACCACCTATGCTGTGGTCCCTAAACCTACATGCCCTACCATATACTAGGGACTTATAGGTAGGTTAACTTAGCCAATTATAATTAGCCTAATTTGCATATCCATTTTACACAGAGCACAGGCCCTGGGACTGGTTAGCAGTACCCAGGGCACCATCAGAGTCAGGAAAACACCAGCATAAAGTGGAAAATGGGGGCAAAAAGTTATGGGGCCTCTGCAATCAGCCCTGTTTTCTCACACAACCCCCCCCCAGCCCACACGCCCAGGAGACTCAGCCCAACCCTGGGAGAGTCTTCCTGGCTTGTTAGGCGAGGAAGACAGTGAAGAAAACTGGCTGTCCCTTTGCAGGGCCTACTCTGCCTTATATCCTCCTATCAGGGTCACTCCCTCTGGGTAGTGAAGCCATCCCAACAGTAAAAGGACCCAACTCAAACTGAAACTTCCCTCTAGGGGGGTCTTCCTCCTCTCTCTCTGCCAACTTGGGTAGTGAGGTGCCCACCTCCCCTACTCTTAACTTTGCTAGGGCAACACCTAGCTTACCCAAAGAGGTCACCCAACACTTGAGCAACCCCACCATGACCAATAGGGTCAGGGGGCCTACTTTGCTATTGGCCCTTGGGTCTGCCTCCCAGGCCAAGTACAGTGCTGCCAGGAAGGCTAGCACCCAGCAGAGGCTACTGACAGCTGTCAGTACCCAGAACCACACCCTAAGCTCTCCACTGACAGGTGGCTGAGCTGCTTTAGGGGCATCTTTGGGGTCCTGGCACCCCTCTTGCTGTCTAGAGTGGGGGGCTACCACCTCCTGTGGCAGACACCCTCCTTCCACTCTCCCTTCTGTCAGTGCAGGGGCAACACCTTGCATCTGGACAGCTGCCTGACTACTCAGGACTTCCTTGGGGTCAGGTGAGGCCTCACCAGTGCCAACTCTGGGCTCCCCCCCTACTGGGGCAGAAGGCCTTTGGCTCCCTGGAACTCTCTTTAAGAGTGGCCTACCCTTCCTTTTCTTCTTTCCTTTTCTTGGGGACCCCTGTCTCCTAACTGTAGGGACTGACTCCCCAGGACTTTGGGTTGGGGGGGCGCCCTGGGCGACCACCCCATCTGTGACCAGACTCACCTCTGGGAGGTCATTGCCCAGGATACAATCTAGGGGAAGGTCAGCACTGACTACCACCCTAATCCAGTCAAGGATACCCTCCCTCTCTAGGGGCACTATGGCTACAGGTTTGGAGGTGACCTCCCCTGTGGCTATCCTGACTTTCTTTGTCTTTCCTGGGACATACATGTCTGGCGTCACTAACCGGTCACTCACTATAGTGTGACTGGCACAGGTGTCCCTCAGGCCAGTGGTAGGGATCCCATTCACTTGAATGTGGTGGAAGTGCCTACTCCCACCCTCAGGGATCACCAGCTTACCATCTGGTCCTGTCTCCCAACACAATGCTAGGAGGACTTCATCATCTGAGGAATCCTCCTCTATGGCTACACTGGACAGCCCAGTGCTAACCACCTTCCTTGGACAGGCTGCATCTCCTCTGAAGTGACCTGTCTGCTGACAGTCAAAGCAAGCCCTACTGTCCAAGAGTTTTTTTAACCCTGGGTCTCCCTGTCTCTGCTTGTCAGAGTGGGAGTGGGATTTACTCTCCTCCTTCTTAGGTTTCTGGGGTACAGAGGGAGTCTCTGTGATGGGCTTACCACCTCCCTCCTGAGGTTTTTGGGGACCTGTCCCCCCCTTCTTGGAGTCTCCCCCCTGGGACTTGACAACCACCCTGGTTCTCAACCACTCATCAGCTGCCTCCCCTAGCTCTCTAGGGTTGGTCTGCTTAGAGTCCACTAGGTGCTGGCGTAACCTTTCTTGGATACAATTGGTCAAGATGTGCTCTCTCATGATCAGATTGTATAACCCCTCATAAGTATCTACTTTGTTACCAATAATCCAGCCCTCTAGTGCCTTTAGTGAAATGTCCACAAAGTCAACCCAAGACTGGGTACTGACCTTCTGGGTGTCCCTGAACTTCATTCTATATTGCTCTGGGGTCAGACCAAACTTCTTGGCTAAGCACCTCTTCATACTAGGGTATGAATCTGCCTCCTCCCCCCTTAAGGTCAGAAGCCTATCCCTCCCTGAGTTGGGGACCAACTCCCACAAAAGGGAACCCCAGTATTGAGGCCTAACCCTTCTCATTTGGAGTGCCCTCTCAAAGGCCCCTAGCCACTTATCTATGTCATCCCCCTCTACATAAGCAAGAACTACCCCCTTGGGTAATCTGGGGCAAACTCCCCCACCCATGGACACCTCAGCTTCTTTATTGCTGCTTCCATCTCTTTTTTCTTTGTATGCCCACTTTTGCTTTTCTAGGGCCAGCTTCTCTGCTTCCAAAGCTATGTATGCTAGCTGGGCCTCCAGCTCTCTTTCTCTGATGGATGGGTTCTCTCCTCCTGAAAGGACCCCCTTCCCACCACTAGCTTTGGATCTGCCCCTAGTGACTGTATTTACTGAGGACCGTTCTTCCTCGTCCTCACTTAGGGTCAGATGCCTTCCCTCCCCTGAGTGGTTAGAGCTTGCATCCTCCCTTCTTTCTCCCTCCTCTGGAGCTTCTTCTGACTCTACCTCTTGGGCCTCAGCCCATGCTGTCAGGGATGTGATCAGGAGTTGCTTCCTGAGATCAGTGGTTGCAGGCAACCCTCTTTCAATACACAACCCCCTAAGCTGGACTACTGTCAGTGTGGGTAGGCTAGCCAGATCAAGCTCCATAGTTCCCTAGTTTTGTGTCAACAAAAACTTTTTGCTAAAATTGGAAACAAGAATTTAGAAAAATTACAAAAATTCAATAATTGAAATTAATCCAAATTTAAAAATTAAAAACAATTTTTGCACTAGGACAATTTAAAGGATTTTTAATTTGTTTTACCCAAAACTGTAACGTGATATTGAACACAAGTACAGGATCCCGTCGCTGCTTCCAATTATGTTGGAAAATGGGTTATTGGTAGGGCAGGTAGGTACCTACACCTAGCAACAAGCCACTAACCTCCACATAGGTACAGTTAGGTCTCAGTAAATGAATCCCAGCTCAACCCTTGGTAGCTTGGCAACGAGCGTCAAGGCTTAACTTAGGAGACAAAGTGTAAAGCATTCAAATATCACAAAACAGTAATTAAATAAAACACAGGAAACAGTTTAAAAATCCAAAACCAATTTATAAAAATAGTTTATATTTTTATCTTTAAAATGACACAAAAACGATTAAAATCGGTTCAGGGGAACCGGAGATATGAATTTTTAAAGAATTATTACTTTTCTAGCGCTTAGAAACAAAAAGCGCCAATCGGGTCATCTGGTTGCACCTCGACCGGGGCAAAGTCAAACTTTCAGGCCGACCGCGATGGAGCCCTGCTCGGCTGCAGGTCGCGGGAGGCCTCGGTTAAAAAGTTACCTTCTGACTTAGTCTTTATTTTGAAGTTTTTCTTCACCAGGACGAACCTGCCAGTTGAATCCGACCTCCTGGAGCCCTTGTCCGGATACGCGATGTGGGTTTCCTCGGTGGAGACTTTTACCTTCGGACTTAGTCGTTTTTTCGAGATGAAAATCCTTCGACCGGGGTAAACCTGGATCTTGATCCGACGTCCATGGAGCCCTTCTCGGATACGATGGCTGGGAGGTCCCGGTCAACTTTTTACGTTCGGACTTAGTCTCTTTTTTGGATGTTTTTCTTTACCGGGACGAACCACGAAGTCAGGCCGGGTCGCGGTTGAGGCAAGCCGGCTAGAATTTCCGCGGCGGGTCGGTCCCTCTCTGGAGCTTTTTTCCAAAAATTCTAAAATATTTTCCAAACTTCTGGGGCTTCATCCAGATGTTCTTTTAAGGTTCTTTTGGGGTCCACAGCTCACCCCAAGGGTCCAGAAGTTCTGTGATGGTCCTTGGGGGGTGCGGACTTCAACTCCCAGAATGCACCTGGTGCAAACTCCTTTTTGGCCACTGGACAGTGGTCAGCTGGTCGCTTTCTTCAGGAGTTGGTGCAGGGGACTCTGGTTTAGCAATTTTTCACCTGTAGCAAACAGGGAGTCCCTCCTTGAACCAGTTGAAGCCAGGCAAAGTCCTTCTTGTGGTGAAGCCCAAGTGTGCAGCTGGTGCAGTCCTTCTGAGTGCAGGGTCCAGGTGCAGGCCAGGGGTCCAGCAGGGCAGTCCTTCTTCTTCTTTAGTTCCTTTCTTGTTGAATTCTGGAGGGGATCTGAGGCGTGGGTGCAGGTCTGCCAGTTTTATCCTTGCTCCTGGGTGAAAAGCAGGGGGGTCCTGGTCCTCCAATCAGGTACAGGGTCGTCCCCCTGTGATGACCACTTCCTGGGAAGTGTGGCAAAAATCCATCCCAAAAGGCAACAGTCTCCAAAACTCCAACATGGCTGAATCTGATTTTTGGAGGTTACATCTGGCTGAGCCCACCCACTGGTGTGGCTAAAAATCATAAACACACCCCTCTCCTGCCCTCTCCTAATCTAATCAAGGGGGCACCTAGTTGTCTGGGGCTGCAGGATGTGGGGGTGTTGCTGGGTGCTGCAAATGTCCTTCTCTGCCTTTGAAGACCAGTTTGGCAGCCCTCCCCCTTCCTGCCTCACCATCTGCTGAGGGGAGATTCTCTCCCCCAAGCACATTCCTTTGTGTGAAGTCAGGCCACTTCACACCTCATCAAGGTAGCCTGGCAGAAGCTGCTGCAGGCTGGCCAATCAGAGCACAGCAGCAAAAACAATGCAGAGCTGAAATTGGCAACTTTTTAGGTAAAGTCTAAACTTTTTACCTGGACAAGTTATATTAAATCCAACAACTGGAAGTTGTGGGATTTATTACAACAATCAATTTGATACCAAATTCTTGGTATGTAACATTTAAGGAGACTTTAAAATTTAAAATAAAGTCTGCCCATTCTAGCCTATGAAGGCCAATTACTTCAATGAGGGAAAAACGAATTTGGCTGTTTTTACCTCACCAGGGCTTATAAATCTATTTTTATAAAGTCCCTGCTTATAGTTACATGGCACCCAGCCCTAGGGGCACATAGGGCACACCTTAGGGGTGACTTATATGTAAAAATAAGGTAGTTTAAGACTTTGGAAGTCCCTTTAATTCCAAAGTCGAATTTGCATATAACTTTAATTTAAAAGCAGCCAGCAAGGCAGGCTTGCTTTTAAAATGACACTGGGCACCTCAGCAATGCACCTAGGTGTGCACCACCTATGCTGTGGTCCCTAAACCTACATGCCCTACCATATACTAGGGACTTATAGGTAGATTAACTTAGCCAATTATAATTAGCCTAATTTGCATATCCATTTTACACAGAGCACAGGCCCTGGGACTGGTTAGCAGTACCCAGGGCACCATCAGAGTCAGGAAAACACCAGCATAAAGTGGAAAATGGGGGCAAAAAGTTATGGGGCCTCTGCAATCAGCCCTGTTTTCTCACAGTAACCCTGTCATTTTGCTGTTGGGAACTCAATATACCTGCTGGTACAACTTTAAATTCAAATTGGTGCAAGCCTATCTGTCAATTAAAGACCACTTTTAAAGAAATGCATCTGATTATAAGCAAGAAAATCATTGCATATACCCTCCCTTTTTCAAGTCTAGGAATCTAGAATCTTTCTGACAGTTTGGGCCTTTGATAGAACGCACACTGCCTATAGGACAGAGACCAATCCATTTATAACCTCATGCATAAGGCCATTAGCCCAATCATCAAATACATTAGCTTGTAACATAGATTTTTTGTTATCATGTTTTGGGGGGGTGGAGCCTCGCCACCGAGAGTGATGGCCAACTGATCCAGAGCCTCCGCTGCTTTGGGAGGCCTCAAGAGTGCTGCCACTGGTAAACGTCAGGGTGACTGTGGCCAAGGGACTAAGCAGATTCTGCCACTACCCCTGATTAGTCGGGTGCCAGCTTCAGCCTTTAGGAATACCTCCGTGGCCTGGTACTGGTAGTGGGGAGAGACATCGGCCCACACACAGCAGCCTAGTGCCAACCTAGGAGGAGCTCGCTGCCTACTGCACAACAGCGCAGCTTTTTGCTGACAGGCTGACTGGTTGCGAAGGGCCAGCCCTCGGAGGATCTCTTTTGGTGTCATAGACTGTCTTGGATGGGATATGGTGCATAGAAGAGGACACGCCTTTCATCTCACCTGTTTTCCGGTTTCCTGATTCTTGCTCCCTCTGCTCTCACGCCCTAGGTCCACATGAGAAGGTACACGATATTCAGAGCTCATAACTGCACATGAAGCTCTGGGGGCAATGTTCTGCCTTGGGGGAACGCACTTCACCTCAGAAGCTAATCACAGTGGGGGAGCTGTTCCTGGACTGTGGGGCCCCTCTCCCGCACCATACAGAGGCTGGGGTTGCCTGAGACTGTTTGGTGGATGGGAAAACATGGGTTCCATACCTTCCTGAGCATCAATGCCCCACCATCGACTCCCTCTTTTCTCACCCTCCCAACCAGACTTCTACCTGGAGCAACCTCAGAGGTGACTGGAGGAGCCCCAGAGAGTATATTGGATCCTATGCTGGGGGATACAGTTGAGGAGGAGGCAGAAACATTTCCACTAACCTCTTTGCTGCCCCATGACCTGAAACCCATCAGGAGCGACATACAACTGATCGTATGCCCTGTGTTTCACTCTCACCTGTGAGGAAGCTGCGCCACTGACTGCTCTTGCTGTGGAGTGCAATGACCTCTGGCAAACCTTTACAACAGCCTTATCCGCCACCTCGGCGGGCCCACCAGAGCACACACCAGAACACATAGTGGATTTGATCCTAAGGGAAATCACAGCGTTGGGGCACAGACTGGAGGTCATGGACAAGAAAATGTCAGACCTCGCATTTGAAATGAAATCCATCTGGGCAGACGTTACCAGCTTTCATGATAAGATGAAGGGGCTGGTCCAACATCTAACAGTGCTGGAAACAAAGGTTGACCATGACCCTAACAAGGACTCTGAACTTGGGTGTATGTGAAACAAGATTATCGAACTAGAAGATAGGAGCCACAGGGACAATTTGCACTACTTAGGCATACCAGAAAAGGCAGAGGGGACAAATGTACTTGGCTTCCTCCTGGATCTCCTCCCTGCCTTACCTGGCTTTACTTTCTCTCCACCACTGGAGATTCAGAGAGCCCACAAGATTCACCTGGAAGGATCAATCAAACCTGAGAGAATGAGGCCCATCATAGCATGTGTTCTCTTTCATGAACAGGTGTGCCAAATAATTGCAGGATCATGAACACACGGCCCAAAAGATTGTGAGGGCCACAAGTCCCACATGTTGGCTGACTTCTCCAGGGAAGTGATTGACAAACGGAAGGCCTTCTTTTCTCTCAGACCTCAGCTGTGTAAATGGGACATTAAATATGATCTCTTTGAGCCAGACACGCATGTGGATAATGATGAACTGCAGGTCTAAAGATTTTTATGAACCAGAGGACCTCCGCTCTTTCCTGGATGGCCTTCAGAGCCTGAATATGGAGATGTCCCATGGCGCCTTAGTTACGACCGCACCACACATGGCTACATCTGCCTTAGGGACTGAGGGCCCACCTCTGTGAGGGGTCAGACATCGGGAAAGGCTGGCCCGATCACAGAGCAGAAATGACAAAGAGATCAGAGCTGTGCTGGAACTCATGCAGGACAGAGGGCGTGATAGATCCCAGTCGCCGCTGAAGACCAGGCCCACCACAGACTGACTTACAACTGGACCAGTATCAAATTGTCCTTCCACTGCCTGCAGATGATTATCACCTGTTTGTCTGTTTGTTGTTCACTGTAATTGTCATTGCTCTTTACCCTGGCCTAGCGGATAGCTGCACCCACTTGCTTCAATATTTTACTATGGCATTGTTTTAGTATGGCATCATTCACTGATGGTTCTATTCTTCCACCATCCTCCCAATATTGATAGGGTCATATGTTTATTGTCTAATGCTTTCATGCTTGCTGTCTCTTGCTGGGATGCTCCCCCACACAGCTGCAGGCCATCATTCCACCATACCTGGGGCCCTACCTCTCCCCCCACTGTGTGTCAAATGCCTGGCATCATACTCCTCACTCCCTGGGGTCTCTGGTCTGCTCTGTGCTCCCACTTTGAGTCTATTGCTGACGCCCCCACTAACAGCAGAGACTGACAACACCGCTCTCCTTCCTCTCCCCCCACCAGCTCACTCATCCCCACTTCCATCATCCTTGTCTCAGGGACCATTATGGGCAGGCACAATATTATGTATGCTGGCTGAATTGGAAGAATTTGGGCTAATCCAAATTCCATTTGTAACATGGTGTTCCAGCTAAATTCCACCAGTCACTGTGTGGTGGCATACTTTCTAGTGCATGGCTCCAAAACAGTAAGTTAGCTAAGCGCTGGCAAGATTTTATGTCCCCTAGCATGATTTCTGGTTGCTAGGAGGACATCCGGATAGATTTTTCTAACACGTGAGGTTGCGTTACGTCCTTACTGTTTGTGGTCAGAAGGCTGTCATGCACGTAGAAAATCTACTCGAGTGGCAGCAAAATTAACTCAAGTAGCTGCACCCTCTGGCATGCCACGTGGTGCCATTTGCACTGGTTTTTCAGTGTGGAATGCAGTCCCTGCACTAAACTACAGCACAAGCAGCATGGTGTGCCTATTTCTGCTCATTGTCAGAACTCTGTGGCATCTTGCAGAGTTGTTATGTACCTCCACAGAATTCCACAGAGTCAAATTCCATGAGTTTCGCCCACCCCTAAGGACTATATGGTTGCCCCTTCCACTTCTGTGTGGCAAACCAGAGTTTCTCGCCCTATTGTCATATTGCTCCTCCCTTGCTGAGCCATTCCCTTGGCTCCTGCCTCATCCATCTCAAGATACATAGCATGTGTCAGTGTCACCAGATCCTCGGGGTCGGTGCATATTCCCAACACGTCCACCACTGAACAGCTCCAAGACTCTGAAAGATAAATCACAGAGACTGAGAGAGTCCAAGAGGGGAAGAGGGGATTAGGAAGGGAACAGCTGGGAAGGAGACCTGTAGTAAGAAAAAGGTTAGAACACACAATATGAACATTATATCTCCTGAAATCAATACTAGACTATGATTCTAAGCCTAGTCACTCTGAAAACATGAACAATCTAAGAGTTAAGTTTAAAATGACTAAGTTTCAAGATGGCCGGATACCTGTAGGGGAATCAAGATGAATTAAATGAAAACTTTCTTATTCAAGTACTTTCCTTTACATGAGAATCAGAAAAACATTCTGACTAAATTTTAAACCAGTCATATAAATCCTGGTTTGAGAATGTATACTAGGACCATACAATATTGCATCTAGAAACTCTGACCTTCTGTGTACTCTTAAAATGTTTCAACACAAATTGCGCATATTGCAGATATATATATATATATATATATATATATATATATATATATAGTAACCACCATAAAAGGATTGTGCACCATGAATAACACAATATGGATTCAGGAAACAAATCACATAACTTGTCAACTCGAATATTACATAATAAATATCTTAGAATAGTGGCATACAATAAACAACATGAAATAAACTCGAGGAGAGAATCGTGTGTCTTGCCGATTCGAGTGTCACCATGTACAATACCAAGAAATGGTAGCACGCAATGAATATCAAAGTCAAATCATCATTAATCGAATTGCGCGTCTTGCCGATTCGTAAAACACGATGTAAATGTCATGAAATAACAGCTCACAATAAATAACAAGATCAAAGTACAATGAAACGAATCACGCTTCTTTTGCCGATCCTTAAGCCACCATGTAAATGTCAAGAAATGGTAGCGCGTAATGAACAACCAAGTTAAATCCCCATGAAACGAGTTGCGCGTCTTGCTAATTCGTAAAACATCATGTAAATGTAAAGAAATAGTAGCGCGCAATAGACAATAATGTTTAAACACCATAAAACGAATTGCGCGTCTTGCCGATTCTTAAGCCCCAATACCAATGTCAAGAAATGGTAGGACGCAATGAATAACAAAGTCAAACCTTTATGAAACAAATCGCGCGTCTTGCCTATTTGTAAACTACCATATAAATGTCAAGAAATGGTAGCGCGCAAGTAATCTGTTACTCATTTAAGAATTAAACCAAGAATATGAAAAATCTCAATAATGGTGTCGGGACAGTCCAACCACCGTCTTACAGCCTGGAACAATGATCACCAATGAAAGATGAAGGGCAGAAGACTGGAAGATCCAAATAGGCCGGTGGGACAGGAGCTCAGGAAGAAGCTGCTGCTCTGCACCGGGACCTCTGAATAGTAAGCAATGAGAGTTGGGATGGCTCTCTTTTATAGAGTCTTGGCCCAGCCCAGAACCACGACCAGGCATGTTGCAGGGAAAGTCTCTGGAAGGCCCTGGAAAGGGGCCACACCCTAACACACTCTGAAAACCTGCAGCAATACATTGCAAAGGAACAGTATTTGTAAGCATATTAAAAAGAAGTTTTCAGGATTGAACTCTGCAATGCAAAAGGTTAAACAACAACATATCAGCACAATGCGTAAATTACGTTGTTTTGAGAGTGCTGGGTTTTTGCATTTTTGTCACCAATAGAGCGCGTACTACTCTGGTGTTGACAGCACGCACATAAGCCATAGTCCCCCATGGCCTAGTGGCAGACACAGGTCCAGACCTGCTGACTATAGTTCCTGACTGGTTCCAGGCAATGGATTGATTTATCAAACTTTGTATTTCCTACTTCATTCTCCCTCTACCCTCTTAACACCACACTCCTGCCCTTCTGTCCCCTCCCCCTCAATTGCTTCCAGTTAGCGAGAGGGAGTTCTGGATCTGCACTGGGTGGTTATTCATCGTCTCTGTCCTCTCCCTTTCACTCTTTGCATTACTCCTTCATTTCCGGCTTCTCCCTTTGGAAGATAGCTCATGGCAAACAGAGGGAACTCCCCCCTCTTGCCCTATCCCATTTCTTGCTAAATGTTACTAAATGTTGTATCATGGAATGTAAATGGCCTTACACACTCTATAAAGTGCAAGAAAGTACTCACATATCTGTACTCTAAATGTGCTGATATAACCTTTCCACAGGGAAACCATCTCACGTGTAGTGAGGTGGAGAAAGTCTGGAGGGATTGGGTAGGCAAGGTTATCCACAGCAGCCGCCTACTGCCAGCGGGTGATGGGACCATGGTGTCCTGGAAATATGTCTCAGCCATTCTTTTATGAAAATTGCTTACATACACAGTGCTTCAAACTTGGATAGACCTGGAGGGCTGATATGTGTTCGCCAAGTTGTGAATTAGCGGTAGTGTGCTTTGCATTGGCTCAATCTATGCCCCACTTGGGCCAAAGCATCAGTCCTTCCTAGAGCTCAGTTGCCTGCTGATAGAGATAGGTGCCACTGTTTGCTTATGGGGGGCAACTGGAATGTGCTATGAGATGCAATACTTTATCGCACTGGCCCCACCGATGCATTCAGCAATGTGACCTAGTTCCCCATGAGTGACATTCTGGAAGACCATGACCTTCTTGATGTGTGGCACCTTCTTCATTCTGCAGAGAGGGAATATACCTACATTTCATCAGTACACAGCACCCAACTGAGTCTGGATTACTTTCTTGCATTGCACCCATTGGTCACCATGATAGGTGACACCCTGATCTTAGAAGGATCGCTCACGGTCGATTCTCTGATCCTTCAATTGGCTGACATAGGGTTTGCAATGCCAATTCGTAAACCCCGGCACCCCAACCTCTCTCAATATAAACCACCAACAGGTAAGGACTGACTCAAAACCCATATTACTGCCTACTTTAAACTCAACAAGGGCACAGTAGCGTCAGCCCAAACTTTGTGGACAGAGGCCAAAACTACCATTAAAGGGCAACTGATGAGAGATACTGCAGTAATCAACAGGCAGAAGGTAGACCAGCAATGCTCCTTAGAGGGAGCCATAACTGATGTAGCACACCTATACATGGCCAGTCCTCCAGCTGCAACCAGACATCACCTTGAGAAGGCTTACCTGGATCGCAACACATACTTTACTTTCAAGGTGGAATATGCCCTGCAAAAATTGAAATGCTGAAGAAAGCAGGTTCCTCATGGCGCCATTGTAGCACAGGGAAGCAGGAATGGCTATCCCTGCCAATTAGACTGAGTCTGTTTGGATCGTCAACTGCTCCAAAACATTGCAAACATGTTCATAGACTATTACCGGGGACTTTACACCCCGAAGTGGTCATGGACTCAGCATGTATAGACACTTTCTTAAGCAAAATTCACTTGCCAGGCTTCAGCGAGGCAGGTAGGGAGCTTCTCCAGGGCAAAATCACCAAAGAGGAGACAGCCCAAGCTATCTCCAGCTTCCCGTATCAGAAGGCCCCCAGAGAGGATGGCTTCCCCACCGAATTTCACAAATGGACAAGGGCAGAGGTGGTTTACTCTCTGTGCAATGCCTTCAAGGAGGCCGAACAAATGGGCATTCTTGGATTCCTCTCCAACAAGGCCCTGATCACAGTCTTCCACAAGCTATGAAAGGACCCTCTCCTTTGCAGCAGATACTGAACCATTTCCCTCTTCAATGGGGACATCAATGGTTCTTAAATGGGTAATTTCCCACTCTGGAACTTCATCCCACAATCACCTCCGTAAACTGGCCAGCACCCTGTGGTTGGCCAGAGATCTGCCAGAGGAAGCGATGGCCCTATCACTCAATGTCGAGAAGGCCTTTCACAGAATTAAATGGGGGTACTTCTTTGTGACACTACACATTGTTGGCCTTGGGCTGACTTCATTGTTAAAGTCCATTAGCTTTATTATTCCACCCCACAAAGGTCAACTGCAAAGGCTTTCTCTTGGACCCCTTCTCAGTCCATAGGGGGACACGACAGAGGTGTCCGCTGTCTCCCCTGCTCTTAGTCCTGGCATTGGAACCTGTGGTACTGGCACTGTATTAATTGGAAGAGACCATGGCATCCCAACTCCAGAGGGCCCATTGACAATCTATCTCTATGCGGATGGCATCCTTCTAATGCTCTCCACACTTCCCACTTCTCATGCGGTGTTGGTGGCTACCATCTCTGCCTTTGTGTCACTGTGTACAAGGTAACTGGAGGAAAAGTGAGACCATCCCACTCTTGAAAAAGATGACCAAGGCAGCCACAAGTGGATATCCATTTCAATGGACAGTGCCCATCTCAAGTATCTAGGAATGTATGTCAATTAGGGTTAGGGTTTAGAAAGTATGGCGAGGGATATCATTGAACCACTCTTGGAGAGGGTGAGACTGGATAACGACAAGAGGTCACAGTTAAACCTGTCACTCTGTGGTAGGACGTAGGGGGTGAAAATGGTGACGCTCCCGTGCTTTTCCATTGTTGATGCCTCTAAAGATTTTGAGATTAGTTGACAAGGGAATCAAAAATGTCATCTGAGGAACAGCAAAGCCCTAGCTGGCCATAGGCAAACTCATTGTTCACAGGTTCTGTGGAGGTTTGGGGCTCTCTTCTGTTGAACACTAAAGCACCACCTACATCTGGCACAGTTTGCCTATGTGCAGCTCCATGTTCCAGACCCTACATTATGAGATGCAAGCAATAACAGAATAATAGACAGTCTGCCAGGGCTACACTCCTTGTACAAATCCTGTACTACCACTCCTGGACGTGAGAACCCCATGAAACACAGACCATGACCATGATTATACACAAGCCCTCAGGTCCATGTCAGTGGACACCAGCCTTCATGAGATGGCACCATTATGGTGCAATGCCAACATCTGCATAGGAGGGGAAATGCTTACTAGGAGTCCTTTGGTTGAAGCAGAAATACTCTCCCTGAATCAGATAATAGCTCAGGTTGTTCTTAAATTTTTTGAGGCACTCCAAGCGGAATTCCTTCTGCCTCTCCACCCTCAATGGAAATATATACAGCTTTGACACTGCCTCACTCATAGACTGAGTACCCAACCGAGGGCCATCCCCCATCTCTGGTGCTTACCTATCTTACCATGTGGGGACAGTTCAAGTGTGTGATGTCAGGCCTTTATGACCTCTTGAACCACAGTAATACTCTCAACCGCAAGTTGAGAAACTGCTGGCCAAATGGCAAGAGAGACTTCAGCTACGAGGTAGAGGACTAGGCCGGGATACTGGATAACCTGAACTGCGGGTTCAAGAGAAGTAAGGATAAAGTTCTGCCTCTTTAAAATGTTACATCAATAGCAGTAGACACCTATAAAACATGAGGTGGTGGAATTGCTGAATCACTCTACTTGCTGGTGTTGCAGACACACACACACTGGGACATCATGGACATACTCCTTGACTGCCAAAACATCTGAGCCCTTTTGTGTAAGTTGTGCCTTTGAAGTGAGGAGAAGCTTTTAGAGGTAGGCCTTTGAAATGCAGAGGTTCCCTGCCTTCTTGGCCCTGGCTCCAGACTAACTACAGGGGGTAAGCAGCTCTTTGTGTGGAGGCAGGACACAGCCTATTCAAATGTAAGTGGGGCTGTGCGAAGCTTCTCCCTCCTATCGTGCCAGTGATGAACCTTCCAGGCATACCTAAGCTCTCTATTGTGTGTGGCTATCTAGGAGGAATACACAAAGCCCACTGTCAAATACACCCATTTATCTGCCCCAGAAACATGCTGCAGGCACCAAATGGCTGAGGCAGGAAAATGCCAACTTTCTAAGAGTGCCTTTTTCAAAACTGTAAGTTAAAATCTGACTTCAAGTTAGGATTTTTCATTACAATTCCAAAGACACCAAACATGAACAGATTACATGCTCCCATTTGAAAATTATAGCTTATTAAATGTAGTAAAGTAATTCCAATGCTATCCTAAATAAGTGGTAGGCCTGGCAGTAGAGAAAAAAGAATGTAAGATTTGTTCACTACCAGGACATGTAAAGCTTGAAGGTTTTAAATAAATTGCACAGTGCCCTCTGGGCTGTCCAGGGTATACCCTGGGGATGAAGGTTTGGGCCTGGCAAAATGTGTACTTTGCAGGTCAAAATGGCAATTTAGACTACACAGATAGGCTGCAATGGTAGCAGTGAGACATGTTTAAAGTGCTACTCAAGTGGGTGACACAATTAGTCCTACAGGCCCACTAGTGGCATTTAATTTACAGTCCCTGTGTTCAGGCAGTGGCACCTTACTAAGGACTTACAAGTACATTAAATATACCAATTGGATATAAGCCAATCTTACCATGTTGGTTAACACTGGTAAAGTGTGCAGAGTCCTATGGCCAGCAAAATGAAGTCAGCAAACAGGAGATTGAAGGCAAAAAGTTGGGGAGAACCACACCAAGGATGCTAAGTCTAACAACTTCCCTCCAGCTAATTAGGCATGCATTTAGATAATGACTGTCTCAAATTACTTTACAAAACCTTGCTAGTGCCCATTGTTTCATTAGAAACATATTTGTGAAAAGCTATCAAAACCCTCAGCATTCTATTTGCTTTCATTGCTCATTGCTAACTAAGCAAGAGCAACTTCAAAAAAATATTTGAATTGCACCATTATGTATTGTTCAATCAGCAGTTAATGTCAGTCTTCTTGAATAAACAATTACAATGAGGTCCTTTTGTTAACTTTATTTTCTGATGTCTATATAATGTGCTCTTTATCAAAGCAAGGCCTGTTTCCCCTGAAGTCTTGTATTCATTACTAGCTAATAAGTATTTTCTTGTTTTTTTAACTGCAATTAAACAGTGTAATCCAGTATTTGACTTACTTTTTTTAATAAACATTCCTTCTGCCTAGCAAAAATGTTTTCAGGAAAACTGCATTAAGATAAAAATGTCATATAAGAATACATAACAGGGAATGTGTAATATTTTCCTACATTGCCATCTTGGGGTTCTGAAGTCATTTACAAATCACTTGCTCTTTACATCTGGATTTTTTATGTGACCAGAAACCTCTGAGGGAACATGGACCATATTGGAACAAAAACACATTGAACAGATTTTCTCCAAACTTGGCATGAAAGTAGAACTTTACTCAGAAAGTGTGCTTTTCTTGGTTTCATTTAAATCCGTATTGCAGTTGTTGAGATATTAGCATGAACAAATGTGCAGGTTTGAATTGAAAGGTTTAACACTTTTATACATCCTATCTATTTAAAATCACAATTTTGAACATTGTGATTACTGTCACATGTACTTAGTTTTTTTACAAATGTGGTTAGCCTATGAAGAATCTATGTTTTTCTTCTTTCTTGAAAATAACAATTTTGTGCAAAATTGTGATTCTCGTGCTACAGAAAAAAAATTCTGTAGCAGATGTGGTGGTGCTATGAGAGGTGTCTGACACCAGGGGAGTGCTGGGGACCAATCACTGATGTTGAAGATGGAGACAAAAAGGGGATAAATATTAATTTGCATAGCACCCATTTTCTAAGAGTCACAATCACACAGCCATCAGCCTGTATTTGAAAAAAAGATGGTATTTTGTCACAATATCATGATTTTCATTAAAACTGTGATTGTTTTGAAACAAAAAGAATGTAGTTGAGGAAAGACCTTGGTCATGGAAGTGTTGCACAGTACCAAATGGGTACATGGCAGGTGAATAAAGTGCATTGTAGAAAAAAACAGAAATTGACTGCAAAAAATATTAAATGTTAGCTATAGGTCAGAGAATACAAACCCATAAACCAGCATTGTGTACATTTTCTTGACAATGTGTTTCTTAAGGGTAAGGCTTTCAAAACTGCCAAGGTTCATGTGTAAATTTTTATGTTTGTTAATTTTCGGTAAATTACAGGAAAATTGCCTTGTTGTGTCTGAGGTTCAAATAGGTGCTGGTTATCAAGGTCTGGCTGAGGACAGGCAATATTTGGGGAACAGGATGTCTAGAGCAGAGGAGACATTGAAACAGAGTTGTGTATCATCTGCATTTTGGGCAATTTTTATGCTGTTATCAATGAGTCGCTCCTCAAGGTACCTTATATAGAGTGTGAAGGGGATGAGGGGCAGAATGAACCCGGGGGGACTCGATAGGTAACAGGGATCTTCTGGGAACTGGAGTTGTCCAGGTGAACAACTGGGTGCAGGTTAGAGAGGTAAGAGAAGAACCAGTGAAGAACTCTGTCAGTGAATTCCATTTGAGACTTTGGAGTGTGGATGAGGGTGGGATGGTCAATAATTTCAAAGGTAGCAGAGATGTCTACCAATATCAAGAGGCAGGGGTCATCTTTATCTATGGTGAACAAGTTGTTGTCTATGATGTGTAATGTAGCTGTATATGTGCTGCAGCATAATCTGATGCCAGATAAAGTATAGGTGAATGAGAGGCCAGTAGTTGGGGAGGTCATCAGAGTCTAGTGCAGGTCTCTTTTGAAGTGGTAGGATCTAGCCTCTATTGAGAGCTCCTGGAAGATGTATTGCGAGAGGGAGGCTGTTAGACCTGTCAGCCTTAGGGTGATCTTCCTTCAAACTGTTTGCTTGTTTACCTCCTCTTTCTGCTGATTATTTTTGTTGGCCTTAGGACTCTGAGCACTTTACTACAGCTGACCAATGCCAAAGTGCATGTGCTTCTCCCCTAAAACTTGGCAACATTGGTTCATCCACCATTGGAATATAGCCCAGAGGGCAGGGTTTCTGTGTAAGTAAAAGGTAGGACATGTACTTTAAATTTTGCATGTCCTTGTAGTGAAAAACACCTAAATTCATTTTTCACTACTGTGAGGCCTACTCCTCTCATAGGTTACCATTGGGAAGTCCACTTGTAAGCTGTAATTTGTGATTGAGAAGGAGTAGCTGTGTTGTGTCTCAAATCATTGGAATGGTAACCATAAATACACTTTGCTGGCAAAGTTGGATTCAACATTACTATTTTAGAAATGCTACTTTTAGAAAGTTGGCATTTTGCTCTTAAAGCTCTGTGTACCTCTAACCTGCCTCCAATACACATCTTGGGTAGGGGACAGTATGACTTTGTACATCCCCTCTAGACAGCCACACAAAATAAGGGCAGGTGATTCTGAGTGCACTTCTGTATCCTGATGGCTCATCCTGGGAAGGATGGGAGGGAGGAGTTGACACTTACACTTGAAAGGGCAGTGTCCTGTCCCCATACAGAGAGCTGATTAGCCCCTGTAATGAGTCTGAAGCCAGGGCTAGGAAGAAAGGACCTCTGTGCACTTCAAAGACCCTTCTTTGGAGTCACCCCCACTTCAAAGGCACAACTGAGTATAAGTACTGGATCTCTGACCCAAACAAATCAGACACTTCTGGACCTGGAAAGAACCTCTCTCAGAAGGACTGCTGTGCTCTGACAAGGACTGTCACGCTGCTGGACTGCTGGTCTGGAAGAACTGCTTTTCTGCTGTGCTGCCCTGCTGCCTTTTGCTCTCTGACCCTGCTGAGAGAGAGGTGGACTCTGCCTGGAACGCAGAGTGATCTACAGGGGTTTGTCAGCTTGCCTCCTGTTGTTTGAGACTCAGAGATATCAAAGTCTCATCACCTGATCCTGTGCCTGGCCCATTGGAAGTGGACCCAGGTACTTGCTCCAGCCAACTCAATGCATCTCTTGTCTATTAGAAGCAGGACCAATGCATTGTCCCTGTTGCAGGAGCTGGGTTAGTGCATCACTTTCAGAACCAGCGCTTCACACCTAAAGACCTTCAACACATCAGAACTGGTGCATCGCCGCTGCTGCAGTGTAGGAAGATCAATGCATCCCCTCAACTGCATGGAGAATACCAGAGCAATGGCTACGGAACCACTACCTCTCTGCTCAGTTCATTGTCTTTAGAACCAACGCCTCCGCCACTGTGTGAAGAAAATTGATGAATCACCTCGACTATGGGTTCGATACCAACATATTGCTTGGCTGCACCCCGCATCTCGCTGTTGCGACCAGGATCAAGGTACTGTGTTCAGCAAACCTGCATGGCTTCTGTATCCAGCCCGCGCTCCATTGTGGTTGGCCTGAAGTCATGACTTTGCCCTGGTCCATCGCAACCAGATTACCCACATTGGAGCTTATTGCTTCTAAGAGCTACAGACATTTTTTTTTTTTAAAGATTCATATTTTGACTTCTACTTATTGGATTTTTGTCATTGTGGTCTTGATTTATTTATAAAATCATAATCTTTTTTTCTAACCAGGTGTGGAATATGTTTGTGGTGTTTTTACCGGACTACTGTGTGTTGTGTAGCACACACACTTTACACATTGCCTCTTAAATTAAGCCTGACTGCTCTGTGCCAAGTTACCAGAGGGTGAGAACAAGTTAACTTTTAGTGTATATCTGACCTACCGTGACTAGGATTGTGATTTCTGCTTGGACAGCAGGCATACCTCTTCCAACCAGAAACCCAGCTTATAACATAGACATTGGCAAGGGAAAGTAGATGAGAAAGAACATCTCCAGACAGAGTTTTGTTGAAGGATAAGATTAAGGCATTAACTTCATAGGCAGTGACTTTTGAGGGAGTTTAGTATGTCTGCAGGATCTAGATAGGGTCTTGAAGAATGACAATTGAGGATGGAACAAAAAGAGTGGACCTAAGAGGAGAAGCAGGCTTGATGAAAGAATGAGTGGAAATGTGGGAATCAGTGCATAAAAAACAATTGCTACGGTTATTCCCCATCCCTCTGGTTAAAGCTTAGAATGATATGGCTATTTCTCACCTGATAATTGTCATACCGTGTGGTATCTGTAATTCCTGTGCAGTATTATCAATGCAGTTTAACTGAAATACAGATAATGCTCACCATTTTTGTGAAACTCAAGGGCAATCTTGTCGACCTCTGAATGTGATTCAGTTTAGTTAGTGTGCACTGGTAGCCAGTGCGGGCGTTTGTAAAAAGTGGAGAAAAGTTAATTTCCTAAAGTCTTGGTACTGATTTACCTATTATGCCTACAGTTAGAGGAGATATGAAGTTATCCAAAACCCCTTTAAATGTGCATAATGTAAGCACAACAAAACCAAATTGTTGAACTTTACAAAGTTGATAAACATATCACAATAAATGAACAAAGTTAAGTGTCGGGATTAAAAGCCTTAAATGAAAACCGACAACCTAACTTCAGAAAGCAAAACAATTGATAAAATGGCAAAGTTCCCTCCCTGCTATTGATTTCCACAAAGATCAAAGTTTTTCCTCAAGGTCTGGTTGCAATACTACCTTGATGAAAAGTATTCACGTCCTTAGTAATGGCCCCACAAACATTTATATTTGTTTTGAGTTGCAAGGGGACCCATAATTCAGCTTCTTGGTCCAAGCAAAATTTCTAGTACAACTGGTCAGCTGGAATTCTTCCTACAGGCAGCAGCTTCTTCTGTGTTTCTCATTCTCCAACCAGACAGGTTAGACAGGTGCAAACACAGTTCGTAGACATTTCCATAACTCCCTTAGCCCATGGGAGCCAGTAGGACACTGCTGCCACCAGTAATACAGAAGAACGCTGGAAGGAACATTCAGCAATTGCAGTAGACACTTCTCTCCAATGACTTCTTGCAGGCAGACAGGAATTCTTAAGTACAGAAGGTAGAGAATGATCTCTTCCTCTTTACAGCTAGCTGATTCTCACCTTGACGTGCGCCAAACAGGGCATTTTAATTGGGAATGCATCCAAGTAGTGGTGTTGAAATCTAACCAGTCCTCATAAATGTTAAGTGTCCTATTCCCTGTTTTGCAGCATGTGATGCAACTCCACTCCTGCTTTATAGCATCAACCTGATTTCCAGGTACCATGCGTAAAAAATCTTTAATATGAATCATTATTTTAGCTGTTCATAAACCTTCCTTGTTTCCCAGCTTCATCTGGACAATGTTAAGAGGGTGCCCTGAGGTTCAAATAAAACTTCCTTCCCTGAGCCACAAATTTAGGCCATGTCTTCCTCTGAGTCCACTTGGCTTCACTACTGAATTCTGGAGTCACTTAGAGATCTTCCTGGGCCACAAGGATTTCCTTTATCCCATCCTGAACATTTTGTGGCCAGTTCCTTAGAAGTGGCAGCTGGAGACCAGGAATATCTAAAGATGTGAATGCTGTGCCACCCCTACAGAAGCTGAGTGCTTTTTAGAATGCACTTCAGGTGGGTTTAGGTATAGTATAATTTTATCTCATCGCTGTGTGGTTAATTGATAACAGTAATAAATACTCCGTCACAGGTCTTTCAGCCTAAGTAACGTTTATGCTGCAGGTTTACATTCAAATCTAAACTTACCAATTACCCTTATATTTGACATAATAGGAGATATGTCCTGCAGTGGAGTATGCTAGGAATCATCCGATCCTACATCACACATTGTGCTTGAGAAGAATCTGTGACAAACATATATTCACTCCTTCTTCCAATATCTAAACTATGTGCAATCGTACCTAAGGATCTCCACACAGACTATTTGTAGAGTGGCAGTCATGGCAACTGGAAATTTAAAAAATGACTATCCCACTGTTATGTCCCATGCTAGTCTTGACGGTAGAGATCGAAATACCAGCTATTTAAAGCAAAAAGACAAAAAGACAGATTACCTTACATTTACCATCTTTTCTGGTTTTATGGTGCACAATATTGCGCCACTTTATTTAATGAACATTTTCAATGTTTATCTTGATCCTTTAATTGTGATCGCTAAATCTTCTTGTGAACTCTCTCTTTACTCTTATATGGCCACATGTACAAAGATCCAGTATTGCGACTCGCAAACTGTGAGTCTTAGCGACTCGCAATTTACGAGTCGCAATACCGGATGTACAACAGTGTACTTTACACTGTTTGCGATTCCCAATGGGGTCGCAAATGACCTACCTCATGCATATTCATGGGGTAGGTCGCAATTTGTGACCCCATTGGGAATGGCCATCCTCACAGTGATAGTGGCCTGCTGGAGACAGCAGACCACCATGTCTGTGACTGCTTTTAAATAAATCATATTTTTTTTTAATGCAGCCCGTTTTCCTTAAAGGAAAACGAGATGCATTTCAAAATCAAAAATGAAAAGTTTTCTTTTCATTTTTTCAAAGCAGGCAGTGGTCCGTGGGACCATTGCCTGCTCTGAAAAAATATTTTCGCTGCCATTCACAAAGGGGAAGGGGTCCCATGGGGACCCATTCCCGTTTGCGAATGGATTAGCACCAGTTTGAAACTGGTGCTAACTGCGATTGTTTTGCGACTGCATTCGTGGTCACAAAACAATCATACATACCATTTGGATTCGGTATTAGGAAGGGACACCCTTGACACGCCTCTTCCTAATACCGAATCGCAAAACCCAAACTGCGATTCGGTAACAAGTTACCGATTCGGTAACAAGTTACCGAATCGCAGTTTGGGCTTTGTACATCCCAAAAAGCATTTTTCAAGTCACAAACAGGCCGATTCGCTGTTTGCGACTTGAAAAATGCTTCGTACATCTGGCCCTTAGTTCCTCTCCTATCCACGCGTCATCTTTTATCATCAATTCCTTTCTGCTTTAAAAGTATATAGATCGCAGGTCTATATTTAATGAATAGTTGCATTTCTTTAATTTTATGGTTACGCTTAAACATAAACTTAAAACACTTCTGGTTTATTGGTTTTAATTCATCCAAACACATTCGTTTGGCCTTTGTTCAAATATAATTACATGAAATAAAGGTGTTGTGATGCGGTTCGTTTGTTTATAGTTCGTGGTAAACGTGCTACAACAGAAATGAAGCCCTGTTGATGTGGGAGGCGTGAGGATTTTTAAGGCAACGAATACCGTGTTGGAATCAGTGAAGATGCCAAGATGAAGGAAACGGCCCCTGCCACAAGAAAAAGAGCAATATCCTAGGGTGAAATCATTTTTTCATTCATAAACTGGGAAGAGTAAAGCATATAGTTCAATGAAAACCATCAATTTATTTTAAACGAGAGACGTTTCCATGGATTACCCTTTTGTTTATACAGTTGGTCTTTCTTGACTTTGGCAGAAAAGTGTTGTTTCAAGAGGACACTCATTTGTGTTAATCTTTTTTGACACAGACGAGCATTTTATTTTAAATCATGTAACATAGGTCCTTAATAGTTACTGCATCATCCCATAATTTCTGTAAAATATGCTTATTATACAATACACCATATATTGCGATGAACTTGAGTTAAGTAAGTGCAGCCATTGTTAAATACTCCAAAATAATATCTGCTAAATGGTTAGTGTAAAAAGTGAACACATTAAAATGTGCTAAATATTACTTGCTCAGTAGACTAGAATGGGAATAAACCTTGGGACTCCTGTTCAGCGTCCGAAACAGAGAAGATGGAGGCATCCATGAGCTAAGATGGAGTCTTGGCCAAGCTGAAATGAAGGCAGACCTTAGGGGCTTTACGTCAATATGACACTACAGGCCTGTTGTACGAAATTTGCATTCTAAAAAGTGGTTGCAAATTGTGCACTGCCTTTTTGCTAATTGAAAAGAGTTCTGTGAACCGACCTATGTACTAAAAGGTTGGTTCACCAAATTCCAAATAATAGTAGGTTGCATCAATATTCTTGTTATAGGTCATAAATTGAACCTCACTATGACTGAATGTCATTACAGGGACAGTGATCACCATGCTTGTGATCACATTTTAAATAAAGTCAACTTTTTTCCCCTTGTCTGAGAAATGGCAGTGATCCCATGGACCACTGCCTACTCCTCAACAAACCTTTTTTTAACATTTACAAGGGAGAAGGGATGCCAAGGTGCCCCTTCCCATTTGAGAATGGGTTAACACCACCATTGCGTTGTCAGTAAAATTTTAGTGTATGAGGACCGGCTGTCAGTCACAACATATTGATACATATCTTAATGAATCGCTGTTTGGAAGGGATGCCCTAAAATGCTCGTTCCAAATGGTGATTCCTTATGGGTTTCTAAACCCATTTTGGGATTTGGTAACATGTTATCGAATCAGAAAATGGGTTTGGTAGATAACTAAAAGCCATCAGGTTCTCTATTCCTATTACTAGATTGTACACAGTTCTGCAATCAAAGAATGAGTCAAAGACATGTTTTGAGTTAACAGTCATGCAGTGAAATCACCTGTTTATGTCTACTTTTTTATTCAGTGCCTTTCATCAATATCTCAAAATAATTTGCCTAAATACACATCACAAAGTGAAGATGAAGATGAGTCGAACACCACCTTTGGTGCAGTTTATTGACATGTAACGCCCACAAGTCAGAACAATTAATAAATACATTGATGCCCTCATCTTCTTCTAGGATTGATATCATCTTACATTGCAATCGTTAGTCACTTACTTAAAAACCCTCAAACAACCAGTTTACACAAAAATAATAAATCTTAAAGTATAATTTGGTACTTCTAATAGTTGCTTTAGAAAGAAAAGCCTGGGTTGCTAGCCGGTATTATTTAATCGAAATGCAGTTGCCCAAAGAGAATAAGCACCAAATACCTGCCGAAAAGGCAAGCTGACTTTTATTAATTTAGTGTCCCTCAGATAAGCTGTTACACTTGATGAAGTGCAGAACTGGATACAAGACTATAGCAAATACTCTGTTACTTAAAACAGGCTTTTGCCCACTGTTTTCTACTGTTTAAGGAGGAACATCTTTATTTTATCTAGCCAGTAAGGAATTAGAAAAGGGCTCAATGCCCTTCTTTTGCAACTTCATCATTTTTTGGGTTGAGCGCAAAGCACTTTGTCCCTGGTGTAATCTCTCTGTGGGCTTTTAAGCACTCCATGTGATGCCGATCAGTTTGGTTGGTTTGTGGGCTTGCATTTTAAAATTCCCTGATTTAATTAGTGAAAGGCATGCATACGTCATGCCTTTTCCAGTGTTTATCCCGCCTCAAGGGCACCGGCGAACTACTGAAAACATACGAGGCTCCATGTTTTCAGCATGGTTTCTGGACTACTTTTTCTCTTTATTTCGTAGGCAGCGCGATCTCGTTGGGCACTAGTTGATCGCTTTGCATGACACAAACCATATAATGTGGATATTTGCACTTTTGCAGGTTACATGGATAAATGCACTTGTGCAGGTTTCATGGATAATTGCAGTTTTGCCGATACGTTTCACTGTGAGCAAACTTCTGTTTGCTTTTGTGTGTTTGCTTTACGCTCATGGTGGCCATCGGCTTGCTTGTGTGAAACTGTTTTACTTTTTACATTTTCCACCTGAAGGGTCTGAATGTTGGTACGTTATGTTATACAAACATATATTATTTCTGTATAAGTTATTCTGACATACTACCATGCTCAGCCCCTACATTTATGAATTAAATGTCATTTTAATTACAAGTTTAGAGGTCGCTTAATGTAATGTTCAGTATATGAACATTTAATATTAAGTTGCCAATCATGCTTATCTTCAGCCCCCAGGTCTGATTAACAACAATGGGTCTCCAAATGGACTGGGTTTAAATCCTAAATTAAGATAATGGTTAGAAATAAACAAGGCAAGGCAAGAATTCTGTCACTACAAGGATAACAGAGTGCGCTATTTCAAGACTCACCTGGTACTATTGCCAGCCAACTGAAGAATTGCCTCTACACCATTCATGCAGTAATTATTGTAGGTCTGATTGAGGTAGCGCCCACTGAAAATGTAGGAGCAGATTTATGAAAAGTGGCACTGCACACAGTGCAGTGCCACTTTTCTTGCGCCCCTTAGCGCCCCCCCCAACGCCACCATGTGTGCGCCGTATTTAATATACGGTGCACCGTGGCGGTGGTTAGGGTGACTAGCGTCATTATTTTTTACGCTAGTCCAGCGCTTTGCAGGATTATCAGAAAAAATTAGGACGCTAATCCTGCAAAGCATCCAGAGCCCCATTGTAATAAATAGGAGCATCTTTTAAACGCCTGCACTTAGTAGGTGTTAAAAATGCAGATATAAATGGTGCAAAGGAATGTCATAGATACCTTGGTGCCATTTATATGCCCCCCCACCCCCAGCCACGGAACCCCTCCTTGCATACATAATGCCTTGCACAGGCATAATGTGAACCAAGGGGTTACAAAGTGGTGCTATGCAAGCATTGCACCACTTTGTAAATATGGTGCAGTGTTTTTGCCCTTCCAGTGCCACAATAGGGTCAAAAAAATTATGTTAATATGGCTTTGGAATGGCGCAGGCCCTCCATAAATCTGGACCGTAGTCTATTATCAATAGCAGCATACAAACTCCAGCACAAGAAAAACTCATGCAGTGAGCCTGGTTGTGTTTAATCCTCAACTGTCAAACAGTACACTCCACAATGATTTCCTCCTCAGCTTGAAAGCACACATAGGTTAGAAGACTCAAACAGCTTGGCCCCAGCTCTCTCTACTTCAAAGAGTCAAGATCTGCATCCTGATTACTTAAAATTGTTTCACTACTCATTCTCTGCCACCTGAAAATTAGCAAAAGCCTGCATGCCAACATCTTAGGTAAGCACCTTTGAAAATCATCAATCAATCAATAAATCAATCAGGATTTGTATAGCTCTCTAATCACCCGTGACGGAATCCAAGTGCTTTGTTCTTCTGCTTTGTGATCAGTGAAGGAGCCAGGTTTTTGAGCCCCTTTCTGGAATCCTCTGCTGTTCTGAGGTGGATTTGGAGGCTCTTCCAGGATTTTGCAGTGAAATAGGAGGAGGAGCAGCCTCCGATGTTGCGGCGGATGCGAGGGGTGTTGGAAAGGGAGAGGTAGGCTGAGTGAAGGGGTCTGGAGGGGAGGTGGGAGATGAGGCAGTGGTTAAGGTAAGCTGGTCCTTGGTTGTGAAGTGCTTTGTACGCATGGGTCCGCATCTTAAATTGGCATCTTTTGTGTACGGGCAACCAGTAGAGGTTTCGTAGATGGGGGGTGACGTGGTTCCTGGGGAGGTTCAGTATAAGTCTGGCCGCTGTGTTTTGTATGATTTGTGGTCTTTTTGTGAGGTTTGAGGTGATTCTGGTGTATAGAGTGTTGCCAAAGTCCAGGTGGCTGGTGACGAGGGCCTGTGTGACTGTGCTTCTGGTGGAAACCGGTAGCCGCTTGAAGATCTTGTGAAGTAAGCGGAGTTTGAGGAAGCAGGCAGAGGAAACTGTGTTTATCTGGCTGTTCATGGTAAGTTTATTGGCGAGGATGATGCTAAGGTTCCAGGCTTGGCCCTTCAGGGGTCTCAAGGTGGCAGGCCACCAGCGGTTATCCCATAGAGAGGTGGTGTTTCCAAAGCTCATGATTTCAGTCTTGTCTGCATTGAGTCTGTGGCAGTTGTCCTGCATCCAGTAGGAGGTGCTGGTCATGCAGATGTGGAAGTTGGCTTTTGTGGAGGAAGGGTCTTTGGATAGTGAGAAGATGATTTGGATGTCGTCGGCCTATGAAATGATGTTGAGTTCATGACTCCTGACAAGCTTTACCAGAGGGGTCATGTAGGAGTTGAAGAGAGTAGGGCTGAGGGAAGAGCCTTGGGGAATGCCGAAGATGATGCTCTTGGGTTTGGATTAGAAGGGAGTTAGGAGGACTGTTTGAGTTCTGCCAGAGAGGAAGGATGCGATCCATTTGAGGGCGTTGTCTTGGATGCTGATATGGTGGAGCCTTTTCATTAGGGTATGATGGGTGACAGTGTTGAAGGCTGCTGGGATGTCAAAGAAAATGAGGGCAGCTGATTCCCCTTGGTCCAGGAGGGTCCTGATGTCGTCTGTGGCAGCAATGAGGGTGGTTTCAGTGCTGTGGTTGGCACAGAAGCCTGTTTGGGTGGTGTCCAGGAAGTTGTTGTTTTCTAGGTATTCCGTGAGTTGCAGGTTGATAACTTTTTTGACAACTTTGGTTGGAAAGGGGAATAGGGAGATCGGTTGGAAGTTTTAGAGTTTGTTGGGGTCGTTCAAAGATATCTTGAGGAGAGGTTTGATTCCTGCCTGTTTCCAGGCATCCGGGTAGGTGGCTGCACTGATGGATGAGTTAAGGATGTGAATGAGCTTGATGCTGATGTTGTTGACCCCAAGATTGAACATGTGGTGGGGACAGGGGTTCAATGGACATCCTGAGTGAATGGAGTGCATGATGTCAGCGGCATTTTGGGTGCTGAGCTGGTTCTATCTGGTGATTTTGTGGCTACTGGGGGTGACTGGAAGGTCGAGGAGGCTAAGGGTGTCAGCAAAGTAGGGTTGGGGAGGAAGTAGTCGGCGAGAGCATCACAAAGGTTCTGGGACAGGGTGATGCTTTTTCAGACGCTGAGGGTTTGAAGAATTCCTTGACAATGTTGAAGAGTTCCTTAATGTAGTTAGAGCTGGCTAGGATATTGTTGGCTAGGGTGTTTTTTTGGTGTCTTTTAGGGGTCTGTGGGATTGGCTGAGAGAAGTCTTGTAGTTGGTTTGGTTGGTGGGTTCCTTGGTGGAGTGCCATCTCCTTTCCAGTTGTTTGCATATGCGTTTTGACATTTAAGATGTGCATTGACACCTTTAAAGCAATGAATTAAAAAAATTAACCCAGTTCTGGCAGATAAGATAACGGTCTCCAAAAGTTTGTATCCTACATTCAGCAGTGACATCACTAAGTTTGAGACCATGAACAGCAAGGAGGAAAAGAGAAGACAGACTCTCCTCATGGGGATTTAGAATCTCAAACTCCATCTTGACACAGATCCACCAAGCTTTATCAGTCCACCAGTTCCAAAAGGAATTAGATCACAGCTCTTCAGAGGCCATCTGGTCTGCATACTGCCACATCAACTGCACCCCTCATTGAAACTACATATAGTATGGACTTTGTATCCCACCCATCACTGTGCACAGATTTTCTTTGCTTTAAAACTACATTTACACATTAGATCCACACTTGGGCTCCCTTTAGAACTTAAAGTCAGTATTTCTTTGCAAATTTCAATCTTTGAATATGTCCTTCAAATTAGGGGTGGACAGAACTTGCAGAGTTCCGTGAGATTCTGCATTGTTCCTCAAACTGCAGGAAATCGGCACGTCACGCTTCTCACGCAGATTTTTAGCACCAGGACCTCATTCCATGCTAAAAAATCAGTGTGAAAAGCATCACATGGCATGTCACAGGGTGCCCCAACTTGATTTGATTTTGCTGCAGCTCAAGTAGATTTTCTACTTGATCAGCAACTGCCTCACCGCGAGTGGTCACGACCACCCGCAACTGTTCTTGGTGAGAAAATCTCACTGGGTGTCTTCCTAGCAGACGAGGGGATGTCCAATTCTCACTTACCATTGATAATCCGGTCATCATGTGGCAGTTGGCGGAATTTTGCCAGAACTCCAGGTTACAAGAATAAATAGAGTGGCTAAAAATTCACTAACTATGCCGGTGGAGCGGAATTTATCGCCCACTCCTACTTTAAAATCCCTGGGGTAAGAATCTGGAGGAAGTTTTCTACCCAGAAAGAAGAACTTTGTGTAACTCAAATACCTCCCCAAATGATCGGTATCTTTGACAAGAATACAATTGAAGCTAAATAACATTTCACAGAAAAAAATGCACAGAAATCTAAACGATAAGCCGATTAATTACTGTTAGAACATTGCACTGCTGGGAGCTCCAGTGAAAAACAATGGAGTGCTCCAAAATTCTAATGGCCAGTAGAAGCTCGGAGCGCCAACATTCCATTGTTGTCTTTCACAGCTGTTGCTGTGAACAAAGGCTTCACGGAGCCCGAGGGGGATTTCAATCATCTCAAGCTGCATAAGGCCTTTGTCTTATTTATTGAAACAATCTGCTCTCTAGTGGCAGAATGTTATAATAGCCTTATGCCCCCCATAGCTGGGCTATCCCAGCATTAAAGTCTAGCTCCCTTGTTTAATTGCCAGTATAGTCCGCTACAGCTGGCTATTAGTCTATATTAGAAGGAATTTTAAATGAAAACCCCAACAATAAATTACTTTGCAATGAAAATTAATTTCATTTGCCTTCTGGTGATTCACTTAAAATCTCGAACTAAGGGCCAGATGTAGCAAAGGTTTTTACCCATTCTGTGTCTATGGGAAAAAGCTTTTGTACATATGGCCCCAAATGTTTCTCACGAGAGTTTATTTTTTTATTTCTCAGAGCAGCAAACTAAGCTCATTTATTTTTCCTCTACAGTGGTTACTTTGTGAGAGTGTTTCTCTGTAATCATTTTCCTCCCTATACCTCCCTTACCTTCCTCTGTAAAGGTATTTTTCTGTTCGTGTTTCTCTGTAATTACATAACTGCCCTCCAATGTGTTTTAAAATCACTACATTCAAACTTATTCATGGATAACGATATATGAATTAAAGCAATCATGTCAAATCAAAGCGTGGGAATATTTGACATCTGCAGTCTCCGCCTGAAATAAACTGCATCTGTATATATTTATCTTTATATTTACAGTGACTGTTGTCATGAACTTTTGGGGCATATTCCAATGTTGGTGGACAAGGAATTTGCACAGTTCTCACAGGTAATTTTCAAACATACCCATCATGTGTCGAAATTCGAGTAGGATGTGATGATTTTTTCTGAACTTCAATTAGAAAGACGTGTCCGAGTGGACTCTACTTTAGCACAGTTATGTAAGTTTTTTTTTTTTAAATCTAAGGAGAAAGAGCGTGTGAAAATTGGGTTTGTCAAAAACAAAACAAGTTTAACTTCTTTAAGCACATGAATTGAAGAGATTCGCCAGCAGCATTGGGAAGGTAATGCATCTAAGACCGTATATGGTCCATTCTGCTGGAAAAGCCAGTTATGATGGTACATATAGTACATGCTGAGGCGTCCGGTCATTTACATTTACATTCTACATGGCCAAATAGTGGCTACTTGATGATGCATATTTAGTCTCTGCACAGGTCAGTATTTTTGTGGTACACGTGGGAGGGACAGATGGGAGTTGCTGGAAATTGGGGAATATTTTTGAATAAAGGGGAGGGGTTAATGGAGGAGTAAGAAAGGGTTTAAAGAAGGCTAGGGAGGGGTTCACAGAGGGACATGCACCCACTCTCAAAAGAGTAAGCTCATTGCTATTTACAAACTGCATTTCTAAAGTTACTAGAGCCAAAGAAGACCCAAAACTGTAGTACTCCTGCTTAGAGCTGCAATACTTCCAGCATCACATATGGCCAACCACTAGTACTGGAACATCCTCACACAGAATCAATGTAGTTAGGGACGCCCCATAGGAAATTATGTTAAATTTAGTAAAAGTATTTAAACTATCTAAAAATATAAATACATTTTATCAAATGTTAAAAAATGTAAAAATAAAACTTTCCCGGTAGACCTGAGCAGATCATCCTGGTTATAGTTTCTATCTCTTTTTTATGGAAGTCAAATTGTATTAGTGGGACAAGGTTGAGGGATGTATTTGGTGAAGTTTTCTCATAGGTGGATTGCCACTTGATGAGGTTGCACTGAAGTCATTGGCTTTGGCATGAAAAGCTTTGAGCAGGAAAATTCAAATTGCATTCCTGCCAAAGTCCTCTCATCAGCCAGATACTTTTGGTCCTTTTGCCCAGCCAAGTTTTGTATGTTTGGTCTTTGTATCTTTCTGTGCTCAAACACCTCCAGTGGTACAAACGTGGAAGCTGTTTTCTGGCAGGTTGCAGTAAAGCCAGATATCATAGCCACAAGAGTCCTATCAAGCTTTTATCGGAGCAGCAATAAGATCCAAGCAGGACCAAACTGATTTGGCCTCTCTCCCACATTGTGAGAACAATCTTCCATCATCTCAGGAAAGACACACACACACACCCATACCTCCATTTATTGTCTATCACCAGAGTTACTGGTAGTGCGTACCACTCTAAAAGCAACAGGACAGCAGGCTCTGGGCCCTATGTGTGATGTGAGTTATTTTGAAAATTGTAGTTTCATAAGATGGTGCTGCTTGTGTTCTTTGTCCACAGATGTTTGTATGTTTCCTTTCTGAAGGCCTTTCCTGAACCCACCCACCATGACATGTGCTCTACCCCCTTTCCTCCCAACATCCTACCCTTTGTCTCTCCCCACTGGTCTTCAAGCATCTTCACAATGGCTGAGACACACCTCAGGTCAAAAGGCCCATGTCTCTAGTGTGTAGTGACTTATTTTGAATATCCACCTAAAAAAGTATCTTCTTAGTATAATATTTCCTCTATTTTTCTTTTCACAGGTGCTTGTATGTTCCATTAACACAGGCCAAGTGCCCCCCACACACACACACGGTGATCTCTGCTTGGCCTTTTCATCTCTGTGCTCCTACCCTCTTACCCAGTCACTTGAGGTTTTGAGGTCCCATGGCCACAAGGCATGCTCCTTTCCCTTACGCTCATGCTAATCGTCTCCTAAACACCCTCTAAAGATCATATACCCGCTGCTCTAAAGCACTGCATTCTAGCAAGGTGTTGCTCAATGTCCTCTACAGAACATGTATCCTAGCTGTTTGTTACCAGTATATTTCTGTAAATGTTTTTCTCTCAGTTCTGTGTGGTCTACAGTTTTTTTTCAATCAATTTTATTGACATTTTGCATGTAAACACACATAAATAAAGGAAACAACAGTGTAGCGAGACACAATAATGGGGTGAAATAAGATCACTGGCAACAAAGTGAGGCTCATCTGAATAAGTCAACAACATCACCAGAAAGACATTCCGGTGACATAAGTGCATTTTCATGTCATTACGAATGATGTTAGGACATAAATCCAACATTCACTAGACTGGAAGAGCCATCCGTGTCCAGGCTCTGCAAGACGTGTACCACTACTCTAAATAGGTCGATGAAAATCAGACTGGGAGGCATTGGACACAAAACATGAAGGGAACAAAAAACAGGAGCCCTGGTCACGGAAGACCAGGGTTAGCTTACAGAGATGCATCTGAGGCTAGAACCAGGTATGGAGGTAGTTATCCATCTGGAGAGAGATTGTAACAGAATTGGAGAGAAGGAGGCTCAGAGCTGTAATGAGATAGAGATGGGAGCAAATTAAACATTAAAGCAATGCAAAAAAGAGCAAACTATTAGGGGAGAATGTAATCTTTGGGGGGGGTACCATTAGAATTTCCAGTTATATATCCTAGTCGGCCACCATGGCCACCTGTGTAGGCCGTCCGATTCTCCTCTATGCAAGGCTTTCCTCTCAGCTACCACCCATTTCCCAATAGCCTCTCTGCAAGCTTCAAATGTGGGGGGGGATTGCACCAGTTCATGGTGATGTTTTGCTTAACTAGAAGAAGAGTGAGTTTAACAAAATAGCCTTTGACCTTGTTTTTTTGATCAGTTGTAAATGCCTAGGGGAATGACTACCCAGTCCAGTCCAGAGGGGTAGGCTTCTCAGTAAGTGAGGAAAGCAAGCCCAGTAACTTGAGCCAGTATTCTGGTTGTACTCCATAGAGCAAATACCCTGCCTGCTTGTAACCAATGAATTCCAGCATATAAGTGCATTGTTACACCTGGTTGACTCAAAGAGCATATACCCTGGCTGCCTATAAACAGTGTATTCATGTGAATTCCTCCACAGTGTAGTATCTAGAGCCTTATCCTCACTGGGTTTAACCATTGCATTCTGGTTAGTTGCTCTTCGTATATTGCTAGTTAGGTCTCTGTCACTCCAGGGTGGATTTGAAGTTACGTATATCCTGGCTTCCTGTAATAAACACATATCTGTGAGTTGCTCGTCTGTCACTTCTGTTAAGACCTCTATCGCTCCTAGGTGAACTCTACAGCACATTAACACTGGCTGCCTGTAACAAGATGATTCACATGGGTTACTCTTGTTTTGTGCTTTTGTAGACTGTGTCCAAATGACTGTAAGCAGTGTATTTATGAGGATTGCTCTTCTGTGACTTGTAGATGGACTTCTGTCACTCCTGCAAGGACTTTACAATGTTTGTCTTGGTTGTCTGTACACAGTGCATTGTTCGGGATTCCTCTATCTCCTTCAAAGCCACCCAAGAAGCAGAACCCTATTCACTCTCAAGGATGGTAGACTAGACCACATGCACAAATATCTCTCATTCTACTTCATTCCTCTCCAGGCATAAACACACAATTGCAAGGGCCTATGCATTGCATTCTGCTACTCATCACCCCAAAACACTTCCTATTCTTACACTAGGAGAAGACTGAAGAAGAGTGATAGATACCTGGTTACGAGGTCTTGCTTACATTCATACACTCTGCTGCACCCTGGATACTCGTCACTGGACCCTTTTAATACACATATTGTCTATAGCCACTGTTACGAGACCTACAGCCATCTATTAGTAGTCTCTTTGTGGGCCACTGACAGCACTTCTCAGGTTCCCTAATGCTGAGTTATGTTGTTCCTCTGTAGGAAAGCACCTTTTAACATGGTGAGCCCCTACTTTTTGCCTGGTATCTAATGTAGCTTTGACTGTTAGTGCACTGGGCCACTGCTAACCAGGTCTCCAGTGTCAGATCTCTTTCCCCAAAATCTGCACAGTTGCTTTGCACAATTGGCAAACTCTTTAGCTACCACGGTAAGTCCCTAGTAAATGGTACCCCTAGTACCTAGGACCTGGGGTAATAAGGAAGGTCTCTGAGGGTTTCAGCACCAGTTGTTCCACCCCCAGGGACCTCTCACCAGACCCACACAGTGCTGCCATTGCAGACTGCGTGTGTTGGTGCAGGCTAAATTGAAAACATGACCTGTCACACACCCCAGTGTGCCAGGTTCCCTATCACTGCATGTGCTAGGTGTAAGTCACACCTAAGGCAGGGTGCATCAAGGCACATGTGCAGGCATATATGCAAGAGCAGCCATACCCCTGCTATTTCTTTGTTGATTCTGAGACATAGTAAGTGAACTGGGAAGCCATTTTAAATGCATGTGCTGGACACTGGCCATTATGAGTTCCCCAACTACATGATGGCGTCTCTGAATCCTGGGACGTTTGGCATCAACCATCTCAGAATAATAATCCATCACTGACCCCAGTGATGGATTTATTAATAAATGCACACAGAGGACGCCTTAGAGGTGCCCCCTGAAAACCTACTAGCTACTAATGTGCTGACTGACTGGTCCTGACCAGTTCAGCCACCACAGACGCATTTTTGGCCCCCCAATGTCAGAGCCAGTGCTCTCGGGGGCCTGAGACAAAAGCTTGCTCTGGGCAGAGGTGTTACCACTTCACCCAGGCAGGATGAACATTCCAGGGAGGGAAGCTTCAAAGGCCTTGCCACCTTTGTAATGGCACCCAGGTCTCTCCAAATGGCAGAAATATCCAACACTCCTGTCCTGACCCCACTTTTGGCAGCAGCACAGGCGGTAAAATGAGGCAGATTAGGAGGTGTGGCCACTTCATGCCAGTCCTACCCCTAAAGTGGATGAAATGAAGTGGACACCACATTCCTCTATCTTGCTTGGAAGGAATTAGGTCACCAGGGTTAGGGTTATGCCAACTTTCCAATAGGAGTGGTCATAAGAAGAATGTAGTCACCCTATAAAGGTGGGCAGCCCATTGGCTACTACCTGGCACTCCATATAACCCCCCTAAATTAAGTATTTAGGTGGCACCCCGGAACCCTAGAACTCAGATTCTGATGACCTATGAAGACGAGGACAAAGAAGAGTTGCACTTGTAGAAAAAGAAATGACGAAGCAGCTGACCACGCCAGACTGCCTGCTGACCTCAAACTACTCTGCCCAAGAAATCAGCTCATCCAGCCTTCAATAAAGACTCAAGTTTCCCCTGAGCAGCAGACATGCTCTGTGACAAGAAACTCCAAATAACAGACTCTGCAGCCTCTGAAACCCCGAGGACCCGACACCTGAAGTGACCACTAGACCCAACTTCCACGACCTGATGTGAAGTCAACCAACAGTGCCAATGCGGGTCCCCAGCTGTCCTGAGACCGAGTTCAGTGTGGTCTCACCTGAGACGCCTTCAGCCTCTGCACGCAGGCCCCCTCTCCCACAGCCTTGTGGTGAGAGAAAACAAAACACCTCCAGCAGCCACTGCACTCATTGACCCTGACCCCATCTGAGGTGGATCACTGGTGCCAACGACGTCCCCCAGCTCCTAAGAGCTTGAACCCATCCTGGGTCTACCCCTGTCGGACTCCCCAATGACATCTGCAGCCTCAAAAGCTGGACCCCCTGACTGTGAGTGCCCCCAGAAGAGAAAACCTGGCGCCTCAGGGCACCCCTGCATCTGTCACCCCTTGGCACAGAAAAAGAGGATCAAGGTACACCTATGTCCCGAGCACCCTAAGTCTACTACCTGCCTGCCTGTTGTCCCTTTGATCTGGAGTGACTTGACGTGGGCATCGGCAAGCAGATACAACCCGTACGGAGATTGGCCTGAAAAGAGCCCAAGAACAATGCAGAAGAATAGCAGCCCATTTCAAGGCAATCACATGACAGACCATGGAAGGACTGAAGGCTGAAAGGCCTAGACTCAGGGGACAGGAACATTCCATCTGACTTGATTTTCTAGGATGTAGCTAGCTAAAATAAACTGTGTTTTCAAAAAAACACCGGGTACTCCTGCCAAAATCAAGCAAGTTAGAAAATATTGTTTCACTCGAAGCTCACGAAAACTAACCCACATGAAGGAACCAGGCACTGATCTCCAATCCAATAGTACCTCAAGGTCAGCAACATGGCAACAGAACAGCTAGACCAATTAGAAATTCAGCTAAGGTGAAAGACAACACCCCCACAGACAAACAGGTGGCCAAGCTAGGGAGAACTGTCACAACATGACGCAGAGGCTCTCTGACACTTTATCACAGCAACGATACCATGACGGACCGACCAACAGCCCAAGGTGAAAAATGATTTTCTTTATCATTTTTTCGTCTTGAAAAACATGATCATACAAACTACATGTTTACCCTTTGTGGCATGTAGGCACAGAATAACAGACACAAATAGGCACCTATCCCAATTTACAGAGACAAGAACACCTAAGGACCACCAAGCCAAAAACTCCAAGTGCCCAGATGGGCAAAAAAACAGAAAGTAGCCATTCCCCAAAAGAATGGCAGGCACACAACTTTCCTTGCAGCTAACTGATCCCAGAAACAGGGAGATGTGCAAGAGCAGCATGTGACTGCAAACCCAACACCTACTGATACCCAAACTTGAAAAAGAAGAATGTTGAGCCCAGACCCCTGGACCATGTGAATTTTGCTGCCAAACAGTGAACGTTTTAGATTTGAGGGCTGTAAAGAAATGGCTCCCTGTTGCAGTTACCCCCCACTTTTTGCCTGATACTGATGCTGACTTGACTGAGAAGTGTGCTGGGACCCTGCTAACCAGGCCCCAGCACCAGTGTTCCTTCACCTAAAATGTACCATTGTATCCACAATTGGCACACCCTGGCATTCAGATAAGTCCCTTGTAACTGGTACTTCTAGTACCAAGGGCCCTGATGCCAAGAAAGGTCTCTAAGGGCTGCAGCATGTCTTATGCCACCCTAGAGACCCCTCACTCAGCACAGACACACTGCTTACAAGCCTGTGTGTGCTAGTGAGAACAAAATGAGTAAGTCGACATGGCACTCCCCTCAGGGTGCCATGCCAGCCTCTCACTGCCTATGCAGTATAGGTAAGACACCCCTCTAGCAGGCCTTACAGCCCTAAGGCAGGGTGCACTATACCATAGGTGAGGGTACCAGTGCATGAGCACTGTGCCCCTACAGTGTCTAAACAAAACCTTAGACATTGTAAGTGCAGGGTAGCCATAAGAGTATATGGTCTGGGAGTCTGTTTTACACGAACTCCACAGCACCATAATGGCTACACTGAAAACTGGGAAGTTTGGTATCAAACTTCTCAGCACAATAAATGCACACTGATGCCAGTGTACATTTTATTGCAAAACACACCCCAGAGGGCACCTTAGAGGTGCCCCCTGAAACTTAACCGACTGTCTGTGTAGGCTGACTAGTTCCAGCAGCCTGCCACACCAGAGACATGTTGCTGGCCCCATGGGGAGAGTGCCTTTGTCACTCTGAGGCCAGTAACAAAGCCTGCACTGGGTGGAGATGCTAACACCTCCCCCAGGCAGGAGCTGTAACACCTGGCGGTGAGCCTCAAAGGCTCACCCCTTTGTCACAGCCCAGCAGGGCACTCCAGCTTAGTGGAGTTGCCCGCCCCCTCCGGCCACGGCCCCCACTTTTGGCGGCAAGGCTGGAGGGAACAAAGAAAGCAACAAGGAGGAGTCACTGGCCAGTCAGGACAGCCCCTAAGGTGTCCTGAGCTGAAGTGACTCTAACTTTTAGAAATCCTCCATCTTGCAGATGGAGGATTCCCCCAATAGGGTTAGGATTGTGACCCCCTCCCCTTGGGAGGAGGCACAAAGAGGGTGTACCCACTCTCAGGGCTAGTAGCCATTGGCTACTAACCCCCCAGACCTAAACACGCCCTTAAATTTAGTATTTAAGGGCTACCCTGAACCCTAGAAAATTAGATTTCCTGAAACTACAAGAAGAAGGACTGCCTAGCTGAAAAACCCCTGCAGAGGAAGACCAGAAGACGACAACTGCCTTGGCTCCAGAAACTCACCGGCCTGTCTCCTGCCTTCCAAAGATCCTGCTCCAGCGACGCCTTCCAAAGGGACCAGCGACCTCGACATCCTCTGAGGACTGCCCCTGCTTCGAAAAGACAAGAAACTCCCGAGGACAGCGGACCTGCTCCAAGAAAAGCTGCAACTTTGTTTCCAGCAGCTTTAAAGCTTTAAAGAACCCTGCAAGCTCCCCGCAAGAAGCGTGAGACTTGCAACACTGCACCCGGCGATCCCGACTCGGCTGGTGGAGATCCAACACCTCAGGAGGGACCCCAGGACTACTCTGATACTGTGAGTACCAAAACCTGTCCCCCCTGAGCCCCCACAGCGCCGCCTGCAGAGGGAATCCCGAGGCTTCCCCTGACCGCGACTCTTTGAATCCAAAGTCCCGACGCCTGGGAGAGACCCTGCACCCGCAGCCCCCAGGACCTGAAGGACCGGACTTTCACTGGAGAAGTGACCCCCAGGAGTCCCTCTCCCTTGCCCAAGTGGAGGTTTCCCCGAGGAACCCCCCCCTTGCCTGCCTGCAGCGCTGAAGAGATCCCGAGATCTCTCATAGACTAACATTGAAAACCCGACGCTTGTTTCTACACTGCACCCGGCCGCCCCCGCGCTGCTGAGGGTGAAATTTCTGTGTGGGCTTGTGTCCCCCCCGGTGCCCTACAAAACCCCCCTGGTCTGCCCTCCGAAGACGCGGGTACTTACCTGCAAGCAGACCGGAACCGGGGCACCCCCTTCTCTCCATTCTAGCCTATGCGTTTTGGGCACCACTTTGAACTCTGCACCTGACCGGCCCTGAGCTGCTGGTGTGGTGACTTTGGGGTTGCTCTGAACCCCCAACGGTGGGCTACCTTGGACCAAGAACTAAGCCCTGTAAGTGTCTTACTTACCTGGTTAACCTAACAAATACTTACCTCCCCTAGGAACTGTGAAAATTGCACTGTGTCCACTTTTAAAACAGCTATTTGTGAATAACTTGAAAAGTATACATGCAATTTTGATGATTTGAAGTTCCTAAAGTACTTACCTGCAATACCTTTCGAATGAGATATTACATGTAGAATTTGAACCTGTGGTTCTTAAAATAAACTAAGAAAAGATATTTTTCTATATAAAAACCTATTGGCTGGATTTGTCTCTGAGTGTGTGTACCTCATTTATTGTCTATGTGTATGTACAACAAATGCTTAACACTACTCCTTGGATAAGCCTACTGCTCGACCACACTACCACAAAATAGAGCATTAGTATTATCTATTTTTACCACTATTTTACCTCTAAGGGGAACCCTTGGACTCTGTGCATGCTATTCCTTACTTTGAAATAACACATACAGAGCCAACTTCCTACATTGGTGGATCAGCGGTGGGGTACAAGACTTTGCATTTGCTGGACTACTCAGCCAATACCTGATCACACGACAAATTCCAAAATTGTCATTAGAAATTGATTTTTGCAATTTGAAAAGTTTTCTAAATTCTTAAAAGACCTGCTAGGGCCTTGTGTTAGATCCTGTTTAGCATTTCTTTTAGAGTTTAAAAGTTTGTAAAAGTTTGAATTAGATTCTAGAACCAGTTGTAGATTCTTAAAAAGTATTCCAACTTTTAGAAGCAAAATGTCTAGCACAGATGTGACTGTGGTGGAACTCGACACCACACCTTACCTCCATCTTAAGATGAGGGAGCTAAGGTCACTCTGTAAAATAAAGAAAATAACAATGGGCCCCAAACCTACCAAAATACAGCTCCAGGAGCTTTTGGCAGAGTTTGAAAAGGCCAACCCCTCTGAGGGTGGCAACTCAGAGGAAGAGGATAGTGACTTGGAGGAAAATTCCCCCCTACCAGTCCTATCTAGGGAGAACAGGGTCTCTCAAACCCTGACTCCAAAAATAATAGTCAGAGATGCTGGTTCCCTCACAGGAGAGACCAACACCTCTGAAATCACTGAGGATAACTCCAGTGAAGAGGACATCCAGTTAGCCAGGATGGCCAAAATATTGGCTTTGGAAAGACAGATCCTAGCCATAGAGAGGGAAAGACAAGAGATGGGCCTAGGACCCATCAATGGTGGCAGCAATATAAATAGGGTCAGAGATTCTCCTGACATGTTAAAAATCCCCAAAGGGATTGTGACAAAATATGAAGATGGTGATGACATCACCAAATGGTTCACAGCTTTTGAGAGGGCTTGGGTAACCAGAAAAGTGAACAGATCTCACTGGGGTGCTCTCCTTTGGGAAATGTTCACTGGAAAGTGTAGGGATAGACTCCTCACACTCTCTGGAAAAGATGCAGAATCTTATGACCTCATGAAGGGTACCCTGATTGAGGGCTTTGGATTCTCCACTGAGGAGTATAGAATTAGATTCAGGGGGGCTCAAAAATCCTCGAGCCAGACCTGGGTTGATTTTGTAGACTACTCAGTAAAAACACTAGATGGTTGGTTAACTGGAAATGAAGTGTGTGACTATGTTGGGCTTTATAATTTGTTTATGAAAGAACACATTTTAAGTAACTGCTTCAATGAAAAGTTGCATCAGTATCTGGTAGACCTAGGTCCAATTTCTCCCCAAGAATTGGGAAAGAAGGCAGACCACTGGGTCAAGACTAGGGTAACCAAAACTTCCACTGGGGGTGACCAAAAGAAAGGGGTTACAAAAACTCCCCAGGAGAAAGTGGGTGACACTAGAAACAAAGAAACAAAGAAAAAGAGTCCTCTGTAGGCCCCCAAAAACCAGAACAGGTGGGTGGGCCCCAAGACACAACCCAAAACAAAGGTGGGTACCAGGGTAAGAACTGGGATGCCACTAAGGCATGGTGCCACAACTGTAAACAGTCTGGGCACCACACCAAGGACACTTCTTGTCCCAAAAACAAACCCCAGAACAAAATTCCAGGGGTAACCAGTGTTAGTAGCCATGGGAGATGACTCCTCAGATGAGGAGGTCTTCCTAGCCTTCAACTGGAAACAGGGCCCAACAGGTGAGTTGGAGATTCCAGAGGGAAGTAGACACTTCCACCACCTACTGGTGAATGGAATCCCAACCACTGCCCTGAGAGACACTTGTGCCAGTCACACTATTGTGCATGACAGGCTGGTGCTCTCAAACCAGTACATCCCAGGTGAGACTGCCAGGGTAAGAGTTAGCCTAGACAGGGTCACTAAGAGGCCTGTGGCTTTAGTGCCCATAGAAGTGGGTGGCACTCTTAGCTGGAGAAGGGTAGTAGTCAGTACAGACCTCCCCCTTGATTGTCTCCTTGGAAATGACTACCCAGAGGTTAGTCAGAGCCCAAGAGAGGAACTGGCCCAGTGCAAGTCCTCTCCCAAGGATTCTGGAAGTCCTGCCTCTGCAGTAAATGCAAGCAGGCCCCAGAAGAAGAAGAAAAGAAAACAGAGTAGGGAGGGTGGACAACCTTTAGCCAAGGTTACAGCAAGCCAAGGAGATTCTGCCCCAGTAGGGGAGAACTCCAAAAATGGCCCTGATAAAGTCCAACCTGACCCACAAGAAGTCCTGGCTAGTCAGGCAACTGTTACACCTGAGTGGGTGGCTCCTCAGCTAACAGAAGAAAGAGTGGAAGAAGGGTGTTTACTACAAGATGTGGTAACCCCCCACTCTAATACAGCAGACAGGCAACCTGAACCCAAAGAAGCCTGTAACTTAGCCCCTTCCCTTTTAGGTGAAGAGCTAAAGGTGTGGTTCTGGGCACTGACAGCTGTCAGTGGCCTCTGCTGGGTGTTAGCCTTTATGGCTGCACTATCCTTAGCATGGTGGTCTGACCCCATGCCAAATAGCAAGTTAGGCCCCCTGACCCTATTGGTCATGGTGGGGTTACTCCAGCTCTGGGTAACCTCTCTGGGTAAGCTAGGGGTAACCCTGGCCAAGATAAGGTTAGCAGAGGTGGATACCTCTAAGACCAAAATAGAAAGAATGGGTGGAGACATTGAAGAGGCAGACAAGAGGCAATTCAGACTAGGTCCTATCACTGTGGAAGTAGGTCAGTTCCCCAAAGGGAATGACCTGAACAGAAGGATGTAAGGCAGAGTAGGCCCTGCAACTAACCAGCCTATTTCTCCAACTCTTCCTCGCCTGACAGACTAGGAAGACTCTCCCAGCTTGGGCTGAGTCTCCTGGCCTGTGGGCTGGGGGGGGCTTGTGTAAAGAAATGGCTCCCTGTTGCAGTTACCCCCCACTTTTTGCCTGATACTGATGCTGACTTGACTGAGAAGTGTGCTGGGACCCTGCTAACCAGGCCCCAGCACCAGTGTTCCTTCACCTAAAATGTACCATTGTATCCACAATTGGCACACCCTGGCATTCAGATAAGTCCCTTGTAACTGGTACTTCTAGTACCAAGGGCCCTGATGCCAAGAAAGGTCTCTAAGGGCTGCAGCATGTCTTATGCCACCCTAGAGACCCCTCACTCAGCACAGACACACTGCTTACAAGCCTGTGTGTGCTAGTGAGAACAAAATGAGTAAGTCGACATGGCACTCCCCTCAGGGTGCCATGCCAGCCTCTCACTGCCTATGCAGTATAGGTAAGACACCCCTCTAGCAGGCCTTACAGCCCTAAGGCAGGGTGCACTATACCATAGGTGAGGGTACCAGTGCATTAGCACTGTGCCCCTACAGTGTCTAAACAAAACCTTAGACATTGTAAGTGCAGGGTAGCCATAAGAGTATATGGTCTGGGAGTCTGTTTTACACGAACTCCACAGCACCATAATGGCTACACTGAAAACTGGGAAGTTTGGTATCAAACTTCTCAGCACAATAAATGCACACTGATGCCAGTGTACATTTTATTGCAAAACACACCCCAGAGGGCACCTTAGAGGTGCCCCCTGAAACTTAACCGACTGTCTGTGTAGGCTGACTAGTTCCAGCAGCCTGCCACACCAGAGACATGTTGCTGGCCCCATGGGGAGAGTGCCTTTGTCAATCTGAGGCCAGTAACAAAGCCTGCACTGGGTGGAGATGCTAACACCTCCCCCAGGCAGGAACTGTAACACCTGGCGGTGAGCCTCAAAGGCTCACCCCTTTGTCACAGCCCAGCAGGGCACTCCAGCTTAGTGGAGTTGCCCGCCCCCTCCGGCCACGGCCCCCACTTTTGGCGGCAAGGCTGGAGGGAACAAAGAAAGCAACAAGGAGGAGTCACTGGCCAGTCAGGACAGCCCCTAAGGTGTCCTGAGCTGAAGTGACTCTAACTTTTAGAAATCCTCCATCTTGCAGATGGAGGATTCCCCCAATAGGGTTAGGATTGTGACCCCCTCCCCTTGGGAGGAGGCACAAAGAGGGTGTACCCACTCTCAGGGCTAGTAGCCATTGGCTACTAACCCCCCAGACCTAAACACGCCCTTAAATTTAGTATTTAAGGGCTACCCTGAACCCTAGAAAATTAGATTTCCTGAAACTACAAGAAGAAGGACTGCCTAGCTGAAAAACCCCTGCAGAGGAAGACCAGAAGACGACAACTGCCTTGGCTCCAGAAACTCACCGGCCTGTCTCCTGCCTTCCAAAGATCCTGCTCCAGCGACGCCTTCCAAAGGGACCAGCGACCTCGACATCCTCTGAGGACTGCCCCTGCTTCGAAAAGACAAGAAACTCCCGAGGACAGCGGACCTGCTCCAAGAAAAGCTGCAACTTTGTTTCCAGCAGCTTTAAAGAACCCTGCAAGCTCCCCGCAAGAAGCGTGAGACTTGCAACACTGCACCCGGCGATCCCGACTCGGCTGGTGGAGATCCAACACCTCAGGAGGGACCCCAGGACTACTCTGATACTGTGAGTACCAAAACCTGTCCCCCCTGAGCCCCCACAGCGCCGCCTGCAGAGGGAATCCCGAGGCTTCCCCTGACCGCGACTCTTTGAATCCAAAGTCCCGACGCCTGGGAGAGACCCTGCACCCGCAGCCCCCAGGACCTGAAGGACCGGACTTTCACTGGAGAAGTGACCCCCAGGAGTCCCTCTCCCTTGCCCAAGTGGAGGTTTCCCCGAGGAACCCCCCCCTTGCCTGCCTGCAGCGCTGAAGAGATCCCGAGATCTCTCATAGACTAACATTGAAAACCCGACGCTTGTTTCTACACTGCACCCGGCCGCCCCCGCGCTGCTGAGGGTGAAATTTCTGTGTGGGCTTGTGTCCCCCCCGGTGCCCTACAAAACCCCCCTGGTCTGCCCTCCGAAGACGCGGGTACTTACCTGCAAGCAGACCGGAACCGGGGCACCCCCTTCTCTCCATTCTAGCCTATGCGTTTTGGGCACCACTTTGAACTCTGCACCTGACCGGCCCTGAGCTGCTGGTGTGGTGACTTTGGGGTTGCTCTGAACCCCCAACGGTGGGCTACCTTGGACCAAGAACTAAGCCCTGTAAGTGTCTTACTTACCTGGTTAACCTAACAAATACTTACCTCCCCTAGGAACTGTGAAAATTGCACTGTGTCCACTTTTAAAACAGCTATTTGTGAATAACTTGAAAAGTATACATGCAATTTTGATGATTTGAAGTTCCTAAAGTACTTACCTGCAATACCTTTCGAATGAGATATTACATGTAGAATTTGAACCTGTGGTTCTTAAAATAAACTAAGAAAAGATATTTTTCTATATAAAAACCTATTGGCTGGATTTGTCTCTGAGTGTGTGTACCTCATTTATTGTCTATGTGTATGTACAACAAATGCTTAACACTACTCCTTGGATAAGCCTACTGCTCGACCACACTACCACAAAATAGAGCATTAGTATTATCTATTTTTACCACTATTTTACCTCTAAGGGGAACCCTTGGACTCTGTGCATGCTATTCCTTACTTTGAAATAACACATACAGAGCCAACTTCCTACAAGGGCACTATAGCCAACAAACCTGCACCAGAAGGAGGAGGAGAACACCAGCTGCACTCTGCCTGGTGGTGAAAATGCCCAAAAGCTTCCCCTTAATGTAAGTATAGTGAAACCAAAGAAGAGTAGGGTCCCCATATCCAATTTATATTAGGATCCTTAGGACTCTGGGGATGGTAAACCTTCAAGCAGACCAGTAAGTCCATAGAAAATTATAGGATTTCACAAACCTGAGATGGGTATCACCAGGCAAGAAAGGCACTCAAGAAATGCTGCCTTTCAATGGCTGGACGTGGAACAAGTGCTTTTGACCTTTACCTGTCTTAAGTGAGGTAGGTCTGACGCCCTCTAGAGGCCACTTTGCTCCACACTTAAAATATGCATGCTAAGAGCTAGTGTCTGCAGGAAGGATTCCCTTACTGGAAGTGAAAGCATAAACAAGCATTTGCAAAGCCAATAGGTCCCGCCTATATAAGAACTATCGGTTTTGGCAATGTGTTTTTGCCATGTTGTACATCAGTGTGGCTGCTGTTCAGCATGGCTAAACGTTAGTGGCATGGAGTGTTGTAGAGTGGAGTGGGGAGTGAAATGTTGCAGAAGGGAGTAGGGAGAGTAGAGTGTCATAAAGTTGAGGAGAGGAGAGCAGAGTTCAATGGTTCAATGGCAGAGAGTGTTGCGGCATGGAGTGGATGGCATGGGTTGGAAAAGGGTGGAGTTGATTGAGCTAGTGGGGTGGATAGGAATAGAGTGGGATGGATCAGAGTAGAGTGGGGTGGATTAGAGTGGGGTGGATTGAATTGGGGTGGATTGAATTGGGGTGAGGTGGATTGGAGTGGGGTGATTAGACTGGATTGGGGTGGATGGTTTGGACTGAAGTGATAGGGCTTGGAGTGAGGTGGATTGGATTGAGGTGGATTAGATTGGGATGGATTGGAGTGGGTTGGGGTGGGGTGAATTGGAGGGAAATAGATTTTGTGTAGTGGAGTGGATTGGATTGAAGTGAACTGAAAATGAGTAGAGTGGATTGGACTGGAGTGAGGTAGGCTGGGCTGGAGTGGGTTGGATTGGATTGGGGTGGGGTGGATTGGTCTGGGTTGGACTAGATTAGTGTGGGTTGGGGTGGGATGGATTAAGGTGGTTTGGTGTGGAGTGGATTGAGGTGGATTAGACAGGAGTGAGGTGGATTAAGGTGGGTCTTTTTAGGACTGGAGTGGGTGGGTTAATGTGAATTGAATTGGATTGGGATGATTGGAGTGGAGTGGAGTGGATTGGAGTAGGGTGGTGTGGATTGGATTGGGGTAGAGTGGGGTGGGGTAAATTGGAGTAGAGTAGAATGGAGTGGGGTGGATTGGAGTACAGTGGGTTGGACTGGAGTAGGGTGGAGTGGGTGGATTGGAGTGGGGGTGACTGGATTGATTTTGGTTGGGCTGAACTGGAGTAGAATGGAGTGAGGTGAATTGGAGTACAGTAGATTGGATTGGAGTAGGGTGGAGTGGGTGGACTGGAGTGGGATGGATTGGAGTGCGGTTGACTGGATTGAACTGGGTTGGACCGGAGTAGGGTGGATTAGATTGGGGTGGGTGGGGGGATTGGGGTGAATTGACCTGGAGTGGGGAGGATTGAACTGAAGTGGACTAGATTGGGATGAAATTGAGTGGGGTGAAGTGGAGTGGATTGGATTGGGGTGGACTAGATTGGGGTGGATGGGATTGGAGTGATGTGGATTGGATTGATGTAGATTAGATTGGGGTGGGTGGATTGGATTGGAGTGTGTTGGGGTGCGGTGGATTGTAGTGGGTTGGGGTGGGGTGGGGTGGATTGGAGTGAAATAGAATTTTTGTGGTGGAGTGGATTGGATAGGAGTGAACTGGAAGTGAGTAGAGTGGATTGAACTGGAGTGGTGTGGGAAAGGCCAGCCTGGAGTGGGTTGGATTGGAATGGAGTGGGGTGGATTAGATTGGATGGAGTACGGTGGATTGGGTTGGGATGGATTTGATTTGTGTGGGTGGATTGGATTGGTGTGTGTTCAACTAGATTGGTGTGAGTGGGAGTGGGTTGAATTAAGGTGGTTTGTAGTGGAGTTGATTGAGGTGGATTGGACATGAGAGGGGTGGATTAAGGTGGGCCATATTGGGCTGGAGTGGGGTGGGTTAATGTGAATTGAATTGGAGTGGGGTGCATTGGAGTGGAGTGTATTGGAGTAAGGGGGTGTGGACTGGACTACGTAGAGTGGGGTGGGGTGAATTAGAGTAGAGTAGAGTGGAGTGTGGTGGATTGGAGTAGAGTGGGGTGGATTGAAGTAGAGTGAGCAGGACTGGATTAGAGTGGGGTGGATTGGTGTAGAGTGGGGTGAGGTGGATTTGTGTGGGGTGGAGGGGATGGGGTGGATTGAATTGGGGTGAGGTGGATTGGAGTGGTGGGATTAATCTAGATTGGGGTGGGTGGTTTGGACTGAAGTGATAGGGATTGGAGTGAGGTGGATTGGATTGAGGTGGATTAGATTGGGGTCGGTGGACTGGAGCGAAATAGTTTTTTTGTAGTGGGGTGGATTGGATTAGAGTGAACTTGAAGTGAGTAGAGTTGATTGGACTGGAGTGGGGTGGGCTGGGTAAGAGTGGGTTGAATTGGATTGGTGTGGGTGGATTGGATTGGAGTGAGGAGGACTAGATTGGATGGAGTGGGGCAGATTGGTGTGGGTTGGACTAGATTGGTGTGGGTTGGGTTGGATTAAGGTTTGGAGTGGAGTGGATTGAGGTGAATTAGACAGGAGTGTGGTGGATTAAGGTGGGCCGTATTGGACTGGAATGGAGTGGATTGGAGTAGGGTGGTGTGGATTGGATTGGGGTAGAGCGGGGTGGGGTAAATTGGAGTAGAGTAGAATGGAGTGGGGTGGATTGGAGTACAGTGGGTTGGACTGGAGTAGGGTGGAGTGGGTGGATTGGAGTGGGATTGACAGGATTGATTTTGGTTGGGTTGAACTGGGGTAGGGTGGATTGAATTGCAGTGGGTTGTATTGGGGTGGGTGGGGGAATTGGGGTGGGGTGGGGTGGGGTGGCGTGGATTGCACCGAGGTGGGGTGTATTGGAGTGGGGTGTATTGAACTGAAGTGGGGTGAATTGTACTGTAGTGGGGTAAATTGGACTGGAGTGGGGTGGAGTGAAATGAAGTGGACTAGACTGGGATGAAATTGAGTGGGGTGGAATGGCGTGGAGTGGATTGGTTTGGGGTGAACTGGTTGGGGTGGATGGAATTGGAGTGAGGAGGATTGGATTGAGGTGGATTAGATTGGGTGGGGTGGATTGGAGTGTGTTGGGGTGGGGTGGATTGGAGTGGGGTGGATGGGATGGAGTGAAATAGATTTGTTTGTAGTGTGGTGGACTGGATTGGAGTGAACTGGAAGTGAGTAGAGTGGACTGGAGTGTAGTGGGGTGGGCCAGCCTGGATTGGCTAGGATTGGATTGGAGTGGGGTGGATTGGATTGGAGTGGAGTGGATTCTATTGGATTGGATGGGGGTAGAGTGGATTGGGATGGATTTGATTGGTGTGGGTGGACTAGATTTGTGTGGGTGGGAATGGGTTGAATTAAGGTGGTTTGAAGTGGAGTGGATTGGGGTGGATTGAAGTGGATTGGACAGGAGTGGGGTGGGTTAATGTGAATTGAATTGAAGTGGGATGGACTGGAGTGGAGTGTATTGGAGTAGGGTGGTGTGGATTGGACTGGGGAGAGTGGGGTGGGGTAAATTCGAGTGGAATAGAGCAGAGTGGGTTGGATTGGAGTAGAGTGGGGTGGATTGAAGTAGAGTGAGCAAGATTGGATTAATGTGGGGTGGATTGGTGTAGAGTGGGGTGAGGTGGATTGGAGTGGAATGGATTGGATTGAGTAAATTGGACTGGATTCGGGTGGGGTGGTGTGGGAATGGATTGGATTGGAGTGGGGTGGATTGGACTGGAGTGGGTTGAATTGGATTGGAGTGGGGCAGATTGGAGTGGAGCAGATTGGAGTGGGGCAGATTGTTTTGAATTATAGTAGGGCAGAGTGTTTTGAGTAGTAGTAGGGCTGATTTGTTGAATTGTAGTGGAGCACTTTGGAGTGGGGCAGATTGTTTTGGATTGGAGTGGGGCAGATTGGAATGGAGCAAATTGTTTTAAATTAGAGTAGGGTAGACTGTTTTGGATTGAAGTGGGACAGATTGGAGTGGGGCAGATTGTTTTGGATTGACGTGTGACAGATTGAAGTGGGACAGATTGGAGTGGGGGGGTTGAGGTGGGATGGAGTGGGGCAGATTGGATTAGAATGGAGCAAATTGTTTTGGTTTAGATTGAGGCAGATTGTTTTTGATTGAAGTGGTGCAGATTATTTTTGTATTGGAATGGAGAAGATTGGAGTGGGGCAGATTGGAGTGGAGCAGATTGTTTTGGTTTGGAGTAGGGCAGACTATCTTAGATTGAATTGGGGCAGACTGTTTTGGATTGGAGTGGGACAGATTGGAGGGAGGCAGATTGATCTGGATTGGAGTGTTGCAGATTGGAGGGTGGCAGATTGGAGTGTTGCAGATTAGAGTAGGGTGGGATGAGGGGGCGGAGTAGGGTGGGGCAAAGTAGGGTGGATCAGGGTGATGTTGACTGGATTGGGGTGGGGTGGATTGATTGGAGTGGGGCAGATTGGATTGGAGTCGGGCAGGTTGTTTTGGATTGGAGTGAGGCAGATTGTTTTGGATTGTAGGGGGGGCAGATTGTTTCGATTGGAGTGGGGCAGATTGCTTTTGATTGGAGTGGGGCAGATTGTTTTGGATTGAAGTGGGCAGATTGTTTTTATTGGAGTGGGGCAGATTACTTTTTATTGGGGTGGAGCAGATTGTTGTGGATTGAAGGTGGGCAGATTGTTTTGGATTACTGTATTGGAGTGGGCATCTTGGTTTGGATTGATGTGGGGCACACTGGAGTGGGGTCGGTTGGGAAAATTTGAGTGTGGCGGATTGGCTTTGAGTTGGTCTGATTGGAGTGGGGCAGATTGCTTTGGATTGAAGTGGGACAGAAAGTTTTGGATTGGAGTGGGGTAAATTGAAGTGGGGCAGATCGTTTTAGATTGGAGTGGGCAGAATATTTTGGATCAGACTGAGGTAGATTGGAGTGGAGCAGATTGTTTTGGACTGGAGTGGGGCAGATTGTTTTGGAATGAAGTGGGGCACATAGTTTTGGGTTGGGATGTGGAAGATTGTTTTGGATTGGAGTGAGACAGATTGTTTTGGATTTTATTGGGGTAGATTGTTCTGTATTGGCATGGGGCAGCTGTTTTTGGATTGCTGTACTGGAGTGGGGCAGATTTCTTTGGATTAGAGTGGGGCAGATTGTTTTGGATTGGAGTGGGCACAGATTGGAATAGAGTGGGGTGGTTTGGGACGATTGGAGTGTGGTGAACTGGAGTGGATTGGGGTGAGTGTTTTGAATTGCAGTGGGGCAGATTGGATTGCAGTGGTGTGGACTGGTGTGTACTGCATGATTATGTGTTAAAGCATAATTTCGAACATTACACATACGACGAAAGCAATGCTGCTTTTCAATCTTTAGAACAAGGTAATAGTCATCTTTTGAGAACAGCGCTCACAAGCGAAAACAAAACAAAACATTCGTGCAAAGTGAGAAAAGAAGACTTGGCAAAAGAAAACAAAAAGTTAACTGTAGAAAACAACATTTTGCTTGTTGTGATGAGCACTTTTTGGCCATTCACACACCTTCTGTTTGCAGGATACAAGAAGGTATAAAGAACAAAATGGTACCTCAATCACATAGGAAGCAGTGGGCGAGCACTGATTAAGTTGCATCAATCAGCACTTGGTACCTGCGCCATGGACAGGAACGGAAATTATTAAATGCCGGCTGTCACCAATTACGAGGCTGTAAAGAAGAGTGTCACACATTCCAACAAATTATAAGCAATCGAAAGGCTCCAAGACCTTGTCTAACTACAACAGCATCTCACAAGCAATACACTTGCAGGCTCGCCCCTAAAAACCTCGAGGAGCCAAGGCACAGATCCAGGATTTCAGAAAGGACGGCTGAAGTCCAAAGAAAAGCTGAAGACGAGGTCTAAGAGGAATGTTATGAAAATTGCTAGGCAAATAGAGTGCATACGGCTTCAAGTACCAACTCGAGCTTAGAATGTAAATTTTAAAATAAGGACAATATAATAGACATGAGGATGATGACCCTGTCAAAAAATACTCTTTGACCCAACGCAGTGTGTAAAAACTCTTTGTGTCTTAGATACACTCTAACAGCAACAGGAATGGTAAACAGGAATAGGAAATGCAAAGGAACATCAGCCACAGACAAGAGTGTCTCCCAAACCATAATTAGAACAGAGGGCTTTGCGTGAAATATCCACAATAGCCTTCCACCTGACAGGTGTGACCACGAGTTCTATGGGTGCAACTCTACCTTACCAAACTCACCCACATTCCCTTTATGATAGATATCAAACGCAATGAAAAATGCATCAATCAGCGTACCAGAGGATCAACCACAGAAACAGAAGTTGACCTCCTTGAGAGGGCCCCAACCCCAAACTCAAATTAAAGATGGAAGAGAAACACATCAACTTAGTAGATAGAAAGACGTGCATAGAAGACCCCTATAGGAGGAGTTTCCAAACTGCAGCAGTAATGCATGATCCACCGAGAAAGAACCCACTACAACAGTACCAGAATTAGACAATGAATTCAGTATGATACCCAGTCTCAATGTGTATGCGATTTGGCTCTTAGACATTCCAGCATAACATAGATTAATGGGACGTGGAACCAAGTTCGATTGGAGCAAAGCACTCCACAACGAGCTGGGCACAGCACCATCTTCGCCACCCCATCCATAGCACATAAGCGTGATGGCCCACAGAGTGAGCGCAGAACATACACTCCTTAAACTAACGCAGAGCAGCCAACAAAATTCTGTGTATAGCAAAAACAGTTTTAGGAATGAAGAAAAACATACTTGGAAATGATTGGTTACCACCTCCACATGAAGACAGGAAAAAGGTGGCTTTAGGCTATGTTATAGCTAAAGAGCTGGAACTTCACTATAAAACTGTGTTAGAAAGGGGAGCGCTCTTGCGGCTAAGTAATAATGGGCTATATGTCAGGGAGTGTGCGGTCATCTGACTTAATCAAGGACTGCGACTCAGGGTCATGAAGTTCACTAGTAAGTAAAGTAAGTAATTAGGACATTCACTTTTGCATTACGCCCAGTAATTGCAGCATCTACCATTGCAGTCTCACAGTAAACAAAAGACATAAATAAGCAAACATACTGGCCTCAGCATTGCTTGTTGGTCTATCAGAATTCACCATGAGCAACTAGGAAAATAAAATCGTGAAAATTCATATAATGAATGATTTACAGCTGTAGTGGGAATACTAGTCTCCTAAACACCATTTACAAATATATTGTCCTATTGGGTGTAGATTCTCTAATATTAATTCCAACGGGGCAGTGCTTTTGTAAGCAATATTTAAGAAATTATATTAATGTCATACAGTATTCAGACTATGATATTCCAGTTATCACTCCATGATTTGTATAATTTATAGAGGAAAGTATATATAAGTATTAATTAATGTGGTTTTACCTTTGCGTGTGAGCGTACATACAAAGACACATATATAAACATACAAATGCATACACAGGTTATTTTGAAATAAAACCTATTTTTTCTTACAGGAAATTGGACTTGCTTCACTTGGAGTTTCTGATGATGACATTAAAAAGCTAGCAACAGTAAGTGGCTGATCAACAGACAAGCAGACATTACAAAAATATAAATATGATGGAAATAAGAACCACACTTTTCTTCAGCATGCTGCATGTGCCGACATAATTTACTATCGTTTTCCCTCCTTTAATATACATAACAGAGAAATGGCTTATAGGTTATAAAAGTAGTCCCCAATCAGCTTACAAAAAAAAACTAACTTTCACAGATACTCAAAACTTGCCATTCTCATATCTCTGTCCACCCATGTCTCTTAAACAGGAAATTCAGTAAAATTAGTCACTAACTACCACACCAGAAAATATAATTGATACGTTCATCCATTCACTTGTTCATTTATATGTTAGCGAATGAAAAATGTCCTAGCTATCGTAACTGAAAGTTTCAACTCTATTAAGGACACGGAGGCGAGTATTAGGCTGTTCTCTCTTGCTTTATTTTCACAGCAGCCATTCGTAGTATAACATGAAATTATTAACATGAGGGAAAGAACTTAATTTCGCATCATGCTTCAGAGTCACAATAACACCACATCCAATCATGTGCCAGCATCAACCTTTAAAGACCTCCGACAACGTTAAATCTCCCTCTTTCTTTCTGCGAACACAGCCGTCCCACTTAGCCATTACTCCTGCTTGGAAGGTTCTGTCCTGAGACACAAGAAAAAGAATTAAAAGATATAATTGCAGCCCTCCTAAAGGTTGCCGTACAACGTATGTACCAATTTACCAGAACCAATTGCAAAACATGCACAGCATGGAATAAAATCACAAATCTATAGCACAAACCTAAGACATCACCAAACAATTTCCAGCAAGAAGCATAAAGTAAATTGCAACATATAAAACAATCTAACATCAAGTGAAGAGGGCAAATAATTGTACTCCCTGATAATTGTAGTTCCATTACGAACACTTTCTGTTCCCTTGTTGATGGGGGGGTCCAAGAAAAACCCTGTTCAGGGTGGGCTAATCCTCACCTCTGTGTCCTTAATAGAACTGAAACTTTCTGTTACAATAGCTAGGAAATTTTTCATTCTATGTCAGGACCAGAGGCAAGGATTAAGCTAGTTCAAAGCTTCTCCACCACCAGAGATGCTAAATACTCTCTGTCTTGAAGTAAAATTGTTTAAAAGTAGAATCAGATGACCAGTCCACTGTGTCGAGAATGTCCTCCAGTCGGACACCTATGGAGAATGCCTTTGAGGCCATAGCTCCCCTGACAGAATGGGCCCCAAATAAAGAGGTATTGATGCCAGCTTCCTTCATGGTCTATCTAACCCACCTGGCAATAGTAGGGAAGACACATTTTTATGGGGTTTGGTGAGAGCATTAAGGAGCTGTTTTTCCCCATGAGGTTGAACCTCTTCTGTCATAGATTCATAGGCTTTGGGAGCCCTAACTACACATAGCTTGGGAGCATCAGGGAATGTGAGATAGGACACTACCTTAGAGTTAGATTTTGTTCTAGTGGAGATGTGGAAAGTTACCCCATCTGGTGTAAATACTCTATCTGCTTAGTCCAGGGCACGCACGTCTGAGACTCTCCGACAAGATATTAGACAGAGTAAACTTGCCAGTTTTGCTGACAGTTGCTTTCTAGAAAGGTATTTATTCGCCAGCCTAACGGGTGCCATCCACAGGAACATGGCTTCCCGAAATGGCTGATCTGAATGTATTAACAGATCTATATGCTAGGCCTGAGGCAGCCAAAAAGGCTAGAAAGTTTAGGATATGGACAACATCGGCCCCCACAGGATCTAGCTGTAGTAAGTGGCACCAACCCAGCCACTGAGACGATGATGAGCGGTAGCGTCTGGAGGTGCTGTCCGCTCATGATTTAGTAATGAATGTCTCAGCTTCTTGAAAAATCCCTGGAACTTTCTAACGTTCCCGGTATTCCTCCATATCATGAGATGAGAGACCCTAGCTCCACCAAATGGCGACGATTCCGCAAGGGATCCTTGAGGAGATCCGGAAATAGGGATAGACGGATTGTAAAATCCCAAGAAAGTTTAATCAGAACTGGAAACTAAGCTTGCGATCTCCAAATCAGGGTTACTACCACTAGGTCCGCCTTCTGCCTCCACAGCTGTGTTGTCAGTCTCATGATCATCGTAATAGGGGGAAAGCATACCCCTTTTCCTTGCTCCAATCTTGGAGAAAGGCGTCTGTCATCACTGCACCTGGATCCGGTCTCCAACTGCAGTACCTGTCCAGTTGATGGTCCAGATGTGAGGCAAACAGGTCCATGGTGAATGGACCCCATCGGTCCTGAATCCCCTGAAACACCCATGGGTGTAGTTGCCAGAGGCTGGCATCCTTCCAATGTCAGGATTGCCAGTCTGTCACCTGGTTGTCTAACCCCGGGAGGTGTTCTGCTGTGACTGAAATCTGATGGTTCAGGCAGTAGGGCCAAAAGTCCTGGGCTAGGTCGGACAGAAGTTTGGATCTTGTTCCTCCCAGATGGTTGATGTAACAGATTGCCGCCACATTGTCCATCATGACAAGGATACAACACTGGGTTTTGTCTTTGGCCCAACATTTTACCGCAAAGGACCCTGCCATCAATTCCAGGCAGTTTATGTGGAGTGCACATTCTGTGAAAGGCCACTTTCCTCCTGTGAAAAACAGCCCACAGCTAGCTCCGAGCCCGATAGGCTGGCTTCGGATTCTATGACTAGATCCAGTTTGGTTCCAAAAATAGCCCACCTGTTCCAGGCTTCCATATGTGCAATCCACCATTGAAGCTCTTCCTTGGCCTCGTCCGAGAGAGGCACCGATTGGGAATAGGTGAGGCCTTTGCAGAGGTGAGATATTTTCAGGCACTGTAAGGCCTGATAATGCAGAGGTCCTGGAAAAATGGCCTGGATGGAGGATGACAGAAGGCCCACTATGCAAGCTATCTGCCTCAGAGAGGTATGGGATTTGGATAGAGTTCTCCTGAGTTCATGCTTGATTTTCGACAACTTCCTAGAGTGGAGACTGAAGAGGCCTTCACAGAATCCACAACAAATCCCAGGAATTGTATGGTCTGTGTTAGAACGAGAGCGGACTTCTTCTCATTGATTATAAAGCCCAATGAGGCGTGAAGGATCTTGGTCCATGAGCAGGATGTCATCCAGCTATATTATGAGACAAACTCCCCTTGCTCGAAGGTATTCCACCACCGGTTTCATGACCTTGGTTAAGCACCATGGGGCGGATGAGAGACCAAAATGCAGGGAGTTGAATTGAAAGGTCTGAAAGTGCCGTTGGAATTGGAGGAAGCACCTGTGAGGCAGGAAGATTGGGCTCGTAAGATAGGCGTCCTACAAATCGAGACGCACCATCCAATTGTTTACCTGCATTAAGTCCCTGAGGAGGTGGATTCCCTCCATCTCGAAATGTCGAAATACGAGCCACTCTAAAAACCCTTTGTGATGCAGAACAAATCATGGGCTGTGGCCTGGTTTATTGGACTGGGGACGCATTGAACTCAATCTGAAACCCTTGTAACGTCTGCAGTACCCAGGCATCTGAGGTCAATAATTCCCAATTGTGATAGAACTGAGCCAGCCTGCCCCCAAGTTGCACCCCTGAGTATGAGTGGGCAAGGTCCTTGATAGGAACCGAAGGAAGAGTTGTTCTGGAGCTGCCTCTGGAGCCTCGTTGCAGAGGGTGGCCTTGGGTGGGGTAAAAGGTGGATAACTGGGTGGAGTAATGCCACTGGCCTCAATGGACAGCCGAACCTCTGTTAGAGGGCTGTTGAAGAGCACGACCAGCCACACGCCCCCTCCCTCGACTGGCTGAGACAAAAACACGTGGAGTGCATATTCTCTTAATGGAGGAATGAGCTTTATCTAGGGAAGTGAACATATTTACAAACTTCCCCAGCTCCCAAATAAATGGGTTGCCAAAAAGCCCCCCTTGTGCTATGGGACCAGTCTCCAAAGTCGCTAGCTCCCCCAGTTTTTGATCTATCTTGATCAATAGAGATCTGTGCCTTTCAGTGGAATTTGAGCAGTTCGCATTGCCCAGGAATATGATGGCCCTCTACGCCCAACCTGACAGGACTTCAGGGGAGATCAAGTGCCCGAGGCTCTGGCGTCTTCAGCCATGTCCAGGATTTTTGACAGGGGGGCAGTCATATCGAACAGTTTATCCTGGCATGACCTCCAGGATCTATTGATTCCCTTCTTCGGGTCCCTGACCATCTTTGTCAGAAAGGTGGCTTTCTGGGATCTATCTCTGGAGTCAGGGCTACCTTTCCCTCAAGAGTAGGGCGAGGGCATTCCACCTTGAGGCGGTTCCTGACCTCCTTATCTCGAGGTTTGCGTAGGCGGTGTGCCACATACGCAGCCACCTTCGGGCCGGCGACCATTCCGCAGAGAAGGGGTGGATTAGGTACTCAGGGTCAAACATATCCGAGTCCCCACCCTGTGATTCCTCATGGGGGAGACCCTGCACAGATATGAAGGGCTTATTGACAGTGCACCAGGCCTTCGAGTCTCGTGGGCCCTTGTTGTAGGGGGAGGATGAGGAATCATGACCCTCTAGAGGGTAGGGGGAATCCCTTAAGGTGCCGGGGATGGGGGAACCTGCGGGCGAGGGGTGTGTGTCCATGAAGGGCTTTTTCAGCTGGGCAAATGCATCTAAATCAACCCCTGGTTTCACTACACGCTTGGGGTCAGATGAGGTATCTGGTTGTCCTGGAGGTAAGGGGGCTGGGGGCCTGAAGGGGTCTTTCCCCGCGAGGAGGGTCGTGGGCACTAAGCCTCCAGCAGTAACAGCTTCCATTCCAGGGATGCAATGGCCTGAGTGACTCCCTTGCGTATAGTGGAGTCCATAATATGGCAGAAATGACTATCAATAGGGAGGTATGTGACCTCCTCTTCCTCCAAGTATTTGGAGGGTTCACCGTCAGAATGGGCCTCTGGATTCTGCATTTTAATTAGGGCTGGTAGGCCTTTTAATTGAGGGCTATAATAGACTGGATAAACCAGCGCAGACAATAGTTGGCACGTGTAGTGCAAAGCGTGGGCCAGTAGGCACTGTTGAGCACGTAACCACGCGTAGGGTGACCACCTGGCACTGAGGCAAATTCTGGACAGGACTGTAAAAAATTCAGGACAAAGGGTCAAAATTCAGGACAAGGGTCAAATTCAGGACAAAAATTCAAGAACAAACGTCAGTTTTACAGACACACGCAAGAGAGGCCATGCCTCACTATGTTGTCAGTGCATTTATTTACTCTTTTTTAACATAGCACTATTTATTCACTGTGGACCTTTATGCAACTCCACTATAACCTGCACTTCTCCACTCTAAGCCACCTCACTCTACTGTGAAATAATCTACTTTATGCCACTGCAGTCTGTGCCACTGCATTCTATGGCACTGCACTGTACCCTGCACCTCTCCAGTCTATGCAACTGCACTCTACTCTGAAACAATCTATTCTACGCCACTGTACTCTATACCACTCTGACCACTGCACTCTAGTTCAATGCACTCTACACCACTGCAAGCAGACACTCTGCAACACTGCTCTGGCCGCCACAATACTCTACACCAATCTGCTCTGATTTGCACCAATATACTCTATTCCACTGCATTCTATGCCACTCTACTCTGCCCAATGCCACTCTATACAACTGCACTCTACACCAGTGCACTCTAAACAACTGCACTGCCCTTTACTCTGCACCACTGTACTCCATGCCACTGTTCTCTGTACCACTCTACACCACTGCATTGACACTCTACTCTGCAACTCTGCACTCTACGCCACTCTACTCTATGCCACTGCACTCTAGGCACTATACTCTACTCTACACCACTCTACAACACTCCACTCTGCACCACTCTACACCACTACACTCTATGCCACATGAGTCTACTCTGCACTCTATGGCACTGCACCACTCTGCATTACTGCACTCTCTGCTACTCTATTGTATGCCACTCTACTCCACTGCACTATGTAACTCTACCCCATGCCACTCTATGCCACTGCACTCTGCGCCAATGCACTCTAAACAACTGCACTGTACGCCACTGTCCTCTACTCTGTACCACTGTACTCTACGCCCCTGCTCTGTGCCACTCTACTCCACACATTACTGCACTGACACTCTACTCTGCAGTGTTGCACTCTCCACCACCGTACTATACACCAATATACTATGTACTACTGCATTCTATGCCACTCTACTCTGCATCACTCCACTCTACAGCACTTTGCCCTACTCTGCACCACTCTACATTACACCACTGCACTCCCTGCACCGTGTCTACTCTGCAGTCTATGCCACTGCACCACTCTACACTACTGCTCTCTCTGCCACTCTATTGTATGCCACTCTACTCCACTGCACTCTATGCCACTCTACTCTGTCCCATGCCACTGCACTCCAAACCACTGCACTCTATGCTAACGCACTCCAAACAACTGCACTGTACCCCACTGCACTGTACTTTGCACCACTGGGCTCTACGCCACTGCTCCTATGCTACTCTACTCCACTCCACACCACACCACTATGCCACTAGCTTTAAGCCATGCTGAACAGCAGCTACTCTGGTGTATAACATGGCTAATGGCTAAAACACATTAGCAAAGCCAATAACTCTTTCGTAGATGAGACCTATTGCTTTGCCAATGTTTGTTAGTACTATGAGGTACCGAGGTACCTGAAAGAACTGTAAAAAATACAATTACATCATAACAAAAGCTGTTACAAAATGCGCAAATACATTTCGGTTAAATTAAAGAAAAGTGCTTCCCAAATACAGATTTGAATAATATACAGTTTATACCTAGTGCTAAAAACATTTATAACACTACATTAAAACAACACACTCCACAGCTCACCTTGGAACACCATTACAATACCTCTCTGAAAGAAATATCTTTGCCACCAGAAAACTTCAAGTGACTCCTTTTAGTAAATTCAATGCAGGTTTTCAAGCCCCTTTGTATTTGCAGATCTACCAGTTGCCTACATTTACATTTCTTTAGAGAAGGAGACCCCCTGGCAAGAAGGCCTTTTCTTATCTGTCTGCCCCTCCCTCCCTCAGAGCACAGGAGACCCCCTGCCTTCCAGCCCAGCTGGGGAAACTCCTCTGCCTGTAATTTCGCCCTGCCTCCGTTGCCCTTTAGGTGAAAGGCTAAAATTACGGACAAATGCCGTCCGTTAAAGCTTACATCACGGACAACGGACAGCAGGGCGAAATTACGGACAGTCCGTGAAATTTACGGACGGGTGGTCACCCTAACCACACGGCCTAAATTGGCCTAGGACCGATTTCACCCCTTGTTTGAGTGGGGTAAATAAATATCATTATTGCCGCCTGGGTTGGGTCCCACAGAGGTAAATACAACAATCCTACCCGTGAAGCGAGTGTTTATATTCCAGGCTGGGGGCTCATCATAACTGGTAGTCTGGTGTGAGTCCGACACATCCCGCTGCTGAGGGAAACTGACAGGGAGGCGTGTCAGACTCGGGAATGTGAGGAATGCGTGAAGCACAACATTTCTGCGGTGCGCGGCCTACTAGCAGCCGGCTGACCGCAATCGCGCCCTGAGCCCATTCATTAAATGAGAAACGGGTGACCACATAGGAGCGGTAGAACGTTCCTGTGGTTGCGCTGAAAAGAAAAAGATTAGCAAAGTCAAGCACAATAAGTAATTGAAACGTGAAGGAGACGGAAAGCACTTATCCTGCATTGCTGCTGGAGCAGCAAGAAAGAGGGAGATGGAACGTCATCGGAGGTCTTTGAAAAGCGATGCAGGCACATCATTGGATGCAGTGTTATTGTTGTTGTGACTCTGAAGCACGATGGGAAATGAAGTTCTTTTCCTCATGTTATTAATTTCAATTTATACTTCAAATGGCTGCTGTTAAAATAAAGCGAGAGGGAACAACCTAATCCTCGCCTCTGGTCCTGACATAGAATTAAAGTATTAATTTAGAAGTACATTTGTGTGATACAATTGCAATAGGTAGAAGGCCTCAATTATATTTTAATTACACTACATAAACTTACATGATTCACCTTAAGGAACTTAGGTCCTTATTTACAAGGAACTGGTGCATCGGCTCCGATGCACTGGCTTCCTTGTGTCGCCCTGCGCTCCCCTAAAAACACCATGGTAGCATTGTATTTATAATACAGAGCACCATGACGATTTTTGTCACAACTGCGTCAACATTTTTGACGCAGTTGTGACGCTTTGCTGGACTAGAGTCAATAATGTTTACGCTAGTCCAGCAAAGCTCAGGGAGACCCATTGAAAAGAGCCTAGCGTCAGTTTAACGCCTGCCCAGGGAAGGCGTTAAAAAATGATGCTAGAATGGTGCAGTGAAATCTTGTAGATTTCACTTGCCATTTTTCTGGGACTCCTTGAGGGGAACACCTCTCTTGCGATACATTATACCTGGCAGAGGTATAATGTGGTGCAAGTGTTTACAAACTGACGTAATGGTGACATTGCCCCAGTTTGTAGATACAGTGTGGGGCTGTTTTGCGCGCTGTAAAAAAATGGCCGCCACGGCAGCACAAGGGGCTTGTAAATGAGCCCCACAATGTATGTCTAGCACTTATGTGCCTTCTCTGTAGATTGTTCAATAGGGGATGTTGCTTTTGAAATATCATTTGTGCCATATAAAGAACTAGTACCACCAGAGTGAGGAATTGCCAAACTGGCATGCTCTGCAGCAACTTGCCCACATAAAACCAGTCATTTTATCATAGACTGGAAACATAGCATATTATTCCGAATACAATCCTGGTTCACAGAGACCATAAAGCCCCGATTAACAAACCTTATTCCAACCAATGATGTTATCAATTTATCAATGATTAATATCAAGTTTAAAATATTGTGCTACCAAAATATGGTAGCCGTGAGATTGGTGACCAAAGTATCGTCAAGGTAAGGTAAAAGTGAGTATGTATTCATTTACTAGTTTTAAATGTATATTTATGTACCATAAAGATAAATATGCGTCTTCAAGTTTGTTATATTTTTTAAAACTAAATTACCGGATGGCTGCTGCATGCGCATGTACAGTGGTGATTTTGAAATGGTTTGTCTTTGCCGGTGCATGCGCAGATCACAGGTGACAGCTGGGTTGGTTGGGTAGGGTAGACAACATCGTTGAGGCAAGGGAAACGTTGGGTTAGGATTTAGGGGTGAGGGAAAGAGACAAAGAGGGGCTCAGAGCAATGGTGCGGTTACCATAGGGCACTACTTAAGTCATATGCAAATTTTCACTAAATGCTATTGCTTTAACGACAGCCCACCCAGCCAATGGCGTTAGAAAAAAAGGCAACAGCCAAAGGCCGAAAGTTATCTTCTGTACTGTATGTATGAATCTTTGTTTGTATGCATGTGTGTGTATGTATTGATGACAAGAGGTCTACAGCAGACAGTTACAGCTGGGTGTAGAGAAAGAAGACCTAGGGAAACCTGGGAAATTTCATTTGGCATTACGTCACATCAGGAGTTTAGTGAATAAGCTAGCCCTACCAGGTTTTGCATTGTGGACATTGCCCAGGCTGACCAGTAGGGAAAAAAAGTGTTTAAATACCGTTTGCATGTCATTTTTTATCGAAGTGTTCACACGAGGTCCTGCAGAGATTGTATCTGTTTTGATATGTTTCTTCCCCAGTTTTAGATGTAAGAGTATATGATCCAGTTTATATTTAGAATCAAACAACTCAGTAAAGCATGCTCTACTTATTACATATGGAAGCTTGCTAGACAAGAACCAGCTGGATTAACAGTGTGCATTTCAAACTCGCATTGTTTTGACAGCTCTATTGGTTCACAGTCGAGTTTGGCCTCTGCAAACAAAATGGCGCCATAAAGGCTTATGGTGCAGGACTCCTTTCATCATACGGTGAACTTATGGTAAGACCTCAAAATCGTGAAAGTATACATTATTTTCTTTGTTAATGTTAGTATTTGCATAGAATTAATTTAATAGACCTTTAATACATAGCTTCGACAGTCATGCATTTTCCTAATATGGCCGTTTTCTGCATTAACTTATGATTTTAAAGTGTGTGTTCATTTGAATGGGTTTCAAACTTGCATTTACACATTTTCCCCATATGGATTCTATGACTGAAATAATGTAGATAGATTCCTTTCTTCCCAGTCTACTCTGTAGGCTGGTTGAGTCCCTGAGAGTTGTGGTTGGAGAGCAGGAGGGTAGAATTTGTCCTGCAGTTACCCTATACCAGCCTGCACTTGGTATTGATGGACCATTGTTATGCCGTTTGTGGAAGAAATGAAGAAGCAATGTGTCTTTCTTTTACAGGCTGGTATATCAAGGATGTGTAGACTTAAATCCTCCTCATGCCTCTTTATTCCACTAACAGGCACTCCATTTCCCTTTATCTCACTCTTGCCGACCTCTCCCTTTGTTACAGTTTTTCCATCATTCTCTTCCACATCTTTCCGATGTTTGAAAACTTCTGGAAGAGCTGGAAGTGGTCCTTGGAACCACTGTCTGCTCCCCCAAGGCTTCCACACTGATTCACAAATGAGAAAAGTTCCAAAAGGACCTTTTCCCTTTTGTGAACATTTACCATTCCAACTTAGAAGTCTGAAGTGATCACTTGCTGCAAATCATTCATGCACACCAGACTGACTTGGAAGAAATGCCCCTTGCGCAGCCATTCCAAGCTACAATTCAGTATGTGTCTGTAACATCATTTTGTGATTTGGAAAACCTTTTCCATAACACCAAATGAGGTTAGTATAATAAAAAGGAAATGTTTTTGGCAAACACTGTGATTTCCCTATTCTCAGGGTCTACAGCAATAAAATATTAGTACATCTGGCCCATAACAACTTGTCTGATGCATTCAAATAAGTGCCAGTAGCTAAAAATAAGTGCAGGTGGTCCACTGGCAACCACCAGCTCAAATTAAGCACTACGCCTTATCATCTAACCCCAGTAAGAGCATAGAGGATTTTAAAATGGTGTCTGCATGTACATGCACACTAATACAAGATGTACATGCACACTAATACAAGATGGTGGGCTGTTTTTTGCCTCTGGATCATGCTTTACTTAGAAAAGTCAAGATATGTTATCAAAGAGAATGTCACAGACGTGTATTCCTGCAGAGAGTAAATCAGGATTTAAATATAAAAGTCTAACAAAGCATTAAGTGATCCCGCTGTGTTTCTTTATCAGTTTCAGAATATAGTTAAATACTCTGTATAAATGTTTGCTTGAGTGGCCAATGAGGAGGAGCTAAAGGAAAATGACAGTATTCCATGTATGTTTTCCAAGAGATCTGCCTGGAACTACTGTTTTTGTTTACATATTGCTCTGAAACATGAAATAAGACATGCATTTTTGAGGATTTGATTCGGTCATGTAAATGTCTTAGAGCACATAGAGAGCTGGACTGGCATCAAGAGGGAGATAAGAAATGGAAAAAAGGTCTGACTTTGGAAAGCCATGAGATGGTTATTTATTTTTTTATATTTTGTTGTTGCATGCATATGCCAAAAAGGCAAAATAAAGAAAACCTAAATATGGCTTGCACACGTTTGCATTACAAATGTTAAAGTTATAAAACATTCACCTTTGTGGCCGTTTTACTAGTGATGCTTTAAATAACAAGGCTTTCATCTGAGCTATGCATTTTAATGTATTGTTATTTGTGAAGGAAACAAGAATAAATCGCCACATATCTAAGCACTCAAATTGCAAGCAGTGAAAGGTTTGTTTGAATACTTTAAAATTTGAAAAGGAGACAGAGAATAAATCTAACTGGTCATCCGAAGTGCAGGAAAAATACATAGTTGGCATTTAAAGTTAATATATAAAATAAATAAAATAAAAATCACACTTTAAACCAGCTTTGTCACTGAGGAGAGTTTAAGTCAGCAAGAGTGAGGGGTGGGGTATGGGATATGTAAAGATAGGTCACTCATAGGTAGACAAAAAGACAAGGAAAAGAGAATGCACCAGAATCATTTATGCCAGACATTCCCTTTTTAACTGGGAACAACATGAGAATTACACATTTAAAAAGGTACAGTCTGCGTATTTACCTAGAGGGAGAGATATTCTTTAGACATCTTAGATCTTCAGGGTGAAACTTCAATGATAAGGAAACGGCCATAGGAATGACTCTAAGTGGCGATGTTAGTGTTGAATTTCTTTGTCCCAAGGGTGAGGGTTTTGGCTCTTGAGCGAAAATACATTTGTTGTAGTTTTTAGTGCTTTCAGAGTAATGTATTCAAGGTTGTAAGTATATTTGACTGCTCTTATTATTTTACCCACCGCTTTTATCTTTTGAAATGTTTTTGGAAAATAGTGGAAACATGAGTACATTTTGAGTGTTTTTAGTACTTCTGGACATTGATGCTAAGGAGAATGTAAATTAAATGAATATAATTTGGAATAATGTTGATGGTATGCATTGCGTTTTGTATATAGTTGTTTATTAATATTACTTATTGATATAGAGCCACATGTACTAACCTCCAGATCACAAAAAGAGGTTGCAAATTGCACATTTTGCAACCAGTATTTTATTTTGCAAACCAACATATGCACTAAAATTCAGTTCTCAAAATAAGGAATCAAAGGGGATCACAAAATGACCTGCCTAATTAATAATCATTAGACAGGTTGCAATTTACAACCCCTATGATTGTCTGCAAACACAGGGATGATGACCTGCAAGGAACAACATACCAAACTACCAGTGATTCAATTCGAAACTTTCTTTATTGTTACAGTAAGTGATCACTTGTTGCAAATCATTCCTGAGCACCAAACTGACTTGCAATTTAGAAGGAACGCTCCCTGCACACCCCTTCCAAACTACAATTCAGTATATATTGTTTATCAGTAACACCATTTTGCGATTCAGAAACGTTTTGCACATCATAAAATGAGGTTAGTATATTAGAAAAAGGGATTTTGTGTTTGCAAACCCTGAAATTTTGTAAATCTCAGGCTTTGCAACTGTAAAATCCCTTAGTACCTCTGGCCCATATTAACTTGTCAATATTGTTTAACTTAAACCAAAAATATATTATTAATAAAAAAAAGACAATCCTGATTTTATTGTTTTGTCCAAGGTTGTTCTACCTCATAAATGTCCTTATTATGATTTCACAGCATGCATTATCAAACAAGCCTCAATTGAAACCATTGAACCCAGAAGAGACTGCCATTCAGCCATATCAAGATCAAACGTTCCAGCCAATTTATTTTGTATCAGAAAGTTTTGAGGAAGCCAAAGTTCAACTACGGTAAGTGTGCAAACTCTGTGAATGTTAGAGTTTGCTTACTTTTTAAACTTACAATAAAATACATAATATTAAATATGCAATAATACATTTATATATTTCAACAGGCATTTATCCACAGTTCTATCAATCATAGTAGACATTTATTGTAGCACAGGTCTCAAGGACATTCCTGGACTATAACAATCCGTACACACATCTCCGTCTGCTTCTCATCCTCAACAGCTGAGTCTTTCAGGAAATGATGTGTTCCTTTATTTCAACATAGATCTTACAAAGTCTGCACTATCATTTATCAATTTTGATTCCCCCTCAAAACACCTATCAAGTCTAACAAATCATTCAAACCTTTTCAGTGTCATAAAAAACTATGAGGCAAATCTATTAATATTTGTGTAATTAGTTCAGGATATACTTTCCAGCAAAAATCCTGATTTGCATTGGAAAATAGCCTTAAAGTAATGCATTGTTGCGCTTTGGGATATTTTGTGGCAAGGGGCATGCCATTGGTGGTTCTTGGGCATTCCCATGCAACCATCTATGGAGTTTTATAGAAAGACCTATTTACTTAAAAAGGCAGACAGGAGTTTGTGCAAAAAATGAATGTCTTTGCGAGGCAGGTGTAAAGTTTGGGAATAGTTTGTTCTCTAAACCTTTGCAACTTTGCACATGTGCTGTGATGTACAGCACACATACAAAGTGGGGAACATGTTAAACTAGGTCTAAGCATAGTATTTTGTACTGGAATTGTACCCTTCCACTAGAAAATCTATGCAAGATGTGATACAAGCCCAATGGCACTGTGGTGCAAGCGTGCGAATTGGTGTAAGGCAGCTTAAAGTACACCAGGACAGGGGAAGAGAGAAACAGCACCAGATCTTAGTAGAAATAGCATTGTTTTGCTCTCTCTCTCTTTCACACAATGCAGTGCATCAACCTTTGTTGCTGTGCTCCTTTTCTTGACCTAACATAATAAATCAGGCCTTACGTATCTCTGGTTGCAGTGATACCATTTTCTTCTGCTACATACATGTTCCATGAAGTAGCTGTAAGCAGAATATTGATGATGCATCCTAGCTTATTCAATAGGGTAGAATCTGCAAACAGGGAATAAAATGTATACTTCTCATGTAAAAACCTTTTAAATACTAGTGTACTAACTGTATTGTCAACATCTTTAGTGTTTAGCATAAGGGATCCTGGGGGTCATTGTGACAAAAAGATATTGCCACTTGAGGAAGAACTTACCGCCGTTGACCCATGAGAAATTAACCTTAAACCTGACCATGTCGGGGTGGATTGTACAACCCAAGATGTTTTCATATTATTGGCAAATCAAATAGTCATTTAAACATTCATAAATAACAAGGATATTCTGATCATGGCCAACATGACCTATAAGCTGAAATCCACACTCTACATTTTATTATCATTCTTAGTTTTCCTAATTTCCCTAACCCTATTCCATTTGCTTTCAATTATTCTCCTTTTTTTGCATCCATAAATAATTTCTTGCTTTCTGTAGCAGTGTGTCCTTTTCATCCTTGAAGCTAAAATGTGCAGTCTCAACATGGTTTACTCTAGCAACATGCCACATCCTTCTTTGTGCAGCTTCCTTCTCCTTCTGGTTCCTTTAGGGTTAGCCTTCAACCTATATGTTAAGTATTCCCTTTATCACCCTTAAGCAATTATAACTTCTCTTGGATAGACATCTCAACTACTTTGTATATATATATATATATATATATTGTATTTCTGTAGTATGAACCTAGACATAAACAGCGGAGCTCTGTACATGGTGAAAGACAGGCATAAAGTCAACTATTAATAGGGAAGAAGCTGGGCTGTGGGTGATTAATGCATTATGATGTAGGGTTCGTTAAAGGGTGAGTCTTCAACGCTTTACTCAATTAAATCAGCATTGCAGCAATTCTGATAAACACAAGGATGTTGTTCTAGATCCTGGGTGCCTAGTTGATAAATTCCCTCTGTCTTGAGCTTTCTTTTTTACACTGATTAGTCTGCAGTTTGATGATGTCTTGCTGCAGGGGTGGTGAGAACCACTAGGGATGGTATGACTGTCTGCAAGATAAGCGAGGGTGCTGGTCATGGTGGCTTTGTAATGATGCAGATGTCTTTGAAGATGTAGAGGCCTGAAAAGACAGCCAGTGAAATTCCATCAAGATTGGGTGATGTGATCCCGTTTCTTCAGACCGTAGGTGAAAGGTGCAGTGGAGTGTCAGATGCCCTTAAGAGGTGTTAGTATGAAGTAAGGGAGGTCATGCAGTAGGACATTACCACCATCTATCCAAATATGAGAGTATAAGGGCTTGAGCAGCAGTTCAAGTCCCTTTCAGGAAGAAACAGTTTGACTTTGTTTTTTAGTGAAACTTGGGCCTCAAAACTGCCAAAGTTGATTTCATTGAGCTAAGATTGTACTTATCTTTTTAGGAGCAGGATGAGCCCTTAAAACCAACAGTTCGTCAGTGTGACCTAATGACACTGATACATACTTATGCGTTTTCGAGTTGTGGGTAAGGACCCTTTCCTACCAATATCTAATACTTTTTATAGAGGTTTGGAAGTGTCTGCATTAATTCATATACATTCCCATAATATTATTCAGACTTCAAGATGTAATTTGTTGAGAATCAAAAATACAGTAGAGGAAAGAGTACAACTTCTTTATCCTCTTTGGTTATTCCAAGTATTAACTTATGGTGTACAGCCAAAATGTGTTACCTCCTCACTGGAACAATGGCATGAGCCATTTTCAATGCTAAAAAAGTGCATACTAAAGGTTGTACCAGCATAAGCTCATAACACTGATTTATGAAGTAATATTTGTGCAAAAGGCTTTTCCTTGAAAAAATGTTATGCAGAGCTTATCATGTGGTCATAGATAAGCAGTACAATTAAAACAGGACTGTTTACCCTGTATTTATTAAAAGACTATTCCTTCATCCTTTCTGCACTAATTTAGGCTGTGCTGGCAATTGTATATTCATGGCCACCAGGTACTTCACATCAGAGACCTTCGGTACTACCTTTTATAGCCCACACCACACATCCTTAAAGCTTGGGGATGAATGGGCTTCAGAATTTCCTGCTGGCCATACTCGTCCATAATCAGCATCACTTTCAGTTCATAATACTCCTTTATTGGCTCTTGGCTAGCCTGAAGGCTTTTTTCTTTCTGAGCCATGAACTTTGCCAATAGCTTCCTGAATCCAATTGCATAGTCCACCACACACATCATACCCTTTCTGGAGTTCCTTTGTAACATTTTCTCATGAAAGTGAGAGGGTCATGAACTGGACACCCAAAAAGAACTTTAGAGGAACTGAACTTCACTACCTTATGTGGAGCTTACATGTCGGCAGATAAGAGACATGGCAAGAGAACATCCCACAACTTCCTGAGCTTCTCTGGTCTGATTTCCATCAGGTGTTAAGGAGCTTGTTAATGTACTCCAGTAATCCATTAGACTATGGGGTAGGGGTTACACTGGGGAGAAGTGGTAGGCCCCACATTTCAATCCTATAGGAAGAAATGAAATTTGTTCCTCTGTCAGGAACCACTTTATTGGCAAATCCAACTATTATAATGACTGTGAAATTATCCCTAGTAGTGCCCTTGCAACTATCTTGGCAGTTTTGTGAGGGAGGTTAAAGAAAACTGCAATGATTTGGGGGAAAAACATTGACATGCTGACAATTGTTTTGTTCAAAGCAGTGCCCCAGCTAACGAATCAGGGTGGCAGCCGTCTGGCACTATGCTTGAGCAAAATTTTAATTATGCCAGCAAAATTGGCATACTTTTGGAAATTTTGGTAACATTATTTATGCAAAATATACCAAGATTACACCATGACTCCACATCATGTAATTTCAGGGATAAATTTTAACAGGAGATATACATTCAAGTAAATTTTTACACAAGCTGCATTTCGCACAGCAACCTATCCCTCCAAATCTGATCCTAAATCTGTGTTTCCCTAGGTCTTCATATTGTGAGGGTATCATACATGGGTGTGTTTTCCATGTTTGTGAGCAAAGATTCTTACACTAGACACTAGGGAATGATTTTGTTGAGGGAGGAAGCTCCATGGGGGATGTCTGCAGTATTTTGGCCGAGGAACAGGCAGCACCCAGGAGAACCTACCACCCCCAGACATTTCTAAAAACTAAAGCCACAGGAGCTTCCATGGTAATATGGCTTGCATGATTCCCATCATGTTTTATTATAAAGAATCCCCTACAAAAGTATGGGTGAAAAAATCACAATTCCTTCCCTTTTTTTAAAAGAAAACTCCAGAACATTTCTAAAATGGCAAAATTACTCATCTAATCTTCTTAGTCTATTCATGATAAAATTGGAACTCCACATGTCCAGACGGCTCTATTGCATGGGCTAGGAATAGGTCACAATTGTGACTATGTAAAGACCACATTGACTTTACATTGACTTTTCACTGTCATGGATTTGGCTTGTTCACAGCAATTATGAAAGGCTCATTCACAGTAAGGTATTGTTTCAAATGGTAGAAGTGTGGGAATTCAAGATGGTAGGAGTTTTGTTGTTCTATACAAATTCCACAACTTTCTATTGCAGAAATGTGAAGAACTTCATTTTTTGACCAATGTTTTACCGGTGTAAGAAATTCTGTGTAACAAAAGTTGTGGAATTCTCTCAAGGCACACCTCCTTGACTCTTGCAGATGTCTACTGGTCAGAAATATCTTGAGCTTGCAGTTTTCCTTAGCTGCTAGCTGACCCCAGATGTCTTTTTCTGTGCTGTTAAGATTTATTCTTGGTGAAACAAAAAATCAAGAAGCTGCCAAGCTCCTCACTGTGGTGAAATCTCTGGTACTGTGCCCCAACAAGAAGCTGGGGGCTGTTTGCAGTTTTTCATAGGCTAAGGAAAAATCCAAGGAGTGTCTGGGCTCCTCACTGGAGATCAAAAGTGTGTGTCTGTGCCCCAACAAGGAGTTAGGTGCTTCCCTCCATCGTCTTTGTGCTCCTGACTGGGAAACCAGTTCCCTTTCTATCTGTTTTCAGACCAGGTCCCTTGGGAATTACCTGACCCTTCTCACCCAGACCTAGTCTTCTGGGAGTTCTTACCCCTTTTTAGTTAAAAGCAATGCTTCTCTGTCTCCATCTTAATCTTGTTAGCTAAGCCAACACTGCAAGCTTCGCGGGATACTGTTCTGTCAAATCAGAAGGGTACTGAATATATGGGGCAGAACAGTACTCTCTGGGTCACTCTGTTACCATTTCACTCTGTGACCTCATCCCAATCATTCAACACACCATAATTCCACAGCTCAAATAGAACTCTTGCTTTTTTGTGACACAGTCCATCTGATTTGGCTCATTAGAATAGTTGCTTTAGAAAAGACTGTTCCTTACAAGCAATATTAAAGCGCACAAATCATTCCAAAATATCACCATTCCCTGAAGTAGCTTTTTCTGCTGCAATCTTGAGCTTCTTCCTTTGTAAGTCTATGTTCTCTGTCTCCAATTCTTTCTGATTTTGTTTTCCTGTGTTTTTCCCATTCCCTGCACCTCTCGTTCCCTATTTCTTTCCTCTCTGACCTATTTCTTCTGTCTCTTCTGCCTCCTTTCGATATGCCCCTTGCAAACTAATCTCACCTTCTTGCTCTAAAACTCCCTGGCCTTCTCTTGTTCTTCAACCTTAGCATTTTGTAGGGCCATCTTCAAGACTTAATCAACCAAAAGTTTGGCAATTCCAGGTAGAATTGGGGGAGGGGCTCATTACTCGTATTCATTATGCAATGTATGTATAAGGATACACTTGAGTGTGTTTAAGGATAACCTGTGCTATGGTACTAAGAGGACCTGAAAGCACAACACTTGCTACATGAGATCCTATCATACTACCCTTCTTTTTTAGCTCATGCAGGGTCATACCCAATCTTTTTGCCTCCTGCCTCCTATTTTTTCTGACCTGTTGCTGTGGGCTTTTGAACTTTGAGCACTTTACTACTGCTAACCAGTGGTAAAGTGCATATGTTCTCTGTCTAAGATTGTATGTAATTGGTTTATCCATGATTGGCATATTTTATTTACTAGTAAGTCCCTAGTAAAGTGCACTAGAGATGCCAGGGCCTGGACATCAAATGCTTCTAGTGGGCCTGCAGCACTAGATGTGCCACTCACATAAGTAGATCTCTAATCATGTCTCAGACCTGCCACTGCAGTGTCTGTGTGTGCAGTTTTAACTTTAAATTCGACTTGGCAAGTGTATCCACTTGCCAGGCCTATACCTTCCCTTTTCTTACATGTCCCTAAGGTAGGCCCTAGGTAGCCCCAAGGGCAGGGTGCAGTGTATGGTTAAGGTAGGACATATAGTAATGTGTTTTATATGTCCTGACAGTGAAATATTGCTAAATTCATTTTTCACTGTTGCAAGGCCTGCCCCTCTCATAGGTTAACATGGGGGCTACCATTAAAGTGTAGATTCCCTTTGGGCGCGGATGGACATGTGGAGTTTGGGGTCTCTGAGCTCACAATTTAAAAATGCATCTTTTAGTAAAGTTGATTTTATAATTGTGTGTTTGAAAATGCCAATTTTAGAAAGTGAGCATTTTCTTGCTTATACCATTTCTGTGACTCTGCCTGTTTGTGGATTCCCTGTCTGGGTCAGTTTGACAGTTGGGCTGGTTGCACCTCACACTAGACAGTGACACAAAGGGAGCTGGGGTGTAGTCTGCATTTCCTGATGAGCCATCTGTGCTAGGAGGGAGGGGAGGAGTGGTCACTTACACCTGAAAGGGCTGTGCCTGTCCTCACTCAATGCAGTCTTCGACCCCCTGGTGAGTGTCTGGGGCTTGGCCTGGGCAAGGCAGGATTTCACATTCAGGAGAGACTTTGCTTTGAAGTAGGCCTACTTCAAAGGAGAAATTGGGCATAAGAAGGGCACCCAAAACCACAGACTTTAGAAACACTTCTGGGAACAAGAGGAACCTCTGCCTGGAGAAGAGCTGAAGAGCTGAGGAAGAAGAGCTGCCCTGCCTCTGACTGTGCTTTGTGGAGCTATCCTGCAGTTGCTGCTTCTGCCAGAGTAAGAGTGCAAAGACTGGACTTTGTGTGCCTTCCATCTTGAGAAGAAATCTCCAAGGGCTTGATTTAGAGCTTGCCTCCTGTTGTTTGAGGTCTCAGGGACAGCAAAGACTTCTCTCTGCCAGCGCCTGGAGTCTCTGGAGAGACTCCTATTCTGCCCTGTGGTGGCCATCCAGTTCCTAGGACCCTGAAAGGAGAAACTGGCACCCTAAAGACAAGGAAATCCATGCACAGAGCGCCGTACGGGGAAAAGATTGACGCGACTCCAATCTGCGGCTGAAGAAACAACACGCCGCCGGCTCCGCAGCTGAGAATCGACGCTCGCAGGAAACATGACCGAAGAATCGACGCACGAAACAGGAGAAACGACGCGCAGTATCGCTAACGGAGGCTGGGATTTCACAACCCGTGCTGCGGGGTTTTCGCATCATTGTGCGGCTGGATTGCCGATTCAAGTACTGTTGGGCGTGCAAAAACAACGCAAGGCATGCCCGGACCCGAGAGTACTGACCGGATCGATGCATCGCTCTCCTGCGGAGAGAAGAAACGACGCGCTCCGACCCGGCGAAAGGAGAAACGATGCAAGGTCCCACTCGTGAGTGGAATCAACGCATCACAAGCCCTTTTTGACGCGCACTCGCCCGTACGGGGTTATTTTTGACGCACCCAAGGTACTTTTTCACGCTGACAGTGTTAGTGTGTGTTTGAAACTACTTAAAGACTCTTTTTGTTTTTTAATTGATAACTTGACTTGTGTATTGTGGATTTTTGTCATTTTGGTCTTGTTTTGTTTAGATAAATGTTTCCTATTTTTCGAACCCTGTGTTGTGACATTTTGTAGTATTTTCATTAAGTTACTGTGTGTGTTGGTGCAAATATTTTACACCTAGCACTCTGAAGTTAAGCCTACTCCTCTGCCAAGCTACCAAGGGGGCAAGCAGGGGTTAGCTGAGGGTGATTCTCTTTTACCCTGACTAGAGTGAGGGTCCTTGCTTGAACAGGGGGTAACCTGACTGTCAACCAAAAACCCCATTTCTAACATTGGTGATCAGCGGTTGGGATTTGGACTTGCATTTGTACTTGACATACACTGATTAAGTGTACACTACTGTTTTGATTTCAGACCATTACGTGACCACATACTACTTGTCTTATGATTTTGCTTTTTGTTCTCTGATTTCCTCCTGGAAATATTGCTAATATGTTTGGTTTTTGGTTGTGAAGCCTTTGCAGAATGGAAGTCAATTTCTGGCAGCTATTTGTCTATAAAAAGTGGCAGCTTAAAGCATTCTGCATGGAAAGGGGACTAGCTGTGAACAAGAAATCCAGAAGGGAGGATCTTGAGTCAGCCCTGTTTCAATATGAGTTGAAACGTTGTCAGGCAACACCACCAAATGAGTCTGAGAAGGAGAACTACTCTGAGGAGGAGGACTACTCTGAGGAGGAGGGCAGTGGCCCTGAGGAGGGAACAGAAAGAGATGATTGGCTCCTAGCTCGAATCCGGAGTCTGGAAGAGCTAGAAGCAGAGCTTGAGAGGGCTGAGGAGAAGAGAACCTTAGCCCTGGAAAAAGAAAGGACTGCAGCTCAAGAGCGGAGCTGTGAAGAGCTGAAGCTGGAAGCCATGAGAGCTGAGTCCAGTTCAGATGGTGGCAGCAAAATTCTTGCATCCAGTACTGCTGAAGAAGTACACATGCCCAGAGATGTGGTGCCCTACTTGAAGGAGAGAGTTAACACACACCAGGAGGTTCAGGGGTATGAGGTAGCTCCAGTGATGCACAGGGTCCCTAAGGTGGATTGGAGAACTGGCATGGGGAGTCATATTCCTAGTGATGGGAGGGACACTCTACTGACTTTAGGTGAGAGTGACATGGAGGGGGGTTCCCCCCAGGTAGAAGTCCTTGTTATGGAGTGTGAAGACATCCCAGAAGAGTGTGGGTTGAGTGTCAGGGACAGTCAGATACTGTTTCACCAGTCTCAGGAGGGTGATGTGGGGTACTTTTTCAAGGCTGAGTCACTGGATGTTTCGGTGAAGGGTACTTTGGTTAATTCATGTGAGGGGCAGCGTCTCACCAGGTCTGGTGTCTGGCAGTACCACTCCTAGTGAAGGGGTGCAGAAGTCCAGATGGAGGGTTGAGAGGGGGTTGCGGACCCCAGTGGAGAACCTGGAGGGTCAGGGGTCAGCTCTGAGTGCAGAGGCCCCCAGGAATGACCTTGGTGAGACCATTTCTGGGTTGGGGGGAATCCAGACTCTGTCAGATGGGCAGAGGTCAGGAGACCTGCACCAGCCAGACTCTTGTGTGTCCCTTGGGGATGGTGTGTCCCTTGAGAGGGGTAAGTGTGCCCCCCTGGAAGTCCTCGTGTTGCAGGCAATGGTTCAGCCGCAGGGTGGTGACTCTGGGTTACATGATCAGGTTCTGGGGGTAAACTCTGATCTGATGGGGGGGTAGGAGTGCTCCCAAGGAAGTCCTGGTGCACCAGGCAGTGGTTCAACCGCAGGGTGGTGACTCTGGGTTGGATGACCAGGTTTAGAGGGTAAACTCTGACCTGGTGGGGGGTAGGTATGCCCCCCTAGGAAGTCCTGGGTTGCCAGGCGGTGGTCCAGTCTGTGAGTACAGACCCTGGACTGGAGGATCTGGTGCAGGAGGTAAACCCCGAACTGAGGGGTGGGGGGGCAGTTTGCCTAATTACCCTCCCAGTGTGATTTCAAGAGGTACTCTCCCTGAGGGGGGGGGTGCAGAACCCTGAGAGTAGGGGCAGGGGAGAGAGAGACTCATCCCTGACCCCAGTGCAATCTAAGGGTACAGACCCTGGAATGGAAGGCCAGGTTCAGGGTGTCCCCCCTGGCCTGGAGGAAGGGGCTACTGCTAACAGTGCCCCTAGCATGTTGTCTACTGGGAGGCCACTCCTAGTTGGGGGTTGCAGGCCCCCAGAAGGGAGGGCAGGGAGAGGGAAGCCTCACCCCTGGCCCACCCTGAAGGTACAGACCCCAGGTTGGAGGAACAGTTGCAGGTTAACATCCCTGCACTGATGAAAGAATTGTGCAGGACTGCTTTCACAAGCGCCCTGACACTTTTTGACTCTGGGGGTGCCGTTCCTGGAGGGAGGGTACAGAGCCCCAGAGGGAAGGACCAGGGTCAGGTTGTCATCCCTGACCTGGTGGAAGAGAGAGTGGTCAAAGGGTGCCAGGCCCTTGGGGCTACTCCCCCCCCCCCAACTCTCTACAGTCACAGTGGTTGGAAAGGCCTGAGGTCGGGCTCTCATCCCTGACAGTTGTCAGGGGTCACGGTGGCTTGCTGTCCTGGCGGACAGAGTTGCCCCTGGGGGTGGGATGAGAGTCACACCCCGGGGGTGGAGTGGGCAACACCACTGTGTTGGCCCTGGTGGTACTATCTGCCTATTGGGATACATCTGTGAGCAAAGTAAAGTTAGGTGCTACACAGATGGTGTCTGCAGATGCGGAGAAGGGTTCCCCATGGGTTAGCTTAGTGGACCCTGAGAGTATGGACAGAGGGATCCAACTGGAGTCAGGAAGGCGTAGAACTGGAAAATGCCCCAGCTGTTGTGGGCCTGGGTCCTTGTTCCATCGCCCCAATCAGGGAAGTACATCAAGGTATTGATTTTTCTCCCCTGGCTTTAGGCTGGTAGGGGGTTGTGTTGGACTTTATTTGCTTATGCAGGGTCATCCCCAATCTTTTTGCCTCCTGCCTCCTGTTATTTCTGACCTGTTGCTGTTGGCTTTTGAACTCTGAGCACTTTACCACTGCTTACCAGTGCTTAAGTGCATATGCTCTCTGTGTAAGATTGTATGTAATTGGTTTATCCATGATGGCAAATTTGATTTACTAGTAAGTCCCTAGTAAAGTACACTAGAGATGCCAGGGCCTGGAAATCAAATGCTACTAGTGGGTCTGCAGCACTGGTTGTGCCACCCACATAAGTAGCTCTGTAATCATGTCTCAGACCTGCTACTGCAGTGTCTGTGTGTGCAGTTTTAACTGTAAATTCGATTTGGCAATTGTACCTACTTGCCAGGCCTATACCTTCCCTTTTCTTACATGTCAGACACCCCTAAGGTAGGCCCTATGTAGCCCCAAGGGCAGGGAGCAGTGTATGGTTAAGGTGGGACATATAGTAATGTATTTTCTATGTCCTGACAGTGAAATATTGCTAAATTCGTTTTTCACTTTTGCAAGGCCTGTCCCTCTCATAGGTTAACATGAGGGCTACCTTTAAATCTGATTAAAGTGTAGATTCCCTTTGGGAGCGGATGGACATGTAGAGTTTGGGGTCTCTGAGCTCACAATTTAAAAATGCATCTTTTAGTAAAGTTGATTTTAAGACTGTGTGTTTGAAAATGCCACTTTTAGAAAGTGAGCATTTTCTTGCTTATACCATTTCTGTGACACTGCCTGTTTGTGGATTCCCTGTCTGGGTCAGTTTGACAGTTGGGCTGGTTGCACCTCACACTAGACAGTGGCACAAGGGGAGATGGGGTGTAGTCTGCATTTCCTGATGAGCCATCTGTGCTAGGAGGGAGAGGAGGAGTGGTCACTTACACCTGAAAGGGCTGTGCCTGTCCTCACACAATGCAGTCTCCGACCCCCTGGTGAGTGTCTGGGGCCTGGCCTGGGCAAGGCAGGATTTCACATTCAAAAGAGACATTACTTTAAAGTAGGCCTACTTCAAAGGAGAAATTGGGAATGAGAAGGGCACCCAAAACCACAGACCTTAGAAACACTTCTGGAAACAAGAGGAACCTCTACCTGGAGAAGAGCTGAGGAAAAAGAGCTGCCCATGACTGTGCTTTGTGGAGCTATCCTGAAGTTGCTGCTTCTGCCAGAGTAAGAGGGCAAAGACTGGACTTTGTGTGCCTTCCATCTTGAGAAGAAATCTCCAAGGGCTTGATTTAGAGCTTTCCTCCTGTTGTTTGAAGTCTCAGGGACAGCAAAGACTTCTCTCTGCCAGCACCTGGAGTCTTTGGAGAGACTCCTACTCTGCCCTGTGGTGGCCATCCAGTTCCTGGGACCATGAAAGGAGAAGCTGGCAGCCTAAAGACAAGGAAACCCACGCACAGAGCGCCGTGCGGGGAAAAGATCGACGCGACTCCGATCTGTGGCTGAAGAAATGACGCTCCGCCGGCTCGGCAGCTGAGAATCGACGCTCGCAGGAAATGCGGCTGAAGAATCAACGCACGGAGCAGGAGAAACAACACGCAGCATCGCTGACGGAGGCTGGGAGATCACAACCCGCGCTGCGGGGTTTTCGGATCACTGTGAGGCTGGATTTCCAACTCAAGTACTGCTGGGCGTAGAAAAACAACGCATGGCCTGCCCGGGTCGAGAGTGCTGACAGGATCGACGCACCGCTCTCCTGCAGAGAGAAGAAACGACGCGCCCAACCCAGCGAAAGGAGAAACAACGTAAGATGCCGCTCGTGAGTGGAATCAACGCATCGCAAGCCCTTTTTGACGCACACTCGCCCATGCTGGGTTATTTTGGATGCACCCAAGGTACTTTTTTGACGCTGACAGCATTAGTGTGTGTTTGAAACTACTTAAAGACTCTTTTTGATTTTTAATTGATAACTTGACTTGTGTATTGTGGATTTTTGTTGTTTTGGTCTTGTTTTGTTTAGATAAATATTTCCTATTTTTCTAAACCTATGTTGTGGCATTTTTTAGTGTTTTCATTAAGTTACTGTGTGTGTTGGTACAAATACTTTACACCTAGCACTCTGAAGTTAAGCCTACTGCTCTGCCAAGCTACCAAGGGGGTAAGCAGGGGTTAGCTGAGGGTGATTCTCTTTTACCCTGACTAGAGTGAGGGTCCTTGCTTGAACAGGAGGTAACCTGACTGTCAACCAAAGACCCCATTTCTAACACCTCCCATGAGTTCATCAAAGTTTTATCTCCACTACACAGTTTCTCTAACTGGTCCTTAACAAAACCCACAAGGATCCCCCTTTCCTTGTTCCTGGGAGCCCTCCATCCTCTCTTCAAACATAAACCCCGTACCTGAGCTAAGGACAGGATGTCAAAGTTGACTCTCTCCAACCTTGTGTCTGCCATTCCTTTTTTCAGGTAATGGAATGCTCATGTTGGACTTATTACTCTTTTTACTGAAGTTGGAACTCGAACCTGCAGATTCCACAGTTACTAACAATCGTCACTACATTGTACAGCACACATAGTAAGAACTTTTCTGATGTTAGTCTATGTATAGCGTTTTTTACTGGAAGTGTCAACATCAGGGCAGTGCGCGCTCTAGGGGCTAATGGAATGCAAAAACCCAGCACTTGCAAGATAACGTAATTTATGCATTATGCTGATATGCTGTTGTTTAACCTTTTGCATTGCAGAGTTTAATCCTGAAGACTTCTGATCAAGGTGCTTATAAATACTGTTCATTTGCAATGTATTGCTGCAGGCTTTCAGAGTGTGTCAGGGTGTGGTCCCTTTCCAGGGCCTTCTAGAAGCTTTCCCTGCAGCATGACTGGGTGTGGGTTGTGGGCTGGGCCAAGACTCCATATAAGGGAGCCAGCCCAGCTCCACGTGCTCTCTATTCAGAGGTCCCGGTGCAGAGCAACAGCAACTTCCTGAGCTCCTGTTCTGGAGGCAAGACGCACGATTCATTTCTTGTGCTTAATTCCTGTTATTCATTGTGCGCTACCATTTCATGGCATTCACATGGTGGCATTCGAATCGGCAAGACGCACGATTCATTTCTTGTGCTTAATTCATGTTATTCATTGGGCGCTACCATTTCATGGCATTCACATGTTGGCCTTCTAATCGTCAGGACGAGCGATTCATTCCTTGTGCTTAATTCATGATTATTCAGTGAGCGCTACCATTTCATGGCATTCGCAAGGTAGCATTCGAATCGGCAAGACGCACGATTCATTTCTTGTGCTTAATTCATGATATTCATTGTGTGTTACCATTTCATGGCATTTACATGGTGACCTTTGAATCGGCAAGACGTGCGATTCATTTCTTGTGCTTAACTCATGTTATTCATTGTGCGCTACCATTTCATGGCATTCACATGGTGGTATTCGAATCGGCAAGACGCACGATTCATTTCTTGTGCTTAACTCATGATGTTCATTGTGCGCTACCATTTCATGGCATTTACATGGTGGCCTTCGAATCGGCAAGACGCGCAATTCATTTCTTGTGCTTAACCCATGATGTTCATTGTGCGCAACAATGTCATGGCATTTACAAACTCTTGTGAAAAATCCCCAATGTGCTCTATTCATGTTTCTGCATTTTAAGAAACTAAAGTGCTAGAATTCTAGATGTTGTATTGTATGTGCATAATAAGTCCCTTAAGTACAACTCCTATGGTGTTATAGAAATCATTCAGATTATTTCCTTGTCCTCATGCAAAAGACTATGGTTGATTTTGAAAACATAATTCTAGAAGGTTCTTATGATTCTAATCCATGTGTAACATTTCATTGAGAGGTTCATTGGAAAGTTGTATTAATCCTTCTTGATTCCTTCACAGGTAACCAGACATGTTGAAGCCTAGTTATTTAGTCCATGCTTAAGTTATCCATGTTTCCAATATTACAATGCTTAGAATCATAGTCTAGTAATGATTAATATGATATAATCTTGATATTGTGTGCTTTAACCTTTTGCTTCCTACAGGTCTCCTTCCCAGCTGTTCCTTACCTAATCCCCTTTTCCCCACTTGGACTCTCTTAGACTCTGTGACATTCTAATCAGAGTATTGGAGCTGTGTTGTGGTGGATGTGTTAGAAACATGTGCAGACCCCGAGGATCTGGTGACTCTGACAGAATAGTGAGCCCACAAATTAATAATCCTCCTGGTTTGCGTATGTTCTCAGCATGGCCACATTGGACGAGCTAGTCAAGGCTATCACGCAGCTCCAAGCAGAGGTGGTGTCATCAAAAGACTTGGCAACTAGCCTAGCTGAGAGAGTGAGTCAGTTACAGGATAAGGTAAAGAAGAAGGAACAAAATCCCATAGGTGTGTCTTGGCCAGGTCTTTCTTCTCAGGCTTCTGGAGGCAAGCCTACAAACATTTCCCTCAATGTTCCTTCAGCCATTCCTTTAGCTCCTCCAGAACGTTTCTCAGGATATCCCTTGAAAGAACAATCTTTCTTGGTTCAAGTGGAATTACATTTCACCTGCCGACCACATACTTTCCCTGATGCCCAGCCCAAAGTGGCTTTCTTGTTATCATACCTGACTGGGAATGCAGCTACCTGGGCAATTCCTCTTGTGCGTAAAGACAGTCCCCTGCTTTACAACTGGCGAACTTTTGTTCGTGAGTTTGAACGAGTATTTGATCGTAGAACTGTGACATTGTCGGCAGATCGTGAATTATTAGACTGCCGACAAGGTAACCAGGATCCAGTGTCATATTTAGCTAACTTTAATCGGCTGGTAGCTGAGACATCCTGGCCCGAAGAAAAGCAAGCGGCCTTGTTCTACAAGGGACTAAAAGAGGAGTTAACAGGTATTCTAGCTCAAATAGACCTGCAGCCTACAGACTGTCAAGACCTGATAAACCTTGTTTTGAGACTGGATCATCGTTTAGCAGAACGAAGGGGAACAAACAAAAAGACTGAAAAATATTCCTGGCGTGTTCACGATAATATAGAATCAAGAACTCAGAAAGAAAGAACACAAGAACCTATGGAAATCGGAACAATCAAGAGACCTTTGACCAAAGACGAAAAGGACCTACGTAGAAAGAATGGACAATGTCTTTATTGTGGGCGCAAGGGTAATTTCGCCAAAGAATGTCCAATCAAACCAAAGAGCAAACGAGGTCCTGTCCAGAAAGTTGCAGCCAATGCACAAGTCGAGCCGGAAAACTAAAACACCCAAGATGTAAAGAAGGGTTGCTCTTGGGTGTCACCGTAGACCCTTCACAATCTAGACATCTCAAGCTGGGCATAAAAGTTCAAGTAAAGAAAAATAACTATTTCAAGAAGGCCCTAGTAGATTCTGGGGCTACCGGGAACTTTGTTGACGCCCAATTGGTTCGTGCATGGGGGATCCCATGTACCGAGAAGAAGGCTCCAGAAATAATACAAGCAGTAGATGGAAAACTCTTGACTGGAGGTCCGGTAACTCTTCAGACTGTCCCCTTGTCAGTGATCTGTGAGGGTAAGAACCAAAGAAATAAACAGAAAGAGAAACTCATCCTTGACGTGATCCATGCTCCTCAGTATGGAATTATCCTTGGATTACCCTGGTTAACTCATCACAATCCTGAGAATAATTGGGCAGAAAGAAAGGTTGTGTTCTCATCAGCGCTATGTAAACAACATTGCCTCCAAAAGTCTCAAGTACCCAAAGTTTGCAACTCTTACATAGCCACAGCAGAGGAGAAAGAAGTTAAATTGCCCAAACAGTATTCATCCTATGGAGATGTATTAGATGAAAAAGAATCAGAAAGCTTGCCTCGTCATAGACCTTATGACTGTCAAATTGATCTAATCCCAGGTGCGGTACTCCCCAACTGTCGTGTATACGCCCTGTCAGAACATGAAAATCAACATTTACGAAAAAATCTAGATCTATTCTTGGAGAATGGTTTCATCCGCCCTTCTAAGTCTTCCTGCAGCCTCTCCTTTGTTTTTTGTTCCGAAGGCGAATGGAGATCTTCGAACTTGTATTGACTATAGGAGTCTGAACAAGAATAAATACCCCTTGCCCCTGATTCCGGTTTTGCTGGAACAAGTGAAGAAGGCTAAAATCTACACTAAGCTTGATCTACAAGGTGCTTAGCATTTAGTCAGAATGAGAGAGGGCGACGAATGGAAAACAGCATTCAAGACAAGATATGGCCTCTTTGAATACACCATCATGCCTTTTGGTCTGTGTAATGCTCCAGCAGCATTTCAATTTTTCTTGAATGACGTTCTTAGAGAGTATCTCAACATATTTGCCATTGTCTACATCGATGACATTTTGATCTACTCTGACAATGAAAATGAACATGTACAACATGTCAAGAAAATTCTTGCAGCCCTTCGAAAGCACCATTTATATTGCAAACTAACCAAGTGTGAGTTTCATGTTACCACAGTTGAGTTTTTAGGGGTTATCCTTACCCCTCAAGGTATGGTGATGGCAGAAAAGAAAGTAAAAGCCGTTTCTGATTGGCCCACTCCAAAGACTGTTCGTGATGTACAATGTTTCCTGGGGTTTGCAAACTTTTACCGAAGGTTCATAAATCATTTCTCCCAAACAGTGGCCCCAATCTCTAAGTTATTGAGAAAGAAAGAAAAATTTGTATGGTCCCCAGAAGCTGACCGAGCCTTTTCAACTTTGAAAGAAGCTTTTTCTACTGTCCCAGTCTTGACTCATCCTGATGCGGATCGTACCTTCATAGTGGAAGCTGATGCTTCAGATGTGGCAATAGGTGCAGTTTTGTCACAACGAAGCAAAGACACTGGCCAACTTCATCCTGTAGCTTACATGTCTCAAAAACTGAACGAAGCCAAACAGAACTATGTCATTGCTGAAAAAGAGCTTCTAGCAATTTGTGACGCCTATAAAGAATGGAGACATCATTTGCTGGGTGCCAAATACACTGTCACAGTATATACTGATCATTGCAATCTCCAAATCATGAGTTCCGTCAGACTTTTGACTCCTCGGCAATTACGCTGGGTGTTGTTTATTGCTGAATTTGATTTTGTGGTAACTTTCCGTCCTGGTAAAGACAATCGCAAAGCAGACGCCTTGTCCCGCCAAGAGTCTACCACGTTGCCTGCAGTTCAATCATCCAGAGCTATCATAGCTCCAGACAAAGTCCTATGCGTCATAAAAACTGAAGATTTCTTTGAAGACATCCGTAATTCTTTCACCATTGAGAAATGGCAGACATGGGCCCAAGCAGATCCCAAAAGGTCAATCAAGCAAGGACTACCATTCCATGACGCTCGTTTGTTGATGCCCACTACCAAGCTTCACAAGATAGTATTTCATTGGTTGCATGTTATACCTACGGCAGGTCATCCAGGTACTCCTAAAACTCTTGAATTAATCCAACGCTACTTTTGGTGGCCTACTCTGACAAAAGACGTAAAAACAATGGTAAGCAACTGCGAAGTCTGTGCTCGCATTAAAACAAGTCATTCAAAACCGAAAGGATTGTTGCATCCACTCCCAACGCCAAGCCGTCCTTGGGAGCACATTTCTTTAGACTTCATTACCGGACTACCAGTGGTTCAACAACATTCAGTAATCCTTGTGGTAGTAGATAGTCTCATGAAATAGGGATATTTCATTGCCTGTAAGAAATTGCCCACTTCCAGTGAACTGGCAACCATCTTACTGAATAGAGTGGTCCGTTATCATGGGCTGCCGAAAATGATCCTCTCCGAACGAGGGTCGCAATTTGCCTCCAATTTCTGAAAAACATGGTGCAAAACACTTCAAGTCATATCTACACTATATACTAGCCATCATCCTCAAACAGATGGTCAAACTGAGAGACTAAATCATACTTTGAAACAATACCTGCATGCTTACCCTGAGAAAGAACTTCATTCTTGGACATCAATGCTCTGGTTAGCTGAGTTAGCCTACAATAACTCATTTCACACTTCCACTGGCGTTACACCCTTTTTTGGCTTGTTTGGCTATCATCCTGACACCTTGCCCATCACGATCCCTCAAGAAAGTTCTCTTACACCAGCTGTGTCGGAAAACATTCAACACCTTCACCAAACCCAGAAATTGATTCAACAGCATTTAGAAAAGGCGAAACAAAAATACAAAAAGCATTAAGATAAGAAACATTGTGAGGGACCGCAGTATCAACCAGGTGATAAAGTGTGGCTTTCTACAAAGCACATAGACTTCAAGAAGAAGCACATGTTTAATCCCAAATTCATAAGTCCTTACACTGTCCTTCAACAAATCAATCCTGTGACCTATAAACTGTAATTACCAAGGTCATTACAGATTCATCCAGTGTTCCACACTTCCCTCTTGAAAAAGGCAGTCCAGAAGGTCCGCCCTCATCCATCTCCATTTCTAGTACAGGGGAAAGTAGAATACGAAGTCAAGAAGGTGTTGGATTCCAAACCGAGAGGGCGTAACCTATGGTACTTAATCTCGTGGAAAGGTTATGGCCCTGAAAGTAACTCATGGGTTTCCGCATCTGATATTCATGCTTCAGTACTCGCGAGGCGCTTTCATCGTCTCAATCAAGACAAACCAGGCCTTAGACCGCGTCTGGGAGAGGGGAGTACTGTCAACATCAGGGCAGTGCGCGCTCTATGGGCAACTGAAATGCAAAAACCCAGCACTTGCAGGATAACGTAATTTATGCATTATGCTGATATGCTGTTGTTTAACCTTTTGCATTGCAGAGTTTAATCCTGAAGACTTCTGTTCAAGGTGCTTATAAATACTGTTCATTTGCAATGTATTGCTGCAGGCTTTCAGAGTGTGTCAGGGTGTGGTCCCTTTCCAGGGCCTTCTAGAAGCTTTGCCTGCAGCATGACTGGGTGTGGTTTGTGAGCTGGGCCAAGACTCCATATAAGGGAGCCAGCCAAGCTCCACGTGCTCACTATTCAGAGGTCCCGGTGCAGAGCAGCAGCAACTTCCTGAGCTCCTGTTCCGGAGGCCTACTTTGATCTTCCAGGCTTTGCCCTTTCACTTTGTTGGTGATCCTTGATCAGGGCGGTAAGACTGAAGTCAGGCTGGGCCCCCGATCCCGTTCTCGAAGGCTTTCGAGTTCTTGGGCCTAATTTGCATGATAAAACAATTTTGTTCTTGTGCGTGCGAATGTGCGTTTGGTGTTTCATGGCATTTACATGCTGATATTCGAATTGGCAAGACGCGCGATTCTTTGCTCGTGTACAACTCTTGATATTCATTGTGCGCTACCATTTTATGGCATTTACAGTACAAGTTAGTATTCGAATCGGCAAGAAGCGCGATTCATTTCTTGTGCTTAATCCGTGCTATTCAGTGTTTCTTACCATTTCATGGCATTTCCAAGGTAGCATTCGAATCGGCAAGAAGTGCGATTCATTTCTTGTACTTAATCCGTGCTATTCATTGTTCGCTACCATTTCATGGCATTCACATGGTGGCATTCGAATCGGCAAGACGCGCGATTCATTTCTTGTGCTTAATTCATGATTATTCAGTGGGCGCTACCATTTCATGGCATTCGCAAGGTAGCATTCGAAACGGCAAGACGCGCGATTCATTTCTTGTGCTTAATTCATGATATTCATTGTGTGTTACCATTTCATGGCATTTACATGGTGACATTCGAATCGGCAAGACGCGCAATTAATTTCTTGTGCTTAACTCATGTTATTCATTGTGCGCTACCATTTCATGGCATTCACATGGTGGTATTAGAGTCGGCAAGACGCGTGATTCATTTCTTGTGCTTAACTCATGATGTTCATTGTGCGCTACCATTTCATTGCATTTGCATGGTGGCCTTCGTAAAGGCAAGACGCGCGATTCATTTCTTGTGCTTAACTCATGATGTTCATTGTGCGCAACCATTTCATGGCATTTACAAACTCTTGTGGAAATCCGCAATGTGCGCAATTCATGTTTCTGCATTTTAAGAAACTAAAGTGCTAGAATTCTAGATGTTATATTGTATGTGCATAATAAGTCCCTTAAGTACAGCTCCTATGGTGTTATAGATATCATTCATATTATTTCCTTGTCCTCATGCAAAAGACTATGGTTGATTTTGAAAACATAATTCTAGAAGTTCTTATGATTCTAATCCATGTGTAACATTTCATTGAGAGGTTCACTGGAAAGCTGTATTAATCCTTCTTGATTCCTTCACAGGTAACCAGACATGTTGAAACCTAGTTATTTAGTCCATGCTTAAGTTATCCATGTTTCTAATATTACAATGCTAAGAATCATAGTCTAGTAATGATTAATATGATATAATCTTGATATTGTGTGGTTTAACCTTTTGCTTCCTACAGATCTCCTTCCCAGCTGTTCCCTACCTAATGTCCTTTTCCCCACTTGGACTCTCTTAGACTCTGTGACATTCTAATCAGAGTATTGGAGCTGTCTTGTGGTGGACGTGTTGAGAACGTGCGCAGACCCCGAGAATTTGGTGACTCTGACAGGAAGATTACCCTTCCAGTACACATTTATGCTAGATTCATGCACACATCTTTGGACTATGGTGGAAATGTGTTTGTGCGTGTTTGGTGCTAGCCAGTATAATTGGGTGCCAGCTATTAGAAGACAGCAGTCCTGCTCTCTATCTTTCACACATTTCACAGCAACTTTAGCTGCTATGCTGCATTGTGTAAAATAATAGTAAATTTGCCTTATAGTGTCTGACCAGTCACTGCAGACCTATCAAAGCTGACTGAAATGGATATGCCACCTAAAAGACATCAAGAGGGTAAGGGACAGTGGTCAAAAAGTCTCTAGGCTGCACATAGTTCTGCAGTAGCAGGAGTGGGTCTCATTTTCTGTTTTCCATAAGCAAAGACTGGTAAAATGAGTGAAGGTGCACATGGTGAAGGTCACCAGGAATATGCTATTTTGAAGGGAAGGGGTGGCAGGATGCATACTATGGGTCTACTGGAGGATTAGGAAGGTGCAATTTAAGAGGAATAGGCTACTTTGGCTATGCTGGTAGTGCAGGTGGCTGGTTTAAGTGCTTGTCTATTAGGGCACAAAGCCACGTTTGGGAGTTCCAGACATAGGACATAGGATAGGAATAGGATTTGCCAGGTTGACAAGTATGCAGTTTTTTGATTGGTGTGTTCAGTGAACTCAAAGCATGAATTTCTATAGCATCAGGCTCAATCATATGCTATTGGTAGCAGAACAGGAAACCATTCTCAAGAGGAACACAAATGTAACTCCATGAATCACTGAAGAGCAACTGATCAGACTTCAATGTTCTACTTCCAATTACCCATTCACTGGAGTAAGTTGAGGATAATGTTCATCATGATGGTACTCCAGCAGTGTAGTGAATTGTTAGGGTTAGACCCCGTTTTAAGCCCAGAATGGTGGGGAAATTTCATAGAAAGTGTACTTAAACCCTCAGTACATTATGGATTAAAGAGCTTCACTTGTGGTTAAGAAGCACAACAATTTAATCAGCATAATTATTGCAAGCACATTGCAAATGCGTGGTGCTTCTGGACCATAAGTGAAGCTCTTAAATGATAACTGATTGTTAGGTCCAATCTCTCCTTCTAGGTACTTGAGCAATGAATATAACACAAATGCATGTTTGCTGACATGTGTTTGTGTCAGTACCTGCTCCAGAGCCACAAAAGGTCTGCTCTCTGGTAGCTGAAATCCCATTGCTGGTGAGTGCAGAGAAGGAGCTTAAGACTATCACTGCATTCACCTATGACATACTCCGCACATGCAGAAATGAAGCACTATATGAGGTCTTCAAGAATATCTCACTTTCTAAAACAGAGAATCGCACCTCTCTTTTTGTCTAGAAGAGTGAAAAATGACATCTTTGAAAATAGTTTGGTTTGACTGCTGTTTTTTTAATAGGGCACTGCTATACAAGACAGGTTTATCTTGCACTACACACATTACATTGGTGATCTAGTTTCATCCTATTAGGATGTAAGATGACTATGGAGGAGAGGTTGTGCGCGTGGAACTCTTACATTTCTTAATGCAAGCTCAAATGGAAGCCCTATAACACTGGGAACCTGGGCAAGACAACAAAACAAAAAAACAATGGTTCCCTCAGGTGAGGTGCAGGTCTCTATCTCCCTGGAAATGTTATGAAGTCTATCAATTGATTGCTTAATATAGGGAAATTAATCCAGTTTATTATGAACAACTATGAGATTATACTCAGAGACATATATAGGCACATTATATCAAAAGGTGTTACAAGAAACGACGCAGTGATGGTGAGTAAGTGAATTAAGGTGCGTAAGTGCTATATAAAATGCATATGGACAAAGCTAGTGCCTGACATGGCTGTAAAAGTCGATGACACACCTCAGAATCAGAGTATAGTATGAACGATCCTGATTAAGGTCAGTCCTCTATCATGTTTGGCAATGTTTTGACCCCAATAAACATTATTTTGAAACTGGGTCATTGTCAGGACCAAAAATCAAAGTAGCACCAATCTTAAGTGAAACACCCAGAAGTATAAATCACTCCACCTCTTGGCACTCTTAGCATATCCTACTTTGTGTCACTCATAAGGGGATTTAGCAAAAGGGAGTAAAATAAGGCAATACAATTATATTCAAACACCTTCTACAGATCAGCTATAGTTGGCCTGAAGTATTGTAGAGCTAAATGCTGTACTACATGGTCCAGCAGACAAGCAGTTCTTTTCTTCATCTGGGTGAGGGAGGGGGATGGGCAGCGCTTCAATGCTAAAACTTTCATAGTAATATGATATCTCTCGAAGATGGCTCCCTCCATTAAAGGAAGACATCCTGGTGAAGGTTTTTCAGATTCAATCTATCTAAAGTACATTTGAAGCAGTAATTAAAAGGAAGAGTCTTCTCTAGCTGAATCTGCGTCTTATATTTGTTTCACTCTTGGCCACTGGTGTGGTTAGATCATCCATTCATCAAATGTAAAGCTCAGGCAGAGGTACCTGGTGACATCCAGCTTTATTGTGAGTGCTTGCGTCTCACTCAGGCTTATCTTGAGCATAGAACCAAATGGGATAAGAGATAATTGGGTGATATAATGGACTGCTTATGAAATAGCTTTTCAACAAGGTTCTTCTCCTTTAGCTGGTGGAGTCATAATTGTGTATTCCTAACTGTGACAGGAAGTGCAGAATCTGTGCCTTTGACCAAAAAACAGTAGTGCTCAATACATATCAGGAATTCTCTCACCCCAAAAACGTAAATTGTTAAGCGTCAAAGGCAAGCAAATGTGATAATGTAATAAGCACTACATTATTCACCCAGTTAATTTGATATCTTCTGTTACTATGAATTCGTTTTTAAAGAATTTTAATTTTTCTGACAAATTGGTGAATTGATAGCTCATGATATTTCTATAAAAAAATGTCCACATTTTATAAGGTTTTGTAAACAAAATTATTTGACCAGCTGAACTTTACATGTCAGTGTGAAAAAAAGTGGTGTTCAAGAAAAAAGTACATAGGCCTGGGTGAAATTAAAATTATGCCAGCATAATTTGTGTAACTTCAGGAATTTCAATTCAATTCAAAGGAGCTTTATTGCGGCTACAAGAGCCAAAAAAGCGAAAGCAATAATAAATATAAATAAATACACATAATGATAATTACAAGTAAATATAATGATAAAAGGGAGTAAAAGATAAGAAAAAATTGAAAAAAAGTAGAATTAAAATGGAATAAAATGGAATAAAATGGAGTAAAATGTGCTGCACAGGACGATGGGACAGTCTTATTTGGAGTCTTTATCCAGAAGGGTTTTCCCTCTAATAAGCCAACTAGCTCCGAGGAATTTGGCAACGGCGATCACTAGCGTTGGCCTAGTGTCTGATCTGAGGATTCGCAGGGCTAGCGCAGAGCTGCGGACTCCCAGAAGTCTGCATGCCGGGGCCAGCCATTTCCTATGGGGGGCGGTGTACGCGGGGCAGGCAAAAAGGACGTGAGGGAGATTATCGACGGGGGCTTTGCAAGCTGGGCATACGGTTGATTCATTGTGTGACCAGCTACTGGTGAGAAGTCTTAATGGGAGTGTACCAATGCGGAGCTGGAAGTACAGTTTCCTTTCCCTTGGCGCCGTGATTAGGTCCCAAAAAGCTTTGTACTTGCATGACTCTTTTAGGTTGGCAAAGTCACAAGATAGTGTAGTGTGGAGTGCAGCCCTTGTGTCCTAGTAATTTGCCATTTGCCAGTATAGTTTCTTTAGTTCGCTTTTCGAGGGGAAGACTGACGTGGATGGTGAGTTCCAGAGATCGTCGAGCCCAAGTGAGTACAGGGAACCCTTGATGTATCATAGCCAGGGGATTCTGTGAAGATGGTCGGCTTTTAGGATGACCTGTAGAGCTTCAGTGAAGATATCGAGCTCCGGAGTGGTCCAGAGACGCCGCCAGTACAGCAGAGGTCGCAGGCGGGCTTTGTGTCCAATGCGTTTGATACCGAGATCCATGAAAAGGGGGAACAGTGGGGTGCTTAGCGGAAGGGACACAAGGTTTGTTAGGAAGTTGTTTTCAGCGGTGGTTATGTCTTGGGTTTTGGTATAGCCCCATAGTTCAGCCCCCTAAAGCGCTGAAGAGACGGCCTGGGCTTTGTATAACTGTAATGCTGGGCGAATTGGTTTTGTGTGTGACAGGTGAAAATTGTTTAGTAGTACCCCTGTTGTTTGTTTTAGTTTTAGGGCTTGTTTTCCTATGTGTGGCTTCCAAGACATGTTGTCAGTGAATGTTATGCCCAGGTAGCTGAAAATGCCCACCTTCTCAAGTGTGGAGCCCTCTAGAGTAAACTTCCCTTTAAAAGATCTGTGGGGATTGAGGGTCATTAGTTTTGTTTTCGAGGCGTTGATTTCGAGTCCCTGTGATGAGCAGAAATGCTCGAAGCACGCAAGGAGTTTCCTTAGACCACTAGGGGTCTTGGATATCAGAAGGGTGTCATCGGCAAAGAGTAAGACTGGGATTTTTTGTGTGCCGAGTGAAGGTGCGTCAGCCTGCAGTCTGAGGAGGGAGGGGACGATTTCATTGATATACAGGGAAAAGAGGGTCGGGGCAAGTACGTACCCTTGCCGCACACCCCGGGAAACGTGGATTCTATCAGTTAGTTGGCCCTTGTTGCCCCACCTGACTTGTGCGTAGTTGTCCTCGTGGAGTCGTATCAGAATGGCAAGAATGTGCTCCGGGATTCCCAACCGAAAGAGAGTGTCCCATAGTTTGTTGCGAGGTACTAGGTCAAAAGCAGATTTGAGGTCTACAAAAGCTACATAAAGGCTGCCTTTACCAATGAACACTGTTTTCCAATATAATAATAGGAATCTGAGGGCTTGATCAGTGGTGGAAATTTTCTTCCGGAAACCGGCTTGGAGGGGGCTAAGGATATCGCGTTCAGTCATCCATTCTTCGATCTTTCCTAGGAGGCAGTGGCAGAAGACTTTTTGGACACAGTTGATTAGGCTAATAGGTCTATAGTTGCAAGGAAGTGATCTGTCGCCCTTTTTAAAGATTGGAATGACAATAGCCGCTTTCCAAGACTCGGGAATTGGCGCCCCAGATGCTATTGCATTAGCTATAATGGTGAGGAATCTTGACCAAGATGCTAGGTCTGTTGAGAACAGGTCTGCTGGGACGCAGTCTGATCCAGGGGCCCTGCCGCGTTTTAAGGTGCTTAGAGAATAGGTTATGTCACTTTGGGAAAACAACAGGGATGCTGCGGTGGTGGGTGCTAATGGGTGATTTAGGTGGGGGCCCGTGCAAACAGGGATGGGACTATCGTGATCAGGGAAGTACAGGCTGCTAAAGTGAACTACCCAGTCTCTCGGGGCAATATTGGTTGTGATGTCCAAACCACTGGTTTCTGGACCTCGCGCTGCCAGGGACCAGAACAGACTATGGTTCCTCTTGCGCACAGCGTCACTGAGTGCTGTCCACCATTTATTATCTTGGTCACGCTTGGCTATGCGTATTGCAGATTTATAGGACTTCCTAGCTACGCGAATGGCGGTGGGGTCCTTGGATTTAATGGCTTGAACTAAGCGCTTGTTTAAGGACCGACACGTTTTGTTGAACCAGCGGTGCCTACCTATGGGTCGTTTGTCGTTGTGGGCTAGGGGTACTGAGAAGTGGGCTGCGATATCCCTAAAGCAGGAGGTGTGAATTAAGCTTATTTCCTGGTAGGGAATTGCAGGACCTGCCTCTACGCCCATTAGTGTGAGTTTTAGGGTGTTATTGGCAGCGTTGATGAGTGCGGGCCGAGCCACGACCTTGTCCCATTTTAGGTGTTGTTTATTGTTGGCCAGGCTAATGCCCTCGGGTGCTACTGCTGGGGAGTTAGACGTGGATGGGAGATTACCTAGAGCTAATGTGTGGACAGAGAGGGGGTTGTGATCACTTTCAGCCCTTTCAGTGATCGTCATGTCGATGACTTGAGGCCATAGTCTTATATCGAATAGACAATAGTCGATTCTGCTGGTGTGGTTGGTTTTGTTGAACGTGTGACTGCCATTGGTGTCTGATTTGGTTCTGCCATTTAACGCCCTGAGCCCGAACTCCATGGTCAATGATTTGACCTGGATAGCGACCTGTGTCAGGAATTTTACATTATGGTTTGTATGCGAAATTTCCAAAAATATGCCATTATGTCACTTTATGTAATTATACACCGTTCACTGTAAACATTTACTGCGATTGTGTCTGTTTTCACTATGCTTTTGTTAAATGCGTCCTCATGCAAAAAATTCACACGGGGATGCATTTCAGACTAAAATGTAGCACAAAATCACAGATGTTCATATTGGATAATTATGTTCAATTTTGCTGAATTTTTGCGTAATTCCGCAAAAGCAAATTACGTGAATTACATGCACCATTTCTGGAATTTTGACTTCACTGCATACAATTTGATAGCTAAGACACTAAAGACCCTGATGAATGCAGTACTAGATTTCCAACAATCATTATCATCATATTTGGAGTATTATTGGTTTATTTCCATGTCTAAGCGACAGTAATGTATTTCAACATCCTAACTGCCGTAGCCATTAGCTGTTGGAACCATTCCTGGACAGTAACAGTATGTCTACGGCCACACCAATTAGGAATTTCCACAACTGTTGCAGTGAAAGGACTTGCAGGTTAAAAATGGATCCCTATGAGGTGTCTAGATGGGCAGGATCTGTAGGGCCCATACTTTTTTAAAATTTACTAAAAACAGTACTCCTACTTATAGTTAAAAGGCAGTCGTACCGGGACGGTTAATTCTGACAGATGAGAAGCCTCTCCTGTGCTACGAAGCTGAGGGAGAGACAGACTAACAGCTGAACACGAAGCACATCTTGCCAGGGTGCTTAGCGCCTGAAGGAAATGCAAACCCGTGCAGTTTGTTAATCTGCAAATCTAAAGGCTGCTTGGAAGCTGGTATTGGCTTTAATTGATGGAGTCTTTTGAAGCTTTGTGATTACAAACATATATTTGTATGATCTGTAAGGGTGTTACCAGCTGACCTATGAAGTGTGTGCTTTTAAGGGACAGTTATAAACAAGCATTTGCAATGCAATGGGTCTTGCATTTTCTCGAGTTAGAGCTATTAGCATTGTAAATTCATAACTTGACTTTTCTTGCCACATGAATTGAAAAGTAAAAGTAAAACAGTTGACATAAGCAGGCTGATTCAAAGCACCATAGCCTTCATAAGCATGAGCGCAAAGGAGAGACACAAAAGGAAAAAGAAGTTTGCTCACAGTTAAACGTATCGGGAATCGTGCAATTATCCATGTATCAGGAGCAGTCTGCAAGGCGGTAACAAAACCTCCCCAAGGAGGGACAAACGTAAAGCATTTACCAATGGTGATAAAGGATGTTTGAAAGGCAAGCCCACGAGTGAATGAAAGTGATTGGCGTGCGGTGGGCATGGCCTCGCCCCCAAAACCTGGAACTCCCTCCCCACGACCTCCGCAAAACCAAGGACCTACTGGTCTTCCGAAAGAACCTCAAGACATGGCTGTTCGATCAGTGACCCTCCCTCTTCCCTCCCCCTCCTGTTTCCCCTCCCCCAGCGCTTTGAGACCCTCACGGGTGAGTAGCGCGCTCTACAACTTTTTTTGATTGATTGATTAAAAGGCCACAATACTTGCAACAGGTCAAAGTGCTTGCGCGCTCGACTTAAAAATCACAAGACTTACTGATGGGCCGTTGCCTGAGCTGCAGCATGGACAGTCAGTCATGTGCCATACAAAGTCTAAATTACACTGACTGCCAATAGAAGGTAACTTTGGCATACTTAGTAAAGTGACACATTTCTATCCTAGCAATGGTGACATGACAGTGACACGTGTAGTAGCAACTCGCCCATTCTCCCTCGCGTGCTGGGTTTACCATAGGAGGGTGCTTAGCATGGTGAAGTCAACAGCTCTGTATATGTACATTTATGACAAATGCTGAGGTGGAGACCAGCAAGCTTTCTCTGCCATCAATAATTATACATTTATACACATACGGACCTAGAAAGCCGCATCCAATTAAGATAGACAGACATTAGAGTTTTAACACTCCGGAATGCTGCGTGACACTAGGGGTCCAGGATACTTATACCGCATTGAGCTCAGGTCGTGCTTGAGTGCAAACGCAGTGACTCCCTGGCTACTTAAACCATAAATATGTTAAGCGACAGGACACAGTAATAGAAGGCACAGTTTTAAAGCGCTAGTTCATAATTTCTCTAGCAATATATTCCCACTCTGCTATTCATTTAGAAAGAAGCTGGACATTCGCTTCATTAAAAGCTTTACACCAGACTCAAATGTGTAAGCTGCAAATACCAGAAATGTCAGAGAAAATCTTAAATCGCTTTGCCAGCAAAGTTCGTGAGGTGTGTGGAAGGACATAACAGTTGCCAGGCCAATGCCTTTATGGCTTGTTTTAAAAGCTTAAATGTGTTGCTAAAGTTTTAGAGAATAGCAGTTAATGCAATCATGTATTACAAGACTTTTCATACATCCGATGATGTTCGTTGCGGACAAGTACTCTGCTGCCTGGGTTTAACATTTCTTGAATTTCCCCCAGCACCTACCTCTCTCATTGTATCGGATGGCCTCAGTTCCTGCAAATATTAGTGGTAATGAAATGGTGACAAGAGGTTAACTGTGCGTTCTAATTAATTGTTGCAAAACGTTAGAAACAGATATAGGCCATGTCTAGGGAATGGGGAAAACAAAGAAGACAGACTTAAACTGCAAGCGAAAACAATGGGTGTAAAGGAAAATGATCATAAAACATGCGGGAGAAACTTTGAAATGCAGTCTGCATTTATTTTCCGGGACAGCATGTCTGAAGTGAGCATGGTGATAATTTATTTTTGCTCAAAAAAATTATTGAATCAATCAACTCCGAAAAGTGTGGTTGTTGCTTCACTGGGAGCCGGGCAGTTAGGACTGAACCATTTCTTTTATTCTACAAATCGTGAGAGCCAGCAAGAATTGCACGTGTATTATTTCAGAGAGATCATTCACAAAAATGTTTTGTGATTAATACTTTCAACAGTATTTTGTGCAGAATATGTTCGGTGCTTTAATGGCTCTCGCAACCACAACCACCTCGCAAACAGATGTAGGCCTCAGGCACTTCAGTATTGCAAATCGGCCTAAATAAATGAAACAATCATTTGAAATGCAATGGGTCTCGCGTTTGCTCCAGTTAGAGCCATTAGCGTTTTAAACTCCTAATCGTACTTTTCTTGCCACATAACCAAAAAGTAAAACAGTTTCACATAAGTGAGCTGACGGCCGGCATCAGTGTGAAGCAGACATACAAAAGGAAACAGAAGTTCGCTCGCAGTGAAAAGTATGGGCAAAAGTGCAATTATCCATGTAACAGGGTCGATGTCATTCAAAGTGCACGCTACTGCCCAGCGAGATCATGCTGCCTACAAAATAGAACGAAAAAGTAGTCCAGAAACCATACGGAAAACATCGAGCCTTGTATTTTTTCAGTAGCTGCCCAGTGCGCTCGAGGAGGGCTAAACACCGGAAAAAGCATGACGTGTGCATGCCTTTCACTAATAAAATCAAGCAAATTTTAAAAGGGAAGCCCACGAACCAACCAACTGAAGGGCGTGGCATCGGCGTGGCTAAAAGCCCATAGAGAGATTACACCAGGGATAGAGCGCTTTGCGCTCAACCCTAATACAATATTTTCAGCTACGTTTTTTTAAATACAGTCCGCATAGTACTAAAATCTATATTTTGGAAGCACTTTTTCTTCTTAAACCCAAATCTTTATGTGCATCACAAGGCAGCTGTTATGTTTGGGGGGGGCGCCCCACAGTTCTCGGCGCACAGGGGTGTTTTGTATGTCTAAACCCCGTGCATGCCGGAAGGTTCCAACCTCCCTGTTTATGTGAGCGAGATGGTATGGGCGCCGTGACGCAAGGGAGCTAATAAAGTGTTTGACTCGGCAGGTGGGTGGGACTAAGACCCCCGGCCGAGGAAGCGTAACGATCTACCTGTGTGTCCCATGTCCATGTCATTTCAACCGCGTGTTTGCGGCCCGCGCGTTACTTACCAGAATGTAAAGCCCGATCGGCCGGTGCACTTCCATGCGCGCTGCGCACGCAAAAGACAGAACAAATTGGCGACGAGGCGGCGAACCCACGTGGCGAAAGCGGCGGTGTGAAAAAAAAAGAGCCGCTGAAGCAAATCAGCGCGAGGCGAAATTAATCCTCCACATGCCCATACTGGAGTGAGCTGCAGCCCCAGAGAAACGCGCGCTCAGCAAGAAAGAAAGTAGACGGTGTCCTAAGACAATACAACGGCCTGTGGAGACTGATCGACAGCCCGAGCACAGAAAGGAGGTGAGAGAGAGTACGGCTCACGAACGAAGGGGCACAGACATCTGGGTTTCAATAAATTCAAAAAAAAAAATAATAATAAACGTCGAATTAACAGAAGAAGGGACAGGAAAAGAAAAACAAAGCATATTTTGAGAAAACAAAAGGGGAACAACAATAAAAGGCCGGAAAAGTTGGACAAAAGTTAAGGACATAAAGAGGGGACACATATATAAAAATAAATAAAAATTTTTTTTTAAAAAGGGCTACATTCCCGGTCATAGAGCCTTTTATTATGGAAGGACCCCCATCAGCACAGGCAGCAAAGTGGAAATCATGGGTGGAACGGTTAGAAAACTACTTTGCAGCGGTTGCACTAGACCCGGATAGACAAAGACCAATGCTTCTGCACATGGGAGGAGCGATGCTGCACAGAGTCAGCAAGACAGTAGCTGAAGAAGGGCCCCCATTCACGTACCGAACGCTAAAAAGGGCAATAACTGCATATTTTGAACCAATGGCAAATCCAGACTATGAACGATTCCTCCTGCGCCAGGCCAAACAAAGCTCAGATGAATCAGTAGATACATACTATGCATGGTTAAAGGAATTAGCAAGCACGTGCACACTGCCTGACCCAGATGATGAGATAAGAGCACAATTTATCCAAGGATGCCACTCAACAAAGCTAAGAGAGCACATCCTTCAGGTCCCAGGCATGACGATGGCGAACATGCTGATGATGGGCAGGTCAAAAGAACTGTCCAGGGTAAGAGCCGCACACATGGAAACAGCGCTTGCACAAACTATAAAAACAGAACCGGTAAACGTCATAGCATCAAACAGCATGACAAAAAAGAAAGACATAACAAAACTGACAGGGGCGCAACGATCATGCTACATGTGTGGAGGATCATTCCCACACCAAGGAAAATGTCCAGCTCAAGGGAAACAATGTGCCAATTGTCAAAAGCTGAATCATTTTGCAAAAGTTTGTCGATCAAACACCAGAACAAAAGGAGAGAGACAAAAGACAAGTCAAGGGGCCAAGGCGATACAACCACCAGATCTCAGTCCTGACATGGATGATGATGATGAGCCAGAAGACACTGTGTAGATAATCCATGCAACGAAACCAGGCTGTACAAGCCGGAAAAAAATATCCAGATGCCAAGTCACAGTAGCGGGACACCAGGTTATGGCCCTCATTGACACAGGGGCGTCAATAAATATACTGGCACAATCTGACTTCGATAAAATGCCATGTCGCCCCCCTTTGCGACGCACCACGGTACAAGTCTTCGCATTCGGATCAACCAGGCCTCTCCCAATGGCGGGAGTCTTCGTGGCGGATATCAATCATGAGGAAGAAAAGGTACAATCCAAGGTGTACGTCACCAAAATAGGAACCGGAATGCTGCTCAGCTGCCGCACTGCAGAAGAGTTGAAATTAGTGACGTTCGCATTTAGCATTCACGTCGGGGGGCTAGTCAGTCTACAGGAAGAATACGCAGACATCTTCCAAGGAATTGGCTGCCTAAAAGGCCGCCAAATAAAGCTACATATAGATAAATCAATAGAACCAGTCGCGCTGAAACACCAACACATTGCATTTCATCTCCGCCCACAAGTGGAGGCGGAACTAGAAAAACTGGAAGAGGCGGACATAATTGAGAAAGTAGAAGGGCCAACCCCATGGGTGTCACCCATAGTGGTCACTAGAAAGCCGAAGCAACCAGGGGAGGTACGCATATGCGTAGACATGCGCCTCCCAAACGTAGCCATCAAGAGGGAGCGCCACCTCACCCCGACGGTAGACGATATAGTGGCAGAGGTCAGCGGGTCCAAGTGGTTCTCAAAAATGGATCTACGAGCAGGATACCACCAAATAATGTTGGCTCCGGAGTCTAGAGCGATCACTACGTTCTCTACCCATGTGGGACTACGCCGGTACCGACGTTTGAGTTTTGGGATTGCCAGCGCAGCAGAAGTCTTCCAGGACACAATCAGAGGAGTTCTAGCTGGCCTGGAGGGAGTCATAAACGTGAGTGACGATATCTTGGTACATGCACCCACAGTGGAGGTACACATGCAGAGATTACGGGCAGTATTCCAACGACTGCAGGAAAATGGACTAACTTTGCATCGCGAGAAGTGCGAGTTTTTGAGAAAAGACATTGCTTTCTTTGGGTATCATTTCTCAGAAAAAGGAGTTCGGCCGGACCCAGAGAAAGTAGCAGACATAAAATCAGCACAACCACCCACTTCAGTCACCGGCGTGCGAAGTTTCCTGGGGATGGTAACTTACTGCGGGAGGTTCATTCCCAATCTAACCTCCCTCACGGCCCCCCTCAGGGAGCTCACTAAGGCCCACACTCCGTGGGAGTGGAATGAGACACAAGAGAAGGCATTTCAGGACACAAAACAGGCACTATCAGCAGAGATGACGCTAGTTTTCTTTGACCCAGCAAAAGAAAGAGAAATATCAGTGGATGCGAGCCCAACAGGTCTTGGAGCAGTGTTGTCTCAAAAGAAAAAGGAAGGTGACTGGACCCCTGTGGCATATGCCAGTCGAGCATTGACAGAAACGGAACAAAGATATTCACACATAGAAAAGGAGGCACTAGCAGTCAACTGGGCCTGTCGCCACTATCATCTATATATATATGGTCACCCATTCACGGTATACACCGATCACAAGCCGCTGATACCATTATTCAACAAGACAGCCTCACAGCCTCCCCCTAGAATTGAAAAATGGATTCTCCAGTTGCAAGGGTATCAGTTTGCAGTGGTATATCGCCCAGGGGCACAAAACCCAGCAGATTATTTGTCTCGGCATGCAAGACCGTTTACTGAACGGGAAAAGGAGGAGATCGAGAGTACGGAGGAGTACGTGAGGTTGATAGTGGAGAGGTCGAGGCCACTGCCTATATCCCTAAAAGAAATACAAGAGGCAACAAAGGAAGATGAGGTATTGCAATTGGCAATATCCTGTGTAAGCGATGGGAGATGGCATTTGTTGAAGCAGAATCTGAATCTAAGAACCAAGGAAGCTTGTTTCGAGTCAGGCAAGAGCTGGCCGTGTCGCCGGAAAACTGCCTGCTGAGAGGAAGTAGGTTAGTTATTCCGGACCGCCTGAGACAAAGAACTGTTGAGTTGGCCCACAGTGCTCACCAGGGCGTGGTTAAAACAAAAGCTCGACTGAGGAGCAAAGTGTGGTTCCCTGACCTAGACATCTGGGTAGAGAAGATCATACAGAGGTGCCACGCATGTCAAATGGTAGGGCCGACGGATCCGCCGCCCCCCATCATCACCGAATCCATCCCGGCAAAGCCCTGGCAAAGAGCCAGCGCGGATCTTGGAAGTTTGCCGGATGGAAGACACATGCTAGTTGTGATTGACGATTTCTCCAAATATCCGGAGGTCGAAGTTTTAGAATCGACAGTCACGGAAAAGGTCATACCATGTATAGAGAAAATAATGGCTACGCATGGTTTGATGCAGGAACTAAGGACTGACAACGGTCCCCCATTTTCGAGCAATGAGTTTGCAGCATATCTGGCATCGCATGGCATCCACCACAGAAAAATCACTCCACGATGGCCTCAAGCCAATGGTGAGGCCGAAAGGTTTATGAGGACCCTCAATAAGGTATTGCGGATTGCGGTAGCGAGGGAGAAAAATATAGACTGCGCGATATTTGAGTTTTTGAGAGAGTATCGACTGACCCCTCACAGTACAACTGGTGTCTCCCCGAGCCAGATCTGCATGCCAAAACAAATAAGGGATACCATTCCCCAGGTGGAAACCCTCACCGAGGCATCAGGACAATCAAAGAATAGGCACAAACAAGTGGAAGCGAGACTACGACAGAGACAGGTCCAAAATGAGAGAATGTCAAGGAAAAGGAGAGCGCATCCCAGACGTCTGAGTATAGGGGATGTGGTACTCATGAAAAATCGTCATCTGGCCGGGAAGTTCAGAACAACTTTCGAATCGGGCCTGTGGACTGTCACTCGAGTAAAGGGGACGCTAGTGACCGTCACCCGAGGAAGCGAGATGGTAACCAGGAACATTTCTTGTTTCAAAAAATACCACGGAGATCAATTTATTCATCACAGGAGCGAAAGTGATCGCAGCCATGAGGTAGAAGATGAAGATATAGAGCGACCAGGGTTTTTCCTGGGGAGTGAACTTGAGACTAGTCATACCGGCAACGGGGAGGATGTCAGAGTGGGAGATCTGGCACCTACGGGGGTGTCAACCCCGGTTGAGGAGAGCATATCTGCAGAGGGGCTGGTGGAGAAAGACAGCCGGGTGGTGAGTCAAAGAAGAGGAGAAGGAAGGTATTATCTGAGGTCCAGCGTATCACCCCCAGAGCGGCTGAAGGATTATGTGTGTGAGTAAAGTGGACACTGTAAGGGGTGTGTATTATGGTGGTCGAAATGCTAGTGGAAAAGTCAGTGTGTGCAAGGTTACAACCACGTATTCAGGGAAGAACACACTGCTGTTTAGTTGTAAGTTAATTTATAGTTGAGGAGGAATGTTATGTTTGGGGGGGGCGCCCCACAGTTCTCGGCGCACAGGGGTGTTTTGTATGTCTAAACCCCGTGCATGCCGGAAGGTTCCAACCTCCCTGTTTATGTGAGCGAGATGGTATGGGCGCCGTGACGCAAGGGAGCTAATAAAGTGTTTGACTCGGCAGGTGGGTGGGACTAAGACCCCCGGCCGAGGAAGCGTAACGATCTACCTGTGTGTCCCGTGTCCATGTCATTTCAACCGCGTGTTTGCGGCCCGCGCATTACTTACCAGAATGTAAAGCCCCGATCAGCCGGTGCACTTCCATGCGCGCTGCGCACGTAAAAGACAGAACAGCAGCCTCTATTATGTGTAATCGTGCATTTCCCACAGATTAGTTTCACTTTCATTTATGTTTTATTTAAGGTGGGCATTATTGTATGTGTAGTTACCTGAAGGTTAAAGATCAGCAAAATACTTACTGAATATTTGGTTGTTTTTAGCCATGCATTTGATGTCGCCCTCACTCTCACTGAAGCCACCCACATTGCACTCAGGATCACCGTTTCCAAACTTTTTTCGATCTCTGATCCTGAAACATAGGGGCTTATTTACAAGCCTTTGCGCCGCCGGTGCTTCACTTTTTCCCCATTTAAAAAGTGACGCACCAGTGGCGTAAGGGACTTGTAAATAAGCGCCCGAGTTTGGGCACACCAGAGGTCAACTTGTCTTTTTGGGCTATGATCTCCAAATTAGTTCCTGCATCTCACGCTCCACCTTTTTCGCTCTTCCGCAGGCAGTACGCTGTGAGGATGAAAAGGCCTTTCTCGGTTGCTTATGATCCCTACACCTCCAGTATCCAGGTCCTTGATTCACCTCGGACGGTCAAAGGGGCTCTTCGTCAAATGAAAGACCACTTGAAAAGTCTCTGCGACTCCTTATGCTGAATCAGTAGCCCAACGTCAGTGTAGAAACTATTTTCCTCTCTGTGGCCTGTGCTTACACTTCTGTAAATCTTCATTGTGTGCTTAGCCTGCATGCACCCTTCCAGGTCGTGCAGCATGTGTTCTTGTGACAGGGCAGGGGTCCGGCTGCTTTGGACGACGACCTGGCATGCCTATGCTCGTGTGCTTACCTATTGTATACTTTACTCAGTAAATTAGCTTCAGTGGTGGTGTCTCGTTGTAAACAGTAAACGAGTGTAGTTTGTAGTTTACCATGAAAATAAAGCTGATTTGACTGTTTTCTTTACTTTCAAAATATGTATCATGTGGGCCACTCGATGTTTGTTTTAAATTAACCCGTAAAATGTTATAACATGGAGTAGAATAGTATGTTCTAGAGGCAAATGTGCAGTTGACTAAAGACACAGTGAAAAGCTAAAGAATGCTACTGTTCTGTAACGTACTCAGTATTTGTAATTAATTGTGATAGTTTTCTTGGAATGGGCGCATACTCATCAGAACTGTAACATGCCTTCTGACAGTATTAGGTAAATAAAATAAATGTTGAGATAAGGTTTCAAAAATAAAATGTGCAGTCAATTAGTTGAAGCATGGTGTGCGTTATTTATCCTGAACTCTCTAATTGCCATCATCACCAATGTGTGAAGTTTAAAGAGTAAATCCTCACGCACGTACTTTATGTTCCCATCTTGGAGAAGATGGTGCGTTCTCTATGTTCTGGCTTCTGACACGTTTCCTCTCTGCAGGCTACACTTCATTTTAGGTATGGCGTTAGCTAAGACGTTTTGATTTTAATACCATTATCTACATAATATATTTACTAAAAAGGACTTGCAGGCAGGCCTCTTCGTCTGTAGGTCTGCACATTCACATATTCTGTCATTCACATATTCATTCCACCTGCCACAGAATACAGTGTGGTGAAATAGGTCAGCCCACTTCAGCTATTGGCTGACATCATGTTCCAGCACAAGGATCCTACTTGCGTACAAAGTAGGTACCTTCAGTAACAGGACTGCTTTGGCAATGTGTTTCTGTTTTAGACCAAGCTAATATTTTTAGATTTAGCCAGTTTTATCATATAGATTGGCCAGATCTGTGGATATCAGACAACAATAAAGTTTTGCTAATATAGCGACAAAACAGAAGAAGCATTGGTAAAGCCAAAATGTTGGGAGCCAATGCCCGATCTATTGGCTTTGCCAATGCTTGTTTGGTTTATACCCTATAAACTGTGTTTGCGCATCAGGCTAAATTTCTTGTCTGGTCTACCTCCTGCACTTCGTGGTTTGTTTGCACCCATTAGACACCCTCCACATGCTGCTTAGTCCACACATTATAAATTCTGTTTGGCCTACATCTAAGGAATCAATATAATTTTCACAGAGTGAGAAAATGGTGTAAGCAAAAAGGTTGGCCTTGTCGCCCTCTTAACGAGGATCCGTAAAGTTCTGCACAGAAAAGACGTGTCTCTGTTTACCTCAATTCCAAGGGGTCTCTATCACTTCAGATTTCAATTCAATCCAGGCTCAGAACATAGAGTGTAGGATACTTTACAGGTAATTAGCAGCAATAATTTGTTAACTGTTATATTTATTCAGTATATCATACACCTGAAAACTGCCTCACAATATTTTGAATGGTACAGGGGTGGGGTATGATTGTGTGTATTTTGAAAGTGATAATAGAGAAAGAGACAAGCAAGCTGCTGTGCAAATATGTTGTTTAGGGTAAAAAATATCATGTTGCAGGCACAAAGCGCCTCATTTACGAGGCCTGTGGTGCAAGGCGGGCCAGCCAGTGCTATGCTGTGCCACCCTGCACCACCGGGAAAGGGCAGAAATGCACTGTATCTACAAGATACATCACATTTCTGTCCTCTCCCCCTGCGCTGGTGCACACATTGCTGCCTAGCGCCAACACAGGCACCATGGTGCAAGGAAGTCTGCATTGCGGGGATGATTGTTTTTGTGCAGGAAGAGACACCTTCCTGCGCAAAAAAAATCCCAAGAGGTGTTTTCCTCTTTCTATGGGTGCTGCAGGATGAAAAGTTAGTCACAAGAGATAAACTAAAGAATGCTGCTGTTCAGTAAATCTGGGAATGCATCAGATTCCTTCGGGTTCCATGAGTGTTGTCTGGGAACACCCAAGCAACACCCATGGAATGCCCCTTTCACGCATTGTTATGCGTGAAGGGGTTCCATATTTACAAGGCCATGAAAAGCCACGCAAGGTGGCTTTGCGTGGCCTTGTAAATATGGGCTGGCACATAGCGCAACGGGAGCATAAAAAAAATTATGCTCTGGGGGCGCAGTGTGCTGCTATGGCTTCGTAAATGAGGCCCAAGGTGTCCTAGCAACAGATCCGGTCTCATTGAACTGGACGGAGATGCATATTAGCTCCAGAGGAAAAGTCTTAAAGAGTCTCAGGCAACGGTAAGATGCTATGACCTGTTTTAGAGTTTGGTAGATAGCGTCCTCTGCAAGACTTTTACATTGCCATTGCCGCAAGTTATCATTACCAGTACATCTACCAGATCCGAACACAATGGGCTGGAGAAAGCTCCTCCTCCCCCTAGACATGTGCATCCAGCCGCCCAGTGCATCTCCGCTGCCATGGCTGACAAGGCACTTTCATTTGCAAAGGATTTTCTGGCTGCTGGTATTGTCGATGCCATATCCAAGGTGGCAGTAACCTTCGTCAATAGGGTAAAGCCGCTGCTACATGTACAACATCCCAGCCAGCAAATTTAGGTTGATAAGCAGTACAAAGGTATAATTGACTGTGTTGTCCATATCCCTAAAGAATAAGTCTTCCTTTACTTCAGGTGTGGGATCTGGCAAATTTTATCTGATATTTTCCCATGTAGGTTCTTTATTTTGCCTTCAAGGATAAGTACAAACCACCACCCATTACTTCAAAAGCATATTTCGCACTATCAGGGGAAAAGGAAGAATTGTATCTGAAGTGTCATGATACTGATAAAAGAGGTGTTCTCTTTAAGTAGATGAAATCCCTGAATCAGAAAACTTCTACAGTTGTACTCATGCCCAGGATGTTGCTATATCCTTTGTCACATACTCCACCTTTAATTTAGTCCTGCTCCTGCAGTGTTGTCCCTTCAAACACCCCGTCAAGTTCCCCATGGTTACCATGCAGGGTGACCACACCCTCATTATACTCAAGAAGATTTAACATTGAGCCTGAATCTGTAAACCTTCGCCTGTCAATCTAACTGTGTATCTGTGATGAATCGGTCTATCCGATACTAAAGCAATAACTCGCCATTGATCTATGATCCTGCCTTACTGCGTGCAGTGCTATCTCCTATGCCAGGTTTATGTTCAATAAATGCCCCAAATAAAATAGATACATTTGCTTCAGTTTCTGGAAAATGAAATTGTATAAATTCAAAGGCAATTAACTGGTAGTAATGGGAAAAAACTCATCCAGATACACGCAAGAAAATTTGGTATGGTTTCTAGGAGTCTTGTGAACCAAAACTGCTGATGCCATCTCTTCTAGATTATGAAACCAATCCTGGTCAAACTAAAATGTCTCGTCATCAGGAGACGAGGAGGGCAAAGTGTATCAACGATCCCTCTAAAAATTCCTGTTTGGATATTCTTTGCTAGATCTTCTGTTAATAAGGAACACATCTACTATCAAATAGACTTGCAATTTTCATTGATCTCCTTGTGAAAGTTAGGCAAACTGACGTGGGTCCTGTGTCTAAATGTTCAAATGTTCTGTGTCTAAAAGTTCTGACCATCTCCACATGTGCATTGGGTGATGATGTGCTGAAAAGCTCCTGATAGCGATCCATGAGGCGCATGCTTCACGTGTTTGAGACTCCTCATCTCGGCTCCCAGCTTGCTTTTACAGGTTTGTCAACAGCTCTTTACTGAACAGGTGTTGCTGGATGGTCACCAAGATGGCTGCCTGCTCACCCACTGGCCCCTGAATGAGCTGTCTTTACTGATTGCTCCAGCCTCGCAGGTTGCCCCTTCTGGTCACTGGGCCAGAACCCACAGTCCTACATCTTACTGTCCCTGCAGCTTCTAGCCAATGCCCTGTCAAGAGTGGGAGAGACACATTAATGTAAAACAAGCACAAGCCTAGTCTCAGTCCCAAGTCGGCTTTCAGTTTAGTGGTAGTCTGTCACACAAAATATAGACTCGATGAAGGGACCCTACAGCCAGACACATGTATGACATTTGTAACGAAAGAGAGGAGATGTTTTAAATAAAAATGAACTTAAACATTTTTCATAGACATTGCAGTATAATGTCTGAAGGCTCGGGCACACTTCAGTGAAGTATGATCAGAGATAATGAACAGATGTAAGGGTTATTTTGTGCCTGTGCGTGCACAAACCACTGAAAACTTAAGTTTCCTACTCTCACAAAATTTTTGAACATGTTTCCAACCCAAATTCCAATTAATGCATGAGGCATTAAGCTATGTGGTAAAAAGAAAGGCCAACTGATGAGAGATGGGGAGCAGATTTGGCCTTGGATGCCCTTCTGCGGCATTGTGCACTTGGAAAGTAGGCACATGCTGTTTATCCTATGCCAACTTGGTAAACTAACCGCGTTCTCTGTTTAGAAGAACTAATCTGAGCAGAATTCCCTGCTAAATATGTTATGCTTGCATGGATGCGGTCATCTCTTTGTGTGTGTTGCCCTTCCTCCATTTTCTTTATTGGATCATTTGGGTGAAACACCTCTGACTGTCCTCCCTGTAACCAATCAGAGCCAAGCAGAGCGACTCCATAATGTGTAGCTTTTGCAAGTAACATTTTCCTTTTTCTGGTGGTGATACATGGCGTTGGCAGCTAAATGTGTAAGAAATAACTTGTTTGAGCAATAATTTGAGTAACATTTAGTCTACTGTCTTAAAACATGAAAGAGGACCGTTCCAAAGGTTCCTTTTAACTAACTGTTGGCATTAATCTGTCTCGTTTTCATTTTTAACAAAGGCTTTATGTTGCCTGGATGTATTAATTCCCCTCATAGCTGGTTTTATGGAACCTGCCTTTTTTCAGGGAGTCGCGTCATTGGTATCTGTAATATTATGGTGTGCGCGCGTTAAGGGAGCTCGAGCGTTTACTCGAGTCCCGAACGCGCTCATGCGAGCTGAAAGGAACGGGTTTGAAAGGGAGGAGTGGTTAACGAGGGTGATGGCACCTCTTGAGTGGGTCGATTAAACCACGCTTCTTATAAACAAACCTGGTTTATTCGTGGTTTTTACAACAGTATCCAATAAAAAAGAGCTTTGCAAATGAGTGTTGAATAGTTATGTTCCTTCTTGTGCTTAACGCTGTAAGGATTTCGCTTACTTTGGGACTTACCTTTTACCAAGAGGCACCAAGTTTCTTTTCAGTCTCACTTCACCACTTTTTCTTGGGGGCTCATCTCCTGGCCAAGGTAGAGCAAGGAAGGAATCACACAATAGCGTCTACTGCACAGCTTCTTTCCCCTTCCACTAAAGTGCTGGAGTGATCTGAGCCTGATGCAGCTCTTCAGGTTCTTTCCATTCTTTGAGGAGGTTACAGTCAGACTGTCAGGGCAGGGGTTCTACCCGTGAGCCCAGGCTGGACTAGGAATCAAAAGCAGCCACCAAGACACTGTAATGTTGGAATATGTGGACTCCGCGCACAGATGTTCTGTCTCCAGTCGATGCTGGTGGCTCACAGAGTCACTTAATGGGACAGGATTGGGCCCAACATTGTGCATGGAAATACCTATACTGAGCTATCATGAAAGTATTTCTATAGTTGACATATGTTACCAACAGCAAAACTCACGACACTTACTCCTTTCTGATGTTGCCACCACCAGTGAGGGTGGTACACAAGGTGATCCTGACATGTGTAGTGCCATGAAAATGTGTTAACCACCCACTACAATGTTGTGAGTTGTGTGGTTGCTTGATTGTTGCACACTGTTATCCATTCCCTGACATTCACCAGTCAGTGGTTTACTGCCAGGGGCGTAGCTTGGGGGTGTGGGGTGCTTAGGGTGTGACATCCCCAAATAAATGTATACTTAGTTTGGTGGTTGGGTCTGGGGGCCCTGAGTCGGGTCTACTATCTTTGTCAGTTTCTCCTGTCGTGAGCCAAGAATGATATACTAAACAGTGACCTTTAGTGCAAACGAGAGAGAGACTTAGATACTCAAATGGTGGCTGAATTTAAAAATGTGAAACCAGATAAACCGAAATCAATAATGGCTTCCTTGCTTATCCCAATTGTCTGATCCTAGGTAAATAGTTTATTTCACAGAACCTCCTTTTTCTTTATTATCAGGTATGAGGACACCTTTAAATACTTGAGGGTGTGCGGTCGACAAGCACCTTTTATGTTTGATTTGATAGACTGTAATGTTGCTCCAGCTACAATAAGAATCTAGGCCACACTCAGGGTATATATGACTATTGACTTACATCTTAGTTCACTAGTGGTATTGTCATTAGGGGACAGTCATGAATGTTTCTAAAAACGATCACTTTTAATTAACGTCTTTCAAAGCAGTGTATATAATCTGATTTACTAAGCTGAAACACTTCCACATGTTATAGACATACACTTTTTTTAAGTTTTTAAGAAGTGGTATCATACTTTTACATTATATTTGTTACCTGAGATACATGCAAAAGCATTATGGCTCAGTTTGTGCATGGACTTTTAGAGCCAAACCAGACCCATGTTTCAGCTCACCATATTAATGTACTTGCACCCCCTCCCCCTTTTGAGGCTTAGATTTAGTACATGGGGCTGTCAGTCACTTGATAAAATGATTTGTAAAAGGGGAGGACTAGTAGTAGTAATTTTTGTTTACCAGTTAATTAAAAACCTAAATCTGAACAATCAACAGTTTTAAAACCATACCTTCAGTTTTAAAATCATACATTCCATTTAAAAAACTAATATCCACAACAATAGGCATACATGTTCCCTCTTTACTCCCTATTAAGGACTAAAGGTACAACAGAATTTTGCAGTAAAGGAATGGTCACCACCCCTTCTATGACCTATCTAACTACAGCAAATCATATGAAAGTGCATAGTGCAAATGTAGAGAGCAAATAAGCAGGATAAGGCGTGTAAACAGTGCATTATACAGACAAGCAGTAATGATCAAAATCCATCCTCTTCCCTAGACTAGGAGCCAAATGACATGCTTTGACATTATTCATTCTATGACCAGTCTAAGAGCAGCAGATCCTGCAAAAATGCATAGTGAAAACATAGAGAGCAATCAAAGCAGAATAAGACATGTAAACAGTACATTCTACGAGTGAAGCAACAATAATCAAAATCCAGCCTCTTCGCTCGGCCAGGGCAGTATAATATACTTGGACACTCCGGGCTAAACTGGCTAAATACCCCTCACAATCAACCCCACAAACATCATGCATTCCAGTAAAAACATTTAAATGGTGCATTTGCAAACATAAAAGACGGGGCAACATACTTATAAACTGAGATCCTCTCAAAAGTGGGAACCATCTAACATACACAGGTGTCCAAGGTCTCAATCTGCCTACAGTATTGGAATAGAAGTAAATATTCCTCATGATCTACTCTTAGCAGCCCATCCGCATTACCCAACGGGCGGGGTGGTGGTCAATTCCTCGTTATCTGCCCTTAGCAACTCGGCCGGGTCAATAGATCATAGTAAAATTAGTGACCCAAACAACACTATCAACTATGTTGAGAGTAGGGCCCTTCATTTCCCAAAATTCAATACCGTATCTAGATCACAGGCACTGTTTTTATCTGGTTGTTAATATTGTTCAGTACTTTACCATTCGAGCATTCAACACAGGGTTTTTAGAATTTAACACCTCAGTGGCCGCTGACCTGCATGTTTTTACACCAAGGGCTAAAAACCCTTTATGCAAGAGGGCCCTACAGTATGATAGTAACTTAGGGCATATGCATAAATGTCTTGTTCATTTGCTGCACCATCTATTCTTCCATTGTCCAATCATCTGCCATTTGGGAAGTCTAAGGAGGAAAGGAGACCAAAACGTATGTTCATGAATTCCTTCTTGGTGGTCAAAGTAAGTGCCACCTCAAAGTAGGGTTGTTCCTTGTGGGTTTCCTACGAGTTTATCACCAGCCACCCATGGGCTTGTCTTGCTAATAACCTTTTGTCCTCCAGATGGCTTTTCTGGGGATACATTTATTCATGGATTTCTTAAAGATGGTATCATTTACGGTCAATGCCCATGTGTCAGAGAGTCCAAGGTTTTCTATGCTGTTCCGTAAATATTCAGGAGATTGATTTTGGCCTAAACGAGATGTGCTGGTGTCTGTTCAGGAGCACTCCTTCGGCAATGACTACATCAAACAAAGGCCCCTTGTCTGGCTAGCAATTGTTTTACAAAGGAAAACTTGAGCCTTAGTTGATCAGGGAATAAGGACTTTGGTAACTAAAACACTTGCTTATGTGATCGCATACAAGTTTATCCAAGATGGCCGCATCTTCCTGTAGCATTATCTCTCCTCCATAAGTTGAATTGGGGGCTCAGCTTAGATTTTATCACCATAATCAAGACCTTAAGGTTGTGGTCCCACAAATTTTTCTTTAAGTTGGAAAAAGCTAATTTTAGAGCATACACTTTGGCTGATATAGCTTTTTTTGTGCAGCAAAGGACCCCTTCATGTCCAGTTCAAGCCCTCGATACATACATGGTGTTATTTAATTGATCTTGGACCCATTAATATGCCATTTTCTATTTTTGGAAATTCAGCAGTTGAATGGTATAATTGTATTCTTTTTAAGATTGATGTCAAGGTGGTTTTAAGCAAATACTCTGCTAGCCTGTTTATCAATGTTTGCAGACCTACTTGGGTGTTACTTAACCGTAGCACGTCGTCAGCATGTAAAATATTACACAGCACTTGTCCTCCAAGACTTGGTGCATGCAACACCACCTCAACAAGGGAAGATGACAAGTCTGAGATAAACAAATTAAACAGCAATGGGGCTAAAACACAACCCTGCTTTAACCCTACAGATGTGTTTACTTCTCTAGAGGGTGCTCACCATCCCCCAAATTGATCTTTACTCAGGTTCTTGAATATAGTAGCTGAATTGCCCTCAGTGACTGTTGTGGAATACTCCAGCAGCAAAGCTTTTCCCAAAGCTGTTCCCAGGGGATACAATCAAAGGCCGCTTCAAAGTCCATGGAACACATAAATAACGGGGTACAGGTGTCTCTGGCCCTTCTCATAATAAGGCCCACTGCCATCAGATTAGAAAGTGTACTTTGTTTCTTAGTGATCCCCGTTTGGTTCATTGGCAGCCACCCAGCCTTCGTTGCCAACTCCGACAGGTCCTGCAGGGTTGATAAGCATTGAAGATCTATGTCTAGCAGAGATATCAATCGGTCAGTGCTTGGCAGTGCTGCACTCCCACCTTTGAATATGTTATGTAAAACTAACCCTATCCAGCTTTTTGGCATCTTTCCTGTCTGCGATATATGATTGAACATTTCGGTCAGAGAACCTGCCTGGAACGTAATGTTTTCTTTTAAGGGAGCTGGTGGTATTCCATTGGGGCCGGGTGCACTGTTGGAACATGAGTTCTCAATTGTTTTTGTCTGTGCAGTAGTTTAATATTCAAGGGTATCTGAGACACTATTGCTGTCTTTTTCTGCACATACCAAGACTGGTGGGCCTTGGCGAGATCCCGGGATGGACACAATGTCCATGCTTCCTTTATAGTGTTCTCCCAGGAAGCTTACCCATTCTCTCTCACTTATATTAGCATTATTGACTGCCCTTGGGCCCTTATCCAGCTCATTTATTAGCTTCCAGAATTGCCTGTAATCGTTTTGTTTTGAGGAATAAAGCAATTTCGCCCATAACGCTTCAAATGTTCCCTTCTTGTACTGCCTGACCTCTCTTTTCAGTCCCCTAAGATTGTCTTGAAGACAGTCTGGCATTACTTGATTCTGTGGTTCATACCTCAGCCGTCAGAGCATTTTGTTAATCCGTGATCTAATAAGCTGCATTGTTTTCAGCCAAAGGATGTTCCTTTTATAACGAATACTTGAGCCCTTGTGCGAGGTGGTAACCAGATACTTTGCCGCTAAGCAATCAGACAGGCATTCCCTAGCCTTTATTGGATTCTGTTCACTGGCTGAGGCTGCTTTCAGGATCTCTGCTGCGTCACTTGCTAAATCTTGAATATCGCCCAGGCTCCATATAAGACGCTTTGAGTTCTCTGTATGAACTTGCGACTGCAGTGTTCTGGCATGTTCCAGTGCCGATGTGTTGGCAGTGAGCCAGAAGTTTCTTGGATGATGGTCGCTTTCCAGTCTCTGACCGATTTTAAAATCAATTACACACTACTTGAACAAACTAGCACTTACTATGGTATAATCGAGGAAAGGAGTAATCATGTCCAAACACCTTGTTCAAGATGGAGGAGTGTTCCTTGGGATGCAGCCATTTAACATTAACATCCCAGCAGGGGCACATGCTGTTACATGTTTTTTCCTGAATATATCTTGTCTTCTACACAGGAAATAGCTTGGGGAGGGCAAGGCATATAGCGCTTCTTCCTTATCCAGTTAGTACCAGGTTTGCCCTTCCACTCCAGGAGTAATTTAATTAGTTTGTCAACTATTGCTCTTTTTTCCCTCAAGTTAATGTAGATGTTGACCAGGACCAACGAGCTCGGCTGTTGCTTGTCCCAATCTTCCAATAACCGAGGCTCATTAATGTCTAGCATTGTGACCATTGCAGTAAGTTTGGAGTTCACGTAAGTTGTCAGTCCACCTTTTGCCCTTCTGCAGGTACCGCTCTTACTAGTCAGCCTATTAAATTCAATGAACCCAATTAAAGGGATGCTGGATTGTGATCATGTCTCTTGCACGGCTATTATGCCAAAGCTCCTAAAATACTCAGGCAGCGATGGTTCCTCAAATTTCTGAACAAGGCCCCCCAGATTCCGAGAACAGATACTTAGGGTGACATGCTGTGCCACCCAGCCCCCAAGAGCTTCACATTTCAGTTCACATAGCGGTCAATTTGACGTGCTGCTGACAGGGCAGGCGGTAGCCAACTCCAGCATTCTCTGTCATCCATTTCAGTTACCACTCTTGTTTCTGGGCCTCCCTCCCTCCACCAAGGCCTTGGTTGTTGAATCGTCAGCCCAGGGACTCCGCTTGTGCTGGACATCCGGCCCACTGCACTTTTCAGAGTTGAAAATACTTGTTGCCACGGTGTTCGCTTAGGGCATGTTGGAGGATAGGTTCCACTCTTACTTGCAGGCTAGTCGTCGGCTAGGAGTAGCAGTGGGTAGCAATCCTCACAAAAACTCCCTATTTCTATACCCCAACTCCTCATCAGCTCCTTGCAGGTCATGACTTTAGCTGAAATGTTTGACGAATTAAAAGTAACCAACGTAGCCTGCATTACTTGCTTACGTCACAGAGCGAGGCATTCATTGCACCGATTTAACAAGTCTACCATCAAAGCTTCTTATAACAGAGATGAACAAGAGTATGTGCAGTATAAATACATTTAAAATAAGTGATCCCATGGCAGAGACTCTAGGTCATTGTGTTGTATGTGAACGTAGTCAAGAGATCCAAGCAGAAGCATAGCTTCCTCAGGGGTTTTTGGGATGTGACACCCATCACAATGCACTCTTGGTTTGGTAGTTGGGCCTGAGGCTGCAAGTTGGGTCTGCTATATCTACCTTGATTTTTCCCATTGTTCTTATTTTTCTAACAGGTTTTAACATCTTCATTTATTGGATCACGGTCTTAAATATACAGTTTAAGTTTACCAAACAAAGTAGTAAATCTGCACCCATAGAAGTTCTCCTTGAATGGGTGCAAATTCACTACTTTTGGAACTCACAAATATTAGCAATAATAGGCTTGAAAAACTGTGCAAGTCTCGAATTTCTAGACATACTATACGCAGTCAAAAAACACATATGGTTATGGGATAATTGCTTGCAAACAATCTAACCAGTGGCAATCTCTTGGGGTAGCACTTCAGCCCACATTTATTTTGGCCCACCTAATACAAATCAGTACTCACCCTGACAGTCATAAAAACGGTCCATCCACAACCATGGTCATCTTCCCCTCTACCCTTCAGCCTACTGCATTTTTTGTTGAGAAATCTGAGCTTCATACCTCCCAAATGTTACTGACTAACCTACGCCCGTTTACTGCAAAAGGTGCATCTCCATGACAGTGTCGAAATGCAAAGCTCCTGATGCACAATTCAGAAACCAGTGGTTGACAACCAGATGCCATTGTTTCCCTATCTGATAAGCGTTACTGCATGCAATATTCAATGTATCCTGAAACACTCAAATCCTAGTATCGTTCCTGGTTAAAACCAATACAGTTTGGTGCATAATCTCTGTCCTATGGATATCAGCAATTGATTGCTTTATCAGACAGACACTATTTTCCTGTGAAATTTTCCTTTGGGCATTCAGTATTTCTAATTTGCACATCGTTTCTGATAGCATTTGACGTGTTTGCTGCTGCAGTTCAGTAAATCCTTTGTGTGCCACGAGCTCGCCTCATGAAAGTTTTTAAAACCTACTGCTTTGAAGCTAACCTGTTCTGAAAAAATTTGCTTTAAAAAGTAAAGTTTAGACAATTGCTTTACCCTCAAAACCCTTAACACCCCCCATCAAAGGCATCACTTGTTCACACAGCCAACTCATTCATTTGTTATCCAGTAAAGGGATCCCTGAGATGAGTGATGTACTGGATCTCAGTATGTATTATTTTTATTTTGCCCGGCAGCATGCTCTAACCTAGATACAGCCAGCACAGACAGTGGCAGTGCGCCTAATGAAACAACAACATGTGCTGCTGCAGGCTATGAGCATAGAGAGTTTGTACCTGCTCTGAGGAGAGTGCATCAGTGAAATACGGGGGCACAGCTTGAAATTTAGGCCAATATTTATACTTTTTTAGTGCCGCATTTCCGTAATTTTTTTACGCAAAAGGGGCGCAAAGTTACTAAATACAATTGTATTTTGTAAGTTTGCACCCCTTTTACGTCAAAAAGCGGCGAAAATGCGGCGCTAAAAAAGTATAAATATGGGCCTTAGACTTTGGCTTTTACTGGAGGTGGACCAGTCTCTGTGCAGCTAAACTGTGAGGCCTGCGTGTAGCACGAAGTAATTCTGTCACTTTCTGGAATTTCTTTAGATCATCTAGTTGATAGATCTTTGGAAAAACTATTCCCAAATAACATGTCCCATACCATCCCTTTGGAAGACGGTAATAAGCACTAAGTCCACAAATATAATAGACCCCTGGGATCGCTTGATCCATTCCATTTAGCATAAAAGTCAATTTCTTCTGAAACAAAAGCACATGCTTACACTCACTCGTTCCTACAAACACATTGTCATAATATGACTTCGGTCGCGTAATGCAAAGCTTCTCTACATGTTTCGCATCTAAAGCTAGTTTCCCTTGTTCCCTAACCCCATTATTGCTATTACTAAGAAATGATTGTTGCTGCAAGCCCTTTTCTAATTTCCCCTTTAAAACCCTCCTTCTATCTTCAGTGTGATCTAGAAAGCTCTTTTCTACAAGTGTAAGCAAGCATGTCAAATTATTGCGGTGTGCATATGATGTACTAATTGTCATTCTAGGCTCAAAGAAACCCTTAACCAGCTTTATGGCATAATATTTAGCTAAACTATTTAAATCTTCTATGATAGGCACATAAGAGAACACTAAATCATAGTTCGAGTAAAAATATTGCACTTCTTCTTGATTATAGAAACACGTTAGTAGCAGACTACAACTAATCCCGTATGTCAATGGCAAGCTGTGATAGGTAACTCCCTCTTGGACTGAAAGAGGAATTTGTGTACACACATAACAAGCCTTCGCATCCATGGTGTCAACATACTCACTCAGCAAGCGATAGAAAACGTTAGTAGACAGCTCCCCTTTTGTATTAGTTTCATTGTGCAAATACTTTGTATCCTGTTCAAACCTATCCCACGGTGTTAGTGTAGCATTCTCAGAAACTGTATCATTGTAAGCTTCACTCTCATCCACCAAACGCATTTCCACAAATATAGCTATAATGAATATCACACATACAGCACCGAAAGCAACACCCAAGTATTTACAGCACTTATTTCCCTCAACGTCATTTCCCGACCTAGGCATGATCTGTAAAGAATCAGAAAGTAAAGTACTATAATTAAAGAACTAATTTGAGGATGGTTAGTAATTTTCTTTTCCTCCGCAAAGCTAAGCAAAGTCTTTCTTCAGCAAGTATTTACAGCTTTCTCATTCACTTCAGGGTCTTTGTCAAATCAGGTTAGCAGCTTGTCCCAATCCGTTTTCAAAAGTCAATTCAGGTTGAGAGTGTCACATCCGGTAATTTTCTCAGGTTTCCCTTTATTCAATTTCAGTTTAACACAGTCTCTTTTATTTGAAGCCAACTTCAAGTACCATAATATTGACCTGGGACTTACCGATCAAAACAGAATGCCAAGAACTCTTGTTGCCACTCAGCTGACATTGCATAAGCCCATTCAGGACCCGCGTATCTTCTGTTTGCTATTCTCTTTCTTTTCAACTTGCGGTCACCCTGCAATTCTCCTTCACTCAGATCTTCTTTCCTTGTGGTATCGACCTCTTCTTCTATTGTTTCGTTAATGACCACTTTCCCTTTTGCAGTTTGTGACTCTGGCCACTTATCTCCTCTTAGTGTCCTTTTACTATTTGTCTTTTCAGGTTGCTGTTCACTGCCCTCCTCTTGTGCTATGATGTTTTCTCTTGCTGGACCTGCAGGTGGCTCAGGAGGAGTCTGAACACTCTGACTTCCTTCTGCCTCAACTCCTTCGCCTTCTGGGTCTGTCAGGGGTTTAACTTCAAACTCGTATCTGTCTGCTTCTGGGAGAACCTCTCTTTGGGTTGGTTCCCCTGGTGCTTCAGTTGAGATAGGCTCACCGTCACCCTTCTGGATTTCGTTTACTGTTTGAGTGACCAAGCCTTTCTCAACGGGCTCTCCTTCAGTCTCAGTTTCCCTTTGATTACTCTCCGGCCCTGAGACTTCCTTTTCTGTAGCTGTTATTTTCGACAATTCAAGTTCCTCATCAGTTGGACACGTCACCTTCTTTGTGTGACTGGCATGGATCCAGTTTGGAATTCCCGCACATTTCACAGCAATAGTAGTTGTCAGTATCACTTGATACGGCCCCTTCCAAAGTGGCTCCAAACACGACTTCCTCGCATGTTTCTTGACAACAACCCAGTCACCAGCTTTCAGATTGTGACCTGGATCATTAATCGGTGGCAGTGTGGTTGCTTCCACCTGGTGAGAGAAAGGGCAGACCACGTCAGCCAGACCCTTGCAGTAGTCCAACACCATATCATCGGTGATATTCACAAGAGCATTTGCAGGCACTGTGGGCAGTCTCATAGCTCGACCCATAAGAATTTCATGAGGAGACAGTCCTGTTTTCTTGTTGGGTGTATTTCTCATTGACATCAGCACTAAGGGCAATGCATCTGGCCATTTCAAATTCGTAACTGCACACATTTTCGCCATTCTCGACTTCAAGGTACCATTCATCTGTTCCACTAGTCCTGAGGCTTCCGGACTGTAGCTACAATTCAAATTCTGCTCAATATTCAATGCTGCACACAAGAGCTTAACCACATCATTGTTGAAGTGACTTCCTCTATCTGATTCTAAAGAGATCGGGAACCCGAAATGTGGTATCAATTCCCTAAGCAGTAACTTCGCTACTGTGAGACTGTCATTCCTACGTGTAGGGTAAGCTTCAATCCAGTGGCTAAAGATGCACACAATCACCAACACGTATCTCAGACCTCCACACACAGGCATCTCAATAAAATCCAATTGCATTCTGCTAAATGGACCTCCTGCTCTCCCAATGTGGCTCAAATTCACCACGGTCCCTTTCCCAGCATTCATCTGCTGACAGATGATGCACCTGTGACATATTACTTCTGCAGCTTGTCTGAATTTTGGATTGAACCAATCAATTTTGAACAACCTGATCATGGCATCTCTCCCAATATGTGCTTGACTATGGTAAAACCTTGCAAACTGTGACAAAAGGCTGTTCGGCAAAACCATTTTCCCCTCATCTGAAACCCACAAATCATCAGGTCTTTGTAAACATTGCATTTTAAGCCAAGAACGTTTCTCTTCTCTGCTGGCACGTCCCTGCAACAATTTTAATTCTTCCATTGTGTCAACCACCCTCAATGCGTAACCTGTGCATGTCTCGTTCTCTGTTTCAGGTAACAATTCCCACTGATCCTTGAACGATATAGAGTTCAATGCACAAAACCTTGCGACTTCATCTGCATATCCGTTTTCCCATTGACACAAAATCTTGTGATTTCACATGGGCGCTGCATTTCACCACGGCAATTTCAAGAGGTAACTGAATTGTGTGCAACAACTCCTTAATTCTTTCACCATTTTTCACTGGAGAAACCCCTCTGTGACCATAACTGGCCAAAATCATGGACAATTCCAAATCCGTACCTGCTGTCAGTATAGATAGTCACTTCTAGTAAGAGCAACCAATTCAGCCACTTGAGTAGAGTACACTCTTTCGAGCCAAGATGCTTCTAGGATACCAGTGATTGTACACACAGCGTATTCGGCTCTCAGTACTCCCACTGAGTCTCTCAAGCATTAACCATGAACAAAGATAATGTAATCATTTTCTTCCAATTGGGTATCTTTAATGTCAGGTCTTGGTTTGGTGCACAGTTCCGTTACCTCAAGACAACCATGTTCTACTTCCTCAGCATCATCAACATCTGTATTTTCATTAGGAAGCAAAGTTGCCGGGTTCAATACAGTACAACGTTTGAGTGACACATTTGGTGACCCCAATATAATTGTCTCATACTTGGTCAATCTAGCATTTGTCATGTGCTGGGTCTTGGTTCAAGTCAATAGTATTTCAACTGAGTATGGAACCATTACCGTTAAGGGATGTCCCATCACTAAGCCTTCGCACTGAGTAAGGCTTTGACCAACTGCTGCAACTGCACGCAGACAACCCGGTAAGGCTGCTGCAACCGGCTCCAAAGTAGCTGAAAAATATGCTACTGGGCGGTTTGCACCTTCATGGACTTGTGTCAGGACAGACAAAGAACAAGCATCAAGTTCATGACAAAACAGGACAAAAGGCTTTGTGTAGTCAGGCATACCTAAAGCTGGAGCCCTGCACATACACTCCCTCAGCTCAATGTATGCCCTCATCTCTTTCTCGGACATGGTCAGGGTATCCGGGCCATCCTTAACTTCCTTAACGGTCAACCTCACCAAGGGCTTAGAGATAATTGAGAAGTTTGGAATCCACTGGTGACAGTAGCCCACCATTCCCAAAAACATCCTAACGTCTCTCTTGGATGCCGGGGGATTCATCTGCAATATGGCTGTCACTCTTTCTTTAGATATTCTCCTTGACCCCGTCTCAATCAGATGACCTAAGTACTTCACCTCCTTCTGGAAGTACTGCAACTTCTTTGGGGACACTTTGGGGGTCATTCCGACCCCGGCGGTCAAGGACCGCCGGGGCCAGGGTTGGCGGGAGCACCGCCAACAGGCTGGCGGTGCCCCGCAGGGCATTCTGACCGCGGCGGTTTGGCCGCGGTCAGAACAGGAAAACCGGCGGTGTCCCGCCGGTTTTCCGATGCCCTGAGGAATCCCCCATGGCGGCGCAGTTTGCTGCGCCGCCATGGGGGATTCCGACCCCCTCACCGCCATCCTGTTCCTGGCGGTTCCGACCGCCAGGAACAGGATGGCGGTGAGGGGTGTCGTGGGGACCCTGGGGGCCCCTGCAGTGCCCATGCCAATGGCATGGGCACTGCAGGGGCCCCCGTAAGCGGGCCCAAAATAGAATTTCAGTGAAATTCGCAACGGGTGCAACTGCACCCGTCGCACCCTTCCCACTACGCCGGCTCCATTCGGAGCCGGCGTCCTCGTGGGAAGGGGTTTCCCGCTGGGCTGGCGGGCGGCCTTCTGGCGGTCGCCCGCCAGCCCAGCGGGAAACACAGAATGGCCGCCGCGGTCTTTTGACCGCGGTGCGGTCATTCGGCGGTTCCCGCCAGGCGGGCGGCTCCCGCCGCCCGCCGGGGTCTGAATGACCCCCTTTATGTCCGTTCTTTTCCAAGTGATTCAGTAGGGTAATAGTATCGTACCTGCAGTCATTTTTAGTTTTGGATGCAATCAACAAATCATCAATGTACTGCACTAGGGTCGAATTAAAAGGCAGTTCCAACGATTCCAAATCCTTCTTCAATATCTGATTGAAGATGGAAGGTGATTCTGAAAACCCTGGAGGAATTCAACACCAACTGTAAACCCTGTCCAAGAATTTGAAACTGAAGAGAAATTGGCTATCCTCATGAAGAGGCACCAAAACAAATGCTTGAGACAAGTCCACGACTGTGAACCACTCTGCATCACATGGAACCTGAAACATGATCACGGCTGGATTTGGCACTATAGGGCAACATTTTACCACTATCTCATTAATTTTCCTCAGATCTTGGACAATTCGAACTTTCCCACAAGGCTTTCTCAGTCCCATTATTGGTGAAGTACATGGGCTGCTCATCACTTCTTTCAGGACCACTTGCTTCACAAAGTCTGCAATTATCTGCGTCACCTGTATAAGGACATCTTGTGCCATGTGGTACTGCGGTACCTGGGGAAACACGGTATTTGGCTTCACCTCTACCTTGACTGGTTCTACTCCTTTTATCAATCCAACTTCTTTTCCTGTCAAGTCCCACACCTTCTCTGTGACTGTCCCCTGTAATTCGGTTGGCAAATCCGTCACTGTGAACATCGGGAAGAAGCTTATCAAAGGGTACTCCACATCTGTAGTCTCTGTCTCTGGCTCTGAGATCTGACCTTCGTCCCCTTCATCATCGCTATTTGTCTGCACCTCAATTCCTTCATTGGAACAAGTGATTGAACACCTCGTCTTGCACAATAAGTCTCTTCCCAGTATGGACACAGGACTCGAATCACAGACTACAAACCTGTGTAATCCCTGAAAGGTACCAATCTCAACCGAGACCGGATATGTAATCGGATTAGTCAGGAGCTGGTTTGCTACTCCTACCACCTTTAATGTACGCCCTGAAAGAGGCAATTTCGGAACCTCTGCACTTCTGACTGTCAAGAGTGTAGCTTCTGTATCAAACAGGAATGAAACTTTGTGACCCATCACCTTCCCCTGCACATAAGGTCCCCTCTGATCTACTTCTAGGGACGCTGCAAGCCTGCACTCCTCACTATCCGAGCAGTCATCCGACCATTCATCCTCACCATGCAATGGGAACTGTTGTACTGCATTATTTTGACTCATTGTTTGCCCCGTGACCTGTTGAGGAAGCATCACCTGTTGCTGTCCCATCGGAAATAAAGGCAACTGCATTTGCTGTCTAGGTGCCACGGGAATCTGCTGCTGCACTTGCTGCACCTGCACTGGTTGTACACGTGGCATTTGCATCTGTTGCATGGGCTGGAGACCCTGCATCTGAACCATGTTATTCTGAAAGTTCAGATTTCGACCCCTCATTCTTGGACCCCTCACATTTTGAAATGTACTGACATCATTGCCCTGTTGAACAACACCATCCTGCACCATCATCGGACATTCCCGCTTCCAGTGTCCCACGCCCCCACACGCATGGCATGGTGACATCTTTTTCATCCCTTGCACATCATTTTGAACCACAACAGTATTCAAGTCTGGACCACGGTTAACAAAACCTCCTCGACCTCTGCCTCTCGGTTGCGTTTGAAACATCCCGTTCCCTTGTGGTTGCTGCACCATCTGCTGCACTCCTTTTCCCTGCATCCCCGCTTGAGCTGCCTTAATTTGCATCACCCTCACCTTCTCTTTCAGCTTTCTCTGCTTCAACTCAATTTCATCACTACAGTGATCTCTGGCCTCAATCGTTCAACAAACCTGAACACAAGGTGATTCATGTCTTTCGGCTCTATGACCTCTGTGCCACTGTAGTGTTTGAACGCCTTTAACAATCTCTCATAGTAAGCATGTATCGACTCTTTGCCTTAATGGGCCGTTCGATCAATTTTCTGCCAATCGGTAACTTTCGGCGACACTTTCTTCTTCAAAAACTCAATCACCTTACAGTATAGTAGTACTTCATCACCTCAGGAGACGGTGCTCCTGTAGTCCTGTCCCTTTGCGGTTCCGCTGTCGGCCAATCCACACTCCTCTTGCACTCAAGCCACAAATCAGCTGGAACTATAATCTCAAACAGGGTGTTCAAGTCTTCCCAAAGACATTTCGCAAGCTTCACAAACCTGTCTGTCTGCTGATACCATTCTATCGGCTTTTCCCTCAACCTGGGGTAGTCATTTGTGAATGACAAAATGTCACCTCTAGACCACAGTACATGAACTAGAACCCCTCCAGCTGGTTCTCTCATTGGTAACATCTTTATGGTTCCCGTATCTGGCACAGCTTTCACCTGCTGCTAGTCCAAGCAGTCACTCTTCCTCTTATCTCTCTTCTTCCCCCATCTGCCTTCCCACTTTTCTAATGCTCCCCAGACTTGAGCACTCTGTAGCATCTCTTTAAGGTGTGCCTTCATCCCAGTAGATCTCATGTGATCAAAATCTTTAGGTTCGAAGTCTAACCTGTAACTCCTCTTCAGATGCCTAGTATTATCTAACTCTATGCCATATTTGTCTGCTAAATTCGCTAACCTCTGGTGCACCTTACTCACTTCTTTGGTTATTTTCAGGCACAGATACCTCAGTTCTGCTTCAGTGTATTATTCTAATCTGTTCACTCCCATGCTCCCTTCAACTAACTCTGCTGCTTCCACACCCAACCTCACAAAATTCAGGTATTCCTCTCTCTCCGACCGCTCTGCTGTCTCAGGAGTAGTCTGTGGAGTGTTAAGCTTGTCTAACCATTCATTCAATTGTTGCACCATCAAACCTTGCAACAAGATATTTCCAGCCTGCACCATCGGTGTTTGTGACGTATTTGCACTCAGTACCTGTGGAGTCAATAGGCCCAAACCTGCTTGCCTCATGGTTTCTAACTGAACCCCGATCGGACTGAAGTCCAACAAGGATCTACACCTTTCCGCTGCCTGTTCCCCCGGTGTCATTCCTTGAGAGCCTCCCGTGAACCCTCCTCTTATCATCTCTTGAGTCATTACTCCTTGGTCACATACGCTAGGCTTCGCCTGCTCATACAGCGGTACTGGCGGACCAACGGTAACTGGAAAAGATATAGCAGCTGGTGCCTGTCCGCTTCCCAATCCTGGTGGAGCATTAACTCCCATAGCTTGATTCATTATAGGTGCTGTAACTGACTGCGGTCCTGCGACCGAAGTGTAATTCGGAACCACCTGTTGCTGCGGCTGCGGTAGCAAATGTGGAGTTTGCTCAATCTGCACTAACTTTGATCCTGTGTATATTGGATCAGGCGGCACCATCAAATTGGTAGTCGTCTCTAATACTGGGACATCAGGGTAGAGTCTCTGAACTGGTGGTGGCTGCAACTGTACCTGCGTCTCGGGTGCAGTGGATACACTAGCACCAGTCTGTATCGGAGCTGATGTGGTACCATTATTTGCCTGTACTGCATTTGTGGTCCCCTGATTTTGTGCCGAATTTACAGGACCTGCACTAGTACTCGGTCTATTGTCATTTATGGCATATGGTGGCGGTCGAACATGTAACAACTGATTAAGAAACTCATCATCATCTGAATCGTCTGCATCTACCCAAGACTTCTGAGTCTCCTTCTGCTTGCTTGAGCCCTTGTCTGTTTTGCAAGTGGCCTTTCTTCCCTGTGTTTCGGCCTCTTGAGTTATTGCCGGAAACATCCTAACTCTGTCTATTATTTCCCTTCTCCACATCCAGGTCTCACTATCCCATCTAGCCTCCGCTAGAGTCTTTTCTGCTTTCCTCATTCTCCTCTCAAATTTCTGCTGCCTCTGTCGTATGGCCATTAATTCCCAAATTGCTAACGCCTCAAACTGAGCTGGTCTCAGAGGCGGATTTTGCTCATTTAGAGCTTTCCTCCAATTTTCTAGAACCCTTATGTTAAAGGTTCCATTCACTGGAAACGCCAAACACCCATCTTTCTCTGTTAATTTGCACCATTGTTTTAGCCAAAGACATGGCGCGACTCCCTTCTCCTCCATTACGGCATAAGCCGGAGTATCCTCTGTCGGTGTAGGCTCCCCCACACTCGCTGTAATGTACACTTCTCCCCTCAAAGCACTCTTTAAAGCCTTGAAAAACTTCATTTTTGCGTCTTTTATTTCGTTTAGAATCTAATCAGGAAATTACTTTTAGTTCCCAGAACACTCTTCGCCTACCTTCTCAACCAATTGCCTCTCACGGACGGCTGCCAATCCGTGCGCGACCCCTCTTACTAGCTGACCTACCCCAGCGCGGCTCCAATGACGTCACACTCATACACACTGCGGCTGACAAAGTCTTGCAGCTTGTCTTCCTCACTCTGGTTCCACACAAAACTAATGCAATATTTTGCGAGCACATTAACAACAAAACTCAAATTTGCCTGTTTACTACAGGAAGGGTAACACAATCGCTTCAGAACTTTACAGAGATTTCACTTGAAGCCTCGGCGCTACTGTCTCCTTCTCAGATCCCGCACTCGCAGGCAAAATTTGACCCGCAAATTTCACTCTCGACTTGTCAATGGTTCGTCCTAGTGCACTTTAGAACTTACCAAATCTCCATTGAAGGTTTCACTCACACACTTTGCCTCAAACTTGACTCGTCAACCACGCCCGATTGACCTATTAAACCGCACAAATTACAACATAACCCAAGTGTCTCATACACTTATCAATATACTCCGGAGTCTTAGACCACGCCGGGTCCGTACATCACCAACAACCACGTGGATAATTTTTTAGCACAAAGCGCCACACTCACATGAAGTTCGCTGACTTCCCTTCTATCATACTGCGAAGTACGCCCACTCCTACTAAAACATTACCTGGCCTAACTTCTCACAAACCTCACAATTCACCTGCGATACGCATAAGCTGAGCAAGCGCAAATCCTACATCACACATACTTCTCACTAGAACGCCGAGAACATACCCAACTCACTTCGGCAAGCTCCGAGATTCCGGGAAAGTAATTTGGGACTTAGAGGCACATCATATCTCCAATTTGCATTCTTTTAAAAACAATTTTAAAACAATGGTCCCTCGTCGTAGGGCCCCAAAGGGCCTAAACCGTCCTCTACTACCAGAACTGATAACGCGTCCCGCCATAGATAATTTGCTTAGTCTGGGACTCGTTTTAGGCCAATGAATCTTTTGACCCTGATTAAGACGAGATAACTAATAAGCATGACAATCAATAGATCGATAACCACATCAACATTCACAATAACAAATCAATCAAATTAGTTAATGGCATTAATAAGAATCGAGACACACCATGACCTTTCAGCCATGAATAACCACACAGAATTTAGTAAGATTTATGATATTTATTCCTTATTGATTACACTCTACTAGCACGTTTATTAGTCTTAAAACCATAAAACACATTAGCACCGTCACAATATGGCAACTCGAATAAGATTTTAGCAAAGCAAAGATCATAAACATTAGAACAAAGCACAACGTCAACATGGATTAATCTTAGCAGAGTATCAATAGCGCATTATTCAACAAAGCATAGATTCAGTCATTCGTCTATTTGCGTCCGCTCAGTGAACCCCTTAACTAACCTCGAATTAGCATTAGCATGTTGGGCTTCATGCAAAACAATTTAGCAACACAAATTTAGAAAACATCTAACTATGGTCTCTATCAAAAGAGCAGTTGGTACCTAGAAAGAAAAGTCAAACATACAATTACAATTTCATTATCAAATAGTTACCCTCTGTAATGGGTCAGCATACAGAGTCAGTCTTCGCCCTCAGGACATCAGTTGATTCGCCATCAGCCAGGAAACGCAGCAAAGTTCAGCAAATTAGGTAATAAGGGACACTTCCCTCATAAGGAGGAAAAGTATGAAACGGGCAGGCAAAGTAAGGATGGTTTGAAGGGTCAAACAGCAAAGTCTTTAAGACAGAGTGACAGAGTGGCTAGATAACCGCAAAGAATGGCACGCAATGGCTGATTTTGCCTTGTGTCAAAGGGTTATATCGATCTTGCTGTACAGTCCCCTAATTTTCAATTAGTTTTTTCCTAATTTACGTTTTGGTGCATCATTATCTCCAACCAATAATCGGCTCATCACCCCATTAGGATTTCACTTTAGAACAGTTCTCACATAGTTTATTGGCTCCTGTAATTGACGTCTCCAACTGGTAGAATGTCAGGTACAACTTCTTGTTCTCACAGTCCTCCCACAGTCCCAATCAGTGGTTCCATTGTCATTACCAGTTCAGGTGACCTTGTACCTGTTGCGAGTTTACACTGTTGCATTCAGCAAGAATGTCTCCTTGAGCAAGTCGAGTCTCATGAGAAAGAATTTACTATGGTTACACACATCTTCTAACTTCTGGAAAAGTACGACTACATGTCCTTCAGCAAGTCAGCACATTGCACGTTAGAAAAACACATTTAATATGAAACCGGGCAGCTAGGCCCCAACTCATGCTAACTAAGGCCTAGTGATTAATTTAGCAAAACCTTAACATATAACTCTTAATGCTAATACAGAATCATACATTAGTACATTAATAACTCATCATTAGTCAATTTCATTTATCATCATATACATTGGTGGCCACTCCCCGATGGCACATTTCACACACGTTTAGTAAAAGCACATTAATAGATTTTCTATGCGGCATCATCGTACATTAATTTGCAAACATTTCTATGTTAATTTTGATTATAAAATCAACACTCCAACACTGGCGCTAAATCAGCTGCCTAGTGCCACCATAGTCACCCTTGTGCCATGGTGCAAGAATGCCAGGATGTGGGGCTGATTGTTTATGTGCAGGAAGGTGCACCTTCCTGCACAAAAACAATCATTAATGGCGATTTGCTCCTTCTGCTATGGGTGTTTATGCTGATCTGCCCCAATAAATGCCTTTACACAAAACTGTGTAAAATGCATTTGGCACTTGGAAAAGACCACCTTTCCAGCGTAAATCAAATTGTCCATTCTAAAGTAAATCCCTGCTGCCAATTTCCCCCTCACTGGCAGAAAATCCAGCCCAGTATTTTAAAGGCAGTCATGGTTCTGCGTGAATTAATTTTCTGTCCACAGGAGGGCAAAAGTTCCAAAGTTTTATTTTAAATTTTACTTTTTAATGTTTCGTTTCCACAGGCTTTTATCAAGTTTGGCCAGCTTTTTCAATATTTGAAACACCATGGTATAATTAAAGTAACACACTCAAGTAATTATTTACTCTACGTGCATCTTATCAAATGTCTCATTTAGTTGTATTTACAGGTTTACCTATGTGTAAAACAGGATGCACAAATCAGCAAGAGTGAGAGAAGAAACAAAAATTATCAAAGCCTCATGTTTTACATTTTAGGTGTAAATCTTTAATGTGTTGATTGTAAAGTTGTTTGGGTGTTAGCTGTTCCATTCTTTTTGTGTAGAAAAATGAGAAAGTCTTGTGACTGAGATAATGTATTGATATTGCCATAGGTATAAGCCAGCTTATATTTAGGTATAGCTAATGTTGTCAGAGTGGGGCAGATTCTCAAATGCTTTTGCACTGCTAAACTAAACCTTGGGGGCATATTTAAGAGCCCCTAGCACCATTCCAACGCCACATTAGTGTAATTTTTTTACACTAATGTGACGTTAGAAGGCCAAAAACGCTGTGCCATTTTACCAAAGTGGCGCAATGCGTGCATTGCGCCACTTTGTTACCCTTTGCACTACATTATGCATGTGCCAGGCATAACGTATGCAAAGGGGGCGTTCCTCCATTAGGGTGGCCAAAAAAATTACGCAAAGAAATCTAAGAGATTTTCCTTGTGCCATTTTTTCAGCACTTTTAACACCTGCTCTGAGCAGGCATTAAAAGGAGGCTTCCATTGCTTACAATGGGTCCCTGGGTGCTTTGCAGGATTAGCGTCAGAAATGTTGATGCTAATCCTGCAAAGCTCCGGACTAGGATCAAAAATTCTGACCCTAGTCCCCTGACTACTGCAATGATGTGCCATATTTTAAATACGGCGCACACATGGTGGCATTAGGGGGGTGCTAAGGGTCTCAAGAAAAGTAGCGCTACAGTGTGTGGAGCGACACTTTTCTTAAATATGCCTCTCTGTGCGTAATAAAAAACGATAATGTTACAAGAGTTTTACCTTCACAAACAGGATTTTCCAGTACAGATATGCAGACAGATATACCTCAATTAATGATGAGCTTCCATGGTTACAAAGCTGGAATTTTGGGAAGGCATGGGGACATATCTGAGAGGTTTGCAAAGGATGATAAACAACCACAAAGCTGCATATTTGTCAAAAAGTCAAACGTGCAAATGCACATTTGTGCTCGATTTAAACATGCAGGATTGTTTTGTTTGTTTACTGAAGGAAATGTAGTACACTCCATGGAGTACTCCTGATATTCTTTGTCAACCATGAAAGTCAAAAAATGCTCCAAACATAGGAACAAGCCTATTGTAGCAAATTTATCATGTTTCTTTCAAACTGTGGGACCATATGATACCTACAGTGAGGAAGTGAGAGCATAGCACCTGGTGCTCTCAGATCTTCCTTAAGGGCTGCATATTCCTGGTAGGCTGCAAACTCCACACACTAAATTATTGTTACCTAGTGTGAGAAATTGGGTTGCTGGTTGACTGGGATGTGAGTTTGCTCAAGCAGCAACCACAATCCTTGTCAGTGTAGGGCACAGGAAAACCCCAAATTAACCTTTGCTCAGCCCCTTGGTACTTTAGCACAGAGCAGTCAGGCTTAACTTAGAGGCAATGTGTAAAGTATTTGTGCAACACTTCAAAGAGTAAAATAGTGACAACATCACACAAAAAGATCCCACACCGGGTTAGAAAAATAGAGCGCTGAATTTAATAAATAAAACAAAACCAAGAAGACAAAAATCCAATTAGTAGAACCAGAGTTATGACTTTTCAAAGAATGAAGTGTAAAATAGTGCCTAAAAGCATAAAGCACCAATTGCGGCTCTCTGGTCACGCTAGACTGGGTCAAAGTCAAAAGTTCAGGTCAACCACGGAGAAGCGCAGTTCGGCTGCAGTCCCAGATTAGTCCTGCTTAAGTTTTACATTCTCAAGCTTTGTGGCAAAAGTCCTGATTACGTTGGAGAGGGACACGAGGAGCAAGCAGAGCATAGCAGGAAGTTGTCAGTGTGGCGCAAAGAGCAGGCCAGGTGTTGTGGACAGGTGGGCTGGACGTTCACCATGGCAGGTCCCCATGGGAGGTTGATGCTGCAGTGCAAAGAAATGGGCTGGCAGCGGCTCGCGCTGATTCCCGGTAAGAACAGCGCGGTCTCGGTGTCCAGGACCTGCATAGGGAGCCTTTTATGTCCCTGAGGCTCAGATCAGGAGTCCAGCAGACTAGCCCTTGGAGTCACTCTGGGGTCCTGGGTTCAAAATGAAGTTGAAGGTCTAGTTCTTCCACCCCAGGCAAGAGGGCAGCTGGTCAGCACAGCAGGGCAGGAACCCCCTCAGAGTAGCAGCCCAGCAGAGCGGCAATCCTTTCAGCAGCATAGCAGTCCTTCCTAGCAGAGTATCACCTGGTCCAGAGCTGTACTTAAGAGTTGGTGTCTGAGGTCCAGTAGTTATGCCCAGTTATGCCTTTGAAGTGGAGGAGATGCTTCTAGAGGTTTGCCTTTATAGTCCCCAGACATCCTTCCTTCTCTTTCGTGGCTCCAGACTAACTACTGGGGTATGCTGCCCTTTGTGTGGAGGCAGGACACAGCCTATTGAAGTGTAAGTGGGGCTGTGACCTGCTCCTCCCTCCCATCCTGTCAGTGATGGCCCACCCAGAAAGCTCCCTTTTGTGTGTGGCTGTCTTGCAGGAATACATAAAGCTCAACGGTCAGCTACACCCAGCAGTGTGATTCAGTCACAGGCACTAAATAGCTAAGGGCCTTTTTTAGACTATGGCAGTAATGGTCGCATCGTAGATTTTTTGACAGAAAACCTGTCCGTCTATTAGGGGGTCTGCCTTCCCAATTTAGATGTTAGCGGTCCCGTAGGCGATAACTTGTCCGGGTCCCCCCAACTCCGCCAACTGATGGCACCATAGGAAAAAGCTGATGATGGCGGGACTCCTGCCACCCTTCCCGCTGAGCAGATGTGGATGTGCCTTCCCACCCAGCCAACAGTGTCAGTGCTACCTCCCCACCTGAGTTTTTTCCTGATTCCATTTCTGTTCTCAACTGGACTTGCCTGGACAAGACCTTCCATTGATGCTGACACTGTACCGTGGAGAATAAACATCCCCACCACTAGTTGGACTCGAAGGTAGGGAATTTACATTGCCAGTCTACATTGTGTGGTCACTACACATGTGCTCTGGACCACTGCAGTCATTTTAAAATTACTGTGACATGCATACGTGGGGAACACAATTGTGTTGGACATGGATGGGACACACTGGTACAAGGACTATATTGCACACATTCACATTTGTCATTTTGGTGTCGGATGACGTAACATTCACACTTGTCAACTATGTCCATGTGTGCACATGCCAAAGGGACCTGTACCTGTGATTTTGTGCTTCCAGTTGTGTATGTGAATCAGTATGTGTATGTGTGTATCCGATTGAATTGGCTGGTTGAGATGGAAGGAGCAGGAGTGGGTGATGTGGCTGTGTCAGATTGTGTGCCACTTGCATATGGGTCTGATGTTGTGTATGTTTTGTTGTGTGTTGTGTTGCTGTGTGTAACACTCAGATGAGTGTTGTTGTTGTGTGGTAGTAGTTGTCATGATATGTGTAATTGTGCTTTCGAGTGAGTGTTTTTGTGATGGTGAGTGTGTAATTGTGTTGGTTGTTGTGGTTGTGTCATGTGTGGGTGTAGTGTCAATAGTGTGTATATGTTGTGTCATGGATGTATGGCAATGTGTGTTTTCTGCATGTACGTGTTGTGTTGTGGTGGAATGCCAATGGATAATAGTGTGTATGTGGTGTTTTGTGTAGTGTGTTGTGCAGGGGGACACATATGGCTAAGGTACAGAGTTTGTGTGTGAACTATCTCACTTCCATAGCCACTGCCTCTGTATGATGTCCATTGGGACCTGCAATGGCCTCCTTCCGTCAGACATTTGCCAACAATATACCGCTTGCGGAACTGTAACATCTAAATATAGTTGGCAGGAACCCGCCAGTCTGATGGCCAGAAGAGCACTCCATTGTGGTGGTTGGCGGCTCAGACGCACTACATCTAAATACAGCGGCCAAAACAAAATCATAGTCAACTTGATGACGTACTTGTGTCTGCTGCCGCGGTGGATTGGCAGTGATACCGTCAAGATCTATATCAGGCCCTAAGCCAGGAAAATGACAACTTTCTAAAAGTGGTATTTTCAAAATTACAATTTAAAACCTGGCTTCACATGTTAGGATTTTAAATTGTGATTACAGAGACATCAAATATGAAGGGGTTACCTGTTTCCATTTTGAAATTACACTTATAAAACATGATAAGGTAACTCCAATGTTATCCCATAGGAGAGGTAGGCCTTGCAGTAGCAAAAAAAGAATTCAAGAGTATTTCACTACCAGGCAATATACGGCTTAAAAGTACATGTCCTACTTTTAAAATACATTGCCCCCTGCCCTCTGGGCTGTCCAGAGCCTACCCTAGGGATGGCTTATATGTATTGTCTCCTTTTTGCACTGGTCACTCCCAAACCTTTTGGACAGATACTGGTGGTTACTGACTCTTGGCTGTTCCCTGGGTACTGCTTACCAGTCCCAGGGCCAGTGCTCTGTGTAAAGTGGATATGCAAATTAGGTGAATTATAATTGGCAATATTAACCTACCTATAAGTCCCTAGTATATGGTAGGGCATGTAGGTTTAGGGACCCCAGCATAGGTAGTGCACCCATAGGTGCACTGCTGAGGTGCCCAGTGTCATTTTAAAGGCAGGACTGCCTTGCTGGCTGCTTTTAAATTAAAGTTATAGACAAATTCGATTTTGGAATTAAAAGTACTTCCAAAGTCTTAAACTACCTTATTATTACATATAAGTCACCCCTAAGGTGTGCCCTATTTGCCCCTAGGGTTGGGTGCCATGTAACTATGAGCAGGGACCTTATAAAAATAGTTTTATAAGCCCTGGTGAGTTAAAACAGCCACATTCATTTTTCCCTCATTGTAGTGAACGGCCTCCATGGGGTAAAAAGGGGAGACTTTATTTTAATCAACAAAGCCCCCTTAAGTGTCAGATACCTCAAGTTTGGTATCAAATTAATTGTTATAATAAATCCCACAACTTACAATTGTTGGTTTTAATATAACTTGTTCAGGTAAAGTATTTTAAACTCTACCTAAAGAGTTGGCAACTTCAGCCCTGTAGTGCCCTTCTCTGATTGGCCAGCCCCTGGCAGCCTGGCAAGGATGCCTTGCTGAGGTGTGAAGTGGCCTGGGCTGAACACAAAGAGATGTGCCTGGGGAAGAGAACTCCCCTCAGCAGATGGAGAAGCAGGAAGGGGGAGGGCTGCCAAACTGGTCTTCAAAGGCAGGGAAGGACATTTGGAGCAACCCAGCACCTCCCTCACATCCTCTAAACCCAGACAATTTGGTGCCCCTTGATTAGATTAGGAGAGGGCAGGAGAGGGGTGTGTTTAGAATTTTTAGCCACACCAGTGGGTGGGCTCAGCCAGATGTAACCTCCAAAAATCAGTTTTAGCCATGATGGATTTTTGCGGAATGTTGCTCCCTGGGATTGATTTTTGCCACACTTCCAAGGAAGTGGTCATCACAGGGGGAAGGACCCTGTATCTGATTGGAGAACCAGGACCCCCTTGTTTTTCACCCAGGAGCAAGGATAAAACTGGCAGAGCTGCACCCACACCTCAGATCCCTACAAGGAAGAACATCAGAAGAAGAAGGTATGCCCTGCTGGACCCCTGACCTGCACCAGGACACTACACTCAGAAAGACTGCACCAGCTGCACAATTGGGATTCACTACAAGAAGGTCTTTGCCTGGCTTCAACTGGTTCAAGGAGGGGCTTCTTGTTTGCTATAGGTGAAAGCTTGCTAACCAGAGTCCCCTGCACCAACTCCTGAAGAAACTGACCAGCTGACCACTGTCCAGTGGCCAATTTGAAGTTTGAGCCGGGTTCATTCTGGGAGCTGTAGTCTGCTCCCTCATGGAGCAACTTAGAGCTTCTGCAACCTTGGGGTGAGCTCTGGACACCAAAAGAAACTTAAAAGACCTTCTGGAAGAATGGAAGAAGATCCAGAAGTTTGGAGAAGTTTGGAGAACTTTTTGAAAAAAGCTCCAGAATTGACCCGGGATTGAACCCGCGCGGCAACTCTAGCCGGCTTGCCTCAACCGTGACCCGCCCTGACTTGAAGGTTCGTCCCGGTGAAGAAAATCTCCAAAAAAGTAACTAAGTCCAAACGTAGAAAGTTGACCGGGACCATCCAGGCAGTATATCTGAAAATGGCTTCAAGGACGTCGGATCAAGATTCAAGTTTGCCCCGGTCGAAGGATTTTCATCTCGAAAAATCATCTAAGTCTGAACGTAGAAATCTTCACCGAGGGCTCCTGCGAAGCGTATCCGAGGAAGGGCTCCAGGAGGTCGGCTTGGACTGGCGACTTGGTCCCGCTGAAGGAAATCTTCAAGAAAACAACTAAGTCTTAAGGTAAACTTTTGACCGAGGCCTTCCGCTTGCTATAGCCGCACAGGGCTCCATCGCGGTCGGCCTTAAACTTTGACTGTGCCCCGGTCGAGATGCGACAATATTGGTGCTATTAGTTTCTAACCGTTAAAAAACATTGATTCTTTAAAAATTCATATCTCTGGTTCCCTTTATCTGATTTTATTAGTTTGGTGTTATTTTAAAGCTACAAATATTTCCTATGTTTATAAATTGGTTTTGGATTTTTAAACTGTTTTCTGTGTTTTATTTAATTACTGTTTTGTGATACTTGAATGCTTAACACTTTGGGGGTCATTCTGACCCTGGCGGTCAGTGATAAAGCGGCGGCCAACCCGCCAACAGGCCGGCGGTCAAAAAAATGCAATTCTGACCCTGGCGGGAACCGCCAACACAGCCCACCGCATTAACACTCCGACCGCCACGGCGGAACAAACAAACAGCGCGGCGGTCACCGCCAACAGCCAGGCGGCAGACAATGTACCGCCCACCCTATCACGACCCACCAATCCGCCACCTTTTCCGGGGCGGGAGCCCCGCCGATAAAAACACGGCGGAAACAGACATTTCCAATGGAAAACGCTCACCTCGAGACACTCCACGCGGAATCCGGACAGCATGGAACCCGAATTGAACATCATACCTGCTCTCGTCTACCTGCTCATCTACCACGAGTACGAACTCCGGCGCAGACGTCAACGGTGAGTACTGCACCTACGACACACGGGAGGGGGGAGGAAGAAAGGTTATGGGCATACACATATGCGACCCCCCCAATATGTACACACCAATGCAGAGCAGGAAGTCACAGTGACACCACACAAAGCCCCTTTAAAAATACAATGACACAACCAAATTTGGAATAAATTTTCATGTACAAAAAAAGCACCTGGAAATAATTGAGCAACCGTGAAAAATATTTACAAAAACCAAAAAGATATACACATCAGTGTATCACTGAAGTAACAAGTCCTGCACATCCTACGAATCTAACATGTCCGTGGGCCAAGGTTCTGCGAAACAAGGGCAAAGCCCACACACAAGACCTGAGTCCTTTGGAGAGAACACTGCAGGGGCATCCGATGTCAAAACTACAGGCACCTCAGGGGGAAGGGAAGGGGGGGCCACCACAGCCACATGAGTCCACGACGCCAGATCCACGAGGAGCCACCATGCCCACTGTACCATCCTGGGGAGTGCAAAGCCACAGTCTCTCAAGTCTCTGCAGTGGGTGGGTTGCACACTGGACCATCCTGGGGAGTGCAAAGCCACAGTCTCTCAAGTCTCTGCAGTGGGTGGGTTGCCCACTGGACCATCCTGGGGAGTGCAAAGCCACAGTCTCTCAAGTCTCTACAGTGGGTGGATTGCCCACTGAGCCATCCTGGGGAGTGCAAAGCCACAGTCTCTCAGGTGGATTACAGAGTCCACTGGTCAAGGAGGAGGCATGGTGGGCACAGTGAACCATAAACAGTGCCTGAGACGGCGTGACCCAGCGCAGCGGTGCATGACATGGCGATGTCCAGCGGAGCGGTGCTTGACAGGAAGGGCCCAGCGGAGCGGTGCTTGACAGGAAGGGCCCAGCGGAGCGGTGCTTGAGACGGCGGGGCCCTGTTCAGCGGTACCTGTCTTCACGGCGGGGCCCTGTTCAGCGGTGCTCTTCTGCACGGCGGGGCCCTGTTCAGCAGTACCTGTCCTCACGGCGGGGCCCTGTTCAGCGGTGCTCTTCTGCACGGCGGGACCCTGTTCAGCGGTGCTCTTCTGCACGGCGGGGCCCTGTTCAGCGGTACCTGTCCTCACGGCGGGGCCCTGTTCAGCGGTGCTCTTCTGCACGGCGGGGCCCTGTTCAGCGGTACCTGTCCTCACGGCGGGGCCCTGTTCAGCGGTGCTCTTCTGCACGGCGGGACCCTGTTCAGCGGTGCTCTTCTGCACGGCGGGGCCCTGTTCAGCGGTACCTGTCCTCACGGCGGGGCCCTGTTCAGCGGTGCTCTTCTGCACGGCGGGGCCCTGTTCAGCGGTACCTGTCCTCACGGCGGGGCCCTGTTCAGCGGTGCTCTTCTGCACGGCGGGGCCCTGTTCAGCGGTACCTGTCCTCACGGCGGGGCCCTGTTCAGCGGTGCTCTTCTGCACGGCGGGGCCCTGTTCAGCGGTACCTGTCCTCACGGCGGGGCCCTGTTCAGCGGTGCTCTTCTGCACGGCGGGGCCCTGTTCAGCGGTACCTGTCTTCACGGCGGGGCCCTGTTCAGCGGTACCTGTCTTCACGGCGGGGCCCTGTTCAGCGGTACCTGTCTTCACGGCGGGGCCCTGTTCAGCGGTACCTGTCTTCACGGCGGGGCCCTGTTCAGCGGTACCTGTCCTCACGGCGGGGCCCTGTTCAGCGGTGCTCTTCTGCACAGCGGGGCCCTGTTCAGCGGTACCTGTCTTCACGGCGGGGCCCTGTTCAGCGGTACCTGTCTTCACGGCGGGGCCCTGTTCAGCGGTACCTGTCCTCACGGCGGGGCCCTGTTCAGCGGTGCTCTTCTGCACGGCGGGGCCCTGTTCAGCGGTGCTCTTCTGCACGGCGGGGCCCTGTTCAGCGGTACCTGTCTTCACGGCGGGGCCCTGTTCAGCGGTACCTGTCCTCACGGCGGGGCCCTGTTCAGCGGTGCTCTTCTGCACGGCGGGGCCCTGTTCAGCTGTACCTGTCTTCACGGCGGGGCCCTGTTCAGCGGTACCTGTCTTCACGGCGGGGCCCTGTTCAGCGGTGCTCTTGCAGTATGTCAAGGGAGTCATACCTGGCCTGGACACCCTGCTCAGTCGCCCTCCGACCGTGCTGTGTCAGGCCCCTTCGGGGAGTGAGTCTTGGGCCCTTTGGTGTCGTCCCTTGCAGCCGGGATGGGGCTTGTGGGGCCCTCCTGCTCCGCGCTCCTGGTGGTTGTCCTCTCCGCCCTGCTGTCCTTCCGCTCCTTAGATGGGGCTCTCGGGCCCTTGCCTCCCCTGGCTGCTGTGGCCGGTGAAGTGGCCGGAGTCACCTCCTTGGGGGCAGCCGTCTCTGTCCGCTCACGGCGGCCCTTCAATTTCCGGGTCCTCTTGCCTGGGGGGGGGCTGGCTGTCCCCTTGCTGCTCACCGAAGTGTTACTGCTGCCAAAGGGTGGACTCCACATGCCATGCACCACTTGCACTGTAGTAGTTGGGCTGGTGGTGGCTGAGGTGCCCTTGCTACTTTTCCCAGTTGGAGGGGGTGGGTCGGGGGAGGGAAAGAGGTCAAAACTGGGGAGGTAATTTTTCTTGGGACCAAGGTAAGGGGTAGGAGTAGTGGTGAGAGAAGTGGAGGAAGAGGATGTGGTTGTATGAGAGCCAGGTGTGCTGTCCTTGGGTGCAGGTGACTGGGACGTAGGCTGTGGTGAGGTGGTTGGCTGTTGTTTGGGTGTCTGCCTGCGTTTATGTGTCTTGGAAGAGGGGGTGACAGACACAGTGGGAGAGGACACAGGGGACGTATAAATGCCAGTGGGGGTGGTGACTGCAGGTGTGCGGACTGTAGTGGAGGGTTTGCTGGTGGTGGAAGAACTGGCTGAGGTTGGGGTGCATGCAGGTGTGAGTGTAGACGTCACAGGGAGGGAGGAGGGAGACGAGGAGGACGGCGACACAGAGGTGGTAGTGACTGTTGATATGTCTGCATCTGTGTGTTGCTTGGGTGAATGCTTGTGTTTTCTGTGGTGCTTATGTTTGGATGAGCTGGCCTTGGGTGTTGAGGTGTGCGCAGGCTGGTCTGATGGTGTGGATGGGATAGGTTGAGGTACAGGAGACAGAGAAAGGGTGGAGGCAGATAGAAGAGGGAGACTGGAGACAGGGACAATGGCTGCCGTCAGTGCTGAGGCCAGAGCAGTGAACGCTCGTTGATTGGCAGCCTGACCCGAATGAATGCCCTCCAAGTAGGCATTGCTCCGATGCACCTCCCTTTCCACCCCCTGGATGGCATTCAGAAGGGTAGTCTGCCCAACAATGACCGTCCTCACCAGGTCAATGAGCTCCGCACTGAGGGCAGCAGGGGTAACAGAGGCAGGGGCTGAGGTGCCTGGGGCGAAGGAGACGCGCGCCTTCCTGGCCAAGCGGCCACGGAGCGAAGACTGAGGGGCTGCTGGGAGGGCGGTGCTGGTGCGCTGGGTGGCGGCTGTACCTGTTGTTGCGGGGGGCACAGATGGTGCCGCCACCGCTAGGGAGCTCCCAAACGAGGACGTGTCCGTGTCGCTGGTGTCTCCACCGGCCCCCGTTGTGGTGCTCCCCTCGCCCTCCGGATCACTGGTGCCCTCGGTGTCTGTGTCAGTGCCCACCGGGGCCTGGTGACCTGCAGCTCCCTCCTGCTCCGACGCCAAATCTCCTCCGCCTGATGTTGCTAAAACACAAGAAGACAAAGATTTAGGGTGGGGGGAGAAATTAAACAAAGTTGAGTGCATGCCTTAGCAATACCCTTTGCGGAGAGGACAGACACAGGTGCCTCGTGCACTAAGTCGCGAACTTGGGGTACACTACTCAGTATTTCTGACTAGGCAAACAGGTCTAGGGACAACACACGCGCACAATTTTGATGCTGGAGCATGGGTAGCTGCACTTGGCACCCTACAGAGGTGGGGGGCGGGGGCACAGGGCCATGCCTAAGGGAGCGGACTACACTACAGAGAGCGCCCGGGCCTAATGTCACCCACAGCCCTCCTCCCCCACCCAGACGCCTCCAATGCGCATACAGATAGGAGAATGTGCGGATACTCACCCCCTTGTGTCTGCTGTGCTGTCCTCAAGCGCCCATCCAAATTAGGGTAGGCCACCGCCAGGATCCGGGACATCAGGGGGGCCATGGTGCGACTGGCACCCCTCCTAGGTCGGGAGGCCATCCCCAGCAGTGTTTCTGCGGTCTTCCTCGTTCCGCGGCGGATGTCCTCCCACCTCTTGCGGCAGTGGGTGCCCCGTCTGTTGTGGACCCCCAAGTTCCGGACTTCCTCGGCAATGGCACGCCAAATATCGATTTTCTGGTGGGCGCTCACCTGTTTGACATGTACAGGGTGGGAAAGAGAAACCGTCACATATCTGCATGTTTGGAGTACATGCCCCCCCCTCCCCAACCTTGTCATGGTTCCCATTCTCTCATCTGTCGTGCGTTGCACTCCCCATTCCCTCCACACCCCACCAACTTACATCCCCCCCCTCCACACAGGCATAACCCATTCAATGTGCACTGAGTGTACTCACCTGTTGGTCTGGAGGACCGTAGAGTTGCGCATACTGGGGGAGGACCCCGTCCACGAGCTTCTCCAACTCTTCTGAACTGAAGGCGGGGGCCCTTTCACCAGTAGCAGCAGCCATTGTCACTTCCAGACCGAGTTCACAGCAGCACTTGCAGTATAGGTCCTCTCCTGTGGATGATCAGGTCTCGAATGATTGAGCAGATAGAAAATGGCGGTCACGCCCGCGGCGGTGCGTACCGCGGCGGTGCGTCCCGCGACCGCCGGCGCACATCGTCATTGGCTCCTGAAACCCATAGGCTTCAATGTTAACCAATGCGTCTTCACACAGCGGTCTTCGACCGCCTACCGCCACGGTGTGCCCCGCCAGCGCAGTGACCTCACATCCCATTGTCCCACTTCACAGGTCAGGCATCGGCCATTTCAAGGGCCCACATGGCTTAATTTCTAATGCGTCACACAGGCCTAGGCCTTGCAATGGCACACATACAAACATATCAAACCATACATTTACCTGTACTGTGCAAGCTGTGTTGTACGTACCTGTGAGTGGATTGACTCTGTACTCCATATTCTCCTTCCTAGGCACCGTCCGCTGGGACTAGCGATGAGAAGGAGGAATCCTCGCGTGTACCGGCCGCTGGTGGACCTATCCACAATGGAAGAACGCAACATAATACTACGATACCGACTTGACCGAGCCTCCATCCATGAACTGTGTGCCCAGCTGGAGCCAGCCCTGATGTCCCCCATCCGCCAACCCACAGGAATTCCCCCTCTAGTGCAGGTTCTGTCTGTCCTCCATTTCTTTGCAACTGGCTCATTCCAGACAACAGTGGCCATGTCATCTGGGATGTCTCAGCCTATGTTTTCCAAGATCTTATCCAGAGTGTTGTCTGCCCTGATGAAACTCATGCGGAGCTACATCATTTTCCCAGAGGAGGGTGATTTGCCTACAGTGAAAGCTGATTTCTATGCCCTTGGACACATCCCCAACATCATTGGTGCAATTGATGGGACCCATGTGGCTTTAGTCCCCCCAAATGACGATGAACAGGTGTACAGGAACAGGAAGAATTACCATTCAATGAATATCCAGGTGGTCTGTTTGGCTGACCAGTACATCTCCCATGTAAATGCCAAGTTCCCAGGGTCAGTGCATGACGCGTATGTTATGCGAAATAGCAGCATTCCCTATGTGATGGAACAGCTACAGAGACAGCGTGTGTGGCTAATAGGTGACTCTGGTTACCCCAACCTGCCGTGGCTATTGACCCCAGTGAGGAATCCCAGGACCAGGGCAGAGGAACGGTACAATGAGGCCCATGGGCGTACTAGGAGGGTGATTGAGCGAACCTTTGAGCTCCTGAAGGCCAGGTTTAGGTGCCTGCATATGACAGGTGGATCCCTAATGTACTCACCAAAGAAGGTGTGCCATATCATCGTGGCGTGCTGTATGCTCCAAAACCTGGCTTTGCGACGCCAGGTGCCTTTCCTGCAGGAGGATGGTCCAGATGGTGGTGTTGTAGAAGCCGTGGAGCCTGTGGAGAGTGAAGAGGAGGAAGACTCTGAGGACGACACAGACAATAGGGACAGAGTGATACAACAGTATTTCCAGTAACACCCAGGTAAGAATCACCCACGCCATTTCACAATTGCTTATAGCCTCCTGCATCTGTACTTTCTGTAGTTCCCCACAGATGTTTTTCATTAATTTTTGCCTTTCCCTTCCCTTCTCAGTGCTGTCTGACTCAGTACCTGCCTTCTGCTTGGTTCGCCCATGAAATACAGCGTATTGACATTGGTATGTTGTCATGACTAATTGACAGAACAGAAATTGAACAGTAATATGTAATACATTTGTTAATAATACAGCATGACTCAAAACAGATTTGTGTGCAAAATGTGATTTATTTACAGTGCTAGATATCGGTACATGTGATTCTAAGGGTGATGGGTGGGGGTGGAGGAATATCCATGGCAGAGTCCAGTTCTCAGTCTCACAGGTGCATTGTCCTTTTGCCTGTGGAAGGATGGAGCATAGGCAGTTCATGGTTGGACAGGGTGGCAATGTGGGACAGTGGGAAGACTTGAGGGGGTATGTCCTGCTGGCGGGGGTCTTGACATCCTACTCTGTCTTTTTTTTGGATCTCAGGATCCTCTTGCGGGGTGGTTGTTCTTCAGCAGGAGGTGGGGTTCTGGGGGGCTGTCGAGGTGTTGGGACCTCCTGTCCACTAGCGCCGGCGGAGGTGGTAGGCTGTTCCTGGTCCGGGCTAGTGACAGGGGCCCTGTGTGGTGCACCATGGTCCCGCAACGCGTCCTCTATCCTGTGGAGGGCCAGGACGATGTTCCCCATTGCGGTCCCGATGATTCTCAGCTCCTCCCTGAACCCCATGTAGCGTTCCTCCTGCTGTGCCTGGATCTCAGTGAACCTGGCCAGTACAGTCGCCATCGTTTCTTGGGAGTGGTGATAGGCTCCCATGAGGGTGGTGAGGGCCTCTTGGAGAGTGGGTTCCCTGGGCCTCTCCTCCCCCCCCTGTCGCACAGCAGCCCTCCGAGCTGCCCGGTTTCCCCCGGCCTCTGTCCCCTGGACGGTGTGCCCGCTACCACTGCCCCCAGGTCCCTGTTGTTGTTGGGGTGTTGGGTTAGCCTGGGTGCCCTGTAGTGGCAGACACACCGCTGATTGAGCTGTCCTAGAGACAGAGGCATGGGCCCGCTGGGTGGGAGCTGTGCTGGTGTTGGCAGAGGGGGTCGGGTCTGGTGTGGCCTGTGGCTGCCTGAGGGGAACCGACTGCCCAGAGGTCCCCGATGGTCCGGGCTGGTCATCAGGTTCACTGTCGACAGAGCTGCTATCCTCAGTGTGGGCCTGTTCCGGTGGTGGGATGGACACTTCTGGACCCTCCTGGCTGGTGTGTTGTCGTTCGGGTCCTGCATGGGGTAAGAGAGTTTGGTTATTGTTTCTGTGTGTGCAATAGCGTGCGTGTTATGGGTGCCCTTGTCCCCCAGTGCAGGCATTCCCTTGAGGGAGGTGTTGTGAGGGTAGTTAGTGGGGGGGAGGGTTAGTGCAGTGGTCATGCTTAGGTGATGGGTGCCCATGATTTGTGTTGGCATGCAGGAGTTGGTGTTGGGATGGGTGGGTTGTGCTGGTGAGACATTGTCAGGGAGGATGTGTGCTGGGGGGTTGGGGGTGAGGGTGGGGGTGTGGGTTGGCATGCTGGTGGGGTGGGGGGGGATATAGTAGTTGAGATTGGACTTACCAGAGTCCATTCCTCCGGCTACTCCTGCGAGGCCCTGAGGATGCAGGATGTTCAAGACATCTTGCTCCCACGATGTGAATTCGGGAGGGGTGGGTGGGGGTCCGCCGCCAGTCTTCTGGACCGCGATGTTGTGCCTGGAGACCATCGATCGGACCTTCCCCCGTAGGTCGTTCCATCTTTTGCGTATGTCCTCCCTATTCCTGGGATGCTGTCCCACCGCGTTGACCCTGTCCACGATCCGCTGCCATAGCTCCGCCTTCCTAGCTATACTGGTGTGCTGCACCTGCGAGCCGAAGAGCTGGGGTTCCACTCTTAGGATTTCCTCCACCATGACCCGGAGTTCTTGGTCCGAAAAGCGTGGGTGCCTTTGGGGTGCCATGGGGTGGTGTGGGTGAGGTGTGGGGTGGTGTATGTGATGATAAGTATGTTGGCGAGTGGTGCTTTGTGCTACTATGTGGTGTGTGTGATGGTGTAGTGTGCCTCAGTGTGTCTTGCTTTGGATTGTCTGCTGTGTCTCTCTCTCCTTCTCTCAGTAATTATGGGCGCAGGGGTTTGTGGGTGATGTGGGTGTGTGTTTTATAGTTGGTTGATTGTGTGGGAGTGGTGTGTGTATGTGTATCAGGTGTGTGTATTTCAAATTGTCCAATGTGGCTGTGTTTTGGTGCTGTGTGTGTATTCTGACCGCGGCGGTGTGTAGCGCCAATGGAATACCGCGTTTGAATGACCGCCGTGTGGATTCGTGGGTCGTAATGGCATGGGCGTATTTCTGTTGGCGTGACGGTGGAGGTTTGGTCATCTCCAGTTTCTCGCTGCCCGCTGATGTGGCGGGCTGCAGTGGAGGACGGAATTTTGGAGGTTTGGCCGTTGTGGGTCAGAATGACCGTGGCGGTTAACCGCGGCCGCGGCGGTGTTATGGCGGTCTTCTGACCGGCGGTAAGGGCCTTTTACCGCCGAGGTCAGAATGACCCCCTTTGTCTCCTAAGTTAAGCCTTGTTGCTCGTTGCCAAGCTACCAAAGGTTGAGCTGGGGTTAATTTATTAGTGTAGGTACTTAACTGCCCCTACCAATAATCCATTTCCAACATGTATTAAAAAGGACGTTTTGGCCCTGGCAACAGGTTTACTTTCCCAGGTCGACATGGTATTTTAAAATTGCACACACAGGATCTTCAATGGAAGGCATGAGATATGATTAAAGTGCTACTTAAGTGGGTGACACAATCAGTGCTACAGACCCACTAATAGCATTGAATTTACAGGCCTTGGACACATGTAGTGCCACTTTACTAAGGACTTACAAGTAAATTAAATATGCCAATTGGATATACGCTAATGTTACCATGTTTTAAGTGGAGAGCACAAGCACTTTAGCACTAGTTAGCAGTGGTAGAACGCACAAAATCCGAAGGCCAAAAAAAGTGATTTCAGCAAAAATGGAGGAGTGAAGGCAAAAAGGTTGGGGATGGCCCTGCAGAAAAGGCCAAGTCCAACACCTAACAATGATACCCATTCAGTACAGTGCAATTGCAAGTCAATCTACCGGAATGAGGAATGAGTTGGGGCTCACTTTTACAAAGAGGAATTCTGCATATTTTCCATAATTGGGGGGGGGGAGTGACATATCACTCACATTTGCTACCCGCTCTGAACTCTGAGTCTCTATTCTCTATCAGTGGTACTCTCTTGGATGTATCATTACACATTCCTGTCCTTTAGACATAAACATGAAAGGGAGCTGCACATTCTTACTGTCTCTCACTAAATGAGTCTTGATAATTCTATCTGAGATTTCAGCAGGAAGCCTGTGGCTCCCTTTCAGCAATCACAGTGCACACTAAAAGGGTTTCAACCACACTCCCTAGAGCCCTGTGATCCTGGAAAAAATGTGTTTTAGCCTTAACGTGTTATTAGAGAAGCAACTGGAGGGATGGGTCAAGGAATCAACAGGGTCCATGTGATTTATTTCACAAATAAATGCTTGGGCTGACTAAAGCTGGAAAACTGAAGTGGAGGTATGAACTCACAAGCGAACAACATTTTAAGGTGCAGAGGGCAGCATGTTGCTCAAAAGCAACAAGTTTAGACCCAGTGGTATACACTCTACGCGTTCAAGAAAAAACAACAACAACACAAGACTGCACGGAATTAGAATTGCTAGATTTTATGTTTTTTGAAGATAAGAGAATTAGCATGATTTGACAACAAGCAAACAACTTTCACAAATGTAACATGCTAGCTGTTGCAAAGGCACATGGCAAGTGAATGCTACAAGTAATCTCTTTCTTACACTGCACATATGAGCGACCACAAATCTCAAGCTGTTATTATTATAACGAGCGTTCTGCACAGTTGTTTCATGGCAAAAGTAAAAACTCAATCTATGTGCACACGTGGCTGTTCTGCACATTTTGTACATTTATCACTATCTTTGTTTTAGTCGTGCTCGCTTGATTCTGGCCAGGTCAATCCTATTGTACCAAGCAGTACATTTAGGTAAGAGTCTATCCAGTTTATACTGTTCCCACAGGGTGTGATACTCAGATTATGAATGCCTCATACAATAGACAAAGTCCAAACAAAAGTGGAAAAGTGGGTGACAGTGACAGTTACATTTCCCAGAGCAGTCAGAATAGCTCACGGCTTTCGGGCAAAACCGGAATCAAAACGGTACCCACCTATTCCTACACACCCTACAAACTTCACTAATACACTTTATGTAGATCCTTTCGTTAGTGAGGATACCTAGATGTAAAATGAAATCCTCCATCCAATTATTCGGTGCACCTAATTTGACAATTAAAAGAGCACATAGTCCAGTTTGCCTTTTGCTTTTCCCTTCTTCTCCTCATTAGGAAGAATTCTGACGACAGATATGTCAGAAAGATACAGTTTAATGCTCTTGATCTGAGGAAACTTGCAAATTACACAGAACTGTAAAACTTGCGAAGACCCACAGAGCAGTCAAAGTCCTCAAATGAACATAATTGGCACTTACCACATTCAGTCCTCAAAGCACCCTTTCTTCAGAGTCAGTACACTCTTTACTCGGGACTTGGGACAAAGCAGTGCATTCTCAGGTACCGATCCTCTCTCTAATGGTCTCACGAGGATACTGATAGGTTCACTAAACCTTTTTAAACTTTTTCAAGTTTTGCATATCAAAAATACACTGCAGGAGAATATGGGAGATTCAAGGTAGTTACATTTCTGAATGAGCAATAAGATCTCCCTACAAACGAATTGGATCCTGGGGCAGGACCACCACATGAGTGAAAACGGGCCCATCTTGCCGCATCCACTCAAGGATCTGAGGATAAACATTGCAGTCAATAAAGGAGATAACGCCAGAACAACCAAAGCCAGGCTGAATACTAAAAGATTCACTGGAAATCTAAAATGAACTGGGAAAATACGTTATGAGAGGATCTGCCGGACGCAGCTATTTTAAATGTCAGAAAGGCTTTTTGGCACGTTATAGCTCATGGAGGACGAAAGGAAGTTATGAAACCCTAATCATATAGTCACCCACAAGAATGGATCTCATTTTTTAAATATGTGTATGCGGTATCCCTCAAGATGTCGTAAATTGTGTTCAATTGGTGACAAAATTGGAGCTTCTAAGATGAGGCTGTTGCTATTCTCTTCAATTCCATTATCACTTAATTCCGTCGATCCAGCAACAATACTATTCGTCCTAAACACCCTACCTCCACTCTGTCTCAGTCAAGGTTGAATGTTAATCAGACTAATTTAACCAGAGCTCTCACTAACCTCAGTTTAGCACAACCCAACCTTACCTCGGCTATGGACAGTTCTAATACCTGGATTAGTTCTGCCATCAGTGTCACTGCCCTGCTAAAGTATTATCACTCTTTGGTATAAAATGCCCTCTTTCCTGAGGTTTTCAAGCCACTGCGGCAAAGCTGGCCTCAGCTGACGTCCTGCCCACCATTTTAATGAGAGTGTTTAGGTGAACAAGACTCCTTTTTTTCTCTGCTTGGTGGGATGCTGCATTTACCCTTTACAATTTACCAGGTGGTAACCAACCCACTGGCGGGGTCCTCTTTTGGAGTCTCCTTCTCTGTGGAGGGCTTCTTGCAGACAAAACATATTATGCCATGCGCCTGCTTGGTCTTCCACTTCCCAGGGATCCTTGTGAGTTTGTTGTGTAGGAGGCTGGCACTCTATGTAGTGTGCAAAACTAGGCACACTGTGCAGGGGGTCCAGGCAACCACACGTTGCTTTCCAGAGGTAAAAATTAGACCACCAAATGCTCCAATTTTTAATGTAGCTGGTCGAGCTGTTAGGCTAATCCAGGAGATGTACTAAGTATTTGCTGTACTCACAAATCCAATCATGCACCACTCACACTCAATAAATAACTCGAGACCAAATTTATAAAACAATCCTCAGACTTTTATATACATTTTAAGACCAAGATCTTTAAGATGCTTTAAGTACTTTTTGAGATATGACTTTTCAAAGTTTTAATAAAGTTAGTCTTTCTGTGCGTAATTACGCACCATAGGAATCAATGGGCAGTTACTTTGAAAAATGTGTTAAAAATCATAGAGTTGAGTTACCAGTCTCTTCTTTTGCAGGGTGGTCGGAGTATTCAGTGGGCACACTGTGCCAGCTGGAGAGCCTTGGGCGGCTCCCAGTTCCTGTGGGAGCAGTGTTTGAATGTTTCTTGGCACAGGGCCACCTGGAGGGGCCACTTGGAAAATGAGCTGGTTTGCAGATTTAAACATGGTGCCTGGGGGTCCCCTTGGGCTATTGAGGTCTCAACAGATTGGGGATCCGGGGCACACAGCAGATCCTGTGATGCAAGGCTCAGGGCGGCTATGTGCAGGGCGATTTGGAGGTCTTGAATGCTGTGTGCAAAGGACCCTTTAGAGCTGGAGGTAAGTCTTGCTCTGTGGGTCTTGCAGGACGTCACAGGCACTCTGGTGGGAGGTCCAGGGTGCCATTGAAGTCCCTCGACTGGGGCTTCCTCCTGGTCCAGTTGCAGCTCTGGGTGAGCTGTTTTTGGGATTGTCAATGTGCACTGACCTGAACCTGGGGTATTGGCACAAGTCAGCCATGGGAGGGTGCTGTGCCACCAAAGTTAGCACACTTACAGACCTCATCCAGGCTGTTGTTGGTGTTTGGTGGGTCTCGCTGTGACTTTTGATTTGCGGAGATTTCATCAAGTCGGTGAAGTGTCCCTCACTGGTTTGCAGATTCTTTTCAGGTTCCTTGGGTTTCTTGAGTGGTACCTCCACTCAGGAGGGTGATCTTGGCTATTTGCAAAGCCTGGAGGTCCTGGGGTCTTTTGAGGTCGGTCCAGTGGTCAGCTTCTCCGCAGCGGCGATTGTCGGGACTCTGGTGCAGCAAGCAGGGTTCTTGGAGCCTCTTCTGGTGCAGCAGGTTCTCTGTCCTCGTCCTGGCGGGTTCTTTGGTGCTGTCTTTTTTCCTACCAGATGAATCTAAGTTCTTGGATTAGGGGAGCCCACTAAATACTGAATTAAGTGGGCCTTTTAGGGGGAACCTGGTCGTGTCCAATGGGACTCTTACCCTTGGGTGGCTACACCCACTACAGTGACCACTTCCTGTGGGAAGGGTCACTTCCCTGAACCTCATTGGTTATTTTCCTGCCATCCAACATGGAAAAAATGGAATGGAGGGTCCACTTCGCCTGGAAGCTCCTACAGGTAGTGCATGCTTAGTGAGGCCACTCCTCCTACCCTTTGTCTGGTTTCCCGCCTTTGCTCCCACCAAAAGTGAGAGTTTGCAAAGGGGGAAGACATCTGCTGCTAGCAGCAGGACTGGAGGCTCAAGTTTCAGGGGCAGTAGCCCTTTGAAGCTCACCCCCAGGGTGTTGCAAATTCCTGAGGGAGCGGGTGTTAGCTCCTCCAACCAGGAAGGGTATTGTTTTATAAAGCAGAGAGCCGGGGCTCTCCCCTAGGTTTGTATATTGGTTGTCTAAGAGTGGCAGGCTGGATGGAACCTGTCAGCAACCATGCCAGTTATGTTAGCTTTTGCAGGGGGCACCTCTAAGGTGAGCCCTGGGTACATTTAGGGATACATCCAATACTGGTACCAGTTTGGATTTAACATTCTGAGTTGTTTGATACCAAACAACCCAGGGTGCAGAGTGGCAATCATGTAGCTGGGGAACTCATGTTTGACCAGTGTCCAGTACATGGACTTAAAATGGCTGCTCTGTTCACTCACTGTGTCCCAGGTTTGGCAGGAAACAGTGGGGGCATATTGCTCATGCAGTTATGCCCTCACATATGATATGGTGCTCCCTGCCTTAGGGCTGTAAGGCCTACCAGAGGGGTGACTTACCCATATCATATGTAGTGTAGGGTGGACAGGGCACACAGGGAGTGTGCAATGTCGAGTTTGCCTTTTTAGGTTTGCCCCAGTACACTCAGCTTGCACTGGCAGTGCTGGGTGCATCTGGGTGGAGGGCCCTGGAGGGTGGCACAATCAGTGATGCTGCCCTCAGGGGCCTACTCATACTACCCCATGTCCTGGGTACTGGGGTAACCCATTTACTAGGGTCTTACAGTGATAGGTAAGAGTGTAACCAATTGTGCCAAGCATGCCAACAGATTTAGCCCTGGGCACTACCAGCTTCTAGGACACATCAACATCAGGCAAAAAGTGGGGGCTAACCATGCAAAAAGAGGACACCTCTCACATGTTGGACAAGGTAATAGCTATCCCAATCTAAGATGGCCGTTGCCTTGCAAGTTACATAAAATCTTTCCCAAATCAATTTGAAGACAACACATCTTTCCTTGTTCTGGCCTATAAAAAGAGATGCCTCTTTCTACTCTTTACTTCACAATACTTTGAGTAGTTGTTCATAGAGTTCCTTGCTCATGGATTTCTTGCTGAACTTTTGCCTGTTTACTTCTCCCTTATTCCTTAACATGTCAGTTGTCTTCTACTCTCTGCCTTGCCTTTTTCGTATCATTGTTGAAGACAGCAACTCTAGCTTCCATCCATCCAGCTTATCCCCAGCTCACTGACTGTCATTTCTGTGGTCAAGTTTTCACAGCTTTCAGGATCATTCCTGGGCTGTTTTTCAAGGTTTTTGCCCATTGGACCATTTTCCTATCACTTATTCCTCTGCACTCTAGTACTCTTTGTACTTCCTGCTTTGCCTTTTTCATCTCATCATTGAAGACAGAGACTCAAACTTCCATCATTCCAGCTTACCTCCACCTCACTGCTTGGCATTTTCTGGGGTCACGTCATTTCAGCTTTCCGGAGCCTTTGTGGACTGTATTTTGGAGTTTTATTCCTCCATAGGCTCATTCTGGTAGGCACTATCTGCTAGGCACGTTCCTGTGTCAATCCCATTGTGGCTAGTGGAAGGGGTCACCCTTATCTCTGGCTGACTAAGGGCTTGATTTAGAGATTTGCGGAGGGGCTACTCTGTCACAATGATGACAGATATTCGGTCTTCCGAAATTTAAAGGCCATAGGATATAATGAGATTTATATTTCAGCGGACGGGACATCAGTCACCGGTGTGACGGAGTAACCCCTCTGTCAAACTCTAAATCAGGCCTACATTTGTGAACATTAGACTGTTGAGATTGAAAAGTATCGTGAAAGACCAAACCAGGCATCAATAACGTGACAGTGGTATACAGATGACCTGTGAACAGCCAAGTGCCAATGAGCAAAGTGGAGGAAAACAAACACATTTATGCATCTGCCATTAAAAATGGTCGGCTTTTAGCAAGGTCTGCTTGCTCCCCCTTCCATTCATCCACAATTGAGTGTGTTAGCTACTCTTCTTGTGAAATATTTTCCATTGGTATAGAACTATGGGCTTGATGCAAAGTCTGGCAGATGGAGTAGTGTTTGTCAGGATGGTGGAAGATATTCTCTGTCATCTCAAGTGTACTCCTTGCCTGCCTAATTTACAGATGACCAAATGCCCTGCAGTCATCTATGTACATTGAAAGGAATCACTGTCACTGCGGTTCCTTTCATTGTACTAAACGTTTGGTGTATGTCTGCCATCAGTTTTGATTGCCACAGACAATCTGCTGACATTTCTTTGTTTTTCAAAAACTAATTCCCAAAGTGTGTGTTTGTTTTACAAAAAACAAAAAAGTATTGACCCTCACTCCCTGGGTGGGTCTTGTTATTGTATTTTTTTGTCCCTCACTACCAGATTTTTTCTGGTGGTGATAGTGATCGACAGGAAAAACAAGGTATTACACACTCAATCCTAAATAGGGTGGATGCTAATGCCCTACCTCTGACGGCCCCTACACTATTAAGTCATTGAATGAAGCACTCCATTGACAAAGTGAATAAGGGCTCTGTTAACAGAATGCTTATGGTCTGCTTGTCTCTAAATGGGGTGGACAAATCGAGAATTTGGCAGGCAGGGTTCTCCAATGTGTTTGACATGCAGTACCCTGTCTGCTAAACTGGAATCTGGCCCTATTTAATGTGCTTGCTGGCAATAACATTGTCAAGAACTATGTTTCAAGATATTTTTTCTTCCTGCAGGGGAAAGTGGCCAAGCTCTACTTCACCTTCACTACTCATGATTCCTTCAGATTTATCAGCTACTATCTCACTGGCTCCTAGTCTCATTCTCCTAATTCAGCCTCCCTTTCCTAGTTCGCTCTACTCTTGTCTTAATTTATGTTATGTATATTTATAAAGCACACTATGATCCACAATAGTATCCTGGCGCTAAAGAAGTATGTGTGCCTAGTTCTGCCTACGATAAATTGTATTATTGAAAAGCCAGGTTTTCAGATTCTTGTGGTATTCTAGAACAGAGGAGGATTCTCTGATGTGGAGTGGGAGGCTGTACCACACTTTAAGATGTAATAGGATGCATGTCCTCCTGATCTGGTTCTGTGTTTGCGTGGAATGTGGGCTAGTAGGAGTCCTGCAGAGTGGTGGTGTCTAAGTGGTTGGTGGAAGGAGATGTGACTGTTCAGGTGGGTGGGGCCTAAGTTGTTTAGTGCCTTGAATGTCTGTGTGAGGAGCTTGAAATGAGCATGTTTGTGTACCAGGAGCCAGTGGATCTGCCTGAGGAGTGGTGCAATTTGAGATCTATGTACGAGGTTAAAGATGAGTCTGGCTGCCTAGTTCAGGATGGTTTGTTTACTTCTACTGAGATGCTTGGTGATCCCGGCATGGAGGGTGTTCCCGTAGTCCAACTTGCTGGTGACTAGTGTATGATTGACAGTTTTTCTAGTGTGGCTGGAGAGCAATTTGAAGATCTTTCTCAGCATCTTCAGGGTGTGGAAACAGGATGCAGTGACAATGTCGATTTGTGTGGTCAGTTGCAGTATGCTGTTTATGATTATTCCAAGGGTCCTTGCATGGTTTCTGGGTGCTGGGTGTGGGTCCTAGTTCAGCTCACCACCAGTTGGAGTCCCTTGGTGAGGTGTTCTTGCTGAATATCACTACATCTGTCTTGTCAGTGTTGAGCTTGAGGCAGTTGGCTTTCATCTAGTTTCTTGCATTGCAGTGTCCTATCCAAGAGGGAGAGTATGAGTTGCATGTCATAAGAGAGAATGTTGATGACATGGGCCAGACAAAAAATGTATGCATGAAAGAGGGTGGGACTAAGCGATGAACCTTAAAGCACTCCACAGGTGCGTTTATGGGCTTCCGAGGAGTAAGGTGCCAGGCTGACAGCTTGTGTTCTATCCATTAAGAAGGATCATATGCAGTGGGTCCGGCCCTTGGAGGCCAATCTCATGCAAGTGCCTGATAGGAATAGGGTGTGAGACCTTGTCAAATGCTGCAGAGAGGTCCAGGAAAATCAGGGCTGCTGTGTCTCCTCTGTCAAGTATCATGCAGATGTTGTCTGTGGTAGCAAGGAGTGTTGCTTGTGTACTGTGTTTGGGCCAGAATCCAGACTCTGTGACTTTGAAGAGCTAGTGGTTGCTTAGGTGGTCAATGAGGCATCAGTTGATTATTTTCTCTAAGACCTCTGCCAGGTAAGGTAGGAGGTAGATGGGTACATAGTTTGAAAGTGTGGCTGGGTCAGAGGGTGGTTTCTTGAGTATGGGCATGATGGTGACAAGTTTGGAGGTGTCCAGGAATATGGCTGAGCGATGGAGGTGTTGAGGATGGGTGTTAGTGCTTTACTTATTGGTAGGAGTCCTTTGGTGAAGGCATAATGGAAGCAAGGGTCAGATGGGGTCCCCAAGTAGATGGTCTTCATGGTAGCAGACATTTTGATGGTAGTGACAGAGGTCCACGAAGTCAGGGTTCTTTCTTTGGAAGTAGCGACAGTGACGGGGCCTGGTTGAGGGTTCAAGATACTGTATATGAAGGTTAGAAACTATACTAACCTCTCTCTCCTCCATTAAGTCTGGTTCTCCTTTGAATCTTTGTCCACCCCATATGCCCTCCCTAATCTCTGAAACAATTCTATACCGATCCTAATCTAACTCTGACGTATGTCTCTTAAATCAGTCATTCTGCTTGTCTCCTTACTTAAGAAAACCTCTGTAAACTTTGCTATCTGGAATACCTATTGCCATGTCCCCCCACCCTCTTCCACTAAAATTCTTGAAAAAGAGATCAATATTCAGCTTTCTGATTATCTGGAAGCAATGATCATTTGATGCAGTAGAATCTAGCATTTTTCCTAATGTCCTGCTACCTTAGATCACTTATTGATCAGGGATGCTTTTCTGTGTTGAGCTTCTTTGATCTCTCTGTGGCCTTCGAAACATAACACACATAACACTCACATCTCCTGTCTCTCTACTAATGCATCTATAAACAGGTTCTCTCCTCACCATACCCCTTCCTCTCAAATACGACACAAAGTATTAATCTCCCAGCTTTTAGTTCCTCTGCAGTCCCAGTCACTTGTGGGGTCCCACAGAACTCTTCCCTTAGCCCTACACTTTTCAATGTTCACATCACCCCTCTTGCATACATCATCCGATCTTTTGGTTTTCCCATGATGACTTATGTAGATGATACGCGATCATCAATTGTGTATTGCATAAGTAGCCAAATAGAGATTGGCTTAAGCTCAACAGCTACAAGATGAAAATTCTCATTCTGGCAAACAACTTCTCCATCTGGTCCTCTCTCTGGTGGCACTCTCAACTCACCCCATTCCAACTCTGGATGCTTCTCAGAAAAGCCTTGGCATCCTCTTTGACAATGATTTATCCTTGTCCCGCCAAGTCTCTTCTTATTGCTTCCATCATCTAAGGATGATCCAAAAAATATTTCACTCCTACCACTTTCCTCCAGGAAAGACATGGTCCAAGCTTTGATTATCTCCCGCTGCCACTATGGGAACTTGCTCTGTTTTGCATTATTGCATGTTGTTCACATTTTTTAAAGTCGCTCAAAATTCCACTGTCCACCTCATTCTGGAGTTCTCTTCACACCACTATCCCCTCCCAGGTGAATAATCTTCATTGACTTCCCCTCACTAAACATTCCATCTTCAGATCCCCTTCTTTGGGTTATCTTGGACTCAATAATGATGGGGCCTATCTATCTGAGAAGGCGGTTCCTACAGTATTGTCTCATCTACTCTTGTCTCATCACAAACACTCTGCCATCACTAATTTGCCCTTGCTTCCTTGATGTACACAAAATGTACTTTTGCTTCCTTGATGTACTTCCTTGATGTACAAGGTGCTCTTTCACCTTCTTGGCCGCCTGATGTTGAAACTCTTATCAGCTTTTCATCCATAACACTTGAGACCATCACCTCTTCCATGAAAGATTAAAAACCTGTTTTTACCAGCTGATCTAACCTCCTTAATCTCAAGTTTATCATAATGTTGGGCCTATCCATTTGAGACAGAGCTTCCTACCGAACACATTAAAAAATATTGTGGTATAGAATCTTATTTTTTGTTTGTTGTTTAAAATATTGTCTTCAGTAATACAGCTATAAAACATGTTGTTTTTAACATCATTTTCAGTAATACAGTAGTAAAAAGTCTATTTTTTTTATTATCTTAACATATTTAAATTAGCACATTAATTTCAGCTGTTAGTATTGTTTGTATATTTGTTATTAAGTTTATTTGTAATTGATAGTGATGTAGCAGGTTTTTGGGTTTGTGTGGGATAGGGTGTGATTCTATTTAAATTAGAAATATGTTTAATTTAATGATGTTTTTTTATTAATTATTTTAGATTATTAAATATGTATTAATATAACTGATATAGTTTGATTTTAAAATCAGCATGTGTATTCTTATTTTAGTTGTATTATTAGGAATAATAAATTATATTTTTGTGGCAGGTTGTTGGGTTCATGGGGGCATAAGGTGGGAAGTTATAAATAAATAAAGAATACTGATAATTAGTTTTCAATTTTTAATTAATTATCTTTTTGTTAAAATAGCCTAATACTGATTTAAATTATTATATTTTAGTTTGTTGCTGGGATTGAATGGGAATCAAGTTGAAAAATAAATTGCATTAAATGCATTTTAATTTAACGATCATTTTTAAATTTCATTTTATTTTATAATGAATTATTTAAATTGCTTAATTGATTAATTATTGTGTAATTGTTATACTGTTTTATTTCCTTTGATGTGTATTTTTGTTTTTATATTTTATTAAACATGCATTTTTAATGCTGTGGTTGTTTAGGTAAGTAGTTTGGGATGAAAATAAGTATATACTATTTTTATATTACTTGATATTTGTATGTAATTTATAAATTTGTATTTATTTATGTAAAAGCATTTATATTTATTTAGCAAAAAAAATGTAGGTTATTTAATGGTCAGTGTTTGTAAAGTTTAGTTTGTGTAATGAAATTTGTTACTTAGTTTTTCTTGTTTTTATTTAGTATTTGAAATTAAATAAATACATTAATTAAATCAATAAGTAATGATTTCATAATTGTGTTTTTATTTTTGCATTCTGCACTCTGAAACGTGACAGATATCCCGCCCGCCATTTTACAAGTTTCATAGGATATAATGGAACTTGTAATACAGCGGCGGGATACCCGTCATGTTTGTGACGATGTATCCCATACAACAAGGTCGTAATCAGCCCCAAAGTGTTCAAAATGTTTTACTAAATTAATAGGACTTGTGCTGATATATATAATTCCCATATATGTAAGTCAAACACGTTCTCTACTGTTGCTTAGACTGGAGTGGGATTTGTAAATGTAACCTCTCTGTAGTTCAATGCTTTCCACACTTTTTCTTAGACTGAAGTAGGAATAATAACTCTAACCCTTCGAAGTTCAGCACTGTTTTTACTAGTGTTTAGACTGGAATGGGACTAGTAAATCTACTTCCACTGAAGTACAAAGCTTCCCCTACTGCAGCTTATACTGGAGTGGGAATAGTAAATCTCACACTACAAAATTAAGGGGGTGATTCCAACTTTGACGGGTGGCGGAGGCCGCCCGCCAAAGTTCCCCCAACAGAATACTGCTACGCGGTCAGAAGACCGCCGCGGTTATTCTGTGTTTCCCGCTGGGCTGGCGGGCGACCGCCAGAAGGCCGCCCGCCAGCCCAGCGGGAAACCCCTTCCCATGAGGAAGCCGGCTCCGAATGGAGCCGGCGGAGTGGGAAGGGTGCGACGGGTGCAGTTGCACCTGTCGTGATTTTCAGTGTCTGCAAGGCAGACACTGAAAATCTTAGTGGGGCCCTCTTACGGAGGCCCCTGCAATGCCCATGCCATTGGCATGGGCACTGCAGGGGCCCCCAGGGGCCCCACGACACCCCTCACCGCCATCCTGTTCCTGGCGGTCAAAACCGCCAGGAACAGGATGGCGGTGAGGGGGTCGGAATCTCCATGGCGGCGCAGCAAGCTGCGCCGCCATGGAGGATTCCTCAGGGCAGCGGAAAACCGCCGGGACACCGCCGGTTTTCCCTTTCTGACCGCGGCCATACCGCCACGGTCAGAATGCCCTTGGGAGCACCGCCAGCCTGTTGGCAGTGCTCCTGCGGTCGTTGACCCTGGCGGTCAATGACCGCCAGGGTCAGAATGACCCCCTAAATGCTTTCCCTAATTTTGCCTAAAATGGAGGGGGAACAGTAAATGCAATCACTCTGAAGACCTACACTTTCCCTTCTGTTGTTTAGATTGAAGTGGGAATAGTAAATCTAACTTCTCCTAAGTCCAACTCTGTCCTTACTGTTGCTTAGACAGGGTAGAGAATAATAAATCTAAACTAGGGGTACACGATGAACTCCGCTCTGTCAGTTGAGTCCGCAGAGGTTTACCCGCTCCATACAGAGTACGAAGCTCCGAAAAACTCTGTGGAGTGGAGTATTTCCTCTCTTGCGGATCACCAACGTTAAGTTGGCAAGCGTGAGTGAGTTAAATCACATCCTAGACAACCTCCTGGCGAGGTTCCTCAAAGCAGGTGGTCGCGGCAGGTTGCTACTGCTCACATTGGAAAACTGCCGCTCACGTTGAAAAAGCTGCTGCTTGAGGAGAAAATCTAATTGAGCGGCAGAAAGAAGCAGCGCCCTCTTGCATTGTGTGTTGTGCCATTTGTTCTGATTTTACAGTGTGGAACAAACTTCCAGTGCTAAAAATCAGCCTGAGTAGCAAGACTTACCACACTCTGCCACTCGTGGAACTCCGCGGAGCATGGTGGAGTTTTTTCGCACTTTGCAGAGTTCGGCATAGCAGAACTACATGACCTCTAGGCCTAATCCAAACCCTCTGAAATCCAACACTTTTCCTACTATTGCCTAGACTGGAATGGGAATAATAAATGTAACTTCTCCGAAGTCCAACACTTACCCTACTGTTGTGAAATAGGTTGTACATTAGTATAAGTTTTTTATATTTAATATTGTTTAACTTTATATATATATTCACTAAAAACCACAGGTTACAGGGACGTTATAGTTAGGTCCAGATTTTACAGGCACAAAGCCATATAACTTCAGCTGTTATAGTAGAAGTTATTTCAAGTAACCATAGTTTGTGCCCTAAGGTAACTATAACTTGTGTCCTTCCATGTACAGTTTTCTCATCAATAGGTTTACTGCAAATGTTACAGTGATGTTATCAAAGATGTCATAGGAGATGTCTTGAGTGATGCAATATCTGGGGTAATTAGCAGTGCAGGGTGGGCAAAAAGTTTTACTCCACTGGCAGGGTTCACAAAGTTGTGCCCACTCCGGGGAGTTCCAACAAAACTCTACCAACCGAATGTTAAGATGGCAACCAGAATTTGTGTCCCCTAGTGCAATGTTTAGGTGCTAGCATGCCTCCTGGTGAGATTTCTCAATGCGGGCGGTAGGTCTTGACCAATCGCATTGAGAAAGTTCCCACTAGAGTAGAAAATCTTCTTGAGCGGTAAAAAGAAGCAGTGCCCCCTGGCTCGGCATGTGGTGCAGTTTGCACTGATTTTACAGTGCAGAAGAAGCTCATGTGCCTAAAATCAGTGTGAACACTATGATGTACTTGATTCGGCCATCTCCTGATGTCACTGACCATGTAATGAGTAATATGTGGACATAAGAAGTGCATTGTGGGGGTGTAAGTTATAGTTAGGTGGGGTAACTATAACCGCTTAATTTGTATGGTTTTGTGCGTTTCAAATGTTAGCCTAACTATAACATCCCTGTGACCTTTATTTAGTGAATTTCTAAAGCTTTTTTAAATTCTATTTCCTAACTAAGAAAGCATACAAAAATGGGGGAAAAGAAGGAGAAAACAGTGAGAATAACAGAAAAGCAAGGAGAAAGCACTGAAGCAACAATGTAGAAAAGAAGAAGAAAACAAAGAGATCGCCGTAAAAGCAATGAAAACTCAGTTAAAAAATGGGTGTCAAAGCAGGAAGAAATTTGTGAAAATGAGGGAAAAGCAGTGAAAGGACACAGAAGAAATGTTGGGGACAGTAAGCAGAAAGCAGTGAAAATGTGGGAAAAGCAAGGAGAAGGTATACAAAATACAGAAGTGAAAGGAAAGAGAAAGCAGTGAAAATGAGGAAAAATGCATGGAAAAGGCACTGGAAAATGAGAGGAAAATGAAAGTAAAGGTAGTAACAATGAGGGGTAAGCAAGTAGAGGTCATACAAAATAAGGGAGAAAAAGCAAAGAGAAAGCTCTGAAAATAAGGAGAAAGCAAGGAGAGAGTACAAGAAATACGGGGCAAATAATGGGAAAAGAAGTGTCAAAGAGGGAAAAAGAAGTAGAAGGGAGAGAAAATTTTTGGGAAAAAAGGAAAAAGCATGAGCACATAAACGTTATTCCTTTTTTTTTTACTGTACTGGAAACATAGTTGGAATGTACTCTATGGTTTTTGTTGCGATCACATGATCAGAATGTATTAGCAAATTCAAGTCCACTGATTCAATAAATATTAAAAAAGCTATTTTAATTATATAGGCGCCTCTGTTTTAAATAATAGTGTGAGGGTGAACTTATTTGGAATTATATGAATTATACTGTATATTGTTTGAAGAATTTAGTGATTTTACAATTTCAGTAACTTCACAAATCTGCGTGCTGGTTTTGTGGAGTGTCTCGATGATGGAGAGAACATCTGTCTTTTCATAGGTTATTTTTTTACTACACCTATTTTTATTAAAGCCACTCCCAATAACAGTTATTTGTGTGACAAACCTTGTTGGGGAAGCAGTGTACTGTAGTGGTTCCCTGCTTAAATTTGAGATAGCTGAAGGAAGTGCTCCACCTGAATCGCACGATTCATGGTTAATCCCAGGTGACGAGGAGGAACATCTATCTGTAGAGAAGAAACAAAGTAAAGAATGGTTATTCTTCACAATCCCCTCAGGGGAAAAAAAAGTATGTGCCAGATTTGTCCAGTGCAATTTGTGTGGCAAGCAGTTGTCACATGGCACTGCAAAGAAGTATAGTCATGGAATATCAAGTATGTGGAAACACATTAAGACAATCCATGAGTGCATGTATCACCATATGGCAAGGGAGAGAGCTGCAACGTCGGGGAATGCTGCAGGTGCCTCAACCTAAGGACAAACAACATCTGCTGCTGAGGTTACCATTCCTGCTACCTGTTTTGAGCTGGAAGGCATGATGATACACTGCACCAAGTGTCACAAGCTTGTGGCACTAAAAATCTGTAGTGTAACACAATTTTTCGAAGCCATCAAAAACACCACCATAAGTATTTTTCTCCCTCAGTTTTTGTTGCTCCTATTGTAGTACACTGTTTCTGCAGACTAATGCAAGTTCGTTGGATCCAGTTTGGTTCTTTACATTTTTTGCAAGGTGTTTACTTTTTTCATCAAAAATAGTAAAATCAACAAAAAAATTGTTTTGAGACCTTTTTTTAAAAAACAAAAGGTTCTTGTTAGAACCACCATTTGATCAATCAAAGAGTTTACTCTGTCTTTGTGTTATTGTAGTGTTTGGATCAGTGCTATTAGCTGTATGAATGAATACTTCAGTATGCCTTAGCATGTTAGTGAATGCATCAGTGTGTGTCTGGCTTGACTTTATAAGTGTATGCATAAGTGTGTGCCTGGGTGTGTCAGTGTATCTATGAGTGTGTGCATGGGTGTGTTAGTGCATGCATGAATGCATGGGTGTGTGCCTGGGTGTGCTACTGTATGCATCAGTGTGTGCCTGGGTGTGTTAGTGTTTGAGCGAGTGTGTGCCTGGGTGTGTTAGTGTATAAATTAGTTTGCACCTGGGTGTGTGGGTGTATGCAGGAGTGTATACCTGGGTATGATACTGCATGCATGAGTGTCTGCCTGGGTGTGTCAGTGCATGCATAAGTGTTTACCTGGGTGTGTTTTTATATGTATTCATGTGTGCCTACTTGTCACTGTACGCATGATTGTGTGCCTGGTGTGTCAGTGTATGAATCAGTGTGTGCTTAGGTGTGTTAGTGTATGCATTAGCATGTGCTTGGGTGCATGAATGTATGTATGAGTGTATACCTTGGTGTGTCAGTGTATGCATCAGTGTATACCTGGGTATTTTAATGTATGCCTAAGTGTGTCTGTGGCTGTCAGTGTATGAATGAGCATGTATCTAGGTCTGTTATTGAATGCATGAGTATGTGCCTGGGACTGTCAGTGTGTGCAAGTGTGTACCTAGGTCTGTTAGTGTATTTATGAGTGTGCACCTAAGTGTATTGTATTGTATTGTAATAGTATTTATATACCGCTTACTACCCCTTACGAGACATTGAAGCATGCTATTCCAGAACTCAAGAGGAATTAGTGGTGATTTAGTATAGGGAAATATGAGCACAGTTTTAGTATTACTATGAGTTAATTTGAGCAGAGGATATGTGAGTTTGTAAGTTCCATTGACTAGAGTAATGGAGGGATAGGGGAGGGAAGAATCCAGAAGTGTTAATTGGGAGTTTATAGTAATAGGATGAGGCTTGGGATGAATAAAGGAGAGATGGAGGAGGGAAGAGTCTGTGGAAAGGGTTAGGGGGATCATAGTAGCAGGAGCAGTTTTGGATGAGTCAAAGGTGAGATAAATGAGGGAGAATTTAGTAGGGTTGTTTGGGAGATCATGGTAGTAAGCTGAGGTTAGAGTGAGCTAGATATGGAAGAGGAGAGAAGAGCTTAGGCAGGGTTATTTAAGAGAGGAAAGTAGTAGAATGGGTTTGGGAAGAGTCAGAGTGGGGATGGAGGATAGATTGATAAAGACATGACATATGGGGATGGGTAGACAAAGTAAAGCTGACAAGAGAGTACATTTGTATTATTTTTATTTATTTATAATTTTATTTATACTTATACTTTTTGTAATCATTATTTTTAATTGTATTGTTTTATTTATTCATCATTATTATTATTATTATTATTTTTACTTTAATTTACTTATTTATAAATCGAATTTTATTTATAGATTTGATTTTATTTATTTGTAGTTAATTTTTCTCTAGTACAGTAGGACTAGAGTAGTAAATAAATAGATATGTAAATACATACTAAGGGACTATGGGGGTTATTCTAACTTTGGAGGAGTGTTAATCCGTCCCAAAAGTGACAGTAAAGTGACGGATATACCACCAGCCGTATTACGAGTTCCATAGGATATAATGGACTCGTAATACGGCTGGTGGTAAATCCGTCACTTTTCCGTCACTTTTGGGACGGATTAACACCTCCTCCAAAGTTAGAATAACCCCCTATATGTTCAAGGAATATAATAATGGGTCTGAAATATGAGAAGAAAAGTAGCATTCGATAAACATAGACTTTCAAGATTTGTAATATTTGAAGTTAATTAATAAGTGTACTTTTTAACATATTTTTTTTCCCTCATTTTTTGAATAGTGAAATGCTTATGATAATAAAACATTTGATCAGTGTGATATAAAAATGAGAGCAGGGATTAATAAGTATCTAATATAACAGCTTATCTAGGCGCTATGCAATGACCTATGAACATGTTAAGGAAAGAATAACATACACATATACATTCAAGCTCAAACAGATCCACAAAAGGAGGCGCGCTCTACTCGTCGGTGCCGGCATCACATATACATTCATATACATATACATATTTAATCGTGAGTAAATATACATTTGTTGAATCGTTTTAAAGAGTATGTGTGTAATTTATTGTTATGTTGTGACATAGTAGTGATAAATATTTCCTAAAGAACTATACATATCTAGAATATACACATTATCAGATTAAAAATATTTATCAACACAGACATATGCAGTCGATTGCTGTTTGAATATGGTGGTTGTTTGACCTGACAGTCTTAGGGTGGTCACCCTCAACTTTTTGCCCACCTCCCACTACTTTTTGACAATGTTTTTGCTGGTTTTAGGAATCTGCGCACTTTACCACTGCTAACCAGTGCTAAAGTGCATATGCTCTTTCCCTTAACACATGGTGACATTGTCTCATACCTAATTGGCTTATTTAATTTACTTATAAGTCCCTAGTATAAGTGCGCTACATGTGCCCAGGGCCTGTAGATTAAATGCTACTAGTGGGCCTGCAGCACTGATTGTGCCACCCACATAAGTAGCCCCCTAACCATGTCTTAGGCCTGCCATTTCAAGGCCTGTGTGTGCAGTTTCACTGCCAATTAGACCTGGCATTTAAAAGTACTTGCCAAGCCTTAAACTGCCATTTATCTACCTATATGTCACCCCTAAGGTAGGCCTGAGGTAACCCATAGGGCAGGGTGCTATTTGGGGAAAAGGCAGGACATGTACCTGTGTAGTTTATATGTCCTGGTAGTGTAAAACTCAAAAATTCGTTTTACACTGCTGTGACGGCTGCTCCTTTCATAGGCTAACATTAGGACTACCCTCCTACACTGTTTGAGTGGTAGATTCTGATCTGAAAGGAGTAGCAATGTCATATTTAGTCTGGCCAGAATGGTAATACAAAATCCTGCTGACTGGTGAAGTTGGATTTAATATTTCTATTTTAGAAATGCCACTTTTAGAAAGTGATCATTTCGCAGCACTTAAATCCTTCTGTGCCTTACAATCCACGTCTGGCTAGGTTAGTTGACAGCTCCCTTGTGCATTTTACTCAGACAACCCCAAAGACAGGATGCTCAGTCACACCTGCACACATCTGCATACTGAATGGGTCTTCCTGGGCTGGGAGGGTGGAGGGCCTGACACTTACATGTCAAAGGACAGTGGCCTGCCCTCACACAATGGACTGCCAAACCCCCTACTGGGACCCTGGCAGACAAGATGGAACTGAAAGGGGACCTTGTGCATTTCTAAGCCACTCTTTGAAGTCTCCCCCACTTCAAAGGCACATTTGGGTATTTAAACAGGGCCTCTGACTCTACCAACTCAGACACTTCTAGACCTGAACCTGCAACCTGTCAAGGGGAACTGCCTGGCTGCCCAAATGAGTCACCTGACTGATTTTATGCAAAGGACTGCTGCCCTGCTGTTGCCCTGCTGCCTTGCTGCCCTCTGGCTCTGCTGAGAAGTGTTCTCCAAGGGCTTGGATTGAGCTTGCCTCCTGTTTTCTGAAGTCTCAGGGCCAAAAAGACTTCATCTCTCCAAAGAACTCCTTGTGCAGCAAAATTTTGATGCACAGCCAGCCAGAAACGACTCATAGCCTGCATCGCTTTTAGATAATCACTGCATGCTGAACCAGAACGACTCAGCCCGGCTTCCCAATTGGAGATTGACGCAGGGCCAGCATTGCGACCGGAACTTCGACGGACGGCCCACTGGATCAATGCATAGCTGAGCCAGAACGACATAGCCTGACTTCCTGCGAGAAGAATCGACGCAGCACCTGATGTGTGACAGAAATTTCCCTGCATCGCCCACTGAATCGATACAGCTCCTGTGACTTTGTCCTGCACACCCTGGATTTCTCCGCACCATCCCCAGGGCATCCAAATACCCCGCAACCCAAAAAGGATCCAAGTGCGTGTGCCAGAAATCGACGCAGGCCCCTGGCTGCATGAAAAATATTGACGCATCATCTGTGTGCGTCCAGAGAAACCGATGCGCACCTCCCCGTTTTCCATGCATCTCCTCCTCTGCTGTGCCTTGCGGATAATTTAGACGCAAACTAGGTACTTTGTGCTAGCAAGAGACACTTATTGCTTTTAAGAACTTAAGACTCTTTTTATAATTTTCTAAAGTGATATTTCAACGTGTACTTATCAAATCTTGATCATTTTGAACTTATTTTATCCAGATCAATATTCTATATTTTTCTAAACCTGTGTGGTGTATTTTTGTGGTATTATTGCACAAATACTTTACACATTGCCTTCTAAGTTAAGCCTGACTGCTCAGTGCCAAGCTACCAAAGGGTGGGCACAGGATAATTTGGATTGTGTGTGACTTACCCTGACTGGAGAGATGGTCCTTGCTTGGACAGGGGGTAACCTGCCTTCCAAACAAAGACCCCATTTCTAACAGTGGTTATGAAGGAAAGAGACAACTCTTGAGTAGTCTTCTGAAATCAAGATTGTTATCCGTGGATCTTATAGTTGGGGATAATGAATTCCATAGTTTGGCTGCTTGAATGGAGAAAGAATCACCACCTATAGACTTTTTCTTGTGTGGTGGTGTTCTAAGGTGGGGTGCCAATCTTGATCAGAGGTCTCTTTGTTGAATGTGTTTGGGTATTTTGTTTCTGATAAAAAGCTGTCCTGTTCCATGTATAGGGTGTGTCAGTCTATGTATTGTGTGCCTGGGTGTGTTAGTGTATGCACAAGTGTGTGCCTAGATGTGTTAGTGTATGGATAAGTGTGTGCTTGGGTGAGTCACTGTAGCATTAGTGTGTGCCTGGATGTGTCAGTGTATGCATCAGTGTGTGCATGGGTGTGTTGGTGTATTCATTAGTGTGTACCTAGGTGTGTTAGTGTATATGTCAGTGTGTGCCCAAGTGTGCAGTAGAGTATGCATGAGTGTAAGCTTGGTTGTGTCATTGTATGCATCAATGTGTGCCTAGGTGTGTCAGTATATGCATGAGTGTGATATCTGGGTGTGTTAGTGTATATATGAATATCTGCCTGGGCGTGTGAGCGATTGGGTGTGTAAGTGTATGTATCAGTGTATACCTGGGTATGTCAGTGTATGCATGAGTGTCTGTTGGGGGGGGGTGTTTATACATCAGTGTGTTCCTGGATGTGTTAGGGTATGCATCAGTGTGTGCCTGGGTGTGTCTGTGTATGCATGATTATGTGCCTGGGTGTCTTAGTGTATGCATCAGTCTGTTCCTGGGTGTGTGAGTGTATGCATGTGTGTGTCTGGTAAATCACTGTATGCATTAGTGTGTGTCTGGATGTTTCACTCTATATGTCAGTGTGTGGATGGGTGTGTTTGTGTATACAACAGTGTGTATCAGGTGTGTTAGTGTATAGGTCAGTGTGTGCCTGGATGCATCAGCGTATGCAAGAGTGTCTGGTTGGGTTAGTCAGTGTATGCCTCTGTGTGTGCCTAGATGTGTCAGTGTATGCATGCGTGTGTGCCTGTGTATGTTAGTGTATATATGAGTGTGTGCCCAGGTTTGTGAGTGTACGTATGCCTATCTGCTTGGGTGTGGTAGTGTATGTTTTAGTGTGTGCCTGAGAATTTCAGTTTATGAATCAGTTTGTGCTTGGGTGTGTAAGTGTATGCATCAGTGTGTGCCTGGGTGAGTCACTGTATGCATTAATGTGTGCCAGTTTCTTGGGGTCTATATCAGTGTGTACGTGGTGGTACATGGTCGTGGTGGGTGTGTTAGTGCATGCGTCACTGTGTGCCTGGGTGCATCACTGTATGCATGAGTTCTCCTTGGGTGTGTTAGTGTATGTTTCAGTAAGTGCCTGGATGTGTAAGTGTATGCAACAGTGTCTGCTTGGGTGTCTCAGTGTATGCATCATTGTGCATCTGGGTTTGTTAGTCTATGTGTTACTGGGTGCCTGGGTGTGTCTGTGTATGTATGATTAAGTGCTTGGGTGTCTTAGGCCCATATTTAAACAAAAATGATGGAGCACAACGCTGCTCCAAAATTGGCAGCGCTCCGTCATTTTCACAACGCAGGGATGCGCCGTATTTAATTGAATATGGCGCACCCCTGTGTTGTTTCCTGCGCTGGCGTTAAATTAGCTGCCTGTGCCAATGCTGGCATCCTAGCACAATCGTGCAAGGATGACTGCGTTGTGGGGTTTGATTGTTTATGTGTGGGAAGGTGACCCTTCCTGCACATAAACAACCACTAATGGGGATTTGGCACTTCTGTGTGTGCTGCAGAATGCAGCACACACAGAAGTGCCAAAGCGACATTTTGAAATGATTGTTTATGTGCAGGAAGGAACACCTCTCACACATAAACAATCATGTCTGGTATTTTGTTCTTTCTATGCATGCTGCAGAATACAGCATGCATAGAACTAGCAAGAAACAAGGAGGAATAACAGTATTCCTCCTCATTGTGCCTTGCTAACAGCACCCCTGGGGTGGTGTTAGATTTTGGCACTGCTGCAGGTTTACAAAATCTCGTAAATCTGAGGCAGCATCAAAATGAATGGGTGTTGCTGTGGCACGCCCACAGCAACATCCATTGCACACCCCTCTGACACAGAAAACTGTGTAGGAGAGACCCATATTTACAAGGAGGCGTAACGCCATAAAAAGTGATATTACACCTCCTTGTAAATATGAAGCAGAGGTTAGAGCCACTGGAGCGTCACGTAAAGTGATGCTCCAGTGGTGCTAAGGCTCTTAAATAGGCCCCATAGTGTATGCATCAGTGTGTTCCTGGGTGTAATGGTGTATGCATCAGTGGGTGCCTAGGTGTGTCAGAGTAAGTATCAGTGTGTGCTTTGGTGTGGAGCTGCAAGAATCAATGTGTGCATGGGTGTGTCAGTGTATGCATCAGTGTGTGGCTGGGTGTGTCAGTTTATGCATTATTGTGTGCCGGGGTGAGTTAGTGTATGGATCGGTGAGTGTCTGAGAGAGTCAGTGTATGCATCATTGGGTGCTTGGGTGAGTTAGTGTATGCATCAGTGTGTGCCTGTGTGTTTCTGTGTGTGCATAAATGTGTGCTTTTGTGTGTCAGTATATGGGTCAATGCATGTCTGGGTGTGTCAGTGTATGCATCAGTGGGTGCCTGAGTGTGTCGGCATATACATCAGTGTGCACCTGGGTGTGATTGTGTATGCATTACTGGTTGCCTAGGTGTGTCTGAGTGTGCATGATTAGGTGCCTGGGTGTCTTAGTGTATGCATCAGTGAGTCCCTGGGTGTGTCGGTGTATGGATCAATGTGTGCCTGAATGAGTGACTACATGCATCAGCGTGTGACTGGGTGTGTCAGTGTATGCATCATTGTGTGCCCAAGTGTGTCAGTGTGTGTCTGGGTGAGTCACTGTATGCATTAGTGTGTGCCTGGGTGTATTAGTGTGTACATCAGTGTGCACCTGGGTGTATCAGCTTCTGCATGAATGCTTGCCTGGGTGTGTGTCTAGGTGTGATAGTGTATGCATGAGTGTCTGCTTGTGTGTGTTAGTGTCTATATGAGTGTATGCACAGGTGTGTGACCATATGCATGACTGTCTGCTTGGGTGTGCTGGTGTATGTTTGAGTGTATGCCTGGGTATGTCAGTGTATGAATCAGTATGTGCTGGGTGTGTCACTGTATGCATCAGTGGGAGCCTAGGTGTGTTGGTTTATACATCAGTGTATATGTGGGTATGTTAGTGTATGCATCAGTGTGTGCCTGGTTATATCAGCGTATGCATGAGTGTCTTCTGGATGTGTCAGTGTATGCAACAGTGTGCATCCTAGTGTGTTAGTGTATACATTACTGGATGTCTGGGTGTATGTGCCTGGGTGCCTTAGTGTATGCATCAGTGTGTCCCTGGGGGTATCAGTGTCTCGATCAGTGTATGCCTGGGTGAGTGGCTGTATGCATCAGTGTGTGCCTGGATGTGTCAGCATAAGCACCAGTGTGCGCCTGGGTGTGTAGTTGTATGAAGCAGTGTTTGCATGGGTTTGTCAGTGTATGCATCAGTGTTTAGCTGAGTGTGTGAGTGTGTGAATCAGTGTGTGCCTGGGTGAGTTATTGTATAGATCAGTGAATGCCTGGGTGAGTCAGGTAATGCATCAATGGGTGAGTGAGTGAGTGAGTTAGTGAATGCATCAGTGTGTGCCCGCATGTTTCAGTGTATGCAGAAATGTGCTTGTATGTGTCAGTGTATGTTTCAGTGTGTGTCTGAGTGTGTCAGCAAGTGCATCAGTGTGACGCTGGGTATGTTAGTGTATACATTACTGTGATCCTGGGTGTGTTAGTGCATGCATCACTGTGTGCCTGGGTGTATCAGTATATGCATGAGTGTCTGCTTGGATGTTGCAGTGTATCCATCTGGGTGTGTTAGTGTATGCATTACTTGTTGCCTGGGTATTTCTATGCATGCAGGAAGAGGGGCCTGAGTATCTTAGTTTATGCATCAGTGTGTCCCTGGTTGTATCAATGTATAGATCAGTGTGTGCCTGGGAGAGTGTATAGATCTGTGTGTGCCTGGGTGAGTGACTGTATGCATCAGAGGGTGCGTGGGTGTGTCACTGTATACATGCGTATGTGCCTGGCTATCTTAGTGTATGCATCAGCATGTCCCTGGTTGTGTCAGTATATGGAGCAGTGTGTGCCTGGGTGAGTGACTGTATTCATCTGTGGGTGTCTGAGTGTGTCAGTGTATTGATAAATGTGTGCTTGTGTATCTCAGTGTATGTGTTAGTGTGTGTCTGGACGTGTCCGCGCATGGAACAGTAGGTGCCTGGGTGTGTCAAACGTATGCTTCAAAGTGTGGCTGGGTTTGTCAGTGTATGCATTAGTATGTTCATGGATGTGTTAGGGTGTGCATCAATGTGTGTCTGGGTGTATCAGTGTATGGATGAGTGTCTGCTTGGGTGTGTCAGTGTATGTATCATTGTGTGGCTAGGTTTGTCAGTGTATGCATGATTGTGTGCATGAGTGTGTTACTGTATATATGAGTGTGTTCCCAGGCGTGTGAGTTTACGTTTGATTGTCTGCTTAGGGTTTTTAGTATATGTATCAGTGTGTGCCTTGGTGTGTCAGTGTATGCATGAGTGTGTGCCTGCCTGTGTAAATGCATGCCTAAGTGTGTGTCTGGATATATCAGTCTTTTCATCAGTGTGTATCAGGGTGTAAGTGTAAGCACCAATGTCTGCCCGGGTATATTTATGGATCTATTATGAATGGAGAAAGATGTAATTAGTTACCTACATTAATGCAGTAAATGAGTACATTAACCTGTGTAAAAAGAGAGAAAACATAAATAGAAATTAAAGTTTCATATTATAAATTTGCTCGATAAAGTTTTAGATTCTGCAATGAAAATGTCATGTTAATAAAAAAGAATGACATAGTTGTACCACTGTTGAACAATCATATATATAATTTAAGCATTTGTTTCCATTTGTTACTGTTTTGAGCTACCATACTTTTACATAATCATCAATGCATTGTATAGAGGCTCATCATTGAACAGTGGGAAAAAAACAGTCACATAGATTGTAGAAATAAAACATAACTGCACAGTATGTCACTGTAAATTAGCAACACTATGCATCACACTCACTACAATGAATGTATTAACCAATTGTTTTAGCTATACATATTCTACTAATGTAATGAAACATATGCTTAAATTAACTGTTTTTTATTCAGAGTGTTACAATACAACTAAGATATATGAAGGATACTAGCATATCTGATAAGGAATAAACTAGAAGTAGAGTATTTCTCTATTCCAATTCTAATACTTTTTATAATTCTGTGGCTTTTGTTGCAATATGTGTTTGATTGTGACATTCTTCTTATTATATTGTGTCCATCCGGTTCGACGTTTAAAAGACAAAATGGAAAATCCAGAGATAATACTTACTTTTTCATGAAAGATAACAACCTTAGCTATATTCCTTTCTCCATAAAATAGTTATTTTTCCTGGTTTCTGGTCTGTTTTATCTGTTTTCAATTTAGAGGCATCTGTGCTGTTTTGTTTTATGATTAAGTTCATATCAGTATTTGGAATCCCATATATATATATACATCACCTCTGGTAGGCCATATGAGGTATATGTTTTTTTCAGAAACAGAGGTTTGCCTAACTTTAATATTCATAATATTAAAGTTGATAGAAGATCTGATTGACTGTTTGTACAGGTATCATTATGTGATGCTTCTTTAAACAACTTAATGGTTTTACAGTCTGGTAGAGTTAAGTAAATAAATTGTTCAGTAACTAAGTCCAAATAGGTAATCAATAGGTACCATCTCATCTTCTAAGATACCAAATACTACCATCAAGACTTCTTGTGCCTGTTCTTGAGTGTTTTGAATGAAGTGTACAAATCCAGTGCACACATCTACAAGATCTCTAATATGAGATGCAGAATATGTTTTAGTTCTATCATTGCACAGGCGTTCTAACAAAGCAAACAGTGCAGAGCACAATCTTTTGTCTTTTTTCTGTTCAATTGGGTGAACAAGATGCAGTAAAGTCAACAGTGCATTGAGAACCACATTGGCATAGCAGCTGACACCAGAGGAATTTGACGACTGGTAACCAGCAATATCACTGGTGTTCTTGTTGAAGTTTTTGTCTTGAAAACTTCCTTATCCTCTTTCTTCCACTTTTTCTCAGCAACATCACTATGATCCTTCGAAAGCTTTCGCTTTGGGCAGATGGTAGGTTTTTCGTAAATCAGATACTGTCCTAAATGAGGAGCATGACCACTTCTCAGTCGGTTATACTCTTTGACACAACTTGAATAGGTACTTACTTAACTGTTGTCAAAGTCTATGAGATAACAAGCGGACAATTTTCTAACCTCTGATAAGGCTACATATGACATACCTTCCTTAAAGACTGTAGTACCAATATTAATGAATGCTGCATCTCCACTTAAATCTTGGGATTTATTAATTGTTAGAGCTTATACTAGAGACACTGGGAACTGCTTCCTTCTAGCATACATGTCTTTTAGAAGGAAGAAATGAGCAACAGACCTAGCAATTTGTTTTACACCTTCAACTTGATCAAATGTAATTGCTAATTATTCAACCTAATTCCTGTTAGGAAACAAAATGAAATCAATTACTTTACCCATGGCACTATTAATGAATCCTTTTACAACATTTAAATTACGCTGCAAAATTACCCTACAGTTTTTGCCAACACTTAAACACTTTACTAAACTCACAGGTCTGTAAACAGATTTCTCTAATGAATACAACTTTGCTTGCAGTTTTTCAATTAGCAGTTCTGTCATCCCCTGGTACTCCATTTTGGCAAATGTCTTCTTTCTCCAGTTTTAGTAATTGTTCATTAAAGGAGGAGCACTCCTGAAGTGTAGGCATTAAGCAGACAATGGAGTTTCTTTGTTCAATGAAAATGAACAATAGCTGTGCTGCTGTCTTTTTTGTAGGAAATCGTTTCTTAATAAGTTGACTTTCTAAGCAACGTTTCCCCCTCTTTTGTGAGAACTCCTCCTCTAATATCCTTTAGAATATTACTGTATTCCACATCCGATGCTTGATGCATATTCCTAAGTAGTTCTTTGTATTGGAAGTTTAGGCAAATGTTTACAATTCCAATACTTACCAAGGAATTCCAAGCTTCATCATGCAGTAGTGTCTTGAACACTGGCTGAACTTTCACAGTGGTAAGCTCTGGTACGTCACCGAATACAAATGAGTGCTTTCTTCCAAATAGCACATCATAGTCTGTCTTCAGATTCAGTTGCATTTTCAAGTGGACAAAGGCAAGCATTAAGTTTGAGACCATGCTTGCCTCATCATTGATTAAAAGTTCAATTTCTTCAGTACTCTGGAAACCTCATGGCACGCTTCCCCAGATAATTTTTGGTACTTCAGTTTGTTGTCACGTTCTACAGATAGCATTATTAGTCGATGCAAAGTAATTCCTTTAATGTTGTCTGCAAATGATCCAGTTGGTGCTATTGCTACACATAACAAATTCAAGTCCTTAGTTTTCTGTAGGTAGGCAAGGAGAACTTCAATTAAAAAGTTTTTCCCAGTGCTAGCTTGACTGCTGAAATATAAAAGAATTAGCTTAAATGGTGAGCATTTACATTCAAATCAAATCAAATTTATTTGTGCGGTTAATTAAAACCATTGCACACCATTTCGATAAACATAAAAAACCAAGTCAAACGCATTTGTTTAAATTGCTAAAAGGATACAATTCTAAAAAAACCTTACTTTTTCCTCAGTTTAAAAATAATCTACTATAGCACCATAGACCTCGTTATTATGTAATTTGTCATGTGAGTTTGTTGATGCTGTCTAAAATCAAGTGCAAATGGCCAGTCCAGGATCTTTCATGGCCCAATGTAGCACCTGACCTCACTCCGTTTTCAGGAAAAGTGCAAGTGCCATTCAAGTCACTAGTCCATACTACTTAATTTCCCTTCTAATTGCAGATTATTAGCCACTATTGCACCAAGCATCCAGTCCTTACTGCTTCAGTTTACACAATTTAAGAATCCCAACTTGCACCTTACATGGCTCAATTCAAGGGTAAAATGCAGGTGACATATGCATACCTGTCGTCTTGCAAGTGGGTCACCCTTGCAGCTTCGTTTACCCCCCAGCAGCAGATTCTAAAGTGATGATTACTTGCAGAATTAGGTATCCTGAGGAGTTACCAAACCTTGGATAATTCTCCAGATGGATGGTTATACTTTGCTACTGCGTTAGCATTCTTAACTAGACATCCTGGGTTCGCCAGTCAACTAGTTCTGCACTGCTGTGGGTGCTAGCTGATCCAGGTTCAGTTTCGTGGTCACAGTAATTGTGTGCCACTGGAGAAATTTTATCAAGTTGCAATTCTGTTGAGTGTCTTCTGGGTTAAGACTGCAAATAATTGCTGACCTGCAACCCCTTGCTTGCTTTAACATGGGACAGATGCATATTAAATGTACAAGATCCTCTGTACCAGATTCGCATAATCTGAAATTTGTTGGGCCCTTATGCTTCCAATGTGGCAGGTCTGCTAGGGCTGGAATGTTGCCAAAATGTAGCGCCATCAGTTTTTGCTTGAAAAAAGGGGAGGATGTCTAGGTTAAGTATTGAGCAGGTTTCATTGTATCATAATTGTTGATGTCCATCGAAGCATGGGATCGTTTACTGAAAATATTCTTATCATGCAAGACTGAATTATTTTTTGCTGCTCTGTTAACTGCTTTCTTGAAGGATAGTACGGGTAAGTTCTTTTTCCAAAAGCTTAAGCATGTTTGTCTGTTTTAATGCAGAAAAAAGGTATTTATGATGACCGGCGGTAGGATCGTTTACTAAGGCTAACCATGAGGCACTGTTTAGTGAACTGCTCTCTGTTGCTCTTATTTTATACCAAGCCTTTATTGCTGGATATTTTTTTCCCAGTGATTGAGCAGTGAGGCTGAATTAGACGAATATGTGCCAGGGAAACACTTTTTGAGAGACCAATTACTGCCTTGCATATTTTAATCTGCAGCATATCAAAGAGCGATGCATCTAACCCGTGCAAAGCAGTACTTGAATACGCCCCTGTCAGAAGAAATCTGGCAGTTATTATGGACAGTAAAGGCTTGAAGGAGGGCCCATCTAGACTTTTGCGGAGAGCACAGAATGCGTGGATTAGCGCATGTGCCTTCCTGGTTCTATAACGGTTATGCTATCCAGATAAAGTCCCAGGTATTTGTAATGGTTGGCCTCTTCAAGGAGTTCGGCATTCAGATCGATCTTTAATGACTGAGCTAGATCTTTAGAAGTTTGCATTGTTTTAGTTTTGGAGGTATTTATTTCTAGGTTGTTAGCTTCCACATAATAACTCAGTGATTAATCTCTGCATGTCTATTTTGATGTGACTCAGCAAAACGACATCATCTGCATAGGCAAGGTGGGATAAAATCAAAGGATCCAAGCGTGGTGAGTGTGAGTTTACACCATCTAGCCCGCTGGATAGGTCAACCATAAACAGATTGAAAAGAAGAGGAACCAGCACACACCCTTGTATCAGCCCCTTTTCAGTAGGGATTTTCCTTGCTAATTTAGAACCGTCGCCTAATTTGACCTAGATCCATGTGTTCGAGTAGAGATCTTCAATGGCTCGCAGGAGAGTGGCAGGAATACTCAATTATTTTAGTTTGCACCATAAGATACCTCGATCAACTAGGTCAAATGCTGCTTTAAAATCGACAAAGCACAGATACCATTTCTTCCTCTGTCGCTTGCATTTGTCGGCTTGCATTGTAGTTGCAAGGATATTGGTGCTCCTGCCAAAGCCCCTTCTAAATCCTGTTTGGTTGACTGGCACCAAATTATTAGTATTCGACCACTGTGCTAGTTCTTGTAAAATCAGTGAGACATAATACTTGGCTTCGACATCTATTAGTGCAATAAGCCTGTTGGTGATCATTTATATTAATTCTTTTGGTGGAGGAATCCATGCTCTATTTTTCTTTTACCTGCATATATATTTCTTTCTGCTCATTAACTAACTGCTCCAAATCAACACTTCCTCGTTTTGCTTGTTGCATTGCAGTTCCACCTCATTCATGGCTATAGCAGCTTCATTTTCAATTATTGTCCAAGAGGATCTTTCCTTAGAGGCCCTGAACTTTGGCTGCTTTCTGAACTGTCCTTTGCTATTTCAGCAGTAATTGTTTCCTCCATTTCAATTTCATCATTTAATATTTTCATGTAATTGGAAACGACTGAACACCAAATCCTACCTTTCACCGCGTTGAAAGAATCTTTGTAACAGTCATAATATTCGAGTGACTCTGATTCAAAACGCCAAGGCATGAACAGTTGCAGAAATGCAAAGTAGAAAAACTCTCTTTTCTCAGGAGTTTTCTGTGGTTTATTAAACTTCCGTTTGTATATCGAATCAAACAACCATCACAACCAAGTACTGTATATTTCACTTGAGCTATGTTTTATTTTACATTATTTATATACCTACTATATTGAAGAATCTCATAAAGGCATATGTTTTCCTGGTGTGGACTCCTTTTTGGATAGTAAGTGTCAAACATATTTGTATTTACAATATCTGTACTTTTCCAGTCAAACTTTGCTAGGTATTGAATTTCCTGAAAAGACTACAATACTCTGTTTCATGTGCTTGCAAGGCCTTGACTGACTTAAACAATTCCCCTTGACTTTGAGTACACACTGATTGAGCTCAACCTGGCACAGCATTATTAGGAACTTATCCCTCTATGTGAAAGCATTTTTAAGCTGAAGCTGTACAATTTGTTGGTTAGAGACTTTTCTGCAGAAATCTCATCCTACCTTTCCTTCATCTCTATCGTCTCTGATTTTGTAATGTACGAAGGGACATAACGAGCAATAGAGTTGTCTGCAACAAATTGTATATCCATATTTGCATTCCACAGTTTCAGAATGACAGGATTATAGTCATTAATATATGGAGGCCTCTGTTCTTCTGAGATTATATATATTTTTTGGTGATTTTCATGTCAGTGTATGTCTGACTACAGGCAGACAAAAAGCTGTTCACTCTTCCATTGGAAATGATAGGTCCTCAAAATAAAAAATGGCACCTTGTATAAAATGTTCCTTTACATCTGTATTGTCAACACCAGCATGTGCCACATCTAGGTGTCTGAAAGCGTAGAACTTGTTGTCTTAGGCTTTTATCATCATTTTGTTTCGAGATGGCACATGTCACATACTGTTCTATGGAAGACAGTACAGCGTCATCAGTGTCTGTGCCTAATTTCAGTGCATCTTACATCCATAACAGCATGTGAATATGAAGAGCACCTCTTGCTTAGTACTTTTTATGCCAAAAGAAATCTGTAAGTTCACCAAGTGGAGGATTTATTTCATTGCATATGAAACCCAGCATGGCTTGAAACATGTGATTAAAATACTGACAAACATTAGCAGGATCCAAAGAGCAAAGTTCTCCTGCTGTGTTTAAATTGATGTCCTTAATGTTTGAGTTTACTTCTCCAAAAAACTCAAGTACATCATCCCATGAGTACTCTGCACAACTGTTTCAAACCAAGTAGGTGCACCAAGGTTTTGCAACATACATTTAAGTTCTCTATGATGATGATACTAATACTCGGTACTACATTGACATGTCATTAAATTAATCAAATTGTATTCCAACTTTTCATCCTTACCTTGAACTTTGTCAACAGATTCCCTTGCAGAGAGATTTTGTAGATGAACTCCTGTCTTCAGAATGTGGTTTGCAGGATAAGATAATCCAGACAAGTCACTCTCAAATAATAGATGAAATATATATGTGAAATCTAGGGTCTTCTGAATATAGTCTAGTTGATCTATATTCAGCTGCTGATATTTGTACAGGCCGGTCATCATACTGGCCACCTACTTCAGCGGGAAATAGGAGTGGATAACAGAAAGCCTCTAAACTTTTTTCCCACTCACTCAATGGAGCGCCTTTTGCTTGTTTCATTTGAAAAAGATTAATATCACCAACAACACATCTTTGGAATGAAGTGGATACTGTAGCATTCATATATCTCTTCTGATTTGCATCTATTCGCTTTTTCAACTGTCCACTTGATGGTAATATTCATCATTGATAAAACTTACATCTCCAAGAACATCAACATTTTTGTAATAAGTATTATTTTGTTTCACACATAGGGGGTCATTCTGACCTCGGCGGTAAAAGGCTCTTACCGCCGGTCAGAAGACCGCCATTATACCGCCGCGGCCACAGTAAACCGCCACAGTAATTCTGACCCACAACTGCCAAACCGCCAAAAACCCGACATCCACTGAAGGCCGCCTCATCAGCGGTCAGCGATAAACTGGAGATGACCAAACCTCCACCGTCACGCCAACACAAACACAGCCATGCCATTACGACCCACGAATCCACGTGGCGGTCTTTCAACCGCGGTATTCCATTGGCGGTACACACACCGCGCTCAAAATACACACACCTTTACAAAACACAGCCACATTGGACAATTCGAAATACACACACCTGATACACATACAAACAACACACCCACACACCCATCACTCTATAAAACACACACCCACATCACCCTCAAACCCCCACAAATCGAAATTCAGAGACAAGGCGCAATACACAGAGAGAGAGCACAGGGAACCCAAAGCACAACACACACAGGAACCCAACATCATCACCCACACCACATCTACGCACAAAACACCACACACCACCACACTCATCACCACAAACACCACCCCACACCTCATCCACACCACCCCATGGCACCCCAAAGACACCCCAGGTTCTCGGACCAAGAACTCAGGGTCATGGTGGAGGAAATAATGAGGGTAGAGCCCCAGCTCTTCGGCACACAGGTGCAGCACACCACAATAGCCAGGAAGGCGGAGCTATGGCAAAGGATCGTCGACAGGGTCAACGCTGTGGGACAGCATCCCAGAAATCGGGAAGACATCCGAAAGCGCTGGAACGACCTACGGGGGAAGGTGCGGTCGATGGTGTCAAGACACAAAATCGCTGTGCAGAAGACTGGCGGCGGACCCACACCCACTCCACCCGAATTCACAGCATGGGAGCAAGAGGTCTTGAACATCCTGCATCCTGAGGGACTCGCTGGAGTAGGTGGAGGAATGGACTCTGGTAAGTCTAATCTCAACTACTTCACCCCCCCCAACCACCAGCATGCCAACCCACACCCCCACCCTCACCCCCAACCCCCCAGCACACATACTCCCTGTTAATGTCTCACCAGCACAACCCACCCAACCCAAACCCAACCCCTGAATGCCAACACAAACCATGGACACCCATCACCTAAGCATGACCACTGCACATACCCATCCCCCCCCACAAACCACCCTCACAACTCCTCCCACATGGGACTGCCAGCACTGGGGGACAAGGGCACCCACAAATCGCACGCCATGGCACACACAAAAGCAATAACCATACTCTTTTACCCCTGCAGGGCCCGAACGCCAACACACCGGCCAGGAGGGTCCAGATTTGTCCATCCCACCCCCAGGACAGGCCCCCAGTGATGACAGCAGAACCTGATGACCAGCCCGGACCATCGGGGACCTCTGGACAGTCGGTTACCCTCAGTCAGCCACAGGCCACAGCAGACCTACCCCCCTCTGGAAACAACAGCACAGCACCCACCCAGCGGGCCCCTGCGTCTGTCTCCAGGACAGGTCAAGCAGCGGTGTGTCTACCAGTACAGGGCACCCAGGGTAACCCACAACCCCAACAACAACAGGGACCTGGGTGCACTGGTAGTGGGCACACCGTCCAGGGGACAGAGGCCCAGGAACAAAGAGGAACTGGGAGGGCTGCTGTGCGACAGAGGGAGGACAGGCCTAGGGAACCCACTGTCCAAGAGGCCCTCACCACCATCATGGGAGCGTACCACAACTCCCAAGAGACGATGGCGACGGTCCTGGCCAGGTTGCAGGAGATCCTGCTTCTGCATGAGCAACAGAATATGGGGTTCCGGGAAGAACTGCGCAGCATCAGTGCCGCAATGGGTACAATGGTGGTGGCACTCAACCAGATTGTCACCACTTTGCGGGACCATTTGGCCCCCCAAAGGGCCCATGCCACTAGCATGGAGGAAGAACAGCCCACCACCTCCGCCGGCGCTAGTGGTCAGGAGGCCCCGACACAACAGCAACGGCCCACCCGGACCACACCCCCTGCAGAACAAGAACCACCCCGCAAGAAAGGCCTGAGATCTAGGAAGAAGACAGAGTAGGATGTTAAGACCCCCGCCATGCACGGAAACCCCCGGATGTCATCCCACTGTCCCGCTTGTTCACCCTGTCCAACCTTGAACTGCCCCTGCTCCACCTTCCACAGGCATATGGACAATGGACCTGTAGGAACGACAGTCTGGACACTGCCATGGACATGCCTCCACCATCACCCATTTTGAACTATACACCTATTTGAAAACTTCAATAAACACAATTATTGCACAAAAACCAACTGGATTCTGCTATCTATTTATTTAAACCAAATGTATTCGATATAACCAACAAAACATTTCTATTTACATTGTGATGACAACATACCATTGTCACACAGCGGTAGTCCATGGGGAAAAAAAACAGAGGGCACTCCGTGGGGATCAGATCACTGAAATAGGAAGTGATATACACAACTAAGTTACCATACATTGGGGTGAAAGGTCAGACAGTAGAGAGCCACTACAGTTACAGACATAATACAATGCAGGAATAGATTATTACCTGTGTGTCACTGGAAATACTGCAGTATCACTCTGTCCCTGTTGTCTGTGTCGTCCTCTTCGTCTTCCTCCTCTTCACTCTCCGCAGGCTCCACAGCGGCCACAACACCACCATCTGGACCATCCTCCTGCAGGAAAGGCACCTGGCGTCGCAAAGCCAGGTTGTGAAGCATGCAGCAGGCCACGATGATATGACACACCTTCTTTGGTGAGTACATTAGGGATCCACCAGTCATATGCAGGCACCTAAACCTGGCCTTCAGGAGGCCGAAGGTCCGTTCAATCACCCTCCTAGTACGCCCATGGGCCTCATTGTACCGTTCCTCTGCCCTGGTCCTGGGATTCCTCACTGGGGTCAATAGCCAAGGCAGGTTTCGGTAACCAGAGTCACCAATTAGCCACACACGGTGTCTCTGTAGCTGTTCCATCACATAAGGGATGCTGCTATTTCGCATGATGTACGCGTCATGCACGGACCCTGGGAACTTGGCATTTAAATGGGAGATGTACTGGTCAGCAAAACAGACCACCTGGACATTCATCGAATGATAACTTTTTCGGTTCCTGTACACCTGTTCATTGTCTTTTGGGGGAACCAAAGCCACATGGGTACCATCAATGGCACCAATGATATTGGGAATGTGTCCAAGGGCATAGAAATCACCCTTCACTGTAGGCAAGTCACCCACCTCAGGGAAAATGATGTAGCTCCTCATGTATTTCATCAGGGCAGACAACACTCTGGACAACACCTTTGAAAACATAGGCTGAGACATCCCAGATGAAATGGCCACTGTAGTTTGAAATGATCCACTGGCCAAAAAATGCAGTACTGACAGCACCTGCACTAGAGGCGGAATCCCTGTGGGTTGGCGGATGGGTGACATCAGGTCTGGCTCCAGCTGGGCACACAGTTCCTGTATAGTGGTACGGTTGAGTCTGTAGGTGAGTATGACGTGTCTTTCTTCCATTGTCGACAGGTCCACCAGCGGTCTGTACACAGGAACATTCCTCCGTCTCCTCGCAAGTCCCAGCGGATGGTGCCTAGGAAGGACAACATGGAGCACAGAGTCAAGCAACCCACAGGTAAGTGCCCACAGCATGCACAGTACACGAATCTCTCGGGATTGAATGGCTAGTATGATTGTCGGTGCAAGGCCTAGCCATGTGTGACGCAGTAGGAATTAAGCCATGTGGGCCGTTGAAATGGCGGCTGCCTGACCTGTGAAGTGTGACAATGTGAAGTGAGGTCATTGCGCAAGCGTGGCACACCGTGGCGGTAGGCGGTCGCAGTCCGCGGCGCAAAGCCGCATTGGACAACATTGAACCCTATGGGTTTCAGGAGCCAATGGCGGTGAGCGCCGGCTGTCGCGGTACGCACCGCCGCGGTACGCACCGCTGCGGCCGCAACCGCCATTTTCTCTCTGCTTGATCACACGAGACCTGAGCATCCACAGGAGAGGACCTATACTGCAAGTGCTGCTGTGACCTCGGTCTGGAAGTGACAATGTCTGCTGCGACTGGGGAAAGGGCCCCCGCCTTCAGTTCCGAGGAGTTGGAGAAGCTCGTGGACGGGGTCCTCCCCCAGTATGCGCTACTCTACGGGCCTCCAGACCAACAGGTGAGTACACGGGGGCAATGCATAGTGCCCAATGCCTGGGTTGAGTGGGGAGGATGTACGATGGAGGGGAGGGCAGCGAATGACGAATGCATGGCACGACAGATGAGAGCATGTGCCACATGGCAAGGTTGGGGAGGGGGGGCCACTCACATCGAGCATGCAGAAAAGTGATGATGTTTCTCTTCCCCCCCTGTACATGTCACATAGGTCAGCGCCCATCAGAAGATCGACATTTGGCGTGCCATCGCCAAGGACGTCCGGGCCCTGGGGGTCCACAACAGAAGGGGCACCCACTGCCGCAAGAGGTGGGAGGACATCCGCCGCGGGAGCAGGAAGACAGCGGAGGCTCTGCTGGGGATGGCCTCCCAACCTACGAGGGGTGCCAGTCGTACCTTGACCCCCCTGATGTCCCGGATCCTGGCGGTGGCCTACCCCGATTTAGATGGGCGCTTGAGGACATCACAGCAGACACAAGGGGGTGAGTACCAGCACATTCAGCTATTTTGCGCGCAGTGGAGGTGCCTGGGTGGGGGAGGAGGGCTGTGGGTATCCCTAGGCCAAGGCGATTTCTGTAGGATAGGCCCGTCCGTGAGGTGTGGTCCTGTGCCCCCGCCCCCCACCTCTGTAGGGTGCCTAGTAACGCGATTCATGGACCAGTGCATACTCTGTTGGCAGTTGTCGCCCATAGGCTTGTAGGGCATGTCCCAGTGAATGAGTAGTGTACCCCAAGTGCGCAGCGTAGTGCAGGGGGCTTCTGTGTCTGTCCTCTCCGCCAACGGTGTCCCCAATGCATACACTCAACTTGTCTTTATGTTTTCCACCCCCCCCCCATTTTCTTTGTTATTCTGTGAATGTGTGCATTAGCATCATCAGGCGGAGGAGAAGTGGCATCGGCGCAAGAGGGAGCTGCATCTCACATGGCCCCGGAGGGCCATGCAACGGACTCCGACATGACCAGTGAGACGGAGGGCGAGGGGGGCTCCACCACGGTGACCCGTGGAGACGTCAGCGACACTGACACGTCCTCGGAAGGGAGCTCCCTTGCGGTGGCGGCACCCAGCGCATCAGCTCCGCCCTCCCAGCAGCCCCTCGGCCTTCGGCCCGTGCCCGCAAGGCCAGGAAGCCGGCCATCTCCTTCGCCCCAGGCACCTCAGGCCCTGCCCCAGTCACCCCTGCTGCCCTCAGTGAGGAGGTCATTGACCTCCTGAGGACCATCATTGTTGGGCAGTCTACCCTTTTGAATGCCATCCAGGGTGTGGAGAGGGAGGTGCATCAAAGCAATGCATACCTGGAGGGCCTTCATTCGGGTCAGGCTGCCCATCAACGATCGTTCAACGCTCTGGCCTCAGCACTGACGGCAGCGATTGTCCCTGTCTCCAGCCTCCCTCTTCTGACTCCCTCCACCCAGTCCCACTCCCCTGTTCCTCTGCCTATCCCATCCACACCTACAGACCAGCCTGCACACACCTCAACACCCAAGGGCAGCTCATCCAGACATAAGCACCACAGGACACACAAGCATTCACCCAAGCAACATCCAGATGCAGACATGCCAACAGTCACTACCTCCTCTGTGTCCCCCACCTCCTCGTCTCCCTCCTCCCTCCCTGTGACGTCTCCACACACACCTGCAAGCACACCACCATCAGCCATTGCACCAATCACCAGCACACCCTCCAGACCAGTCCGCACACGTGCAGTCACCACCCCCACTGCCATGTACACGTCCCCTGTGTCCTCTCCCAGTGTGTCTGTCACCCCCGCTTCCCAACCACACAAACGCAGGCAGGCACCCAAACAACAGCCATCCACCTCACGTCAGCCTCCAGCCCAAGCACCTGCACCCAAAGACAGCACACTTGACTCTCCCACAACCACATCCTCTTCCTCCACTCCCATACCCACTCCAGCTACCCTTCCCATGGCTCCAAAGAAAATTTTCCTCTCTAAACTTGACCTCTTTTCCTCAACTGACCCACCCCTTCCATCCCGTAAGAGTTCCACAAACACCTCAGCCACCACCAGCCCAGCAACTCCCAAGAACGTCGTGCCTGGTTTTTGGAGTCCGCCCTTTCCTTGGGCTGGGACATCGTCCAGCAGCAAAGGCACAGCCAGCCCCCCCCCCGGGAAGAGGAGCAAAAAACTGAAGGGCAGGCGCGACAGGCCTGATACGCCTGCCCCCAAGGAGGGTAGCCTTGCACCGTCACCTGCCACATCGGGTAAGGGAGCCAAGGGCCACGGACAGTCTGCCAAGGAGGGCAAGGGCAGCAAGGAGCAAAAGGCAGGGAGCAGCCGACCTGGCCATGAGGGCCCCACCAGCCCCATTCCGGGGGTATCGGAGGAGACCCAGGGCCCCAGGACTCCATCACAGGAGGGCCCCGCAAAGGAAAGGTCCGATGCAGACTGAGCGGCAAGTATTGGCCAGGTGTGGGTCACTGGAAACACAAGACAGGCACCGCTGAACAGGGCCCCGCCGTGAGTAGCACCGCTGAACAGGGGCCAGCCAAGACAGGCACCGCTGAACAGGGTCCCGCCGTGAGTAGCACCGCTGAACAGGGGCCAGCCAAGACAGGCACCGCTGAACAGGGCCCCGCCGTGAGAAGCACCGCTGAACAGGGCCCCGCCGTGAGAAGCACCGCTGAACAGGGCCCCGCCGTGAGTAGCACCGCTGAACATGGGCCAGCCAAGACAGGCACCGCTGAACAGGGCCCCGCCGTGAGAAGCACCGCTGAACAGGGGCCAGCCAAGACAGGCACCGCTGAACAGGGCCCCGCCGTGAGAAGCACCGCTGAACAGGGCCCCGCCGTGAGTAGCACCGCTGAACAGGGCCCCGCCGTGAGAAGCACCGCAGAACAGGGCCCCGCCGTCTCAAGCACCACTCCGCTGGGCCCTTCCTGTCAAGCACCGCTCCGCTGGGCCCTTCCTGTCAAGCACCGCTCCGCTGGGCCCTTCCTGTCAAGCACCGCTCCACTGGGCCCCGCCGTCTCAAGCACCGCTCCGCTGGGCCCTTCCTGTCAAGCACCGCTCCGCTGGGCCCTTCCTGTCAAGCACCGCTCCACTGGGCCCTTCCTGTCAAGCACCGCTCCGCTGGGCCCCGCCGTCTCAAGCACCGCTCAGCTGGGCCCTTCCTGTCAAGCACTGCTCCGCTGGGCCCTTCCTGTCAGGCACCGCTCCGCTGGGCCCCGCCGTCTCAAGCACCGCTCCGCTGGGCCCTTCCTGTCAAGCACCGCTCCGCTGGGCCCCGCCGTCTCAAGCACCGCTCCGCTGGGCCCTTCCTGTCAAGCACCGCTCCGCTGGGCCCTTCCTGTCAAGCACCGCTGGCCCATTGGCAGTCCCGGTTCTGTGTCGGGCAGGCCTTCACGAGGCACTCTGCCCACCATGCCTCCTCCATGACCAGTGGTCTCTGTAATCCACCTCATGGACTGTGGCTTTGCACTCCCCAGGATTGCACAGTGGGCAATCCACCCACTGTAGAGACTTGTGAGACTGTGGCTTTGCACTCCCCAGGATGGCACAGTGGGCATGGAGGGCCTTCGTGGATCTGGCGTCGTGGACTCATGTGGCTGAGGTGCCCCCCCTTCCCTTCCCCCTGAGGTGCCTGTTTTGACTTTTTGTGATGCCCCAGCAGTGTTCTCTCCAATTGACTCGATCTCGTGTGTGGGCTTTGGCCATGTGTTGCTGCACATTGGCCCACGAACATTTGGACTTTGAAAGACTGGGCCGGACTTTTGCTACTTGTATGGATATAGTTCTAGATGTGTATTTATTCTTCATATATTGCTAAGATCGCTATACTTTATTGTTGCAATAATATAGTTCTACTTTTACATTCATTGCCTTTTGTCTTTGCTTTTTTGGGGGGGGGGTTTGGGGTGTCACTCTGACTTTTTTATCTGCATAGGTGTGTAGGTATTTCGGTGGGGGTGAGGGTGGGGGTGGGTGTGTGGCGTATGTGTGTGCCCGTAACCTTTCCTCCTCCCCTGTGTCGTAGGTGCAGTACTCACCGTTGTCGTCTGCGGCGAGGTTCGTGATCCTGGAAGAAGAGCAGGAAGGCAATGGCTGGGAGGATGTGGAGTTCGGGTTCCATGCTGTTCCGATTCCGCGTGGAGTGTGTCGAGGTAAGCGTTTTCCATTGGAGATGTCTGTTTCCGCCATGTTTTTATCGGCGGGGCTCCCGCCCCGGAAAAGGTGGCGGATTGGTGAGTCGTGATAGGGTGGGCGGCACATTGTCTGCCGCCTGCCTGTTGGCAGTGACCGCCACGCTGTTTGTTTGTACCGCAGTGGCGGTCGGAGTGTTAATGCGGCGGCCTGTGTTGGCGGTTCCCGCCAGGGTCAGAATTCAGTTTTTTTGCCCGCCAGCCTGTTGGCGGGTTGGCCGCCGCTTTAACACTGACCGCCAGGGTCAGAATGACCCCCATAATGTGGCTTTTTTGACTTTATTAACATCCACTAACTCTTGCCAGATTTTTTGTTTTTGGTGGGCACACCATTTACTAGATTGATAAGTTGTTTATCAATATCTCTCTCTACACCCACGGTGTCAACATTCTGTTTAAAATCTAAAGGTAAGTAGACAACTCTTCCTTTAAGTCCTTTTTGCAGCTCTGTTGGTAGTAGTTTCCCAGTCTTTGGTTCCATTCAAACTATTGCTTGAAAATGCTGTATAGTTTTTATGAGAATTGAATCATAACCAATTAGTTATTGAAGTTCTCCTGGGATTGACACCAAGTCTAACCTGTTATGTATTGCTCCAGTTGGCATTTTGGTATCCTCTAACTTATCACAACACTACTTACATATAGTTTGCTGTGTTGCCAAAACAACGTGTTCCCCCACAAATAAATATACACCAAATTCGAGCTACTTATCTCTGTTCTCTTGCTCACTTTTTGAGAATACAACTACTTTGTGAGTTTGGCTTTTCTAGTGAGTGCGGTGACAACAAATACTAACACAGACTGGTTTCTCTGAAGAAACTGAATTAAACTTTCCTATCCCGGGTAACATTTTCAATTGTAATACCTGTGTGTTGTTGCTCTACATCTTGAACAGCTTCACAAACGTTTTGAAACTCTTCAGTGTACCATGCAATAGAGTTCTGTTCATCTCACCTAAACCTAAGGCAGGACTTTTCACAAAGTCTCCTAACTAAATTTTGCATTTTAGAATGTTGAACAGCTAACATTCTGAAGTGATGAAAGGTGCTTCTGTGCGCTTTCTTTGATAGACAAGTCAGCGAATATCTCTGTAAATTAGTACACTTTCTGACTCTGCATGGATCTAATCCTTGCAAAATTGCAGTTTTCCTCTTGATATTTCTATCTGGAAATTGACATAGAAAATGTATTAACATATACATTGATTCCTGACGAACACATAAATACTGCTACAGCCCCATTTGCATACAGGGGCCTGCTAAAGTCTTCCTTTTAGCTCTTCAGTCCCTCTACATTCCTAGCAACTATCTTCTCTTTTGCAATGGGACCTCCATGTTTTACTTCATAGTATCGATCAGTTGTATCAACTGCAACTACTAATGTGTTCTCTTGTAAGTAGCTTTCTCCATTAAAGAAAGGCTGTGAACTAAATGTGTGCTCCATTCACCTTTAAAAATCTTGCAAAATTTAGTTTTATTAATGAGTCTTTTTTAGTATTTGTTTTTCTTCATAAACAATACTGATTTATCAAGTGTCCTCATTCTGTCTAATATCAAGATAAATAGTTTCCTCTTCACAGTAAATGCTGTGTAGACTTCAACGAGTTGCTTTTGTTTAAGTGCAGCATTTTCCTCTTATACTCATACATGTTTCGTAGGAAATTTTGTACTATTCTATTTTGAAAGCAACAAAAGTAAAGGGAGGAATGTGGCAGTCCAGTTTACACCCTCCCAAAATTAAAATTACAAATACAGGTACACTGTTCCGTCATAAATAGTTTCACTCAACAAACTAGGGGCCTCATTACGACTGAAAGAACTGCCAAAGCCGCTGCAGGCAAAAGACCGCCAGTAATGGAGGTCTTTTGCCCGCCCTATTAGGAGTTTTCCGCTAGGCCAGCAGACGAAAACAGCGTTTCCACCCTCTGGCCCAGCGGAAAACTCACCACAACATTGACACCGGCTCATAATCGAGCCGGTGGCAATGTTGTGGTGTGTCGGGTGCGAAAGCACCCGTCGCGCATTTCACTGCCCGTAATTTGGGCAGTGAAATGTGCAACGGGAATGTCCATGGTGGGCCCTACACTGCCCAAGCGAAGTGCATTGGCAGTGTTGGGGGCCCCATGAGGCCCCCAATGCCCTCTTTCCACCAGCCTTTGCATGGCGGTGAGACCGCCATGCAATAACTGGTGGAAAGGTGACTCGTAATCCCCAGGGCAGCGCTGCTTGCAGCATTGCCGTGGCGGATTGCGACTGCCGAGACCACCAGGCTGTCGACAGGCGGCAACCTGGCGGTGCCAGCGGTCAGACCATGGCACATCTACCACGGTCATAATAGGACGGTCATACCGCCCTGTCTGCGCCATCCGACCTCCATCACAAGTATGGTGGTCTTGAGTCTGCCACACTCGTAATGAGGGCCCAGGTTTGGCGCTAGTACATCATCACATATCCATTATTCAGACCAAATGCCCTCACTCACCCATAGATGACATGCTTCATCATCGGGCATTGCTCCTCGTCAGGCCGGCACTGCCTCTTTACCTGAGATCTTTTGATTGTAGTTGCCAGAAGGAATGAGAAACGGAAAGAGGACTGAATGATGTGAAACAAAAAATGACTTTAGGATCCCAAACTTAGCCCCACATTATGGCCCATATTTATACTTTTTGACGCAGTTGTGCGTCAAACATTTTACCGCCGGCTAACGCCATTCCAACGCGCCATGCGGGCGCCTTATTAATGGAATGACGTTAGCCGGCACTGCGGACTGGTGTGCGTTAAAAAAAAATGACTCACACCAGGCAGCGCCGGCGTATGGGAAAATGGAGGTTGTGCGTCAAAAAATGGTGCAATTCAGGTCTGAGGCAAAATTCAGGCCTCAAACCGGACTTGCGCCATTTTTTTTGACGCCCAACCTCCATTGACATGACTCCTGTCTTAGCAAAGACAGGAGTCATGCCCCCTTGCCCAATGGCCATGCCCAGGGGACATATGTCCCCTGGGCATGGTCATTGGGCATAGTGGCATGTAGGGGGGCCCAAATCAGGCCCCACTATGCCACAAAAAAAATCGGAAAAAAATACTTACCCGAACTTACCTTTACTTCCCTGGGATGGGTCCCTCCATCCTTGGGTGTCCTCCTGGGGTGGGCAAGGGTGACAGGGGGTGTCCCTGGGGGCAGGGGAGGGCACCTCTGGGCTCCTTCCGAGCCCACAGGTCCCTTAACGCCTGCCCTGACCCAGGCGTTAAAAAACAGCGCACATCAGGCTGTGCGCCGTTTTTTAAGGCCCACCCCCTCCTGTGCGTCAAAATGACGCCAGAGTATAAATAAGGGGCACAGGCCTTAAAGTCATTTTTTGGACGGGAACGCCTACTTTGCATATAATTAACGCAAGGCTGGTTCCCCCTTCCAAAAAATTACGCACATGGCGGAATTTTGACGCCCGCGGGGTCGGACGTCAAAGTATAAATATGGGGCAGGGTTTGCGCCGATTGTGCGTCAAAAATTTTGATGCACATTCGGCGCAAACAGAGTATATATATGCCCCTATGAGTTTGGCGGTCCTAGGACCGCCATGGTGGCAATGGAGGTCGCACACCCAGTGACCCGGCAGAGAAGACCCCCATAATATGAGCATTGTGGTGTTCTCAACAGAACTCTGCCAATACACCGCTGACGGCAGGCATCTCCAGGCCGGTGGAGACCATGTTTACGCTGACCATGTTACAGGGTTGCACAGTGCCAGGATTTCCGTGGCGGTCTCACCGCCATGAAAAGCCTGGCAGCACAAACAACATAAAAGGAGACACTCACCTTCAGGAACACAGACATGTACGCAGCCGTAATGGAACCCGACCGAACTTGAAGTCTTCCCACTGCTCCTGTTGGCCATACAACTCCAGAACCAGCGACAAAGACAACCTCCATGAGTACACCCATCTAGCATACACTGGAGAGAAGGCACATAGTACACACCCACACACAACTCCGGCACAGCTAGGCACAGCCACACACACACACAAACATACACCTGTACCAACACAAAAAACCACATCTATATACATACTCACACATATAAACAACACACACCATGGCCAACATACACGTGCCATACACACACCGCACACACACACCACTGCCACTATCAAACACATCCCCACACAATACCACTGAGTCACACAACAACAACACAATCATAACCACACAAATGAATTAGTAGAGAGGCACACTGTACACCTCCACAGGAAAACACATACTGGCAGTAACACGTATCAACAGCATACAACCAATACACACAACAACACTGCCAAACAACGTGTCAGATCACAAGCCACGTTCACTCAACACACAAAGTACATCACAGATGCATCACAACACACACACCACTACCACACAATGCCATACAACACCAACACAAACACATCACAACAAGTCCATAGCACAATTCACCCACACAACTCATGCTGCCACACAAACACATCACATACACAGAAGACACACCAGATCACACATATACCACACATACATGTAAAAAGAAAGGCAGGACAAGTTTGTAACCCTCTACACCAACGGTTCACTGGTGCAGATATAATAAATATATATCAAATTAATTTAAAAAAAAACTATGTACAACATGGACCTACTGGCCAGTCCAATTGTTCATAGTGCCCCAGGCACACTGGGCAATTTCTTTGGGCCCAACGTGACTGCTGACTGCAAAGTGGCCTCCACATGGCAGGGGCATCAATGGGGCAGGCAGGCACCCCAGGGTGATAGGAGGGGGCCAAGGTGGGGGTGTGGGAGGGAGGTCCTTTGGCTTGGGAGGGGTGGTCTTTTGGTTTCGGTTTGGAGGGGGGTTGCCCTTAGTCTTAGCCTTTGGGGGAGGGTCCTTGGTTTTGGGTTTTGGAGGGGTGAACTTCATTTTTGTGGGTGTCAATATCTTTGCTTGTGGAGGGGCATGGGCAGTCCCAAGGGGGCCATGGGAGGACTGGGAGGTGGAAGGACTGGGTTTGGAGAGGGTATGAGGGTGCTTGGGGGAAACAGGGACAAGGTCAGTGGGAGGGAATAGGGCAAACTCATGAAGGAATTTTTTTTAGGGACACAAGGGCAGTCATGAGAAAAACATTTGGGAGTGGAGGGAGAGGGAGTGCTTGAGAGGTGCGTACATGAGTGGATGCCCTGTGTGTGCTGAGTGTCTGTTGGGTGGGTGGGTGTGGGCCTTTAGGTTTACAGAGAGGAAGGGGGGAGAAGATGCAGGGAGATGACAGGGTGTTTGTGTGAGTGTCTGTTGGGGTGGTGTCTGCAGTTAAGGTGGATCTGCTGCATGTGGGGGTGTTGGTAGTCGTGGTGAGTGAGCATATGGTGTATGGGGTGGATGCATGGGGGTCTGCAATCGCAGTGATAGTGGGCATGAGGGGACTTGTGGCTGGATCTAGGAGTGTTGATGTGGTGATAGCAGGTTTGAGTGGTGTAATGTCTGTGAGGGAGAAGTGGTGTGGGAGTCTGTGTAAGACGTAGATGTTGTTGTGTCTGCTTGTGTCTGTTGTCTGTGTGCATGGCGGCGGTGGGACTTGTGGTGCCTGTGTTTGTCTTTGTGAACCGTGTTTGTTGAGTTGAAGAATGGTGGTCTGACTGTGTGCTTTGGATGGGTGTGGGGAGAGGGGTGTGGGATTGGGCACAGGTAGCTGGAGGGGGGACGGGAGATGAAGGGCCACTGGCTGCCGTCAATGAGGAGGCCAGACCCTGAAAGGATCTCTGCAGGGCAGTCGGGCACCATGAATGCCTTCCAAGTAGGCATTCGTCTGTTGCATCTGTGATGCCAGTCCCTGGATGGCATTCACAATGGTTGACTGTCCCACAGAAATGGATCTCTGGAAGTCAATAGCCTCCTCATTGAGGGCAGCAGGGCTGACTGGGGCAGGGGCAGCGGTGCCTGCGGCAAAGGAGACGCCCACCCTCCTGGGTGAGCGGGCACAGGCAACTGGGTGGGGAGCTACAGTGAGGGCAGTGCTGGTAAGGGGAGTGGTGGACAAGGATGGTGCTGGGCTGGTCCCAGATGGGTTCTCCACCACCAGGGAGTGTCCATTGGAAAAGGAATCCAAAGAGGATGTTGTAGATACGGTCCCCCCTTGGTACTCCCCTTGCTCTCCGTCGCACTGGTCCCCTCGGCTCCGCTGGTGTCAGCCTCCTGGGTCCTGTGGGCTGCAGCTTCCCCACTCACCGGTGCCCCTTCTTCCTCACCTGATGATGCTGATGCACACATAGACAGAGGAGGAGAGGGAGGGAGAGTTTGAGAGAAAGAAAAGGTAAAATGGGTCAATACCTACCCATCATTTACACAGAGTAACAACTTCATATTCTGCTGGTGTGCCATGGCATTGCATGCCTTTACAATGACATGCACAACTGTGGGAAATCATAGGGGAATCATAGGGGAAACAAAAGCAATGCAGTTAAAACCTACTAATGTAGGAACGTTGGCACTTATTGACTTGATGAAGGGTCATATAATGCACAGTAGCTCAGTACTTGCCACACTCCCATGGTTGTTTACATAGCCATACCCTGTACTCCTTACTCAACCAATTCCTGCATGATAAGGTAGCATGCCAACACATCCAATAACAATGTGGCCAGTAATAATTTGTCACCTTCATCCATCTACACCTACAGTTTGAGGCAGCTGATTGAGAACTCACCAATTACCTCTGTCATAGTGACAGACTGTTACTGATAGCAATGCCCTGACACCGCAGGTATACTGATGCTGATGGAAGGAGCTTGTTACTCAAAAGATGTGAACTGTGTGCAGACAAACTCAAACATGGAAGTAAGTCCCCTCATGAGTCACTGTCTGCATGGTATTGGCACACATAATCGAAACAAATCCTGCAAGGGTGGCTCATACGCTTAGCTGATGTGCAACTACCAATGATCTAAACTACATATTCCCACTAGTAAGCTGCCCAAACGCATACATGCCTACCATTAGCGAGGTGTGAGTGTGTTCTTACCCCCTTGTGGCTGCTGTGCTGCCCTCAAGCACCCATCCACCTCAGGGTAGGCCACTGCTAAAATGTGGGCCATTAAATGGGGTCAGAGTCTGACAGGCCGGACATCCCCAGCTGGGCCTCAGCGGTCTTACGGGCCCAGTGTCTCAGGTCTTCCCACCACTTTCTGCAGTGGGCATGGACTCTCAGGGTCCACACTTGCGTTGCGATGGCATGCCAAATCCCCTTCTTATGATGGGCGCTGACCTGCCTGGGTGACACAGACAGGAGGAGAAAGTCATGTAGAGTAACATCACAGCAACAGCAGTGGAATTCACACATCTCATGACCACACAAACGTGTCTTTAAAACAGTAACGCACAAACTCCATTGCCATCTGCATGCATCCACTCCATGTGCATCATCTCAGCGCCTTCAAACCCCAGACACATCACTATCAAACAGGACAGGAACATTGGACTCACCTACTGCTCACCTACTGCTCTGGGGCACCATACAACTGTTCATGAAGGGGTAGGACCCCGTCGACTATCTTCTCCAGCTCCTCCTGGGTGAAAGCAGGGGCCCTATCTCCATCAGGAAGTGGCACTATGGCTCCCAGAGACAGAACACAGCAGCTCATGTGGTGAAGGTCTTGCTTGTATGAGCGTCAAGAGTCAAGTGAGCTGTGAAATTGAAAATAGCGGTCATTGCCTCCCCGTAAATGACCCTTACCGCCGGCGGTGATCATCATTGGCCCCAGTCTCCCATAGGCAGCTATGTTAGCCAATGAGGAGTTGCACAGCGGTTGAGACCGCCTACTACCATGACGACTAAGCCAGCGGAATTAGATCACTTTCATCTTTCCTGTGCTTGCAGGACAGGAGGCTGCCATTTTACATGTAGGAAGTGTATTGTAGGTGAATGATAAGTGTGTCATGCATGATTTTTAGTGACATGTGAAAAGATTTACTATGTTCACACATCAAAGCAACAGTCACACATGTGACATTCATGGGTAGTGTAGTTAGATGTACTGATAACTATGACACGACATGTGCAGTCACTTGCTGGCTCATAGACAGGATAACCTCTGCTGCCCACCAAACTTTTCCCACCATCAGGCCGCCTGTGTGGCCTGAACCCCGCCGGCCCTATTAGGAGTTCACCGCAGGGCCGGCAGGCAGAAACAGCCCCAACAGGCCCCCATTCCGCCAGCCTTTCCATGGCAGTGTAAACCACCATGGAAAGGCTTGCAGCTGGGGACTCTTAATCCCCAGGGCAGTGCTGCCCTGGCAGATTAGAACCGACGGGACCACCAGGCTGCAGGTTGAATGCAGGCTGGCAGCAGCCTGGCGGTGTCGGTGGTTGGCCTGTGACGGCTCCGCCATGGTCATAATGTCGCAGTCAGACTGCCACTTTCGCGGCAGTCCAACCGCGACCGTGACCCTGGCAGTCTGGTGACCACCAGGGTCATAATGAGGTCCATAATGTACAAATGTCACCTACTTCAAAAAGACCAAGTGATGGATGGAATGCTAATGCTGAACAATGTCAAACATTCACTCCCAGTACAGAGATCTGGGCCTAAATCCATAATTTTCTTTTTTGCTACGCATGCCTTTCCAGTGTGGACCCAGCCATTGGCAAATCAGTCTTGACCCTGTTCCATATGGGAACAGTCCAGCCCGAACTGCCAGGCCAGGTCTTCTCTTGGCTGAAAACAAGCGTCCTGGGACCGGTTTCAGGGTATCACCCCTCCTCAGTCAGGCTAGCTTGAACCGAGTGGCATGGGGAGCATGGGACCCACATCTGGGCATACCCATCCCACTTAGGGCAACAATTGCAAAAATAAAAAGTGATGGATGGAATGCTGAACATTGTCAAACATTCACCCCCAGTACAGAGACCTAGGCCTAAATCCATCATTTTTTTTGCTACCCATGCCATTCCAGTTTGGACCCAGCCATTGGCAAATCAGTCTTGACCCTGTTCCACATGGGAACAGTCCAGCCTGAACTGCAAGGCCAGGTCTTCTCTGGACTGGAAACAAGCATCCTGGGAATGGTTTCAGGGTATCACCCCGTTGAATCGAGTGGCATGGGACCCACATCTGGGCATACCCGTCCCACTTAGGGCAACAATTGCAAAAAGAACAAGTGATGGATAGAATGCTGAACAATGCCAAACATTCACCCCCAGTACAGAGATCTGGGCCTAAATCAATTGTTATTTTGCTACTCATGCCATTCCAGTTTGGACCCAGCCATTGACAAATCAGTTTTGAACCTGTTCCACATGAGAACAGTCCAGCCCGAACTGCCAGCCCAGGTCTTCTCTGGACTGAAAACAAGCGTCCTAGGACCGGTTTCATGGTATCACCCCTCCTCAGCCAGGCTAGCTTGAATTAAGTGGCATGGGGAGCATGGGACCCACGTCTGGGCATACCCATCCCACTTAGGGCAACAGTTGCAAAAAGAACAAGTGATGGACAGAATGCTGAACAATGTCAAACATTCACCCCCAGTAAAGAGATCTGGGCCTAAATCCATCGTTTTTTTGCTATCCATGCCATTACAGTTTGGACTCAGCCATATGCAAATTAGTCTGGACCTTGTGCCCCATGGGAAAAGTCAAGCCTGATCTGCCAGGCCAGGTCTTCCCTGGACTGGAAACAAGCATCCTGGGACTGGTTTCAGGGTATCACCCCTCCTCAGCCAGGCTAGCTTGAATCCCTCATGCGATAGGGGCTATAGATGGCACACACATCGCTTTGGTTCCTTCCAGGGCCAGTGAACAAGCGTACAGGAACAGGAAAAACTTTTACTCCATCAATGTCTTATTGGTGTGTCTCACTGACCAGTATATCTTCCAGGTGACAGCCAAGTTTTCTGCTTCTGTGCATGACTCCTACATTCCAAGGAACCTCAATGTTCCTGGCTCATTGGTATGTATCCTATAATATGTGTGCATCTGTTATCTCACCTCTCTTCACATTCTGCCCTGTGTCTCTACCGGTATTGTGATGGGTCAATCTTTTGTGCACACAGGTGACTCTGGCTATCCTAACCTTCCGTGGCTGTTGACACCAGTAAGATACCCATCCACAGACAGGGAAGACTGTTTCAATGAGGCCCATGGCAGGACGAGGTGTGTCATCAAGAGGACCTTTGGGCTACTGAAGGCCAGATTCCAGTGTCTACAGGTCTCAGGAGGTCTCCTGCTCTTCAGACCACTAAAAGTCTGCCAGTAGTCATTGCCTGCTGCATGCTACACAATCTGGCCCAGACTGGATGTTGAGGAGTTGGCAGCTGGACCAGTGGCTGATGATGGTGACATAGATATTGATGAGGTGGAAAATGATGAGGATGCAGCTGACTCTAGAATAGAGTTGATCCAACAATACTGCCAATGAAATACAGGTATGTGTTAAGTGTGTTGTATGTGAACTGTACTGCTGTCTGCCTTGTGACATTGCTCCTCCTGGTGTGTACCATCAGTGGAGGTGTTAAGTGCAGCTATCCTTCTGTGTGGGTTTAGGGGAAAACATATTGGCCATCAGAGGAGGTGTTACTGTTCTTATGCCAGAGCTATTTTACATACTGTTGTCTAACATCACATCTGCATAGACTTGGGCATGTTGTATGTTCCCTGTACTGCTATGTCAACTGCAATAGGACTGCCAAACATAGTAGTGTTATCATTATTGCTACCTATCCTCACTGTACACAATGGACAATTATGGAAAATATATTTGGCTGACAGTGGAACTTGCCTTTAGTTGAGTTACGTCAGCTGTGAGGGATGGACCATTGGGAATGCATGTCTGGAAAATGTGGGTCTGCCATGGAAATATGTGTTAACATTCCACTTGCCAATTCGCACTAGGGAGGTCAACAATGTACTGCATGTGTTGAGTGGGCAACAGCGACTCCTATCGTGATGGTTGCCCCTGTCTTGGTCTATCCCCAAGGTGCCTCCTGTGTTATCTGTCAGCATCCCCAGGGATTAGGGTTACATCATATCTCTGTTCTTGGTTAAACCTTCATGTTTCTAAGTAAACATAATGTGCTGTGTTGCACAATTGGTTTTATCAATGTTTGTTTTACCAATGCTTGTTTGCTAATGTGAGCAGGTGTAGACATGTGCTTCTAATTGGGTGTGGTATAGACATGTGCCTCTAATTGGGTGTGGTGACTCATTCACATGTGGAAACTCAACTGCTTTCCTGATTGGCTTTAAATAGCACAGTGAAGCATGCCTCCCTGCTTGGCTTTGTTTTGCTTCCTGATCTCAGCATCTGATTTGGCAGTCCAGTCCCTGCTGTCATCCTCGTATTCAGGACTTTTGAGGCAATTCTTTTCTTCGTTCCTGTACCAGCTGACACCAGGCATTCCTCCAGCACTCTGGAAAATACTGAAGCTAAGTGACTAGTATTCTCCAGGGAGTTTGTTCTTTGAGCGCTGCGCTTTCCTAGAAGAGCTGGTGTATTTCAGACCTCGTATTATGGCAGAGTACTTATCTTCAAGAGACAAATGCATTTCTGAACATTCTACATTATTATTGTAGTTACTTGCCTAAATGTGCTTCAGGAAATCTGCTTGAGCTCAAGTACTACAAAAAGTGACAGTGCAATTTTAAAAGAGCATTTACATGACTTTTCTTTCTCTAAAAGCATAACTCTTGGATTTAAATTGTGTCATTCATGCCTGTGTTTCAGGTTTGAGGAATTTGCTTTTGAAGGGTTTTTCACACACACAGTGAAACCAAACCAAACTGTGCCACCCTAACTGTTTAAACCCAGAGTGGACATTTGTATTTCTTGTTTTTGTTCCTTTTAGTTTAACCCTATGCATGCAGGAAAGTTATATGTGATATAATTAATACCCTTGTTTGTCTTTCTTGTGCATGATAAGTGCAACCACAGTTCTAATTGTAGTATGCAACAGTGAATCTCTGTGAAGCCAGCCCTAGTATTGCAGTACTTATTGTTATGGTACTCAGTTTAGGTTTTTGGTAATGCAGTGTTAGTAATTGTGCCAACAGTTATTATTATCCAAGAAAAGTGCTGGAGCATCCCGGTGTTCTTCCACCACTCGCGTGCCCATATCAGAAAGAGAGATTCAGTTTCAAGGAAGCTGAGTGCACTAACTCTACTATCACTCTGTCAACAACGACCTGCCCCCCCGAAGATACAGGGTGCTTGGCTGAACCGGCAAGACATGGCAGTGTTTATCTCTTTCTCTTCCACTCCCCATTTCCTTTTGGGATACTTGCTGGGGTTTCTGTGTCTACCAGGAAGTGCTGAGAGGTGTTCCAGGAGGTCGGGGCATACCATTGCCCCTGCAGACATCCTGCTTTTCAGGTGAGTGGCCCCGTCTCGAAAGTTGGGTGGTGCAACTCTGGTTCCTGCCTTGACTGGTGGCTCCCATGACACATGATTTCAGAATATGTCTGTTCTAAAGTCATGCTCGCTGCACATGCTCCCCCTTTTGTCCATCTTCCAGACTTTTTATGGTCAATAGGTTAACTGTAATGGCATATCGTACAACAGAAAATCTTACTTGTGCCAATAAAGACAGGTAAGCAGTAGCTGTGCTCAATGGTGTTTATTGCGATTTACAAGTGCAATGGGTGATGAGTGGGGTCATGGTGGATAAAATCATCAGAGTAGTTGGCCCAGCTGAAGGTAGTACAGGTCCAGTATCCAAGGGCAATGGAAAATTGAGACATGACAGAGGACAGTCGATGGGGTGTCTCAGTGGCACACAAGGGAGAGAGTCACTTCCTGGCAGTGGTTTTGGTCTTGGCATCAGGTCCTGCAGGATCTCTGGATGGACAACCTTGTTTGTGTGGGGCTTCCTCAGCTACATAGGGAGGGGTGATGGTGGTCTGTGGATCCTCTGACAAGACCTCCATTCCACTAGCTGCAGCAGAAATGGATGGCTCAGTTGGTATGTGGCTAGTGGAAGGGGCCTGCTGGAGGATGGATGATGCACGCAGAATGGTAGTAAGTTCCTTCATCACCCCTGCAATGGAGGCTATGTTGGAGTTGTGAACCTGCCACTGCTGTATGGCATTCTGGTGGTATTCCCTCTGCAGCCTCCGGTTCGCCTGCAAGGTTGGCAGAATCTGGCCCATCTTCTCCTGGGATTGCTGGTATGCCCTAGGACTAGGGAAATGGCATCTAGGCCAGTTGTATCCTTTGTGAGCCCCATCCCTTGGCCCACAGGTGCACTCCCACTGTGCACCTGGCAAAGTGTGCTGCATCCCAGTTACACCAGGACCTTCACCGTTGTGGGTGTGATGGGTTGACTATACTCCCTGTACTGTGGGGCACACTGCTGATTGTGCTGTTGTTGTCACTGGGGTTGGGAACTCAGATGTGGGACGGGTGCGGCTGGTGGTGGTTGACTGACCAGTTGTCTCAGAGGGGCCAGGTAAGTCATCTATGTCCAGACATCCAATGGAGCCTTCATCCTGGGGAGGGCTGGCTGTCTCTGGCATCCTCTGCAGGGTGGAAGTGGCAGGGGTACCTGTGGATGGAGAGGGAGAGAGTTACATTGTGGAGGTGTACTTGTTAGTTTCATAGTCTGATGCATATTGTGGCTTGACTTGCTTCCCAGTAACGGCAATGACAAATTCAGCACTGCAGACATTGTTTGTGGGAGATGGATTGTGATATTCTTTCCATGTGCGATTGAGGGTTGTGGATAGTGGATTGCATTGCTGTCATTGCCATGTAGTAGAAAGTAGTCGTAGCATCCAGTATGTGTAGCATGTTGTAGGAGGCTGGCCTGGTTTGTAGTGGGTACCAAAGGTACTTACACCTTAAACCAGGTCCAGTTATCCCTTATTAGTGAAATGTAGTCAGTGTCTAGAAGCCAGGCTGTCCAGAGGTAGCTGTAGGCAGAGCAGCCAAGGCTGAACTAGGAGACATGCAAAGCTCCGGCAATACCACTGTAGTCATACAGTACTCACACACGAAAGACAATACTCAGTGTTACCAAAAATACAGGTACTTTATTTTAGTGACACAGTGACAAATATATCTTAGAGGCTATACTCCCTTAGGAGGTAAGTATTATACACAAAATATACACCAGTAACCAGAAACAGGTTAGTACACAATAGGAAAATAGTGCAAATAATGAAAAACACCATAGGTTGCAATGTGCCTAGGGGGAGCACAAACCATACAGTATACTAAAATAGTGGAATGCGAAAGTCAGTTTCCCACTTAGGTAAGTGTAGTGTGTATAGGGGCACTGGGAGTATAAGAAAACAATAAAGGTAAGAAAAATACCCCACCCCAGAGCCCAGGAAAGCAGGAGTAAAACACAACAAGTTTCCTAAAACACACTGGAAGTCGTGATAGAGGATATTGCAAGAACCAGAAGCAACTGCAAGACACCAATGATGGATTCCTGGACCTGAAGACCTGTGGAAGAAGAGGACCAAGTCCAAGAAGCACTAAACAGTCCAGGGAGATCAGGAGCCCCTGTTAACCCGGATGAAGGTGCAAAAGTGGAACCACCTGTGAGAAGACAAAGTCAGTATTGCACCCAAGAAGACAGATGCAGGTTCCTGGTTAGTGCAGAAGATGTTGCACGCCAGATGGATGAATGCAGTCTGATTTGAGTCGCTGCATTCCGCAAACAAGCCCTGGCACCTGCAAAGCCAGTGGTTAGCGGAAAATGGCACTGCCCAGGACCAGGAGGGTTCTTGTGGCCTCTACCCAGGAGGGGGAAACCGAGGGGGCTCTCAGCAACTCAGAGAGCCCTCAGAAGACCAGGCAGCATGCACAGGAGTCCCACAGCATGGGGACAAAGGAGATGCAAATGGAGGCCCACGCAGCACAACACAAAGGATTCCCATGCCGCCGGAGAACCACTCAGGAAGTGTCGCACACAAGCTTTAGCACTGCAAGTCACAGATTGCAAGGAGGTGCCGTCTTGCGTGGGGAGGCAAGCTCTTACCTCCACCAAAGTTGGACAGCTTGACAGTGGGACTGCTGGAGTCACATTAGTCCACCACCTGTGTTGTTCTATCCATGCCTGTCATCTGGAGAGAGGGTCCAAGCCACCGGTCATCGCTGCAGAGAGGTGCCTGCTGAAGCAGGGAAGTGACTCCGTCACTCCATGGGAGATTCCTTCGGTTCTACTGGTGCAGACTGAAGACAGGCAGTCCTCGGAGGATGCACGACCTGGAAACTGTTGCAGTTGCTGGCAGGAGCTGAAGTGACAAGGTTGCAGAAGTCATCTTTGCTTCTTTGTTGCAGTTTTGCAGAGTTCCTGGAGCAGAGAGCGGTTGATCCGTGGTAGAAGATGAAGTGGAGGATGCAGAGGATTCCGGCTGGAGTCTTGCAATCTGAATCTGAAGAAACATCCAGAGGAGAGACCTTAAATAGACCTGAAAGGGGGACTGGTCACCTAATCAGGTAAGCACCTATTAGGAATGGTCTCTGACATCACCTGCTAGCACTGGCCACTCAGATGCTCCCAGAGTTCCCTGACCATCCTGAAAACAGGATGGCAGAACCCAGGGACACTCTGGAGGAGCTCTGGGCACCCCCCTTGGGGTGGTGATGGACAGGGGAGTGGTCACTCCCTTTTCCTTTGTACAGATTTGCACCAGAGCAGGGACCGGGGGGCCCTGAGCTGGTGTAGACTGGATTATGCAAGGATGGCACTATCTGTGCCCTTCTAAACATTTCCAGAGGCTCTGGGAGGATGCCCCCCATGCCTATAACACTTATTTCCAAAGGGAGAGGGTGTAACACCCCTCTCCTACAGGAGAGGCATTGTTCTGCCTTCCTGGGATTGAGCTGTTCAAGCCCCAGGAGGGCAGAAGCCTGTCTGTGAGGAGTCAGCAGCTGGGGCTGCAGTGAACACCTCATAAGACTGCTGTGGCATTACTGGGGTGCCATGGTGAAGCCCCCAGAGAGCATGGAAATGTATAACCAATACTGGAATCAGTATTGGGGTACAATTCCCAGTTGTTAGACACCTCACATGGCCATATTTGGAGTTACCACTGTGAAGCTATATATAGGTATTGACCTATTTATAGTGCACACTTGTAAAATGGGCCTGGACAACGTGCGGCACCCCTGCTAGTGCAGGGGTTCCCTCACATACAGGTACTATGCACCTAGCCTTCAGGGTCTGAAGGCTAGACATATAGGTGACTCATAAGTGACCTGGTGCAGTGAAAAATGGCTGTGAAATAGTGCTTACACTATTTCACTCAGGCTGTAACGACAGTCCTGAAGAAGTGTTTGTATGGCCGCCTTATGGGTGGCAAAAGAAATGCTGCAGCCCATAAGGATCCCCTGGCCGTCCAATGCCCTAGGTACCTAGGTACCATATACTAGAGGGGTCCAGTGTGCCAATTTGGAGTGGAATACTGGGTTATCAGTATGTAAATACAAATTTGGAACCAAAGAGAGCATAAGCACTGGACTTCTGATTAGAAGGACTCCAGTGACACAGTCAAGCATACTGACAAAAACAGTGAGACATACTGACATGTAGGGCACTAACTATAAGCAGTGGGGTCCTGACTAGCAGGATACCAGTGACATAGTCAAAACAAACTGACAAACAGGCCAAAAATGGTGGTAGCCATGCTTGAAAGAGGCTACTTTCTCACACATTTGTGATCGTTCAACGTGCAGGTGTTCCACTGTGTAGGTGGGAATGGCATATTTTCATGTGTAGGGAGTAATGCATTGTGGGAGTTGTGGTGCCTGTCTTTGTGAGTGCTATCTATGCCCTAGGAAGGGACTGTGTGGGGATAGTGGGAGTCGGTGGTGTGGCATGCAGGGTAGGGGCATCAGATGATTGGGGGGGCAGAAGTGTGAGATTGCATGAATTGGAGAGTGATAGGGTGGCAGGGACACATTCTGTACAGGAGTTGTTGGTACCAAGGGAGTTTTGTCGACTTACCAGAGTCCAGTCCTCTGGTTATTTCAGCCAGGCCCTTTGGATGCATGATGTCCAAGACCTTCTCCTCCCATGATGTGAACTCTGGGGCAGGAGGTGGGGGTTCTCCACCAGTCTTGTTGATGGCAATCTGATTTTGTGAAACCATGGAACTCACCTTCCCCTGTAGGTCATTCCACCTCTTCCTGATGTCCTCCCTTGTGCATGAATCGGTGCTCACTGAGATTACACTGTCAATGATCCTCCGCCTTTACTCAATTTTCCTGGCTATGGATATTTGCTGGCCCTGTGCTCCCAACAGTTGTGGCTCTATCCTGATGATTTAATCGACCATGACCCTCAACTGTTCGTCTGTAAATCATGGGAGCTTTTGAGGAGACATGGTGGTAGTGAAATGGTTTGGAGGGGATTTGTGCGCAAGGGTGAGGTGTTTCGGGCTTGATAGGGTGTGGGAGGTACTTAGTTTGATGTGCTGGTGTGTTGTGGTGTTTGTCCTGCCCTCGGTTGGCCTGGCGGTGTCGGAACTGTCGCTGTTTTTGGGCGGTCTTCAGTATGTGACTCGTAATACGGCAGTCGGGATACCGCCATCACTGGTGGTATTTTGGCAGCTACCACCATGGCGGTCTTTAGTTAAAACCGTCAAACTCGACTTTATTCATAGTATATGCAAGAACCTATATAATGATTAAAAGCAGAAAAAGGGTCATATCAGGATAAGTAGTAACACCCAATACTTGGTGGAAAGTTGAGGATACCTACACCAGCGTGAACTAGGTCATTTCACCTGATATGACCCTTTATCTGTTTTTCTGTTTGCAGACAGACCAATGGACTACCAGTGTTGGCGGTCTGAAGACCACCATATTTGGAGTTGCTTTGGATTTCTGCCTGTTTAGGGGCAGAAATCCGACCCCGTTGGTCTGGCTGATGGAGGAAGACAGGCGGTTCCACAGCCATCACCACCTTGTCAACAGGACTCCGCCCGCTGTTTTGCGATGCATTATATGGCGCGGTGGTGTCCTGCATAGCGATGCCGTTCTGGCGGTGGCAGATGCTAGGACCCATCCTCTCCCGGACGACCACCTCGCTGAAACAGGTAAGTGGACCGTCCAAAAGGGTAGGGTGTTGGGTGCATGTGTGTGGTGTGTGAGTGTATGTGTAGCAGAATGGGTGTGCTTGAGTGCGTGTGTGTATGTATGTGGGCATGGAGGTTGTGTGTGTCTGCATGTATGTGGAGGAAATGGGGTTGTGTTGGGGTGTGAGTGAGTAGATGTGTGTATAGGGATGCATGCAAGTGGGGATGCATGTGTGCTAGTCTGCGAGTGAGTGGGGGCGTCTGTGTGTATGCATGTGGATGAGGGAGTGCATGTGTGTGTCTATGAGTGAGTGGGGGTTTCTGTGTGTATGCATGTGAGTGAGTGGGGGTGTCTGTGTGTATGGGTGCAGTTGGGTGGGGGTGTTTGTATGAAAGTGTGCGGATGTGGGGGTGTTTGTATGAAAGTGTGCGGATGAGGGTTTTTTGTATGGAAGTGTGTGGATGAGGGGGGGGTGAATGTATACATGCATGGAGGGGGTGTGCACAAATGCAGAGGGGGTGGGTGGTGTGAATGATTGCGGGGCTGCGTATTTGTGAGTGGGAGTGTGTGTATGTCAGTGTTAGAGTGGATCATGTTGTTAGTATGGATGTGTGCGGTTGGGTGGGGGGTGTTTGGAAGTGTGTGGGCAGGTGGGGTGTGTGTGCATGTGTGTGGACGTGTGGGAGTGCATGTGCCAGTGACTGCACGGCCGGCAGGGTGGCGTTATGGAGGTTTGGCCTTGGCCAAACTGTCCTACTTGTAATGCAGCGGTCTTCACCGCCGGGTCTGCGGCGGTAAGACCGACACCGCAGGTGTGGTGGTCTTAAGTCCACCACACTCGTAATGAGGGTGTAAGTTTGGCATCCTATAATCATTTTTAGTTTCACATCATCCAGTCCTCCTTTCGTTTCTCATTCCTTGCAGTAGCTACGATCAAAAGATTGCCGGTAAAGAGCGCCTTTGTGGGGCCTGTCAGGCATTGCAGTGCTGGCCTGACAAAGATTAAAGCCTGATGATGAAGCATGTCACTCATGAGTGAGTGAGGACATTTATTCTGAACTATGGATATGTGATGATCTAATAACTCCACACCTAGTTGGTTGAGTGGAACTATTTATATCGGCACAGTGTACTTGTATTTGTAACTACTCTATTTTGAAACATTTTTCTCATATCTCCTTGAACTGTTTCTGTCTCCATGTCAAACTGCCTTGCAGTTTCTCAGTAGATTTCAAAATTTCCTTTTTACTTGACAACTTTCCCTCATTTTGCATTTTCTGACATATCCTTTCCAGAAAATCCTTAGTACTCTTACCAGACACTGTTTTTTCTCTGCACATTATCCACCTTATCTTCCTTTTTACTCTCAGTCTTAACCAAGTAGTCTGTTGTTTCTGTTTCTTTCTTCTTTGTATTTTGTCAGGCATTGCAAATCTTTTTTAAATGAAAGTAGATATTTGGAAAACAAATAAAGAATACATTTGCCTCTAAAGAACATAGCATAAAATTAGGCACAGTAAGCGTCTACCTACCCACATCAGTGATCATTTAAGCATCTAAATGGTTGTAGAAGTCTCTCACTATACTTCTATAAATGTGTATACTAGTTACAGTATTCATAGGACATGGTGTGTTCCTTTCTCTCTTACTAACAGGTTTCTTCTATGTTGTGTTATTGTATACATGCCTGTGTGTCTGGGCATATGAGTGTATGCATTAGTGTGTACCGGGGTGTGTTTGTGTGTACATCAGTGTATGTTTGAGTGTAGAAGTGTATGCATCAGTGTATGTCTGACTGTGTCATTGTCTGTATCAGAGTTAGTTTTGGTGTTCCACTATATACATAATTGTGTACCTGGGTATGTCAGTGTATGCATAACTGTGTGCATGGATATGTTAGTGTAGGTATAAGTGTGTGCCTGTGTGTGTGAGTGTATGAATGAGTGTGTACCTGGGCATCTCAGGGTATGCATCAGTGTGTGCATAGGTATGTCAGTGTATGCATTAGTGTGTGACTGGATGTCTCAATGTATGCACCAGTGCATGCCTGGGTATGTCAGTGTATATATAAGGGTTTGTCAGTGTATGTCTTAGTGTCTGACTAGGTATGCCAGTGCATAAATACATGTTTCCTGGGTATGTCAGTATATGCATGAATGTGTACTTGGGTGTGTCAGTGTATGCATCGGTGTGTGCCTGGAGGTGTCAGTATATGCATCAATGTGTGCCTGGATGTCTCCATGTATGCATCCATTTGTGCTTGGGTGTGTTAGTGTAAGCATCAGAGTCGACCTCTGTATCTCAGCTTATACATCAGTATATGCCTGGGTGTCTCACTATATGCATCAGTGTGTACCTGGGCGTGTCAGTGTATACTTCAGTGTTTGCCTGGGAGTGTTAGTTTATGCATCAGTGTGTACCTGGGAGTATTAGGAAATCTATCAGTGTCTGCCTAGGCGTGTTTGTGTATGCATCATTGTGTGCCTGAGTGTGCCAGTGTATACATCACTTTGTGCTGGGGTGTGTCAGTGTATACATCAGTCTCTGCTTGGCAGTGTGAGTCTATACGAGAGTGTGTGTCTGCTTGGCTGTGTGAGTGCATACAAGAGTGTGTACCTCGATGTGTCAGTGTATGCATCAATGACTCCCTGGGTCTGTCAGCGTATACATTAATGTATGGCTGGGTGTGTCAGTGTATGCATCAGTGTGTACCTTCATGTGATATGGGATGCATCAGTGTCTGCCTTAGTGTGTTTGTAAATGCATCACTGTGTGCTGGGTGTGTCAGTGTATACATCACTTGGTGCTGGGGTGTGTTAGTGTATACATCAGTCTCCGCTTGGAAGTATGAGTGTATACAAGAATGTGTGCCTGGGTGTGGATTATATGGATTAGTGACTCCCTGGGTGTCTCAGCTCATGTACTATTGTATACCTGGGTGTGTCACTTTATGTATAAGTGTGAACCTATATATGTTTATGTCTGAGTGTCTGGCTGGGCATGTTAATGCATGCATCACTGTGTGCCTGGGTGTCTCAGTGTATACACTACTTTGTTCCGGGATGTGTTAGTAAATACATCAGTGTCTGCTTGGCAGTGGGAATGTATGCAAGAGATTGTGCCTGGATGTGTCACTGTATGCATCAGTGCCTTCCTGGGTGTGTCAGTGTATGTGGTAATGTATGTCAGGATGTGTCATTATATGCATCAGTGTTTACCTGCATGCGTATGCAGGAGTGTCTGTCTGGGTGTGTTAGTGTATGCATCAATGTGCCCCTGGATGTGTCAGTGTATACACAACTTTGTGCCTGGATGTGTCAGTGTATCCATCACTGTGAGCCTGAGTGTATCAGTGTATACATCAGTTTCTGCCTGGGTGTGTTAGCGTGTGCATCACTGTTTTTATCAATGGCTGCCTCAGTATGTCAGCATATGCATCACTTTCTGGCTGGGTGTCTCAGTGTATGTATGAGTGTGTTCTTGGGAATCTCATTGTTCACATGAGTGTATGCCTCATTGAGTCAGTGTATAGATAATGGTTTGCCAGGATGTATTATCACATGCACTGGTGTTTGAGTAGCTGTGTCAATTTGTATATTGATGTATGCCTGGTTGTTGTTACTCTCAGGAAATGCTTGTTTCGCCTGTACTGGTCACTGTGCTTTTCCTTACTTTCATCACATTCCCATCATTTATATTTCCTTTTTACTGTTTGTGAACATGCTGTTCACTTTCATCCACCTAATATACACTCATGCCTTTTCTTATCCATTTTTACTAAAACTTCACTTTAATTCATATACCTGTTAAATGTCTTTGTTGGTCTGTATATTTTTCTGTCAGTATCAGTTAGAATTTCTTCTCACTGAAAATGCAAAAAAACAAGCAGAAGAATGCTACACCACTCTCATTAAAGGCAACCATTAATCACAAACCTTTTAACTTTGCTTTCAAGGTTACTCAAACAGAAAACCAATCACAAATTCTGTTTCATATTCAAATTATGTTATACCTCTTCTGGAATCGTCAGTTTAGTTAACCCTTCCTAACACTCCTCTAAAGAAAGCTCAATTTGGTAGGGGTTTTGGGTGGATCCGCGGGTCCGCCACAACGCCCGACGCAGCCCCGTGTAACATCATGGCAGATCTGCAGATCCACATGGAGCCCAAAAATAATTTTTACAATCTCTTCTTAAACAATGTCATTTAAAGTACACTCTGTATAAAAAAAACTACATTTGTACCCACAAACTCCTTCTTCACCATTTTTCCTACTACCACTGTGACTTCACATTCTAGTCTTTTTACCCCCTTTCCACCCATGCTCCTGTAGCTCTGTCACCACGGTAACCAATTTTTAAATAATTTCTAATAGCAGTAGGTCACAAGTTCACAACACTTTCTGAGAGCAGCATGCTAACTTTTAAACCAACCATAGCAGGAGTAGTTGAGACTTTGGAAATATAAACATATACCAAACATCATTACTTTTTTGTTATTTCACCAAAGCTAGTCACATATGTACTTAGTTTTACCTTACTATTACTACCTACTTTTAGGCACCAGCATATTTACACCATTCAATCAATTTGATCTTTTAAATTGTATGTGCTAAGCTCCAGTTTAACTGCCTTTCATTTGAAATCTGCCTCATTCAGCTGCCACCTTCTCCAATATGCTACTCCAGCTTCCCTCCAAAGTGCTCAGAGTGTCAGTTATGGGTCATAGCTTTGTGTTTTGGGCCCGAAAGAGTGCTAGAAATGTGGTATGAACAAGGACCTGGGTTTACCTAATGTGGATATTTCTCGGGTTGTCCTAAGAGGATTAAAGTGGCATCAATTGCTCCCTTTGGTTGAAAGTATTCTGGATTTTCAACATCCAGCCCTCATGATTGTGCACAGTGGGGGCAGTGACCTTTGGCACAGTTACTCTGGTAGGACTGGAAATCCTAATGAAAGATACCATTGGTAAATTAATTGTACTTTTCCCATACACTGCCTTTGTTTTTTCTAACATTTGTCAAAGGCAGAAGTGGAAGATGTGAACTGATTTTTGTCCACAGATAGACAAATCGAGGAAACATCTTAATAAAACTGTTTCTGCATTCCTCAGAGACCACAACATGGTCTCTATATACCACAATAGCTCACACTTTGATATGGAAGGTATATATAGAAATGATGGAGTTCACTTGACAGGGAAAGGCAACAGGGTGTTCCTGCAGAACTTGAAAGACTTCACACTCTTTCATGTGTAGTTATCACCTACACATCATAAACACAATGGCTCTTTTCAGAGCCAATCCTTTTACCATAGACATATTTAATCATTTTTTAGTTCCTATTTTTTTTTAAATCTCACTCGAATCTGCAGATCCATTGCAGATTCACAAAAAGAAAGCACTCATCCACTACACACCAACAACACAACAGTATATGCCAGTGGTTGTTTAATGGTTTTATATGAGTGAGTGTGTCTGTCTGGGCGTGTGAGTGAGTGTCAGAGTCTCTGTTTGTGTGTCACAGTGGGTTTGTATATACCCGTGCCCTAAGGTGACTGTAACTTGCTCCTTCGCCATGCACAGTTTTAACATCAATAATTTTATTGCAAATGTTGCCGTTCTATTATGAATGATACAACAACAAAAGTACACTGTTCCAAGCAAGAAAGGACTAGGGAGACTTGAACAATCAGGAGCAAGTACCCTCAAGCATCACAGTGGATGACTAGCATCATCATCGGGTAATGCTCCACGCCAGGCCGGCGGTGCAGTGCCTGACGGGCTCCCCAACAGCCTTTACCCGATGATGATGCTAGTCATCCACTGTGATGCTTGAGGGTACTTGCTCCTGATTGTTCAAGTCTCCCTAGTCCTTTCTTGCTTGGAACAGTGTACTTTTGTTGTTGTACTATTGTTGGGAGAGTGTACCCTGGATCATTTCAATCTCCCGGTCCCCCCCACTCTCTTTATCTTTATCTATTATGAATGATGTCATACAGGATGTCATTACTGATGTATTATGTGGGGTAAGTAGCAGTGCATGGTGAGGGCATGAGTTATAGTTACCTTAAAGCACGAGTTATATTTTCTTTAGATAACTATAACTGTTGAATTTCTAGGCTTTTGTGCGTAAAAAATCTGAACCTAACTATAACGTTCTCCTAACCTTTGTTTTTTTGTGATTTTCTAAGGTTTTTTTAAATTCTCTTTCCTAACTACAACATCCCTGTAGCTTTTGCTTTTTTCAGCAAGTTTTAAAGATTTTTTTAACATTAAGTAATGTTTAATTACCTTACATTAATCTAATCCCTGCTGTGCACAGCCTTTGGTCGTGCATGGCAGGGACTGGCCGCAGAGCTTGGCTTGTGGCCACTCCCTGCACCCAATCCCTGTAGACACCCAACCCCGCACCACACACGGCCTTAGGCCATGTGCAGCAGGGGTTAGCTGTAGAGCCTGGACTGTGACCAGGCCCTGCACACAACCTCCAAGCCCCTTGTATGCTCCTAACCCTGTGCCATGCATTGTCTTTGGCTGTGGATGGCTGGGGTAGGCCGCAGGCACCCACCCCCATGCCTTGTATGCCTTTAGCCGTGCTCGGTTGGGTGATAGCCATAGGGCCTTGCCAGCAGCCAGGCCCTGTGACCCACCCCATCCCCAATGGCCACCCAATTACTAAAAGGGTAGGGATCTTCATGACCCCGGGGACCAGTGGGAAATTACTCTGGTAAAAAAGAGAGGGGGCCCAATATAGAGCCCCAGGGACCATCACCTCCTGGATCTGCACTGTGCACAACAAAGGAGAGGGCTGAACTGCCCCCCTCCTAGAGCCATATATGGCCCTGGTGACTGCCACCCCCCAGGGCCGGATCCTGCTATCTCCAGAGGTGCCCACCCTCAAGAGATAGGTGTTTGCTTTTGCTTGATGGGAGCTGTGACAGCTTCCACCAAGCAAAAGCAAATGCTCCACTTCCAGCAAGCGGGAGCTGTCAAAATGCACTTGCTTGCTGGTAGCAAGTGTTTTTATCCAATTTTACACCTTGAAGTTATCTGTAAACTTTGATGGAAGTGTTTGCATCCTTGCTTTTATCAATCACAATATCTCATAATTTACCTTGCACCACACTTTAAGAGTAACTTTAGAAGGGGTACTAAGATAAGCATTATGAGGGCAGTCCACTTTCAGCTTTCTTAGTATAGCCCAATATATATCTGTCTACCATAGCTCTATCCATTTGCAGCCAATTTTATTGGATTCTCGTAGGGACTACTCGGAAATCACTCTCAACTATGCCGCTTTGTAATATAAGTGAAATTCAGGTAAGGCTAGGCCACCTGAGTCTTTCAGTAGTCTCAACATTTTGTACGGCAGATGAGCTCTGCAGATTTGCCAGACAAAGAGGGTTATTAAGGAGTGGGTTATTAAGGAGTGTTTACATGTTAAGGAATGAAGTTGCTGCCACCAGTTTAATGTTTTATTTGGTTTCTTGGATGCTGTTGGGAAAGCCACTGCCCTTTCTCTGTTGGCGATAGAGCTCCCAGTCGGGCCTTCCCAGTATCTCTCAAGGTTGCTGAGTCTCTGGGTTTGACACTCCCACCAAGGCTGCTGCATCCAAGAGTTCTGTTAAGTGGTGCATTTTGTTTTGAAAGTCCAAAACAAGGCCAAATGGATAAGTCCAGTGAAATGTGATGCAATCATGAAGAAGTTTATCTGTAACTGGGCGAAACTGCAGGCGACTGGCCAACATTGCAAGGGCAATGACTTGAAAAAAAAAGCATGTGACACCTTGAAATGAGATTTCTTCCATTTTTCATGCAGCCTGTAGATTTGCATCAGATACCTTAAAGGAGTGGAGTTTTACAAGAACATCATAAGGGCATTTTCCACCTCCAGAGGCTTGTGGGCCCACTCTATGGACTCTTGAGTTTTACCTACGCCTGCTCATCTCCCAACCATTCAGAAAACAGGCCTATTGCAAATCCTGTAGGTCTGGGCCTTCGGAACTTTCTTCCAGATTGCAAATTTGAATGTTGTCTCACTGAGACCTGTTTTCTAGATCCTTACATTTCAGGATAAAGGCGTGAAGCTGCGTACGAAGGAGGATACTTGTGCCACTGATCTGGCCAACTAGTTGTTCAAGCTCTTGTACTTTAGTATTGCAGTCCGGTGCTTGAGTGCCCACTGAGTCCACATCTTGTTGTAAGGAGGCAAGTTTAGTATAGGGGTGGGCGATAAATTCCGCTCTGCAAACAGAGTTCATAGAGTTTTGCACAACTCTGTACTCCGTATGGAGCCCGGAGTTCCAAAAAACTTTGCATAGCGGAGTTTTTCTTCTCGCGCGGATTTCTCAACATGGTTGGTTGCAGTAGGTTGCTACTGCTTGCCTTGAGAAACCTGCCACTTGCATCGAGGTAGCTGCCATTCATGGAGAAAATCTACTCAAGCAGCAGAAAGAAGCAGCACCCTCTTGTCCTGTGCATTGTACTGTTCTCTCTGATTTCACAGTGCAGGATAATCTCCTGGCGCTAACAATCAACGCAAGCAACGTGACTTACCGCACTCCGCCACTCGCGGAACTCCAGGGAGCATAGGAGAGTTTTTTCTGCACATTGCGGATCTCCGTGGAGCAGAACTCTGTGAACTACACCCAGGCCTTGCTTAGTATTAATGTTAGATTTGAAAGTTTCTAGTGAGGAGGTTAAATCGGCCTTCAGTTCTTCTCAGAGATCACTTTCAAAGTTTTGTAGGGAGGATAGGAGGTTTTACTTGGTGAGGGCCATTGCGTTGCTCGTCCCTAGCCTCCGCCGACGCAAAGTAACTTGACACTCTATTAAACTGAGGCTTTTTTGGAGGCATAGCGGCAGCAAGTGAGGTTAGAGGGAGTGGTTATAAATTGAGGGCAGTTACAGAAGGTGCGTTGAATGATTAGGAGGCAAGCAGTTCATCTTTGCTTTGCTTTCTAGTTGTGGCTTTTCACGCATGATGCAAGATGCCTGTCAAACATTTCCCATGGCATTTTACATTGTTTCACAGTTCATAGGGTGGCCTCAAAATCAATGTGACAACTGTGAGGTTAGTGGAGCATTCAGGCCTTGGGTTTCACACTGTGCACCAGGTCACTTTCTTCCAAGAGGTCAAGGCACCCGGCCCTTTACAGTGAGGGTTCATCTAATCTGCAGGCCTTCAACAAGGGGGAAGAATCAAGCCGCCTCAATGGGAGTTATAGGGTGTGGTCCTTGGGTCTCCAATTTGGCCAAAGGTGCAGAAAAGAGAGGGTACTTGTCTTTGATCAGCAACTCATGATGAGGGGCCTGGTACTGGGGTCCACCACAGACTTTCTACTGTGAACGGTGCTGACATTTTTTAATTAGATTCAAAGAGCAACAGAAATACTGGTGGGGAACATCCAGGGGTGGGGGGCCCTCGCTGCATATATTTGTCACCTATGTTTGGGCCTTAAAGTAAGAGGCCACCATTACAGTCATCACAGCTCGCCACATGGCGGGACTGACATTTTGAGGTCAGTAGTCAGGGTCCAAGCATTGCTGCTGTTAGTTGAGTGGTCTGAAGCAGGATATACCCTGCAGCTCTGCTCAGTTCTGTCACTCTACCTGGTTATTGCCCAGTGTGCCAGAGGCTAGTGAAGCCAGTCTCATTGCTGTCACACCCCTCAGGTAAGTCGCAAGCCTGCCGTTGGATGTTGTGGGCCCTCCAGCTCCACAATGCTGCTTCATTTGAACTCCAAAGTGCCCTTGAAAGCCTCCTTACCTCAATTTATGGCCCCCAAATGGTCCAGATGCCGGGTAAGTTATGGTGGCGCAAGCTGATGGCCGCACTCTGTCCATCAAACCCACAAGATGGGGCTGCACCACGACCTATACACTCACGGCCTATATACACTAGCAAGGTGGTATTTTATTCTCTGCTTTTCAGTCCTCCAGTGGCAAAAAGCAGCCTCCTACTCGCCCCACATCGCAGGGAGGTTCAGTTTGCTGCAACAGGTCAGTTGCCTTGATTTTCTTTTGCTGGTGCAGAAGAGCCCATGTGGATCATGTTCACTCGGCCCTCTTGTTTGGCCACACCCCCTGAAATAAATATTTTTTATTAATTATGTCATATTACTGAGTAGTGATAGTCAGGATCGTGTTTCCATAGGAAAGACCTTTTTGAGTTGCCTTTGGTGCCGTTTGACAAATCCCCACCAAACTTCCCAATGAAGTGCTACATTTTTACTAGCTTCTCGTGGAAGGTTTGGGGGTGAGTCATCAAGTATAGGCAGAGAAAATGTGTTTTCCACATTCATTTTTCCACAGGAACTTTAGACACAGCTACATCCCAAACTGCTAAACGGATTTACACCAAATTTGGCAGAGACCTAGATCTCAGTCCAGAAAGAGTGCTTATTGTGATTTGGTGTAAATCCATTCAGTAGTTTTTGAACAATTAATAGTCAAAAACTGTATATGCCATGCTTTGGCAGCTGTGCGGATCCGACAGATCTCATGTTGAGATCTCATTGGCTGCCACCACCTCAACCAAGAAGTGGTGGCAGCCATCTTAGAACTCAGGACCCAGCCCCCAATGTGCTGCTTGGTGGCTGCCCACCTATTATTAATGGAGGCCCTGGGGGATGGGGTACTTGAGTCCAAAGTAGTCTCAAGAATGGGGCCATTTGGCCCACCTTCCTCTTTTAAAAAAAATGTACAGCAGTGGGGGATTGGGTCCCGAGGCCTAATAAGGCACTGGGAGGAGGGTCGTGTGTCCCTCCCCCTAGAATTGTGCCCCAGAGGATGGGGTCCCCAGGGCCCAAGAAGGCTCAGAGAGGCCATATGGCCAAGCCCCTACTGCTCATGGCCGAAGGCAGTGCACAGTGTCTGGTTGGATGCCTGTGGGAGGCTGGCCACAAGGCTTGGCCATAGGCCAGGCTCTGTGTCCAACCCCTGCTGTGCACAGCCAAAGGCAGTGTGCAGAGGGAGTTGGCTGTCTGCCAAGGAGTTGGCCACAGAGCATAGCTGCAGGCCAGGCCCTACGGTCAACCTAACAACATGGGATTGGCTGCCTGCAGAAGGTTGGAAGCAGGGCCTGACCGTAAGTTGGCTTTACAAATGGTTACAAAATATTACTTCACATTAAAAAAATGCTACAAACTCACCGAAAAAACAAAGGTTAAAGTAATGTTTTAGTTAGGTGAAGTGTTCAGTAGCAATGTAACATTTTAAGCTAAAAAATAACTGGAATTCGCCAGTTATAGATATCTCAAGTAACTATAAATCATGCCCTAAGGTAATTATAACTCGCACCCTTGCCATGCATTGCTAATTACCCCACATATTCCATCACTCATGACATCTTCTATGGCATCATTGATGATAACACTGCAACTATGGCATTTAAATGATTGATGTTAAACTGTGCATGGTGGGGTTGCGAGCTATAGTTACCTCAGGGCACACAATATAGTTACTTGAGATAAGTATAAGTGGTGAATTTCAGTGTTTTTTATTTTTAAATGTTACATTACAGAACATTTCACCTAACTATAATGTTACTTTAACCTTTGGTTTGTTTTCACTGACAAAATAGTTAAAGGGACATTATAGTTTGGTGAAAATGTCAGTTTAAACATGCTGTTTTAAACAAACAAAATCACTTAAAATCATCAGTTATAGTTATATCATATGACTATAACTTGCGGCCCCATGCACAGTTTTGTCATCAATTATGTCACTAGGAATGTTTTAGTGATACTATCAATGATGTCATAGAACATTTCAGGAGTAATGTAATCTGTGGGATAATTAGCAGTGCATGTGAGAGCATGAGTAATAGTTACCTTAAAGCTCGAGTTATAGTTACTTGAGAGAACCATAGCAGGTGAATTGCAGTGGTTTGGGGTATTTAAGATGGAATTTTTACCTAACAATAAAGTCTCTTTAAACTCAGTTTTTTTATTGAATTTTGAAGGTTTTTCTTAATGCAACGAAAAAAATAAGTATCATGCCTAACTATGATGTCACTTTAAAATTAGCTTTTTATGTACATTTCTAAGGTTTTATCAATGTAAAGAAATGTAATATTACCGTACGTAAAGCCAACCTCTTCGGTTGTGCACAGGGATGGGTTGGCTACATGGCCTAGCCTGTGGCCAGCCACTTCCAACCCCAACGGACAGCTACCCTCTGCCATGCACATCCTTTGGCTGTGTGCAGCAGGAGTTTGGCTGCAGGAACTGGCCTGCATCCAGGCCCTGCAACCAAACACCCCACCTCTTCTCTCCCACTCTGCTCTCCCCTTTCGCCTGTCCCTCTCTTCCTATGCCCCGATTTATAAAACAGATCTATCATCTCTAAAACTGACCAATAATTTTAATTAAATGTATATTTCAATAATACACACAAAGCAGTGTTCATTAATAATGAGTACTTTAAAATATTTAATAAACATTCATTAAAATACAGGTATGTGACTCTTTCTTTTTACATAGATTTTATTATTATATTTTTAAGTGACAAATGTTACAAAATAGTCAGAGACCTTTTTGAAAAAAAATCTCTGAATCTGTCTTTTAAAATTTTTAAGCCCAAAAAAATACAATCATGAAAACAACCACAGGTGGGCCTTGCATATTTTTCTACATCTTCGGGCCGTAAAAAAAAAATGAAGGACATTATTTGTCCCTAGACGGTGCTGCATTCCCAGCTGAAGATCAAAAGCTCCATCTTGGGAAGTGTTTTAAAAAAATATGGTTAGTTCTCCTGGGTTTATGGTTTCAATGACACAGGAGAAATACTTTTTTTTCTAATGTTTTTGGGCATCTGCAAAACTCCCTGGAGCCACCCACAACATTAAACAGAATTTGGTGGTGCCCCAGCACCCTTCAAGAGACATCACCAAAATCTAAAAATATGGAAATAGCTCTCTTATGATGGGGCATTCCTTGAAGGAGCAGTGAATAATAAGTGAGCGACTGATGCTGCTCATTTATTAATCACCATTTGGGTTCTTTTACATTTTTATTGGTGTCCCAGTCTCACACAGGATGCCCACTGTGTTTGTTTGATAGAGGGTTGCAGGGGGGAGCTCCAGGGCCCCCACAGCCCCACCTGCTCCCTGTTCCTGTAGAAGCTGGCTTTATTTTTTTATTTTTGTTTTTTTAAGTGGGTGTACCCTGATGCTCTCCCGGGGCACCCCACAGCTGGTCCCTAACTGGGGGCTGAAGGGGAAGACCCAGGGCCCCAGCAGCCCCATCAACCCCCATGCCTGTACCCATAGAGGTACAGCTGGAGCCAGCATTGCTCCCACCCAGCAGGAGCAGTTTTTACTTAGCTCCCATGGGCTGGGAGCAATTGACTGAATGAGAGGGTGGGGCAAGTAAAGATTTTGATATCCCACTGAGTGGCAGCAGCGTTGTGCTCCCCCTGGTGGGAGAATATTTCACGTTCACTGCCACGCTCTTGAGCAATGTAGTAGATGGTGTCCTGGGGGTTGGGGTCCCTGGGACACAGTCCTGGCCCCGAGGGATGGGGTATTTGGCGCCATTGCATAGTTCTTGAATGGTCTCACCTCCTGAGAAATTCACACCAAATCACAAAAACACTCTTTCTGGACCAAGATCTAGCGTTTTGCTAAGTTTTGTGTAAATCCATTCAGTGGTGTATGCTGTAGCTGTTTCTAAAAGGTCCTATGGAAAAATTAATTGGGAAAATGTGTTTTGGGAAGCCCCTTTTACTTGGCCCTTGCTTGAAGGGTCACCCCGAAACTTTTCCAGGAAGGAACAAAGGTGAACTTGCTTTGGGAATGTTTTGTGAGTTTTCGTCAAACAGTGTCAAAGATATGAGGAACCAAAAAATGCATTTGCTATAGAAATCAGATCCTAACTATAACTACCCAGTGGAGACTGCAACTGGGTAATATATATATGTTCGCAGCTAGACGGTCCTTTTTTGTTGCACTAGGCATCTTATTAATCTTCCAAGCTGCCACTAATGCTGTTTTAAAAAAGTCTATTTGTTTCCCTTTTACCTGTTCTAATTGGGGCATGTTAAAATTACATATTTGGGGGCATTTTTTAAACACTTGAAGAATTTTTGAACTGGTTGGCAGTAGTGTGTTTAAATCATGTGACCAGGAAGTGTGCTGTCCGATTTATGAGTTAGCAATCCAGTTTCTCTGACACACTGCTATTTAAGTGAGGGCGCTGTGCTGTGACAGCTGGATTGCTGCCACACAGTGATTTTTTGTTGGACTAGGCACCTTATTAATCTTCCAGGCTGCTACTAACTGTGTTTTTATAAAATCTATTTGTTGCAAATCTTTAAATCTTGGGAACAGGGTCTTACACTCTGATCACTGCGGTTTCTCTCTCCCGACCCCCATAGCACTGACCGCCAGAACAAGCCCTGTATCACAACCTCACCACTCTTTCAAACATTTCTTACTAAACTGCAGATCACTGGTAAAGCATGAAAGCAAAATAAATGACTTTCTTGAGGAGCATAAGCCAGATACAATCTTTTTAAATGAAACTTGGCTCAATGAGGACTCCACCCCAGATATACTGCAGGTCATCTTACAAGTTTTGTCCGTTGTTAGGCAAGTCAGGCAGTTACAAAGAGGGGGTGGGGTTGCGATAATCTTTAAAAAAAGATCTCCAATGCTCCTTTTTTGGACTCTCTATTGAGGGCTGTGCATCTTCCTTTTTCTCCCTGGCTCTTTCTAAAAACTTTCTGTGTCAGGAGTTTTTATTTACTGAGCCCCAGGACCTCTGCTGAATTTCTCCACCCTAGTAGTTGACACATTTTCCCCTCTAGTTATGCGGTTTTCCAATCTGTTGGTACTAGGCAATTTTAACACCTACTTTGAGGACACCAATTGCCCAGCTGTGAAAGCTCTAGTTGAGGACATAGAAAGTCTTCAACTTCTCCAACTTGCCTTTTCCCCTACACACAGATTAGGGCATGTTCTTGACCCTATATTTACCAATATGGCACAAGTTGAAACTTTGCCCCCTTTCCCTCTGGCATGGTCAGATCATCTTGCCATTCCCATAAACAAATCCCATGTTAAAACACAAGTGAGCTCTGAGACGCTTAATCAAGCACTCGATAATCTCTGCGTGATCAGGAACAACTACGTTGATAAACCCAACACCCAATTTGATGGCTGGCTCAGAGGAGCACTACACCAGATCGCCTCTCTCATAAAACAAGTTGCATGTGGAAATAAATACTCAGCAGGTTGGTTCAACAATGAACTCTTGGTCCCTAAAAAGAAAAGGTTGAGGCTCGAGTACCTTTGGCACAAAGTCTATGATCCAGGCTGCATGGATTAATTCAAGATGGCTTTAAAAGCATATCACCTGCTCATCAACCAGTTTCGCCAACATTATTACTAAACAAATTATAGCCATCAATAACTCCTTTCGCGAAATCTTCCAGATTGTTAAATCTCTTACCTCACTATCTTCAGTCTCACCCTCCATGCTCCCTTTTGACCTCCTTTTTCTCTGAAAAAGTGGAGAACATCTATGTCACCTTTCCGGTGGAAGCCAAAAACCACCCATAGCTGAAGGCATGGTTTAACCCCTCAGTTGACAATCTCAAGCTTCGGCATTTCAGTCTTATCCAAATCGAGGAACTTACATCTCTTTGCTCTACCATTAAATCTGGGTCCCTAGCAGACCTAATTTCCCTCTCCATTTTGGAGCAGGGCAGGAAACTATTCAGCCTGTTGTGTGTGAACCTATCAATCTCTCTCTGTCCTCTGGATGTGTACCCCAGCAGTGGAAACACGCTATAGTGGTACCTCTCGTACAAAAACTTCTACTTACCCCTCTAAGCATAAAAATAATTGACCTATATCACTGCTACCTCTGTTTTCTAATATTACAGAGAAACACATGAATAGACAGCTTTCCAGCTATCTGGAGGACAGCAATCTCCTGCACAGAACTCAATCTGGCTTCCTCCCCTTTTACAGCACCAAATCCACCTTGTTGCTTGTCTCCAAGTTGGCCCGTCGGATCTTGGACGAGGGTGACACTGCAGCCATTTCTATGCTGGATCTCAGTGCCACCTTCAACACTGTATTCCATAACATCCTGATCAAGAGGCTCTGGAACTGTGGCATTGGCTGCAATGCGCTGCTCTGGCTAACCTCATTCCTGCAGTGACGTACCTTTCAGGTCTCTCAAAAAACATTACACCTGATGGTGTAGTCCCTGCAGCAGGGAGTACCGCAGGGATCCTCTTGAAACTCAACTCTTTTTATTGTATATGTCGGCCCTCTGGAAGATTAATTGAGCATTATGGTTTGACCATTATTTCGTACATTGATGCCACAGAAATTGTTATCCCTCTATTGTATAATAGTAAATCTGTGGCTTATTTCATATGCTCATGCCTATCAGAGGTTGTGGCGTGGATGCACCTAAACTGCTTAAAACTGAATGATGAGAAGACTAAGGTATTGGTTCTGGGTAAGCACCTCAACATCTGGTCCAATGCTTGGTGGCCTGATAACCTAGGCCCTCTGCCCCCTTTCAAGTGCAAGATAAAACATCTGGGCATCTGGTTTGATGAAAAACTCTTCTTTAATGCCCAGATTACTGCCCTCACAGTGAAATGTTTTGGGATGCTGAGATCTTTGAAGAAAATTCTCCATCCAATACCCGAATATGCCCAAAAAACGATGATCAAGGCTCTGGTGATATCCAGGCTGGTCTACTGCAATGTCCTCTATCTAGTTCTCAGAACAGGCTTCAAAGGGTCCAGAGCGCTACTGCTCGGGCACTGCTCAAGATACCCAAAATGGCGGCTATCAGTTCTGTACTAAGAAAATTACACTGGCTGCCAGTGAGGCAAAGAATCACCTTTAAAGCACTCTGTTACTGTTATAAGGCTCTTCTTTTCAAGGCTCACACTATCGTTAGTCGATGGTGAAACCTCATGTACCATCTAGGAGCCTAAGATCAACTGGAGCAAAATGGGTCATTATTCCAAAATTCAAAAGAGCCAGAATAGGAGGCTGCTCCTTTGGCCTTCTTGCACCCAAAATCTGGAACTCTCTTCTTGTGACAATTCAGTAAGCCCCACCCAAAACCTTTTTCCGAAAAAAACCAAAACCTGACTTTTTAGATCTAGATAAGATCTATCCTGTGGGATGGGCAACATTATTTTGCAGAGTCAGCATCCTAGCATTGGGACACTTTTTTAAGTAGTAACTATATGCTTTATATATAGCTGGGTCTGGTGGCTTATTGGACTAATGCATCCACTGTAGGGGCTTTTGTTTGACCTCATGGTCCCAGATTTAAATCCTGGTAGGTCCACTCAGCCCTTCATCCAAGTTCTGAGGTTGATAAAATGAGTACCATTGAGTTAGGTAAAAATAAACATCTGCTATTCAGCGCCAAGATGCCTACGGGTGAACGTGCGTTTTATAAATACACATGTTATGCTATACATATTCCCTGAAAAGCCAAAGGTTACAGTTGGGTTGACGTTTTACCCACACAAAACCATAGAAATTCAGCTCTTATAATTATACTTATATTAAAAAACTATAACTCGTGACCTAAAGTTGCTTAATGGCACAAGTTCTATTTTCTTCAGATAAGTGTAACTCTAAATATACTTATAGCAGCTGAATTTCTATAGTTTTGTGGGGGGAAAACGTCAACCTAACTATAACGTCCCTGTATCCTTTGGTATTTTTCAGTGAATTTCTCTGAGTTTAATGTAAAGTAATAAATAATTTCTGTACTTTTATACACCCACCACCACGCATGGACAAAGGGATTGGCTACATGGCTTGGCCTGCAGCCAGGCGCTGCCAAAAACCCTGTGTAGGCACCCAACCCCACGCTGTGCAGGGCTTTCAGCCACGTACGCGGGGGGCATGGTGAGTGAGTTTTTTTTCCCATTGGTATTCAGATCTGTGGATCCATCACAGATTTACAATGAGGAGGTCATGCTGTGTGTCGCGGTGGATCAGCAGATAGGCAAAACAAAACTGGCCAATTTTTTGCCCATGAGCGGGTCCCTCATAGAACCCTCCATGTTTTCTTTGAGGATACCGCTCTCATGAGTGTTTATGTGTGTCTTTTTTTTTTTTTTTTCCCGGGGCCCAAGCCAAGAAACAAAATGGCAGCTGCATCTTTCCTTTCAGGTCTTGGCCAGGCAATCAGGGCCTTGCTTTTCGCCCGGATCCGCGGGTACCCATGGTTACCTGACGATCTCCTGCGGGCCTAGATATCTATAGTTTTTTTCCCTTTAATAACTCCAAAACTACTGAACACTTTTACACCAAATTACAAAATGGGCTCTTTCTAGACCAATATCTACCTTTCTGCAAAATGTGGTGTAATTCCATTCAGTGGTTTAGGCTGTAGTTGTGTCTAAAAACTGCAAAATCCCCATACGCGTTGCATGGGGAAATGGCATTTTAGGACCCTCCTTTTTTATCCATCCCCGCTTGACAAATCACTTTGAAACTTTTCAGACAGCAGCTTAAGTACATTAGTTTTGAAAAGTTCATGAAGATTCATCAAAGGGTATTTTTGCATTTTTTTCGAAGATATTACTGTCCACAATATAATTTTTTCGATATTTTTGTCATTTTCATTGTAAGTATAGGAACATGATATTGAGGTAAACAATATTTTTGACCTGATATTCTTGTTAACAATATTGTTTATCACAATATTTTTTCATTTAATCAATCCCTGGTAACAGTGCCAAAGGTGGATCACTACATCTGTATTGGACTGATGGTGCATCTAGGGAGGGGTTAAGCCTCACAATATATCGACTTCAATAAACAACATCCCACCCGTGAGAGTAGAGAGAATTAGAACCAGGGCAGATTAGAGCCCTTTTCTAGCATTGTTGGAGCCACATGTAGAGATCATAGAGTCAAGAGTTGATAATGTAATTTGCCACAAATGCCAAAAATGCTACCCTCTCGATTGGTACATCTTGCTTCTAGGTTAAATATTAGGTCTCTGCCAAGCAGAATCGTCTTGCCTCGCATCTTTGAAGGGGTATTAGAGTGATATTGTGTTGTGAATCAATATGATTATAACCTGTGCCTATAATTCATCAACTAGTGAGTCTCCTGCCACAAAATTATATCATAATCTTTCCTGTGTAGCCAGTTAAACTGTGACTGATATCCAACTGGCAAATCCAACCCTCATACATTCAGTAATACCAGCTTACGTGAGCCCGTCTGCAGGGTTTACATAAATCCCTTCCCTGTCCTTCGATTTTATCATTCCTGACTGGCCTAACAAGATAATACGAGAGTGCAGCTGGACCTTCACTAAAAATATGAAAACCACCCACCTCTCAGAGCAATAATCAAGTCATTCTTTCCAATAAGGCAATACTGAAGATGTTATTCAATAATAGCAGCGTTCTGCATGCCCTCTGAGGATTGACAAAAGCTGAAAAAGAAAGAATAAAGAACAAATTGAACCCTGTAAGAGTGTTATATAACACTGCATTCTAAGCCAAAGATTTCTAACATTTAGCAATAAGGAAATAAGAGAGGGAAAGGCTGCAGAGGCATGGTCTCCTTCGCTCCTCCCCCTACAACAGCTAGGAGTCAACACTTGTGTTAGAAATATTTTCACATAAGTTGTAATTAATCATCTCAATGTCCTGAAACCTCCAACAATTTCAACTAAAGAAAGCATTTCTGGGGTGTGTGGCCTAGCCAGCCAAGATGGCAGACACACCCTGTTAGAGCTCTGGCTGTCAGCCCGCTCATCGGCCTCCATCTAGATAGGACACCCAGCAAGGTGGCTGTTGGCATTCTTTGGTGACTCCCGCACCTTCCCACATGGCAGCCCTGACCTCATTGCAGCCATCATTGCCCCCTGGCCTCACCACAAGTCTGGACCCTGTGGCCTAGGACCAGTGGCAGCACCCCTGCCAGCAGCACAAGCTGCAAACCTTGCTCAACGAAAGGATAATAAACTATGTTTCTTTCTCCTTTTGTTGTGAAAGGGGAGGGGCATTGGGGGTGACGAGCAGTGAGGGGAGTGCACTGTACAGTCCCTTCAGAGCGCATGTGTGTTTGGCCGGCCGTCTCGGGCCGGCCAAACAGACATGAGCAGTGTGCTCTCTCCAGCCCGGCACTGTGTTGCCGGGCTTGAGAGAGCAGGAACAGGCTCCAAGTCTGCCTGGGAGCGCCATGGCTGGGTGCTCCAAGCCAATCCTAAAGCTGCTTTGAGCAGCATCAGGATTGGCCGCAGAGCAGGCTGGGAGCCTATGCCTGCTTGTTGAGGAGACAACGGAGGATCTTTGGCGCGGCCGGAGGTAAGTTTTTTTAAATTTACGATATTCATTTTTTATTAATGCCCCTCCCTCACCCCCGCCCCGCCCCCTGTAACTCCCGCGAGCCGTGACTGCCTAGGACCCTTGGGGAATTGGTTTTGGGTCACATAGCAGTTCCAACTGCCTCACACGTGGGACCCTCAGCAGTGACCTGAGGCAGATCCCGGTACCAGCTCCCCATTTCTGGGCTCACACAGCACTGTCAGCATGACCAGACTGAGAGCTGTCTGACTTCCTACACCCTCACTCCCCCTCCCTGCATAGGTGCCAGATTCGAGGTGCGCTAGGGCATTGTCTGTGGCATTGTTCAGCATTATAACAGAGGCCAGAAGATTGTCTCAACTGCGTCATTAGACCAGTTGCCACATGGTTGAAGACCTCATGGCCCCTATGATGACCCTAGCTGGGCCCCAGCCCATATATTCATTCTTAAGCTCCAATCAATCCTGTCAGGGCTCAAGATGACTGTTACCACAAATTGGCCTGTTATGGCAGGGCCCCCCCTTATAATACACATGGAGGTCCCAGGATGTGACACTATATAGAAGTGGGCCTTTCCACAGTGACTCCCTGCAGGGCTCCATTGGGCCCTGGCGTAACCCACATTTCCATATTCATAGGGCCCCCCTCTCCCACTTCACCATTCATATTGGGTGTGGGGGAGGGAACATCGCACGGCAGACCCTAATGCCCTGGGCCCTGTGTAGCTGGGAGGTTGGCTCCCTTGTTGCTTCCACTCTGAGCCCAAACCAGACCTCCCACTCCTTCAGGTGCCTCTGAAATTTGCAGCTTTTGCTGCTGCTCCTGGCAGGGCCCTCCCCAACAACCTCTAAATGCCGGGTCCCCTAGGAGGGCAAAGGGGGCTTGAGACAAGCTGCTTAACTGTATTGGAACACACAGGCCCTGGGGGCCACATTGCACTGCCTGTGAAAATGCCCAGAGACACCCCAATGCCATTTCCCTGGGCCCCCCAGCACCAGTGCCTAGATTGCAGTGGTTAATGGGAACTGACTCTCCTTGCCTTGGCTAATAAACCCCCCAGACCTTGAACTGTATTTGCTCTGTGTTTAGAAGGCTGGCCCTCCATGTAGTGTGCACAGCTAGGCACACTGTTCAGGGGGTCCAGGTAACCACACGTTGGTTTACAGAGGTACAAACTAAACCACCTAATGCTCTAACTTTTATGGTAGCTTGGTGGAGCAGTTAGGCTAATCTTGGAGAAGTGCAAAACATTTTTTGAACCCACAGTACCAATAAATGAGACCACACACTCAAAAGAATAACTCAAGACCAATTTACAAAAGTACTTCAGATTTTTATATTTTTAAGACCAAGATCATAAAAATCGGGTAAGAACTTTTAAAGTTTTAATAAAGTTAGGGGCAGATTTAAGAAACGTGGTGCTGCACCCAGTACAGCGCCTCTTTTCTTGAGCCCCTCAGTGCCCCCCTACCACTGCCATGTGTGAGCCATTTTTTAAATACGGTGCCCCATGGAGCAGAGTATGGGCAATAGCATCAACATTTTTGATGCTATTGGCGTACTGTTCAGGGTTTGCGCCAAAATTTGGGGGGTAATCCTGAACAGTACATAGGGGCCTCTTGTAACCAATGGTGTGCCCCCTTTTAACACCTGTTCTGAGCAGTCATTAAAAGAATCCACAAAAAATGATGCAGTGGAATCACGTAGATTTCACTGCACCATTTTTGGGGTCCCCCTAACAGGGGAACACCCCCTTTGCATACATTATGCATGGCACATGCATACTGTGGGGCAAACGGTTACAAAGTGGCGCAAAGCATGCATTGCGCCACTTTGTAAATATGGTGCAGAGATTTTTGAAGCCTAACACCACATTAGCGTAAAAGAATTACGCTAATGTGGTGCTGGTGCTTCCTAAATTTGAGCCTTAGTCTTTTTAGGTGTAATTACACACCATAGGAATCAATGGGGATAGTACTTTGAAAATGCATAAAAATCAGGCAATGCGTTTACCAATGTCTCCTTTTGCAGGTATGTTGGGGTCATCGGTGGGCCCTATGGACCAGCTTGAGAAGTTTGGGTGGCTCCCGGTTTCGTGAGAGCAGCTCCAGAAACTTGTTGGAGCTTGTGCCAGGCCACTGCGTGGGACCACTTGGAAAAGCACTGCACAGGTGGGCTAAAAGGTGGGTCCGGTGGGTCCTCTTGGAGTTTAGTGGGAGACGATTAGGGAACAGCTGGATCTTCAGTGCAGGGCACAGGGTGGCCGGGTGCAGAGGGAATCGGTGAGCCAGGAGCTGTGCTTAAAGGTGCCTTCAGAAGCAGGAGGCTGGTCACTTTTAGAGTCACTTGCAGGTCAGTAGGGGCACTCTGGTGGGAGGTCCCGATGGTTTCTGAAGTCCCTCAACTGGGGCTTCATCCTGGTCCTTTTGCCTTCCAGAATGGACAGTCCTTCTTGGTGTCTAACATTAGATGACCAGTACCTAGGGCTATTGCACGGTTGGACCACTGGAGGGGGCAGTGTCACTGAACTTGGCACACTTGCAGGGCTTGTCCTCATGATCCATTGGTGGAGCTTGATCTAGCAGCAGGGTTTGGGTCCTTGGTCAGCCGTCGGTCAGTGAAGTAGCCTTCACTGGGTCTTTGGTTCCATGTTGCAGTAGAGTGATGCCTTCACTCTGGAGGGAGATCTTTGGCAATTTTTGAAGAGCAGAGATTCTCTGGGGGTTGGTAGAGTTAGTTCAACATCCAAGTAACCCCTTAGTGGCGATTGTCGGGTCCTAGATGCAGCAGGCTGGGTTTGGCGCCTTTTCTTGGTTCAACAGTACTTCAGTTCATGATCCTTGGGTCTTCTTTGGTGCTGGTCTTCTTTTGTCCCTGGAATCTGATTTCTTGGTCTAGGGATGCCCACTAAATATTGCATTTAGTGGGCATTTAGGGGAGTATATGGTAGTGACCAATGGAGCATCTACCTTAGGGTGGCTACATCTGCTAAGTGACCACTTCCTGTGGGCAGAGATCACTTCCCTGCACCTGATTGGCTATTTTCCTTCCATGCAAGATGGTGGAAAATGAAATGGAGGGGTCACCTCACATGCAACACCTTGGGGGTTGTGCAAGCCAGGACTGACCCATCCTATTGTCCTTTTTCTAGTTTCCTGCCGTTGCTACCGCCATAAGTAGGGGTTTGCAACAGGGGCAGCCACCAGCGTCTAGCAATAGGCCTGGGAGTCAAGTTTTAAGGGCAGTAAGCCCTTTGAAGCTCGCTAGTAAGGCAGTGCACATGCCTGAGGGAGGGGGTGTTAGCACCTCCACGCAGGAAGGGCTTTGTTCTGAGTCCCAGAGAGCAGGATCTCTCACCCCAGGGGCTCAGACTTTTGTCTGGTGGTGGCCGGCTGGGTGTGATTGGCCAGTAACCATGTGTAGGTAGTTAGCTTTTGCAGAGGGCACCTCTAAGATGACCCCTGTTTACATTTTGCAATAAATCCAATACTGGTACCAGTTTGGATTTATCATTCTAAGTTGTTTGAAACAAAACAATCCAGGGTTCAGACTAGCCATAATGTAGCTGTGAAACTTGTACTGACCATTGTCCAGCAATGTATTAAAATGGCTGCCTTTTTCACTTATTATGCCCCAGGTTTGGCAAGGACACAGTAGGGGCATATTGCTCATGAATCCATGACCACACATGCCATATAGTGCACCCTGCCTTAGGGCTGGAAGGCCTGCCAGAGGGGTGACTTATCTATAGTGCATGCAGTGTGTAGTGGACAGGCCACACAGGTTTTGTGCCATGTCGAATTTGCCTTTTAGTATTGCATCAGAACACTCAGCCTGCAATGGCAGTGCTGGGTGCGTCTGGATGCATGGTCTTAGAGGGTGGCTCAATCTGTGCTTCTGACCTCAGGGGCCTACCCTTAGTACCCCTTGCCCTGGGTACTTAAGCACCATTTACTGGGCACTTACAGAGGCATCTAAAGGTATTGTCAATTGTGCCAATGCATCACAACAGTTTTAGGGAACGAGATCTGGCCCAGGGAACCTGGTTAGAAGGGGCCCTGGGCACTAACAGCTTTGAGACTACATCAAATACCAGGCAAAAAGTGGTGGGCTAACCATTACAAAGGAGGCCTTTTCCCACTGCGGATATACAGAGCCACACTATGGGCAGACTGCACTCTACCATGTCTGTGCCATCCCCAGCCTCTTCAAACCCCCTCCATCGTCCCAGATACTCAGTTGCTGGATGTTACCCCTCAGCTCTCTACATCAGACAAGCTGGACAAAGTGTTGGCCTCCATCGAACACTCCAGGGTCTCAATGAAGACTACGCTTGGATCCTTAGCAACTGAACCGAGCTTCCTGCGTGATGACCACTCACAGATGAAGTTTCAGATGAAGGAAAGATCCTGCCTACCCTGCAACCACTGATGAATGACAACTGGGCAGTGATTTGTGAACTGCAGGACTGAGTATGACATCTTGAAGACAGGGCAGAGGATGTGGAAGGTTGCTCACAGAGAAGTGATGTACGAGAGAAGAAATGTACAGAGAAGTAATGTACAAATCCTGGGATTTCCTACCAAGAATGTTGGGTCAAGACATTTACTTCACCATCGGATATTACTCCCTTCTTCTCCTTGGAGAGAGTGCATTGAGACCCTGCCCACCATCCTCCCTGAGGGGCACCCCCACGTCCCATACTGGCTAAACTCCTACACTTCAAGAATTTGAACACTCGCCTGTGAGCTGCCAGACAGGCTGGTCTACTCCGGGTGGAAGACAACATTGTCATGTTGTTCCCAGACTACACCAGCGCTTCTCCTTCTTGGAGGTCAAATGTCGCCTCAGCCAGATGAGGTCCAGGACTCACTCCTCTTCTCAGCCTGTCTTAAGGTCGTAACAAAGGGGACCTCCACATTCTTCACAGACCCTAAAGATGCCTGGGAATTGGCAGATTGATACACCACCAGAATGGGACTGAGCCACCCAGGGCCCATCCAAGGTACGATGCAGTGGTGGGGAAGATCACGAGTAGATGTTGTTCCCTGCTCCACCCCTAAAAAATCCCCAGGTCTAGAACAAATTATTGAGGACCACATGTGAGTCCTGCAGGCCGCAGCTGGCCTAGGTGCCAGCACCAGGACCACGAACGATGAGCAGGGGTATCACATCTTCACTTCAGAGGACAACACTCTCACCTCCGATTACTTTCACCCTAACCACCCCCCCCCCCAAGCTGGTAACCTCCAAATGGGGGACAATTTCTTCTAAGTGCTCTCTCTCCCCTTCCCCCTTTTTGTTTGACAGTGCACGACCTTAGCAAACTCAGCCCAACTCTGTAATTTTCAATGAGAGGGCTTTCAACCTCCCAGATGCACCACGCTACAGGCAACACTGTTCTCTGGCCTACCTTGGCCAGTCCATCTGTATCATTTTTCCCTGCCCAATAAGACTGATCATGTGCGTTCACTCTTGCCCACTGCTTTGCCTTTGTGTGCTCAGCCATCACCCTCACAGGGACGGCCGATGGTCCTCACTGGGTCTGACGTGACTCAGCCCTAATAGGACAGGGGGAATTGGACATCACACTGCACTTCCGAGCTAGACTACATCCCATTTACACAAGAATTCCTCTTTGACTATGCTCAGTTTTGGTGTACTACTGGTTGCAGTAGGCTCTGTAGGTTGTGTCCCCTTTCCTTGATAATTCTTTTCACTTCCTTGCCTCATTTTTCCATGACCAGCTATGACAGGCAGGCCTTACACATCTTGCATGGCTCGGGCTGGGCAGTCCTGAGAGATTGGGAGTTCCCCCTGGTGGCATCTCACAACACACAGCACACAACTGCCTACACTGTCATGGCCCCCACATCTGACATCCAACTCCTCACCTTAAATGTGCATGGAATGCACACATAGGAGAAGATACACAATGTATTCTTACGCCAAACACCAGCAAGTCCACATAGTACTTTTACAGCAGTCTCACACCATGGAGGAGGAGCTGGCACATCTCTGTAAATGCTCCATACATGCCACTACTCACTCAGAGTATGCCCAATACACCCTGGCCTGGGTCCGGCCTGGGATCCCCTTTCAGGTGATTGACACAGTCAGAAGGTATGTGCCTCTTAAGAGCTTCCTAGATGGCCGACCCATACCCATTGGGAGTTTTTACGTCACAATTGTTAATTAGGGCACCTTTATGGCTGATTAGAGAAGAGAACTATATCAGCCCCATTACAGAAATAGTCACCTGCTTGGATGCCATCGTGAGCACAGAGAGAGAGATATTGCAAGAGTTCCATACCTACTATTCTTCCATCTACTAGGTGCCATTAGTCAGCCCAGCGACACCTCCCCACATGTTCCTTGTAGATATTACCCTTCCGTTCATGGACACTACTAGAATTTTCCTAAATGCACATATTAAAATGTCCAAGGGGGTGCAGGCACTTCGATTGTCGTCTCTCAAAAATACTCCTGGCCAGGACGGATTACAACTAAAGTATTACGGCTCTTTCTCTTCGATCCTCGCCCCGTCTCGCAGAGATGTTTAAAGCAGCTCTCCATACTAGTGAGCTCTCGCAGTCGCTTTGAGAGTCCCTCCTAGTTTCAATCCTTAAGCCTGACAAGGACCCCCTCACCTGGGATTGTAATGACCTGTTGTCATTCTTGGTGCAGATCATAAAATTTTAGGAAACATCCTTGACAATAGGTGTAACCAAGTCTCCCTAGAGTTTATACACACAGATCAAAATGGACTTATCAAGGGCCAGAGCACCTCTCGGAACATATAGCGTCTCTTTCACATGCAAGATCGAGTCCATGGACTATTCCCACATCCTGCCTGCCTCATATTAGACGTGGTGAAGGTGTTTGATACGCTGACATGGGATTATCTTTTTCTGATACTGACCCGAAAGGGCTCAAGGTACCAGACAGCGATGCCCACTCTCCCCCTTGCTCTTTGTGATGGCAATGAAGCCCATGGCCGTTCAGTTGCATAGGGAGGGCCAGGAATAGGGTATATCCTTAGAAGACAGGATACATGCCTTATCGTTATATGGGGATGATCTAGTTCTATTTTTATGAAATATTAGAACTGATCTCAATACGAATCCTTGTCTGCATTTGCTGACGCCATGGGCCTCCCAATTGATTGGACGAAATCGACTATCTACCCACTTTGTCCCTGGTCAGTCACTGAGAATTACACACCTCAGCAAGGTACAGTTCCACTGGTGTGAGGAGGCGATAGGCTACTTAGGGGTCTGTCCTTACCATACTCCTCCTGATCTCTATGAGGGGAACCTCTGGCAGGCCCTTGCCAGCATCAGGTTGCAAGTACATTTTTGGGAACCTTTCCTCCTAGCTCCAAATCAGCAAAATTGTGGCTTTTTTGCCAACTTACCTGTCATTCCTCCAAAGTTGTTCTTTAATGAGCTGGACTCCCTCTCATGGGTGCCAAGAGTGTTGCATCTCCCTCCAGAAACTGCCCCTGCCCACCAGCATGGGAGGACTGAGTACCACCTTCTTTGAGGTGTACTATCTGGCAGCACAGCTGCAATGGCTGTCGTGCTGAGAAGCTGGGCGCTCTAGGGGAGAGATGGGTGGTGTACTGGGGTCATGCCGGTGACCATGATGCAAGACTTTCTCCTTCCAAAGGTTATGTGCTCATCCACTTGACCCTTACAGGTGGTGGTGGCCCGTTCCTGCATGCTCTGAATACACTGTCTTGTGTGTGGGATGCCAACATATGCCCCGGCCTTTCGCCTCGTCGGCCTCCCCTGATTATCGTGATTCTTTTCATCAAAGGACCTGTAGGCCTGAATGATATGTTAGTTGATTACTGTGGGGGGACTTATTTTGTGATGGCCTGTCCCTTTCCTTAGACCAACTGACTACAGACCATGGCCTCCCACCAGGACAGTTTCTTATCCACCAACAACCTCTTATCGCCCGCTGAACCCTCTGGGGCACACTGGAGATTGAACCTACAACTTATCTGGTATTGCAGGCCATAATTACTATGGGTGATGGGCTGCACCTGATCACATGGCTGTACAGAGCCATTCGCGAACTTTCAGATGTTCCTCTCACAACATTGAGGAGTAAATGGGAGGAGGACTTTGGGAGATCGCTTCATGATAGAGAATGGGAACAAGTACTAGAATTCCTTCAGCAAGTCTCTCGGAACTCCTTGTTCAATAATATCCAGTTATTTATGCTACACAGGGCATACCTCACCCCTGTCCAGTTGAACCGTTTTTTCCTAATGCACAGATTTGCTGACCCAGATGTCATACCGCTGATGCATACCTCACACATATGTCCTGTTCTGTATGGCCCTGCACAGTTATTGGCAGTCTGTGCCCTTAATACTGCGGAAAGTTACGTCCCGATCGCCACACATGTGAAGCATGAGCCCTAGGCATATTTAAGTGCAGGAAACAATACAAGGTGCACAAGTGTTTTGCGGCTCTGGCACTCTTTCTTGCTAGGTATGCACTCACTCTCCAATGGCTATAGCCAACAGCGGCCTGATATGGGACGAAGAAAAGGGTTTCACTCTACGATATAAAGCACATTTATTGGGTAAAGTCAGTCACCAGTCCAAACTATACATCAACCCTTAGGGCCCAATCTTCCATCAGGTAGGAGACCAAAAATATCCTCTATCATTCGGCCTGCACGCCACCTCTCTCAGGCAGTAGCCACTGATAGAAGCTACCACTCACACTGATGCAGAGACGCCTTGGACCGGCAGCTGACTTTACCCATTAAACGTGCTGTATATCAAAGAGTGAAACCTTTTTCTTTATTACATCAAAGGAATTAAGACATCAGAACATTTACAGAGTTGGTCTTTCTTCAATAGAGTGCCAAAGCACATGGTACCATTTGCTTCCGGGTGTACCTTGATCTGGGCTCCTCCTCCATCCCATATTATATATATGATATTGACTGCGCCCTAAAGAAGAGGGCCCGCTGTCATGCTGCTTTCACCGAAGAGCATGTGGGCGCTGGTCTATGCCTTTTTTTAATATAATTTTTGTAATGGAATATTTTGTATTTGATCAATTTGTGTGTGTAATATCATGTATGAATATATAAGGCAGTATCATATGTTCATGTAAATGCAGTGATTAACCACATGTAATGTGTAAATCAAATACAGGAAATAGTTAACGAGTAAGATTATTCATTATCTGCTACTCGGTTGGACCTGCACTTGTGGGATGTTCTTGTTAGTTGAATGTGAAGTGTATATAACATGTGGACGTAGTATGCGTGGAATGTGCTAATGTACGAGGATTGATTTTTAGTTGGATGGTGTGAGAAACCCAGAGAGTTTCTCTTATTATTGTTAGATTTTTGTGATTAAGTATATATATTCAGTAAACATACGAAACGAAAATAATAAAAGTGATGAAAATACAGCCTGTTAATATTGAATAAAGTCATAATAAACATAATCTTTGCATTCTAACTTCAGTCTGGTATGTTAGTGTTACTTGTGGCTCCAATATAATAAATTGTTGTTGTTGGTTCCCCTCCCTGGTCTGCAGCTCTATATCTTCAGTTTCCAGGGGCCCTCTCTTGTTTTGTGAAGTAGGAAAATGTGTGACCAGTGCAGAACTGAAGAGGGATACCACATGAAATTGGGTTATTGGTTGAGGTGGGTGGAAGTCCCACTCAGACAACAAGCACAATCATTGTCAGGAAACATAAAAGTCGCTAAATTAACCTGTGCCTAGCCCTCTGGTATCTTGGCACAAAAACAGCCAGGTTTAACTTAGAGGCAATGTGTAAAGTATTTTTTACAGCACACAAGCAGTATTTAAGAGCACAACACAACAAAAATCCCAAACCAATTAGAAAAATAGAGTAAACTTTAGTAGTTGTACCCAATGGTAAAGTACACAGAGTCCTAATGCCGACAAAAACACATTCAGAAAACAGGAGGGGTGAAGGCAAATAGTTTAGAGGAAGAGCACACCAAAGATTTTAGGTCTAACAAATACCATAATCCCTCCTCTATAGATTCCTCTGCTGCAGTTTTTCTAGCTTCCTCTAAGCATGATGAGCAAAGTAATAACTCCTCCACTATTCACACTGATCAGGAACTTGTTGAAATGAAAGCTCATTCTGTGCCGCAGGGATCTGTAGGTCCCAAAACTTCTTAGCTCATTAACTGATGTGTGCCTTTCAGAGTAAAGATCAGTCTGAACAGATCATGCCATCTATAAGTAATGTTCTCTGATCATAAGTGGCTACTGTTTTCATATGTCTCTGCTTGAATGGAGTAGCAGTTGAGACGTCCTTACAAAGCACACGTTTTTAGTCTCTGAAAGAAATGTCATCCTGTTTGTGGACTGCGCTAAAACATTCTCCTTGAGTAGTGGACATTAGTCAAGACATTTATAGCCAAGTTCTTTTCATTCTGATAGGCTGAAAACACAGAATGGGTTCTGTCCAGAAGAAGGTTGTGGTCACCAGAAAGATTTAGGAGATGGAGAAACGGTGTGTGTACGTAGTTTTCCAGATCAGAATTAGGTACATCTTTATTTATATGTTGAATGTACAAGTTGATCCGTCTGGAACAATTTTCATTTATTTTGGAAACTGTTACAAAGTGTTAGTGCTCCTAGGTGATGACTTTGGCAGATTGCTCAGTATGCTCATGGGCCTGTTTTGTAAGGTTTGTTTCAGTATGATCAGGGCTGGTCCCGGCCTTCTAGGAACAATCATGATCAGTGAGGAACTTGGTGATATACTGTCTTAAAGTAGATATTTTCTTGTGAAATTCTGCAAACAGAATGTGAATATCGCCCTGAGAATCCATTGCAGACAGGTCCACAGAGGTTTAGGTTTAAATAATTTTTACTGATTTTTAAAAAGAGAACACTACAGTAACATCTCACCTGCACCCACCGGCTGGTGAGGAACAATAGCAGGTGAGTAAAGAAAGGGATAAGAGGTGACAATAGGGAGAAAAGGAAGAACACCATGAGGGAGGGGGAGGCAATGTTGGCAAACCAACAACGTGTGTCAGCAGTTCTTTCCAAATGGAGCAGCCATGATGCCTAAGCTGTCACTCTGAAGTGTATACAAAGTCCCTGCCATGAAGCTCAGTCAATTGCGCAGTCACCGTTCATCAGGCGTAGTATGCATGGATACGCAGGACAGGTTAATTCCCTGAATGTTTGAGAGAGGAACTATTTACGAGGTCCCCAGGTTTTATTGAATTGGGGCATCTGTTGCTCGACGGTGGCTGTCAGTTTTTCCACGCCAAGAAGCTCCCACAGTTTATAGAGCCAATCGAGTTGAGTAGGTGTTTGAGGGGTATCCCAGCATGATAATATGACTTGCTTTGCGGCACACAGGGCTAGGGTGAAAGCTCGCTCCCTTGGGGATCACAGAAGGCAGGTCAGGGCATTTGGGAGACCTAGCAGAATGTAGCTCGGGAACCTGGGGATGTCTGTGTCATACATCTCATCAATAGCAGTCAAGACTTCAGCCCAATATTTTTTAAGTAAAGGGCACTCCCAAAGGAGATGTGTCAAGGTTCCTTCCTGTCTGCAGCCTCTCCAGCAACGAGCATCTCCATGCCGCTTCCACAATGCACCCTGGGGTGCAGTACCAGTAATATGCTTGCTTAAGGAGTGTTTCCCTGCCGGAGGCGGTGTGGGCTGTGATGTTAGCTCTTTTCAGAATATCCAACCATTCCTTGTGGGTAAAGGTATGTTCACATTCTTTTTCCCAGCGCTGCTGTTCCCCCGATATGGTAGGAGTTAATGGTGTGTTGAGAAAGATGTACATGTTGGAGAGTAAGCGTTTGTCGTTATGTCAGGACACTAGCCATTTCTCAAAGGGTAATAAGGGTTGACTAGCATGGAGGTGGATGGTTGGATGCTTGACTCAGTGGCAGATGATAACGTATTACTAATATGACATAATTAAGCTGTATCTTGGGAAAGTCCATTATCCCATTGTGGTCAAAGAGGTCCCCTATTCTCTTGTAGTTAGCCTGCTGCCATCGTATATATGTAGCACTTTGGCATGCACAGGGAAAGTCAGGATTCCCAGTGATCTGGGTTTGAGGGGAGATGCGAGTGGATAGGGTCTTTGGTTGCTGCACTCTATCCCATGTTCCCATTCCATCTCTAAGGACAGGGGAAATGTACACCCCAGGTGGTCTGCAGTTTAGGTAGCCGAGGCACCTTCTAGATATGGATTCCTACAATTGCTTGATCAACAAATCACACCTGTTTTTCTCCAAACAAGGTCTGGCCCATTCCACTAGGGAAAAGAGTTGTGCAGCTTGGCTGTATCATGTGAGATATGGGATTTCCAAGGCCTCCTTCTGCTGGGCATAAGTACGCCTGCCTCTTTGCCATGAGGGCCTTCTTACTTGTCCAAATGAACTACTCTATGAGGTGTTGCAATTTGGTCAGGACCTATGGGGGGGCTGCAAGGGCAGTGTTTGCATGACATATAAAATCTTGGGTAGAAGGGTAATTTTACCTGCTGCAAGCTGTCCCAGCCATGAAAGAGTATAGCCTCTCAAGGACTACAGGCCCAATCCCGCAGAGAGGAGAGCAGCATAGTTGCTCTCAGCTGTGTGCGTCGGTGTGGAGTGAACATGTAGGCCCATGTGACCCACCCCTGTGTGATCCATGTAAAGGGAAAAAGTAGCTTGAATGCGAAAAAGGTGCTTGACAGTGAGATTGAGGACCTGTGATTAATGTAGTTTGACCTTAAACCCAGAGACCTTCCCAAAAGCCTCTAGCTCATCCACCAGGGGAGGCAGGGAGGTAAGGGTGTGTGTGAGGGTGACCATAACGTTGTCTGCATTGTGAGCCAGTTTCTACTCACACACACCCATGATGATGCCTGTTGTTGCAGAGTTTCTGTGGATTAGTTCTGCAAAAGGTTCCATATGTAGGGCAAAAAGAAGCAGTGACAAGGGATAACCCTGTTGAGGGCCATGGGTGATGTGGGAGGGGGGTGGATAGCAGGCCATTAACCCAGACTGCTGCTTGCGGGTCTGCATAGCTACATCAAATCCAGCGGCGAAACCGCTGACCAAGGCCCACTTTCTGGAGCACCAATTGCTGGTCAAACGCCTACTCGGAATCAACCAATAACAGAAGTGCAGGTATTCAGGAATATTGGCCTTTATCTATGAGATGGCAAAGATGATTGGTGTTGTCACTACAACTCCTCTAAGGAATAAACTCTGCCTGATCCAGGTCCACCATACTCTGCATGTATGGGGCAAGTCGCACAGCTAAAATAATAGTAAATATCTTGACATCAACATGTAATGGAGAGATCAGCCTATATGATGAGTAGGTTCTTGGGGTCTATGCCCGGTTCAGGGATCACCGTAATAATGGCTATTTTCATAGTGTAGGTAAGGGAACCAGTAGAGCTGAATGAATTGTACAAGCGGGTGACGAGAATAGCTAGCCAGGCTATGTATAGCTTGCAGAAATCAGCAGTGTAGCCGCCCTGTCCTAGTGCCTTGCTTGGTTGCAAACGAGATAGCTGTCAACACCTTATCCTTTTGGATGTCTTGGTCAAGATGTGAAGTATCATGCAGCACCAGTTGGTCAAAGAGGACTTGTGCTAGGTACCAAAAAGCATTTTCTCCCTTGAGCCCCTCAGCTGAGTAAAGGGCAGCGTAGAAGTGCTCGAAGGTTTGAGCGATGTATTTGTCTTGGTATATCTTGGCACCTTGTGATCCTTCTAGTTCAGCAACTTTCTGTCTAACAGATTGGGCCTGTAGGTGATGTGTCAGCAGGCAGCCCACTTTGTTCCCCCCGGAATACTATTCCTTCTAGGTATTCAGAACATCAGATTCTGCCCTGTCCATCTGGGGCCTTGAATGGTTTACACGCCATAATGAGCTGGCAACACACCCTATGGGCGCCTGATTGTTTGTGCCCATGGTCATCCAGTCATTGACTGTCCTGTGATGTGAACGCTCCTGTCTGTCCCACTCTCTGTTCCATTCGATCCAGGCTGGCGTCCGTGCATAAGGTCCACTATATTGGCCTGTTTGGCCAAACAAGTTGGATGACAAAGTCCTCCAAATTCCCTGATGCAGCCTGGAGAGGGACTCCTTTAATTCTTATGTTGACTCGTCGTGATGGATTTTCAAGGTCCACCAGTTGACAACGCAGCTCAGTGTTCCCTTCCTGCAGATCCAACAGCTCATGCTGATGTGGGAGATCTTCAAGGTGTGGGTGGCCAGTCTGTCGGGGCTGTTGAGACCAAAGTGTATGCTGCTCTGCAGCTAGATGCACACCCACAAAGCCTGCCATGAATGAACTGGGGGCCCTCAATTCTCAGCATCAAGGCAGTGAGATTTCAAACGGCCGAGTAGCCCAGCCAATGCAGAAAAGCTGTCATTCAGTGTGGTCCCCAGGAGGTCACTATTTCAGGGCGTCACCCCCCTTCAGTATGCTGCCAGGAAGGTAGTCACTCCACCAGAAGGTATCCAATATCTATCAACAGTTCAGATATCCAGAAAGGAGTAACTCACTACTGGTGCCTCCTGCCAGTGTGGGTGCCAGGGAGGGGAAGAGGCGAAATGCTGCAGGCTGATAAGGGGCCAGAAGTAATGTCTAAGAGGGGCAGCCTAGGTTACAGGTCACAGACCCGCCCAGCGTCAGTATTCGGAAGGGACCAATGTTTAGGGTGACCAGATTCTCAAAGCAAAAAACCGGGACAGGTTATAGACATAGAAGCAGGACTACAGTTTGCCACAACCATCAACATAAAAGTAGGACTACTTGACAGCAGTCATGGACATAGAAAAAGGACTACAATGAGAGCCTCCTCCACAGACACATATGAAGATTTACAGATAAATCAGTGGTCTTTTATTGCCAGTAAACCCTACATTCAGCAGAGGTGACTGAAATATAAATAAGTTTTGCTTCAATAAAAAAAAGGTTCACATTTCCAAGATATTATTGATTGAAGAACTATATATGCAGGGTATAGATCCAAAAAGTAGAAACAACTGAAAGACAGCTAAAAATGCTGTTTGATGTAAATGGCCTATTGCTGCATTGCACAGTACTTTCCCCAGTCTCATTATTCTCATGTTGCAAAAAGGGTTAATTTGGGTAGAAATATTTTTTTTAATTAAAGAAAATCCCACACCGTGGTGTTACATTTTAAATTCAAAGTGTGTGCTTTTACACACCAAGCACTCAAACTACACTGCCTTCCAGTATGTATAACATATGACTCCTGCACCTTGTAGTCCTCTGTCTTATGTATAATTTCTTATACACTGATTTACACACATATGATTGATTGTCAGTGTAATATGTGTGCAATGGAAAGTGCTCTGACACAAATCTTACTAAATTAGTCTAACAGAGAGAGATGGGTTAGAGAGACTTGAGGGGGATTAGTCTGTATTTAAAGGGTAGTATTGTGGGAATTCGTGGCGAAGGTGGTTGGGGGAAGAGTGACAACAAACACTGCCGTACTGGGCAGGGGCGTAGGAGACACAAAATTTCTGGGGGGGACAGGGACAACCCTGAGGTAGGCCCTCTGCACAAAGTTTGCACCAGAAGGGTTGCCGTGGGGGGGGGGGGGGTGCGTTGGGGGGAGGTGGTTGCCTCCAGTCGAGTCCTGTGTGGCCATCAATTCCCTGTCTGCTGGGCCCCTGGCTGCCTATTAGGCAGCGACAAGTTCTGTGCTGCTGTTTGCCTGTGTGAAGTCCTAAGAGGCATGTACTGCCTGCTGGGCGCAGTGCTTCCTGTCGATTCCTGTGCTGCCTGCAATGCACTGTGCTGCCTGTTAGGAGCTTTCTTTCTAGTCAGGCTGTGTCAGTCTCTGGCCCCCCGCCTGCCTGTGAAGGTCAGTAAGGCCTATGATTGCTGCTAGGTCCTTGTCTGATTGTCAAGTGGCAGTCCCTGTGCTGCCGCCTTCCTGTGAACTGCTGTGCTGTCTAACAGGGCCGGCCTTAATGCTGGTGGCGCCCTGTGCGACATTGTTTGATGGCGCCCCCCAGTGACCACCTCCGCCACGGATTCCCTCACTACAATCCATCACAACTCTCTCTCAGATGCATTTCATTCGTTTTATAGCACCACTCATACCGGGAAATATCCCTTACAAGGCAATCAATGCAATGCAATGCATTGACCACGCTGCCATTACCACAGATATGGGGCTAGCATGGTGGGGTAGGTTTTAGGGAACAGGGTGGGGGTCATGTAGTATTTAGGACAGAGCGGAGTAGGTTTTAGGGTTCAGGGGGGCAGAGGCGTCAAGGTAGTTTTTAGGGCAGTTCAGGGTAGGTTTTAGGGTTCAGACTGGGGGCTGGGTAGTTTTAAGGACAGTGCAGGGTTACTTTTAGGGCTCATGGCAGGGGGATTAGGGCTCAGGGCAGGGGCAGTTATAAGTGCTTGGAGGGGTGGAGTATGGTATCAGGTGTAAGGGGGCAGGGCTAGGAGAATTTACCACGCATGTTCCTTTACCAAACATTCTTTTACAGCAATTTGTTGTAAAGGCATGAGTAGTAAAGACGCGGTCGTTGTTGAGACCGCAATGTTAAGGCATGCATGATATACGCATGTGTTGTTCCATCATTCAGCCCTCATACCAGTCTAGGGTGTCAAAGCACTTTACATCACACAGACAGTACGCAGAGACAATCATCATATATGTGTGAATCATTGTATATGAAATGTTACATAAGACAGAGGAGTACAAGGTGTAGGTGTCACAGGTCATCCATACTGGTAGCAGGTATAGTTTCAGAGTGCTTTATCTGGAGAAGCGCAAACTCTGAATTAAAAACATAACACCATGGTTAGGGGCTCTCTTTAATATTAAGAATTGATTTGCGCTCAAATTAACTTGTTTTGCAACATTAAGTTAATCAAAAAGTGGGGGGAAATCATGACGCTCTAATCTATACCTTGATGTTTGCATGCAGCTCTTTGATGAGTTCATTGCTCACTGTTCTATATTTAGTTATCATTTATAAATTGCAGGTGACAAAAAAGGAGCGGGCTCTCTGATGTAGGAAGCTGGCCTGGTGTGTGGTGAGTACCTATGGTATTATCACCTTATACCAGGTCCAGGTATCCCCTTATTAGTGAAGTGTAGACAGTGTCTGTAGCTGTGGATTAGCAGCCAAGACTTATTTACGACACATGCAAAGATCATGCAATACCACTGTAGTCCCACAACACTTACACATATGAAAGAAATGTGTGTTACGAAATTAAAGGTTCCTTATTACAGTACCACAAACACTAAAAAACTAGATAGGCAATACTCCAATAGGATGTAAATAGCACACTGTTATATGTACAGTAGCAATCAGAAATTGGCATAAAAAGCAATAGAAAACAGTGAAAAGCAATAGGCAACACTGAAGGCCTAGAGGGGATCAGACCATATACTTAAAAAGTGGAATGCGAAAGCCGGGTCCCCATGCAAGGAAGTGTAATCAGTAGAGGAGAGCTGCGGGAACTGGGAAACCCCAAATGTAAGTACCAGAATGCCCCCCAGCGACCATGAGAAAAGAGGTAAGTTACTGGTTTTTCCCCAACCCACCAAAAGGACTTCAGAGAAGGATATTGCAAAACGCAGGCAAGACTGCAAAAAACTAGAGGTGGATCCTGGAAGAGGAAGACCTGGGAAATAAGGGGACCAAATCCAGTTTACGTAGGAGTGTCAGGTTGTGACAGGAGCCACTACCTGCCCATCTGTGGATGCAGGAGTTGGTGGACGGGGGGAGAAGACGGTCAGCAATGCAGCACTGGAGCAGATGAAGAGTTCCTAGCTGATGCAGTCGATGTCCCACGCCGAATGAAGAATTGCAGTCAGTCTGTGGTGTGGAAAACCCACCAGCAAGCCTTGGCAAAGACAAATGCCGCAGTAGGTCAAAAGTGGAGCTGCCGGGGACCAGCAAGGTCCAGGGGGACTCAACCCATGGAGGGGAGTCCCAGGTGACCATCAGCAAGGCAGAGAGTCTGGAGAAGGAGAGGCAACCCCCACAGAAGACCTACAGGCAAGGGGCCCAGGAGCTGCAGAGAGGCCCACGCAGCACACCTGGAGAGCGGTCCTACGTCGCAGGCGAAGCGCGTTGAGGGCTGTGCTTCACAGAGAAGAGTGCTGGGGCCACATGGAGCCTGAAGATCCCTTGGAGGAGAAAACAACAGGCCTTGGTAACTGCAAGAGACGCAGTGCATGGGGGTACTTACTGTCCTGCATGGTAAGGCAAGGACCTACCGACTCCAAAGTTGGACAGCTGGTAGAGATGACCAAGGAGACCACTCCAGACTACCACCCCTGATTCAGGATCCACGCAGCTCAAGAGGAGAGGAGATCCACGCAGCCTGTCGTTGTTGCAGTTGGTGCCTGCGGATGCAGCTAAGTGACTCTTCACTCCAAGGAATTTTCCTTCTTTCTTCTCATGCAGAATGAAGACTTGCTGCCATCAGAGGAAGCACAGCCGGGCAAATGTTGCAGTTGCTGGAAGGAGCCAGAGAAACAATGTTGCAGGGCGAAGTCTTTGCTGGAGCTGCAGATTGTAGGTTCCTGTGAAGTCCAGTTGCGGTTCCAGTGGCCAGAAGTCAAACTAAACGTTGCAGAGGAGTCCTGCTGGAATCTTGCACATTGAATCTGAGGACCCACCGAAGAGGGAAACCCTAAATAGCCCAGAAAGGGGGATTGGTCAACTAGCAGGGTGACCACCTAGGAGGGGGCTGTGACGTCACCTGCCTGACCTGGCCACTCAGATGCTCACAGAGGCCTCTGCCCACCTTGGGTTCTAGATGGCAGAATCAAGTGGCCACCTGGAGGAGCTCCAGGCACCACCCATGGGGTGGTGATGGACAGGGGAGTGGTTACGCCCATTTCCATTGTCCAGTTTGGCACCAGAGTAGAGGCTGAGGTCCCTGAACTGGTACAGACTGGTTTATGCAAGGAGGGCACCAAATATGCAATCCAGAGCATACCGGTAGCTTGGCGAGGCTACCCCTCCCAAGCCTTGTAACACCTATTTCCAAAGGGAGAGGGTGTTGCCTCCCTCTTCCAAAGGAAATCCTTTGTTCTGCCTTCCTGGGCATGAGCTGCTCAAGCAGCAGAAGGAGGGCAGAAATCTGTCTGAGGGGTGGCAGAAGCATGGGCTGCCCGGAAAAGCCTAGAAAGCTGATAGGAGCAATGCTGGGGATCCTCTAAGGAGCCCCCAAAGTGCATGGAATCATACAATCAATATTAACAATAGGATTGGCGTATGATTCTGACATGTTTGTTACCAAACATGCCCAGGTTTCGGAGTTGCCATTATGGAGCTGGTGGTGACCTATGTCCAGTACACACGTAAAATGGCTTCCCCGAGCTCACGAGGTACAGGAAAATGGAGCTGAGTTTGTGGGGGCACCTCTGCTCCTGCAGAGGTGCCCTCACACACAGGTACTTGCACCCTGCCCTCTGGGGCTAGGAGGGCCTGCCATAGGAGTGACTTACAGTGACTTGGTGCAGTGCCTGAAGTGAAAGGGTGCAAGCACCTTTTCACGCAGGCTACAATGACAGGCCTGCAGACACAGTTTACATGGGCTCCTATGGGTGGCATAATGCATGCTGCAGCCCATGGGGCACCCCTGATCTCCCAATGCCCTGGGTACCTGGGTACCATATACTAGGGAATTATAAGGGGCACCAGTACGCCAAATGTGGGGTGTGTGTGGTCCAAGCAACCAAATGTAATGGGAGAGAGCACTGGGGTCCTGGTTAGCAGGATCCCAGTGAACACAGTCAAAACATAATGACAACAGGCAAAAAGTGGGGTAACCATGCCAAAAAGAGGGTACTTTCCTGCATCGGACAAAAGCAGTAACTCACTGACCTATTCACATTATATACACTTTGTGATCTGCATGTAGACGTTCTTTGTAGCAGGCATAGTAACCCTGTACGTTATGATGAGTCAAAACTCCGACTAGACAAAACTTCAATCTCTCTCCAGGAACACCATTAATCACCGGAATTATCTTGAGATTTTTATTGTTGCCTGAAACTGTTGGTGGCAAGGAACACCAAGCAGGTGCTTTTAAAGTCACAATATACTTGCAAACACAGCACCCCCATCCTAAGTCAGCACCCAGTGCAGCAGCACCAGTTGCATCGCCCTAGAGCTGGCCCTGCTGCCTTACCTAGCCCTGTCCATCTCTCAGGCCATCTGGTTCTTCCTGGGACCCGTGCTGTGTGCTAGTCTCTCCGCTGTCTATCCAGCAGTGCCAGGCTCTGTTCCACCACAGCCTGTTAAGTCCTGTAAAGCCTGTGACCTGCTACAGTGCCGGCTTTGCATCCACAGGCCATTGGCAGGAAATGAGATTTACAGACAGCCCTTGCCCTTCAGAGCGGGCTTTCACAAATACCAGGAAGGCTGAGGGAGAGACAGGGGATAGAAATGTTGGGGGGGCAGGATGTCAATTTAGGGGACAATAATTAGCACTGGGGCAGGCAAGCTGGAGACAGAGGAGAGAAGAGAGTGAGAGAGAGGTGGCAGAAAGGGGGGCCCTAACATTCATTGGCGCACAGGGTGCCACTAGCGCGCTAAAGCCCGCCCTGCTCATATCTCTAGTAACTCAACAATACTGTTTTTAGAAAGGGAGATACTCTGCAACACAGCACTGTATTTAAAAAGAAAGGGAGTTACTTGGCAATACTTTATTTAATTACCCAAACCTCCTTATCTTCAGAAGTTTTGCTGCTGTCTTCAGGGTTCGATTTTCAAGGGAAGGGAAGGGTAGGGCTCAGGAGGGACTGGATGCAGACAGCAATCAACAAAGGTCCTCTCGTCTCCCTTTGTTCTCAGAAGTGCAGACTGCAGGCGGCTGTGGGGCAAGGTGAGAAAGAATCCCTTGTGTGCTGCAGCACAACAAAGGAGAGGAGGGCAAGTGTCCTGGAGGCAGGTCACAGGTCAAGTGCAGGGCCATTATAGGTAGCGCTTTCATGCGCTAATGGCCCTGCGAAATACAGAAGAGAAGGGAAAATTCTTCTGTCCCCTCGTCCCCCCCACCCTTGTCCCCCGTGTCCCCCCCACTCCAAAATCTGGGGGGGACATATCCCCCGCGTCCCCCACACTTCCTACGCCCATGGTACTGGGTGCCACCAGCACTAAGTCTGGCCCTGCTCACATGTCCGGCTTGTGCCCATTAACCTTTAAACACATTGGCCATCCCTCCTAAAAAAAAAAATACTGGCAAGCACAAGCCAAACAGAACACAAATCACAAAGTGAAAATATTGCTTGTCAACTGAATATTCACGATGTGAGTCTTTTGTGTTCTGCCACTCGCAGGGCAAGTCTGTGTGGCTGCCGCAGGATCCGATTCCTGGCTGCAGCAACTCCGATGTTGAGGATGGGTCCTTGTTTGCTGGTGTTGTTAGTGCTGGGGAAGGATCAAGCAGGATGGTTCCACTCCAGCCAGGACCCATTAGACTTTGGCAGATGCTGGACGTTGAGCTACGTAAAAGGGCAGAGCAGAGTCAAGCAGGTGGCTGGATCGATCTTCCTGCAGGTGGTGACCTCTGACTCCTGTGGGCAGAGCAGATCAGGGTCGTGCTGGCCACTGGTGAAGAGCTCATTCCAGACAGCTGGCACATCTACGTTGCTACTGCGTTGTAGAACGAGAAGGGAAATCCAGAGAGAAAATGTCTCTCTTTAAAAGGCTTCCCTTTCCGCTACAATGCTCACACAAGTGACGTCATGCTGCAACTTTTGCAGCGGCGAAAAGTGAGCATGCACACTCAAAATGTATCGCAAAACCGGGACATTTATTAAAATATCCTGTACACTCCTCAATAGTGTCAGAAAAGTGTCAGGACACTGGGGCACTTCTCAAAAAAACGGGACCGTCCGGGGAAAACCAGGACGTCTGGTCACCCTACCAATGTTACTCCCAGCTCACCTCAGTTCTTCAGGCCATATGGCCTAGTGTGATCCGGCTGGGCCTCAACCACCTCAGGCGTCAGAGGGAGCCAGACGGGTGAGCAGCACCCAATGCGAGCCAAACCTAGACTCAGGGTGGTCAAAAAGCCCTCTGTTGCAGTATGTGTCCAAAGGCGTCGGCACTCGATGTCTCCAGGTGGTTCGGACGCAGCGGGCTGTTCATGCAGCTTACGGCTGCCACTTCAGTGCTGAGGCCCACAGGGGGTGAACTGCCAGGGCCTGGGGTGTGTTAGTGTATGCATGAATGTGTGCTTAGGTGTGTTAGTGTATGTACCAGAGAGTGTCTGTGTGTGTGTTACTGTATGCGTTAGAGTGTGCCAGGGTGTGCCAGTGTATTTATGAGCGCATCAAGGTGTATCAGTGTATGTACAAGTGTGTTCCTAGGTATGTCAGCGTATGCATCAGAGTGCACCTGGGTGTGGAAGTGTATGGATGATTGTGTCTGGATGTGTCAGTGTATGTATCAGTGTGTGCTTGAGTGTGTCAGTGTATGCATCAATGTGTGCTTGGGTGTGTCAGAGTATGCATCAGTGTGTGCCTGAGTGTGTTAATCTATGTGTCAGAGTGTGTCTGGGTGTATTAGTGTATACTCCAGAGTGCGCCAGGGTGTGTCAGTGTGCAGATTAATGCGTCTTGGTGTATCAGTGTATGCATCAGTGTATGCCTTAGTGTGTTTGCTATGCATCAGTGTGTGTCTGGTTGTGTCAGTGTATGCATTAATGTGTGTCTAGGTGTGTCAGTGTAGGTATTGTAGTGTGTCTGGGTGTGTTAGTGTATATGTCAGAGTGTGTCTGGGGGTATTAGTGTGTGCACCATAGTGCACCAGGGTGTGTCAGTGTATGGATGATTGTGTCTGGGTGTATCAGTGAATGTATATCTGTGTGCCTGGGTGTGTCGGTGTATGTATCTGTGTATGCCTAAGGGTCTCAGCATATGCATCAGAATGCATCTGGGTGTGTAAGTATATGCATGAGTGTCAACATAGGTGTGTCAGTATGAGTCTATGTCTGGGTGAGTTAGTGTATGCATCAGAGTGTACCAGTGTGTGTCAGTGTATGGATGAGTGTGTCTGGGTGCATCAGTGTATGTACAAGTGTGTTCCTAGGTACGTCAGCGTATGCATCAGAGTGCACCTGGGTGTGGAAATGTATGGATGATTGTGTCTAGATGTATCAGTGTATGTATAAGTGTGCCTGGGTGTGTCAATGTATGCATCAGTGTGTGCTTGAGTGTGTCAGTGTATGCATCAATGTGTGCTTGGGTGTGTCAGTGTATGCATCAGTGTGTGCCTGAGTGTGTAAGTCTATGCATCATTGCATGTCTGGTTGTTTCAGTGTATACATGAATGTCTGCCTAGGTGTGTAAGTGTATATATTAGAGTGTGTCTGGATGTATTAGTGTATGTGTCAGAGTGTGTCTGGGTGTATTAGTGTACGCGCCAGAGTACACCAGGGTGTGTCTGTGTGTGGATTGATGTGTCTGGGCATATCAATGTACGTATAAGTGGGTGCCTGGGTGTGTCAGTGTATGCATCATTGTGTCCTTGGGCGTGTCAGTGTAGGTATCAGTGAGTGCCTAGGTGTATCAGTGTATGCATCATTGTGTGTCTGGGTGTGTAAGTGTATGTATCAGTGTGTACAAGGGTGAGTCAGTGTATGCATGAGTGTGTGCCAAGGTGTGTCAGTGTATGTATCAGAGTGTGTCTGGGGGTGTTAATGTATGTGTCAGAGTATATCTGGGTGTGTTAGTGTATGCAGTAGGGTGTGTCTGGGTGTGTCAGTATATGGATGAGTGTGTCTGGGTGTATCAAGGTATGTAGAAGTGTGTGCCTGGGTGTGTCAGTGTATGCATCAGTGTGTGATTGAGTGTGTCAGTTCATGCATCAGTGTGTGTCTGGTTGTGTTAGCGTATGGATCAGTGTGTGCCTGTATGTGTTAGTCTATGCATCCGTGTGTGTCTGGTTGTGTCAGTTTATGGATGAATGTGTTCCTAGGTGTGTCAGTGTATGTATTAGAGAGTGTCTGTGTGTGCTAGTGTATGCTTCAGAGTGTGCCATGGTGTGCCACTGTATGGCAGAGTGGGTCTAGGTATACCAGTTTATTTATAAGTGTGTTCCTAGGTATGTCAGCGTATGCATCAAAGTGCACCTGGTTGTGGAAGTATATGCATGAGTGACTACATAGGTGTGTCAGTATTTCTATCAGTCTTTGCCTGGGTGTGTTAGTGTATGCGTCAGAGTGTGTTTGGGTGTGTTAGTCTATGCATCAGTGTATGTCTGGGTGTATCAGTGTATGCATCAGTGTGTGTCTTCATGTGCCAGTGTATGTATCAGTGTGTAGAAGGGAGTGTCAGTGTACGCATGAATATGTGGCTATTTGTGTCAGCGTGTTGGATGTGTTAGTGTATGTGTCAGAGGGTGCCTGGGTGTATCTGTTTATGCATCAATTTGTGCCTGGATGTGCTGGTATAAATATGAGTCTGTGCTTGAGTTTGTTAGTATACATGTCAATGAATGTGTGGGTGTGTCAGTGTATGTATTTGTGTGTGTCTGGGTGTGTCAGTGTATGTATCAGTGTGTCCCTGGGTGTGGTAGTGTATACATCAGTGTGTGTCTATGTGTATTATTGTATGTATCAGTTTTTGTTTGGATATGTTAGTGTATGCATCCGTGTCTGTTTGGGTGTGTCAGCATGTATTAATGTGAGTCTGGGCATGTTGTGTGTGCATTAGTGTATGTCTGTGTGAGTCACTGTATGAAAGAGTGTGTGTCTGGGTGTGTCAGTGTATGGATTCGTATGTGTATGGGCATGTCAGTGTATTCATGTGTGTGTACCTAGGTGTGTCAGTGCATTCATTAATGTATCTCTCGGTATGTCAGTGTATGTATTCATGTTTATCTGGGTGTGTCAATATACAAGCCAGTGTGTGTGTTTGTGGATGTCACAGTTTATGCATAAGTGGGTGCCTGGGTGTGTTAGTATATAGATGAGTGTTTCCTTTGGCGAGTTAGTGCATATTAAACTACGCATGTGGATGTATAAGTGTTTTCATTAGTGTATATTAGTGTGTCAGAATAGTCATCAATGTTTATCTATAAATATTTATAGATAGGTTATGAATGGCTCAATAAACAAGTCCATTAACCTGTCAAATAGAAAGAAAACATAAATAGAAGTTAAAGTTTCATATTATACCTTTGTCTATTCTAATTTCATGATCTGTAATATAACACACACTGTTAACAATAAAACACAAGAAATGTACATCATTGTATATCAATTACACACATTATTTAAGCATCTTAATTTCCCCTCCTCACTGTTCTCAGCTTCTATACTTTTTACACCATAAATAAAGTGTTGTACAGATACTCATCACTGAACGGTGGGGGGGAAAAACAGTCATATAGACTGTAAAAAAAAGACCCATAACTGCATAGCATATTATTTCACATTAACATTACTATGCTTCACACTCACTACAAATATTTACCTAACAGTTTTACCTATACTTGTTCTATATTATAGTGCACAATATAGTTTTATAATAAAATTAATGTGTATGAATCATAGTGGTAGGTGAAAAGGCATATAAAAACATAACTCTTGGAAAGCCGCATGATGTCATAACATCTAGTAATCCATTAGAGAAGAGTAGAGTATACCAGTGGTGTAGTTCTTTTCATGTTTTTCCAGCTGTTCTTCAAACATAAGTTTAGGAGTATTTATTTTTCTCTTCAGTAGATCTTTGTCCTGTTTTTTAGTTTGTGATCTGTGATTGCAATTCAGTAGTATCTCTGTTGTTTTCCTGCAAGAGTAAGTACATTTCATGATTTGGAATCCACTATGAAGACATCACCCTTGGTAGGCAATATGATGTCCTCACTTGTTGTTTTAGAAGTTCCAGAAGTCTATTATACCATTTTTCCAGTAGTAATCCTCCTTTTTGTTCAAGAAAGAGAAGAAAAGAATTTGGTACTTTATAGGGCATTCTCTGCTTGAATGTAAGGTTCCTATCATTACAATGTCTATCCAGTTGTATTTTTTGAGTAGATGGTATAGTATACAGATGTAATACTTACTCCTGTATGAGAAATAATACCCATACAGTTATTTGTTTTCATTCCAGCCAGTTATTATACTCAAACTTGAGAGAAAATCTGAGTTACATTTTGTGAAGGTATTATTTCGTAATGCATATTTAAACAATTTCTGAAAACGAACTGTTTTACAGTCTGGCAGAGTTCAGTAGATAAATTGTTCTGAATCTATTTCTGTTTTTGAAGAACAGGAACAATTTTCACAAGCATACTGCCATGAGTAACGTAGTCTAAATAGGTCATCAGTAGGTACCATCTCATCTTCTAAGATACCAAGTAGGACCATCAAGAATTCTTGTGCATCCTCCAAAGTGTTTTGAGTCAAGTGTACAGATCCAGTGCACAGAACTGCAAGACCTCTAATAGATGATGCAGAATATTTTCTTCTTCTGTCAATGCACAACTGTTCTAACAAGGTAAAGAGTGCAGAGCACAATCTTTTATCCTTTCTCTGTTTAATTGCATGAACCAGAGCAGGTAAAGAGAGTAGTTTATTGAGAACTACATTGGCTTAACAGTGGACTCCAGAGACGTTTGAGAACTGGTAACCAACTATTTTACCAGCATTTTTTGTATTCTCTTTCTCCAATGCTTCTTTTGTCCCTTCTTGCCTCTTTTTCTCAGGAACATCAGTATGATCTTTTGAAATCTTTCATTTTAAAAGGTTTCTAGGCTTTCTGTAACCTGGGCACTGTTTTAAATCAGGAGAATACAGGCTTCTCAAATGGTTATACTCTATCACGCAGCTCAAATCAGCATTTACTCTACTGTCATCAAATGCTATCAGATACAAACCAGACACAATTCTAACCTGTGACAATACTACATATGACATACCTTCCTTAAATACAGTGCTGCCAATCTTAATAAATGCTGCATCTACACTTAAACCTTGATACTTATGTACTGTGCAGCATATGAGACATGTTAAATCTGACAGCCTTAGGGTGGTCATCCCCCAACCTCTTTCCTGCCTCCCTCTACTTTTCTGACACTGTTTTTGCTGGTTTTAGGACTCTGCACACTTTACCACTGCTTACCAGTGCTAAAGTGTATTTTCTTTCTCCCTTAAACATGGTAACATTGGTTCATCCTCAATTGGTATATTTGATTTACTTATAAGTCCCTTGTAAAATGCCGTTTCACTGCCACTTCTACTTGGCATTTAAAGTACTTGCCAAGACTTAAACTCCCCTTTTTCTACATATAAGTCACCCATAAGGTAGGCCCTAGGTAACCCATAGGGCAGGATGCTATGTAGGTAAAAGGTAGGACATGTACATGTGTGTTTTATATGTCCTGGTAGTGAAAAAACTCCAAAATTAGTTTTCCACTTCTGTGAGGCCTGCTCCTTTCATAGACTAGCATTACGACTTCCTCATATACTTTTTCAGTGGTAGATTCTGATCTGAAAGGGGTAACCAGGTCATATTTAGTATGGCCAGAATGGTAATGGAAATCCTGTTTATTGGTGAGGTTGGATTTGATATTACTATTTTAGAAATGCCACTTTCAGAAAGTGAGCATTTCTCTGCACTGATAACCATCTGTGCCTTACAGCCTGTCTTCAATCAAAATCTGGTCTGTACCGGTTGACAGCTCCGTTGGGCATTTCAGCCAGACAACCACAAACACAGGACATTCAGTCACACCTGCATTATCTGCATATTGAATGAGTCTTCATGGGCTGGAAGGGTGGAGGGCCTGATACTTACATTTCAAAGGCCAGTGGCCTGCCCTCACACAATGGAATGCTAAACTCCCTACTAGGACCCTGACAGACAGGACTGAACTGAAACGGGAACCTGTGCACTTCAAAACCACCCCTTGAAGTCTCCCCCACTTCAAAGGCATTTTTGGGTATATAAAGTGGGTCTCTGACCCCACCAGACCAGACACTTCTGGAAAATCGATGCAACGCCTGCTGAAATCGACGCAAAGCTGGCATTGCGACTGAGAAATTGACGCACAGCCAACCAGAATGACGCAGCCCCTGACTTCCCGACTGACAATACGGAACCCCTGGTGGCAAAGATACTGGCGACAGGAATGCTCATTCCTGTCACCACTGCAGGACTCCCCAACCCCCCCTCCATGTAGGACCCTACCCCTCCCCCGACCTCATCTGAAGTCCCCCACCCCCCAAAGCAGTAACACCCCCACCCCCAATCCTCATTCCAAACCCCCTCACCCCGATCCAAATTCCAAACGCCCCAACCCCCGATCCCCATTCAAAACCCCTCCACCCCCCCACCCCGAAAATCCACACAGGCACACATCACACATACATATGTACAGACACACATACACGCACACTCATTCACACACACGCCTCGACACCTCTCACCCCCCGCATACGTGCAAGCAACCTTTTCCTTCTTTTGACAGTATGCCTACTATAATATCCTTCAGTATATTTCCGTACTGCATATCAGATGCTTCGCGCATGTTTCTAATCAGTTCTTTGTATTGGAACTTCAACCAAATGTTTATGTTTCCAATGCTTCCTAAAGAATTACAACTTTCTTCATGTAAGAGTGTCGTAAAGGCAGGCTGTCCTTTTATGGGGGTAAGTTGCAATACATCACCAAAAACAATTACATGCTTTCCTCCAAAAAGTACATTATACTCTGTCTTCAGTATCTGTTGCATTCTCAAATGCACAAAGGCGAGGTTTATGTTTGAAACCATGCTCACCTCATCAATGATTAAAAGTTTTAATTTTTTCAAGAATCTAAAAACTTCATGACAAGCTTCACCAGACAACTATTGGTGTTATAGTTTATTCTTGTGTTCAACTATTAGCATAAGTAGACAATGCAATGTAATTCCTTTGATATTGTACAAAGCTAATCCAGTAGGGGCTGTTACTACACATGACTAAATGGAGGCTATAGTCTTCTGTAGATAAGTAATTAGAACTTGCATTAAAATGTTTTTCCAGTGTCACCTTGTCCACTGACATACCAAAGAATTGGCTTAAAACTTGAACATTTACATTGATTGTTTCGTGGAAGAATCCATGCTTCTTTTTTATTTGACTTCCATATATATATATTTCTGCTCAGTGGGTGCCCCTAGGACAGGCCTGACATTGCAGAGTAGGTCCCATGGTGGGCAGGGTTCTGAAGTGATAATCCTGCTACCCAGCTTGTAGGCATCCACAACTGGTCAGGGCTGTGTGGGTCCAAGGTGTGCTGAATTTGGCGGTATGTGCTCCTCCCCATGCCTTGGTGGCTAGCATTATCACAGGTAGTGCATTGAATAGTGCGTAGGGCTGTTCCCTGTGTGTGAGGGTGGTGTGTATGCCAACGGTGGTGTTGGTGCAGCCATTGACCAAGTGTATCCTTTGCCCCCTTCCCCTTTTTGTTTTGTCATCCTGTCCTTATGTGAATTAGCATCATCTGGCGGAGGAGCAGAGGCACTGGCGACGGAGGGCGCTGCATCCCACAGGACCCACAAGGCAGAGTCCACCAACGGTGAGGGCACCAGGGGAATGGAGGGTGTGGGGAGCACCACAGCGGAGACTGAAGGGGACAGTTCGGACACAGATACCTCCTCCGATGGAAGCTCCCTCGTGGTGGCGGCACTTCTGTGCCCACCCCAGCTACAGGTAGAGCTGCCACCCCCGCATCAGCACCGCCCTCCCAGTAGCCCATCATCGAGTTGCCCGTGTCCGCTCACCCAGGAGGGTGGGCATCTTCTTTGCCCCAGGCACCTCAGGCCCTGCCCCAGTTAGCCCTGCTGCCCTGAGTGAGGAGGCTATTGACCTCCTGAGATCCATCTCTGTTGGGCAGTCAACCATGGTGAATGCCATCCAGGGGCTGGCAGCCCAAATGCAACAGACAAATGCATTTCTGGAGGCCATTCACACTGGCTTGGTGGCCCAACGGAGATCAATCCAGGGTCTGGCCTCCTCTCTGATGGCAGCCATTGTCCCTGTTTCTACTGTCCCCACTCCAACTTCCTCATCCCAATCCCATTCCCCTCACCCCCAACCTATCCCAAGTACACAGGCAGACGAGCATGCACACAGGACAACACACAAGAGTGGCACAGGCAAAAATAAGCACCACACATCATCCCACAGGCATTCACACAAACACCATCCAGATGCAGACATACCAACATCCACAATTTCCACTGTCTCCCCCTCCTCCTCCTGCTTCACTTCCCTCCCAGTTGCGTCTACACTCACACCTGCATGCACTACATCCTCATCCCCTACCAGCATCACCACCACATCTAGCAGAACACACACCTCACTTGCAGACACCACCACAACAGCCATGCACTTGTCCCCTGTGTCCTCTCCCACTGTGTCTGTCACCCCCCTCCCAAGGTACACAATCGCAAATACTCAGACACCCAACAGCCATCCACCTCACAACAGCATCCAGCCCATGCACCCAAACACAGCAGACAGACACCTCCTATATAACCACTCCCTCTTCCTCCACTCCCAAACTTTCTCCCTCTCCCGCCCCAGTGTCCCTAAGAAGTTTTCCTCTCCACCATTGACCTCTTCCCTTCCCTCCCCCGTCCTTCACGTCTTACCAGGGTGGCAAAAACCCAGGCAAGCACCTCAGCCACCCAGTCCACGGGACTAGTAGTCTCCACACCCACTCGTGGTGGGAAAGGATCCAGGGCACCAGCCAGCCTCAAAGAAAGTGTGCCAGCCCCAGGTGCTGCCCAGAAGGGCAAGGAGCCTGCCCCAGCTGCTTCCCAGAAGGGCAAGGTGCCTGCCCCAAGTGCTGCCAGGAAGGGCAAGGGGCCTGCACCAGCAGGCAGGAAGGACAAGGTGCCTGATGCAGGGACTCAGACAGAGCCCACACCACCAAGCATGGTTGTGCAGCCATCCGAGGTGACAGGGGATGGGCTGAAGCCTTCCCCTACCACCAACAGCAGCAGCACCGCCACCAGCACTGGGAAGCCGCCTGAGGCTGCAGGGGATGGGCTGGAGCTTCCCCCCACCACCACCAGCAGCAGCACCACTACCACCACTGAGCAACCGTCACTGCCGGCAGACAGTATGTAGTCCTGCCTCCATGGGCTGCTGTGCGGCGTGCCCCCTGCAAAGCCAGTGGGTATGACTGTGACCTTGCCCTCCCCAGGATCAAGAGCACAGGGCATGATGCCCCCTCCAGAACCAGTGGGTAAGACACCCACCATCCCCACCCTCCCCAGGATCAAGAGCACAGGGTACAATGCCCCCTCCAGAGCATTTGGGCAAGTCACCCACTTGAGAGACTGTGGCCTTGCACTCTCCAGGACCAAGCACAGGGCATGTTGCCCTCTCCAGAGCATGTGGGCAAGTCACACACTTGAGAGACTGTGGTCTTGCACTCCCCAGGATCAAGCACAGGGCATGTTGCTCCCTCCAGAGCATGTGGGCAAGTCACACACTTGAGAGACTGTGGCCTTGCACTCCCCAGGACCAAGCACAGGGCATGTTGCCTCCTCCAGAAACAATGGTTTTGTTCTATCTGCCGGCCTAGGTGCCCCCGTTCCCCGTCCCACTGAGGTGCCTGCCTATTTTCGAACTGATGCCCCTGCAGTGTTCTCACCGTGTTGATGCAGGTGACAAGTGGGCCCTTGGACTTTGGCCTGTGGCCCTGTGGCCTACGCACAATGAGGACTGGGCAGTGTCCCTTTAACTGTACATATGTATATACCATGAGATTGACGTTTCGTATTTCTACTGTGTTGTTATTATTACAGTCACTTTATCACACTCCTGTAGTCCTTGCATCATTCCTCAGGGGTACAGGGTAAATATGTTTTATTACTGCAGCCGATTGTGTGTATAGTGTTGGGGGTGGGGGGCGACGGTGTGTGTGTCACTCTATTTTTCCTCCCTCCCTCCCCTGTGTGCTAGGTGTCTGTACTCAACCGTGGTCGTCTTCGCCGGTGTTGGTGTTCGTGATGGAGCAGGACGTAGAATATCATAGGGAATATTTGAACTTCAGGCTCCATGGCGGCATGGTTCTTCCCTGTGTCTCCAAAGGTGAGTCCTTTCCCTTCTGAGATGTGTTTCTGCCAGGCTTTTGATGTCGTTGGTACAGCCCCAGAAAAGGTTGCAGTTTCCGGTCTCATAATACGGTGGGTGGAACATTGACTTCCGCCTGGCTGTTGGCGGCTACCGCCGGGGTGACTGTTGTATCCACCCTGGCGGTCGGTGTGGTAAAGTGACTGTCTATCTGAGTACTCACCGCCATAGACATGATTTGGCGGTAGTTACCGCCAGCCTGTTGGGGGTATTACCGCAACTTTATCACCGACCGCCAAGGTCGTCATAAGGATCTCAGAAGTCAAAGGACTCATCTGTGGAGACTCAGGAAACAACCACGACGCCATGGAGCCCGAGTTGCAAGTTTTCCCCATGCTCATCTACCTTCTGCTTTATTATGAACACCAACGGTGGCGAAGACAACCATGGTGAGTACTTCCGCCTATCACACAAGGGAGGGGGCGAAGACAACCATGGTGAGTAGTACTTCCGCCAAGAACACAAGGGAGGGGGGAGGAAAAAGAGAGTGACACACACACACACACACACACCCACCCCCAACACCATACACACAACCAAAAGCAGCAACATAACATATCTACTCCGTACCCCTCAGGAATAATGCAAGGACAAAATGATTTGAAGCAAGTGAGTGTAATACGATAAAAAACTATGAATAACTGCATCAAAATCCAAACGTACATATATATACTGGTTCTGGAGTGGGTTTTGTGCCCAGTGAGCTTCATCCTGTGGAGGATGGGGTGAGTGGATGGCTTCTTCCACTGGTTCGAGAGGGGGCATTGTGTCCTGTGATGTAGATCTTGGGGAGTTCAAGGTCACAGTATCTCACCTGGGTGTCAGACCCACAGGATTAGCAGGGGCCAGGCCGCACAACAGCCCATGGATGCAGGACTACACACTGTCCCCCGGCGGTGACGGCTGCTCAGTGGTGGCAGTAGTGCTGGGTGCGGTGCTGGCAGTGGTGGGGGGAGGCTCCAGCCCTTCCCCTGCAGCCTCAGATGGCTGCCCATTGGGGCTGCCACTGCTGGCAGTGGTGCTGGTGGCGGTGCTGGTGGTGGTGCTGGTGGCGGTGCTGGCAGTGGTGGGGGGAGGCTCCAGCCCTTCCCCTGCAGCCTCGGACAGCTGCCCACTGGGGCTGCTGCTGCTGGCAGTGGTGCTGGTGGCGATGCTGGCAGTGGTGGGGGGAGGATCCAGCCCTTCCCCTGCAGCCTCGGACAGCTGAACCACCATGGATGGTGGTGGGGGCTCCGAATGAGTCCCAGCACCAGGCCTCCTGTCCTTCCTGCCTGCTAGTGCAGGCCCCTTGCCCTTCCTGTCAGCAGCAGGGGATTGCTCCTTGCCCCTCCCTGTAGAAGATGGGGGTACCTCCTTGCCCTTCCCTGAAGCAGCTGGGGGTGCCTCCTTGCCCTTTCTTGAAGCAGCCGGGGGTGCCTCCTTGCCCTTCCTTGAAGCAGCTGGGGGTGCTTCTTTGCCCTTCCTTGACGCAGCTGGTGGTGCCTCCTTAGCCCTCCTTGCAGCACCTGGTGCAGGCACCTTTTCAGTGTGGGTGCCTGGTGCCCCGTAAACTCTCCCACCTGGAGTAGCTGTCAACACTACTGTGGCCGTGGACTGGGTGGCTGAGGTGCTCGCCTGGGTTCTGACCACCCTGGCCCAACGTGAAGGACAGAGGGGGGGAGTGGTAGAGAAGAGGTCAACGATGTAGAGGAAAAGCTTCTTAGGGACATTGGGGCGTGAAGAGGGTGAAGGTTTGGGAGTGGAGGAAGAGGAAGTGGCTGTAGGAGGTGTCTGTCTGCTGATTTTGTGTGCAGGTGCATGGGCTGGTGGATGGCTGTTGGGTGTCTGAGTGCTTGCGTTTGTGTACTTTGGCAGGAGGGGGTACAGACACAGTGGGAGAGGACACAGGAGATGTGTGCATGGATGTGGGGGTGGTGACTTCCAGTGAGGGGCGTGTAGTGATAGGAGTGATGGTGATGGTGGGAGTAGGAGTGGATGAGGATGTAGTACATGCAGGTGTAAGTGTAGACGCAACTGGGAGGGAGGTGGACGAGGATGAGGAGGAGGAGGAGGGGGACACAGTGGAGGCAGTGGATGTTGGTATGTCTGCATCTGGATGGTGTTTGTGTGAGTGCCTGTGGGATGATGTGTGGTGCTTGTGTTTGCCTGAACCACTCCTGTGTGTTGTCTTGTACGCATGCTCGTCTGCCTGTGTGCTTGGGATAGGTTGGGGTTGAGGGGAATGGGATTGGGTAGAGGAAGTTGGAGGGGGGAGGCTAGAAACAGGGACAATGTCTGCCATCAGAGAGGAGGCCAGACCTTAGATTGATCTCTACTGGGCCACCATGGCAGTGTGAATTCCCTCCAGGAATGCATTGCTCTGTTGCATTTGGGCTGCCAGCCCCTCTGTGGCATTCACGATGGTTGACTGCCCAACAGAGATGGATCGCAGGAGGTCAATAGCCTCCTCACTCAGGGCAGCAGGGCAAACTGGGGTAGGGCCTGAGGTGCCTTGTGGCGAAGGAGATGCCCACCGTCTTGGATGAGCAATCCTACAAAGTCGCTGAGGGGCTGCTGGGAGGGCAGTGCTGGTACGGGGGTGGTGGCTGTACCTGTAGTTGGGGTGGGCACAGAGGTTTCCGCCACCACCAGGGAGCCTCCAACAGAGGAGGTATCACTATCCGAACTGTCAACTCCTGTCTCCGCCATGGTGCTCCCCTCGCTCTCCGTCCCACTGGTGCCCTCACCGTATTTGGATTCGGCCTCCTGGGCCCTGTGGCATGCAGCTCCATTCGTCGCTGGTGCCCTGCTCCTCCGCCAGATGATGCTAATGCACATAAGGACAGGGTTACAAAACAAAAAGGGGGGAAGAGACAAAGGATACACTTGGTCAATGGCGCCAACAACAGCACTGTTGGCGTACACGACACACACACAGGGAACAGTCCTACGCACTAGGCAATTCACTACCAGTCACAATGCTAGACACCAGCCCATGGACATGGACACGTAATGCCAATTGCAGCATACCTAAGACCCACAGAACCCTTCCCAGTAGTGGATGCCTACTAGCTTGGTTGGAGGAAGTTTACATCAGACTCTGCCCAACATGGGACCTACGCTGCAATGTCAGGCCTGGCCTAGGTGCACCCACAGCCCCACATCCCCCACCCGGATACCACCCCACCACACGCAAGTATTATATTGGGGCACTGTACTTACCCCCTTGTGGCTGATGTGATGCCCCCAAGCGCCCATTCAGCTCCGGATAGGCCACCACCAGTATGCGGGCCATCAGGGGGGTCAGGGTTCGATGGGCACCCCTTCCTCGTTGGGAGGCCATCCCCAGCTGGACCTCCGCCATCTTCTGTGCCCAGCGTCTCAGGTCCTCCCACCGTTTCTGACAGTGGGTGCTCCGCCTGCCGTAGACCCCCAGGGTCTGCACGTCCTTGGCGATGGCATGCCATATGCCCTTTTTCTGATGGAAGCTGACCTGCAGGGAAATAGACACAGGGAAAGATATTAGTCCGACCGTCCTGCCTGTTACACTCATGGCCCACCATAGCCCTTCACATCCCCTTACGCACAGACATGACCAAACATACATGCAGCACTGAGCAGCCCAGGGACCTTCCACCAAACATCCCCACACGAGGCCTTCACACACAGCACTCCATGCATTCATGCCCCATGCATCGTGCTTACAGTGTACTCACCTGTTGGTCTGGAGGCCCATTCAGCATTCGGTACTGGGGTAGGACCCCATCCACCAGTCTCTCCAATTCCGCTACGGTGAAGGCAGGGGCCCTTTCCCCAGTGACACGAACCATGGTCGATTCCAGACACATGTCACAGCAGTACATGCAGTGTAGGTCCTCTCCTGTTGAAGGTCAGGTAGCAAGTGAGTGAACAGATAGAAAATGGCGGTCATGTCCATGGCGGTGCGTACTGTCACCTCTGACGTACATCACCATTGGCCACTGTAACCCATAGGGCCCAATTATAACCAATGAGGAGTTGCACAGCGGTTCTCGACCGCCTCCCGCAACGGTGCACAACATCAGCAAAATCATCTCATTTCCACATGTCCCTCTATACAGGACAGGCGGATGCCATTTCAGGTGGGAGGGGGCAGGCCATGGCACCTAACTGCAACACAGTACACATAAGCACCATTCGGACCTATCCAACACTATACTGTTACAATCACAACATGCAATGAAGTTTAGTGTTTGGAAATATGGGATACTGACTAGCTGCTCATCGTTTTGCCCCATAGATTGCAACCTGTGCGGATGAATAGGAGATGGAGACATCCCCCATGTACAGACCCCTGGTGGACTTGGCAACAAAGGCGGACAGGCACATTATCCTCACCTATTGACTGGACAGGGCCACAATCACAGAGCTGTGTGCCCAATTGGAGCCTGACCTGATATCTGCTATCCGTCACCCCACCGGGATCTCCCCTTTTGTGCAAATCCTATCTGTGCTCCATTTCCTGGCAACTGGCTCCTTCCAAGTGACAGTGGGCTTGGCAGCAGGAATGTCACAGCCAATGTTCTCAATAGTGCTGATCAGAGTGTTGTCTGCCCTGATTAAACACATGTGCAGCTATATCGTTTTCCCCCAGGTAGAGGATTTGACCACAGTAAAAGCTGATTTCTATGCAATGGGACATATCCCCAATATTATTGGGGTAATTGATGGTACACATATTGCATTTGTCCCCCCCGAAGAAATGAACAGGTGTTCAGGAATTGAAAGAGCTTTCACTCAATGAATATGCAGATAGTGTGCCTGGCGGACCAGTACATATCCCATGTCAATGCAAAGTATCCTGGGTCTGTGCATGATGCCTTTATCCTGAGGAATAGCAGCATCTCATATGTGATGGCTCAACTCCAGAGGCACCGGGTGTGGCTAATAGGTGAGCCCTGGTTCCCAGCCAGTGGATGTTGGTGTATGGGTATGGTGTGGGCCCTAAGGGTCAATGTGTGTCTAACAGGTGTCCCTCGATATTTGCAGGTGACTCTGGTTAACCCAACCTCTCATGGCTACTGACCCCTGTGAAGAATCCCAGGACAAAGGCAGAGGAACGTTACAATGAGGCACATGGGCGAACAAGAAGAATTGTAGAGATGACATTCGTCCTCCTGAAGGCTAGGTTTCGTTGCCTCCATCTCACAGGTGGTTCCCTGTGCTACTCACCCAAGGAGGTCTGCCAGATCATCACCACATGCTGTATGTTCACAACCTTGGCTTACGTTGCCAGGTGCCTTTTCTGCAGGAGGAGGAGGAGGCTGGAGATGGGCATGTGGCAGCAGTGGACCCTGTCGACACTGAAGATTAGGAGCCAGAGGATGAGGACAACAGAAGTGCAATAATTTGTCAATACTTCCAATGACACACAGGTGAGACAGTGTAACTTCACTTTTAATGGACAGTTTTACGTTTGACATTGTCACTGGCAGGCTGATTTTCCCACTTCTATGGCCACTCACTGTACCCTTTGGCATCTCTATTTGCAGATATTTGTGCCCCATTATCGCTCCTGTTGTGTTGACTGCAGCCAACTACAGGTCATTCCTATGTATACATTACTGTACAGTTGTATTTCAGTGTTTATACCTTGTTAAACAAATACATACTTAAATCATTTAACATACTCCATACTAGTAGTTTTTTCAAAGGGTGTTTATTTAAGTGCTAATAAGTAGAGGGAGATGTGCAATGGGCTGGGTTGATGGTGGAGGAAAGGTCAGGATAAAGTCCAGTCTATGTGGATCACAGGTGCATTGTCCAAGGGGGCATAGGAAGGGGAGCAATGGCAGTTCAAGGTGGACAGAGTGACAGGGTGGGACACAAGGGTGACATTCAGGAGAGTCTTATTTCCTGGCGGGGGTCTTGGCAATAGTCTCTGGCTTCTGCCTGGATCACAAGGAACGTTTGCGTGGTGGTTCTCCTTCTGCAGGGGGGAGGGGTGCTGGTGGCCTGTTGGTACTCTGGCCGGGCCTCCTGTCCACTAGCGGCAGCGGAGGTGGAGGGCTGTTCATCGGTATGCCTAGTGGTAGGGGCCCAGTGGTGTGCCACTGCCTCCCTCATAGTGTTGGCCATGTCTGCCAGCACCCCTGCAATGGTGACCAGGGTGGTGTTTATGTCCTTCAAGTCCTCCCTGATCCCCCGGTACTGTCCTTCCTGCAGCCGCTGGTTCTCCTGCATTTTGTCCAGTATCTGGCACATCGTCTCCTGGGAATGGTGGTATGCTCCCAGGATCTTGGTGAGTGCCTCCTGGAGAGTCGGTTCCCTGAGCCTGTCCTCCCCCTGTCGCACAGCAGTCCTCCCAGCTTCCCTGTTGTCCAGTGCCTCTGTCGCCTGAACCGTGTGCCCACTGCCACTGATCTCAGGTCCCTGGTCGTCCCGTGTTTTTGGGGTGGCCTGGTGTCCCTGTAGTTGAGGAAATACTGCTGCTTGACGTGTCCTGGGGACAGAGGTATGGGGCAGCTGAGTGGGTACAGTGCTGGTGTTTCCTGAGGCTCTGTGGTGGTATGGGACTGTGCCTGGGTAACCGACTGTCCGGAGATCCCTGATGGACCAGGTTGGTCATCCACATCCAGGCATCCAGAGCTGCTGTCATCACTGTGTGCCTCTTCTGGGGGGGGGGGGCGGATGTTGCTGGCACTTCCTATCTGGTGACATTGGCTGGGGGACCTGTGGGGATGTAAATGCAGTGTTATTGTTTCTGCATGTGACATCTTGTGCATGGGTGTGTTGCCCTCTAAGGTTGTTTTTGCCCTGGCAGCTTTGCCTTGTGTGAGTTGTTATTTGGTGGGCTAGCTGTTTCCCTCTAGTGTGCGTGTTTTAGTGATAGGTGTTCATGCAGGTCTGTGATGGGTGTCTATGCATTGGTGTTGCATGCAGGGCTTGATATTGGGATGTGTGGGTTGTGATGGTGGGGTGTGTGGGAGGTGGTGGAGTGATGGGAATGAGGGTAAGGGTAGGGGTATGTTATGGCATGCAGGTAAGGGGGATGATAGTGATAGAGATTTGACTTACCAGAGTCCAGTCCTCCTCCTACTGCTGCCAGGCCGTCAGGATGCATGATTGCCAAGGCTTGCTCCTCCCATGTTGTTAGTTGTTAGTTGTGGGGGAGGAGGTGGGGGTCCACCGCCAGTCCTCTGTACAGCTAGTTGGTGTCTTGCTGCCATGGAACGCACCTTCCCCAGTAGGTCGTTCCACCTGTTCCTGATGTCATCCCTTGTTCATCCCTTGTTCTGGGGTGCTGTCCCATGGTGTTGACCCTGTCCACGATTCTCCGCCATAGCTCCAACTTCCTAGCAATGGATGTCTGCTGCACCTGTGATCCGAATAGCTGTTGCTCTACCTGGATGATTTCCTCCACCATGACCCTCCTCAGAGAACCTGGGGTGTCGTTGTGGTGCCATGTGTGTAGTGTGAGTGGTGTGGGTGAGGGTGTGTAGGGTGATGTGTTGGGTTGTGTGATGTAAGTTGCGTGGATGGTGTATGGGTGATGGTGGTGTGTGGCTGTGGTCTTGTCTGTGGTCTTGATATCTCTCGTGTGGCACTTATTTGTATTCGTAAAGGGTTGTGGGTAATGTGGGTGTGTGTTTTATAGTCGTATGTGGGTGTGGTGTGTGAATGGATGTCAGGTGTGTGCAGTTTGAATTGTCCAATGTGGTGTTGTTTTGTATGTGTGTGTGTATTTTGAGCACAGCGGTATGTACCTCCAATGGTTTACTGCCATTGAATGTCCGCCGTGGTGATTTGTGGGTCATAATGTTGTGGGCGTAGTTCTGTTGGCATAACGGTGTGGGTTTTGCTACCGCCAGTTTATCACTGACCTTTGGGCTGGCGGACTTGTGTGTGTGGCTATATAGTGACAGATTGTTATGTGTTTGTCATAAATAGATAGCGGTGATCCGTCGCCGCCGTGGTATGTTGGCGGCAGTCAGCATAGAGGTAAGCGGTACCTACTGCAAATGTCATAATGAGGGCCATAGTGTTGTAGTAATCACTTACAATAGTATTAAGGTATTTACAAATGCCTATATTTAAACAACAATCTCTCTGTACATAAGTAAATGACTTATATATAGGTGAAATATATAAGTAGACCCACAAATATGGTGAAAAACTGTTGCACTCAACTGTTTTTACTATGAATTCTGGGACATGTCACATGGATTTACAATATGACAAGAGACTCTTCAAGTGCCAACATTTATAAAAAAATATTGTTCTGTACATATGGACATCACACCATTATCTAATACATAACAAGAGTTACACAATCACTCACAGACCTCTGTATTTCACATAAATTGATGTACACCTGACATATACGTTTACATTTTAAATTGTAATTTTTAGAAAAATGTATATTTTTTAAATATCTGTAAAAAGAGTTTGTGGGTCAGGGCTCCAAAAACATACTTAGCTCAATTTTTTTTAAACTTTAAAATTATACAGCACTTCAAATACAACTCCGCATTAGAGAAAAACTTAACCATTCTAGTATAAAAATTGAAAAGATGTTTAATTTTACTTAAATGTAGTGCCATCTCTTCAATATCCTACCTCCGCATCCTTTTGGCAGGGTTTCTATAGTAACCCAGTAGAACCTCTAGGTCAAAGGTTCAACTTATGTTTTAGAAACTGCAAATTACTATATAACTGAAATTCAGCAGGTGCGCTTGACTCTTAGCAAATATAACCATATCAAAGAGTACATTACGTTTTTATTTCAAACACAGCCAAACACATACATACTTTCTTAGTTTCAATAATCACAACCTAATTATAAGTATCTACATATTAAAATCGCCCAATGGAAATTAGCCTTTTTTCAAACAAGTGCTCCCTCCATTTTAACATTGTTTCTCTATTGAAATATCTCATTCTTGTGCAGCCTTCTCCTGTAAGGTATTCACACTTCTCTTCACAATGCTCAGAGTGTGGCTTGTAGGGCCCAGCTTTGTGTTTTGGGCAAATGAGTTTGCTAGAAAGTGTAGCATTGATAGGTACCTAGGTTTGTAAAATGTGGATATAAAATGGTTCGGCCATAGAGGTTTAAAGTGGTATCAATTGCTGCCTTTGGTAAAACACATTAGAGATTCCCAACGCCCTCATTTCATGATTGTGCACTCTGGTGGTAATGACCTGGGCACACTTACTGGGATAGGACTGGACATCCTAATGAAAGATACCTTTGCAGAATTAATGCCACTTTTCCCTCACACTGCCTTGGTATTTTTCAGCATACAGTATGTCAAAAGCAGAAATGGAAATGGTCTACCCAATTCCGTCCAAAGATAGACAAAGCCAGAAAACATGCTAAAACTGTTTCAGCATTCCTCTGAGACCATAACATGGACTCTATCAAAAATTACAACCTCTGCTTTGACATGGGTGGAATTTATAGGAGTGATGGTGTACATCTCACAGACAAAGGCAACAGGGTGTTTCTTACCAGCTTGAAACACTGCATCCTATATTATGTGTTGCTATCATCCTCTACACAATAGGCACAAAGGCTTTTCTTAGAGCCACCCTATTTCCCAAACACTAGGCCATTAAAAAAAAAAATAATTCAGCCTTTTCAAAATGTATGAATCTATCGGAAATACGCGAAACAAAACCACAATTCAATGCACACTACCACATTTATGTTTTACTAGTGCTTTAATAATTCAGTATGCCACAATGAGAGCATTAATGTAAATGAATGTCTAGATGCCAATGTCAGTGTATCTCTGAGTGGGTGCCTGAATGTATGAGTGGGTATGTGAGTAGGTCTGTGATGATCCAAGTGGGTCTGTGAATGCGTGCTTGAGTGTCTAAGTGCGTCTGTGAGTGGGTGCATGAGTATTTGACTGGGTCTGTGAGTTGGTGCATGAGTGTATGAGTGGGTCTGTGAGTGGTCCATGAAAGTTTGAGTGGGTCTATGACTGCATACCTAACTGGATGAGTGGGCCTGTGAGTGGATGCCCCATATCTGAGTGGGTCAGTGAGTGGATACATGAGTGTCTCAATGGGTCTGTGAGTGGGTTTGTAAGTGTCTGAGTGGCTCTGTGAGTGATTGTGTGAGTGTCTGAGTGGTTATGTGAATGGCTGCCTAAGTATCGAAGTGGGTCTGTGAGTGGGTGCATGAGTGGCTGAGTGCATCTGTGAGTGTGTGCATGAGTGGCTCTGTGAGTGGGTGTATGAGGGTCTGAGTGGGTCTGTCAATGCCTGCCTGTGGGTCTGAATCGGTCTGTTAGTTGATGCATGAGTGTTCAAGTATGTCTGTGACTGGGTGCATGAGTGTCTGTGTGGGTCTGTGTGTGGGTGTATGAGGGTCTGAGTGGGTCTGTGAGTGGCTGAATGAGGGTCTGAGTGGGTCTGTGAGTGGGTGCATGAGTGACTGAATGAGTCTGTCGGTGGGTGCTTGAGTGTCTGACTGTGTCTGTAAGTAGGTGAGTGAGTGGGTATGTGAGTGGATGCATGAGTGTCTAAGTGGGTCTGTGAGTGGGTGCATGGGTAGTCTGTGAGTGGGTGCATGGGTATGTGAGTGTGTCTGTGAGTTGGTGCTTTAGTGTCTGAGGGGGTCTGTCAGTGGGTGTATGAGTGTATGAGTAGGTCTGTGAGTGGGTATGTGAGTGTCTGAGTGAGTCTGTGAGTGGTTGCATGTGTGTCTCAGTGCCTCTGTGAGTATGTGCATGACTGTTTGAGTGGGTGGGTGAGTGTGAGAAAGGACCCCTTTTGTCATGGTTAGCCCCCACTTTTTGCCTGGAAAATGAAGTGGTATCAAACTGTAAGTACCCTGGGCCCCTGCTCAACAGTTTCTCAGTGTAGGAGGCTGGCCTGGTTTGTAGTTGGTACCTTGGGTACTTACACCTTATACCAGGTCCAGTTATCCCTTATTAGTGAAATGTAGTAGTGTTCTAGCAGCTTAGGCTGATAGAGGTAGCTATAGCAGAGCAGCTGAGGCTGAACTAGGAGACATGCAAAGCTCATGCAATACCACTTATAGTTACACAGTACTTATACACAAGTAAAGACAATACTCAGCATTACCAAAAATAAAGGTGGTTTATTTGGGTGACACAGTACCAAACATATTGTAGAGGTAATACTCCTTCTGGAGGTAAGTATAATACACAATATGTACACTAGGCACCAGAATAAGGCAAGTAAATAGACATAGGATAGTGTAAACAATAGGAAATGCTATAGAATGCAATGGGAGAAAATAGGTCTAGGGGCAACACAAACCATATTCTAAGAAAGTGGAATACGAATCACGAATTCCCCCCTAGACAAGTGTAGTGTGTGCAGAATTGCTGGGAGAGTAAGAATACAGTAAAGGTAAGTAAATTACCCCACCTCAGAGCCCAGAAAAGCAGGAGTAATGTACTGCAAGTTTCCTTAGCACACACTACACCTCGTGATTGTAATTATTGCAAGAACCAACCAAGACTGCAAACCACAAACAGTGGATTTGTGGGCCTGAAGACCTGAAAAAGAGGGAGATTGTGCTATTCATGGTGCACAATCCTTTTATGACGTTTACTATATATATATATATATAAATATATATATATATATATATATATATATCTGCAATATGCGCAATTTGTGTTGAGACATTTTAAGAGTACACAGAAGGCCAGAGTTTCTAGATGCAATATTGTATGGTCCTAGTATACATTCTCAAAACAGGATTTATATGACTGGTTTAAAATTTAGTCAGAATGTTTTTCTGATTCTCATGTAAAGGAAAGTACTTGAATAAGAAAGTTTTCATTTAATTCATCTTGATTCCCCTACAGGTATCCGGCCATCTTGAAACTTAGTCTTAGATTGTTCATGTTTTCAGGGTGACTAGGCTTAGAATCATAGTCTAGTATTGATTTCAGGAGATATAATTTTCATATTGTGTGTTCTAACCTTTTTCTTACTACAGGTCTCCTTCCCAGCTGTTCCCTTCCTAATCCCCTCTTCCCCTCTCGAACTCTCTCAGTCTCTGTGATTTATCTATCAGAGTCTTGGAGCTGTTCAGTGGTGGACGTGTTGGGAACGTGCACAGACCCCGAGGATCTGGTGACTCTGACAGAAACTTGCAAGTAGAATCTCAAGAAAACCCACAGGAGAGACCCTAAATAGCCCTGAGAGGGGGATTGGCTACCTTAGCAGGTATGGACCTATCAGGAGGGGTCTCTGACGTCACCTGCTGGCACTGGCCACTCAGAGCCCTCCACAGTGCCCCAACACCTTGTAAAGCAAGATGGCTAAAGTCTGGGACACACTGGAGGAGCTCTGGGCACCACCCCTAGGGTGGTGATGGACAGGGGAGTGGTCACTCCCCTTTCCTTTATCCAGTTTTGCGCCAGAGCAGGGGACAAGGGGTCCCTGAACCGGTGTAGACTGACTTATGCAAGGAGGGCACCCTCTGCATTTCCAGAGGCTGGGGGAGGCTATGCCTCCCCAGCCAGTAATACCTATTTTCCAAAGGGAGAGGGTGTAACACCCTGCTCCCAAAGGAAATGCTTTGTTCTGCCTTCTTGGGACTGAGCTGCTCAGACCCCAGGAGGGCAGAACCCTGTCTGTGAGGTGGCAGCAGCTGTAGCTGCATTGCAAGCCTCAGAGTGCTGGTTTGGCATTACTGGGGGTCCATGGTGGAGCACCCAGGATGCATGGAATTGGCTCCCCAATACTAGATTTGGAATGGGGGGACAATTCCATGATCTTAGACACCTTAAATGGCCATATTCGGAGTTACCATTGTGAAGCTACATATAGGTTTTGACCTATATGTAATGCACACGTGTAATGGCGTCCCCACACTCACAAAGTCCCAGAAAATGGCCCTGAACTATGTGGGGGCACCTTTGCTAGTGCAAGGGTGCCCTCACACTTAGTAACTTTGCACCTACCCTTCATTAAATGAAGGTTAGACATATAGGTGACTTATAAGTTACATAAGTGCAGTGAAAATGGCTATGAAATAATGTGTGCATTATTTCACGCAGGCTGCAGTGGCAGTCCTGTGAAAGGGTATGTCTGAGTGGGTGGGTGAGTGTGAGAAAGGACCCCTTCTGGTGCAGGGTTGTAGTGCTTTCCTCTTATTTAGTTTCTAAGCACTAACATAACACACTAGAAATGCACTTGTGAGGTCAAAGAAGACTTTTATTGTTGTTAATTCTTCCCCAACCACAATTTTTATGTATGACGAATTAGTAGCTTTCAAGTCCGCGTTAATCAAACAAAATATATCAGTTTGCAATATACACAGCAGGTTATATTTATAAGATATTGAATGCAAAGCAAAACAAATACTTCACCGTGTGGGAACTATCTACAGCTTCATCTTTCTAAGGTCTGCAAGCTGATGACCCCTGTCAGCCGCGAGAAAGAGAGATTCATCTACCCACACGGGATTGCTGGCAGCCTGCGCCAAGCTCCAGCACGAGGTCCGGCAGATTCGAATCTGACTCTCTGCAGCCTGTTACATTCGTTACAAAGGTGTGCCCCCTCCTCTCAGACCTGGGAAACTGAGCAAGCTTTTTGGAGACTGGCCAGGTCTCCAAGACTACTCCTGTTCCCAAGCTCAAGCAGAGAGAACAACACCCATGTACTCTCTCTTATCATGTCTAGTCTACTGTGAGAAAAACATCTTGGTTCTCTGGTGCAAAAACACAGCTTGGAAAAATACAGCTTGGATTCTCAACTGCAATGTCTAACTCCAAGTTAAAGGCAATAGGCAGCTAACCTAGATATCAAATGCAATGTCTAGTGTCATGTCAAAGCCAATAAGCATCTAAGCTGAATACAAAATGCAATGTATAATATCATGTCAAAGCCAATAGGCAGCGGAGCTGAATACAAAATGTAATATATAATATCATGTCAAAGCCCATAGGCAGAATACAGAATGTAATGGCTAATGCAATGTCAAAGCCCATAGGCGGCTCAACTGAATACAGAAAGTAATGGCTAATGCCATGTCAAAGCCCATAGGCGGCTCAACTGAACAAAACATACCATGTGCTACTGGTGAACATTGAGCAACTAATATGCGCAGTGGTGAAACACAAAGTCATTGGTCAAAACAAACTTTATCAAATGGCAGTACATTCCGCCCTTTGACCAATGAATTTTTGTTTCACATATCTCCTGTTTCAAACAAAAACAAAAAACATCAGCACAAAGCAATCCCTGTAAAGCAATAGAAGTGGATTAGCACATTGATTTCATAACCTTTCACATCAGATACATCTACATAGAAAAGACTGAGCAATTTTTTTTTTCTCTGAATGAGTCTCTAATTCAACAGTGTTAGCAATTTGATGTGGCATGAGTTCTACTCATGTAAAGGGGCACGGTCCACCTGAAAGGTTTGCTGGAAGATAAGCAAAAGTCAGAGTTCCATACGAGAGGGGAAAAAAAAAAAAACACAGCTTAGTTCCAGTGGAAGAATGCAATCAAACAAGTTGAACTTGAACTGAAGGCGCAGTTTGCGCAAAATGGATCCATGGTGCTGGCACTTTACTCAGCCAGGTTCAGGTTGGGGGTTCGGACCCTTCCCCGACCCCACACACACACACCGGAAGGGGGACCACACAGCACACTCAGGGACAGTGGCGAAACGTGGTAGGATCTGCAAAAGAAACAAGTATGACTTTTCTTGCAAATAACATTTTTCATTTAAACTGCACCCTTCCTCTTTCTTTCCCTGTTTTGTAATCAGCAGGACGTTTTTGGGGCCCTTTGTTACATTCGCTGCAGGTTCTGGAGGATCACTTGGGGCTTCAGCCCACACACCAGCACTGAGGTTTTTATCTGCTGCACCACAGCTTCCCTTTTCTTGCACTGTCAGAAGGGCTGGGGCAGACTCCTTCTTTAACAAACCTCCATTCACTGCACTTTTGCCAATTTGGGCCATTCTGTCTCCAATTTGTATGAATGAATCAGATTCTTTTCTAGGTATCAGCATAATTTCGATTTTTCCTTGGTAATTTGCAGCAATCACTCTCCCTAAAACCTGATCAATTTGCCATTTCTGTTCTGGTAACTTTCCTCTCCCCAACTGCTCTGTGACTGCTTGCATGACAGATTGCTTTTGTGCGTGCTGCACAGTTTTTATCAAATCTAGGGGAATGTGCATCTCTCTCATCTCTGCCCACCTGTAAGTGGCTTTTTCTCTCAGCTGTTCACATTTCTGGGGCACCCACTTAGCCATCCCCACTAAGGCAGAATTCTGGGTGAACACTTCTCTCTCTGAATTTTTCTCATTAACATCTGCAAGGTAATTGAACCAGTTAGGTGCTAAAACATTAGCAATGGACCAAAAATCAGCGTAAAAATGACACATCTCACGTAGCTCTTGCTTTAAAATCTGACACACATTATACAACGCTGTTCCTTCTACGGTGCCAGAAAACAACATTTCAGTCAATGAATCATTAGTAAAACAAACATGCTTTTTATCTTCAGTGGACACAAATTCAAATGGTGCACACAATTTCACCGGTAACTCTTTTATCTGTGGTACTCTAGCCCTGTCTTGCAAGTACCAGATCCATTGTATGATTCTAGCTAGGGGCACTATTTTCTTTCCTTGTTCTTGAGTTACATGTACATAAGTATTTCCTTCTTGCACTGCGCAGAAACCTAAAGTCTGCATTATTTCATTTGCCAAATCACAAGCGCGCAGCTGCATATTATTTTTCACAGTGACCATATACAAAAGTGTTAGGATTTCTCTCAAATGAGGGCTATTCTTTTTCCAAAAATCAAACAAGCTAATGAAAGTCGTCTCTTTCTCTAAAATCTTTGGTTTTACTTGTGCATTTTGCAACGGTAACTCGTAAATCACATTCTGGTCTCTCTCTACATATGTACAACCAAAATTATTTCTCAAAGCATTATCAGGCCTTTTAGCTACACATGCATTTTCTTCTGTAATTCCCCAAACAGAAAACAATTCACAGTTTTTCTTAGCACCATCAGGCAGTTTATCAACACATGTATTCTCAGACATGGTCTGCCGTGCTACTGTGATTCTCCAAACAGAAAACAATTTCTGTAATTCTCCAAACAACAAAAAAAACAATTACACTTTTAAAGTGTGCACTTAGAAATCTACCAACTCGTCAACACCCTCTTAATCACCTCTTAATGACCGACCCCACGACTCCTGGTACCAATTGTAGTGCTTTCCTCTTATTTAGCTTCTAAGCACTAACATAACACACTAGAAATGCACTTGTGAGGTCAAAGAAGACTTTTATTGTTGTTAATTCTTCCCCAACCACAATTTTTATGTATGACGAATTAGTAGCTTTCAAGTCCGCGTTAATCAAACAAAATATATCAGTTTGCAATATACACAGCAGGTTATATTTATAAGATATTGAATGCAAAGCAAAACAAATACTTCACCGTGTGGGAACTATCTACAGCTTCATCTTTCTAAGGTCTGCAAGCTGATGACCCCTGTCAGCCGCGAGAAAGAGAGATTCATCTACCCACACGGGATTGCTTGCAGCCTGCGCCAAGCTCCAGCACGAGGTCCGGCAGATTCGAATCTGACTCTCTGCAGCCTGTTACATTCGTTACAAAGGTGTGCCCCCTCCTCTCAGACCTGGGAAACTGAGCAAGCCTTTTGGAGACTGGCCAGGTCTCCAAGACTACTCCTGTTCCCAAGCTCAAGCAGAGAGAACAACACCCATGTACTCTCTCTTATCATGTCTAGTCTACTGTGAGAAAAACATCTTGGTTCTCTGGTGCAAAAACACAGCTTGGAAAAATACAGCTTGGATTCTCAACTGCAATGTCTAACTCCACGTTAAAGGCAATAGGCAGCTAACCTAGATATCAAATGGAATGTCTAGTGTCATGTCAAAGCCAATAAGCATCTAAGCTGAATACAAAATGCAATGTATAATATCATGTCAAAGCCAATAGGCAGTGGAGCTGAATACAAAATGTAATATATAATATCATGTCAAAGCCCATAGGCAGAATACAGAATGTAATGGCTAATGCAATGTCAAAGCCCATAGGCGGCTCAACTGAATACAGAAAGTAATGGCTAATGCCATGTCAAAGCCCATAGGCGGCTCAACTGAACAAAACATACCATGTGCTACTGGTGAACATTGAGCAACTAATATGCGCAGTGGTGAAACACAAAGTCATTGGTCAAAACAAACTTTATCAAATGGCAGTACAAGGGTGAAGAGAGGGAGTCCTCGGAGCGTGCACGCCATGGGAACTGTTGCAGTTGCTGGCTGGAACCAAAGTTGCAGAGGAAAAGTATCCCTTCTGGATACTTTGTTGCTGTTACAGCAGTTCCTGGAGCAGGCTGCGGTTGATCCGATGTCAGAGGATGAAGTAGTAGTTGCAAAGGATTCCTGCTGGAAATTTGCAAGTAGAATCCGAAGAGAACCCACAGGAGAGACCCTAAATAGCCATGAGAGGGGGATTGGCTACCTTATCATGTATGGACCTATCAGGAGGGGTCTCTGATGTCACCCGCTGGCACTGGCCACTCAGAGCCCTCCAGAGTGCCCCACACCTTGCAAAGCAAGATGGCTGAAGTCTGGGACACACTGGAGGAGATCTGGGATCCACTCCTAGGGTGGTGATGGACAGGGGAGTGGTCACTCCCCTTTCCTTTGTCCAGTTTTGCACCAGAGCAGGGGACAAGGGGTCCCTGAACAGGTGTAGACTGGCTTGTGCAAGGAGGGCACCACCTGTGCCCTTCAAAGCATTTCCAGAGGCTGGGGGAGGCTACCCCTCCCCAGCCTGCAAGACCTATTTCCAAAGGGAGAGGGTGTAACACCCTGCTCCCAAAGGAAATGCTTTGTTCTGCCTTCCTGGGACTGAGCTGCTTAGACCCCAGGAGGGCAGAACCCTGTCTGTGAGGTGGCAGCAGCTGTAGCTGCATTGCAAGCCTCAGAGAGCTGGTTTGGCAGTACTGGGGGTCCATGGAGGAGCCCCCAGGATGCATGGAATTGTCTCCCCAATACTAGATTTGGAATGGGGGACAATTCCATGATCTTAGACACCTTAAATGGCCATATTCGGAGTTACCATTGTGAAGCTACATATAGGTATTGACCTATATGTAATGCACGCGTGTAATGGCGTCCCCGGACTCACAAAGTCCTGGGAAATGGCCCTGAACTATGTGGGGGCACCTTTGCTAGTGCAAGTGTACCCTCACACTTAGTAACTTTGCACCTAGCCTTCATTAAATGAAGGTTAGACATATAGGTGACTTATAAGTTACTTAAGTGCAGTGAAAATGGCTGTGAAATAATGTGTGCATTATTTCACGCAGGCTGCAGTTGCAGTCCTGTGAAAGGGTTTGTCTGAGCTACTTATGGGTGGCAAAAGAAATGCTACAGCCAATAAGGATCTGCTGGAACCACAATGCCCTGTGTACATAGGTACCATATATTACAGACCTATAAGGGGGGTCCAGTGTGCCAACTGAAATTGGTAAATGAAGTCACTAGCCTATAGTGACAAATTTAAAAGCAGAGAGAGCATAGGCACTTAGGTTCTGATTAGCAGAACCTCACTGACACAGTTAAACACTATACAGACATGCACATTAGGCCATAAACTATGACCACTGGGGTGCTGACCAGCAGGATCCCAGTGAGACAGGCAAAAACATACTGACATAAAGGCATAAATGGAGTTAACATGCCAAGAACTTCCTATACTTAGGGCCAGATCTCTTTCTCCAAACTGTTCTGTGTTTGGCACTTCAGCCACACCTGCAAGTCCCTAGTAAATAGTACCCCTTGTACCCAGGCCATGGGTACTGAAGGGGGGCTCCAAGAGCTGCAGCACCAATTGTGCCACTCTGAGAGGCCTCATTCCTCATGAAGTCTGCCATTGCAAGTGCATGACAAGGTATATCCAAAGTTGCAAACTTGACCTGAAACTCACCCAGAGTGCCATGTCCACTAACAATCTGTGCAATATAGGTCACACACCTCTGTGGCAGGCCTTGCAGCCCAAGGCAGGGAGCACTATAATGCATGTGAGGGCATATGTGTGCATGAGCAAATATGCCACTACTGTGTCTTAGCTAACTCTTTCACATGCAACTTAATGTGCTGGACACTGGTAATTATGAGTTTCCCAGCTACATGATGGCATCTCTGAACCCTAGGTTGTTTGGTATCAAACAACTCAGAATAATAAACCAACACTGCTGCCAGTGTTGGATTTATTATAAATTGTACCCATAGGGCACCTTAGAGGTGCCCCCTGCAAACCTTAGCATGGTTGCTGATTGGTCCTTACCAGCCTGCCACCATCAGGCATGATTCTGGATTCCTGGCGTGAGAGCCTGTGCTCTCAGGAACCAGAACACAAAGCCTTTCCTGGGCAGAGGTGTCACACCTCCGTCCCCAGGTAAGCACCCTGCACCAGCTGTCAGCTTCAACAGTGTTGCCACCTTTGAAATCTGACCTCTGCCTCTGCTGTCAGCAGCAAATGGCCGCCCAATAGTTTTACCCCCATTTTAGGTTGGAAAACGTGGGGGAACCAAGCAAGGATAGGAGTGTCCATACCCAGCCTGCACCACCCCTCAGGTGACTGCTCCATTTAATTTTCCTCCATCTAGGATGGTAGGAAAATAGCCAATCAGGGTTAGGGATGTGACATCTTCCCACAGGAAGTGGCCAATTAGTGGGTGTAGCCACCCTAAGGTAGGTGGCCCATTGGCCACTATCAGGTACTCCCCGTAAATCCCCGTCAATGCAGTATTTATAGAGCATACCTAGACCAAGAGTTTAGATTCAATGGACAGAAGAAGACCAGGAACAAAGAAGACCCAAAGCACGGGAACTGAAGTCCTGCTGCACAAAGAAAAAGGCTACCAAACCCTGCCTGCTCCTCCAAGGACTTGACAATCACCACTGATGTGTCGCCTTGAAGCCTGAAGAACTCTACAAAACCCCAGAGCACCTCCAGCCTTCTTAAAATTGCCAAGAACTTCCTTTTGAGTGAAGGCATCACTCTCCTGCACCCTGCAGGCAAGGAACCCACAGTGACTGGTAAAGTGAATAGCTGCTGACCAATGACCTGGACCCAGTAGCCCAGCCACATTTTGGACAACAGCCCTTAAGGAGAAGGCCTGCTGTCATGCCATGTTTGGTGGCATTGTGACTCTCCAGTGATGTGGCGTACCACTACTTGGGGTAACGGACAGCCAACAAATGACACCCAGAAGCAAAGTCTACTTCGGACTTGCAAAAGCCCAGAAAAAAGCACCAGTCAAGGGACTTAAGGACACCCAAGAACAACCCCACAGATCAGCCCTGCTGACCTGCAATCCATCCTCAAATTCACCTGCTCCTGACTCCATGGACTCCAAGATACAAAACTCCTGGCTGACCTATCTGCGCTACACCTGGCCTCCCTGCCCCTTGCATTGGCCAACCAGCTGTGCTCTAGGGGTCCCTAAACCCTTGCAACCTCCACCACCCAAGGGAACACAGCAGATTTACCTTTAAGTTAAACTTTGCAGTGTGTTTCCAAGTGGTCCCCTTCTCCTTTGAGCACAAACTCCAAGGCCTTCAGCCGCTGCTCCCACTTGAACCAGGAACTGCCTGAGGTTCTCCGGCTGACCCATTTGACACTTGGATGACGTTTACTTAAAAAAGAAGATGACATTTGTGAGAACATTGCCTGATTTCATATATATTTTTAAAGTTTGTCTCATTGATTCTTTTGGTGCGTAAATACGCACAAAAACAGAACCTATTCTAAACTTTGAAAAATCATAACAAAAGACGTAATTACAGCATATCGATGACCTTGGTCTTAAAGATTATATAAAAATCTGTAGTATTTTTGTGCTTGAGTTATTCTTCTGAGTGACCACTCCCAGTGGGAAGGGCTTACATCCCTAACCTTTATTGACTATTTTCCTACCATCGAAGATGGAGGAAAATGAAATGGAATGGTCACCTCTCCTGCCATACCTGAGGAGGGGTGCAGGCCAGGGAGGGCCACTCCTCCTGTCCTTGCTAGTTTTCCCACCTGTTTTCCCACCCTAAGTGGAGGCAAAACTGTTGGGCTGCCATCTGAAGCTAGCAGCAGAGGCGGAGATCAGATTTCAAAGGCAGTAAAGCCTTTCAACCTGATGGCTGGTATCAGGTACCTGTCTGGGGTAGGAGGTGTAACACCTCCACCCAGGAAAGACTTTGGTCCTCATTATGACATTGGTGGTAAATCCCACTTACCGCCATGCTGACTACTGCCAACATACCGCCACCGCGGCGGATACCCGTTCACCATATTAGGACACACACACCCCAATCAGTCACTATTTAGCCACAGACACAATTTCGCCATACCAAAGATCAGTGATAAACTGGCGGTATCAAAACCCAAACCGTTACGCCAACAGAACTAACGGCCACCACATTATGGCCCACAAATCACCACGACGGACATTCAACGGCGGTAAACCATTGCCAGTACTCAAAATACACACACTCAAACAAAACAGCACCACATTGAACAATTCAAACTACACACACCTGACACCCGTACACACACCACACCCACACCACTATAAAAAAAACACCCACATTACCCACATCCCTTTATGAACACAAATAATTGCCACCAGAGAGAGACAGCAAGACCCCTCACACAACCAGACCCACATACCACCATCATCTATACACCACCCATGCACCTCACAACACACACCCTAACACATCAACCTATACACCCTTACCCACACTACTCACACAACACCCATGGCATCACAACGACACACCTGATTCTCTGAGGAGATGCTGAGGGTCATGGTGGAGGAAATCACCTGGGTAAAGAAACAACTATTTGGAGCACAGGTGCAGCAGATATCCATTGCTAGAAAGATGGAGCTATGCAGAGGATCGTGGACAGGGTCAACGCCATGGGACAGCACCCCAGAACAAGCGACGACATCAGGAAGAGGTGGAACGACCTACGGGGGAAGGTGCATTCCATTGCAGCAAGACACCAACTAGCTGTACAGAGGACTGGCGGTGGACCCCCACCTCCTCCCCTACAACTAACAACATGGGAGGAGCAAGTCTTGGCAATCATGCATCCTGAGGGCCTGGCAGGAGTAGCAGGAGGACTGGACTCTGGTAATACAACTCTTTATTACTATCACCCCCTTACCTGCATGCTATCACATACCCCCACCCTCACTCCCATCACTCCACCACTACCCACACACCCCATACAACTCTTTATTACTATCACCCCCTTACCTGCATGCTATCACATACCCCCACCCTCACTCCCATCACTCCACCACTACCCACACACCCCACCATCACATCTCACCCATCCCAATGCCAAGCCCTGTATGGACACCACTCACAGACCTGCATGGACACCTATCACTAAAGTATGCACACTGGAGAGAATCAGCTAGCCCACTTTATACCAACTCACACAAGTTAAAGCTGCCAGGGCAAATATAACCTAAGAGGGCAACCCACCCATGCACAAAATGTCACACATGGAAACAATAACACTACATTTTACATCCCCACAGGTATCCCAGCCAATGTCACCAGAGAAGAGGTGCCAGCACAAGCCAGTCCCCCCACAAAAGAGGGCCACAGTGAAGATTGCAACTCGGCTTGCCTGGATCTGAATGACCAACCTGGCCCATCAGGGACCTCCGGACAGTCAGTTACCCAGGCACAGTCACATACCACCAAAGAGCCTCCCCCATTTGGAAACACCACCACAGCACCCACCCAGCGTACCCACACCTCTGTCCCCAGGACACGTCAATCAGCAGTGTGTCCACCACTGCAGGGACCCCAGGGCACCCCCATACCGAAGACAATCAGAGACCTGGGGTCAGTGGCAGTGGGCACACGGTTCAGAGGACAGAGGCACAGGACAACAGGGAAGCTGGGAGGACTGCTGTGCACCAGGGGAAGGACAGGCCCAGGGACCGACTCTCCAGGAGGCACTCACTGAGATCCTGGAAGCATACCAACATTCCCAGGATACGCTGGACCAAATCCTGGCCAACGTGCAGGAGAACAGGCAGCTACAAGAGGGACAGTACCAGGGGATCAGGGAGGACTTGCAGGCCCTTAACCCCACCCTGGTCTCCATTGCAGGGGTGCTGGCAGACACGGCCAACATCATGAGGGAGGCAGTCTTACAACAGCGGGCCCCTGCCACTAGCCAGACAATTGAACAACCTCCCACCTCTGCTGCCGCTAGTGGGCAGGAGGCCCCACCACAGGACCAACAGGCCACCAGCTCCCCTCTCCCTGCAGAAGGAGAACCACCCCACAAATGTTCCCTGTGATCCAGGCAGAAGCTATAGACTATTGCCAAGACCCCCGCCAGGAAATAAGACTCTCCTGATTGTCACCCTTGTGTCCCACTCTGTCACCCTGTCCACCTTGAACTGCCATTGCTCCCCTTCCTATGCCCCCTTGGACAATGCACCTGTGCTACAAATAGACTGGAACTATACCCTGGACTTTCCTCCATCATCACCCCAGCCCATTGCACTTCCCCCTTTTCTTCTTAGCACTGCAATACGCACACTTTGAAAAAATATAAGTATGGAGCATGTCAAATGATTTAAGTATGTATTCGTTTAACAAGGTACAAACATTGCAATTCAACTGTACAGTAATGTGCACATAGGATAGACCTGTGGTTGGCTGCAGTGAACGCACCAGGAACGTTAGTGGGGCACCAACATCTGCAAAAAGAGTTACCAAATGGTACAGTGAGTGGGCATAGAAGTGGGAAATCACAGCCTGCCAGTGACAATCACAAACAATAAAATGACAATGAAATGTGAAGTACCACTGACTTACCTGGGTGTCAATAGAAATATTGGTGAATCACTGCAGTTCTGATGTCCTCATCCTCATCCTCTGCATCCTCATTTTCACTCTCCACAGGGTCCACTGCTGGCACACGGCCATCCGCAGCCTCCCCCTCCTGTAGAAAAGGCACACAGCATCTCAAGGCAAGGTTATGCAACATGCAGCATGCAACGATTATCTGGCAGACCTTCTTGGGTGAGTAGCACAGGGATCCACCTGTTAGATGGAGGCACCAAAACCTGGCCTTCAGGAGGCCAAAGGTCTTTCCAAAGATTCTTCTGGTTCGCCCATGTGTCTCAGTGTAACGTTCCTCTGCCCTTGTCATGGGATTCTTCACAGGGGTCAGGAGCCATGATAGGTTGGGTTAACCAGAGTCACCTGCAAATATTGAGGGACAACATTTAGCCACACACTATCCCCTATGGCCCACATCATACCCATACACCAACATCCACTGGGTGGGAACCAAGGCTCACCTATTAGCCACACACAGTGCCTCTGTAGTTGGGCCATCACATTTGGGATGCTGCTATTCCTCAAGATAAAGGCATCATGCACAGACCCAGGATATTTCACATTGACGTGGGAGATGTACTGGTCCGGCAGGCACACCATCTGCACATTCATTGAATGAAAACTTTTTTGATTTCTGTAGACCTGTTCCTTTTGCCGTGGGGGGGAGACAAATGCAATATGTGTTCCATCAATCGACCCAATTATGTTGAGGATATGTCCCATTGCATAGAAGTCAGCCTTCACTGTGGCCAAATCATCCACTTGGGGGGAAAGAATGTAGCTGCACATGTGTTTAATCAGGGAGGACAACACTCAGGTCAGCACTATTGAGAACATTGGTTGTGACATTCCTGCTGCCAAACCCACTGTCACTTGGAAAGGACCAGTTGCCACACATTGGAGCACTGATAGGACCTGCACAAGAGGGGGGATCCCAGTGGGGCGACGGATAGCAGATATCAGGTCAGTCTCCAGTTGGGCACACAATTCCGTGACAGTGGCCCTGTCAAGTCTGTAGGTGAGGATAATGTGCCTGTCCTCCCTTGTTTTCAAGTCCACCAGGGGTCTGTACACAGCGGTATGTCTCCATCTCCTATTCATCCACAGCGGTTGCAATCTAGGGGGCAAAAGATTGAGGAGGCGGTCATAAACTGTACATTGGAGCCACAACAGTACATGCATGATGTAATTGTGCCCCCCCCCCCAAAATGGCGTCCGCCTGTCCTGCGTGGATGGGCAGGTGGAAGTGAGGTAATTCTGCTGACGTTCTGCGCCGTTGCGGGAGGTGGTCGGGAACCGCCGTGCAACGCCTCATTGGGTATTATTTGCCCCTATGGGATACAGTGGCCAATGGTAATGTACGCCGGTGGTGACGGTATGCACCGCTGCGGATGTGACCACCATTTTCTATCTGTTCTCTCACTTGCTACCTAACCTTCAACAGGAGAGGACCTACACTGCATGTGCTGCTGTGACCTGTGTCTGGAACCTACCATGGCTTGTGTGACTGGTGAAAGAGCCCCTGCCTTCACCTCGGAAGAGTTGGAGTGACTGGTGGATGGGGTCCTACCTCAGTACTGACTGCTGTATGGGCCTCCAGACCAACAGGTGAGTAAACTGTGAGCATGCTGCATGGGGCATGAATGCATGGATTGGTGTGTGTGAAGGACTTGTGTAGGGTGGGGTTGGTGTATGTCCCCTGGGCGACGTGCAGCTTGTGTGCTAGGCCATGTCTGTGCAAATGGGAATGGGAAGGGGTATGGTGGGTCATGAGTGTAACAGACAGGACGGTCTGAGTAATACCTTTCCCTGTCTGTATTTTCTCTGCAGGTCAGCATCTATCAAAAGAAGGGTGTATGGCGTGCCATCACCAAGGACGTGTGGACCCTGGGGGTCTACGGCAGGCGGAGCACCCACTGCCACAAACAATGGGAGGACCTGAGATGCTTGGCACGGAAGACGGCGGAGGCCCAGCTGGGAATGGCCTCCCAACGAGGAAGGGGCGCCCGTCGAACCCTGACCCCCCTGATGGCCTGCATACTGGCGGTGGCCTATTTGGAGCTGGATGGGCGCTTGAGGACATTACAGCAGCCACAAGGGGGTGAGTACAGTGCCCATCATTATAACTTACGCATGGTAGGGTGGTATCCGGGTGGAGGGGGTGTCTGTGGGTGCGCCTAGACCAGGCCTGACATCGCAGAGTAGGTCCCATGTTGGGCAGGGTTCAGAAGTGATATTTCTCCTACTAGATAGTAGGCATCCACTACTGGGCAGGGCTGTGTGGGTCCCAGGTATGCTACAGTTGGCGGTATGTGTCCCTCCCCATGCCCTGGTGACTAGCATTGTTACTCGTAGTGCACTGCATAGTGCATAGGGCTGTTCCCTGTGTGTGAGGGTGCTGTGTACACCAACGGTGGTGTTGGTGCAGCCATTGACCAAGTGTTTCCTTTGTCTCTTTCCCTCCCCTTTTTGTTTTGTAATACTGTTCTTATGTGCATTAGCATCATCTGGCGGAGGAGCAGAAGCACCAGCGACGGAGGGAGCTGCATCCCACAGGACCCAGGAGGCTGAGTCCACCGACACTGAGGGTACCAGTGGGACGGAAGGCGAGGGGAGCACCACGGCGGAGACTGGAGGGGACAGTTCAGACACAGATACCTCCTCCGATGGAAGCTCCCTGGTGGTGAAGGACACCTCTTTGACCTCCCCAGCTATAGGTACAGCTGCCACCACCGTACCAGCACCGCCCTCCCAGCAGCCCCTCAGCGAGCTTCCCGTGCCCGCTCACCCAGGAGGGTGGGCATCTCCTTGGCCCCAGGAACCTCAGGCCCTGCCCCAGTGAGCCCTGCTGCCCTGAGTGAGGAGGCTATTGACCTCCTGAGATCCATCTCTGTTGGGCAGTAACTATTGTGAATGCCATCCAGGGGCTGGGAGCCCAAATGCAGCAAACCAATGCATTTCTGGAGGGCATTCACACTGGCTTGGTGGCACTGTGACTCTCCAGTGATGTGGCGTACCACTACCCGACACCCAGAAGCAAAGTCCACTTTGGACTTGCAAAAGCCCAGAAACAATCACCAGTTAAGGGACTTAAGGACAACCAAGAACAACACCCCAGAGCAGCCCTGCTGACCCGCAATCCATCCTCAAATTCACCTGCTCCTGACTCCATGGACTCCAAGACACAAAACTCCTGACCTCCTCTCTGATGGCAGCCATTGTCTCTGTTTCCACCCTCCAACTTCCCCTACCCAATCCCATTCCCTGCAACCCCAACCTATCCCAAGCAGACAGGCAGACCAGCATGCACCCAAGACAACACACAAGAGTGGTTCAGGCAAACACAAGCACCACCCTTCATCCCACAGGCACTCACACAAACACCATCCAGATGCAGACATACCAACATCCACTGCCTCCACTGTGTCCCCCTCCTCCTCCATCCCAGTTGCGTCTCCACTCACACCTGCATGTACTACATACTCAGACATTACCTCCATCACCAGCACACCTATCAGTACACACCCCTCACTGACAGTCACCACCCCCACATCCATTCACACGTCCCCTATGACCTCTCCCACTGTGTCTGTGGCCCCTCCTCCCAAAGTACATAAACGTAAGCACTCAGAAACCCAACAGCCATCCACCTCACAACAGCATCCAGCCCATGCACCTGCACCCAAACACAGCAGACAGACACCTCCCACAACCACTCCCTCTTCCTCCACTCCCAAACCTTCTCCCACTTGCCGCCCCAATGTCCCTAAGAAGTTTTTCCTCTCCACCATTGACCTCTTCCCTACCCCTCCCCCTGTCCTTCACGTCTGTCCAGGGTGTGTAAATCCCAGGCAGGCACCTCAGCCACCCAGTCCACGGGCCCAGTAGTGTCCACAGCAACTCGTGGTGGTAAAGGATCCAGGCCACCAGCCAGCCTCACGGAAAGGGTGCCTGCCCCAAGTGCTGCCAGGAAGGGCAAGGAGCCATCCCCAGCTGCTGCCAGGAAGGGCAAGGAGACATCCCCAGCTGCTGCCAGTAAGAGCAAGGAGACATCCACAGCTGCTGCAAGGAAGGGCAAGGAGTCATCCCCAGCTGCTGCCAGAAAGGGCAAGGGACCTGCACCAGCTACTGCCCTGAAGAGCAAAGAGTCATCCCCAGCTGCTGCCAGAAAGGGCAAGGGGCCTGCACCAGCAGGCAGGAAGGAGAAGGGGCCTGGTGCAGGGCCTCAGTCGGAGCCCCCACCACCAACGATGGTTGTGCAGCTGTACGAAGCTGCAGGGGATGGGCTGGAGCTTCCCCCCACTACCGCCACCACCAGCAGCAGCACCACTGCCACCACTGAGCAGCCGTTCAAAGCTGCCGGGGATGGGCTGGAGTGTCCCCCCATTACCGCTACCAGCAGCAGCAGCACCACTGCCACCACTGAGCAGCCATACGAGGCTGCAGGGGATGGATTGGAGCTTCCCCGACTACCGCCACCACCAGCTGCAGCAGCAGCACCACTGCCACCACTGAGCAGCCGTCACCGCCTGCGGACATTCATTAGACCTGCATCCATGGGCTGTTGTTCAGCCTGCCCCCTGCAAATCCTGTGGGTATGACACCCAGCTGAGAGACTGTGACCTTGCACTCCCCAGGATGAAGATCACAGGGCACAATTCCCCCTCCAGAACCAGTGGGTGTGGCACCCACTCACCCCATCCTCCCCAGGATGAAGATCACAGGGCACGATGCACCCTCCAGAACCATTGGGTATGGCACCCACTCGCCCCATCCTCACCAGGATGAAGATCACAGGGCACGATGCACCCTCCAGAACCAGTGGGCAAGTCACCCACTTGAGAGACTGTGGGCTTGCACTCCCCAGGACCAAGCAGTGAGCAAGTCACCCACTTGAGAGATTGTGACCACTGGGCATGTTGCCTCCTTCAGAGCCAGTGGGCAAGTGTAGGAAAGTACCATCTTGCCTGGCATGTTACCCCCATATTTCACTGTATATATGTTGTTTTAGTTGTATGTGTCACTGGGACCCTGCCAGCCAGGGCCCCAGTGCTCATAAGTGTGCCCTGTATGTGTTACCTGTGTTATGACTAACTGTCTCACTGAGGCTCTGCTAACCAGAACCTCAGTGGTTATGCTCTATCATTTCTTTCCAAATTATCACTAACAGGCTAGTGACCAATTTCACCAATGTACATTGGCATACTGGAACACCTTTATAATTCCCTAGTATATGGTACTGAGGTACCCAGGGTATTGGGGTTCCAGGAGATCCCTATGGGCTGCAGCATTTCTTTTGCCACCCACAGGGAGCTCTGACAATTCTTACACAGGCCTGCCATTGCAGCCTGAGTGAAATAACGTCCACGTTATTTCACAGCCATTTACCACGGCACTTCAGTAACTTATAAGTCACCTATATGTCTAACCTTTACCTGGTAAAGGTTGGGTGCTAAGTTACTTAGTGTGTGGGCACCCTGGCACTAGCCAAGGTGCCCCCACATTGTTCAGGGCAAATTCCCCGGACTTTGTGAGTGCGGGGACACCATTACACGCGTGCACTACACATAGTTCACTACCTATGTGTAGCTTCACAATGGTAACTCCGAACATGGCCATGTAACATGTCTAAGATCATGGAATTGCCCCCCCAATGCCATCCTGGTATTGGGGAGACAATCCCATGATTCCCCGGGTCTCTAGCACAGACCCGGGTACTGCCAAACTGCCTTTTCAGGGGTTTCACTGCAGCTGCTGCTGCTGCCAACCCCTCAGACAGGTTTCTGCCCTCCTGGGGTCCAGCCAGGCTTGGCCCAGGAAGGCAGAACAAAGGACTTCCTCAGAGAGAGGGTGTTACACCCTCTCCCTTTGGAAAAAGGTGTTAAGGCAGGGGAGGAGTAGCCTCCCCCAGCCTCTGGAAATGCTTTCATGGGCACAGATGGTGCCCATTTCTGCATAAGCCAGTCTACACCGGTTCAGGGATCCCCCAGCCCTGCTCTGGCGTGAAACTGGACAAAGGAAAGGGGAGTGACCACTCCCCTGACCTGCACCACCCCTGGGAGGTGCCCAGAGCTCCTCCAGTGTGCTCCAGACCTCTGCCATCTTGGAAACAGAGGTGCTGCTGGCACACTGGACTGCTCTGAGTGGCCAGGGCCAGCAGGTGACGTCAGAGACTCCTTCTGATAGGTTCTTCCAGGTGTTGCTAGCCTATCCTCTCTCCTAGGTAGCCAAACCTCCTTTTCTGGCTATTTAGGGTCTCTGCTTTGGGGAATTCCTTAGATAACGAATGCAAGAGCTCATCAGAGTTCCTCTGCATCTCTCTCTTCACCTTCTGCCAAGTAATCGACTGCTGACCGCGCTGGAAGCCTGCAAAACTGCAACAAAGTAGCAAAGACGACTACTGCGACCTTGTAACGCTGATCCTGCCGCCTTCTCAACTGTTTTCCTGGTGGTGCATGCTGTGGGGGTAGTCTGCCTCCTCTCTGCACTAGAAGCTCAGAAGAAGTCTCCCGTGGGTCGACTGAATCTTCCCCCTGCAACCGCAGGCACCAAAGAATTGCATCACCGGTCCTCTGGGTCTCCTTTCAGCACGACGAGCGAGGTCCCTTGAACTCAGCAACTCTGTCCAAGTGACTCCCACAGTCCAGTGATTCTTCAGTCCAAGTTTGGTGGAGGTAAGTCCTTGCCTCCCCACGCTAGACTGCATTGCTGGGAACCACGTGTTTTGCAGCTACTCCGGCTCCTGTGCACTCTTTGAGGAATTCCTTTGTGCACAACCAAGCCTGGGTCCCCGGCACTCTAACCTGCATTGCACGATCTCCTGAGTTGTCCTCCGGCTTCGTGGGACCCTCTTGTGCAACTTCGGGTGAGCTCCTGCTCACTCCACTTTGTAGTGCCTGTTTCGGCACTTCTGCGGGTGCTGCTTGCTTCTGAGTGGGCTCCTTGTCTTGCTGGACGCCCCCTCTGTTACCTCACGCAATTGGCAACATCCTGGTCCCTCCTGGGCCACAGCAGCATCCAAAAACCCTAACCGCGAGCTTCGCAGCTAGCAAGGCTTGTTTGCGGTCTTTCTGCACGAAAACACCTCTGCACGACTCTTCACTGCGTGGGACATCCATCCTCCAAAGGGGAAGTTTCTAGCCCTTGTCGTTCCTACAGAATTCTCAGCTCCTACCATCCAGTTGCAGCTTCTTTGCACCCACAGCTGGCATTTCCTGGGCATCTGCCCACTCCCGACTTGATCGTGACTTTTGGACTTGGTCCCCTTGTTCCACAGGTACTCTCGTCTGGAAATCCATCGTTGTTGCATTGCTGGTGTTGGTCTTTCTTGCAGAATTCCCCTATGACGACTTCTGTGCTCTCTGGGGAACTTAGGTGCACTTTGCACCCACTTTTCAGGGTCTTGGGGTGGGCTATTTTTCTAACCCTCACTGTTTTCTTACAGTCCCAGCGACCCTCTACAAGGTCACATAGGTTTGGGGTCCATTCATGGTTCGCATTCCACTTCTAGAGTATATGGTTTGTGTTGCCCCTATCCCTATGTGCCCCCGTTGCATTCTATTGTGACTATACATTGTTTGCACTGTTTTCTATTGCTATTACTGCATATTTTGGTATTGTGTACATATAGCTTGTGTATATTTGCTATCCTCATACTGAGGGTACTCACTGAGATACTTTGGCATATTGTCATAAAAATAAAGTACCTTTATTTTTAGTATATCTGTGTATTGTGTTTTCTTATGATATTGTGCAAGTGACACTAGTGGTACTGTAGGAGCTTCACTCGTCTTCTAGTTCAGCCTAAGCTGCTCTGCTAAGCTACCTTTTCTATCATCCTAGGCTGCTAGACACCCCTCTACACTAATAAGGGATACCTGGGTCTGGTGCAAGGTGTAAGTACCCCTTGGTACTCACTACAAGCCAGTCCAGCCTCCTACAGCAAGTCACCCACTTGAGAGACTGTGACCTTGCACTCCCCAGGACAAAGAGCAATGGGCATGTTTCCCCCTCCAGAACCACTGGTCTTGTCCCATCTGCCGGCTGAGGTGCCCCCCGTTCCCCGTCCCCCTGAGGGGCCTGCCTATTTTCCAACTGATGCCCCTGCAGTGTTCTCTCCGTGTTGTTGCAGGAGACAAGTGGGGCCTTGTACTTTGTGATGTGGCCCTGTGGCCGACGGACGTTGAGGACTGGGCTGTACCCCTTGATTTGTACATATGTATATAAATTTAGATTGCATGCACGTATTTTTGATGTATTTCTATTATTACACTCACTTTCATCTATTGGTGTTGTCCTTGCATTATTCCTGAATAGTACGAGGTAAAAATATTTTCTTGTGCATCTGATTGTGTGTATTGTGTTGGGGGTGGGGGTGTGTGTTGTGCGTGTGTGTGTCACTCTCTTTTTCCTCCCCCAATCCCCTGTGTGCTGGGCGGCTGAACTCACTGTGGTCGTCTTCGCCATTGTTGATGTTCGTGGTGGAGCAGGACGTAGAAGATCATTGGGAAGATCTGCAGCTCGGGCTCCATGGAGGCGTGGTTGTTGCCTTTGTCTCCAAATTTGAGTTGTTTCCCTTCTGTGCAGTGTTTCTGCCAGGCTTTTGATGTCGTTGGTGAATTGCAGGGTCTTAATACGGTGGGCGGAACATTGACTTCTGCCTGGCTGTAGGTGGCTACTGCCGTGGTGCCTGTTGTTTCCGCCCGGGCAGTCGGTGTGGTAAAGTGGCTGTCTATCTGAGCTCTCTTCCCGCCATGGTCATAATTTGGCTGTAATTACCGCCAGCCTGTTGGATGTATTACCGCCACTTTATCACCAACCACCAGGGTTGTAATGAGGGCCTTTGTGTTCTGGTTCATGAGAGCAAAAGGCTCTCACCCCAGGAGTCCAGAATCATGTCTGGTGGTGGTAGGTTGGTTAGGACCAGTCAGCAACCATGCCAGGGCTAGCATCAGTGTGGCCTTATTATTCTGAGCTGTCTGAAACCAAACAACCCAGGGTTCAGATAGAAGATCATGTTGCTTTGGAACTCGTAATTACCAGTGTCCGGCACATGCATTTGCTACGGCTGCTCTGCACACTTACTATGTCTTAAGGTTCAGCAAAGACACAGCAGGGACACTTTTGCTCATGTACACATATACCCTCACCTCACAAGCATTACAGTGCATCCTGCCTTATGGCTTCAAGGTCTGCTAGAGGGGTGATTTACCTACTGTATATTGCATGCAGTGTTAGTGGGCATGGAACTCTGGGTGAGTACCAGGTGGAGATTTCAACTTTAGATTCACCTTGTCATGGACTTGCAATGACAGACTGCATGAGGCTGGTGTGGGGCCTCTCAGAGTGGCACAATTGGTGCTGCAGCTTCAAGGGGCCCTCTTCAGTACCCATGCCCTAGGTACCAGGGGTACCATTTACTAAGGACTTAAAAAGGTGGCTGAAGTGCCAAATATAGTACTGTTTTGGGGAAAGAGATCTGGATCTGAGAACCTGTTTAGCAGGGGCCTAGGGCACTTACAGTTTGAAACCACATCATTTTCCAGGGAAAAGGAGGGGGGCTACATGTCAAAAGAGGGTCTTTTTCACACTACTCCCTCAAACGAAAGGGGATGAAGCTACTTTTTCCCTGGGGAGTCTTTATCGTTTAAGTGGAAGAACCTGGAAGGCCATCTGCATTGGGGTGGTCAGTCCCAGGTCTGCGTTCCACTTTAAATCCATTCCCTGTAGGGACATGCACCACCTAAGCAGTTTGGGGTTTTCTCCTTCCATCTGTCGAGGCCACCAGAGAGGCCTGTGGTCTGTCTGAACTATGAAGTGAGAGCCAGACAAGTATGGCCTCAGCTTCTTCAAGGCCCCAAACACAGCAAGGTCTTTCCTCCATATGGCACTCCATTTTTGTTTTGCGTGGGAGAAGTCTTCTGCTTATAAAAGCAACAGGCTGGTCATGTCCTTCATCATTGGTCTGCTCCTTTCCCAAGTTCTGACGCATATGTTTGGACATTAAACTGCCTGGAATAATTTGGATATTTCAGGACTGGGGCAGAGCAAATTGCATCCTTCAGAGTGTCAAAAGCATTTTTACAATTCACTGTCCTGTTGATCTTATCGGGCACTTTCTTGAAGGTAGGTTCTGTGAGGGGGCCACTATGGTACCATAATCCTTCACAAGCCATCTATAGTACCTAGTCAAACCAAGGAATACCTTGACTTGAGTCAGGGTGGTTGGAGTGTCCCAAGCCAGAATTTTCTGGATCTTGGACTGCAGTGACTGAACTTGGCCTCCACCTACCAGGTGGCCCAAGTATACAATATTTCCTTGCCATGTTTGCCATTTACTGGCCTTGATAGTGAAGCCTGCCTTTTGTAGGGCCTCAAGGTCCTTTCCCAGGTGGATCAGGTGATCCTGCCAGGTGGAGCTGTAGACAGCAAAACCATTTAGAGAAGCTGCATTAAAGGCATTTTTGGAGGACTCCCTGAAGAACTCAGAAGGAGAAGGGATGTATAAATTCCATGTCTGCTTTTTTCCTACAGGGAAGTGCCACAAAATGAGGTAGGGTTTTCCTCCTTTGAACTTTTGTTTGGGCATCCTGTTAGGGGTCCATTGTGTCCTGTGAGGAAAGGCTGGGAGAGGCCTCTCAAAGAGCCTAAGGAATACATTGCAGATTATGTACTTGGCCTTCGTTCCAGGATGGCTGAGTATATGGAAAAAGCCAGCAAAAACCTGTGGACCAGCCAGGAGCTCCAAAAGCACTGATATGACCACAGGACCAGACCAAAAAGCTGCTATAGTGGAGTTCCAACCAGGACAAAATGTTTGGGTGTTGGAGCCTGTGGGTCCTGTGGCTCTCCAAAATAAGTGGACTGGGCCTTAACCCATACTTGAAAGAAAAAGGAAGGTCACCTACTTGGTTGACCTTGGTAGTTGCAAAAATCCCAAAAGAATAATACATGTCAACCGCCTGAAGCTCTATTTTGACAGGCTGATATGACCATCCTTATGGTTACAGATGAGGGAGAGGAGGAAGAGAGTGAACCTCTCCCTGATCTCCACTCCAACAACCCACAAGACGGTTATATGGATGGAGTGGTCTTGTCAGACACTCTCACAAAGCAACACCAGGCTGATTGCGGGCAGGTCTCCAGCAGTATGCTGAAGTATTTCCTCTGACCCCTAGTAGGACTGACTGGTGTTCCCATTATGTGGACACTGGAGACAGCTTGCCTGTCAAAAACAAAATGTATAGACAGTCAGACTATGTCAGAGAAAGAATTCAGTTTGAAGTCAACAATATGCTAGACTTGGCTGTCATTGAACCCTTTTGGAGCCCCTGTGCCTGCCCTGTAATTTTAGTCCCACAAACTCACTCCAAGAGAGAAAAAGGACATGAGGTTCTGTGTGGACTATAGGGGCCTCCATTCTGTAACAAAAACGGATGCACATCCAATTCCAAGAGCCTACAAGCTCATTGATAGATTAGGGACAGTCAAATACCTGAGTTCCTTTGATCTTACATCTGGGCACTGTCAGATTGGCCTGACCTCTGGAGCAAAAGAGAGATCAGCTTTCTCCACCCCAAGTGGGCCCTATCAGTTCACTGTAATACCCTTTGGATTAAAGAATCTGTCACCTTCAAGAGTTTGGTGAACCAAGTCCTAGTTGGAATCCTTTAGTTCATGTTATCTAGATGATATTGCTGCCTCCAGTACCACATGGTAGGATTACCTGAGCCACCTGTGAAAGGTCCTTGAGACCCTGTAAAAGACAGGCCTCACCATCAAGGCCAGTAAGACGCAGATAGGGCAGCAAAAGTTTGTATACTTGGGCCACCTGGTAGGTGGAGGCCAAGTTCAGCCTCTACAGCCCAGGATCCAGCCAGTTCTGGCTTGGGAAGCTCCAAACAATAGATATTGTAATTTAGTGGGGATTATGAGGAGTACCTGGTAGTGGCCAATGGGCCATCTACCTTAGGGTGGCTACATCCACCAAGTAACCGTTTCCTGTGAGAAGGGGTCTCATGCCTAACCCTGATTGGCTATCGAAGATGGAGGAAAATTAAATGGAGTAGTAACCTCGCCTATCACACCTAAGGGGTGGTGCAGGCTGGGGATTTCCTGTGAGAAGGGGTCACATGCCTAACCCTGATTGGCTATTTTCCTACCATCGAAGATGGAGGAAAATTAAATGGAGTAGTAACCTCACCTATCACACCTAAGGGGTGGTGCAGGCTGGGGATGGCCACTCCTCCTATCCTTGCTAGATTTCCTGCCGGTTTTCCCACCTCAAGTGGGGGTAAAACCATTGGGTGACCATCTGCTGCTAGCAGCAGATGCGGTGGTCAGATTTTGAAGGTGGCAAGCCTTTGAACCTGACCGCTTGCTTGGGGGAGGAGATGTGACACCTCCTCATAGGAAATGCTTTGTGTTCTGATTCCTGAGCGCACAGGCTCTCACTCCAACAGTCCAGAATCGTGTCTGGTAGTGGCAAGCTGGATAGGACCAGTCAGTAATTATGCCAGGGCTGTTAGGTTTGTAGGGGACACCTCAAGGGTGCCCTTCCAATACATTTTATAATAAATCTAACACTGGTTTAAGGGTGTGTTTATTATTCTGAGTTTTTGATACCAAACAACAGAGGGTTTAGAGAGGCCATCATGTAGCTGGGAAACTCTTAGTGACCAGTGTCAGCACATGCATTTGCTTTGGCTTCCCGGTACACTTACTATGTCTAAGAGTTAGCATAGACACAGTTGGGGCATATTGGCTCATGCACACTTAGGCCCTCCCATGCATTATAGTGCATCCTGTCTTAGGGGTGACTTACCCATATTACATGGGGAAACAGCCATTACAATGCAGCTGTTTCCCTGAATAGCCTTCACCACGCATATGTTACAACGCATGCGTCTTTACCACGAATAGCATTTACCATGCATACCATAACAACAAATTATCTTGTAATGGTATGCATGGTAAGGGGTATGAGTGGTAATGATGGTAAAGGCTGACGGCGTCATTAGAGGAAACAGAGAGACCCTTCAGTTTCCTCAGAACGACATGTGTCGCACGTCAGAGGAGCTGGCTCTTCGACATCAAGAGAGAGGTAAGGGGGATTAGGCCTGGGGGTGGGCAGGGTACTATTTTAGGGCTTGGGTGGTTGAGGGGGTACGCTTTTAGGGAGGAGGCAGGGACAGTTTTAGGTCTTGGAGCGGGGAGTATGGTTTTTGGGTGGGCTTGGGGGGTGATTTTGGAACTTGGTGCAGGGGGACAGTTTTAGGGCTCAGTGCAGGGGTGGTAATGGTTTTAAGGCTTGGAGCTATGGGTATGGTTTTAGGGTAGGGGGATGGTTTTGGGCTTGGGACTGGGATGGTGTGATGATGTTAGGGCTCAGGGCAGGGGAGAGGAATGGTTTTGGAGCTTGAAGCAGGGATTACAGTTTTAGGGTGGGGCACTTTTTTGGGGCTTGGAGCGAGGGGATCTTTTTAGGGCTCAGGGCAGTATGTAGGGGGGTACTGTTTTAGTGTTCAGGTGATGGGTATTTATTAGAAGGGGTGGGAGCCAGGGGGGGTCATGTTAGGGTCTGGTCTTAGGGCAGGGGTATGGTAGTTTTTAGAACGGTTGGGAGCCAGGACAGGGTCACGCTGGGGCTGGGGGCTGGATTTAGGGCTTAAGGCAGGGGTCAGGTCGTTTTTAGAAGGGCTGGGGGGAGGGGAATCGCGCTGGGCTCAGGTTTCAGGGCTTTAGCAGGGGTTGAGTAGTTTTTAGAATGGCTGGGGGCCAGCAGGGGTGTCACACAGGGGTCTGCTTTTAGGGCTTATGGCAGGGGTCGGGTAGTTTTTAGAAGGGCTGGGGGTGTCACATCATGTAGCATGTTTAGGACCCAGGGCAGGGGTCACAGAAAACCTTTAACATGCATATGCCTTTAACATATATGCTTTTACAACGTAATTTGTTGTAAAGGCAAACCTGGTAAAGGTTATGCGTGACAATGGCATTCTTATTGTAACACACACGTTGCAACGGCATGCTTTGCAACAGAATGCGCTGTTCGGTCATACAACCTATTACATGGAGTGTTACTGGACATGGCACTCTTGGTGAGTGCTAGGTCGAGTTTGCAACTTTAGGTACACCTTGTCATGCACGTGCAATGGCAGTCAGCATGAGGCTGGTGTGGGACCTCTCAGGGTGGCAGAATTGGAGCTACTGGTCTGGGGGCCCTATACTCCAGCTTTGTATAATTTTTCACATTTGTTAACTCTCTCATGGCCTCCTTCATATAGTCCTCTTTACTAAGTAGCACTATTTTGCCCTCTTTATTCGCTGGTTTAATTATTATTGACTCATTGGATTTCAAACTATCCAATGCTTTTCTCTCTGTACCTTGTTTTTCCGTTTCTCTTTCTAATTCTCTTCAAATCTGTGATCACTTCATCATAAAAAATGTCAGTTTTATTACTTGGATGTAAGGTGGGACAGAATTTGAATTTGGGCTTGAAAGAACTATATTCATGGGCATCGGTGTGAGTTTCTGAATCTTCCAAGATTTGGGTCTCAGATATTTCTGACTCATTGGAGTCCCGCATGGGGTCAAATAATGCTCTAAATGCCTCTGTGTGGTTTATTGAAGAGTCATGAGTTGCTTCCTGCCATATTTGTTGTGTATCTCTGGTTTCTTTGTTGGAAAAGTATTTACCAAGTTTGACTTTGTGGATAAATGTATAAATATAATTCTTAGGCCAATATTTATACTTTTTCACACAAAACTGCGCTAACGCAGTTTTGTGTGAAAAAGTTTAACGCCGGCTAGCGACATTCCAAGATGACGGCCGGGCGTCTTATTTATGGAATGGCACAATCCGGTGCAAAGGGCGGGCTAACGTCAAGGTAAATTACATTGGCTGGGTGGGGGTGGCAGTATGGGAGAAGGGTGTTTTTCACCAAAAAATGACATTAGGCTGTTTAGAGTAAAAAATTATGCCTCTAACCAGTCCAGCGTCATTTCTTGATGCAAAACCTACCATAAACAAAATACTTACCTCTAGTTACCTATACTTACCTGGGATGGGGTTCCCCATCCTCCGCTGTCCCTCTGGTGTGGGTGGGGGTGTCCCTGGGGCCTGGGTAGGGCACCTGTGGGCTTATTCCATGGTGTTCCACCATGGAAGTAGGACCACAGGTCCCCTAACGCCTGCCCTGACCCAGGCATTAAATAATGGCGCTAAGCAAGCTTAGTGCCAATATTTAGGCCCGCCTCGCTCCTGTGCACAATTTTTGCACTTGAGAATAAATAAGGAGCTAGGGCCTTAGAGTCATATTTAGCCCAGGAACACCTAACTTGCATCTCATTGATGCAAGGTATTTTCCCGCTAGCAAAAAAAGACTTTAACTCCATGACTTTGGCGCTAGACCAGTCTAGCGCCAAAGTATAAATATGGAGTTAGGTTTGCGCTGAATTAGCTTAAAAAAAATTATGCTAATTCAGCACAAAGCTAGTTTAAATCTGGGCCTTGGTTTCCACTAAGTCAACATGGTGTTCAAGGCAGAAAAAGAGGCTTTTATTAAGGAGTGTAAGTTCTTGTGTTGTAAGTTGATGATTTGAGAGGCGAAACACTAGATTTTACTTTCAAGCCAAAATTAAAAACAAATGTGAAAAATTATAAAAAGATTAAGTATAATCAAAAATAACATCATGATGATGAATTATAACAAATGATTGAAAGGATGGCATAACGAGCAACTATTAAATGATAATGATTATGAGTTCTTAAGGGCCTCAAATCCAATCATGGCAACACCATATTCTTTACTGAAAATCCACAAAATGCTGGACAATCCATCAGGAAGACTGATTGTATCCAGATGTGTATCCATCTTTGAAAATATGTCACAATATGTTGATTGCTATATTGCACCTTTGATCAAAATGCTTCCTTCGTACATCAAGGACTCTGGCGATTTGTTTGTGGAGAATAGAATGGCAGCAGGATATTCTATTATTAACAATTGATGTGGTTTCATTATATATTTCTATCAAGCATGATGCAGGTTTGAATGCCGTGAACAATTTCCTCAAAGAAACAACAAACAGAGGAGACATTCAGCCATGATATTGGAGATGATCAAATGTGCTTTGTTAACTTTTTTTCTGCAACCGTCAACTGTACCAACAGGTTTGCGGGACAGCTATGGGAATTTCCTTCTCCCCCAACTATGCGAATTTTACGAAGAGCTGGTGGGTGAGGGAGATTGCATGGGATGGCAAGTATGAACAACATTTGGCTAGAGTAGATCGTATGGCTGAGATACATTGACAATCTGTTTTTAGTCTGGAATGGAACATAACAACAGTTTGTGCAAAAGATTAAATAATTCATTAAGAATCAGTGTGGCCTGGAATTTACCTATAATTTGAATTATGAGCAAATTGACTTCCTGCAAATTTGGATCTATGTTCAGGACAATAAACTAGACATAACAATGTATAGGAAACCCACGGCCACCAACAGTGTATTGCACAAAACAAGTTTCCATCCAAAAGCCCTGATCAAGAGTATCCCATATTGTGAATTTATCTGCACAAAACACAATTGCTCCAAAGAGAAAGATACCAGAATCCAGATTGAGGATGTAAAAAAGAGGTTTTACCAAAGGGGATTCTCACTATCCAGCATTGATCAGGGAGCAAAAAAGAGCTGGGAAAAAAAACTCGAACACAAATTCTTATGACCACAGATCCCAGGGTACAGCAAGACCAGAAGGATATAAGGATGATCACCACATATAGCAGGGAAAGCACTGAAATCAAGAAAATGTTCCAAAAACATTGGAAGGTTCTTCTCAGTGACAATTATATTGCTGAATTGGTGGGAAAATGGCCATCATTTACAAACTGGAAGGAGAAACCCCTAAAAGTCATATTGGTGCAGAGCCACTTTGAGGGTTAAGGACCAACCATACACAATAGATTTGACAAAGAAAATCATCACAGATTTTAAGAATACTTGGTTTCCTGTAGTGTAAAAAATAACATACAATACTAACTTTGTTGTTTATGTCATAGAATGTCTATGTGGACTGAAGAATGTGGGAATCTCAACTTGCCTGTTGAGGAAACTAATTTTCAAACACAAACAAGCAGTGCAACACAAACACATAAGCCATACCCTGGCAAAATACTATGCTTTATCTCATTTGGAGGACTGGAGAACAATGAGGTATTATAGAATAGCACAAATACCAACAAATGACAGGGGCAGATATGGAACTCTGCAACTCCGTAGACTGGAAAGTAGATACATTATGAGACTACGCACCAAGGTACCATATGGATTCAATGCAGATGAGGAATTATTTGTGCATCGATGTGAATGATGAATCCATTAGTCTGGACAATGGTCTATGTTATGCACACATGAACTTTAGATGATTACCTCTAGATTCTGATGTTTTGCAGACTGTGTAATAACTTATTTGCTCTTGCTCTCTAAAGCTATGTGATGTGTAGATATGATCTCGATAATAGGGCCGGGTACAATATCGAACCACCTGAGTAATTGTGTAATATGCAAGGTGTAGTGCAACTGAGGACCCAAGGAGATTGAGGACACTGCATATGCCAGATTTAAAAATAATATGGGTTATGGGACAATACCTACTATATCATATTTTAAGAGAAACAGCAGATTTTTGGCCTAAATGGGCACTCAGCCCACGAGTAATGGCACACCAGCTCTGGTTTCGGAGAGGGAATGGTCCATTTAAAACATGTACAACATGTAGGTGGCAGTGAAGTATAATACATAGGTGATATCTGACATGATCAGAAATTAATTAGATAAGACCATGTGAAACAGTTACTACACTTTGTGAGTTAATATTAGAATCCTTGCTTATAAAATTAACATGCAGCTCACGCATGACAACACACAAAATTAAGGGCACTTAGCCCTGGTAAAAGAAGTGTTGGTGTAAGTGGGAGTAAATTACACTAACAAATCCTGAGAAACCCTAAGAAACAAAAGCAGTGGGGTCCCTAAGTGGGAAAACATAAGCAAGATGGTGGTAAATGTCAATGGTCATATTTCAGATACTTACATGTAAGCATTATCACATACATTTGAATATATGAGGATGAAGAATGCCTTGTATTATATCATTTTTAAGTGCACTACCTGTCACAGAATGCCTCCTAATGGACAGGGTGGGTCACAGTGTATCGGTATGGTAATGAAAAAAGGACTATCTAACCAAGACTCATGAGTCGAAATGTGTTGGTGTTTGCTCTAAGGAAAATAAAAGTTCCTCTATAGCTGAAGACTGGAATGAGGCATTGACTTTGTTGTCTATCTTGTGCTAAAATGAATAAGGGGAACCAGTCTATCCCCTATTGCCTGCGATGATAGCAAAGTGTGCAGCCGAAACTGTTCCTGGCTGCTTTGCCTTGATATATATATATATATATATATATATATATATATATATATATATATATATATATACACACACACACATATCTATATTCACTGAAAAAAACAAAGGTTACAGGGATGTTATGGTTAGGAAATAGATTTTGAAAAAAACATAGAAATTCATTTAAAAAAACAAAGGTTACAAGGACTTTATAGTTAAGCTCATATAATAAACGTACAAAACCATAGAAATTCACCAGTTAGAGTTACATCAACTAACTATAACTTGTGCCCTAAGGTAACTAAAACTCGCGTCCCCGCCCAGTGCAGCGCCACTTTCCTTGCACCCCTTAGCACATCCCCACCGCCACCATGTGTGTGCTGTTTTTAAAATACGGCACATCATGGCACCTGGTTTGGGCAATAGTGTCATTTTTGTTTATGCCATTGATGTACTCTGCGGGAGTAGTGCCAACATTTTGGCGCTACTCCTGCAGAGTACATGGGGGCCCATTATAAATAATGTTATCCCCTCTTTTTAACGCCTGCTCTGATCAGGGGTTAAAAGTGCCAAATAAAATGGCGCAAAGAAATCTCTTAGACTTCCTTGCACCAATTTTTCGGCCCCCCTAATGGAGGAACACCCCCTTCCATACATTATGCGTGGCGCAGGCATACTGTGGCACAAGGGTTTACAAAGAGGCGCAATGCAAGCATTGCACCACTTTGTTAATATGGCGTGTGGGTAATGCCACCTTAATGCCACATTTGTGTCAAAATAAATGCAGCAAATATGACGCAAGGTGGCCCTAGGGGCTTATAAGTGAAATTCTATTTTTAAAAAATTCTGTTTCCTAACTATAACGTCCCAGTGAATTTTTATGTTTGTTTAACAAATAATAATTTTCATTACTACACATTAACCCAAACACCGCAGCATATGGCCTCCGGCCAGGCCCTAAGTCCAAACCCCTATAAGCACCCACCCTTGCACTGTGCACAGCCTTTGCCCGTGCGCAGTGGGGGATGCCCACAAGGGCTAACCTGCAACAAGTCCCTATGGCCAACCACCCTACCCACCAAAACCCATGCTGTTCACGGCCCTTAGGCTGTGCATAGCAGAAGTTGTCCACGGCCTCTCTGGGTGTCAGAATAGGTGTGAGAGGGTGTATATGGGGGTAAAAGTGGCTGTGAGAGTGTCTGTCTGGGTATGAGAGTGCATACATCAGTGTTTTAGGGGGTGTGTCAGTGTGTAAGCAAGTCTGTGAGTGGGTGCATGAGGGTACTAGTGGGTCTGTGAGTGTCTGAAAATCTGAGTGGGGCTGTGAGTTGGTTCATAACTGTCTGAGTAGATCTGTCAGTGGGGGCATGAGGGTCTGACTGGGGCTGTGAGTGGGTACACAAGGCTCTGAGTGTGTTTGTGAGTGGGTGAGTGAGTGTCTGAGTGGGGTTGTGAGTGGGTGGGTAAGTGTCAGACTGGGTGTGTGAGTGGGATACGTTTTTAGGCCTTGATGTATGATATACTTAGAATGAGATATTTTTGTACAATGTAAAAAGCAAATTGTATTTGTATTTGTTATTTGAAAAAATAAAATCACCTCATATTTGACCTTTAAAAATTTGTACTTTAAAAAAAAAAGAAGAGGGAAATGAGTCCAGCTGGTCTATATGGGCTAGCTAGGAAAGCTCCATTTTATGACAGCGGAACCTGCTTGACAGGTCCCCCTGTCAGAAACTGGAGTGTTTTCTGTCGCTTGGCTGCAGCTTCAAAGCTGTAACCAAGCCACAGCAAACAGCTATGTCCCAGGTGGGCACCCTGGGACATAGCAGGAGCTTGCCCGAGGGGATGGCAGTACCCAGGGCCATCAGTGGCTCCTCGAGGGTGGCTTCTTGGCCCCCGTCCAATGTGGACATTGCCTCCGGAGGTAGTGGTCCGTGGTTCTTGGGGGTCGGAAACAGACCCCCTTCACTTTCTTTACTATTTGCCCCAGGGAGGTGGTCCCCAGGGCAGCTGGATGGGATCGCCTGGCTGCCACACAGAATGTAATAATTACCCAGAGGAGGTGGTGGTCCCTGGGGCTGTGGGGGGCCACGTGCCCCCCACACCATATTACATAAAAGCCCTGGAGAGGTGGCGGTCTCCAAGCAGCAGGGGGGCCACATGGCCCCCTGCACAGAATATAATATATAGCCTGAGGAGGAGGTGGTCCCTGGGTCTGCAGGGGGCTACACGCCCCCCTACAGCATAATACATAAAAGCCCTGGGGAGTTGGGTGGTCCCCAGGCCAGCGAGGGGCCGCCCAGCCCCCTGCACAGAATATATGCCCACATTAGGAGCTTGGCAGCAAATGCCGCCTACCGCCTCGGCGGCGGCCACCAACATACCGTCGCTACTGACCGTCCATGGCATTATGACCGTAGACGGAATACCACCAGAAGGCTGGCGGTATTCTGTCTACGTTCATGGTGGTGGACGGTGGTAAGGTGGCGCTGCACAGCAGCAAAACACCTCCTACTGTATTATGTTCCATGATATGGCCTGGCGGTGTTTTGCTGGCGGAAGCTGCTACTGGCAGCAGTGCCGCTTCCAGTCTCCTGCCAGGGGACCCCCTGCAAGCAGGTAAGTCGGGTTCTCCGACTGAAGAGGGGGGTAGGGGGATGTTGTGTGCGTGAGTGGGTGTGTGTGTGACTGTGTGTGAATGCGTGCATGCACGTGTAATGCGTGTGTGCATGAGTGGGTGTGAGTGTACGTGCATGTTGTGTTGTAAGATTGCGTATGTGTGTGGATGTATGTTCATGAGTGTTGCTGTGAGTGTGTATGAATGTATGAATGCGTGGGTGAATGTGTGTATCTGTGTGTGTATGGGTTTGTATGTATGTGCGTGTATGTGTGTAAGTGTGCAGGGGGTCGTGAGGGGGAGGGCGGGGGGCCTCTGGGGAGGGGGAGGGGCGGGGGAGACCCCTATCAGTGCCAGGGAAGGAATTCCCTGGAACTGATACTGCCTACCGCCATGGTTTCAGTGGTGGTACCGAAACCACTGAAACCATGGTGGTGGGAGGGGTCATAATGCCATGGGCGGCCTGGTGACTGAAGCCTCCAGCCCGCCGGTCGTTACCGCTGTGCAGGTCGGTGTGGTACATTGTCGGTTTGGCTTTGGCCTAAACGCCAATGTCATAATAGTGGAGGTAGGTACCGCTAGCCTGTTGGCGGTAATACCTCCACTATACCACCGACCGTCGAGGTCGTAATGACCCCCATAATACATGCCCTGGGGAGCTAGCGGTCCCGGGGGCAGCAAGGGGGCACGCACCCCTCTACAAAGAAAATAAATGTATGCCCTATGGAGGTGGTGTCCCTGTGACAGTGGGGGAGGCCAACGGGCCTCGCCCACACAATTACACATTTTGCACCTGGGAGGTGGTGGTTCCCAGGGTGCGGAGGCTTCGCCCCCCTGCATACTTCACAAAAATGGCCCCAGAGAAGTGATGGTCCCCGGGGCTGTGTTGGGGGGGCTATGAGGCCCTCCCCCCCACATTTAAATTTAAAAATGCCCCCAGGACCCGGCCCACCCAGGGACTTATTAAAAAACAAGTGCGGAAGCCCGCACTTGTTTTTTTTTCGTTTTTTTTTTGCCGCAAATGCACAAATATTATGATTTTGCAGGAAAAACAATTATAAAAATGATTTGTTGCTCTGGGGGATCTCTCAGGAACCTGACCACTAAAGCTAAGGGGTCAGGGTATCTATACCCTGGCACCTTTTTTTTTGTTTTTTTACTTTTTACTGGGACTCAGCTCAAGTCGAGTCCCAAGATGGCTGCAAACACTTCCTGGTTTGAAGTGTTGGCAGCCAATCAGAGCTGTGCATTTCCCTGCACAAGCTCATATTTTTTTGCAAATTCTTCGTGGCCAGGGATATACAAATTTGGATTTCCCTAAATTTCTCAAAAACTACTGAACAGATTTACACCAAATAAGCAAAAGATCAATCAGCGTACCGAAAGCTAGATTTTCTGCCAAATTTGGTGTAATTCCATCCAGTGGTTCGGGCTGTCAATGTGTCGAAAGGTCCTATGGGAATTAACATGGAAAAATCAAGTATTTTGACCCCTCCCTTTTTTTCGACCCCTGCTTGATGGATCACCTCGAAACTTTCAATTCTCAACAAGAATCACTGCAGCACTTTTTTGGGAACTTTTCGTGAAGATTCGTCAAATGGTGCCAAAGATATAGGCAAGTCAAAAAACACTTTTTCAATGGAAACATGGTCCAAACTGTTGCCACTAGGTCATATATATCTATATCTATATATATATATCTATATATATATATATATAGATATATATATATATAGTTATTTATTGAAGAGTGGTGTTAGCCATTCAGTTGTCTGACATTACCATGCATTCCTTCACCATGCAAATTTTTACAACACAGATTTTACAACGCATACCACTACCATGACATTTACAGTCACATTTGAAATACCTTCACCACGCAATCCACCAACACGCATATTTACAATGCTTACTGTTACAGAAAAAGTCAGTCACAGTCTAACATTGCCACCTACTGTTAAAAAAATAGACATTAATCCTTATTATGTTATTGCTAACAATATATATATATATATATATATATATATATATATATATATATGTTTTAAAACAATACATTTATGTTGATTACAAGTTTGCTTCTATTTCAAAAATGTTATTTTTGGGGGGAGACCCCCCAAACCATCTCCTTTTAATTGCCCTTAAAAATATATTAACTACTTAGCACATACTCACCAATACAACCATATATTTGCTGTGAAGACTTGCATAGTAAAAGTAAGTGTGATTTTAAAAATGTGTGGTAATTGCATTTTGTGGTAAACACTTTGTGGTATAGGCTGTACCCAAGCCACTCTGTAGTCATAGTTTAGTTAGGATTCCCAGAGATAGGAATTCCTCTGGTTTTTACTGTTAATTACTTTGTGCCCATTTGATGAATCACCACAAAACTTTGCAGACCTATAGTTTTTCTACATTGGCATATGATGCAAAGTTTCACAGTGATTTAACAATGGGTGCAAAGAAAAAATGGCGGTCAAAAAGGCATTTTTCCACCAATGCATTTTCCATAAACTTTGTACTCATGCATAACGGCCCACCAGCCAGTCTGGTTTTCATTAAATTTGGCAGTTTTATAGATAGTTTTGTGTAGATGATCCTTTTTGGTAGCACAAGTAAGTAGGGTAAGAATTTTTAAAAAGTTGTTATGCATTTAAACCTACTGATATCTGAGGCTGTGATAGTTTCACAAAATTTCAGAGTATTTGGCAAAAATATTGCAGTATATAGCGATGACAAGGCATTATGTTATTAGTTAATGACTGCTTTTACAAACGAGGCTTAAGATATTAGTAAGTAATAGGTTTAATATGTCTTTCCTAGCTATTACCACTTTATTTAAGGTAGAGAACATTTATCACAACTATTTTGTACTACGGTGCATTTTCAATTTCTTACTTATTTCATTTTATTAAAAACGTTTACAGTGCATTGTGGTAATATCTAAAAATTGCTGTGCTTATTATTATTATTATTTTTTCCTGTATCTACTGAAGTACTTTGTATGTGCTAGCATGGTTGTCTGTTAACTTTTTAAAAAATATATTGTTGGAAAATGGGTTATTGGTAGGGCAGGTAGGTACCTACACCTAGCAACAAGCCACAAACCTCCACAAAAGTACAGTTAGGTCTCAGTAAATTAGTCCCAGCTCTACCCTTGGTAGCTTGGCATCGAGCGTCAAGGCTTAACTTAGGAGACAAAGTGTAAAGCATTCAAATATCACAAAACAGTAATTAAATAAAACACAGGAAACAGTTTAAAAATCCAAAACCAATTTATAAAAATAGCTTATATTTTTATCTTTAAAATGACACAAAAACGATTAAAATCGGTTCAGGGGAACCGGAGATATGAATTTTTAAAGTATTATTATTTTCTAGCGCATAGAAACAAAAAGCGCCAATCGGGTCATCTGGTTGCACCAGGACCGGGACAAAGTCAAACTTTCAGGCCGACCGCGATGGAGCCCTGCTCGGCTACAGGTCGCGGGAAGCCTCGGTTAAAAAGTTACCTTCTGACTTAGTCTTTATTTTGAAGTTTTTCTTCACCGGGACGAACCTGCCAGTTGGATCCGACCTCCTGGAGCCCTTGTCCGGATACGCGAAGTCGGTTTCCTCGGTGGTGATTTCTACCTTCGGACTTAGTCGTTTTTTCGAGATGAAAATCCTTCCACCGGGGTAAACCTGGATCTTGATCCGACGTCCGTGGAGCCCTTCTCGGATACGATGGCTGGAAGGTCCCGGTCAACTTTTTACGTTCGGACTTAGTCTCTTTTTCGGATGTTTTTCTTTACCGGGACGAACCACGAAGTCAGGCCGGGTCGCGGTTGAGGCAAGCCGGCTAGAATTTCCGCGTCGGGTCGGTCACTTTATGGAGCTTTTTTTCAAAAATTCTCCAATCTTTTCCAAACTTCTGGGGCTTCACCCAGATGTTCTTTTAAGGTTCTTTTGGGGTCCACAGCTCACCCCAAGGGTCCAGAAGTTCTGTGATGGTCCTTGGGAAGTGCGGACTTCAACTCCCAGAGTGCACCTGGCGCAAACTCCTTTTTGGCCACTGGGCAGTGGTCAGCTGGTCACTTTTTCAGGAGTTGGTGCAGGGGACTCTGGTTAGCAATTTTTCACCTGTAGCAAACAGGGAGTCCCTCCTTGAACCAGTGGAAGCCAGGCAAAGTCCTTCTTGTGGTGAAGCCCAAGTGTGCAGCTGGTGCAGTCTTTCTGAGTGCAGGGTCCAGGTGCAGGCCAGGGGTCCAGCAGGGCAGTCCTTCTTCTCCTTGTAGTTCTTTCTTCTTGAAATTTGGTGGGGATCTCAGGCGTGGGTGCAGGTCTGCCAGTTTTATCCTTGCCCCTGGGTGAAAAGCAGGGGGGCCCTGGTCCTCCAATCAGGGACAGGGTTGTCCCCCTGTGATGACCACTTCCTGGGAAGTGTGGCAAAAATCCATCCCAGAAGGCAACAGTCTTTAAAAATTCAAAATGGATGAATCTGATTTTTAGAGGAGAGATCTGGCTGAGCCCACCCACTGGTGTGGCTAAAAATCATAAACACACCCCTCTCCTGCCCTCTCCTAATCTAATCAAGGGGGCACCTAGCTGTCTGGGTTTGCAGGATGTGGGGGTGTTGCTGGGTGCTGCAAATGTCCTTCTCTGCCTTTGAAGACCAGTTTGGCAGCCCTCCCCCTTCCTGCCTCACCATCTGCTGAGGGGAGATTCTCTCCCCCAAGCACATTCCTTTGTGTGAAGTCAGGCCACTTCACACCTCATTAAAGTAGCCTGGCAGAAGCTGCTGCAGGCTGGCCAATCAGAGCACAGCAGCAAAAACAATGCAGAGCTGAAATTGGCAACTTTTTAGGTAATGTCTAAACTTTTTACCTGCACTAGTTATATTAAATCCAACAACTGGAAGTTGTGGGATTTATTATAACAATCAATTTGATACCAAATTCTTGGTATGTAACATTTAAGGAGACTTTAAAATTTAAAATAAAGTCTGCCCATTCTAGCCTATGAAGGCCATTTACTTAAATGAGGTAAAAACGAATTTGGCTGTTTTTACCTCACCAGGGCTTATAAATCTATTTTTATAAAGTCCCTGCTTATAGTTACATGGCACCCAGCCCTAGGGGCACATAGGGCACACCTTAGGGGTGACTTATATGTAAAAATAAGGTAGTTTAAAACTTTGGAAGTACCTTTAATTCCAAAGTCGAATTTGCATATAACTTTAATTTAAAAGCAGCCAGCAAGGCAGGCTTGCTTTTAAAATGACACTGGGCACCTCAGCAATGCACCTAGGTGTGCACCACCTATGCTGTGGTCCCTAAACCTACATGCCCTACCATATACTAGGGACTTATAGGTAGGTTTACTTAGCCAATTATAATTAGCCTAATTTGCATATCCATTTTACACAGAGCACAGGCCCTGGGACTGGTTAGCAGTACCCAGGGCACCATCAGAGTCAGGAAAACACCAGCATAAAGTGGAAAATGGGGGCAAAAAGTTATGGGGCCTCTGCAATCAGCCCCAGTTTCTCACACAACCCCCCCCCAGCCCACACGCCCAGGAGACTCAGCCCAACCCTGGGAGAGTCTTCCTGGCTTGTTAGGCGAGGAAGACAGTGAAGAAAACTGGCTGTCCCTTTGCAGGGCCTACTCTGCCTTACATCCCCCTGTCAGGATCACTCCCTCTGGGTAGTGAAGCCATCCCAACAGTAAAAGGACCCAACTCAAACTGAAACTTCCCTCTAGGGGGGTCTTCCTCCTCTCTCTCTGCCAACTTGGGTAGTGAGGTGCCCACCTCCCCTACTCCTAACTTTGCTAGGGCAACACCTAGCTTACCCAAAGAGGTCACCCAACACTTGAGCAACCCCACCATGACCAATAGGGTCAGGGGGCCTACTTTGCTATTGGCTCTGGGGTCTGCCTCCCAGGCCAAGTACAGTGCTGCCAGGAAGGCTAGCACCCAGCAGAGGCTACTGACAGCTGTCAGTACCCAGAACCACACCCTAAGCTCTCCACTGACAGGTGGCTGAGCTGCTTTAGGGGCATCTTTGGGGTCCTGGCACCCCTCTTGCTGTCTAGAGTGGGGGGCTACCACCTCCTGTGGCAGACACCCTCCTTCCACTCTCCCTTCTGTCAGTGCAGGGGCAACACCTTGCATCTGGACAGCTGCCTGACTACTCAGGACTTCCTTGGGGTCAGGTGAGGCCTCACCAGTGCCAACTCTGGGCTCCCCCCCTACTGGGGCAGAAGGCCTTTGGCTCCCTGGAACTCTCTTTAAGAGTGGCCTACCCTTCCTTTTCTTCTTTCCTTTTCTTGGGGACCCCTGTCTCCTAACTGTAGGGACTGACTCCCCAGGACTTTGGGTTGGGGGGGCGCCCTAGGCGACCACCCCATCTGTGACCAGACTCACCTCTGGGAGGTCATTGCCCAGGATACAATCTAGGGGAAGGTCAGCACTGACTACCACCCTAATCCAGTCAAGGATACCCTCCCTCTCTAGGGGCACTATGGCTACAGGTTTGGAGGTGACCTCCCCTGTGGCTATCCTGACTTTCTTTGTCTTTCCTGGGACATACATGTCTGGGGTCACTAACCGGTCACTCACTACAGTGTGACTGGCACAGGTGTCTCTCAGGCCAGTGGTAGGGATCCCATTCACTTGAATGTGGTGGAAGTGCCTACTCCCACCCTCAGGGATCACCAGCTTACCATCTGGTCCTGTCTCCCAGCACAATGCTAGGAGGACTTCATCATCTGAGGAATCCTCCTCTATGGCTACACTGGACAGCCCAGTGCTAACCACCTTCTTTGGACAGGCTGCATCTCCTCTGAAGTGACCTGTCTGCTGACAGTCAAAGCAAGCCCTACTGTCCAAGAGCTTTTTTAACCCTGGGTCTCCCTGTCTCTGCATGTCAGAGTGGGAGTGGGATTTACTCTCCTCCTTCTTAGGGTTCTGGGGTACAGAGGGAGTCTCTGTGGTGGGCTTACCACCTCCCTCCTTAGGTTTTTGGGGACCTGTCCCCCCCTTCTTGGAGTCTCCCCCCTGGGACTTGACAACCACCCTGGTTCTCAACCACTCATCAGCTGCCTCCCCTAGCTCTCTAGGGTTGGTCTGCTTAGAGTCCACTAGATGCTGGCGTAACCTTTCTTGGATACAATTGGTCAAGATGTGCTCTCTCATGATCAGATTGTATAACCCCTCATAAGTATTTACTTTGTTGCCAATAATCCAGCCCTCTAGTGCCTTTAGTGAGGTGTCCACAAAGTCAACCCAAGACTGGGTACTGACCTTCTGGGTGTCCCTGAACTTCATTCTATATTGCTCTGGGGTCAGACCAAACTTCTTGACTAAGCACCTTTTCATACTAGGGTATGAATCTGCCTCCTCCCCCCTTAAGGTCAGAAGCCTATCCCTCCCTGAGTTGGGGACCAACTCCCACAAAAGGGAACCCCAGTATTGAGGCCTAACCCTTCTCATTTGGAGTGCCCTCTCAAAGGCCCCTAGCCACTTATCTATGTCATCCCCCTCTACATAAGCAGGAACCACCCCCTTGGGTAATCTGGGGCAAACTCCCCCACCCATGGACACCTCAGCTTCTTTATCGCTGCTTCCATCTCTTTTTTCTTTGTATGCCCACTTTTGCTTTTCTAGGGCCAGCTTATCTGCTTCCAAAGCTATGTAGGCTAGCTGGGCTTCCAGCTCTCTTTCCCTGATGGATGGGTTCTCTCCTCCTGAAAGGACCCTCTTCCTACCACTAGCTTTGGGTCTGCCCCTAGTGACTGTATCCAGTGAGGACCGTTCCTCCTCTTCCTCACTTGGGGTCTGATGCCTTCCCTCCCCTGAATGGTTAGAGTTAGCATCTTCCTCTTTTTCTTCCTCCTCTGGAGCTTCCTCTGTCTCTACCTCTTGGGCCTCAGCCCATGCTGTCAGGGATTTAATTAGGATTTCCTTCCTGAGATTAGTGGTTGCAGGCAACCCTCTCTCAACACACAACCCCCTAAGCTGGACTACTGTCAGTGTAGGTAGGCTAGCCAGATCAAGCTCCATGGTTCCCTAGTTTTGTGTCAACAAAAACTTTTTGCAAAAATTGGTAACAGGAATTTAGACAAATTACAAAAATTCAGTAATTGAAATTAATCCAAATTAATATAAAAAAAAAAAATTTAAAATTAAAAATTAAAAACAATTTTTGCACTAGGACAATTTAAAGGATTTTTAATTTGTTTTATCTAAAACTGTAACGTGATATTGAACACAAGTACAGGATCCCGTCGCTGCTTCCAATTATGTTGGAAAATGGGTTATTGGTAGGGCAGGTAGGTACCTACACCTAGCAACAAGCCACAAACCTCCACAAAAGTACAGTTAGGTCTCAGTAAATTAGTCCCAGCTCTACCCTTGGTAGCTTGGCATCGAGCGTCAAGGCTTAACTTAGGAGACAAAGTGTAAAGCATTCAAATATCACAAAACAGTAATTAAATAAAACACAGGAAACAGTTTAAAAATCCAAAACCAATTTATAAAAATAGCTTATATTTTTATCTTTAAAATGACACAAAAACGATTAAAATCGGTTCAGGGGAACCGGAGATATGAATTTTTAAAGTATTATTATTTTCTAGCGCATAGAAACAAAAAGCGCCAATCGGGTCATCTGGTTGCACCAGGACCGGGACAAAGTCAAACTTTCAGGCCGACCGCGATGGAGCCCTGCTCGGCTACAGGTCGCGGGAAGCCTCGGTTAAAAAGTTACCTTCTGACTTAGTCTTTATTTTGAAGTTTTTCTTCACCGGGACGAACCTGCCAGTTGGATCCGACCTCCTGGAGCCCTTGTCCGGATACGCGAAGTCGGTTTCCTCGGTGGTGATTTCTACCTTCGGACTTAGTCGTTTTTTCGAGATGAAAATCCTTCCACCGGGGTAAACCTGGATCTTGATCCGACGTCCGTGGAGCCCTTCTCGGATACGATGGCTGGAAGGTCCCGGTCAACTTTTTACGTTCGGACTTAGTCTCTTTTTCGGATGTTTTTCTTTACCGGGACGAACCACGAAGTCAGGCCGGGTCGCGGTTGAGGCAAGCCGGCTAGAATTTCCGCGTCGGGTCGGTCACTTTATGGAGCTTTTTTTCAAAAATTCTCCAATCTTTTCCAAACTTCTGGGGCTTCACCCAGATGTTCTTTTAAGGTTCTTTTGGGGTCCACAGCTCACCCCAAGGGTCCAGAAGTTCTGTGATGGTCCTTGGGAAGTGCGGACTTCAACTCCCAGAGTGCACCTGGCGCAAACTCCTTTTTGGCCACTGGGCAGTGGTCAGCTGGTCACTTTTTCAGGAGTTGGTGCAGGGGACTCTGGTTAGCAATTTTTCACCTGTAGCAAACAGGGAGTCCCTCCTTGAACCAGTGGAAGCCAGGCAAAGTCCTTCTTGTGGTGAAGCCCAAGTGTGCAGCTGGTGCAGTCTTTCTGAGTGCAGGGTCCAGGTGCAGGCCAGGGGTCCAGCAGGGCAGTCCTTCTTCTCCTTGTAGTTCTTTCTTCTTGAAATTTGGTGGGGATCTCAGGCGTGGGTGCAGGTCTGCCAGTTTTATCCTTGCCCCTGGGTGAAAAGCAGGGGGGCCCTGGTCCTCCAATCAGGGACAGGGTTGTCCCCCTGTGATGACCACTTCCTGGGAAGTGTGGCAAAATCCATCCCAGAAGGCAACAGTCTCTAAAAATTCAAAATGGATGAATCTGATTTTTAGAGGAGAGATCTGGCTGAGCCCACCCACTGGTGTGGCTAAAAATCATAAACACACCCCTCTCCTGCCCTCTCCTAATCTAATCAAGGGGGCACCTAGCTGTCTGGGTTTGCAGGATGTGGGGGTGTTGCTGGGTGCTGCAAATGTCCTTCTCTGCCTTTGAAGACCAGTTTGGCAGCCCTCCCCCTTCCTGCCTCACCATCTGCTGAGGGGAGATTCTCTCCCCCAAGCACATTCCTTTGTGTGAAGTCAGGCCACTTCACACCTCATTAAAGTAGCCTGGCAGAAGCTGCTGCAGGCTGGCCAATCAGAGCACAGCAGCAAAAACAATGCAGAGCTGAAATTGGCAACTTTTTAGGTAATGTCTAAACTTTTTACCTGCACTAGTTATATTAAATCCAACAACTGGAAGTTGTGGGATTTATTATAACAATCAATTTGATACCAAATTCTTGGTATGTAACATTTAAGGAGACTTTAAAATTTAAAATAAAGTCTGCCCATTCTAGCCTATGAAGGCCATTTACTTAAATGAGGTAAAAACGAATTTGGCTGTTTTTACCTCACCAGGGCTTATAAATCTATTTTTATAAAGTCCCTGCTTATAGTTACATGGCACCCAGCCCTAGGGGCACATAGGGCACACCTTAGGGGTGACTTATATGTAAAAATAAGGTAGTTTAAAACTTTGGAAGTACCTTTAATTCCAAAGTCGAATTTGCATATAACTTTAATTTAAAAGCAGCCAGCAAGGCAGGCTTGCTTTTAAAATGACACTGGGCACCTCAGCAATGCACCTAGGTGTGCACCACCTATGCTGTGGTCCCTAAACCTACATGCCCTACCATATACTAGGGACTTATAGGTAGGTTTACTTAGCCAATTATAATTAGCCTAATTTGCATATCCATTTTACACAGAGCACAGGCCCTGGGACTGGTTAGCAGTACCCAGGGCACCATCAGAGTCAGGAAAACACCAGCATAAAGTGGAAAATGGGGGCAAAAAGTTATGGGGCCTCTGCAATCAGCCCCAGTTTCTCACATATATAGAAAAATATAAATACATTTCATTACCTATTACCACTTTAGCACAAAGGAAATAGGAAGGGAACAACAATAAAACATATTACTTACCTATATCTAAGGCCCTAAACCAGAATGCCCCCCAGGAATAGTGACAACCTCATGGTTGCCTTTTACGTTTTGTGAAGACAGCCATTAGCCAATCATAGACTGCCCTGTCATCGGTATGTACCACAAAGTTACAGTGGTATAACTTTGAAACTGCTTCAACTATTTACGCTTACTAAAAAAGTTACTATTTTCACCCCTAATGTATATTACTGCCACATTAAATGTACATCCATTCACCTACTTTCATGCTATTTCTGTTCAAGCTACATAACTCCATTCTACCCACTCCGTTCCCCTCTACGCCATTCCACTATACCCCACTCCACTCTACCTGACTCCAAAATGCACTCCTCCACTCTGTGGTAATCCATAGTATGTCCCTTCCTCTACACCACTCCACTCCACCCTACCCACTCTACTCTACACCACTCCATTGAATGTTGTTACACTCTACAGTACTCCATTCTATGGCCCTCCACTCTAAGTCACTCCACTTTATGCTATTACACTGTATGCAGCTCCTGTCGGAGGCTGGCCCTCTATGCAGTGCACAATAAGTACACTATGCAGAGGGTCCGGACAACCACATGTTAGTTTTCAGGGGTGAAAATCAGACCACCTAATGCTCTAATTTTTGAGGTAGCTGGTTGAGCAGTTAGGCTAATTCAGGAGATGTGCTAAGTATTTGCTGTACTCACAAATCAAATCATGCACCACACACACTCAATGAATAACTCGAGACTAGATTTTATAAAAATACTTCAGACTTTTATATATTTTTAAGACCAAAATCTTTAGAATATGTTAAGTATTTTTCTTGTTATGACTTTTTAAAGTTTTGGCAAAGTTAGTCTTTCTGTGTGTAATAACGCTCCATTGGAATCAATAGGCAGTCACTTTAGAAAATGCAATAAAAATCGCACAGTTAAGTTAGCAGTCTCTTTTTTTGCAGGGTGGTCACAGGGGTCAGTGGGCACCTCATGCCAGCTGGAGAGCCTCGGGCAGCTCCCAGTTCCGGCGGGAGCAGCGTTGGAAAAGTTCTTGGCAAAGGCACAGGGCCACCTGGATGGGCCACTTGGAAAAGGAGTTGGTTTGCAAATTCAAAATGGTGTCTGAGGGTCCCCTTGGGCTGTCGAGATCACAAGGGGTTGGGGACCCAGGGCACACAGCAAATCCTGCGATGCAAGGCCCAGGGCAGCCAGGTGCAGGGCGTTTTGGAGGGCTTGGATGCTGTGCGCAACAAAGTCTACAGGAGCTGGAGGTAAGTCTCTTTGAGGGCTGCTTACAGGACAACGGGGCACTCTGGTCAGAGGTCTGGGGTGTTCCTGAAGTCCCTTGACTGGGGCTTCCTCCTGATCCTTTGTTAGCTCGGGGGGAACTGGTTTTTTCCTGGTCCGAAGTCAGCTGACCAGGACCCAAGGTATTGCTCTATCTCGGCCACTGGGGATCAGAGCGCTACCAAACTTGGTACAGTTGGGGGGCACTTCCGGGCTGTTATCTGTGTGTTACGGGGTCTGGCTGTCACTTCTGGTCACGGAGATATTGGTTTCTTGGTCTTTTGCAGTTTACTTCCACTCAGGAGGGAGATCTGGGGTGATCCTTGAAGCCTGGAGGTCCCCTGGGATTCTTGGGGTCGGTCCAGTGTTCACCTCCTACGCTGTTGCGATTGTCGGGACTCTGCTGCAGCAAGTATGGGTCTTGGCGCCTCTTCTGGTGGAGCAGGTCCTCAGTTCTCGCCCTGGCGGTTCTCTGGTGCTGATCTTCTTGTCTTCTTGGAATCCTTATCAAAATCTAAATTGTTGGTGTAGCGGAGCCCACTAAATACTGAATTTAGTGGGCATTTTAGGGGGAACCTGGTAGTGTCCAATGGGACACTTACCCTTGTGCGGCTACACACCCTGTAGTGACCACTTCCTGTGGGAAGGGTCACTTCCCTAAACCTCATTGGCTATTTTCCTCCATTCCAAGATGGAGAAAACTGAATCAGAGGGTCCACTTTGCATGCAAGCCCCTTAGGGGTGGTGCAGGCTAGGTGAGGCCACTCCTCCTACCCTTTGTCCGGTTTCCCGCCTTTGCTCCCTCCAAGAGTGGGGGTTTCCAAAGGGGGAGGCCATCTGCTGATAGCAGCAGGCCTGGGGGTCGAATTTCAAGGGCAGTAGCTCTTTGAAGCTCAATGCCAGGGCAGTGCACATTTCTGAGGGAGGCGAAGTTAGCTCCTCCATCCAGGAAGGGCTTTGTTTCACAAACCAGAGAGGCAGTGCTCTCCCCCAAGGTTTGTGGATTGGCTGTCTGGAGGCAGCAGGCTGGATGGAATCAGTCAGCAACCATGCCGGGATAGTTAGCTTTTTCAGAGAGCACCTCTGAAATCCCACTCTAGGCCACTCCACCATATGACACTTAACTGTACTCTAATAGACTCTGCATCACTCTACTCTACACCCCTCCAGTCTAGGCCACTCCCATGTATGCCATTACACTCTGTGCTACTCCACTTTATACTATTCTACCCTATGCCACTTCATTCTACACCACTTCACTGTACGACACTACACTCAATGCTATCCCACTCTATGCCACTCTACTGTGCATGACTCCACTGTATGCCACTCCACTCTACACCAGAACACTCTACCCCACACCACTCTACAACATTCCACTCTATGCTATTCCATTGTATGCTACTCCCCTCTATGCCACTCCAGTCTTCGTCACTCCAGTCTACACCTCTCCAGTGAGTGCCCCTCCAACTTATTCCACTCCACTCTATACTATTCCCATGTACGCAACTCTACTGTATGCCACCTCACTCTACAGTGTTCCACTTTATGTCACTCCGGTCTAAAGCCATGCTACTGTACCCCACTCCACTGTACCCTATTTGATGATACACCATTCCACTGTATGCCACTTCACTCTATGCTATTCCACTCTAAGAAATGCCATTCTATGCCCATCCATTCTACGTCACTCCACTATACACCACTCCACTCTATGCCATTCCACTGTAGACAACTCAGCTCTATGCGACTCCACTCCACACTATTCAACTGTATGCCACTCCACTCTACGCCACTTCACTGTACCCCACTCCACTGTATACTATGCCACTCTACACCACTCCACTGTATGCTATTTCACTGTGCGCCATTACATTGTACATTACTCTAGTCTACGGCACTTCAATCTACATTACTCCACTCTATGAAACTTCTCTGTATGCTATTCCACTGTACCCTACTCTACTCTACCACACTCCACTCTATTCCACTCCACTCTATACCAATGTAATCTATGCTATTCCACTGTATGCAACTCCACTCTACGCTATTCCACTTTATGCCACTCCAATATGCAACCCTCACTGTATGCCACTCCACTTTACGCTATTCAACTTTATGCAACCCCACTGTATGCCACTCCACTCTATGGCACACCACTCTACCCAACTCCACTCTTTGCCACACCACTATACATTATTGCATTCTACACCACTCCACTCTATGCTATTCCACTGTAAGCCACTACAATATACTTCACTCCACTGTACACTACTTCACTCTGTTCCACTCCAGTCTGCACCATGCCACTGTACACTATTAAACTTTATGCCACCCCACTCTACACCATTACACTGTATGCTGTTCCACTGCACGCCACTCTGCTCTATGCCACTCCACTCTACACCACTCTACTATACTCTATTTCACTCTATGCCACTTCAGTCTTCACCACTTCACCCTATCCCACTCTGCTCTATGCCCCTCCATTCTATGCTATTCCACTGTAATCAATTACACTTTATGCCACTCCACTCTACGCTATTCCACTCTACTCTACCCCACTCCACACCACTGGACTGTACGCCATTCCACAAGATGCTATTCCACTCTCCGCCACTCTACTGGGCGCCACTCACTCTATGCGACTCCAATCTATGCTATTTCACTGCACGCCAATCCACTGTGTGCTATTGCACTGTACACCACTCTATTCTTCCTCACTCCACTATGTGCCACTGCACACTATACCATTGCAGGCTATTCTACTTTACGCCACTCCACTCTATGCCACTCCAGTTAACGCCTCTCCACCCTATGCCACTCTACTCTACTTTATTCTACTATACATAATTCCACTCTACACACTTCACTCTACGCTATTCCAGTGTATGCCACTCCACTCTACCCAACTCCAATCCACACCTCTCTACTGTACTCTGCTTAATGACACTGTACTCCACTCCGTCTGAGTCTATGCCCCTCACTCTGTCACACTATACTCCACTCTATAGCACTCCACTGTACAACTATGTGCTCCTGTCAATGCAAGTCTACAACACTCTACTTTACCCTATGCCAATGTATGACTTCATGCTATGAGACACTATGAAACTTCCTCTATGCTGCTCCATCTCACTTTACTATACTCTACTCTATGAGACATTACACTCTACTCCACTACTGCACACTATACCACTCCACTGTATGCTCCTCTGTGCCACTGAACTCTATGACAGTCCATGCCACTCCACTCTACCATACGGTACCACATTCTTGCTACTCCATGCCACTCCACTGTATAACACTGTAATTCACTCTGTGGCACTCCCCTCTACTTCACTCTAAGACACTTTCGAACACACCACTCCACTATACGACACACCAACTTTTCACTCCACTGTATGCTTTGCCAGTCCAGTCTACTCCACTCAATGCACTCTACTCTGCAACACACTACTCTACTCTGTGCTATGCCACACACTGGACTCTACTCCACCCACTCTACTCCACTGCATGATACTTTACCCCACTCTATATCACTGTAGGACATTCCACTCTACAGCCCTCCACCCTACCACACTATACTCAACTTTATGCAACTCCACTCCATAAGACTGCTACACTATGTAGCCACTATACCACATTGTAAAGACGTATTTATATCTAGAGACTAGGATCTACTGCAGATCCATGCCAACAGCAAAGCCATGATTGTCTGGCCCCAACTTAGGAGAAACGTTGCGGCCACCATTTTGTCAATCTAGACATGGTTCCTGGGGGTGGAATAAAGCTTAAATAGGATATAAGAATTCAGGATAGAGGCATCCTGATCCCATGGGACTGATGGTGGGGTCTCTGAGGGACCCCTCATGGACAAGAAATTGACCAAAAATGTTTTTTTGGGGCTTGCAAGGATCCACAGATCATCCGCAGCACTCAGTGTGGCCCTCTGTGTGAATCTACAATGGATCTGTGGATCCAGACCCCATTTAAAAGAAATGCACAGACCCTCTCACACAATTACTCACACACCCATTCAAACACTCACACACCCACTCACAGACCCACACAGACCCTCACATACCTACTCACACCACCAGTCACACACTCACACCCACACAACCACTCACACCCCCACTCGCATACTCATACAGTCACTCACACACCCACAAAACCACTCACAAACCCACTCACAGACCCACCCAGTCACTCATACACCCACTCACACAACCACTCACAGATGCACACACCCATTTACATACCCACTCAACCACTCACACACCCATACAGACACTCACATACCCACTAACAGACTCAAAAAACACTCACTCACCCACTCACATACCCACACAGCCACTCAAACACCCACTCATACACTCACCTACTTACAAATCCACACAACCACATGCACCCAGTCACACACCCATACATCCACTCACTCACCCATTCACAAACCCACGGGGTTAGCTTTATGCTGGGGGTTGCCTGCGGGCCAGGCGCTGCGACCAACCCCCCCACCATTCATGGTTGAAGGCCGTGCTTGGCGGGATTGGGTTAACGTCAAAAATATTACTTTATGTTAAAAAAAAAGAAATTCACTGAAAAAAATAAAGGTTACTGGGACGTTATTGTTGGAAAAAAAACTATATATTGTGCCCTAAGGTCATTTTGTAAAGATATATCAAACGTATGTGTACATAAAATCCATAGAAATTCTGATTTTGTAGTTAGAGTTATTTCAAGTAATTATAACTCATGGCCTAAGGTAACTATAACTCGCGGCCTCATCATGCACTGCCAATTACCCCAGATATTACATCACTCATGACATCTATGACATCATTGATAATATTACTGTAACATTTGCAGTAAAATGAATGATGAGAAACCTGTGCATGGTGAGGGCGCAAGTTATAGTTACCTTAGGGCACGATTTATACTTACTTGGAAAAGCTCCGACTATAAAAGCTGAATCTGTTCAGTTTTGTGCATGTAAATTCTGAACCTAACTATGACCTGTAACCTTCGTTTTTTTAGTGAATTTCTAAGTTTATTAAAATTCTATTTCCTAACTATAACGTCCCTGTAACCTGACCATCACAATGCACGTTGTGGGGGTTGGATGCAGGGCCTGGCCTGGCATTATGCTGCCCCCACCCAAGCTTGCTTCTCCTGCCCCCCTCTTCCTTGCCATCCACTGTCCAAGTCCATGACCCTGCTCCTTCATTACAGCCCTGTGTGGCTGTTGTTCTGTCACTGCCATTCCTGCCTGCCCTGAAAAGTTAGCTTTCTCCCCCATCCACCTCCTCCCTACCTTCTGTTGTCCAAGTCCATGCACCATCCCCCTCCCTCCTGCCCTGCATGGTCAGATATGCTGCATCTGCCCCTCCTCTCTGACTAGTATGGTAAGCTTGCTGCCCTTGCCTCTTTCCCCTCTGTTATCTGTTTGTCAATGCGCATGGCCCTGTTCTCTTCCTACTGCTTTTCATGGTCCGTTGTGCTGCACTAAGTCCTGCTAGCCCTGTGTGGTGTATTGTCCTGCTGTAATCTCTGACACTTGCCCTGCAAGGTCAGTTTAATGCCCCTGCCCATCTCCCTCCTGCCCTCTGTTATCAGAGTCCATGTCTCTGCCCTCCATGATTCAATGTACCATACTTGACAACTTGGTAGGAGGGACATTTTGAAAAAAAACCTAGGGAACTGATTTTCCCCATTGACTTATATTGAAAAAGAGGAGATTTTAGACAGAAGGCAGATAAAATAAAGCTCTTTTGAGCTTAAAAGCATCAGGAGTCTCCTGCCTGAATCTGGTCTGTTAGCATGTATGGTTGTACTGCCACTGCCTCTTCCTTCCGCCCTCAATGGTCTGTAATAGTGCCACAGCCTCTCTTGCCTGTCCTGTACGGTTGATTGTTGCCCCTGCCCCCCTGACACCTGCCATCCATGGTCCGATGTCCTGTTGCAGCCCCTCCCGCCTACCCAGCGTGGTCAACTTGTTGCCTCTGCACACTCCTCCTTGTCCTCAATTATCTGAGTCCATACCCATGACTTCTGCCTCCTCACAGTAAATGAACAGCCAGATTGATAACAATCTATATTTATTACAAAAGTGTGGCCCACCTGATATTATCTTGATGCAATCAAAACTGAAATACCTAAAGCATTTCCGTAAATATTAAATATAGTTCTCAAACAGCGACAAAGCACTTTTAAATGATGTCCTATCTTTAGTTTTTTTTATCCCGTTGATAACTTGATTATTTTTTACTCTTAGGGGAGAGGATGTGGTGTTACAGCCAGAGCCTCAGACTTTGCAACTGGGGAACCAGGTTTGAGTTTTGGCATCAGCTTGACATCCTATGATTCTGGGCAAACCACTTAATCTCCCAATTTCTAAAATCAAAATGAATGTGTCCTTGTTTAATGTAACTTATGCCAATGTGAAGCACTCCAATATCTACGGGTCAAGCCTGCGCTTTATAAACTGCAAAAAAAATAAACAATTAAGGCCCTCCAAATTATGACCATGGCAGTGACAACTCCCATAGAGAGCCAATATACCACACCAACTGCAAGGGCGGTAACAACACTCACCACGGCGGTAGCCATCAACAGCCAGGCAGAAGACAAGGTAACGCCCACCATATTATGACACAGGAAACTGCCACATTTTCCGGGGCGGTACCAACACCATCAAAAGCCTGGTGGAAACACTGCACAGAAGAGAAAGGACTCACCATCGGAGACACAGGAACCCAAACTGCAAATATTCCCAACGATCATCTACGTTATGCTCCACCTGGAACACTATCGCTGATGAAGACGACGACGGTGAGTACAGCCACCTAGCACACAAGGGAGGGAGGGAGGAAAACGAGAGTGACACACACATGCACAACTCACACTAGACACACACACACCATACACACAACCAACTGCACACAAAAAACAATGGCACACCACACACCGCATAATAACACAAGGACCAGAGTACGGATGTCCAGAAAATGTATTAGCAAAGCAAAACGCACCACACAAACCATATATATACAAATGTTCACAAAGGGCCAATGCCCAGTCCAAAGTCATAAGGGCACACATGGCCACAGGGCACAGTCCAAGGCCTAACTTGAATCCCGACACCATCTGGCTAGAACACTGCAGGGGTATCATTTGGGCAGGCACCTCAGGGGGATGGGGGATGAGGGGCACCTCAGCCGAATACGGGAACATGCCCACTGGTTCTGGAGGGGGCTCCATGCCCATGACACATTGCTGGGGAGTGCAAGGTCACAGTCTCTGAGCTGGGGAACTCACTGATCCTGCAGGGGGCCCCTTGTGCAGCAGTCCCTGGAGGGTGGCCTACATGTCCTCCACTGGTTGTGATGGCTGCACTGTCTCATCTGGAAGTGAGGGCTGCACTGTGGCAACAGGTGATGGTGCCTCCTGGGGAGCCTCTGCTGGTGGTGATGGCTGCACTGCCTCAACTGGTGGTGAGGGATGCTCTGTGGCAACCGGTGATGGTGCTTCCTGGCTTGCCTCTGCTGGTGGTGAGGGCTCCATGACCACGGGTAGTGGCGGTGGTGGTTTCACCCTCCAAGCCTCTGATAGAGTTGAGGACTTCATTCCCTCCATGGCAGGAGGTGCGGGCACCTTCCCCTTCCTGGCTATTTGTGTTGTGGGCTCCTTCCTGGCTGTTTGTGTTGTGGGCTCCTTCGCCTTCCTGGCAGTAGGTGTTGTGGGCTTCTTCCCCTTTCTGGCTGTTGGAGTGGAATCCCTCATAGTCTTGCCTCCACAACTAGGAGGTGCCTCCACTGTCCCAGTGGACTGTTTGGCTGCGGTGCTGGGCTAGCTGGTTGGCACCCTGGTTCTATGGGCAGGATGGGGGGTGGGAGAGGTTAGGTTGTGCAAGGAAAAGCTTCTTAGGGACGGTGGGGCAGGAGGAGGGATGGGAGTGGAGGTTGAGGGAGTGGTTGTTGGAGGTGTACCTCTGATGGACTTGAGAGGGAGGGAGGTGAAGGAGGTTGAGGGGGAGACAGCGGAGGTAGTGGATGTGGCTGTGGCACTTGGGCAGGGCCTGAGGTGCCTGGGGCGAAGAAGATGGCCACCCTCCTGGTTAAGTTGGCACGGGCAACTTGCTGATGGGATACTGGGAGGATGGTGGTGGTACAGGGGTGGCGGCTGTACCTGCAGCTGGGGTGGTCGCAGAGGTGTCTGCCACTACCAGGGAGCTTCCATCGGAGGAGGTATCCGAGTCAGTGTTGTCACCTGTCTCTGCCGTGGTGCTCCCCTAGCCCTCCGTCCCACTGGTACCCTCGCCGTCGGTGGACTTTGCCTCCTGGGTCCTGTGGGATGCAGCTCCCTCTGTCACCTGTGCCCCTACTCCTCAGCCAGATGATGCTAATGCCCACATGGACAGGATGACAGAAGAAAAGAGTGGGGGGGAGAGAGAAAGGGAACACGGGGTCAATTACTGCACCAACACCACAGTTGGAGTACACAGCACCGTCACACTCCGGGATCAGGATTATGCACTTTGCATTGCACTACCAGTGATATGGCTAGTCACGAAGGCAAGATGAGGCCCACACACCGCCAACTTCAGCACTCCTGGGACCCATGACGCCCTAGCTGAAATGGCCTGCTAACAAGCTAGGTTACCTATATTTGCCATAGAGCCATTAGCCTTCAGATGACCCATGCTGCAATGTCAGGCCCAGCCTTAGGGGCACCCAGAGACACTCAACTACCACCTGGATACCACACCACCAGCCAAAATATGTAATGATACCCATTGTACCCACCCCCTTGTGGCTGCTGTGATTCCCTCAAGTGCCCATCCAGCTCAGGGTAGGCCACCGCCAGTATGCGGGCCATCAGGGGGTCATGGTCCGATGGGCACCCCTTCCTTGTTGAGAGGCCACCCCCAGCTGGGCCTCCGCCATCTTCCCTGCCCAGCATCTCAGGTCCTCCCACAGTTTCATTCAGTGGGTGCTCTGCCTACCATAGACCCCCGGAGTCCGCACGTCCTTGGTGATGGCACGCCATATTCCCTTCTTTTGATGGGCGCTGACCTGCAGAGGCAATACAGACAGGGGAACACCATTAAACAAACAGTCCAGCCTGTGACACAAATGGCCCACCATATACTTTTCCATCACCATTGGCACACACATAGCCCAGCGCACACCATGTGCATCGCCACAAGACATTCCCCCCACCCCGCCCCCTTACACGATGCTTGCACACACATCTCCATGCATCCTTCCCACATGCATAGTGCCAAAAAAGTACTCACCTGTAGGTATGGAGGCCCACACAGCTGTCCGTACTGGGGTAAGACCCCATCCACCAGTTGCTCCGACTCTTCCGAAGTGAAGGCCGGGGCCCGTTCCCCGGTCACATGGGCCATGGTAGGATCCAGACACAGGTCACAGCAACACATGCAGTGTACGATTTCTCCTTTTGAAGGTCAGGAAACGAGTGAGGAATCAGATTGAAAATGGCGGTCACGTCCACGGTGGTGTACACCATCACCACCGGCGTAGATCCCCATTGGCCACTGTACTCCATAGAGCCCCATATTATCCAATGAGGAACTGCACGGCAGTGCAAGACCGCCTTCCGCCACGACGGCCAACGACGGCGGAATTACCTCACTTCCACCTGTCCCTACATACAGGACAGGCGGTCGCCATTTCGGGGGGGGGGGAACAGGCCTATCAACAATTACTGCATCACAGATTAGATTGGCACATACTTTACCATTAACACTGTCCCAATACATAAGTGCACCATGTGGACTGCAGTTGTGGTTTGTTTTGTTGTTCCAATTGTGACACCGTACTCACTCTTGTATCCCTTAGATACCTACCTCTGCGGATGAATAGGAGGTGGAGACATATCCCCCGTGTACAGACCTCTGGTGGACTTTGCTACACTGGAGGACAGGCACATAATACTCACCTATAGACTGGACAGGACCACAATCACAGAGCTGTGTGCCCAATTGGAGCCTGACCTGATTTCAGCTCTCTGTCATCTGACTGGGATCCCCGCTCTTGTGCAAGTGCTATCAGTGCTCCATTTCCTGGCAAATGGTTCTTTCCAAGTAACAGTGGGCTTGGCAGCAGTAATGTCACAGCCAATGTTTTCAATCGTGTAGGCAAGAGTTTTGTCTGCCCTAGTAAAACACATGTGCAGCTACATAGCTTTCCCACAGGTGGAAGATTTGGCCACTTTGAAGGCCAGATTCTATGCAATGGGACATATCCCCAATATTATTGGGGTGATTGACGGGACACATATTGCGTTTGTTCCCCCCGCCAGAATGAACAGGTGTACAGGAATTGTAAGAGTTTCCACTCAATGAATGTGCAGATGGTGTGCCTGGCGGACCAGTACATCTCCCATGTCAATGCTAAGTATCCTGGGTCGGTGCATGATCCCTTTGTTCTGAGGAATAGCAGCATCCCAAATGTGATGGCCCAACTACAGAGACACAGGACGTGGCTAATAGGTGAGCCTTGGTCCCCACCCACTGTATGCTAGTGTATGCCTCTGGTGTCAACCCCATAGGATTGTGTGTGGCTAAATGTTGTCCCTCAATACTTGCAGGTGACTTTGGCTACCCAAACCTTTGATGGTTGCTGACCCCTGTGAGGAATGCAAGGACAAGGGCTGAAGAACGTTATAATGAGGCACATGGGCGAACCAGAAGAATTATTGAGAGGACCTTTGGCCTCCTGAAGTTGGATCCCTGTGATACACACCCAGAAAGGTCTGCCAGATAGAACTGGCATGTGTATTGTTGCACAACCTGGCTTTCAGACGACATGTACATTTTCTTCAGGAGGAGGAGACTGGAGATGCCCATGTGGCAGCAGTAGACCCTGATGACAGTGAGGATGAAGTGGCTGAGAATGAGGATGCGGATAACAGAACATCAGTTATCCGTCAGTACTTCAAATGACACACAGGTGAGACAGTGCAACTTAACATTTCTATTACTATTGGTGTATTCTGTGTGGCTTGGCATGATGGCATTCACTTCCTTTTACCTCTACTTACTGTCACCTATGGTTTGTCATTTTGAAGATGTTGGTGATATAACAACAGTGTACTGATGTGCTGACTACAGCCAGCTACAGGTCATTATTTATATGCTCCCACAATGTACAGTTCATTTGCAATCTGTGAAACTGTTTCCATAAATCCACATTTTCAACACATTAAATACAATCAGTTGAGTTGTGTTCAAGGGTGTTTATTGTAGTGCTAAGAAATTGAGGGAAAATTGCAATGGAATGGGGTGATGATGGAGAAAAGTCCAGGGTATTGTTCCAGTCTGTTTGTAGCACAGGTCTAGTGTCCAAGATGCCATAGGAAGGGGAGCAACGGCAGTTCAAGTTGGACAAGGTGACAGGGTGGGACACAAGGGGGACAATCAGGAGGGTCTCATTTACTGGCGGTGATCTTGGCAAGTGTCTCTGGCTTCTGTCTGGGTCACAAGGAATGTTTGCGGGGTGGTTCACTTTCTGCAGTGGGAGGGGTATTGGTGGCCTGTGGGTCTTGTGGCTGGGCCTCCTGCCCACTAGCGGCAGCGGAAGAGGAGGGCTGGTCGATGGATTGGCTAGTGGTAGGGGCCCGCTGCTGTGCTGTTGCCTCCATCATGATATTGGCCATGTCTACCAGCAACCCTGCTATGGAGATCAGGGTGGTGTTAATGGCATGCAAGTCCTCTCTGATCCCCTGATACTGTCCCTCCTGCAGCTGCCTGTTCTTTGGCACGTTGTCAAGGATCTGGCCCATCGTGTCTTGGGAATGTTGGTAGGCTCCCAGGATCTCGGAGAGTGCCTCCTGGAGAGTCGGTTCCTTGCTCCTGTCCTCCCTCTGGTGCACAGCAGTCCTCCCAGTGTCCCTGTTGGCCTGTACCTCTGTCCCCTGAACGGTGTGCCCACACTGCCACTGACCCCAGGTCCCTGATTGTCTTGGGGGCGAGGTGTGGACTGGGGTCCGTGGACAGGTGGGCACACTTGTGATTGACCTGTCCTGAGGACCAAGGTATGGGGATGTTGGGTGGGAGCTGTGGTGTTGGATCCTGATGAGGGAGGCTCTGTGGTGGTATGTGACTGTGCTTGGGTGACCGGCTGTCCAGTGTTCCCTGATGGGTCAGGTAGTTGATCCAGATCTTGAAGTCCAGAGTTACTGTCATCACTGGGGGCATCTTCTGTTGGGGGACTGGATATTCGTGGCACCTCCTTTCCACTGACATTGGCTGGGGTACCTGTGGGGATGTAAGTGATGTATAATGCTTCATGTGTATGACGTTGTACATCCCTAGTTTCCTCTCTATGGTTGCTGTTGCCCTGCCACCTTTTATTTGTGTATGGTGATGTATTGTGGGATTGTTAGTTCCCCTATGCTGTGCATGCTTCAGTGATGGGTGTCCATTCAGGGCTGGGCGGGCTGTCCATGCATTGGTATAGCATGCAGGGCTTGGCATTGGGGTTAGTCATATGTGTAGGTGCAGTGAGTGGGACGGAGTAGAGTGATGGGAGTCAGGGTGAGAGGGTGAGATGGCATGCAGGTATGGGGAGGGGGTGATAGGTAGTAAATGTTGACTCACCAGTGTCCAGTCCTCCGGCAACTCCAGTGAGTCCCTCAGGATTGACTCACCAGTGTCCAGTCCTCCGGCAACTCCAGTGAGTCCCTCAGGATGCAGTAATGCTAGTATTTACTCCTTCCATGCTGCAAGCTAAGGGGGAGGAGGTGGACGTACACTGCCAGTCCTCTGTATGGTGAGCTGGTGCCTTGATGCTATGAAACATACCTTCCTCTGTAGGTCGTTCCACCTCTTCCTGATGTTGTACCTTGTTCTTGGGTGCTATCCCATGGCGTTCACCCTGTCCACGATTCTGTGCCATAGCTCCATCTTCTGGGCAATAGAAATCTGCTGGGCCTGTGCTCCAAACAGCTGTGGCTCTACCCTGACAATTTCCTCCACCATGACCCTTAACTCCTCCTCAGTGAAACGGGGGTGCCTTTGTGGGGCCATGGGTATTGTGTGTTGTGTGGTTGAGAGAGTGTGTTGAGTGATGTGGTGGGGTATGTGATGTGGGGTGCATGAGGGATGTATGGTTGTTTGTGGTGTGTGTGTCTGTTTGGCTCAGTGGTCTTGGAGTCAGTCTGGTGGCAATAATTTGTATTCGTAAAGGGTTGTGGGTAATGTGTGTGTGTGCTTTATAGTGCTGTGGGTGGCTGGGTGTGGTGTGTGTATGAGTGTCAGGTGTGTGTTTTTGGTATTGACCAATGTAGTGTTGTTTTGTATGTGGGTGTCGATTCTGTGTGCGGCCGTATGTACCGCCAATGGTTTAGCACCATTGAACGTCCACCGTGGTGATCCGTGTGTCATAATGTAGTGGCGTAACGGTATGGGTGTTGGTACCGACAGTTTAACACTGACCTTTGGGCTGGCAGATTTGTGTATGTGGCGCTATTCTGTCGGATTGGTGTGTGTGTGTCATAATATGGAAACCGGATATCCGCCTCCACAGCGGTATGTTGGTGGCCGTCAGCATGGTGGTAAGAGGCATTTACCGCCAATGTCATAATGAGGGCCTAAGTGTTTTGCACACTTCTGGCACTGGGCTGTACTTGGCCTATAAATTGGTGATATGTGTGCTACATTTAGGATGGGGTTCCCGGGCCAAAATCTGCCTGGAGAGAGCCTAGGAATGGGGCCACATGACCCCACTTCCTCAATTTATTGTTGGCTGGGCCCCGGGTGATGGGGTCCCCAGGGCAAAAATTGGCCCAGTGAGGGGGGACCGATTGGCCCCCCTCCTCCATTTGTTTATGGCCAGGCCCTTGGGGATAGGGTCCCGAGGTCCAAAATCGGCCCAGGGAGAGGGGTCATATGGCCCCCTCCCCTAAAGTCCATGGTTCTCCCTTTAAATTGCTACGAGTAGGGAAATGTGCAAATCACCTGGAAGCTGTGCCCCTGTGCCTAAAACCAAAATTTAATGTAACTGATGCTTATGTTTTGCACACTTCTGTCATTGGGCTATGCTTGGGCTACATTTGGGTGATGTGTGTGCTACATTTGGGCTCTTTGTTGGCCATCTTGGGAGATTTCTTTGTTAGAATGCTTCCTAATTTCCCTATTTACTGTAATATCCTCAGTAGAAAATGCATTCAGTTTTCAACTTCGATTCCATCAAGATTGTGCTCATATATGTCACACTTTTGGCATAAGAACACTGTAAGGTGCTGATCACAAGGGAGTAAACTAGCAGTCAGTTGCTGGCATTGAAAGTGCATGTTTCAGTCCACATGTCAGAGTGTTTTAATGAAATAGAAGAGAAAGATATTTGAAAAGTCACTTAAAAGATGTCCTAATTTTTCTTTCTACAGCACTATTCATGATTTCTATGACAATATGAATGCCCTCATTTTGTTCCTTTCTAAATAAAATATTTTTTGTTTTACCAGTTTGATTCATTCAAGATGGCTTTAGGTATGCCACACCTTTGTCATAAGTAAGACTGTTAGTGCTCTAGTTGTTCTTTAGAATACTCTGGGAGGCACAGATCCCCTCAGACATTCACACAGCCACTCATAGACCTTCTCAGACATTCATTCACCCACTCATAGAACCACTCAGATTCACAAACCCACTCAGAGACCCACTCAGAGACACATGCCCTCAATCACAGACCCACCCAAAAACACATACACTCACAAACACACTCAGAGACTCATGTACCCACTCAGAGACCTACTCAGACACTCAAGCACCCACTCACAGACTCACTAAGACACTCACACACACACACACTCACAGACCCACTCAGACACTCAAGCACCCACTCACAGACCCATTAAGTCACTCACACACCCACTCACAGACCCACTCAGAGACTCAAGCACCCACTCACAGACCCACTCAGAGATCCATGCACCCACTCACAGACACACTCAGTGACTTGTGCACTCACTCACAGATCCATTTAGACTCTCACACACCCACTCACAGACCCACAGAGACACTCACACACCCACTCACGGAGACACTCTCATGACTACTCCCACACCCAGAGACTCCCTCTCACACCCATACAGATACTTTCATACCCACTCTCACACCTACATAGACCCTCTCGCCCACTCTCACACCCAGACACTGTCAAACCAACTTCCACACCCAGAGACACCACTAACACCCATTCTCACACTCAGAGAGACAGGCCCTGCGGTCAACCTCTTCAGGCCATGCTTTGCGTGGGTTTGGGTGGTTCTAGGAGGTTGGCAGTAGGGCCTGGCCATAGGCCAGGGTCTGCGGCTAACCTCTGCCATTTACGGCCAAAGGCGTTGCATAAAAGTGGTTGGATTAACGTATAGTAATTAAAATGATTTTACATTTAAAAAAAAAAGAAATTCACTGAAAAAAAACAAACGTTACAGGGATCTTATAGTTAGGGACTACAATTTAAAAAACATAGAAATTTACTTAAAAAAACAAAAGTTACAGGGACATTATAATTATCTTCCTAATTTACTAGCACAAAACCTTTGAAATTCAATAGTTACAGTTAGAATTATTTCAAGAAAAAATGTTATATAACATATCAAGAGTAATATAATATGTGAGATGTTACACAGTGCATGGCAGGGATGCAAGTTATTATTAGCTCAGCAAACTGTAACTGGTAAATTTCAGTTTAACTTTTTTTTTTTATACATTAGATTTAATCTCTTTTCAACACCTCACTATCACAGCATTTTAACCTTTGTTTTTTCAGTGAATTTCTAGCATTTTGTAACCTTGAGCTAAGATCTTATTACCATACCTAATTATAATGGCACTTCAATCTTTGCTTTCTTTCATTGAAGTTTTCTTTGATTTTCCTGTGACTTTCTGAAGTTGTTTGATCACATTCAGCCAACTCCCCCATTGCACATGGCCTTTGGCTGTGCACAGTGAGGGGTCAGCCAACCATCCGCTGTGCATGCCCTTCCGGTGTGTACAGTAAGGGGTTGGCCACAGGGATGGCCTCTGGCCCGGCCTGTCACCCGAACCCCTCATAGGCAGCCAAAACCCCCTCTGAACACAGCCTGCAGACAGGCTGTTGACTCAGCTTCCTCATGGGTGGCCAACACCCTTCTGCGCATAGCATTAAGCCGTGCATAGTGCGGGGGTTGGCCTGAGCCTAGCCTCCCATGGACACCAAAAGAGCCAGTGGGAGAAAAATCTCTCTTGGCCAATCAAAGGGCCCAATTTTTTAAGTTGTTGGTACTGCTGCATTCCTGCTGGATCAACTGTCCAGATATCCCTATATTTTTTTACCGCTCCATTACCACTCCAATAACCTCCTGCACAACTTCTTGAAAATGGCTGAATGGATTTACACCAGCTTTCTGACCAATGTTCTAACCTTCTACCACATTTGATGCAATCCCAATTAGCTGTTTTTTTCTGTAAGTGTTAGAGAAAGTTCCTATCTGACTTAACATTTTGAAATCAATGTTTTGGGACCTCTCTTTTTTCTTGGCTCCCACTTGAGGGATTACCTTGAAACCCTTCAGAATAGAGTAAAGGTGGCTAAACATTTTTTTGAAAGTTTCAGGAAGATTTGTGAAACGGCGCCAAAGTTATTAGCTGTTTAAAATATATAATGAATATATATTTTCACTATATTATTTTTTTGTCACTGAAAAAACAAAGATTAAAGTGGAGTTATAGTGGGGGTTGTATTTTCAAAGTAATTTTCAGAAATGTACCTAAAAAAATTACAATTTAAAATTAAAACCGCAAAACTAATGCAATTATAAATTATATCAATTAGCATATGTATTCTAGGTATTCAATTGCACATCGATTTACACTTTCTACTTAGAAAGGGATGACTATGAATGTATTATTAGTTATTGAATAAAGGCTGTGTTATTATTTATTCACATGTTCCTCCTAGGTATTTTTAATTATTAGTATAAATATTGTGCGGTCATGAACATTGCATTTGATTTGTGAGTACCGGTTCATCTAGCTCTATCTTTTAAGCCTTCCAGACCCTCTCAAAAGTTGTTATGCAAATTTCTCGAAAACTACTGAACTGATTTACTCCAAAGCAAGTAACAACACTTACCTGATTAAAAGTTTTAGTTTAATTTCAGGTTTGATATAATTCCCTTCAAGGTTTCTTACTGTACTGCTAAGCAAAGTTCCAATGGTAATTAAAATGTGATTTGCTGCCTTTTTTGACCACCCCTTTAAGTTTACACCACCCCTGATGGATTTGTAAGGTACACATAGTCAGTTTCTATCAAGTGTTGTGCAGCTGTGTAAAACAGAACCAAAGTTATTACCAAATCAAATATTTTAAGTACCCCACTTATCTTTGCCCCCACCTTCTCAGATCTGACATTCCTGTATTGGACTCAACATGCTCATAGCCTGCCAAATTTCATGGTGACTCATTACAGCACACCAAAGTTATTAACACATACAATTGTGTTTTGCCCCTTTCATGAGCCTGCACAAAACCTGCCATACAGACAAGAGTTACACTTGCTAAATATCTGCCTAGTATCCTGTTGATTCATCCAATGCCATAGTTATTATCAAATGAATTCACTGTTAACCCGCCTTTTAAAAGGGCTTTCCTTGACCGATCTGCATCATTTAAAAAATACATGTAATTCTGTGCAGCTGTATTTTTCTGCTGGCAGAGCACAGAATCCTATGGGAATGTGAAATCACTCTTTTTGTGACCTCCTCTCTTTTTCTTGGCCCGTGCTTGATGGATCTGCATGGAATTTGCTATGGAGCACCTGAAGTGAATGAACTTTTTTGGGAAAGCTTTGTGCAGATTCTTCAACCGGACCAAATGTTATCAAGAAAACAAATAATACCTCTCCAGTCATAATAGGCACCAAGGACCCCATCCCCTGGAACCAAATTCTTACAAAGAGAGAGTGCGGAGGACCACACAGCCTCCCTTCCCAAGCCTTAAAAGGCCCAGGGGACTCCATGTCTCAGGATGAACTAAGCTTTAAAGGGAGTCGTGCAGTCCTGCCCTCCCTGATCCTGTTAAGGCCCCAGGGACCCCATCCTCCCAGGCCAAACTAAACTTAAAAGTAAGGGAGCACTTGGCCCCATCCCTAAGCGTGTTAAGGCCTCTGTGACCTCCTCTCCTGGGACCAGCTCAATTACTGTATCCTGGGGAGCACATCCCAGAACACAGTTTCCCTGCTTTCAAGAACACAAGCAGGGAAACATATGTTTGCTCCCACCTGGCGGGATAATTGTTAAATGGGGTCCCCGGGACCTTTTAGGGCTTCCTGGAAGGGAGCCTCATGCATCTTCCCCTTTAAGTGAACTGCTGGCCTGGGGGTGTGTCTTCAGGCCTATTAAGGTTCTTGGAGGGGGAAGCATTCACCCTCCCTTTTATGTTAAAAATGGCCCCTGGGGATGGAGTTCCGGGGGCCTAATACAGCTAGGAGAGGGGGCCATGCATCCTCCTCCCCTTTAAATATCTGTTTTGGCCCAAGGAGGTTGTCTCCCCAAGCCACTATTGGCTCATGGAGGGGGCACTGCACCCCCTTCCCCTAATTTAAAAAAAGGCCTCAGAGTTTGAGGTCCCCGTGGCCAGGTGTAGCTCAGGGAGGGGGCTATGGGCCCCTCTACCCCCATAATTATGCTTCGGCCCCATTATATGCGGCCCCTGGGGTACCTGTGGGCTCATGAAGGGGGTCCTGTACCCCTCCACTAATAGTAAATATTTTTGGCCCCAAGGGATGGGTCCCTTGGACCTCTTAAGGCTCGAGGAGGGGATGAACACATGCTCCCTCCCCTATAATTAGTCTATGGCCCTGGAGGATGGGATACCTGTGGCCCATTTGGGTTTAGGAAGTGGAGCTGTGTGCCCCCCTCCCCTATAATAGATGTTTTTGGCCCCTGGCCGATGGGGTCTTCAGGGCCTATACCGGCTCAGGGATTAGGGCCACATGCCCTCCTCATCTAATAATATATTTTATGGCCCTGGGGGATGGGGTCCCCATGGCCGAGAGTGGTTTGAGGAGGGGGGCAGCTCAAACCCACTCCCAGCAGGGATTTGGCTACCTCTGGGGGTTTGAACACAGGCAGCCAGCTGAATGTCATGCAGAGTCGGAATTGACTGCCCATGGCCAAGTCCTGTGGTCAACCCCCCTGTCACTTTAGAGATAGTAATAAAATATTATTTTATGTAAAAAAAAGAAAACTAGATATTCAATCAAAAAACAAAGGTTAAAGTAACGCTATAGTTAGGTGAAAATGTCAGTGACAAAATAAGACTTGGAATTAAAAAAGCAGTGAAATTCACCAGTTACAGTTATAGTTATAGTTATGGTTTAGTTATAGTTATAGTTATCTCAAGTAACTATAACTCATGTCCTGAGGTAACTGTAACTCGTGGCCTCACCATGCACTGCTAATTATCTCACAAATTACATCACTGATGACATATTCTATGACATCATTGATAATATCACTGCAACATTTGCAATACAATTATTGTTGAGGAAACTGTGCATGGCAGGGGCAAGACCTACAGCTACCTTAGGGAATGAGTTCTAGTTTTTAAAACAATTAATAAAAAAAGGATGTTCAGAGTGGGCACTGGGACATCCAGAACAATTTTTTTGCAGCAAAGTTGAGCCACTCAGTTAATGTTCACTGCTTCTTGAAAGAGTGCCCCATGAAGCTCTGTGAAAGCTTCTTTGTTTATAATTTGTTTTGGTGGTGCCCCAGAATAGAGAGGGGCATCACAAGCCTTTTTTAATTCTGTAAAGGGCTGCAGGAAGTCCATCAGCCCCCCAGCAACATAAAAAGTGAATCCCCTGGATCATTAAATCCTTGGTGTAGGAGGCTGGCCTGGTTTGCAGTGGGTACCAAAGTTACTTACACCTTATACCAGGTCCAGTTATCCCTTATTAGTGAAATGTGTCAGTTTCTAGAAGGGAGGCTGTCTAGAGGTAGCTGTAGGCAGAATAGCCAAGGCTGAACTAGGAGACATGCAAAGCTCTTGCAATGCCACTGTAGTTACACGGTACTTACACAAGTGAAAGACAATACTCATTGTTATAAAAATAAAGGCACCTTATTTTAGTCACACAGTGCCAAAAATACTTTGTAGGCTATACTCCCTTAGGATGTAAGTAAATCACACAATATATACACTAGTAACCAGAAACAGGTAAGTACACAGTACGAGGATAGTGCAAATAGTGAAAAACACCATAGGTCGCAATGGGGCTAGAGGGAATACAAACCAAATAGTAAAATAGTGGAATGAGAAAGTTGGTTTCCTAGGGGAGTTTTGTGAGTAGAGGTGCACTGGGAGTGTAAGAAAACACCAAAGGTAAGTAAAATACCCCACCCCAGAGCCCAGGAAAGCAGGAGTAAAACACATCTAGTTTCCTAAAACACACTAGAAGTCCTCATAGAAGATACTGCAAGAACCAGAAGAGATTGCAAGACACCAATGATGGATTCCTGGACTGGAAGACCTGTGAAAGAAGGGTACCAAGTCCAAGAAGCACTGAAGAGTCCAGGGAGAACAGGAGCCCCTGCTAACCCGGATGAAGGTGCAAACGTGGAACCACCGGTGAGAAGACAAAGTCAGTATTGCACCAAAGAAGACAGATGCGGGTTCCTGGTTGGTGCAGATGTCCCACGCTGGATGGATGAATGCAGTCTGGTTTGCATCACTGCATTCCGCAACAAGCCTTGCTAAACGCAAAGCTCGCATTTAGTGGAAAATGGCGCTGCCCGGGACAAGGAGGGATCTGGTGGCCTCTACCCAGGAGGTGAAGGCAGAGGGGGCTTTCAGCAACTCAGAGAGACCATCAGAAGACCAGGCAGCACGCACAGGAGTCCCACAGCACAGGGACAAAGGAGGTGCACATGGAAGCCCACTCAGCACAAAACAAAGGATTCCCATGCCGTCGAAGAATGCCTCAGGGAGCTGTGCATCGCAGGATGGAGTGCTGGGGGCCTAAGCTGTGCTGTGCATGAAGAACTTCACGGAAGGTTGCACACAAGCCTTAGCAACTGCAAGTCACGCGGTGCGGGGGGTTACTGTCTTGTGTGGGAAGGCAAGCTCTTACCTCCACCAAAGTTGGACAGCTACACAGTGGGACTACCAGTGTCACTTTAATCCACCACCATTGTTGCTGGATCCAAGCCTGTCCTCTGGAAAGGGTTCCAAGCTACTGATCGTTGCTGCAGAGAGGTGTCTGCTGAAGCAGGGAAGTGACTCCATCACTCCACAGAAGATTCCTTTGGTTCTTCTGGTGCAGGCTGAAGAGAGGCAGTCCTCAGAGGATGCATGACCTGGAAACTGTTGCAGTTGCTGGCAGGAGCTGAAGTTACAAGGTTGCAGAAGTCGTCTTTGCTTCTTTGTTGCAGTTTTGTAGAGTTCCTGGAGCAGTCAGCGATTGATCTGTCGGTAGAAGATGAAGTAAAGGATGCAGAGGATTCCTTCTGGAGTCTTGAAATCTGAATCTAAAGAAACACCCAGAGGAGAGACCCTAAATAGCCATGAGAGGGGAATTGGTCACCTAACCAGGTAAGCACCTATCATTAGGTGTCTCTGACGTCACCTGCTGGCACAGGCCACTTAGATGCTCCCAGAGTTCCCTGACCATCCTGAAAACAAGATGGCAGAACCCAGGGACACCCTGGAGGAGCTCTGGGCACCACCCCTTGGGTGGTGATGGACAGGGGAGTGGTCACTCCCCTTTCCTTTGTCCAGTTATGCGCCAGAGCAGGGACTGGGGGTCCCTGAACCAGTGTAGACTGGATTATGCAAGGAGGGCACCATCTATGCCCTTCAAAGCATTTCTAGAGGCTCTGGGAGGATACCCTTCCCATGCCTGTAACACCTATTTCCAAAGGGAGAGGGTGTAACACCCCTGTCCCAAAGGAAATGCTTTGTTCTGCCTCAGGAGGGCAGAAGCCTGACTGAGAGGTGGCAGGAGCTGGGGCTGGAGTGAAAACCTCAGAAGACTGGTTTGGCAGTACTGGAGGTCCATGGTGGAGCCCACAGAGTGCATGGGACTGTAAAACCAATACTGGAATCAGTATTGGGGTACAATTCCCAGTTGTTAGACACCTTACATAGCCATTTTCGGAGGTACCATTGTGAAGCTACATATAGGTATTGACCTATATGTACTGCATGCGTAAAATAGCATCCCGTACGCAAGAAGTCCGGGGAAATGGGCCTGGATGACATGGGGGCACCTCTGCTAGTGCAGGGGTGCCCTCACACACAGGTACTTAGCACCCAGCCTTCAGGGTTGGAACACCTGATATATAGGCGACTTATAAGTGACCTGGTGCAGTGTCTATTGCTGTGAAAAAGTGCATGCACTATTTCACCCTGGCTGCAATGGCAGTCCTGAAGAAGCCTTTGTATGAGCTCCTTATGGGTGGCAAAAGAAATGCTGCAACCCATAAGGATCCCCTGGAAGCCCAATGCCCTGGGTACCTATGCACCATATATTAGGAACTTATGAGGGGGTACCAGTGTGCCAATTTGGAGTGAAATATGGGGTCACTAAACTGTAGTGACATTTAGAAACAGAGAGAGCATGAGCACTGAAGTTCTAGTTAGCAGGACTTCAGTGACAATTTAGAAAACAGTGAAACACGCTGACAAGCAGGCCATAAACCATAAGCACTGGGGGCCTGACTAGCATGATCCCAGTGACACAGTCAAAAAACACTGACATCAGGCAGACATTTGGGGTAACATGCCAAAAAGAGGGTACTTTCCTACACATGGCCCAAGAACGTACCATATTTTTAAAGCACTCCTAGCAGGAAGTCTGTGCTTTTCAGCTAGAGTCCAATGCTCACTTGTGGTTGTTTTTATGATAGTTTTCTGGGCTGAAAATGTTACAACAATTTTCATAATATTCACTATTATCAAACATTGCATTATTTATAGTGCTGAATTATATGTTTGATTACAAATATTGGTGATTTTTGGAGAAAGATAGATCGACTTTATATATTGAAGATATGCTCATCCCTTGAAAAACTATTAGGTCCACTTTTTATATTTTGGTGCTGTGACTCTTTGACAAAGTCAATAAGTCTGATTGAGTTCAGCCATGACCTACGAGACCAACTTCATGTGCTTTCCTGTGAGGGCTTGAATGTAGGGCCTAGCCACAGGTCAACTGCAGCAGGGCGGTAGCTTTAAGTATGTTAATAAAATATTTGTTCACATAAAAAAAAAACTAGAAATTCTGTGACAAAAACCAAAGGCGCGGCACGAGTTACAGTTACCTTAGGGTCTGAGTTATAGTTACTTGAGATAACTATAACTGGTGAATTCTGGCTTTTTTAGTTTAAAATGTTGCATTGTCACTGAAATCGCCATCTAACTATAATAAGATGTCAATAACAAAGATAAGATGTTCTTGAACTGCAAAAGAATATATTCATAGTATATGTGATTGCATTCACTTATATTTTCAGTTTTGAGGGAAGCATCACATACATCATCAAAAAGATAGTTTTTGAACCATTCAATCTGTGATAAAAAAATATTGTAGCAAAACATTTTGACAATGCAGACAAAAATGACTTCACGTATCTAACCTTTTTTTGCAATTGATGTAAAATAAAAACAGAGAGTGTGGATACCATGACTTGAAAGGTGGACCATCAGGTGTTTCATGCTCTTTCCGCTACCTCAACAATGTTAATAGTTAACATATGATACTATGCACATCTGTATATATTGTTTCTGCCATAATATTTTTAGAATGTTTTTGTTGTATAAACGTTTTAACCAATAAAGCAAGGGGTTACATTTGCAAAGTGAGGTAAAATCGTATATAGGAGGTTTTGTGACTACTAGCAGAGTTGTTTTCCTGTGCAAAGATATCATAAAATATAATATGTGAGCTGTTGCTGTGTTTATATCTTTTTACTTTCATAATACTGCGGTAAAAACTTCGAATTTGACCTTTGCACTGTAGGGCTAAATGTTTCATCATGTGTTATTAAGTCAGTTACTCGGTTAACATATAATATAGTGTTACATGTATATTCACATGGAATCATGAAATATGGAGAAAAAAAGCTAATGGTTCCCTGTGAAATATGGACGTTACCATCAAAGTAACAGCCTCCAAAGCGCTCTGCTAGCGTCACCATTTTAGGTCTACTGGTATTATGTGGTATGGAGGACCAGCTTATGTGTAATACGTTCTAAACTGTGCAACAAAAAATGAAAATAATGCAGTGTTATATTTATCCATTTGAGCTAGAAACGACTTTTGTAAAATCTGCAAATTATGTGACAAAAAATATGGCAAATATCATAAATTCATGATTGTCACCTTTTCAGTGAAGATTATGAAAACGTATGTTCATTTGCAATACTTTCCCCTTGCTGCTGTTTATCTTGTTTATGCAGGACTTGAATTCACGCTTTACAATTTCGCCTTGTCACGGTGGTCTCATTCAGCTTGGGAAAGATGCGTTTGTCCAAGAGCACACACTTTATTAATAAGCAGTAGTTATGAATGCCTTTGCAAAGTTCAAGCATGGGTAACACGTGCAGATTCAGCCTATTGGGAGGCAGCTACAGACTGTGATGTCAGTGTAAACACATTGAGAACAGATGTGGAAAAGTTGGGAACTAGGGCAAAAGGCAAGCACAAGCAGGAAGATGTTCAAAGAAAGACTCCTGGGAGTAGTAGTCTTCTGGATAGTTACAAGGCTGGTGTGGGAAAGTGCCCATTATGTATGGTCAACCCCCATTTTTTGCCCCAGTGCTGATTTGTTGTACTCTGCTAATCAGGCCCCAGTGCCCATGCTTGCTACCTACATTGATTTGTTGACTTGGTAATTCCCTGATCGGCAAATACTGTACCTGCTTATAAACCCCTGGTAAATGGTACCCAGGACATAGGTGGTAAAGGGATCCCCAGGGCTGCAGGACGAGTTTGTGCCATCCAGGTGACCCAAACAAATTTTTGATGGCAGGCCTTCTATTGCAGACTGCCAGAGCTGTGCAAACTGCTCAAGTTCAGCTGTGCCCTCACCATGAGTGGCACAGTCCCACACACTGCCTCACATATTTGTCAGTCACCCCTAAGAAAGGCCTTCGCAGCTTAGAGGCAGGGTGCATTATATATGGTGCAGGGGTGTAAGCACGAGGCTATATGCCTCTTTAATGTTCTTTCCACTAAAGCACACTATAAGTGCAGACAAGTCCATAGGAAAACATTGGACTTAAGACCAGGCAGACCCGTGTTGCTAGCTCCATTTTGGTACTGCCTAGATATGTCGAGTTTGTTGTCAAACAACATACTTTCTCTCCTCCAACACAAATCTGGTGTCGAGGGATGTCTGGCATGCATCCAGGTGGCAGACTTGAGGTTGCCCACCTGTTTGCCACCCTTTTTTTGTGCTCTGGTCGGTCAGTCCATGCTTTTTCCCATGCTTGCTGCCTCCAAGACAGGTTTCTGACCTCCTGCCAGGTACCGTGAAAACTCTCTGGAGCCAAGGACAAAGGCTGAGGCAGGAAGGAGGTCTCATCTCCTGCTTCCCAGCCAGACTACTGAAGAGAGCCATCAGGGCGATGAGCTTCAGAGGCGTAACCACCCCATTAGCCATCTGTGCTGTCTCCCAGTTGACGAAACAGAGCCCTCCCACCCCAGGCACATTTGCTTGTGGTCCAGGTGAGAAATTGGGTATGTAGGACAGTGCACACCGCGAGCAGGCTGACCACAGCTCTAGGGTGAGCAGCCCAGTCTGTGCACAAAATTTTGATTTGTGCCATTTTAGCATTTTAGGAGTGGCAGAATAGAGGGGGGTCTAAGTTGCTAAAGGTGACCTACTCCACTGGATGTGGTAACCTTAGGAGTGAATTAGCTGTAGGGGCTAGCTGCCCATTGGCCACTAGTCTACACACCCCTAATTCCCCAAATCAGGATTTAAGGATCACCCCTAACAGCTGAACCTCAGATCTGATCAACCAACTTTGAAGAAGGACCAAGAGGAGCTCCTCATCACTGATACCTGGACTTTGCCCAGTGTGAGAAAGGGCCTTTTTTGACTTGGTTAGCCCCCCACTTTTTGCCTGGAAAATTATGTGGTTTCAAACTGTAACTGCCCTGGCCCCCTTCTAAACAGATTCCCATGGCCATATCTCTTTCCCCAAAATTGTACTATGCTTGGCATTTCAGACACCTTTGTAAGTCCCTAGTAAATGGTATCCCCGGTACCTAGTGCATGGGTACTGAAGAGGGCCCCCCAGAGCTGCAGCACCAGTTTTGCCACTCTGAGAGGCCCCAAGCCAACCTCATGCAGACTGCCTTTGCAAGTGCATGATAAGGTGTACCCAAAGTTGCAGACTCGAGCTGGCACTCACCAAGAGTGCCATGTGTATTAACACTGCATGCAATATAGATAGGTCACCCCTCTGGCAGGCTGCACTGTAATGCATGTGAGGGCATATGTGTGCATGAGTCCGTATGCCACCACTGTGTCTTTGCTAACTCTCAAACATAGTAAATGTTCAGGGAAGCCATAGCAAATGCATGTGCTGGACACTGGTCCTTACTAGTTCCCCAGCTACATGATGGCCTCTCTGAACCCTGGGATGTATGGTATAAAAAAACTCAGAATAATAAACTCAAACTGATGCCAGTGTTAGATTTATTATAAAATGCACCCAGAAGTGCTCCTTGCAGAACGTAACAGCCCTGGCATGGTTGCTGACTGGTCCTAACCAGCCTGCCACCACCAGACATGATTCTGGACTCCTGGGGTGAGAGCCTATGCTCTCAGGAACCAGAACAGAAAGCCTTTCCTGCGCGGAGGTGTCACACCTCCTCCCCCAGGCAGACACCCTGCACCATTGGTCAGCTTCAAAGGCTTTGACGCCTTTGAAATCTGACTTCCGCCTCTTCTGCTATGGCTGTCCAATGGTTTTGCCCCCACTTTAGGTGAGAAAACTAGCAGGAAACCCAGAAAAGCTTGGAGGAGTGGTCATCCCCAGCCAGCACACCCCTCAGGTGTGGCAGGCGAGGTGACCACTCCATTTAATTTTCCTCCATCTTGGATGGTAGGAGACTAGCTGATCAGGGTTAAGGATGTGACCCCTTCCCACAGGAAGTGGTAACTTAGTGAGTGTAGCCACCATAAGGTAGGTAGCCCATTGGCCACTACCAAGTACCACCCTAATGTCCCTAAATACATTATTTAGAGGACATCCCTTAACCAAGACTTTAGATTCGATAGACACAAGAAGACCAGAAACAAAGAAGACCCAAGGCATGAGAACTAAAGTCCTGCTGCACAAAGGAAAAGGCACCAAACCCTGTCTGCTGCTCCAAGGACTCAACAATCGCAGCTGAGGTGTTGCCTGGAAACCTGAAGGACTCGACAAAACCCCAGAGCACCTCCAGCCTTCTAAAAATTACCAAGAACCTCCCTTTGAGTGAAGGTATCACTCTCCTGCACCCTGCAGGCAAGGAACCCTCAAAGTCCTTTAAACTGACCAGCCGCTGACCATCCACCCAGACCCAGAAGCCCAGCCAAATTCAAACAACAGCCCTTAAGTACATTACCTGACACCTTGCCAAGTTCGCTGGCACTGTGACTCTCTAGGGCTATGGCGAACCACTACCCAAGGTACCCAACTCTCAGTGTCGGACACCCAGAAGCAAAGTCCACTCCGGACTCCTAAAACCCCAGAAGCAAGCACCAGTCAAGGGACTTCAGTACACCTGAGAACCAACCCCCAGAGTTGCCCTGCTGACCTGCAATCCACCCTCAAAGTAGCCTGCTGCTGACTCTAAGAACTCCAAGACACTCGACTCCTGGAATCTGCATTGCACTCGGCCTCCCTAGCACCTTGCTACTGCCACCTTGCAAGGGCTCCCAGCGGACTTACCTTTAAGTCAACTTTGCAGTGTGTTTCCAAGTGGTCCCCTACTTCTTTGGGTGCCAGATCCAAGACCTTCAGCAGCTTCTCCCACTTCAACTGGAAACCACCTGACATTCTCCCGCTGGCCCATTAGACACTCCGAGGACCTCGACCTAAAAATAGAAGGTGTCATTTGTGAGAGCATTGCTGATTTATATGCATTTTTAAAACTTTTTCCCATTGATTCCTATGGTGTGTAATTATGCACAAAAACAGTACATTTTCTAAACTTTCAAAAATCATAACTAAAAAAGTACTTACTGTAGAATGACGATCTTGGTCTTAAAAAATTCATAAAAATCTAAAGTATTTTTGTAAATTGGTCTTGGGTTATTTTTCTGAGTGTGTGCCTTCAATTTTCAGTACTGTGAGTGCAACAAATGCTTAACACATCTCCTGGATTAGCCTAACTGCTCACCCACACTACCACAAAAACAGAGCATTAGGTGGACTGCTTTTTACTTCTGGATACCAAAGTGGGGTTGCTTGAACTCTCTGCACAGTGCTCGTCATTTTCATACACTATATAGAAATCCAGTCTCCTACACCCACTGCATCAAAGCTAAAGAGGGATACAATGTCCCTTGGACAACAGACTGGGAATTGCAAGAACAACCCTCGTCCTTGGCTGAAACACGACACTCCCAGCCAGAGGGACCCTTGTGGAAGCACCCTCAAACTCCATTGGGTTAGTGCCGCTAGTCCCCTGCAAACTGCAGGGAAAAACACTTGCAAGATCCAAAGATTCACCGGCCATTGGGCCCGCCATGGGATCGAGAAAAGTTAGATGGTCCTTTGTCTTCTTGTAGTTGTAGTCTTGCCTGTCCCACAGCTTCAGGCTGCTACGTGGCTCCTCTGGACCCCATGAAGTTCCCAAAGGATTTCTGCACCTTTATTGCTGCCAAGGCTTGTTGTTTACCCATCCGGTAACTAATCCCCACTCTCAATGCTGCAAGTGCAGAGCACATTGTGCAGCATGCATTATGAAATCCGCAACCCAGCCCAAGCCAAGATTTTGCCCCCCTTGAAATCAAATGTAGGTTTATATAGCACAGCTTATCACCTGTGAGGGTCTCAAGGCGCTGTCCATGGGCACGGGGAGATTAAGTGATCTGCCTAGAATCACAGGATGTTGTGCCGATGTCAAAGCTCAAACCCGGATCTCCAGCTCCCGATGCAGTCGCTCTGATAGCTGCGCTACATCCTCTCCGCTTCCTTTCATCAGCACCATTGTACAAGTGGTAAAAACAGCACCATTGTGAGTCCCGGTCAGCACCATGGACAGCCAGGACAACACTGAACCTGGTAGCAACACGGGCCAGGTAAAATTGAACCAAGTGACGTGATCTGGTCCTAGCGATGGCACCACCTTAACCCTGCAAGGGTTCTACGTAACTCTTTCTTTAAGTACTGTTTTGAAACCAACAGTATTTCTCCATAGACTTCAATGCAACGTTTAAATTCCATTTTTGCTGTGATTTAATTTTGCTTCTAATATCATAACTCTGGTTATCCATACGCAATTCTGCTCATTTTCAGTGTCTAAATTAAGATAAAAATAAGCTCTATTTTTATAAGTTGGTGCTGGATTTATTTAGAGTCATGTCAATTACTTATCGCCAATGTTGGTTCTCTGAAGTGATTAACACATGTTCCTCTAAGTAAAGCCTGACTGCTCTTTGTCACACTCCCAGGACTGAGCTAACGATTTATTAGTGTGAATCCAAAGACCATCTTTGGGGTATTGTGAGAGTATTACATGGTTAGGATTAACCCTCACTCCCCATAATACTCCACTTTCCTACAACTGGTATTTAGCAGATTGGGATAACCAGTACGAAGGAATTATAAAAGTATATTCAAAATAGATAAACATAAAAATAATGTTGCTTTCAAAGACTTTAGAGGTGAGGGTCTTAGAATGATTTGAAATTACAGCTCTACGTGACAATATTCGACTTTTCACTCTGTCATTTGTACTTAGTTACAGAAGCTCTGAATTGTGTTATACTAAGCAGGTAGTAGAATGTGCTTAAATCATTTTCTCTGGCAGGCCAAAGGAATTAGGATGAGCTCTGGGTACGTTAGGGAGTCCTGGTACGAACCTGGTAAACAATAATGGAGTTGAACATTATAAATACATTTCTGGGCTTAGTAAAATAAGCACTCACTGCCAACATCTGTACATGACCACCAGGTCACAAGTTTCAATGTCGACAATGTAAAGTAGCCTTTCATCCTTTTGAGGTTGATATATTGAGTACAAAATATAGGGTAGGAGTACCATGTTATTTACAGTGAACAAATGAAATAGGGCATCAGTTATTCATAGGCTGTCCAGGTGCTAGCCACATATCAGCCCAACGAAGAAACAATGAAACTCAGTCTATTTACTTTGGAAGAATCAGGTGTTGAGTTTTTCTGAAAAGAGACATTGTTGGACCTGTCCCCCTCTGCAGGGTTTCCCTCCATTTTTTACTGAATTCCATTTTGTTGGCCTTAGGATTCTATGCACTTTGCTACTGGTGACAAGTTCTAAAGTGCTTGTACTCACGCCCTTAAACATGGTTTGATTGTCTTAATGGCATATGTTATTTTATAAGTCACTTGTAGAGTGCTATACTATATACCAAGAGCCTGTAGAATAAATGCTACCAGTAGGCCCACAGGACTGATTGTGCCACTCACTTAAGTAGCTCTTTCAAACATGTCTAAGGTCTGACATTGCAGCCAGAATGCAGTTTTAAACTGACAATTTGACATGGTAATATAACCCTTTCCAACCCTTTCCAAGCTATGCACTCCCATTTTATTGCACATAGGTCACCCCTAAAGTAGGTCCTACATAGCCCAGAGGGAGGGGTGCATTGCAGTTTAAAGGTTGGGCATGCACTTCTAAGTTTTACATGCCCTGGTACTGACAAACTTCTACATTTGATTTTCACTACTGTGAGGCCTACCTGTCTAATAGGATAACAATGGGTTGTCTTATTACATTTAATAAGTGCTAATTTTGATTGAGACCAGGTAGCCAGGCCATGTTTGGTATTGATGAAATGGTAATAATATATTCTCTTTAATGGTAAAGTTGGATTTTTAATTACAATTTTGAAAATGTCACTTTTACAAAGTTGGCATTTTCCTACCCTTTGCCCATTTGTGCCTGAAGCCTGTCTTGGGTTACATGACTTGGTGTAACTAACAGATGTTATGAAGTCCTCCCAGATAGTCACACAATATAGGGATTAGGTGTGCCTGAATTGGATGTCTGCTGGCAGAATGAGGGGAAGGTGCTGAGCACAGCCCCACTTGCAACTGAATAGTCTGTGCTTTACCTTCACACAAAGGACTTATCACCTCCACATTGTCACTGCAGCCAGCTTGCAGGACAAGGGAGTCAGGAAGTGCCATGCACGTAAAAGGAACTTTTTTGAAGATTCTCCCATATTGCAGAGGAAGGGCACCAGTATATAACAATAGGACCTTCAGATCTACTATTCGCTTGCTGTGCACTCTGCAAGATTGCTTTGCTGTACCTGGAAGGATTGCTTTGCTGCATGGAGCCTGCCTTGAACCCTCATAAACCAGCTCAGCCCTGCTGCTGAGCCCTGTATCTTCACCTGAACTCAGAATTAGCAGAGTGACTCCAAGGGCTAGTTTGCTGGTCTCCTGTTCAGAGCCATGGGGACACAAAAGGCTCCCACCATCTTGAAACCACATTTGGACCCAGCCTGAGTGACTCCTGAACCCATAAGTGGTGTCCCATCATTGCTGGACCCTTGGTTGTGGGCCTGCGGCCAACCCCCTATAATCATCCAACCCAATGCTGATGGGGGTTGGCCGCAGGGCCTGTCCCTCTGGGTCTGAGAATAGGTGTGAGAGGATGTCTCTGGGTGTGAGAGGGGGTGTGAGAGTGTCTCTCTGGGTGTGAGAGTGGGTGTGGGAGTGTCTCTGCTTGTGGATGTGTGAGTGTCTGTGTGGATTGGTGAGTGTGTATGAGAGTCTCACTGGGTCTGTGAGTGGGTATGTGAATGGGTGTATGAGTGTCTAAGTGGGCCAGTGAGTGAGTGAGTGAGTCTCTGAGTGGGTCTATGAGTAGGTGCACGATTATCTGAGTGAGTTGCTGAGTGGGTACGAGTCTCTGGGTGCAACTATGAGTGAGTGCATGAGTTTCTGAGTGGGTCTGTGAGTGAGTTAATGAGTCTCTGAGTGTATCTGTTAGTGGGTGCGTGAGCCTGAGTGGGTCTGTGAGTGGGTGCATGAATACCTGAGAGGGTCTGTGAGCAGGTACGTGAATGTCTCAGTAGATCTGTGAGATTCCTCTTTTCTAACTACCAATTAATCTTTCTGTTGCCTCTTTAGGCAAAAATGTTAGACCAGGCTATCAACACCCAAATTTCAAACTACCTAAAAGACATCTTATTTCTTGATATCACTTACTCTGATTTCAGGTCTCATTGTTGCAATGAATCTGCACTCCTAGCAGTCACTAACAAGCTCCATGAGATACTAGAACAAGGTGGGTCACATCATCGGTCCTATTGGATCTCTCTGCAGCTTTTTGATAGGTACTCACAACATGCTCCTTGGGAGACTTGCTGAATTTGGCAATGACAATTCAGTACTTGACTGACTAAGATCATACTTAACTGATAGAGTTCAAGTCGTATCCTGTTCACCGTATCATTCTTCTCCATTCTCCATCTGCGGTGGCAACCCAAAAGGCTCATTGTTTAGCCTCACTTTATTTAATATTTATATGTCACCTCTTGAGGGGTCAGTAGATCATAATTAGAAAGCTACGAGAAAAATACTCCAACAATGCATGTATGACATAGCCAGGGGGACACACTTTCATTGTTTGAATCGTAACGGGGAAAAAAACGGAGATTATCTTTTTTTTTTGGCAAACAATCTCCATTTTGATCTTCCTTTTGGTGGCCAGAAAAGCTCTAATAACCTCATATCCTCATTAAGACAGCCAGAAATCTAGGCATCTTGATTGATAATCAGCTTTCTTTCTCATAACACATAAACAAAGTAGCAGACAACTGCTTTCTCATGCTGTATGTAAGAAATTGGGTTGCTGATTTAGAGGGTGAAACCCTGCTCACGTAGAAACCACAAACCCTTGTCAAGGTGAAGTCATGAGCAAACCCTAAATGAACCAGTGCTCAACTGTCTGGTAGCTTGGCACAGAGCAGCCATGGTAACTTAATACTTGTACTTGTATTTGTGCAACAGTTCAAACAGTAATATACTGAAAACACATGACAAAAGGATCCCACATCAGGTTTAAAAAAATAGATTAGTCTTTAATAAATATAACATGACTAACACAAAAATCCAATTAGTAGAACTGAAGATATGCAATTTCAAAGATTTCAGTGAAAATACCTCTAAAAAGCAATGGATATCTGGTTGTGCTGGACTGGGACATAGTCACAGGTTCAGGCCAACCACGAGGGAGCACGGGCCAGCTACATGGACCCAGTTAGGCCTGAAGAACAAGAGTACCTTAAATCCTAGTTGCAGAGTGTTGCGAGGTCCTATGTCAAGTATGCATCACACAGCCTGGTCGAAGCGTAGGTTCCGAGAAGGTGCAAAGCTGCAATGAAAGGCCCTGCATTGTCGAGGATCTTGTTGATGAAGGCTCGCAAAGTGAAGTCTGGCATCAACAACGTGTTGTACAGTCAGGCTATATGCTAGTTCGAGGAGCTGCAAAGAAAGTACCTGCATCATTGTTGAGGCTGCCATCGACAAGGGATTTGTGATGCGAAGACCTGCACTGGGGGCAGCTTTGCACAGCAGCAGTTCTGATGCAGGCTGCGCGGTCAGTCTGGAGTCTGTGCACTTGCGAATCCTCTCAGCAGAGATGATGCGTCAGTTCTGCTCAGGATTGCGCCGTGCAGCACATGGGATACGTCTGTCCTGCTGGTCCACAGATGGGCTGGCAGATCACCTTAGGTCCTGGATTCAAGGTTGTCAGAGTCTTCTGTCCCTGAGGCTCTAGTCAGGAGGCCAGCCAACTGGACCTTTGAGTCACTCTGGGGTCCTGGGTTCAACAGATGCAGATATGGTCCTTCTTACTCAGGAAAGAGCGCAGCAGGTCAGCACTGCAGGGCAGCAGTCCTTCAGAGCAGCAGAACAGCAGAGTGGCACTTCTTTCAGCAACACAGCAGTTCCTCATCCTGGCAGTGCATACACAGATCCAATATTTATACCTGGGCCTTCCTTTGAAGTGAGAGAAGCTTCTAGAGATTTCCCTTTGAAGTCTTCAGGCTTCTTGCCTTATCTGCTGTGGGCCCAGGCTAATTACAGGGGGTATGCAGCCCTTTGTGTGGAGGCAAAACAAAGCCTATTCAAATGTAAGTAGGGCTGTACCCAACTCTGAACTCCAATCCTGACAATGATGGCCCATCTAGGCACATGTAAGCTCCCTAACATGTGTGACTGTCTATGAGGAATACACAAAGCCCAACTGTCAGCTACACCCAGCCATGTCGACAAGATACAGGCTGCAGGTAATAAATGTTTTTTGCTGGAAAATACCAACTTTCCAAAAGTGGCGTTTTCAAAATTGGAATTTAAAATCTGACTTCATCATAAAGGAAGATTTTTCACTACAATTCCAAAGCCACCGAACATGAAGTGATTACCTGTTCCCATGTGGATGTTACAGCTCATTAAATGTAATAAGGTAACTCTAATGTTATCCTATGAGAGCGGTAAGCTTTGCAATAGTGAAAGACAAATGTAACAGTTTTTCACTATCAGGACATGTAAACCTTAAAAGTGCATGCCCAACTTTTTAAATACACTGCACTGTGCCTTCCGGGTTGTCCAGGGCCTAATCAAGGGGTGACTTAAATGTATTAAAAAGAAATGTTAAGGCCCCGTAAAATGTTTATTTTGCCAGATTGAAATAGCAGTTTAAAAGTGCACACACAAGCAGCAATGGCATGCCTGAGACATGTTTGAGAAAGCTACGTAAGTGGATGGCACAAGCAGTGATTCAGGACCGATAGTATCATTTAATTTATAGGCCCTGGGCACACGTACTACCACTTTACTAGGGATTTACAAGTAAATTAAATATGCCAGTTGAGAATGAGACCTTATTACTACATTGTAAGTGGTGAGCCCTTGCCACCAAAAAGACTATACCCACCCTACACCCTAAAAATGGCCCTGCCCCTCAAAAACGCATACACACCCTGAGCCCTAAAAATGGCCTTGCTGCCCAAAAGCTCATACCCAACCTAAATCCTAAAATTGCCCTTGCCACCCAAAACCCCATACCCACCCTAAATCCTAAAAATTCCCTTGCCACACAAAAACCCAAACCCACACTACACCCAAAAAATGCCCTTGCCACCCCTAATCCCAGACACACCCTCAACCCTAAAATTGCCATTGCCACCCTAAAACCCATACCCACCCTAAACCCTAAAAATGCCCTTGCCACCCAAAAACCCATACCTACCCAAAGCCCTAAAACACCCTTGTTACCCAGAGTATGTAAGGCCACCAAGTGGTATGCACTGGTTTCTAAACAGAACAGGGAAAGCCCCTGCAGATTAACCCTATAGGTGTGTGTGTCTGCCACTGGCCGACGCACACACACCCTCCCTGGTGCGGGCCATGACCAGTGGCCGACACCAGGGAGGGATTTTTTTAAATTTAAAACTCCTTTGGGAGGCACATAAGTGGTTCTGTGCCACATCATGCCCCTACCCTCCCCTCTGTTACGTCACAGTTTGTTTTCCAAAGCGGATCAGGAAACAGCAGGTAAGGCCACTTTGTGCTCTGGTTGGCAAAAATGGGGCCTGAAAGGACCTCCCCACCTTTCAGGAAGGCCTCATTTGAAATGGGAGATCCTCCCCTTTCAAACGAGGCCTTCCTGAAATCGTTTCCTGCCCATGAATTGCAGCCGTGCTGTGATCCACGGCCAGGAAACCCCTCTACACACCAGGGATTCCACTTGGGACGGTTGGCCCCTCTGAAAATGGACCACCGCCCCTGGGGGCATATTTAAAAAAAAAAAAGTAAGTTCACCCCTGTAGGGGGCGTGATCTTGCCGCCCCCCAGGGGTTAAAAATAAGTTAAGCAGCGCTGACCCCCTGTGGGGGCAACTTTTCTTTGTGTGATCCATTCCTGTCACAAGGCCTAGCCAGGCAAGTGAGGTACCATTTTTATTAGGAGACTTGGGGGAATGATGGGTGGAAGGAAGTTTGTGGCTCCCCTTAGATTCCAGAACTTTCCATTGCCGAAATGTGTGGAAAGTTTGTTTTTTTTGCCACATTTTGAGGTTTGCAAAGGATTCTGGGTAACAGAACCTGGTGAGAGCCCCACAAGTCACCCCATTATGGATTCCCCTAGGTATCTACTTTCCATAAATGTGTAGGCTTGGTAGGTTTCCCCACGTGCGGGCTGAGCTAGAGGCCAAAATCCACAGCTAGGCACTTTGCAAAAAACATGTCTGTTTTCATTAGAAGAATGTGATGTGTCCACGTTGTGTTTTGGGGCATTTCCTGTCGCGGGCACAAGGCCTACCCACACAAGTGAGGTTCCATTTTTATTGGGAGACTTGGGGGAATGCTGGGTGGAAGGAAGTTTGTGGATCCCCTCAGATTCCAGAACTTTGCAGCACCAAAATGTGAGGGAAGAGTGTTTCTTTAGCCTAATTTTGAGGTTTGCAAAGGATTCTGGGTGACAGAACCCAGTGAGAGCCCCACAAGTCACCCCATCCTGGATTGCTCTAGGTGCCTACTTTCCATACATGTATAGGTTTGGTAGGTTTGAGCTACAGCCCAAAATCCACAACTAGACACTTTGCAAAAAACATAATTTTTCAATGGAAAAATGTGATGTGTCCATGTTGCATTTTGGGTCGTTTACTTTTGCGGGCACTAGACCTAACCACACAAGTGAGGTACTATTTTTATCAGGGGAATACAGAATAGAAGAACAGGTGTTATTAACAATTGTCTTTCTCTACATTTTTTCCTTTCAAATGTAAGACAGTGTGTAAGAAAGAAGTCATTTTGAGAAATGCCCTGAAATTCCATGCATGTAATTCACATGCTAGTATGGGGACCCCAGAATTCAGAGATATGCAAATAACCACTATTTCTAAACTCTTTATCTTGTGCACATTTTGGAAATCATAGGTTTCCTTGTTATCTATTTTTCACTTTTTATATTTTACCATATGAATTGCTGTATACCCGGAATACAATGAAAACTCATTGCAAGGTGCAGTTCATTTATTGGCTCTGAGTAACTTGGGTTCTTGATGAACCTTCAAGACTTATATATCCCCGCAACCAGGAGGGTCCAGCAAATAACAGTATATTGCTTTAAAAAATCTATCATAGTTGGAAAAAGTTATGGAAGAAAACAGTGAAAAATGGCTGTTTATTTCAACTCAATTTCAATATTTTTTTTATTTCAACTGTTACTTTCTGTAGAAAAATCTTGAAGTATCTACACAAAGTACCCCTTGCTGAATTTAGAATTGTGTCTACTTTTCAGAAATGTTTAGCTGTCTGGGATCCACCATTGGTTTTTCACCCATTTCTGTCACTAACTGGAAGGAGGCTGGAAGCACAAAAAAATAGTATAAATGGGGTGTGTCCCAGTAAAATGCTGAAACTGTGTTGAAAAATGTGTTTTTTTGATTCAAGCCTGCCTGTTCCAGAATGCTGGAAAGATGGTGATTTTAGCGCCACAAACCCTTTGTTGATGCTATTTGTAGGGAAAAACAGATGCTTTCTTCTGCAGCACTTTTTTCCCATTTAAAAAAAAAAAACATATTCCAGCTGTATTTTGGCTAATTTCTTGGTCTCCTCCACTGGAGCCCACAAACTCTCGGTACCTTTCCAAACTCCAGAATGTTAGAAAAAAAGTACGCAGATTTGGCCTGGATAGCTTATGTGGACAAAACATTATGGGGCCTAAGCGCAAACTACCCCAAATAGCCAAAAAAGGGCTCAGCACTGGGGGGAAAAAGGGCCAGCAGCTAAGGGGTTGAAGAAGTTAATTCCACTGGTGGAGCAACAGTATTTCTCAGTATTTCCACATTACATTACAAGAGTAAAGCAGAATTACCAAATTCCTCCAATTGCACCAAAAGATTTAAAACTTCTGCTGAGCCCTAGATATCATGCACTTGTAATGCAGCACATTTGTAATGGAGTAGCCTTTCTGTCATACTCTAATTTAAACTCTATGTCCTGCATTATTTTTACCCACAATGTGTATTGCCTTTAATTATTGGGATGCTGGGTGCCACCATTCAAGTCTTTTTATTTTAATTTCTATTTCACCTACTAAAAGAATAATGGGCCTTATTACGACCTAGACGGAGGAATTTCATCCATCACAAATGTGACGGATATCCCGTCTGACGTATTACGACCCTGATTAAATATATAGGGATCATAATACGGTGTATGGGATATCCGCCACATTTGTGATGGAGGAAATCCCCCCCCGTCAAGGTCGTAATAAAGCCGTATGTGTCTTTTTTAATTTTTGTCTCATTTTAATTATTTTCGTGTTATCCATGTTCATTTTATTTTATTTTGTCTTACTTTTCCAGTATCGACTCCAGCAAATGAGTCCCCCTGAGAGGAAGATACTTTACCGTGCTAATTTTCTCTTTTCAGTTGGCCCACTACTCAGTCCTCTTTATGTCTTTAATTTCAGATTACATGCATTGTCCAATGTAAGTAAGGAAAGCGTGCCAGTGCCTGTCTGCATCCCAGATGCAATCAGTGAGAGGACCCCTTCTTCTGTATTCCTCCACAACTTTTGTAAATAGGAGCAACTTTGGAAACTCCATCACCTTAAAACTGTAAGTCATTTTGCTCTAAAGTTCCTTATCTGAAATCCTGTAGCAACCTTACATGTTATGACATTGGGCCTGATTTTAACCGCGGTGGGCGGCGGGCGCCGCCCGCCATGCGGTTACCGCCAAATGACCGCACCGCGGTCACAAGACCGCGGCGGCCATTCTGGCTTTCCCGCTGTGATGGCGGGCGACCGCCAAAAGGCCGCACGCCAGCACAGCGGGAAAGACCCAGCAACGATGAAGCCGGCTCCGAATGGAGCCGGCGGAGTTGCTGGAGTGCGACGGGTGCAGTAGCACCCGTCGCGAATTTCAGTGTCTGCTAGGCAGACACTGAAATTCTTTTTGGGGCCCTCTTACGGGGGCCCCGCGGCACCCCCTACCGCCATCCTGTTCCTGGCGGCCTCCCCGCCAGGAACAGGATGGCGGTAGGGGGTGTCAGAATCCCCATGGCGGCGGAGCACGCTCCGCCGCCATGGGGGATTCTGCAGGGCAGCGGGAAACCGGCGGGAGACCGCCGGTTTCCCGCATCTGACCGCGGCCGAACCGCTGCGGTCAGAATGCCCTGCGGGGTACCGCCGAACTGTCGGCGGTGCTCCCGCCGACCGGGGTCAGAATGACCCCCATAGTTGTGTTCCTACTAAACATTAAACACCATCTTCATCTACAATGAGGAAAACAAAAAAGTGATCAGTGGAATGCTTGAATTGATCTCAGCCACTCATAATTACTTGGGCCACATCCCAGTCCATCATTGTTTTGACAATCACACAACTTCAAATTGGAATCAACCAAATGCAAATCAGCCATGGTCCAGCTCTGACAGAAACAGTCCAGTCCAAACTTCCAAGCCAAGTCCCCTCTGAACCAGCCCCCCAGATTGTTTTTGGCCTCATTAAGCCTCATAAGTGAGGTACCGGGGCACAATGAGCATGGGACCCATGTCTGGGCAACTTAGGGTGTTGCACTGAGAAAAGCAAAAATGTTTGAACGGGTACTTACAGACCTGTTCTATATTGGATTAGATGTATCCTCTCTGAACACTGCCAGCAAGTTAAAAAGGAACCACTTGAATGGCAGTAGCACCCGTCGCGAATTTCAGTGTCTGCTCGGCAGACACTGAAATTCTTTTTGGGGCCCCCAGGGGCCCCGCGGCACCCCCTACCGCCATCCTGTTCCTGGCAGGAGACCCGCCAGGAACAGGATTGCGGTAGGGGGTGTCAGAATCCCCATGGCGGCGGAGCACGCTCCGCCGCCATGGGGGATTCTGCAGGGCAGCGGGAAACCGGCGGGAGACCGCCGGTTTCCCGCATCTGACCGCGGCCGAACCGCCGCGGTCAGAATGCCCTCCGGGGCACCGCCGGTCTGTCGGCGGTGCTCCCGCCGACCCTGGCCCCGGCGGTCTGCTTGGGTGTCTAGTTTTCAGAAATTTCTGCGTTTGGTAGGTTTCCCTATATGGCTGCCGAGCCCAGGACCAAATACTAAGGCGACTGTCTTAAAAAACGAAGCTGTTTTGTGGTAGGTAATTTTAATGTCTCCACAATGCGTTTTAGGTACTTCCCTGTTGTGGTCACTTGCCCACTCACTAAAGTGAGGCAGTTTTTCGCTGGAGACTTAGTGGAATGCTGAGTGGTAGAAAATGTGTGGCTCCCTGCAGATGCCTGGACTTCTGCTCATTGGGATGCAAGGCAAATGTGTTTTTAAGCACATTTTGTGATTTCAAGGGGATTCTGGGTGAAGGAAAACTGGTGAAAGCCACGCAAGTCCTGCACCCCTGGACTCCCCTGGTACTAGTTTGTTAAAGTTAACCCACCACTCACACTGGTTGGTTTTAGCACCTCCAGAAATTATGGTTTCAAAGCACGAATACTTATTAAAGTATCTGAATATTGAAACCAAGCCTTCTGAAGGTGGACCATAAAGCCGCGTCCAGGCACCAACCTATTTATGGTCCATTCACACGCCATTCACACACAACAAACAACCCTTTCATACTGCCGGCCATGGGCCCAATCCAACCACTCACTGCACTCACATTAACTTACCGCTGCCAGACAAGGGCCCATCACATTCACACGCCACAGAACGGAATAAGTTTGACTACATTTTACCACTTGTCAAGTAACTGCCTCCTTCCTTAACATTACCAAATGCATGCGTAACAAACCTTTACTAATGACTCCTGTGACAGCCACCTGAGGCTCAGGAAGACATGTTTTTCATGCGCCTTTAACGCACTCACTGTGCTAAATCCAACTCCTTCCAGTTTGTGGATGCAAGTTGGGGGTGTCCTAGTATGCCGTACAAAGCGATTCCTCGAAGTGAGTGAGCATATCTACCTTTGAAACTAAGGGAGACATGCTGGGGATTTCTCATGATGTTCCCTAAAGAGAAGACCATAGGCTATGAAAAAGGGTAGTGTTTGGCACACAGGGGAGGCCATGAGAAAGTAGCATATGTCCCAGCCAACATTATGTGCAGTGATGTGACTGTAATGCACTTATACAGCAAACTGAACGTCTACAGTTCTAAGTTCTGATGAAGGATGAACATGAAAAGAAGGTTAAACACTGACCTATACAAGTCATTCTCCTTCAGTGCTGGGATGGCACCAATGGGTTTGAATCCATAGGTGTAGATGATGCACATCTGTACTACCTTTACTATCTGCCTTCTACCTGTGCAATATCCCTCTGAAGGCACACCTACCATAAGCTTTCCTTACCCATTCATGTCTCTGTTCTCATCAGAGTCCTGACTAATAATGTATAATTGCCAAGTGAACCTATACCAGATTGTGGATGCAAGTTGGGGGTTTCCAAGTATGCCGTACAAAGTGATTCCTCGAACTGAGAGAGCATATCTACAGTTGAAAGTAAGGTAGATATGCTGGTGAAGAAAGGGTACTACGTGACAATGTGGCATATGTTCTGTCCACTAGTATATGCAGTAGGGGGAATATAATGCATGTTAATTGAACAGAACACCTACCACGTTCTGACAGTGGATTTAGCTCTCAAGCTGTCCAAAAGGAAGTCCATGATGAAGTAGATGAAGTAAAATTCTGTGGCTCCTTGTCTAACAAAGCAGTGGCCCATGGACGTTCAGTATCCATGCTCTGCCAGTGAAAGGATTACCCAACGGCAGCTCAACCTCAGTCGATTTCCCAGAACTTTGCTTTAGTATGATACAATGTAAAGCAAGTAGGGATATAGAGGTCTGGTTGTGATGGACACTGGGGACAGTAATACCGACTCTCCTGCCGCTTTCCATGCTTCGAGCACACTTTACAGCGACAACATGGACGATCCTTTTTGGGTGTTTTAGGAATGCGATCCGCAAAGTGTCGCACCTGCAGCCTTGCCATATAGTCCAGAACATATGAGGTGGAGGCTGCTGCTGCTTCTGTAACAGCAGTGAGGCTTTCAATTACAGACAACTGGAAGTCAAGGAAAGTCATGAGTCTTCCTGTAGTTGTCTGACGGTAAACAACATACGCATTATATGTTGCCATCTGAATCAGGTGGGTAAACAGTTTCTTGTACCAAGTGTGAGTTTTATGACATGCATTGTATGGTTGAAGAACCTGGTCGTTCTTGTCCACTCCGCTCATGTACTTATTGTAATCAAGTATACAGATGGGCTTGTGGACTTCAGCAATCTGACCCCAAACCGTGATGGGGGAAGTGCTCCCATCATTAATTGTAGTTAGCACATATACATCACGCCTATCCAAGAACTTGACTGCGAGCAGTTCGTTAGAACGCAATGCAGTACTCTCTGATTTCTGGAACTTCTTGCAAATAAGCTCCTGTGGGAATCCTTTGTGGTTACAATGAACTGTACCGCAGGCCACAGTCCCAGCTTTGTAGAGCTCACTGAACAGCTCTACTCCTATCTAGAAATTGTCCACATAAAGGTTATAACCTTTGTGAAGAAGTGGCTGGACAAGTTCCCATACAATCTTACCTGTGACCCCTAACGCGGGAGGGCAACCTGCAGGGTTTAGGGTACAATCCTTCCCTGTATACACTCTCAAGCTGTACACATAGCCAGAAGAGCTCTCACACAGCATGTACAGCTTTATGCCATAGCGTGATCTTTTGCGTGCAATGTACTGTCTGAAAAGCAGCCGTCCCTTGTATAGGATCAAGGACTCATCGACTGCTATATTTTTTCCAGGAGTATAGATCTCTGGAAACCTGACAGGCAAATGTTCCACAACAGGCCAAATTTTGAACAACCTGTCATGGTCTGGATGGTCCCAGGGCAATGCAGCAGAATTGTCATTGAAACCCAGCAAAAGTGCCCCTCATATCTCCATAGTCCCCCTTGCATAACATTTGTTTTAAAGTGCAGGTAACACTTGCCTTCACTAATCCACTCAGCTAAATACCTATAAATGTATACCCTTTGCAGCAGGACAATAAACCATCTGCGCTACTTTATGGCAACTGCCACTAGACAAAAGACAGACATACATATATATATATATGTATATATATATATATATATATCACTTTTATATATGTGTGGTTTCCCTAGGGGGGAAATTGTGGCTCCCGGAAAACAACACATGAAAAAAAAAAAAAAAGGAAATATATATATATATATATATATATATATATATATATACACATATATATATATACATATATATTTATATATATATATATATATAGAGAGAGAGAGAGACAGCAAGAGAGAGAGACTAACTCTCTACGTAACTTTTTTTTCATACAAGTGTGCTTTCCCTTGGCAAAGCACACATGTAAAAAAAAAATGGCCCCCGTAGAGGGTCAGCCTAAGGGCTGAACCCCAACATTTTCTATTATTTTTTTTATATTTCCTGGGGGGGCCTGATCGCCCCCCCAGGGAAAACTAGATTATTTTTAGATCCCCCAGGAGTCGGTCCGTGTTCGGAGGGCTGACCCCATTTTTTTTATTTTATTTTTATTTTTAATGTTACCTTTTTTTTATCTGGGGGGCGCGATTGCCTCCCAAAGTAACCCAAATGTATTTTTTTTTAAATAGTGCCCCCACAAGAGTCTCCCCTTTCCATTGATGCCTCCCGGGCATCTGGGGAGGCTGTTGTGGCCTTTTATTCCCCACCGGAGTAGGAAGAGGACGCTTACCTGCTCCTCTGCTGCTCCGGTGGGGAAAAATGTGAAGTCAGCGGGCCTCGCGGTGCACTGACGTCACAAAGGGGTGGGAGGGGGTGGGGAGGAGACACAGAAGTTGTTCCGCGTCTCCTAGACATAAAAAAAAAAAATCCTCCAGTGCATTGCACCAGAGGATTTTTTAACCCCCTCCCTGGTGTCGGCCACTGTTCGTGACCCGCACCAGGGAGGTAGTGCGGGCGTTGGCCAATGGCCAACGCCCGCACTACCCGCACTAAACGGGTTAACATTTACATGCACCTCTTGAGCCAATTCATAGAGCAGCATCAGGTAAACATACAAGTGTATTTCAAATTCCACCAGCATCACCATGGATTCATCTGGATGAATGAGTACTTGGTTTGTCTGAATGAAAACAAGACTGAGCTCAAGACTCTACCATTGATTGGCCTACCATCTTGGACACATCACCTCCCACTGATTCAAAAAGAAGGAACATGGTAGTCATTTTAGATACATAGTTTGCCTTCAATTCCCCAGGTTGCTACGTGATCATGGGAATCAACCTGCAACTCTCCTTTCTCCAAAGAATTCTTCCCACTTCTCAAACCAGACTGCCTGGTTGAGCGTACAAGAACTCTGTTGATGGCTAGACTAGATCAGTACAACATAGTGTACAAGATAATCTCAGACATACATTATCAGAATGCAAAGACTACAGTACTAGGCAGCTAAACTCTTTCTGAACCTGAAGAAGTGAGATCATATAAAGCCAGCTTTGAAGGCTCCACATTGCCTTCCAGTAGATGCCATGATCAAGTTTACTGTCTACTGGGGCAAAGGTATAAGATGCTGTAGCGCTGGGGTGGCGGAAGAAGAGAAGCCCTTGGTGAATTTTCCAATTTGAAGGTTTATTACTTTAAATAAGTATAGGAGCGCGGAGAGTCATGGCCAGGCGCCGGTCCAGGTGAGAGGTACAGCGTAACTGCCTCTCACCCGGTAAACATAAGAAAACATTCCAAAACGAATTCAGAACAAGACTGCATCAGAGAGAAGAATCTCCTGATGCAACCTCATTCCATAAAGAACAAGACACACACTACATCATCTCCCTCTCTTCACAAAATCAACTAAGGTTATAGTCCAACAACTTCTTTGGTAACTTAGAAACTCTTTTAGTAGCAACAATATCCGGTGAAGATAACACAGAAGAATTGTCAACATGTACATCACTATTGCCAGAACTGTCTTTTGACTCGATAGATGATTTTGGACTCGTTTCGCCGGAAGAACCATCAGCTGTGGGAACCACACTTTGTGCAACATTCCCTTTCCTCTCTTCTTCGAAAATAATGGAATCCTCTCTTGGCAAAACACACGTATTATAATAAATATTTTTTTGTGCATCAGAGATGTGTACCACTCTGTTTTTATTCCACCAGCCTTTACCTGTTAAAAGAACAGCACTGTAAGAGACGCGATCAATCCTCAATGGAGGTGAGAACTGAAACAACCCTTTGGTGACCTTGTAGGGTTTTCTGATGAGCACCCATTGCCCCACATCAAACTGTTTCTCAGTGACACGGTTATGAGAATCAAAGTATTGTTTTTGTTGATCTTGTTTAGACCGCACCCTTTCCTGAACACACGGTAGAACACAGTCAGAGCATTTATGTTTGTGTTCCAACCAATTAGGAAGTACTTTTGACACGCATCTCCTTCCCCTTAACAACTCAAAAGGAGAAACACCAGTTGTAGAATGAGGGGTGGTGTGATAAGCATTAATTTTGTGCCTTAAGAAATTAAACACATCCGTGCCCAAAGAGAGAGCAGATTGAATGCCTTCCTTCAGAAAACTATTCACTCTCTCGACCAAACCATTTGCTGAAGGGCTATGCAAAGCTACTTGCACGTGTTTTATGTCATACTAAGTGAGGAAATGATTCATTTCGCTGGAAACAAAATGTGTGCCGTTATCTGTCACAGTTTCCTTAGGAATCCCTTTGATGGAAAAAAACATTTTCAAGAAACAGAATGACAGATTTAGTATTTGCTGAACCCACAAAAGAGTAATAAACCCACTTGGAGAAGTAGTCATCAAGAACTATCAAGAACTTGTTACTAGGGGTAAGCATACTAAAAGGACCCATAAAGTCCAAAGATAGTTTTTCCCATGGTCGATGAGGAAATGGAACAGGATGAAAAGGCTTTTCAACTGTCTTCCAATGTTTGTCAGAGACAATGCATTGGGGACACAGATTGATAAAGGAAGCGACTTGGCTACTGATACCAGGCCACCAATAGTGCTCCCTTATTTTCCTGCAGTTGGCAGTGATTCCCAAATGACCCTCATGTGCCAAGGAAATTAGTTTCTCTCTCAATCCAGTAGGAGGAATGAAACATCCACCTCTAGTGCAGATGCCATTTTCGCACGATAGTTCAGAGGAGATTTGGGCAAAAGGTTTAAAAACAACTGCAAGATTACGAATGGTGGGCCACCACTTCTTTGTGAATGTTAGAACTTTCAGCAAGATGTCATCCTGTGAAGTGGCATCTAAGCATTCTTTTTCAGATATGGCACCATGAGACTCAGACACAGCATCAATCGTAGCAACAATGCACTCATTATCCTCGCTGGCTTCACCAACAACTGGAAGGGACAACTGCGACAAACAATCCGCACGGAATTTCTTACCACCTTGAATGTAATGGATGGAAAAGTTGTATTCCTGCAGCTTGGAAAGTAAGCGCACAAGAGGAGCAGATACTTTGCCCAACCCGTCTCCTTGAAGTAAATAGACAAGGGGTTTGTGATCAGTATACAGCTCAAAGGCATTTCCCCATAAGTAGGTCTCTAACTTCTGGACAGCCCAGACTCAGGCCAGTGCCTCCCTTTCAATCGTGCTGTAGTTCCTTTCAGAGTCTGAAAGACTTCTTGAGGCGAAAGCAGTGGTGGTTTGTTTGCCATTCAACATTTGGCCCAATACAGCTCCCAGACCCTTTAAACTGGCGTCAACATTGATGAAGCACTTATTACCATGAAGGAAAGGACTCAAGGCGGGAGCCTTGAGCACTAAATTCTTGGTGTTGGTAAAGGCTTCATCCACATCAGTTGACCAAATAAATTTGGCACCCTTTTTGAGTAAATCCCTCAAAGGTTGAACAACGGAAGCATAATTGGGAACAAAACGAGCGTAGTACTCACATAAACCAAAAAATGATTTTAGAGCATCTTTGTCAGTGGGTGCAGCGGCTTTAAGTATGGCTTCCACATTGGAGAATTTTGGCTTGATGCCCTCCGGAGAAATAGAATGACCCAGATACTCAATATGTTGTGTCAAAAATTTGCATTTTTCAGGTCTGATAATAATTCCCCTATCATTCAGAATTTTGAGGACTTTCTCCAAAATAATTAGATGCTCATCTTTGGTTTCCGTGAAAATCAAGATGTCATCTTGAAATGCTTGCACATTACATAAATCTCTGAACAGTATATCCATTAGCCTCTGAACAACACTAGCTGCCGATGCAAGCCCAAAAGGTAACCTCAGGTACTTATATGCTCCAAAAGGTGTGATAAATGTGGTGAGATCTTGCGATTCAGTACTTAAGGTTATCTGATGGTAGGCAGCATGTAGATCAATCACAGAAAAGTAATTGGATTTCCCTATATTGGTCAAAATTTCATGTATGCGAGGCAAAGGATGACAATCCACAAGAATATTGCTGTCAAGGGATCTAAGGTCCACACATAAATGGAGCTCTCCAGATTTCTTTTCAGCTAGAACAATGGGAGAAACCCATTCAGATGATTTATGACACCTTCTCGTTCTAAATTTGCCAGTAACTTCTTCAAGTCTTCGCGAACACTGATTGGTACTGGCCTTACTTTGTGGGAAATTGGCCTAGCATTGGGTTTCAATTTGATTTTATGTTGGAAACCCAAAACAGTTCCAATTTCAGACTTGAAAACACCTGGGAACTTGGAGACCATAGAAGATAAAACATCAGAGTGTGCCTCAATGGATAACACTGGTAAATCCCCCAAAACAATTGGATGAACCTGATCAGACTTTAGATGAACACACAACCTGGCCAAATCCAACCAACCCACAATGTCTCTACCCTTGACTGCAACATAGATCTTAGTCCAGATTTTTCTGCCAAGAATTTGTAGATGTGTGTAAAAATAACCCAATAATTCAATCTCTTTGTCATCAAATGCTTTAAGACTAATGTCTGGGCTTTCTAACTGAAAAGTGGTTGGCCAAAGAGAGTGAAAAGTGCTGTCAGACAAAATGGTGATGGGAGCACCAGAGTCAGCCATGACTGACAGACTTTTGCCGTCAATAAGAGCTGCACACGTTGGCCCCTTAATGCTGCAAAGTGGTAGATCACTATCAACAGTAAGCACAAAATTAGCCAATCTGTCTGAACAATCATGAGCAGTAAAATTATCCATAGCACTTTGAGGAGCGCTAATATCAATGTTATGTAGTCCAACATTTGCACTTGCAGGTAGAGACCTACAAACTGACTGAAAATGTCCAATCTTCCTGCACTTCATGCATTTCTTGCCTATCGCCGGACACGATGAAAAGTTCCCCAAGTGGTTGCGTGAGTCACATCTGTAACAAACAGACTTTTTCCTCTCTTTGACCCTTCTAATATTGGCAACAGTATGTTCATTTGAAATGTAGGAAATCGTTGAGGAACCATCTCGATCACTAAGGGCCTGCGTGGAAATTATGGACCTCTTGATACTCTTAGCAATGTCCATAACCTCAGAAAGAGAAGGATTCCTGCAGGTAAGTAGCCTTTCTTGCATCTTTTTTGAGAAACAGTTGAAAACAAATTGACCCTGATGTATGTTTCGACAGAGTTCTCAAATTCACATGGTGCTGCTAAAATATGCAAAGCAGCAATATACTGCTCCACAGACTCATCACTGGACTGTTTACGCTTAAAAAACTGTGTCTTTCTAACAAAATGCTAGACTCCTCAGCAAATTGTTTTCTAAGTCTTTCATTAGCTTCAGTATAGACATTCCAGGCACAATCCCCACTGGGAGCAGGTACTTGAGGAAGATTGTCAAAAACATTTTGACCCGCTACGCCTAAATGATTGAATAACAAGGCAAACTTACTGGGCGGATCATATAAGAGGCCATCTATAGCTGCCAGATAATTTTCAAAATTGCGCACCCAACGTTTCCATGGCACTTCAGGTTTGCCAGGATTTGATAAAAATGGTGGTGGATTGATGCCATTTTGTAACGTTTCCATGTAAAATGTAAGTTCTATGGTTCTTAGTTATTTATTTTCACAATTCCCCTTACGGGAGATCCAACAGCGAAATAACAAAAGTTTGGGAAATGTCAAACGTTGTATTTGCTTTGGAAGGAGGTCAAAACATCCCAAACCTCCAAAATGGCCGCCTTGGCGTGAAGCGACGTAAGCAGTCCGCCCGTTATCTGAGGGAGGCAGGGCTTGTTGAAAAGCACGTCAGGGAAGCGTGCTGCGCGAGTGGAGAAAAGTGCGTGAGGAGGAAGCAGCGCGAGAGGCAGCACGAGCAGGAACCGGAGGATAAGGGCAGCAACGGTCGCAGAGCCAGAAATGACAAGCCGGCAGCAAACAGTTGTAGAATTGCGGCAGTATAATGCACCTTTTCAGGAAGCTGAAGGAACACGAACGATGCGGTGAGCAGAAACAGAGCCAGTGACTCTCGGCGGTAAGAATTAAAAGCTTCAGCTTCTCTCCGACCAATGAAGCAGAATGAAGGGCCACCCCACTCCTGGTACCAAAATGTAGCGCTGGGGTGGCGGAAGAAGAGAAGCCCTCGGTGAATTTTCCAATTTGAAGGTTTATTACATTAAATAAGTATAAGAGCGCGGAGAGTCACGGCCAGGCACCTGCCCGGGTGAGAGGTTCAGCGTAATTGCCTCTCACCCGGTAAACATAAGAAAACATTCCAAAACGAATTCGGAACGAGACTGCATCAGAGAGAAGAATCTCCTGATGCAACCTCATTCCATAAAGAACAAGACACACACTACAGATGCCTAGATAAGGTTACACCCATTCACATTCCTAATTGGACCCTGTGACTTACTTCTGAACATCTCATCACCTAAAGAGCATTCAACCAGAGCAAACATAAGAGCAGAAGCATGGGAATTCCCTTATCTGTGTAATGCACTGTCCGAGGACAGAGCAGTCCTGCATGTGTTTTAGGAAGGGCTTGAAAATCAAACTCTAAACATTATCTGACTTGGGGCCCTCCAACTGTGACTGGACTACAGCTGTTCCACATTTACACTCTCTGGGCCATATGTACGAACACATTTTCTCATTGACACAGAATGGGAAAAACCCTTTGATACATCTGGCCCTCTGTTGCTTACTCCGCTCTGAAGTAACCAAAAATCGACATACTCTGTAAAATTCCTATTTAAATAAATGCTGTGTTGGGATTTATATCTGCATGTAACTGCCTTATTTACATTAACTTAACACGCATGGGGCATCAGAGTGTGAAATGCAGCATGTTTTTCATATGATACAGGATCTTACACCAGAAAATAGGCGTTGCCCAGTTAGACACCGTCTACTGATGTGTGCATGCAATATCCCTCCAAATGGCTGTTGCAAGATAAAAACCCCACAATGTAATTTCAGCTCTGGCACACTGTAACAAGCACTGTTGAGTGGAAGCAGAAATATGCAATGACAGGATGAAGGAGAGGAGGAAACACTTCTTCTGGAACTACTTCAAAATGTGGATGTGAATGAAAGCCCAAGGTTGCAGATGTTCTTCACATACCTAAATAAATGTATTAAAATAGTTTCTTTCAGTAAAATTATCAAAATCGTCATCTCTCATTCAACAAATTAGCACCAAAATGAAAAAAATACCACAAAGATTATTTTTTTGTGAGTTTGAAAAAGTGAAGAACAGGACAAAAACAGCTTAAAATAGTTTTTAAAACATTTTTGAAAAAAAGGATATAAAAAGTGTTTATTAAAAACACAAATGCACACCAAAAATAAAAAAGACAACAAAAACCCACAAAACACAGAGTGTCTCTCCACCCGTGGTGAGTTGTGCCAAAATACCGCAGTACACTTATGACAGCCACAAATAGTGCAGGTGGCTTCCCATGTTACGTTAGGTGCAGGCAGGGCATAGCAGGAGGCCAGGCTCTGCACCAAACTCCCACTGCACACATCTAGATGCTGTGTGCAGTGGTGGGTGCTCACTTGCAGCAGGTTTGGCTCACAACCCAGCTTCAGTCCAGTGCCTATGGGCAACACCCAATATGCATGGCTGAAGGCTGTGCACAGCTCCAGTTGGCAACTCAGTGCTGATTGGACACAACTCCTGACTCATGGCCCATACACCCACGTTTTTTTAATAATGTATGTTAGTGTTAACCATAAAAATGTTCTATATGTCTGCAAATGTGTTCATGTGCCGTTTTTTCTGTTTGGGAATCAGATGGATAGGGAGCTACAGGGTACTGTGATGGGCACCTGCTTTTCATCCAGGTATGTCAATTTGTTTATGGACTGGTGGAAAGAGCAAATGCCATGATTTCCCAAGGGGTTCAAATATACAGAAAAAGGTGATCTTATGGTTACAATTAATTGATTACCTCTTTCTGGAATGGAAAAATAGTGCTACAGAAGATAGAAAAGGCACTGCATGACTGAATAGAAATGATTTTATTCTAAAATCCACAAGCACTAACAGTAGGAATGAGATATTGTATTTGGACATTAAAACTACTGCAAGCGAAAATCAGCTGTAAAATGAGCTGTTCAAAATGGAATCTGCAGGGGAATAGCACATTGCACTCAAGAAGCTTTTGTTCTACCTGCAATACTGCTGATAATCTAAAGAAAGAAGTTTGCTGGTTATGGTTAGGATCGCAATTCACAAAAGTCATGTAAGCCATAGCTCATACAGGAAGCATTCTGTTTTGCACTATGGGATGTGGCTCAGTGATTTGTCTCTTGCACGTCCTTGCTCCAAACCCTCCATGGGTGGCCAAGCCTCACTGCACACAGTTAAAGGCCTATGTAGCAGGGATGGCAATGGAGCCTGGCCTCCAAGCCCTTCGCCCCACCATCAACAAGCTGCAAACCACCACTGCTCAAGGCCTTTGCCCTATGCAGCAGGATTGTTCGCATGCCCTGGCCTCCAGCCAGCCTCTGCTCACAATTCATTGCATTCTTCAAACATCTGCTGTGTACAACCTTTGGCATTGTCACAGAGCCTTGTCTATGGCCAGTTATTATGCTCAACCCTTCACGGGCAGCCGACCATTGCCTTCAGCCATGTGCAATTGAACGGATCTGGCCTCCGGTCATCCTTTGTGCCCAACTTTGCAGCAAGGGTTGGCTGTCTGAGATGGAATGAGTTCAGGGGATGTGGAATATTACCCAATAAAACAGAAAGTCACTGAAAAATCTAGAGGTTAAAGTGAAATCATGGGTTTCTATGTTTTACCACCGAAATAAAAGTTCATAAAAACTCAGAAGGTCACCTAAAAAAGCTAAGTTAAAGTGCAATTATGGTTACAAATTAAATAAAATTCAAAAGTTAAGGTTAGTAAAATAATCCAAAATTCGCAATATCCATGCATCCCATAACTCTCACATCAAGTACAATGTTAATGACCTCACAATATTTATATTATTAAATAAAAACGCGTAAAAGTTAAACGTAATAAACACCACATTATTAAACCAGTTAATGATACTACTTTCAAACTCATCGCTCTCAAAGCGGTAAAGGTAATGTGACATGTAACCTCATCTGTAATATGATTTACAACATTTGTAATTTTATCTGTTTCATCAAGGGTGAGGCGATAAGCATTGTCTTTGGTGTGTGAGTTATGGTTTTTGTTAACTGAAGGGAGAATGATGGACTCTTATCCAAATCATAACTTGCAAATGTAATTGTGTAATGTAAGCAAGGCAGACCATAAATGGTGTACACCAGAATTAAAAAGCCAAACAGAAAATTCAGATTTCAGAAAGTAAATGGTGTCTTGAAAAAAACTCATAAATTGTCAACGACAGAATAAGGTTTATAAAGCAATGATTAAAACAGCGATGGCATGGTGGCTACTACTGCTAGGTGTATTAAGTTGTGGCAATAACCGGGGACAACTAAGAACCAGGGTAAGATCAAAATATCAAACAACTGGATCGCCCGAGATGTGATAACCTAGCATTATGTTATAAGTTGAAAGTATATACAATTCGAGACACTATTGAGCTACAAAGTGCTTTGCTTCAAAATCAACCCGAGTCATGCGCATGACCGATTAGATGCCTTTATATTACTTGCAGAGCAAGAGGAAGAATGCCTGGCAGCAATTAGAAAAATATTGGCGTGCCTCGAAGATCCCATCCCAGCAACACTGCTTAAAAGTTATATGGCCATTTTTATAGCTGAAATTGCAGCCATAAACAATGTATAATGCAAAACGCCATGTTCCTCCTCAGTATAAACCTGTTTCTGTAATCCTCTTTCCCAAAAATCCACCATTAGACTGAGAAAATCCAGCCAAGTATCAGACGATCCCCCTTTTGGCTTCCTTTTGAAAAGTGTTGAAAGATGCAGTTTACTTTTAAATTCAGGACTTCTTTGTTATGAATATAGTCTATGGCCCAAAGCAAGTGTGTTTTCACCATGGACGCAGTGGACGGAGGGCTTTGTAGGCATGACTAAGCAGTTTGAATTAGCAGCCATTGGTGAGCAAAGACAAGCAGGCAAAAGAACAACTGCCGCTTTGGGCCTCATATGTATGCCCGCAGCGATGTATGCTATACACCATCAAGTGATGTTAAATATAATCATGAAACATTTAGTCAGCCTACTTCATCACCTTGAAGATAGGTACTTCATCATCATGAAGATGGGTGGTTTCATGAACGAACTGATGTGGCATAGGGGCTGCCTCACAGGAAATGGCCACATCTAGGTTTACATAAGCTCCAGATCAGATCACTTACAGAATTCTACAAGGGTCGATATTGTCCCTATTGCTGTGTTACTTCTATATTTGTCCTTTAGCTTATATGAGTGAATCATGGGGGCACAATTTGTTATGTAGGCCAATGATACTGCACAAGTTATTCAAGAAAGCCAACATTTCTGCTGTCAATATCACCAACTGCTTATCAGCAAATAACTTCTGAATGTACAAGAACTACTTCAAAATCAACAGAGACAGAAGTAAAATCTTGTTGTCCATCATTCAATAAACTTCGTTCCCTAAAGTATTTAGGCCACAGGAGCTTGGAGAACCCTCCTCACTTACAAATTGTGTTGAAAACCTCAGTCCAAGCAATGACCACAAATTGAATTTCCACTCACATATTAGTTCAATAATTAGCTCTTGCTTTTTCAACGTTTGTTATGTTATGATATGTTATTTATATTTTAAAGGGTTTGGATATCACAGGGGATGGTATGCAAAGGAGGGGGACTGGCCTCTCTGAGTTTCTATCGGAAGATCCAGCTTTAAGCTTCTTCCGGAATGCAAGGATGGAGCTGGCACAATCATGAGCTTATATTCAACGTTCATGCTTGCAATCACATCATGCTCTACAAACAAAGGCAACACTAAAGTAATAATAAAGTTTTTAAAAAAAACACTGCCACTGGAGGGAGCTACCTGGTGTGCCGATGTGCTCTTTGTGAAATGGCTACATTAAGGGCCAGATGTAGCATTATCCGAATTTGCGATTCGGCACCGACTCGCAATTTCCGAATCGCAAATTTGGATGCAGAACGGTGTCTCAGACACCGTCTGCGAGTCGCTATGGGGTCGCAAAGACCCACCTCATTAATATTAATGAGGTGGGTCGCATTTTGCGACCCTATGTCGATTCCCTGCACTCACAGGGATGGTGGCCTGCTGAAGACAGCAGACCTCCATGTCTGTGACTGCTTTTTAAATAAAGCAGTTTTTTTTTGTTTTTTTTTGCAGCCCGTTTTCCTTAAAGGAAAATGAGTTGCAAAATAAAAAAAATAACAAAACCATTTGGTTTCGGTTTTTCAGAGGAGGCAGTGGTCCATTGGACCACTGCCTCCTCTGAAAAACCCTTTTTGGCAACATTCACAAAGAGGAAGGGGTCCCATGGGGACCCCTTCCCTTTTGCGAATGGGTTACCACCAGTGTGACACTGGTGGGAACTGCGAATTGCTTTGCGACCGCATTCGCGGTCACAAAGCAATTCAGCATAGCGATGCGAGTCGCAACTAGGAAGGGGACACCCCTTCCTGTTTGCGAGTCGCATTCACAATTTGCGAGTCGGTACCGACTCGCAAATTGTGAATGTGCATCGCATTTGGCATTTTGCATGGCGCAAACTGTGATTTTCGCAGTTTGCACCATGCAAAACGATTTCTACATCTGGCCCTAAGTCACTTAAAGTGAAGTTAGCCAGTGGCTGAACTGGACTGACCTGTTGCCGCATTCTGTATGCTGTAATAGGTGGAAGCAAAATATGAATGACACAAGAACAGACAAATCAAATAAGAGAGATGGCTGAAAGCCTCTTTATGTGAGTACATTATACACATCATTTTAGTAAAATAAAAGGTCTCAGCTCACACCTGACATAATAAATCAAATTCCAGTGGGACAGCTAAATGAGAAGGTAATGACTGTAGAAAAGGTTAATATAATTTTTGGCAGTGGCCCTTAACCTGTGGTCTACTACTGTTTTACAAAATAAAAAAAAAATGAAATAATTCGTAAATTATCTACAAATAAAGACAATGGCCCTCATTACAACCCTGGCGGTCGGTGATAAAGCAGCAGTAACACTGCCAACTGGCCGGCGGTAAAAACATTGGAATCATGATCACGGCGGAACCCGACAACACATACAGCCACTTTAACACTCCGATCGCCATGGTGGTAGCAACAAACACTGCGGCGGTAACCGCCAACAGCCAGGCGGAAGACAATGTACTGCCCACTGCATTACAACCCGCCCATTCGCCAGCTTCTCCGGGGCGGTAAGAAGGCCATCAAAAGTACGGCGGAAACACTACTCTGAAGGGAAACAACTCACCTCTCGACACTCAAGGAAGAACCAGGACGCCATGGATTCCGAGCTGCAGGTGTTCCCCACGCTGCTGTACCTTCTCATACACCAGGAACACCAACATTGGCGACGACGACCACGGTGAGTACTGCACCTAGCACATAAGGGATGGGGGGAGGAAAAAGAGAGTGACACACACAAGCAACACTCAACACCCCCACCCCCGCCCTCACTCACAACAATATACACACAAACACATGCAAAAACAATACATATACACCCCGTAACCCTCTGGAATAACACAAGGACAAAAGGAATGGAGTCAAATGAGTGTAATATTAGTAATACTTACTAATACGTTCAGAAAGCAAAAACAGTATGTACAATATATACAATATATACAAAAGGCGGGACAATGTCCACACAAAAATTGTCCATGGCCCACTGGGCCAAAACACATAGGCCAAGCCCACCATTGACTCCTGCCTCAATACGGAGAGAACACTGCAGGGGCATCAGGTCAAAAACACACAGGCACCTCAGGGGGACAGGGCATGGGGCGGGCACCTCAGCCGGAAGATGGCACAACACTCCTGGAGGGGGTCTCCATGCCCACTGCTTGGTCCGGGGAAGTGCAAAGCCACAGTCTCTCAAGTGGGTGGTTTTCCCACTGCTTAGTCCTGGGGAGTGCAAAGCCACAGTCTCTCAAGGGGATGGCTTCTTCCACTGGTTCTGGAGGGGGCCTTGTGCCCAGTGTGCTTCATCCTGGCAAGGAGGTGCTGAGTGGATGGCTTCTTCCACTGGTTCTGGAGGGTGCTTTGTGCCCAGTGTGCTTCATCCTGGCAAGGAGGGGCTGAGTGGATGTCTTTTTCCACTGGTTCTGGAGGGGGCTTTGTGCCCAGTGTGCTTCATCCTGGCAAGGAGGGGCTGAGTGGATGGCTTCTTCCACTGGTTCTGGAGGTGGCTTTGTGCCCAGATGTGCTTCAATCTGGCAAAGAGGGGCTGAGTGGATGCCTTCTGCCACTGGTTCTGGAGGGGGCTTTGTGCCCAGTGTGCTTCATCCTGGCAAGGAGGGGCTGAGTGATGGCTTCTGCCACTGGTTCTGGAGGGGGCTTTGTGCCCTGTGAATCAGATGTTTTGGAGTGCAAGGTCACAGTCTCTCACCTGGGTGTCACAACAACATCTTTTGCAGGGGCCAGGACAAACTGCAGCCCATGTAGTCACCACTACACACCGCTCACCGGCGGTGATGGCTGCTCAGTGAATCGCAGTTGCGCTGCAGGTGGCGGTGCTGGCAGTGGTAGCCTCCAGGCCTTCACCTGCAGCCTCGGATGGCTGCCCCTTGGGGCTGCTGCCAGTGGTGCTGCTTACGGTGGTGCAGGTGGCGGTGCTGACCGCAGTGAAGGTGGCGTGCTGGCTGCGGTGCAGGTGGCGGTGCAGGCAATGGTGTTGGTAGCCTGCAGGCTTTCACCTGCAGCTTCGGACGGCAGCCCACTGGGGCTGCTGCTGCTGCCAGTGGCACTGCTTGCGGCGGTGCAGGTGGTGGTGCTCGCCACGGTTCAGGTGGCGGTGCTGGCTGCGGTGCAGGTGGCAGTGCAGGCAATGGTGGTGGTAGCCTCCAGTCCTTCACCTGCAGCCTCGGACGGCTGCCCACTGGGGCTGCTGCCAGTGGTGCTGCTTGTGGCGGTGCAGGTGGTGGTGCTGGCCGCGGTGCAGGTAGTGGTGCTGGCGGTTGTGGTGGTAGCCTCCATGCCTTCACCTGCAGCCTCGGATGGCTGAAGTGCCATGGCTGGTGTTCTGTGCAGCTTCCTGCCCTTCGCAGATGGTGGTGCCTCCTTGCTTCTGCCAGCTGGAGTCTTTGACTTGGCCTTGCTGGCTAGTTGTGCCTCCTTCCCCTTGCTGGATGCTGTCCCCTTCTTGCCCTTGCCAGGTAGCAGAACCATCTTGGCCTTGGCAGGTGTTGGTGGCACACTGGGTGGGCTGACGGGTGCCTCCTTGGAGCCTCTCACAGCTTCAGAAACCACAGCGGACGTGGCCTGGGTGGCTGAGGTGCTGGGCTGGGTTCTGGCCACCCTGTCCAGAGGGGAAGGATGAGGGGTAGGTAAGAGATCAATGTTGGTGAGGAAAAGCTTCCTAGGGACACTGGGGTGGGAAGAGGTTGAAGGTTTGGGAGTGGAGGAAGAGGGAGTGGTTGTAGGAGGTGCCAGTCTGCTGTGTTTGGGTGCAGGTGCATGAGCTGGATGCTTTTGTGAGGTGGATGGCTGTTGGGTGGGTGTGTGCTTGCGTTTGTGTACTTTGGTAGGAGGGGACACAGACACAGTGGGAGAGGACATAGGGGACGTGTGAATGGATGTGGGGATGGTGACTGCCAGTGTGGGGGGCGTGTAGTGATAGATGTGCTGGTGATGGAGGTAGTGGATGAGGATGTAAGGCATGCAGGTGTGAGTGGAGACGCTACTGGGAGGGAGGTGGACGAGGAGGAGGAGGCGGAGGCAGTGGATGTTTGTGTGTGCCTGTGAGATGAAGTGTGGTGCTTGTGTTTGCCTGAGCCACTTCTGTGTGTTGATTTGGGTGATTGGTGGTCTTAAGGTGTGCTTGGGATAGGCTGGGGTTGAGGGGATTGGGACTGGGTAGAGCAAGTTGGAGGGGAGAGGCTGGAGACAGGGACAATGGCTGCCATCAGTGCAGAGGACAGAGCCTGAAATGCTCTCTGTTGGGCCACCATGCCAGAGTGAATGCCCTCAAGGTATGCATTTGTTTGTTGCAAATGCCTTTCGACACCCTGGATGGCATTCAGTATGGTTGACTGCCCAACAGTGAGGGATCTCAGGTGGTCAATAGCCTGTACCTGTTGTTGGGGTGGGTGCAGAGGTGTCCGCCACCTCCAGGGAGCTTCCATCGGATGAGGAGTCGCTGTCTGTAGTGTCTCCTCCTGTCTCCGTTGTGGTGCTCCCCTCGCCCTCCGTCTCACTGGTACCCTCACCGTCGGTGGATTCGGCCTCCAGGCCCATGTGGGATGCAGCTCCCTCCATCGCCGGTGCCTCTGCTCCTCTGCCAGATGATGCTAATGCACACAAGGACAGGGTCACAAAACAAGAAGGGGGCGAGAAACAAAAGATACACTTGGTCAATGCCAGCAACAACACTTGTGTTGGTGTACACAACACACAGGGAACAGCCCTATGCACTAGCCCATGCACTACCAGTTACAAAGCTAGTCACCAGCCCATCCATGGGGTACATTGCCATACGCCATTAGCTACACACCTGAAACCCACAGGCTCCTGCCCAGTAGTAGATGCCACTAACACTATTGGGGTTTGGAGTGCTTCAGAGACTGCCCAACAAGGGACCTACCCTGTCAGTTCGCCCTGGCCTAGGGGCACCCACAGCCCACATCACCCACCCCGGTAAAACTTTAACGTGTGCAAAGTCATGATTCTGAATCTGTACTCACCCCCTTGTGGCTGCTGTGATGACTTCAAGCGCCCATCCAACTCCGGATAGGCCACCGCCAAGATGCGGAACATCAGGGGGTCAGGGTATGACGGGCACCCCTTCCTTGTTGGGAGGCCAGTCCCAGCTGGGCCTCCCCGTCTTCCTTGCCCAGCAGCGCAGGTCCTCCCACCGTTTGCAGCAGTGGGTGCTCCGCCTGTCAAAGACCCCCAGGGTCCGCACCTCCTTGGCGATGGCACGCCGAATACCCTTTTTCAGATAGGCACTGACCTGCAGGAAAATATGCATAGAAAAAGGGATTAGTCATACTGTCCGGACTGTTACACTCATACCCCACAATATCTCTCCCATCCCCTTACGCACAGACATTGACCACCAGACATCGAGCACTCTGCCCAGGACCCCTGAGCCCCACCTATACGAGGCTTACATACACAGCAATCCATACATTCATGGCACACGCATCATGCTCACAGTGTACTCACCTGTTTGTCTGGAGGACCATAGAGTAAAGTGTACTGGGGTAGGACTTCATCCACCAGCCTCACCAACTCCTCCGAAGTGAAGGCGGGGGCCCTTTCCCCAGATACTCGAGCCATTGTCACTTCGAGACACAGGTCACAGCAGCACTTGCAGTGTAGGTCCTCTCCTGTTGAAGGTCAAGTAGCAAGTGAGTGAACAGATAGAAAATGGCGGTCACATCCGCGGCGGTGCATACCTTCACCACCGGCGTACATCGCCATTGGCTCCTGGAACCCATAGGGACCAATGATAACCAATGTGAAGTTGTGCGGTGGTCATCGACCGCTGACCGCAATGGCTCAAAACGCTAGCGGAATTACCTCATTTGCAGTTGTCTCTCCTCAGAGGTCAGGTAGCGGCCATTTCAGGGGGGCACAGGCCATGGCACCTAACTGCGTCACAGCAGACATTGGCACTTCAACTGACTCTCAAATTCACATACTGTTTCTGTAAAGGAAAAAATGCAGATTTATTTTAACATATGTGTGAATATGGCCCTCTGCTCACCTTACCGCTGAGGATGAATAGGAAATGGAGACATCCCCCCGTGTACAGACCCCTGGTGGACCTGGCGACTATGGAGGACAGGCACATTATCCTGACCTACAGACATGATAGGGCCACAATCCAAGAACTGTGTGCCCAATTGGAGCTAGACCTAATTTCAGCTATCCGCCAGCCCACATGTATCCCCTCTCCAGTGCAGGTCCTGTCAGTGCTCCATTTCCTGGCAAGTGGTTCCTTCCAAGCGACAGTGGCCATGGCATCAGGGTTGTCTCAGCCTTTGTTCTCCAACGTGCTGACCAGAGTGTTGTCTGCCCTGCTGAAACACATGCGCAGCTACATCGTATTCCCCTAGCAGGAGGTTTTGGCCACAGCGAAGGCAGACTTTTATGCCCTGGGACATATCCCCAACATCACTGGTGCCTCTGATGGTACACATATAGCATTTGTCCCCCCGAGAAATGAACAAGTGTTGAGGAATAGAAAAAGCTTTCACTCTGTGAATGTGCAGATGGTGTGTTTGGTGGACCAGTACATCTCCCATGTGAATGCCAAGTATCCTGGCTCTGTGCATGATGCCTTTACCTTGAGGAATAGCAGAATTCCATATGTGATGTCTCAACTCTAGAGGCACCGGGTGTGGCTTATAGGTGAGCCCATGGTCCCTGTACAGTTGATGTAGGTATATGGGTGTGGGTTTGGCCCTAAGGGTGAGTGTGTGGCTAACAGGTATCCCTTTGATATTTGCAAGTGACTGGTTACCCCAACCTCTCATGGCTACTGACCCCAGTGAGGAATGCCGGGACAAGGACAGAGGAACGTTACAATGAGGCACATGGGCGAACAAGGAGGATAATTGAGTGAACATTTGGCCTCCTGAAGGCCAGATTCCGGTGCCTCCATCTGACAGGTGGATCCCTGTACTACTCACCAAAGAAGGTGTGCCAGATCATCGTTGCATGTTGTATGTTGCACAACCTGGCCTTGAGACGCCAGGTGCCTTTTCTGCAAGAGGATGAGCATGGAGATGGTCTTGTGGCAACAGTGGAGCCTGTGGACAGTGACGAAGAGGAGGCAGAGGAAGAAGATGTGGACAAAAGAAGTACACTCATTCAACAGTACTTCCAGTGACACACAGGTAATACACTGCAACTTCACCTTCCAATGCAGTTTTGTGTTTGACATTGAACATGGCAGCCTGATTTCCCCATGTCTATGGCAACTTACTGTACCTTTTGGCATCTCTATTTTCAGATCTCTGTGCCCCACTCTGGCTCCCGGTGTGTTTACTGCTACCCACTACAGGCCATACCTATGTAAATATTACAGTACATTTCAATTGAAATGTTTACAGTTTGTTAAACTAATACATATGTAAAAAATTTGACAGACCCCATACTTGAATTTGTTCCAAGGGAGTTTATTTAGGTGCTAATAAGTGGAGGGGGTATTACAAGGGGCTGGGTTGCTGAGGAATGTCCAGGGAAGAGCCCAGTCTATTTGTATCAGAGGTGCAATGTCCAAGTGGGCATAGGAAGGGGAGTAATGGCAGTTCAAGGTGGACAGGGTGACAGAGTGGGACAGAACGGTGACAATCTTATTTCCTGGTGTGGGTCTTGGCAATGTTCTCTGACTTCTGTCTGGATATCAGGGACCGTTTGCGGGGTGGTTCTCCTTCTGCAGGGGGTGGGGTGCTGGTGGCCTGTTGGTCCTGTAGTGGGGTCTCCTGTCCACTAGCGCCGGCGGAGGTGGAGGGCTGTTCATCAGTGTGGCTAGGGTCAGGGGCCCGTCGTGTGCCACTGCCTCCCTCATGGTGTTTGCCATGTCTGCCAGCACCCCTGAAATGGTGACCAGGGTGGTGTAGATGCCTTTCAAGTCCTCCCTAATCCCCAGGTACTGTCCCTCCTGCAGCTGCTGGGTCTCCTGCAACTTGTACTGTATCTGACCCATGGTCTCCTAGAAATGGTGGTATGCTCCCAGGATTCCTGCAAGTGCCTCGTGAAGAGCAGGTTCCCTGGGCCTGTCCTCCCGTTGTCACACAACAGTCCTCCCAGCTTCCCTATTGTCCTCTGCCTCTGTCCCCTGAACCGTGTGCCCACTGCCACTGACCCCAGGTTTCCGATTGTCTCAGGTTAGTGGAGTTGCCTGGGGTCCCTGTAGTGGTGGACAAACTGCTGATTGACGTGTCCTGGGGACAGAGGTATGGGCCCGCTGGTTGGGTGCTGTGCTGGTGTTTTCTGAGGGGGGAGGCTCTGTGGTGGTTTGGGACTGTGGCAGATCACCTGACTGTCCAGAGGTCCCTGATGGGCCAGGTTGGTCATCGTGATCCAGACGTGCAGAGCCGCTGTCATCACTGTGGGCCTCTTCGGGGGGGGGGACTGGATGTGGCTGGCAACTCCTCTCCGATGACATTGAGTGGGAGTCCTGTGGGGATGTAAATGCAGTGTTATTGTATCTGCGTGTGCCATCTTGTGCATGGATATGTTTCCCTCTATGGTTGGTATTACGAAGGCAGCTTTGGCTTGTGTGTGTTGTGCTTGGTTTAGCTAACTGATTGTCACTAGTGTGCATGCTGTGGTGTTGGGTGCCCATGCAGGTCTGTGATGGGTGTCCATGCGTTGTTTTTGCATGCAGGGCTTGGTATTGGGATGGGTGGGGTGTGATAGTGGGCTATATATGAGTTTGCGGAGTGATGGGGGTAAGGGTAGGGGTTTGGAGTTTGTGATGGCATGCAGGTAGGGTGGGGGATATAGTAGTAAAGATTTGACTTACCAGAGTCCAGTCCTCCTGCTACTCCTGCGAGGCCCTCAGGATGCATGATCGCCATGACTTGCTCCTCCCATGTTGTTAGTTGTGGGGGAGGAGGTGAGGGTCCACCGCCAGTCCTCTGTACAGCTACCTGGTGTCTTGCAACCACGGGACGCACCTTCCCCCATAGGTCGTTCCACCTCTTCCTGATGTCATCCCTTGTTCTTGGGTGCTGTCCCACGGCGTTGACTCTGTCCACGACTCTCCGCCATAGCTCCATCTTCCTAGCAATGGACGTCTGCTGCACCTGTGATCCGAAAAGCTGTGGCTCTACCCGGATGATTTCTTCCACCATGACTCTTAGCTCCTCCTCTGAGAACCTGGGGTGTCTTTGTGGTGCCATGGGTGTAGTGTGAGTGGTATGTGTGAGGGGGTGTGGGGTGATGTGTTGGGGTGTATGCTGTGAGGTGCGTGGATGGTGTATGGGTGATGGTGTTATGTGGCTCAGATTCAGTGGGTGCTCCTGACTTGTCTCTCTCTCAGTTGGCAATATTTTCTTTCATTGTAAGGGGTTGTGGGTATTGTGGGTGGGTGTTTTATATTGGATTGGGTGTGTGGGTGTGGTGTGTGTATGTGTGTCCGGTGTGTGTAGTTTGAATTGTCCAATGTGGTATTGTTTTGATAGAGTGTGTATTTTGAGCGTGGCGGTGTGTACCGCCATGCTTTACTGCGGTTGAATGACCGCCACGGTGATTCATGGGTCATGAAGCTGTGGGAGTATTTCTGTTGGCGTAACGGTGTGAGTTTTGGTACCGCCAGTTTATCACTGACCTTTGGGCTTGGGGACTTGTCTGGGTGTCTGTATAGTGGTGGATTTCTCTGTGCGGGTCATAATACTCGTATCGGTATACCGCCGCAGTCTAATTTTTAATTTGACTTAAACAGAATATTCCATTATTTGCGCTTTTGTTTGTTTTTTTATATATTGTTTTGAGGTTCAAATCATAGAACTTCCATAGGCTGGGGGTCTCTGGCTTCCAATAATGCCTCACTGTGGGTTTCAAATTCCAGTAATGATTCACTGGAGGTCTACAGAAGTCAAAAGGTTAAGAACTGCTGATGTGTGGTGATAAAGCAAAAATAAACTTTTTGATGCCAAAGAACATGGTAGTCCAGGAAAAGCTTGTATTTGTCATTCACATGCAAGTACGGGACCTTAAAGCCAGGAACATTTGAAGATTCAACGGACTGTGGACACATCTGAACACTATCCTGTTGGTAATAAGCATTGCAACTCTATATTTTAAAAACACATGAGTTCACTTCCCAATGATTAAACTAGAGGAAGTTGCAGACCTTGGAGCAGGTCTCCAAGCTTACAAAATGAAGGATATGAGACAGAGAAAGTACATAGATCACAAGATGTGACTCCACAAGTAGTGGCTTCAGCAACATACATTTCAACCTAGCCTGCTGTAAAAATAATAAGGGGCATATTTACAAGCCCCCATGGCGCAGGGTGGAGCAACAAGTGTCTGTCACCTGGAAAGGGCAGAACTGCACTTCATTTGATGATACAGCACATTTCTGTCATCTCCGCCTGTGCTGGCGCTAAAATTAGCTTCCTAGCACCAACTCAGGCACCCTTGCACCATAGTGCATTGTGGGGATGACTGCTTATGTGCAGGAAACCCCCCCTTCCTGCACATAAACAAGCAATAATGGTAATTTGTTATTTCTACGTGTGCAGCATAGTGTAGCACACACAGCAGTAGCAAATCATCATTATTTAGTGATTGCTTATGTGTAGTAAAGGACACCTTCCTGCATTTTATATTAAGGGTACATTTTATATTAAATCCAGCACTGGCATCAGTGTGAGTTTGTTGTTCTGAGTTGTTTGAGACCAAACAACCCAAGGTTCAGAGAGGCCATCATGTAGCTGGGGAACTCATAGTGGGCAGTGTCCAGCATATGCATTTGCTTTGGCTCACCTGCACACTTATTATGTCTAAGAGTTATCAAAGACACAGTAGGGGCATATTTGCTTATGCACACGTATGCCCTCACATGCATTATAGTGCACCCTGCCTTAGGGCTGCAAGGCCTGCCAGAGGGGTGACTTACCTATATTGCATGCAGTGCTGGTAGACATAGCACTCATGGTGAGTGTCAGGTCGAGTTTGCAACTTTAGATACATTTTGTCATGCACTTGCAATGGCAGGCTGCATGAGGCTGGTGTGGGGCCTCTCAGAGTGGCACAACTGGTGCTTGGTAGAAATTGGGTCTCTAGCTGGCAGAGGTACACACCATTGTCCAAGTAGGGACCATAATCCTAGTCAGGGTAAGTCACAACACAATCAAAATTATCCTGTGCTCACCCTCTGGTAGCATGGCACAGAGCAGGCAGGCTTAACTTAGAAGGCAACGTGTAAAGTATTTGAGCAATAAGTCATACAGTAACACAGTTAGAACACCACAAAAAGTACTCCACGCTAGTTTAGGAAAATAGATAATATTTATCTTAATGAATTAAGACCAAAGCAACAAAAGTCCAACATGCACAAGTCAAGATATCACTTTTTTAAGGGTTTAAAAGAGTCTCTGTCCATAAGAATCAGTGGTTGTATCCTTTTAACACACAGTACCTGGGGTGCGTCAAAAATAACAACACATGGGGACCGCAGAGGAGAAGCACCATAAAATAAGGTGCTGCGTCGGATTTTCCGGCACAGCACAGGCAATTTTCCATGCTGTAAGGTGATGTGTGGAAGGTTTTTTGTCCTAGGCACAGATCCTCCCTAGAGGCTCCACCTAGGCCCAAGGGCTCTGGGTGGCAAAGCCCAAGCTCTTAAGGCTCAGTTCCCTCTGGGGCTAACAAGTCATTTTCCTGGAAAGAGGGGTTCTGACTTGTGGTCTGTTTAGAAGCTAGCCCCCCATTCTTCTTGCCTTTTCTTTTGGAGGGATGGTCAATTCTTTCAAGATTCAATACCTCTTGTTCACTCTGGAGTTTGCTTTGTGCCCTTATTTTGACACAACCCTGTCCTGGAATACCAAGCATGGCTCCATAATTCCTAAGTTCTACTTCAGCCCAGGGAGAATTTTCAGGTCATTTCCAAGCAGACAGTCTATAGAGATGGGCAGGAACACAGCCACTTCTTTCTGTCCAACACCCACCCAGTCAAAAGATACCATTGCCATGGGGTGGATATCTGTGACATTGTCAGCAGTGGTGACGGATATGTTTTCCCTATCAGATATTGATCTGAGTAGACCAGGTGCTGGGTCACAATGGTGACACTAGCCCCAGTGTCACTCAAGGCTTCTACCTTAGTCCCATTAATCAAAGGGTGCTGCCTATATTTGTGCATGCTAGTAGGCCAGGCAGCATAGGATAAGTCTATTTCTCCCTCTGTGACTAATGTTGCCTCTGAGGGTTCACTGACAGGGTCAGGCCACAACTGAGATCCTATCTGAAGATTTGCAACTACATTTACTGCAGGAGGACTAAAGGCATTGTTTTTGTTTTTACAGCTAGGGTCTCCAGTTTGGTGTCCTTTGTTTTTGCAACCATGGCACCAAGCCTTGTTGGGATCCTTTATATCAATACTTAGACTGTGTCTTGGAGCCCATCCTCCTGAGCAGGTTTTTGGGGGCCTGATGAAGACTCTTTGGGGGTCATTCTGACCTCGGCGGTAAAAGGCCCTTACCGCCGGTCAGAAGTCCGCCATTCTACCGCCGCGTCCGCGGTAAACCGCCACGGTCATTCTGACCACAACTGACAAACCTCCAAAAATCCGACATCCACAGCAGGCCGCCACATCAGCGGCCAGTGGTAAACTGGAGATGACCAAACCTCCACCGCCACGCCAACAGAAACACGCCCATGTCATTCTGACCCACAAATCCACGCGGCGGTCTTTCAACCGCGGTAGTCCATTGGCGGTACACACCGCTGCGCTCAAAATACACACCCAGCACCAACACACAGCCACATTGGACATTTTGAAATACACACACTTGAAACACATACACACACCACTCCCACATACCCAACACAATATAAAACACACACCCACATCACCCACAAACCCCTACGACCAAAGATCAGAGACGAAGGAGAGAGAGACACATCACAGAATAGAGAGCTACATCACACAGAGGCACACTACACCATCACACACACCACATAGAAGCACAAAGCACCACACACCAACACACTCATCACCACATACACCACCCCACACCTCATCCACACCACCCCATGGCACCCCAAAGGCACCCACGCTTTTCGGACCAAGAACTCCGGGTCATGGTGGAGGAAATTATAAGAGTTGAACCCCAGCTCTTCGGCTCACAGGTGCAGCACACCACTATAGCCAGGAAGGCGGAGCTATGGCAGCGGATCGTGGACAGGGTCAACGCGGTGGGACAGCATCCCAGAAATCGGGACGACATCCGCGAACGCTGGAACGACCTACGGGGAAAGGTGCGCACGATGGTCTCACGACACAACATCGCAGTGCAGAAGACTGGCGGGGGACCCCCACCCACTCCACCCAAATTCACAGCATGGGAGCAAGAGGTACTAAACATCCTGCATCCTGATGGCCTCGCTGGAGTACACGGAGGAATGGATTCTGGTAAGTACAATCTCAACTACTTCACCCCCCCCCCAGCATGCTAACCCCCACCACCACCCTCACCCACAACCCCCCATCACACATCCTCCCTGAGAATGTCTCTCCAGCACAACCCACCCAACACCAACCCCTGCATGCCACCACAAACTATGGACACCCATCACCTAAGCATGACCACTGCACATACCCCCCCCCCCCCAAAACACCCTCACAACACCTCCCCCAAGGGAATGGCAGCACTGGGGGACAAGGGCACCCATAAATCGCATGCAATAGCACACACAGAAACAATAACCATACTCTCTTACCCCATGCAGGACCCGAACGCCAACACACCGGTCAGGAGGGTCCAGAAATGTCCATCCCACCCCCGGAAGAGGCCCCCAGTGATGACAGCAGCTCTGTCGACCTGGAACCTGATGACCAGCCCGGACCATCGGGGACCTCTGGACAGTCGGTTCCCCACACACAGACACAGGCCACACCAGACCCAACCCCCTCTGGGAACAACAGCACAGCTCCCACCCAGCGGGCCCATGCCTCTGTCTCTAGGACAGGTCAATCAGCGGTGTGTCTGCCACTACAGGGCACCCAGGCTAACCCACCACCCCAACAACAACAGGGACCTGGGGGCAGTGGTAGTGGGCACACCGTCCAGGGGACAGAGGCCGGGGGAAACCGGGCAACTCGGAGGGCTGCTGTGCGACAGGGGGGGGAGGAGAGGCCCAGGGAACCCACTCTCCAAGAGGCCCTCACCACCATCATGGCAGCCTACCACCACTCCCAAGAGACGATGGCGACGGTACTGGCCAGGTTCCAGGAGATCCAGGCACAGCAGGAGGAACGCTACATGGGGTTCAGCAATCAACTCACCAACATCTCTACCGCTATGGGGAGCATAGTCCAGGCCCTGAACCGTATAGAAGACACGTTGCGGGACCATGTGGCACCACACAGGGCCCCTGTCACTAGCCCGGACTAGGAACAGCCTACCACCTCCGCCGGCGCTAATGGACAGGAGGCCCCACCACAACGACAGGCCACCAGAACCCCACCTCCTGCTGAAGAACAACCACCCCGCAAGAGGAGCCTGAGATCAAAAAAATAGACAGAGTAGGATGTCAAGACCCCCGCCAGCATGAGATACCCCCTGAAGTCATCCCACTGTCCCACATTGCCACCCTGTCCAACCTTGAACTGCCCCTGCTTCATCCTTCCACAGGCATATGGACAATGCACCTGTGAGACTGAGAACTGGACTCTGCCATGGACATTACTCCACCCCCACCCATCACCGTGTTAATATCATGTACCATTATCTAGCACTACAAATAAATCACTCATTGCACTGAAATCAATCAGGAGTCAGCCTGTATTATTTATAAATGTATAACACATTACAGATCAATTATGTTCGGTTAACTTTGTGTTGAAAACATACCGAGGTCAATAAGCATTAGTCCATGGGCTAACCAACCAGAAGTCACGCAGTGGGTCATACAGCACTGAAAAGGGAAGGGAAAATCAAACATCAGTCTAAAAGAACTGGGGGGAAATAGACAAAGGTGAGATGCAGGAGTCTTCAAGTAAATGTAAAATGGCGTGGGTGATTCTTACCTGTGTGCTACTGAAAATATTGTTGGATAACTCTGTCCCTGTTGTCTGTGTCGTCCTCTGAGTCTTCCTCCTCTTCACTCTCCGCAGGCTCCACAGCTGCTTCAACACCACCATCTGGACCATCCTCCTGCAGGAAAGGCACCTGACGTCGCAATGCCAGATTGTGAAGCATACAGCAGGCCACGATGATCTGGCACACCTTCTTTGGTGAGTACATCAGGGATCCCCCTGTCATATGTAGGCACCTAAACCTGGCCTTCAGGAGGCCAAAGGTCCTTTCTATGATCCTCCTAGTTCGCCCATGGGCCTCATTGTACCGTTCCTCAGCCCTGGTCCGGGGATTCCTCACTGGGGTCAATAGCCAAGGCAGGTTGGGGTAACCAGAGTCACCTATTAGCCACACACGTTGTCCCTGTAGCTGTTCCATCACATAAGGGATGCTGCTATTACGCATCACATACGCGTCATGCACTGAACCAGGGAACTTGGCATTTACATGGGAGATGTACTGGTCAGCCAAACAGACCACCTGGACGTTCATAGAATGAAATTTTTTCCTGTTTCTGTACACCTGCTCATCGTCTTTTGGGGGTACTAAGGCCACATGGGTCCCATCAATGGCACCAATTATGTTGGGAATATGTCCAAGGGCATAAAAATCACCCTTCACAGTGGCCAAATCAACCTCCTCAGGGAATAGAATGTAACTCCGCATGTGTTTCGTCAGAGCAGACAACACTCTAGACAAAACTTTTGAAAACATGGGCTGAGACATTCCAGATGACATGGCCACTGTCGTCTGGAATGAGCCACTTGCAAGAAAATGGAGGACTGACAGAACCTGCACCGGAGGGGGAATTCCTGTGGGTTGGCGGATGGGGGACATCCGGGCTGGCTCCAGCTGGGCACACAGTTCATGTATAGTGGCACGGTCAAGTCGGTATCGTAGTATGATGTGGCGTTCTTCCATTGTCGACAGGTCCACCAGCGGTCGGTACACGCGAGGATTCATCCTTCTCCTCACAAGTCCCAGCGGACGGTGCCTAGGAAGGACAACATGGAGCACAGAGTCAAGCAAATCACAGGTACGTTCACCACAGCTTGCATAGCACACAGTTATCTATGTATTGAAAGGCGTGTATGTGTGGCAATGCAAGGCCTAGGCCTGTGTGACGCAGTACAAATTATGCCATGTGGGCCCTTGAAATGGCGGCTGCCTGACCTGTGAAGTGGGACAATGGGATGTGAGGTCAATGCGCTGGCGTGGCGCACCGTGGCGGTAGGCGGTCGAAGACCGCTATACGAAGCCTCATTGGTTAACATTGAAGCCTATGGGTTTCAGGAGCCAATGAGGATGTGCGCCGGCGGTCGCGGTACGCACCGCCGCGGTACGCACCGCCGCGGGCGTGACCGCCATTTTATAGCTGATTAATCACTCGAGACATGATCATCCACAGGAGAGGACCTATACTGCAAGTGCTGCTGTGACCTCGGTCTGGAAGTGACAATGGCTGCTGCGACTGGGAAAAGGGCCCCTGCCTTCACGTCTGAAGAGTTGGAGAAGCTCGTGGATGGGGTCCTCCCCCAGTATGCGTTACTCTACGGTCCTCCAGACCAACAGGTAAGTACACCGGGTGCGCATGGAATGGGCGATGCCTGTGTGGAGTGGGGTGGATGTAAGTTGGTGGGGTGGGGGGCGAATGAGGAGTGCAACGCACAACAGATGAGAGCATGTGCCATTTGGCAAAGTTGGTGAGGGGGGGCCAATCACATCTAACATGCAGTTCATTGATGAATGTTTCCTTCCCACCCTGTACATGTCAAATAGGTCAGCGCCCATCAGAAAGTCGACATTTGGCGTGCCATCGCCAAGGAAGTCCGGACCCTGGGGGTCCACAACAGACGGGGCACCCACTGCCGCAAGAGGTGGGAGGACATCCGCCGCGGGACCAGGAAGACCGCCGAGTCACTGCTGGGGATGGCCTCCCAACCTAGGAGGGGTGCCAGTCGTACCATGACCCCCCTGATGTCCCGGATCCTGGCGGTGGCCTACCCTGATTTGGATGGGCGCTTGAGGACATCACAGCAGACACAAGGGGGTGAGTATCAGCACATTCTCCTATCTTTCTGCGCAGTGGAGGCGTCTGGGTGGGGGAGGAGGGCTGTGGGTGACATTAGGCCAGGGCGCTTTCTGTAGTGTAGTCCCCTCCCTTAGGCATGGCCCTGTGCTCCCGGCCCCCACCTCTGTAGGGTGACAAGTACAGCTATTGATGGTCCAGCATCACACATGTGCGCGTTTGTTGTCTCTAGACCTGTTGTCCTAGTCAGGAGTACTGAGTAGTGTACCCCGAATGCGCGGCGTAGTGCATGAGGCTCCTCTGTCTGTCCTCTCCGCCAACGGTGTTGACATTGCATGCACTCAACCTGGTCTTCGTTTTTCTCCCCACACCCTTCTTCTTCATCTTCTTGTGCATGTGTGCATTAGCATCATCAGGCGGAGGAGATTTGGCATCGGAGCACGAGGGAGCTGCAAGTCACAAGGCCGGTGGGCCCAGGAACAGACACCGAGGGCACCAGTGATCCGGAGGGCGAGGGGAGCACCACAACGGGGACCGGTGGTGAGACCAGCGACACAGACACGTCCTCGGATGGGTGCTCCCTATCGGTGGCGGCAACATCCGTGCCCCCCGCCTCTACAGGTACAGCCGCCACCCAGCGCACCAGCCCCGCCCTCCCAGCAGCCCCTCAGCCTACGCTCCGTGCCCGCTCGCCCAGGAAGGCGGGCGTCTCCTTCGCCCCAGGCACCTCAGCCCCTGTCACCCCTGCTGCCCTCAGTGCGGAGCTCAGTGACCTCCTGAGGACGCTCATTGTTGGGCAGACTACCCTTTTGAATGCCATCCAGGGGGTAGAAAGGGAGGTGCATCGGAGCAATGCCTACCTGGAGGGCATTCATTCGGGTCAGGCTGCCCATCAACGATCGTTCAATGCTCTGGCCTCAGCACTGACGGCACCCATTGTCCCTGTTTCCAGCCTCCCTCTTCTGACTGCCTCCACCCTGTCTCTGTCTCCTGTTCCTCAGCCTATCCCATCCACACCATCTGACCAGCCTGCACACACCTCAACACCCAAGGGCAGCTCATCCAGACACAAGCACCACAGATCCCACAAACACTCACCCAAGCAACACCCAGATGCAGACATTCCAACAGTCACTACCACCTCTGTGTCCCCCTCCTCCTCGTCTCCCTCCTCCCTCCCTGTGACCTCTACACTCACACCTGCATGCACACCAACATCAGCCAGTGCTTCCATCACCACCACACCCTCCAGTACAGTCCGCACGCGTGCAGTCACCACCCCCACTGCCATTTACACGTCCCCTGTGTCCTCTCCCACTGTGTCTGTCACCCCCTCTTCCAAGACACACAAACGCAGGCAGCCACCCACCCAACAGCCATCCACCTCACGACAGCCTACAGCACCAGCACCTTCACCCAATGACAGCACACCTGACTCTCCTACAACCACATCCTCTTCCTCCACTCCCATCACCACTTCTCCTACCCTTTACCTTGGTCCTAAAAAACTTTTCCTCGCTAATCTTAACCTCTTTCCCTCCGATGACCCACCCCCTCCATCTGCAAAGAGTCCCAAGAGCACCTCAGCCACCACCAGCCCAGCTACGAGTGTCACTGGAGTCCACCCTTTGCCAGCAGTGACACTTCAATCAGCAGCAAGGACACATCCAGCCCCCCCCAGGGAAGAGGACTAGGAAACAAAAGGGCCGCAGTGAGAGGACTGACACGGCTGCCCCCAAGGAGCAAAGTTCGCCCACTTCACCTGCCACAACATCTAGGGGAGGCAAGGGCCCGAGAGCCACATCTAAGGAGCGAAAGGGCAGCAGGGCAGAGAAGTCAGGCAGCAGGAGCGCGGAGCAGGTGGGCCCCACATGCCACGTCCCAGCTGTAAGGGAGGACACCCATGGGCCCAGGACTCCGTCACCGAAGGGTCCAGAAACATCACGGTCGGAGGGGGACTGAGCAGGGAGTCCAGCCCAGGTCTGGCTCCCTTGACTTACTGGATGAGCACCGCTGAACAGGGCCCGCCGTGCAGAAGAGCACCGCTGAACAGGGCCCCGCCGTGAAGATAGGCACCGCTGAACAGGGTCCGCCGTGAAGATAGGCACCGCTGAACAGGGCCCGCAGTGCAGAAGAGCACCGCTGAACAGGGCCCGCCGTGCAGAAGAGCAACGCTGAACAGGGCCCCGCCGTGCAGATAGGCACCGCTGAACAGGGCCCGCCGTGCAGAAGAGCACCGCTGACGAGGGCCCGCCGTGCAGAAGAGCACCGCCAAACAGGGCCCCGCCGTGAAGATAGGCACCGCTGAACAGGGCCCGCCGTGAAGATAGGCACCGCTGAACAGGGCCCGCCGTGCAGAAGAGCACCGCTGAACAGGGCTCCGCCGTGAAGATAGGCACCGCTGAACAGGGCCCGCCGTGCAGAAGAGCACCGCTGAACAGGGCCCGCCGTGCAGAAGAGCACCGCCGAACAGGGCCCCGCCGTGAAGATAGGCACCGCTGAACAGGGCCCGCCGTGCAGAAGAGCACCGCTGAACAGGGCCCCGCCGTCTCAAGCACCGCTCCGCTGGGCCCCGCCATCTCAAGCACCGCTCCGCTGGGCCCCGCCATCTCAAGCACCGCTCCGCTGGGCCCTTCCTGTCAAGCACCGCTCCGCTGGGCACCGCCGTCTCAAGCACCGCTCCGCTGGGCCCTTCCTGTCAAGCACCGCTCCGCTGGGCCCCGCCATCTCAAGCACCGCTCCGCTGGGCCCTTCCTGTCAAGCACCGCTCCGCTGGGCCCTTCCTGTCAAGCACCGCTCCGCTGGGCCCCGCCGTCTCAAGCACCGCTCCGCTGGGCCCTTCCTGTCAAGCACTGCTCCGCTGGGCACCGCCGTCTCAAGCACCGCTCCGCTGGGCCCCGCCGTCTCAAGCACCGCTCCGCTGGGCCCTTCCTGTCAAGCACCGCTCCGCAGGGCCCTGCCGTCTCAAGCACCGCTCCGCTGGGCCCCGCCATCTCAAGCACCGCTCCGCTGGGCCCTTCCTGTCAAGCACCGCTCCGCTGGGCACCGCCGTCTCAAGCACCGCTCCGCTGGGCCCCGCCATCTCAAGCACCGCTCCGCTGGGCCCTTCCTGTCAAGCACCGCTCTGCTGGGCACCGCCGTCTCAAGCACCGCTCCGCTGGGCCCTTCCTGTCAAGCACCGCTCCGCTGGGCCCCGCCATCTCAAGCACCGCTCCGCTGGGCCCTTCCTGTCAAGCACCGCTCCGCTGGGCCCTTCCTGTCAAGCACCGCTCCGCTGGGCCCCGCCGTCTCAAGCATCGCTCCGCTGGGCCCTTCCTGTCAAACACCGCTCCGCTGGGCACCGCCGTCTCAAGCACCGCTCCGCTGGGCCCCGCCGTCTCAAGCACCGCTCCGCTGGGCCCTTCCTGTCAAGCACCGCTCCTCTGGGCCCGCCGTCTCAAGCACCGCTCCGCTGGGCCCCGCCATCTCAAGCACCGCTCCGCTGGGCCCTTCCTGTCAAGCACCGCTCCGCTGGGCCCCGCCATCTCAAGCACCGCTCCGCTGGGCCCTTCCTGTCAAGCACCGCTCCGCTGGGCACCGACGTCTCAAGCACCGCTCTGCTGGGCCCCGCCGTCTCAAGCACCGTTCCGCTGGGCCCTTCCTGTCAAGCACCGCTCCGCTGGGCACCGCCGTCTCAAGCACCGCTCCGCTGGGCCCTTCCTGTCAAGCACCGCTACGCTGGGCCCCGCCATCTCAAGTACCGCTCCGCTGGGCCCTTCCTGTCAAGCACCGCTCCGCTGGGCACCGCCGTCTCAAGCACCGCTCCGCTGGGCCCTTCCTGTCAAGCACCGCTACGCTGGGCCCCGCCATCTCAAGTACCGCTCCGCTGGGCCCTTCCTGTCAAGCACCGCTCCGCTGGGCACCGCCGTCTCAAGCACCGCTCCGCTGGGCACCGCCGTCTCAAGCACCGCTCCGCTGGGCCCTTCCTGTCAAGCAATGTTAACGGTTCACTGTGCCCACCATGCCTCCTCCTTGATCAGTGGAGACTGTAATCCACCTGATGGACTGTGGCTTTGCACTCCCCAGGATGGCACAGTGGGCAAGCCACCCACTGTAGAGACTTGTGAGACTGTGGCTTTGCACTCCCCAGGATGGCAGAGTGGGCAATCCACCCACTGTAGAGACTTGTGAGACTGTGGCTTTGCACTCCCCAGGATGGCACAGTGGGCAGCCCACCCAGTGTAGAGACTTGTGAGACTGTGGCTTTGCACTCCCCAGGATGGCACAGTGGGCAGCCCACCCAGTGTAGAGACTTGTGAGACTGTGGCTTTGCACTCCCCAGGATGGCACAGTGGGCAATCCACCCACTGTAGAGACTTGTGAGACTGTGGCTTTGCACTCCCCAGGATGGCACAGTGGGCAGCCCACCCACTGTAGAGACTTGTGAGACTGTGGCTTTGCACTCCCCAGGATGGCACAGTGGGCAGCCCACCCACTGTAGAGACTTGTGAGACTGTGGCTTTGCACTCCCCAGGATGGCACAGTGGGCATGGTGGCCCCTTCGTGGATCTGGCGTCGTGGACTCATGTGGCTGTGGTGCCCCCCCTTCCCTTCCCCCTGAGGTGCCTGTAGTTTTTTCATCAGATGCCCCTGCAGTGTTCTCTCCAAAGGACTCAGGTCTCCTGTGTGGGCTTTGCCCTTGTGTTGTTACACTTTGGCCCACGGACACTTCGATTTACTTTTGATGTACGGAACTAATTGCCTCGGTTATCCATTGCAGTGTATATAGTATTATTTTGGTATGAATATTTTGCATAGTTGACCTATATTTGTCAGAGCCTATTTATTACATAAATTTTTCTTCACATTTAATTATGTCTTTGCATTTTTCAGGGGGGTTTGGGTGGTGTCACTGTGACTTGTTGCTCTGCATTGGTGTGTACATAGTTTGGGGGGGTGGGGGTCGCATATGTGTGTGCCCGTAACCTTTCCTCCTCCCCCCTCCCGTGTGTCGTAGGTGCAGTACTCACCGTTGTCGTCTGCGCCGGCGTTCGTACTCGTGGTAGATGAGCAGGTAGACGAGAGCAGGTAGGATGTTTAATTCGGGTTCCATGCTGTCCTCCGTACTCGTGGAGTGTGTTTCGGTGAGCGTTTTCCCGTTCGTGGTCTGTTTCCGCCGTGTTTTTATCGGCGGTGCTCCCGCCCCGGAAGAGGTGGCGGATTGGTGAGTTATGATAGTGTGGGCGTTACATTGTCTGCCGCCTTCCTGTTGGCGGTGACCGCCGCGCTGTTTGTCTGTACCGCCGTGGCGGTCGGAGTGTTAATGTGGCGGTCTCTGTTGGCGGTTCCCGCCAGGGTCAGAATTCCATTTTTTGGACCGCCGGCCTGTTGGCGGGTTGGCCGCCGCTTTATCACCGACCGCCAGGGTTAGAATGACCCCCTTTGTTTTTATTGTGGTTCCCATCTTTCTCTTGGGGGGGGCTTTTTGTTAGCTTTCTTCTTATCTCCCACACCAGTGGTAGTTTTTGGTTGCCCTTGTTTTGACTCAGTGGTCTGCCTTCCTCCCCAACTCTAAAGGATAAGGTGGACCTAGGTCTACCAAGAAATGATGCAGTTTCTCATTGTAACAATTACTGAAAAGATGCTCTTTCACAATCAAATTGTAAAGCTCCTCAAAATCTTGTACCTTGTTACTTTCTAACCAGCCACCCATCATTTCTACAGAAAAATCCACAATTTCTACCCAGGACTGACTCTGTTTTACGAGTCTCACTGAAGGTTATTCTGTATTCTTCAGTGGTGAGACCAAAGCTCTCAATCAGGGTAGCCTTCATGAGGTCATTCAATGTCAGGAGTCTATCCCTGCATTTACCTGAGAACAGTTCCCAAGTTAGAGAGCCCCAATGTTTCCTATCTACTTCTCTGGGTATGCAGGCTCTCCCATGGGCAGAAAACCACTTGATGATATCATCACTGTAAGAAATGGAGTCTCTAGTTGGCAGTCGGTTTACACCCTGCCAAAATAGGGACCCTCACTCTAGTCAGGGTAAAGCAGTAACACTCCTAAGATAACCCCTGCTCACCTCTTAGGAGCTTGGCACAAGCAGTCAGGCTTATCTCAGAGGCAATGTGCAAAGTATTTGTACACACACCGTAACGCAGTGAAAACACTACAAAAGTACTCCACACCAGTTTAAGGAAATAGCTAATATTTACCTAAGTAAAACAAGACCAAATGACAAAAATCCAACATACACAAGAAAAGATATACATTTTCAAAGTAAAATGAGTCTTAATCCATGGGAATCAATAGATGTGTTGTTTTAGTTCCTGTTATGCGTCAAAAATAAAACCACAGGAGAGGTGATGCATCAGAAAAGCAAGCGATGCGTTGATTCCTTATTTGCAAGTGATGCCTTCCACTGATTCTCTCCCCACCGGGTAGGCTATGCGTCGATTCTTTACCCCACAGGAGAATGATGAGCCGATTTACAGACATGCAGACTCAGGTCCTTGCTGCTATGTTGAAGACTTGGTATCCTGGGTCGATGCATGGAAAATTTCGATGCCCTGTGTAAATGGTCCACCTTGAGAATAGGTGTTGCGTCAATTCTCCTGACACAAGGCAGGTGCTGCATTGAATTTCGGGCAGCGAGTCAGATGCTGCATCAATTTTTCAGCTGTGTGTGAATATTTGCCCGCAGGTTACCAGCTTCCTCTTCTAAGGGCCCAGGGACTGGATTTGGCATCACTTAGCAAGTCAGGACTCTCCGCAGAAGAGCTCAGGCACTGGCAGATGAAGTCTTTGATGTTCCTGATACTTCACAACAGGAGGCAAGCTCAGTTCAAGCTGTTGGAGAACCTTAGAAAGCAGGATGTGGAAATCAAAGTCCAGTTCTTTCACTCCCAGGGCAGAAGTAGCAGCAGCAGGCTACCACAGCAAAGCAACAGGCAGAGTGGCAGGTCCTCCTCAAGCATCCAGCTCTTCTCCCTGGCAGAATATCCTCAGTCCAGAAGTAATCTGAAGTTGTGGGGTCAGCAGTCCTATTTTTATACTCAATTCTGTTGTTGAAGCAGACAAACTTCAAAGGAAAGTCTTTGTAGTGCACAAGACCTTGCCTCTCCCTTTCCTGGTCCCAGACTGTATTGTGTAAGGACAGGCACAGCCCTATTTAGGTGTAAGTGTCAGCTCCTCCCTCCACTTTAGCCCAGGAAGACCCATCAGGATACACAGGATACACCTCAGCTTCCTTTGTGCTACTGTCGAATGTGAATTCACAAACAGACTAATTGTCAGTCTGGCCCAGACGTCTATTCAGTAGCCAGGCACAAGCAAAGAATGGTTAAGCAAGAAATGCCTACTTTCTAAAAGCAGCATTTTCAAATTTACAATCTAAAACCCAACTTCACAAAAATATGTATTTTTAAATTGTGAGTTCAGAGACCCCAAACTCCAATCTCTATCTGCTCCCAATGGGAAACTACACTTACAAGATATTTCAAGGCAATCCCCATGTTAACCTATGGGAAAGAAAGGCCTTTCAAATAGTGAAAAAAGGATTTGGCACTATTTCACTATCAGGACATGTGAAACACACATGTACATCTCCTACCTTTTAAGTACACTGCACCCTACCCAGAGGGATGCCTTGAGCCTACAGGGTGCACTTTCCAGGTCAAATCCACAGTTTAAAACTGCCCACACAGATACTGCAGTGGCAGGTCTGAGACATGTTTACAGGACTACTCATGTGGGTGACCCACTAGTAACATTTGGTTTACAGGCCCTGGGCCCCTCTAGTGCACTTTAGTAGGGACTAGTAAATCAAATATGCCAATCATGGAAAAAACAGTCACTAACCCAATTTAGACAGAGAGCACTTGCACCTTAGCACTGGTCAGCACTGGTTAAGTCCCAGAGTCCTAAATCCAGCAAAACCTAAGTTCAGCACAGGATCATAACAGGAGGTCAGAAGCCAAAGAGACATGGGAATCCACGCCAAGAGCTGACAGGACTAACAATCACCTTCTGTATGAGGGGGGACTGTTCCCTTGGGGAGTTTTAGTTTAAAAGATTTCTCTTTCTCCCAGGTTATCTGTATGCTGCCACCAGAGATGGCTTCTAGGCCAAACTCCATACTTTTAACTTCTACTTCCAAAAGTTGAGATTCTAAAGCAAGCCTTTTGGTCAACCTTGCCAGAGCCAAATACTCCTCATTCAATTAGGCTTAAGACAATTTTTAGAGGTATTTGTGTGATTACTAAGAGCCTGTTTACGAGTTTGGCTGTCGGACCACCAGACCGTCATAGGCCACCATGTTAGCGGTCTTACAGCCTACTGTATTACTAGTTGCAAAAGCCAGCCAAAAATGCCAGACTGCTAGTACTGTTGAGGACAGGAAATAGGCTGTCCGACCAACATCAAAGACAGTCCGTCAACCAACCACCGACAGTATTACAAGTCAAAAGTCGCACTTGCGGTCAGTCATGACAGTCCACCAATGACAGTCCAAACCACGGTGGTTTGTGCCCACCAAAGTAATACACATTACCATATTGGATATAGTTAAAAACAACACATCTGCACACATTGCCACATTCAACACACCCACAAAGCAGACTATAAAACACAGCCTTTCACACACCACAATCCTTTGCATCTCCAATGCCAAACACAGAAGCCAGAGCGCATTAAAAAAAAAAAAACTTTAGATTAGGCACCCCTCCAACTTCCCCTAGCACATATCCCACACCCTCAACATACTTCTATTTCCAATCACAACCATTTGCATTCCCCAAATCCATAAAAAAAAGTATCACCTGTTAATTTGTTCTTTATTTTACATTACTACCATGTCACCCCAGAAAAATCCCTGCTTAACTGAAGATGAGTTAAGAGTCATGGTGGATGAAGTCATAGGAGTAGAGCCCGATTTATTTGGAGCCCAAGTCCAAAACACTACTATCACTAGAATAAAAGAAATGTGGCAGAGGATAGTCGACAGAGGTGTAGGCCCCACCCCTCACACAAGGAATTACATCAGGAAGAGGTGGAACGACCTTCGGGGGAAGGTCCGTTCCATGTCATCCAGCCACCACCTGCAGGTCCAGAAGACTGGTGGTGCCTGCCCCCCTTACAACTTACCTCTTGGGAGGCTAAGGTCTTGGCCATCCTGATCCTGAAGGGCTTGACAGGAATACCTGGTGGAGTGGAGTCTGGTAAGTCACAACACAAAAATATCTCACCAAAATGCATTGTCATGCATGCTCACTGCTCACCTTTTACCACCTTTATTGTCATTCACCAGCCTAGTGTCCACCTGTCCATAGACCCCGGTCTAGCACCTCACATATGAAATAAACTTATCTGGGGGAACAACATATGTGTATAGTGTGTGTAGTACAGGGATTGACAGCACTACAATTCCCAGCAGACACTGTTCTTTAATCACAATAGCAATGAGGGACATGTCAGGCAGGCCTAGATTGTGTAACTACTTTGTGTGTATCTATGCCTTTGATGTGGAATCAAGTGGAAAAGTGCACTGCACTTGTGTAATGGTTAAGGATGTTGCCCTGTCCGTTGACATGCATCATGGAATGACTTGCAATGATGTTGACATGACGTGTTTGGGTACAGTCATTCATCCACAGACAGACACCAGGGTTGCCATGTACAAGATGTGGATAGTGTTGTTACTTCTCATTGGGAAACAGGTTGAGGGCCTTCAATTAGTCCTTGAAAGTTCTGTGTCTCTCCAACATGCAAAGGCCATATGGCTTCTACAGAAACACTCAGAGGATGTCATTGTAAAGGGTGTCAGAAATTAGCGCTGACTATCTTGGGGAATGCTGATTTATTGTTTTCTGTATTCTAGAGACATCTCTCCCTGACATTTTGAACCTGACCTCAACAGAGTTTCTTTTTATGCCTCATGTGTGAACTATCTGAGTGACATAGATACTATCTCCTTGACTCTGTTGGGACAGATGTCACTTGGTGAAGTGTACATTGTTGATATGTTTCCAGTGTGACATAAGTATTTCCATTTCACCTACTGTGAGCAACATTGCAGGACGTCAGGGCATCATTTCTCATTGTTGGTTCATTACATGTCTGCCAGGGAGATGTGTGCAGGACCATGTGTTGGATATGTGGGAATGAACTTTACAATTGTATACTATTCTTTGCCATTAGTTAAGTGAGGTCTGCTGCATGTGGGACAGCTTTGAGGATGAAGAGGTCTCCTAGTTGTTATATGGTTATTGTGGTTTCAATACTTCAGCCATGCAATTGTAATTGTCTGATATCCTGATTTTCCTGTGGGCTACTTTAGGAAATCCACATAGCATGTGGACATGTATGTGCCACTTATGTGCAAGTTGTGGCTGGGGCCTACTTGACATTATGGTATTGTTTGTCAATAGGAGTTGTAGGTCAAGTGTTATCATGGACATGTGATGACCCAATTCCACTTTGTCCTTGCAGCATCAGCACCAGCAAGCAGAGTCAGGGCTGAACCAAGTGGGGAAGCATCCGGCCACTGGACCTCGGGTGAAGATACCACCAAAACAGAGGAACCCACTGGCCTGAAGGAGGAGGGGAGTGCCATGGGGGAGAACGGATCTGTACCCTCATCATCTTCAGATTCCTCCTCCAGTGGGCACTCCCTAGTTGTGGCAGACCTATTGGGACAACCCCCAGTACCATCTTTGTCCACCACCCCTCGTTCTATCATTGCCCTTCCGGTTGCTCCTTACCCTGTTGGCCGTGCCTGCTCACCTAAGAGGTTGGGCGTCTCCTTCGCTGCAGGCACCTCTTCCCCAGCCCCTGTTTCCCTTGCTGTCCTCAGTGAGGAGGCTATTGACCTCCTAAGGAGTATCTCTGTGGGTCAGTCACCCATTGTGAAAGCCAGCCAGGGACTGGCAATTCAGCTCCTACCGATGAATGCATTCCTGGAAGGCATTAATGGTGCAATGACTGGCTTACAGATATCTTTTCAGGCTCTTGCCTCCTCACTGCTGGCAGCCAGTTACCCCCACCTTCTGTCACCCCTGCACCTCCCTATTTCGAATCCAATCCCTCCCTCCCCTTACCTACCCAAGGTACACAGACAGATTCACAGACATCCACCTCAAAAACCCAAAGGTAACTCACACAAACTCAAGCACCACAAAACACACTGGCACACACAACAACATCCACCTACAGACACAACAACAGTCTCTACTTCCCTGGACACTCCCACAACCCCCAGCATCACAGACATTACATCAAGCATACCGACAGGCACAACAGCAACACTCACAGGCACACCCAGTACATCCATCAAACCTGCAGACACCACCCCAGCAGACCTGCAGACGTCCACCACAAGCACCACACCTGCAGACAGCAGTCTACAAACACACGTACATCCACCACATCCAGCCAACCCAGAGCCACCACCCCAACAGACACACACACATCTGTCACGCCCACATCCCCCAGCACCTCCACTTCATGTCCTCCCAAGAAACACAAACACCCACACTCACCAACCAAACAGACAGCCACTACACACAAGCATAACTCCTATGACATCCACATCTACACAGCCTACAACCATTCCCTCAACCTCCAAATCCCGTCCCATTCTGATGACCATCCCCGTGTGTCCAAAAAAGCTTTTTTGTCTAACCTTGACCTTTGTCTTGATCCCCCCATCCGAGAACCAGATAGACCCCACCTAGCTCCCTTGCTGTCTCTTTTACGTCCAAAGCCTCTCCGCCCCCCCTGCAAATAGCCATACCTCTACGTCTGAAGAAGAAGCCCGCCCCTCTCAAGAAGATGATGAACCCCTCTCAAGCCCAAACCCCACCTCCGAAATCCGATCTTCCACTCTCTTAACCCAGATAATCCCTGAGGTGCTTGCCTGCCCCCTTCCTGTGGAGACTTCCTGACAGTTAGGATTCAAGTTTTGGCACAATACTGTGCTACCTTTAGGACCAAATATATGGATTGGCCATTTTTATTATTAATACATCCCAAACAGTTGTCTACGTTGGGGATACATTTGTCCTGCAATTCCTTTTCTACCTCAATGTTGTTCCTGATTGACATATGTTGTATACCTCCAGTTGTGTGTATTTGAGCCTGCTTGCTGCTCCATGTGCTGTTGTTTGCAGTATGTGAGTTTGTGGGCAGTGCTGCTGTCCCCCAAGACAAGGGTGTATGTTGTGTGTATGGGTATGTGCGTATAAATGCAATGGCGATGTAATGGCATTGTGTAGACTTATTCCCCTGATAAGGCTTATGTATTCATGTTATGTGTGTCAGATGGAGTTTAGCAGACATGGAGTGTGTTAAATTGTGTTAGCTGTGTTTGCATTTGCCTGTGCATGTGTCCATTTAGGTGTGTGTCCCTTGCAACTAGTTCCAGTGGAGGTATGCCCCATGTAGTATGTGTTCTGTTGACTTGTTCTTTCCCATTGTGCAGATGTGCATGACGTTTGGGTTTAGTATTGTTTGTCCCTGAGACCCATGTAAGGCCATTTCCTGTGCACATGTTGCTTGAGGGGCCTGTTGAAAGTGATATATGCCCCAGTGCAGTCTGCTTCCCTGGGTGTCCCAGATGACCCCCCCTCCCAATTGTGCAGGTATAGATGGCGTGTTGTTCTTTGTCTTTTTGTCTCTCTGTGTGTTGTGCATGCCATTGTGCTTCCATTGTGTTGTGTGTGTCCATTGCAGGGCTGTTTGATGGTGGTGGTGTTTGTGTTGCATGCCACATCGATACATATGTGTGTTGTATGTGAGGACGTTCCCTGGCCAGTAGTGAATGTAAGTGTTTGATTTGCATTTGTATATATGCTGTAGGTGTGTTGTTGTTGCTTTGTATGACAATGTTGTGTAGCCTTCAGCCTCCCTATGCCTGAGCTGTGTGGCCGTGTGTATTTGTGTAGTGTTGTAGGGCAGTGTAAGTTTGCTTTCCAAAGGGGGTGTATTTTGACTGTGTGTGTGTCCGTGTTAATGTATGTTTGTGAGTGTGTCTAGGTTGAGACACATCAGCCTGCTGCCCGTGGAGTGCCACTCCTATGATGTGTAAGCTGGTGCTACAGACAGTTTGTAAGGTTAATGATACAGGTAGGTTTGTGTGTGTGTGTACTTACAGTTGTTGGAGTCCATGGAGTTGTTGATTTTGTTGTCTTTTGATGATGACCATCAGCAGCAGCATTACATTTGTGAATGGCTCCATGGCGGCATCAGATGTTTGGGGCTTCCTGCAGGTGAGTGTCTCCCTTTATAGTGTAAGTTTCTGCCAGTTTGCACATGGCGGTTGGATCGACACGGTCCCATTGGCAGTGTGCAACTTTGTAATTGGTCCAGGGGCAACATGGACTCCGCCAGCCTGTTTGTGCTTCCTCGTGACCCTAGCGGTCTGTGCTGCCCGGAAGTGCCAGTGAAGCGCTGGTGAGCTTTTGTTGGTACAACTGCCAAACTCATAATATGGGGTCTGACCACCAGACCGACAGTGGTCAGACCACCCCCACCACCGCCATGGCGGTCCGCGTACTGCCAAACTCGTAGCCAGGCCCTCAGTGACAGAGTGGTATCAGCAAATGCAAAGTCTTAGATCACACTGCTGATCCACCAAATGTAGGAGGCTTGCTTTCTATATAGTGTAAGAAAATGATGTGCACTGTGAAATGAGTCCCAGCAACCCCATTTGGGTATCCAGAGGTAGAAAGCAGACTACCTAATGCTCTGTTTTCGTGGTAGCGTGGGCGAGCAGTTAGGCTAATCCAGGAGATGTGCTAAGCATCTGATGTACTCATAATATCAATAAATGTGGACATACACTTGAAAGAATAACTCAAGGCATTTTAAAAAAATACTTCAGATTTGTATAAGATTTTTAAGATCAAGATTATCAACATAGGTTAAGTACTTATTTTCTGATTATTTTTCAAAGTCTAGAATATGTTCCGTTTTTGTGCACAATTATGCACAATGGGAATCAGTGGGAAAACATTGAACAATGCATATGAAATAAGGCAATGCTCTCACAAGTATCACCTTCTAATTTTAGGTCAAGGTCATCGGAGTGTCGGGCAGTAGCTGGCGCCCAAAGGAGAAGGGGACAACTTGGAAACACACTGCAAAGATGGACTTAAAGTTAAGTCTGCTGGGACCCCTAGGAAGGTAGAGGTTACAAGGGGTTAGGGACCCCGAGAGAATAGCTAGTTAGTCGATGCAAGACCCAGAGAGGCCGGGTGCAGCGCAGATAGGTCAGCCAGGAGTCATGCATCTTGGAGTCCTTGGAGTCCGGAGCAGGTGACTTTGAGGGTGTATTGCAGGTCAGAAGGGCCACTCTGGACAGTGGTTCTCAGCTGTCCTGAAAGCCCTTGACTGGTGCTTGCTTTTGAGCTTTTGGGAGCCCGGAGTAGACTTTGCTTCTGGGTGTCTGACTTTGGGGGTCCGGTAACCCTGGTAGTGGTACGCCACAGCCCTAGAGAGTGTTGCAGTGCCATCAAGCTGTGCACGGTGGCGGGTCTTGTCCTTATGGGCTGTTGTTCAGAATTTGGCTGGGCTGCTGGATCATTGGTCAGCAGCTGGTCACTTTACCGGACTTTGCGGGTTCCTTGCCTGCAGAATGCAGAAGAGCGAACCCTTCACTCTGAGAGATATTCTTTGCAATTTTCAAAAGTCTGGAGGTGCTCTGAGGTTTTGTAGAGTCCTTCAGGTTTCCAGTTGACACCTCAAAGGCAATGGTTGAGTCCTTGAAGCAGCAGGCAGGGTTTGGCACCTTTTTCTTTGTGCAGCAGGACTTCAGTTCTCATGCCTTGGGTCTTCTTTGTCCTGATCTTCTTTGTGTCCATCGAATCTGAGGTTGTCATCTAGGGATACCTCATTTAGGGGGCACTACGGGTAGTACTTGGTAGTGGCCAATGGGCCACCTACCTTGGGTGGCTGTGGGAAGGGGTCACATCCCTAACCCTGATTGGCTAGGTTTACTACCATCCATGATGGAGGAAAATGAAATGGAGTGGTCACCTCGCCTGCCACACCTGAGGGGTGGTGCAGGCTGGGGATGGCCACTCCTCCAACCTTGCTCGGTTTCACTCTGGTTTTCCCATCTAAAAAGGGGGAAAATCAATTGGGTGGCCGTCTGCTGCTAGCAGCAGAGGCTGGGTCAGGTTTCAAAGGCGGCAAAGCTTTTGAAGCTTACCACTGGTGCAGGGTGCCTGACTGGGGGGAGGAAGTGTAACACCTCCACCCAGGAAAAGCTTTGTGTTCTTGCTCCTCAGAATACAAGCTCTCACCCCAGGAGTCCAGAATCTTGGCAGGCTGGTTAGGACCAGTCCGCAACCATGCCAAGGCTGTTAGGGTTTGCAGAGGGCACCTCTGAGGTGCCCTCTGGGTACATTTTATTATCAAAACTAACACTGGCATCAGTGTGGGTTTATTATTCTGAGTTGTTTGATACCAAATAACCCAGGATTCAGAGGCCATAATGTTGCTGGGGAACTCGTAATGACCAGTGTCCAGCACATTCATTTGCTATGGCTTCCCTGTACACTTACTATGTCTAAGAGTTATCAAAGACAGAGTAGGGGCATTTTTGCTCATGCTATGCCCTCACATGCATTATAGTGCACCCTGCCTTAGGGCTGTAAGGCCTGCCAGAGGGGTGATTTACCTATATTGCAAGCAGTGTTAGTGGACATGGCATTCTTGGTGAGTGGCAGGTCAAGTTTGCAACTTTGGATACATCTTGTCATGTACTTGCCATGGCAGGCTGCATGAGACTGGTGTGGGGCTTCTCAGGGTGGCCCAATCGGTGCTGCAGCTCTGAGAGGCACTCTTCAGTACCCATGGCCTAGGTACCAGTGGTACCATTTACTAGGGACTTTCAAAGGTGGCCTATGTGCCAAACATAGTACAGTTTTGTGAAAAGAGATCTGTCCATGGGAACCTATTTAGCAGGGGCCCAGGACACTTACAGTTTGAAACCACATCACTTTCCAGGCAGAAAGTGGGGGGCACACCATGTCAAAAGAGGACCTTTCTCATTGGGGACCAGTCTGAATTTGATTAGAATCCAGATTTGATCTAATTGCCATGTCTTAGTTTTAACTGATGTCAACACCAGGACAGTGCGCGCTCTACGGGCATCTAGAATGCAAAAACCCAATACTTGCAAGATAAAGTAATTTATGCATTGTGATGATATGTTATTGTTTAACCTTTTGCATTGCAGAATTCCATCCAAAAGATTCTTTTTTATGGTGCTTATAAATACTGTACATTTACAATGTATTGCTGCAGACATTCAGAGTGTGTTAGGGTGTGGTCCCTTTCCAGGGCCTTCTGGAGACTTTCCCTGCAACATGCCTGGGTGTGGTTCTAGGCTGGGCCAAGCCTCTATAAAAGAGAGTCAGCCCAACTTCCAGTGCTCACTATTCAGAGGTCCCGGTGCAGAGCAGCAGCTTCTTCCTGAACTCCTGTCCCGGCGGCCTATTTGGATTTTCCAGTCTTCTGCACTCATCTCTCATTGGTGATCACTGTTTCCAGGCGGTAAGACGGTGTTTGGACATTTCCCAACACCGTAATTGAGAATCTTCATATTCTTGCTTTTAATTCTTAAATGAATAACAGATTACTTGTGAGCTGCCATTTTTTTACATTTGTATAGTGGTTTGCAAATAGGGAGGACGCGCAATTTATTCCATAAAGATTTGACTTCGTTATTACATTATTGTTCATTGCGCGCTGATATTTCTTGACATTTACATGATGTTTTACGAGTTGGCAAGACGTGCAACTCGTTTCATGAGCATTTAACTTTGTTGTTCATTGCGCGCTATCTTTTCTTGACATTTACATGGTGGCATTCGAATCGGCGAAACGCGCGATTCACTTCTCGTGTGTAATTCATGCTGTTCATTGTGCGCTATCATTTTCTGGCATTTACATGGTGGCATTCGAATCGGCAACACGCGCGATTCTTTCCTTGAGTGTTTTTTCATGTTGTTCATTGTGTGTTAATATTTCTTGGCATTTGTATGGTGGCATTTGAATCGACAAGGCGCGCGATTCTTTCCCTGAGTGCTTTTCATGTTGTTCGTTGTGTGCTACTATTTCTTGGCATTTGTATGGTGGCATTTGAATCGGCAAGACGCGCAATTCTTTCCTCGTGTATAAATAATGTAAGTTACTGTGCGCTACCATTCTAAGACATTTTCTTGGTATCATTTCAAGTTGACACGTCGCGTGATTTATTCCTTGAATCTACGTTGTGTGATTTCATGGTGCACAAACCTTTATGGTGTTTAATACTCATATAAAAATCTGCAATGTGCGCAATTTACTTCCAACTGTTTTTTCTGAGATGAACACAACAATACCAGAATTTTAGATGTAATGCTGTGTGTTCCTATTATGTATTAATAAAAGGAGATTCATATGGTTGTTTAGAAATTGCTCAGAGTGTTTCCTGATTCTCATGCTAAAGAAAGTACTTGAATCTGAAAGTCCTATTTAACTTTTCCTGTTTCCTCCTCAGGTATTCGGTCATCTAAAGCCTAGTCAGTTTTAGGATTATTCCAGGGTTGTTTATGTTTTTTCGGAAAAGACGAAGCTTAGAGTTGTAGCATGGTACTGATTTCATGAGATGTAATTTTGATGTTGTGTTTTAACCTTTTGCTTCCTACAGGTCTCCTTCCCAGCTGTTCCCGTCCTAATCCCCTTCTCCCCACTTGGACTCTCTTAGACTCTGTGATAAATCTAATCAGAGTATTGGAGCTGTCTTGTGGTGGAAGTGTTGGGAACGTGCACGGACCCCGAGGATCTGGTGACTCTGACAACTGACCACAGATTCAGACTCCAGTGACTTTCAATATAGACGTTTTTCCAAACTTTGCTACTTTATTAGCTAATGTTCTTTGTATTAAATTTATTTAACTTTACTTAATATTATGGTTGATTAAATGTAATAGAGTTACTTGGTTGTGAGTGAATCTCTCAATTGTAAGGTTGCTACATTGTCTTAAAACTACAGCCCGTAAAACTATTCTTGTAAGGGTCAAGAAACATTTGTATATCAAATCTCAAACCAAGTCACTAACGGACTGGAAACATTAGGCAATCAATCAATCAATCAGTACTTCTATAACGCGGCTTCTCACCTGTGGGGTCTCAAGGCGCTGTTTGCGGGCGTGCTGCTCAATCGAATAGCCAGGTCCTGAGGTCCTTCCTAAGCTGCTTCGGTGATGCGGTCTGTCTGAGTTTGAGAAGTAGCGTGTTCCATGTCCGGGCTGCGAGGTAGGTGAAGGATCTTTCTCTTTCTGTACTTTTTTGGATCTTGGGAATGGCTGGGAGGGCAAGCTGGGAAGAACAGAGTTGTCTGTTGGTGCGTAGAAGGTGAGACGGTGGATGAGGTCGGTCGGTCCTATGTTGTGTAGTGCCTTGTAGGTGTGTATCAGCAGATTATAGGTGATGCGCTTGTTGACTGGGAGCCAGTGAAGGTCTTTGGGATGGGAGGAGAAGTGGCTGTGTCAGGGGATGTCCAAGATAAGCATGGCTGCTGCATCCTGGATTCTTTGTAGTCTTGATTGCAGTTTCTTAGTGATGCCAGCAGAGAGTGTGTTGCCGTAGTCCAGTTTGCTACTGACAATGGCGTGGGTGACTGTCCTCCTCTTGTCTGTGGGGATCCACTTGAAGATCTTTCGAAGAAGTGGAAGGGTGTGCAAGCATGACAACGAGACGGTATTTACTAAGCAGGTCATGAACAGAGAGGAGTCCCGGATGATGACCAGATTGCGTAAGTGGTCGGTGGGAGCAGAGACGTTTCCCAATGCACTAGGCCAACATGAGTCGTTCCAGCTGGAGGGGGTGGAGCCGATTACGAGGATTTCTGTCTTGTCTGAGTTGAGTTTGAGGAAGCTGGCTACCATCCAGGCAGCAACTGCTCTCATGCCTTTGTGGAAATTTCTCTTGCCCTTTGCTGGGTCGTCGGTTAGGGAGAGGATCAGTTGGGGATCATCGGCGTAGGAGACCATGTTTAGGACATGTTGTTTGATGATTTTGGTGAGCGGGGCCATGTAAATGTTGAAGAGTTGAAGAGGCTGAGTGAGGATCCTTGGGGTACTCAGCAGCATGTTTCTTTGGGTTCCGATGTGAACAGTGGTAGTCTGACACTCTGTGTTCTTCCGGTGAGGAAGAATCTGATCCATTCCAGTGCTTCTTTGCGGATGCCGGCGTCGTGGAGTATGTTGCAGAGGGTGGAGTGGGAGACGGTGTCAAATGCGGTGGGAACGTCAGGGAGGATGAGTGCGACCCTGTCGCCAGGGTCTAGTATGGTGCTTCCAAGCACAAGTTTTAAAAAATAGTCTACTTTTTTACTTTTTTCTCGTTCACCCAGTTTTTCTGTTAGCTTCATTGACCCATCATATTCAGATCATCTTTTAATACTACGCAGAACATGTAAACCCTGAGCAAGGAGGAGAAAGGGAATACATGAAGGGCAGCTTCTCCACAGAAACAGGAGCTCTGACCTAGTACTAATGTCTATCAGCAGTGCTGGCAGCAGTATTGCACACTCTCACCCAAAACGTCCTTACCCCTCCTCTCTCCCAAAGCTCCTTCACATCATCCTTGATTACTAGACCCCAGAGAAACAGCTCAATAATGATTGCCTGGTTTCAGCACTGTTCCCCATGATTTGTGGTCACTGTGTCTAACCACTATCCAGGCCTCTCTCTTTTCCTGGATGAGTGATGCACCAGCATGTAGAGGTGACACCTGTGACCTGATGGTGGGAAGCACAAACATTTCACTACTGCTTGCTATTAGGTCAGCTTCAAATGTTCAACACCTCTGACTGTCGATTGCGCAGAGGCAGTAAATACAGGCTTTCCATCACGTTCACTGGGTGGTAAACTTGTCATGGATGCCTGTGCTAGCACTGTCTCTTACTGAGAAAGATGCAGCAGCTTGCAAACCTACTTATAATTTGCTGTTGCGGAACATGTGGCTGTTGTTCTGCAAAGCCCATCTTAGCACTTTTCCAGAGTTTCTGTCAGCCTAAACATACAGGGGCTGATTTAGAGTTTGGCGGAGACAGTACTCCATTGCAATGGCAACGCAGTACCCTCTCTGCCAACCTAAAACTTTGCCCATCTGATTTATAGTCGATGGACCCTAACTACACCAGCAAAACCTACTCATGACTCCTTCACTGACATAAACCTGTGACAGCCACACTGAGTAAAGGCCATTAGAGGTTTGGCCATTGGACCACCTAACTGATTTACAGTGGGTGGTCGAATGGCCAGTTTTTACAATTCCTTACGACCATCAAAAACCTGGAAGTAAGGGCAGTAGAAATGGATTAATAACACCCACATCATGGGAGAATACATCCATGATCTGTGGGTCATTAGCTTTTGCTTTTTTCAAAAACAAAATCCTGCCCTATGTTAAACTTTAAACTCATTTACAGGAACCTCTGTGATGGTGGCTCCTGCCAATGACCTGCTGGCCAGGCAGACATCTCTAAATTCAGAGTACCGGCACTTCAAACTCTAAATCAGGTCAACACTCTATACCTGAGTGACAGGGTGCACCATCCCGGCCTGAATACAACTACAAGAGTACTTTGATCATCACATCTTGCAAGAGCTTTACTTCTTCTATTGACTGCTTGCAAGTGAAGTGAATATTAATGAGCCAAATTAAGAAAAGTAATGAATACTTGAACTTTCTCATGCCAATTAAGACAGTCCATCTTCCTTTACAAATGAAAACAAAGACTGAAAGTGATGCTTCAAATGACACCAAAGATATAAGAACAAATACCAGCTAAGTCACAGGCAGGGGCAGCACTTCTTCTCAGTTCTTCATCTCTTCTCCTTGGAAGAGGTTCCTCTTGATTCCAGAAGTGATCTGATTTCAGGGATTTTGGGTCCACTACTTATACTCTTTCTTCCTTTGAAGTGGGCAAATTTCAAAGAAAGGTCTCGCTTGCTTGTAAGATCCTGCCTTGCCCAGGTCAGGCTCCAGACACACACCAGGGGGTTGCAGAGTGCATTGAGTGATGGCAGGCACAGCCCTTTCAAGTGTAAGTGACTCCTCCCTCCCTCCTAGCACAGATGGCTCATCAGGATATGCAGGCTACACCCCAGCTCCCTTTGTTTCACTGTCTAGAGAGAGGTGCAAACAGCCCACTGTCAAACTGATCCAGGCAGGGAATCCACAAACAGGCAGAGTCACAGAATGGTTTAAGCACAAAAATGCCTACTTTCTAAAAGTGGCATTTTCAAACACACAATCTAAAAACAAACTTCACTAAAAGATGTGTTTTTAAATTGTGAGCTCAGAGACCCTAAACTCCAAATTTCTATCTGCTCCCAAAGGGAAACTGCACTTTAATAATAATTAAAGGCAGCCCCCATGTTAACCTATGAGAGAGGTAGGCCTTGCAACAGTGAAATTTGGCAGTATTTCACTGTCAGGACATGTAAAACACATAAGTACATGTTCCACCTTTAACATACACTGCACCCTGCCAATGGGGCTACCTAGAGCCTACCTTGGGGGTGCTTTACATGTATAAAAAGGGAAGATTTAGGCCTGGCAAGTGGGTACAACTGCCAAGTCAAATTGGCAGTTTAAAACTGCACACACAGACACAGCAGTGGCAGGCCTGAGCCATGTTTACAGGGTTACTAATGTGGGTGGCACAACCAATGCTGCAGGCCCACTGGTAGCATTTGATTTACCGTCCTGGGCACCTCTAGTGCACTTTACTGTGGACTTACTAGTGACTCAAATATGCCAATCATGGATAAGCCAATTACATAAACATTTTGTAAACAAGCACTTGCACCTTAGCACTGGTTAGCAGTGGTAAAGTGCCCAGAGTAACAAAAACAGTAAAATCAGAGTCCAGCACACATCAACAACCTGGGAAACAGAGGCAAAAAGTTAAGGGAGACCACACCAAGGATGAAAAGTCTAACAGTCTTCATGCAAGCATTGTACCACTTTGTAAATAGGATGCATGGGAAATGCCACATTTGCATCAAAATAAATGCTGCAAATGTGGTGCAAGTTGGTTTAAGGGGCTCATAAATATGCTCCTAAGCCCTGGTGGCAGATACAAGTGCACATACTGCATTTCCACAAAAGGAAACAGGAAAACGAGAAGGAGAAACAGGAGCAGGCCCAGAGGACCAACACTAAGTTGATTCAACATTAGCTGAGGAAGACCTCCCCTGAGGTGGCCACAAGTGTGCAAATAGCTCCAGTTATGAAGGGAACTCCACCTCTGAGCCCCGAGGGCTCCAAAATTGTTACAATGATGTAAACCAGGGTGGTTGACTGCAGCCAAACCCCGTACAATGCTACTATTGCCATATAATTAACCACATGGCTGACAGGTGCTGACTAAAGGCACACCACGCGCAGAAGTAAATGAACCAAGGCCAGGACCTGCAGAACTCCTATCCACAAAATCAGGCCCAGGGAAACCCAACTGCACCTTATCTTCAGCCTCCTGGAAATAAGTTCACTGCTGCACCACTGCAACAGGTGTCAGGTAGCTGCACCAGCGAGTGGCATCGGCAGCCACAAATAGGTAACCAGGTCCAACCAGAACTGGTGGCCATAGCTGTGGCAGGAAGGCGTAGCCATTTGGGGAAGCAGTGCCCTCACGCAGACAGAGGACCCAAATGTGCAGTGAGCCTTAGCACCTGGTGCCACTTGGGAGGGTCACATAGTATGCCACATACCTGGACTAGAAGGGTGCACATGTGACCTCAGGGCACATTATGTTCGCCGACCAATGTTCAGTGTGACAGGCCTCCTCTTTTACATTCCCCCACTCATGTGTAGGCTACAAACACTGCCCCACGCTGATGACACCCCTATGCACACACTAGGACACTGAAGGGCTAGCTACACCAACAGAGCACCATCCAAAAGTTAAAAACTACCTGCATACACAAGAGTGATCCCGTAAAGCATACCGTTCAAATGTATACTTGGTCAAGCACGAAGATCGGCAAGACCCGACGATGTATACAAATAAAATGCTTATAAAAATAACCTAATTCTTCCTGAAGCAGGTATACGGATTGAGGTCCTCCCTCTGGTGCCTCAATGAATTCATGTAAAACACAGAAATTTTTAGGGATTAATTGGCAACATCCAAATATGAAATGCTCATTTATTTTATAATGACCAAACATAACTTTTGACCAACATGTCTGCAGTCAAGCAATTAAGTGCACTACCTCTACAGTGGATCAGAGCCTTCTCAGCATCCGCACCAGAATCCCCAGCAGGATTCAGAGCCACAGACTATTCCAAAGAATTCTTGCATCCATCAGGATCAAGCGTCATGACACACCCCAAGGACTTTTCACATCCATAGCCCAATGGGGCCCTGTACCATACCTTGTACCATACCTTGCCCCAAAGACTTTCCGACCTATTTTTCTCACCTAAGAAACTCCTGTCACCGAGAAAACGGTTTACTTCTCAGCCAGAATCACCTCAAGACCTACAATGTTTCCTAAGTTATGTATTTTCATGCATTTATACATTCTCTGGTTGCTAGGGATGCTACTGCATTCATGTATTTTCAAAGAACAAATACAAAGTAGGTACACTGTTCCACATATACTCAAGTAGCCTAGGGCACCATAGGTGTCAGGAGCGAAAACCCTCAAGCATCACAATGGATGACCAGCATCATCATCGGGAATTGCTCCTCGCCAGGCCGGCGCTGCAACGCCCGACGGGCTCCCCTTAGAAAGGGGAGCACTCAGCCGTACTGTTCTGATAATAATTAGTCAGACAGTTATGCCTCTATTCAGGCACCAGCAAACGCTCGGAGAGAAAAGATGTGAAGCTAAAATTGATTATTCATCCAAAAATGTATATCAAACCTTTAATCAATATGGTAGGATGAAGAACAAGATTAAAATCAAAAGAAAGTAAAAACTGAGCGTTGATGCTCACTTACTTTCAAAGAGCAACAAGATAAAAGGGGTCTGCAATTTTAACAGCACCCACAAATTGGGGTCGACATGTTTTGCGTCGTATGGTCCAACAGGATCCAGTGATGCTTCATCAGGACCAAAAGAATTTTTTTTATATAATTTCTTCTCCAATTAAATGAAAAAAGTGAAAAATATATATGTATACCGGTCACTTACACTACAAGTAAACTGGCTACGTCACTGTCAGGTCGCCCTAGAGGACAGAGAAAGATTTATTCACAACAAAAATTAATATATTACATACACCTGATAATATCTATAGTTCTGAATATCATGGTATAGGTGTGCTATTCTTATAACGTGGATCAAGCAGTCATTATGTAGAAAATGGGCTTACCATCCCCCAATCGGGAAAAGGCTCCTTAAGAGGCACGTTTCGGGGACTTGGAAACACTACCTATTGATAAATATAAATTGACAACCAGCACAGAATTACCATGTAAATAAAATACAATAATCATATCGGAAGTACCATGCGCTCTGTTGTGGGTGCGCAAATATAGTAGTACTTAGTCGGTGCTGATAACATACATAATACACAGTAAAGTGCTTAAATTCTGTTAGTCAAAAAATCCATTAAAAATTGGATGTTTCATACAAGTTAATGCAAGTCAGTGCAAACCGCAAGAAGTGCCACACAGATAGAAGCGGATAGCCAAGTGAAATGCTCACACCAAAATGTCCAAAAATTTAATTATTAACTGATACGGTTTTCAGCAGCAGAAGGTCCGTTATAGCAAAGTATTATTAATGTCGCTTCAAAAAAGAAGAAGAATCGGGCGCCCCTTTTGTCCCACTAAAAATAATGCACTAGGCAGTCGTATCGCAACTAGATGCGAAACGACCGTGCTACTCACGGTTGTTCTCCAGGTCCGTTGCTAAGGACCTACCCTCCGACACGGCGTCTCGCACATTTGAAGTGCGAGCGCCGTCGGAGCTCTAAAAGACACCGGCGACCCGGAAACACTTCTGTTTCCAACGGGCTCGCGCGTCTACCACAGTAGAAAGGGAGGAAGGACTCCCATTGGCTCAACGACATAATAAAGGGACTGTCGATGTCACATAAACAAAGCCTTTGGAAGCTCATTGAAAGAGCCATTGCTTTAAACAGTCCTCAAAGGAATCTTATTTAAATGGATTTGGGTCAATGTCCCACGGGTTTCACAAGCAAAAACGGGACAGACATATAAAAGTTAATGCAAAAACTAGAATTGTCAGCAGCTCTGTTGTCAAAAACCATAAGGGATAAGGAAGGGAAAATGGGGGTATTTCTTGTCCATGGTTGTCAGAACTAAAAACACCTGTTATTCTTCAGAGACGCGTATCTCCTGTGTCAGTGCTCAGAATGACACATAAAAATGAGTAATTCTCGTTGAGAGCAGTGGTCTCAGTTTTGTATTACCGTAAACCTAATATCAGCTGGATTACAAATGAGACCGAAAAAATAAACATCTACTTAATGAATGGTCAAATTAGGCCAACGAAGTCCAAGGTATGTCATCGTTCAGCCCATGTAAATTAGTGCCCAATTTAAAAATCCATCTTTGTTCAGTTCTAAAAAGATGACCAGTGTCACAAGGGCGGTTTTTGGGTGCCTCTATGATCACCCACCACATGTCATCAGGTGTATGTTTTGTCACCAAATAGTGTTCACTCAGTTTGGTAGTGATTCTGTTACAGCGAATGTTACTCCTGTGTTCGTTGATACAAGTTTTTACTGGTCTTGTTGTCATACCAATGTAACGTAAATCACAGGGACAGGTAATCATATAAATACAGTTCCTGGTGTTACAATTGGTATGTTTCTTAAGATGCCAGGTGCCTATAGGATTTAGAACTAGAGATGTAAAATGTTTGGTAAGGGTACAGACATTACAGTTGCCACAGGGATGGTGACCCTGGACAGGAGGAAGGTCCCATCATGTTTTTTGTTTAGGGACATCAAGCGTAAGTCGTGGGCGGGTATGTATCACGAGATCCTTGATATTAGATGTGCGTTTGAATGCAAAAAGAGGTTTGGAGATGTTGCTCTCAATGCTGGTCAAAATAGGCCAACGTTTATTAATCAATTTCTTAATAGAATTGGATAGTGGTGTGAACGTAGACACACACGTTATCCGAGATTGGGGGTTCTTCTCAATAGTCATTAATAAGGCATTCCTGTTATTATTCCTTGCTCTTTTCTGTGCTTGTTTGATAATTTTAGCAGGATAGTGACGTTCCAGGAGTTTCTCCTGAAGTGAATCTGCCTGATGATTAAATTCATTGGGTGAGCTACAATTCCGTCTGAGCCGTAAAAATTGTCCTACCGGAAGATTATCTCGTAGAGTTTTTGGGTGATGACTTTCATACAACAAAAGTGAATTACGGTCAGTAGGTTTGTGGTAAACTGTGGTGGTTAATTTACCATTAACAATTGAAATCAATAAATCCAAAAAGGGTAACTGAGTAGCTGATACAGATGTCGTGAATTTCAAAAAAGGGTCAAGTGTATTAATCCAAGCCGTGAAATGATCAGTCACGGACAAAGGCCCTTGCCAAATGATCAAAATATCGTCGATATAACGACGCCACAATTTTATGTGATCCTGATAAGCGTTCATCGGAGAAAGGATGAACTTCTTCCCAAAATCATACATGTACAAACAAGCTAGACTGGGGGCAAAAGTGCTCCCCATAGATGTCCCTCGGATTTGATGATAAAGTTGGTCCTCAAACTGAATTTTTTTTTCTGTAAGGGCCAGTCTGGCACAGTGCATGATAAAGGGAACTGGTGTGGTCAAGGAATCCGATATTTCAAATAGGGAAGATTCAATAACTTCTAAGGTGGCTTCTTGCGGGATGTTCGTATAAAGTGCTTCGACGTCCAAAGTAATGATACCTTGTACTGTTCCTAAATCATTTAAGGTCTCAATTAAGTTAAGGACATCTTTTGTATCTTTCAGATAGATGGAAGAGATCCTCACTATCGGTTGTAGGAAATGATCACAGAAGGTTGAAAGGGGTTCTAGGACAGAGCCTATTCCTGAGACAATTGGGCGTCCGGGTGGCGGTGTAATGCCCTTATGAATCTTGGGTAGGCAGTAAAAGTATGGAACCCGGGGATGGGGTGTATCCAAAAATTCTGCCTCTTTGGATGATATCCATAAATTATTCTTGGCTTCTTCAACAAGAATGCTGATCTGTGTTTTTAATCTATCAGTAGGATCATTTCTTATTGGTGCGTAATAAGTCGAATCACTTAGCAAACGTAGACATTCGTGTCTAGAGTCAGTGGAATTCATGATCACAATCGCACCCCCTTTATCAGCCTGTTTAATAGTAATGTTAGAATCAGAAGCTAAAGATAACAATGCTTTTCTCTCAATGGTGGATGTGTTATTATATGGATGTTTAGGACATAATTTTTTTAGGTTGGCTAACACAGCCTTTTCAAAGGTCACAACTTCGCTGGGCATTGAAGCCAATGGAGGCACAAAACTGGATGGTCTCTTAAGGCCTGAATCAGTAAGTGATGATTCAGCAGGTCTGTCTTTAAAGAAAAAATGTAAACGGATTTTTCGAAACAGTTGAGAAATTTCAATATGTAAACGGAAGGAATCTTCCTCAGGGGTAGGGACAAACCCCAGACCCTTGTTGAGTACATTTGTTTCTGCTTCTGTGAGAGTTCTAGTTGATAAATTAACAACTAGGTTCTTGTTGGAGGGTTCTTTGTTTGACTTCTCGTGATCATCTGTGGTTCCTCTCTGGACCACTGGACATGTCTGCCTCTTCCTCTCCTTCTGCCTCTGCCTCTGCCCCGGCCTCGGCCTAAAAAAGGCACATATGGCATCATCGGGCGAGGTTGGAAGAAGGGAAATGGTGTTTGCCAAGGCATAGGATGTTGTACCGGGTATGGAGGATAATTATAAAAAGGCTGAGGTGGATTTTCGTCAGTGCTCCATCCATCTGATGATGAGCCACTACTGAATCTCCGAAATTTCTTTTGTGATGAGGTAGAATCATCAGATGATCGGGATTGGTTGTCCCCTTCATAATCATCTTTAATATACGGGTAGACCTTTTCCCTGCTGAATCTTGTGATATCTTTTTGGAGTTTTGTGATCTTTTGTTGTGTTAAGAACTCCTTATTCTCATTAAGTTCAATATTAATTTCAGAGAGACGGCTTTTGAAAGATGTCACAGTTACCGTCGTTTTTAAGCCATTTTCTATGGTGTTAATTTGAATAGTAAGGGTATTCGCTAAACGTTTAGAAGTGTTTATAATTAGTATCAGCCAATCCCTCGTACACTTCCAGGCTATTTGTGCCCAGTCTTTTCTGAAAGCCAAATCCTGTAAAAATATACGAGGAATATTAGAAACTAAGAGGCCATTTGGTGCGATGTTTGCACGTAAGTATTCAGTCATGATAGTACCATGCATGACAGTTTTTATCAATTCTTTCTTTAAAGCAGAAAGTTTGTCCCATTCAGTTTTTAGACTGCTAGTTGAAGCTGACCCATCTTGGTCAAGAATAGATGGTGCCTGTAAAATTGCTGACACCATATCATCGTCATAGCTGAGACCCTGGAAATCATCCATTTTTGAAGATCTCAACAGGGCAGCAATTTGAATGAGAAATACAAGGTCCCACAGCAAAGCTGCTGTACATAAATCTGAAACAAGGAAAAGAGGGACCGGGAGATTATTTGGTCCAGTGTACAGTCTCCCAAATAAACTAATACAAAGTAGGTACACTGTTCCACATATACTCAAGTAGCCTAGGGCACCATAGGTGTCAGGAGCGAAAACCCTCAAGCATCACAATGGATGACCAGCATCATCATCGGGAATTGCTCCTCGCCAGGCCGGCGCTGCCACGCCCGACGGGCTCCCCTTAGAAAGGGGAGCACTCAGCCGTACTGATCTGATAATAATTAGTCAGACAGTTATGCCTCTATTCAGGCACCAGCAAACGCTCGGAGAGAAAAGATGTGAAGCTAAAATTGATTATTCATCCAAAAATTTATATCAAACCTTTAATCAATATGGTAGGATGAAGAACAAGATTAAAATCAAAAGAAAGTAAAAACTGAGTGTTGATGCTCACTTACTTTCAAAGAGCAACAAGATGAAAGGGGTCTGCAATTTTAACAGCACCCACAAATTGGGGTCGACATGTTTTGCGTCGTATGGTCCAACAGGATCCAGTGACGCTTCATCAGGACCAAAATATTTTTTTTTATATCATTTCTTCTCCAATTAAACGAAAAAAGTGAAAAATAAATATGTATGCCGGTCACTTACACTACAAGTAAACTGGCTACGTCACTGTCAGGTCGCCCTAGAGGACAGAGAAAGATTTATTCACAACAAAAATTAATATATTACATACACTTGATAATATCTATAGTTCTGAATATCATGGTGTAGGTGTGCTATTCTTATAACGTGGATCAAGCAGTCATTATGTAGAAAATGGGCTTACCATCCCCCAATCGGGAAAAGGCTCATTATGAGGCACGTTTCGGGGACTTGGAAACACTACCTATTGATAAATATAAATTGACAACCAGCACAGAATTACCATGTAAATAAAATACAATAATCATATCGGAAGTACCATGCGCTCTGTTGTGGGTGCGCAAATATAGTAGTACTTAGTCGGTGCTGATAACATACATAATACACAGTAAAGTGCTTAAATTCTGTTAGTCAAAAAATCCATTAAAAATTGGATGTTTCATACAAGTTAATGCAAGTCAGTGCAAACCGCAAGAAGTGCCACACAGATAGAAGCGGATAGCCAAGTGAAGTGCTCACACCAAAATGTCCAAAAATTTAATTATTAACTGATACGGTTTTCAGCAGCAGAAGGTCCGTTATAGCAAAGTATTATTAATGTCGCTTCAAAAAAGAAGAAGAATCGGGCGCCCCTTTTGTCCCACTAAAAATAATGCACTAGGCAGTCGTATCGCAACTAGATGCGAAACGACCGTGCTACTCACGGTTGTTCTCCAGGTCCGTTGCTAAGGACCTACCCTCCGACACGGCGTCTCGCACATTTGAAGTGCGAGCGCCGTCGGAGCTCTAAAAGACGCCTATGGTGCCCTAGGCTACTTGAGTATATGTGGAACAGTGTACCTACTTTGTAGTAGTTTATTTGGGAGACTGTACACTGGACCAAATAATCTCCCGGGCCCTCTTTTCCTTGTTTCAGATTTTCAAAGAACAGTCTGCTATAATGGAGTCTGTTCAGAAAATGCTGCCACACTTGTGTAGGGACCTCTCTCATGTCACCTTTAATTACACTGCACCCAACACTAGCATCCTACACACACTGCACAGCATTCTTTTACACAACACAACACATGATATCAGCACATGACCACTGTGGGTTTTAAGCTGGGTCATGTGATGCCTGTTCGTTGATACCACACACAGTAGGCACAAATAGATTGTACCTACCCCAAAAGGTGACCTCTGAAAAAGCAAAATGCCTTCTCCATCTGTACCTGTGTAGAATTAGTACCAAAATAGAACCTACTATAGTAGAGATCATTAGGTGGTAATAAATCTGACCCACTATGAGACCAATCCTACAGCACTCTACCTTTTTACCAAGGCTAGCAAGATTCAAACTGAGCTAGACAGGACACTGTTTGGCCCCAAGATTTTCACGAGAAGAGATTCTTGGAGGTAGCTAAACCTCCTAACCAGTTCACAAACATGTCTACTCCTGCTTCCATCTGTGGTCCCCAGGTGGCCGTTAGAATGTCTGGGGATAGCTTCATTAAAAACCTGGAGTTTCAGTGCAGGGCCATCTACCTTGACAATGTGAAGGGAAATTAGTCTCATACCGGAGGGTTGAACACAGCATAGATACCCTGTGTTAGGAAATCTCTGACAATGAGATAGACAGGTACACGTGGAGAGAAGGGAAGGGGCAATCCCTAATTGTATGAAAACTCATGCTGTATTCCTTATGTTTCAGAGGCAAAGGAACCATTCCACTGGGCACGAATGAGAACAGTGACACAATACTGCACATTCTGAACATGCAATGGGCACCTCTACGCTGATGGACACCTACTGGCAGTGCGGCCTTTTCACTTACACCAAGCCCACCCCTAAATGGTGTGGCCTCTGTTTCCTTATTACCATGCACACCCCAACCTTGGTAATCGCTGGATAAGAACTGTCTGAACTGTACCAACACCTGCTGAGGAAGAAAACAATACTGTTGCATTAGGCTTGAAGGACAAAAGTTGCTGATTGTTTTGGTTGGGTTCAATACAAGGGCATACCGGAGGAGCTTAGACTGTTCACTGATGCCCAGGTATTGGTGGGTGGGATCCATACCCTTCTTCACCTTGCAGACAATAGCAAATGCCTGCTGGGTGCAAATAACATTGTGGGATATGCTCAAAATGATGAAAAATACTGAACTTGGCCTGAATGTAATCAAGGAAGAACTGAAAGCCATCCACCTGATGGTGATGCAACATCAGTGTGTCTTGGACTTGATGACGGCAATGGAGGGTGGGATGTAGTTCGGTGCACTTAGCCAATCAGGACACAGCACACATAGCACACACAGTGACCACATGCCCCTCACGCCGGACATTTGGACACATACTCGCTGGCCCACATTGTGTCAATGGCAGGTCGAGGCCCACCTGCATTCCCTATCTGGAATTGTATTTATGACTCCTTGACAACTGTTCGCATTTTTTACCAAGGTAGAAATGTTTTTATGACTTTACTGCACCCAGAGAAATGTATAAAACTTGTTTCAGTTCAATGTACGACAAGAGATGAGAGACAGTCCTGAGGCACTGGTTCTGTAACTGCTCTCCTGGATGTAAAGTTTAATTAAACAAACTGTTTCATGTTATGCCAGATGCCTCTTCTCTCTTGTTTTTTAAGGTAAATTCTCATTTGAGCAACAGCGCTGATGGTTTACAGGTCTTTAGAGTAGATGTGGTGGGGTAGGTGGCAGATGGGGCATCTGAGTGGATGGACTTCATAGTGACAGCTGTTTGTTCTTGGATGATAATGGGCCCTGTTATTGGCACTGGTTCTTTGGAAGAGATCAGGAGGTGTTTTACAAGGTCTGTGAGGTCCTTTTGTGGGCGGAAGTTGCAGTAAACAGCAGTGATTGTGTTGCTGAAGAATTAAGAGAGATGGTGTCCTGCAAGAGGGTGGTCGAGCTGTTGGAGACCGCTGGTGAGATGAAATTATTTACAGTGGTAAAGATTTCTGTGCTTCTGTTGGGGATGGTATCAATGCGGTTCACCATAGCAGCGCGATTGGTGGTCTGGATAATTTGGTGATAGCATCTCTGGGCAGATTTGAACATGCCCTGGATGAATTGTCCTGGTTTGCTCCCCATTTTCAGTCCAGTTGTTTCCAGTGGCATTTCATCAGTCTGAGTTACTCTGATTACCAACTGGCTTGGGGTCTAGGATTAGTTATATTGCTATACTCGAGATGGGCCAGGGTGTCACTGCAGGAGGTGATCCAACTGTTAAAACTGTTGATGGCTTTGATGGGGCTGTTGCTGTGTTAGACTCACTGGATGTTGAGAGAGGCATTCCAATCCTTGTCAGTGATTCAGTTCCAGTTTCAGAGGGCTGATCTGGGGGTGGAACATGTGAGTTGGACAAGGACGGGAATGCTAAACTTAACAAGTGCTCGGTCTGTCCAATTGAGTGGTGTGGGCTTGCCACTCTGAGGTTATCAAAGATGGTGAAAGTAGGTTACAGGAGGAGTCCAGAGATGTGGGTAGTTCCCTTTACTCAGAGGGGGAGGCATAGGCTTCCAGTGTCTTCAATGAGTGCGTTTGATTTGGAATCAATGTGGCCTTCGAGATGGATGTTCAGGTCTCTGAGTAGGATGTATTTGCTAGCGTCGAGGGTGAGTGGTGTGACAAAGCCAGTTATAGTGTCAATTAATTTGGTACATGGTCCTGGTGGTCTGTAGATGAGAATGCCACTTATGGTGAAGTTGGCTGTGATGTGGAGCTTTTCATCAGGTATTCCACGTTGGGGGACAACATGTTTGTGGAAGTGGTGCAGCTAATGGTGTTCTTATGGATGATAGTGATTCCTCTTCCAGGGTTCTGAAGTCTGTCTGGTGATCTTGTTAATGGGAGGTTGTGGTGATGTCAGGTGTCAAGGCAGAGTTTAGCCACATTGCTGTGGATAACAGGAAATTCAGTGATTTAACTTCTTGTGCAGATGGGTAATGGGAAATACTGTGATTTCATTTCATGTCTAGTTGGATGATTGAGAACTTGTAGGTTACCCCACACATACCCCACATGGACTTCATGTACGCTAACATGAATTTGGTGCTCTTGTCAAACACAACCTCCTTGGGGAAACCCGCCCGGGTAAATATCCCCATCAGTAGCCTGGCCACTGCGGGTGCAGTCACAGTTCTTAGGAGGTATGGTCTCAGGGACTGAGTAACATGGTCCCCCAAGGCCAGGATAAAGCTGTCACCCAGGGCTGTTTTGGGGACCATAGGTCCTGCAATGTTGATGCCCACCCTTTCAAAAGGGTTCACGTGACATTCAATACTCAAGGGAATACAAGGGGCAATAGCATACTTTATCTGCACTGAAAGGAAACCCAGACAGGTCAGGGACACCACACAGTACACTTCAGGGGACGGGTGCCTAGACTCTTGAGATATTGCATACAAGATTGCACAACTGCAATACATGGTGGAGGGGGATCGAGTTGGAGTAACACTGATGTTTCATGGATAACATAATCACAGGCACACGCATTTGGAAAGTCTCAAGTATGGAAAAGAAGCCCTGGACTTGAGGGGTCTCTACTCCTCCACACTGCCAAGAACAATACAAGACGTTTGGGACAAGATGAATGTTTATCTGGGCATCTCCACCTTTCCTTCTCACTTACCCCTGTAGTAGGCAACCAAGACTTCTCTCCAGCTATGACTGAAAGAACATTTGACATTTTGAGGACTGAGTTGTAAAAAGGGTGTGAAAAATATGACATGACAAAAATAAAAAAAAACATTTGAAAAGCTTAAAAATGACTAAGAGTTCTCAGAGTCAAAAAATCATCACTATTTGCAGATTAGGAATTGGGTACTTTATGACACCATCAAGCCACTTGATAGTCGCCATTGATGCCATTTAAAAAATTACTATTTCTGAAATAGGAAGACAAAGGTATCATAACAGAGTTATATAAACTACTTAAGTGCACGAATGGCCATGAAAAGATACCCGGGACAAAGAAGATGGGAGACAGAGCTAAGTAGAACACTCACAAGGAAGATTAAGAACATATCCATCTGAGTGGTAGTATCACACCCAAAAGCATACAGATAGGGAAGCAATCGTAAATTTAGCCACATAGTGGTATAATACCCCTGCTGAACCGCACGAATGAGAATGGGGCCCCCAGAAGGCGGAAGGTTTCTGATTTGTTAATATTTAAATGGAAAATGCAGTTCTCCCGATGGCCTCTGGGTGTTTAGACTATTCTTTAATTAAAAGTACTGATCCATGAAATGACCTACAAAAACAGATGTTTGTGTAATTTTATCCACATTGAATTTGCGGCTACTTAGGCCATTATGATATACCAGTACTAAAATGAAAGCAATTTAAAAGTTTGCAACTGGCAAAACGCTACAGGAGATAACAACCACGGACCCTGCAGCAAGGATGATACGGTGCATGTTCCATAGAGATCGGTTGACCATTCCTCTTATGTGACTGGTTGCTTTACCTAGAGGTTTAAAATAAATGTAAGGCCTAATTTACAAATGCACTCACAACTTACATCTACTGAAAATTACTACAATATGGCTGCGTAGGTTACACTTGTTTGGGGTATTCTCAAAATGTTTCTACTCTGAGAGACATGACTTTCAATTGTCAGAATGATCAGGGCAATAGCGTGTGGTATTTACTAAACAAGCACACATAAGTTTTTCTAGCCCTGCATTTGCATATTTGAAATACTTCGTGAAGTTCAGCCTCTTGGCAGTTTGTGAGATAGACACTTTTTAAATGTAACTTTCATTATTTTTTTCGTATCCACTTCCTTCCTAAACACCCGACGTTGCCAAGAAAAACATTCACACTATGCATAACCAAAACAAAGCCAGCTCATATGCATCCGCACATCAAACAGGTAAAACATGCAATAACTCCAATAGTAACTTGAACGTAATCGGTTCCGTTACCACCTTAACTGACCCTGCTCTGGCCCTTCCCGATCCTTTCAGCATTTTCCCCAAAAGGTCATCCCTAGCCAGATCGCAACCAAAAAACAATTTCCCATAGAAGGAAACCCCTGCCAGCTTGCCCCCAATCGTGGTGGGTGACAAACCCTTCCATATCAGGAAAGCTACAAAATGAAACGCACGTAACTCAAGTGCTCTGCTGTCCTGTAACCAGAAGTCCCCCACAAATCATTCAAAACTCTGAAACTCCAACCATGCCAAGCGATAGCTTCTCCGAGTGGATTCTGCTAATGACATCTCCACCTGCCCAATGACCATCACTCCCCCACTCCCAAATGTCTGCTGGGGCCACTGTCTTGTGCTCCTTTGCTCCTGGTGCCAAACTGCTAAACCGTCGCCAAGGAATCTGCTATTGCGTTGTTCACCCCAGGTATGTGTGCAGCTTTGAAAATAACATTTAAGAATAGACATCTAAGCATAAAACGCTGCAACAAACACTGCACTCTAAGATCTTTTGCCCTCTGTCTGTTCACTAGGTCTACCACTGTCATGTTGTCCACATGGAAAACTACGGACCTGGTTGCAAGCCCATCCCCCCACACTGTCAGTGCCACTAGCAGAGGGAAAAATTCCAAGAAGGCAATTCTCCTACCCTGCTGCAGCCAATTTTCGAGCCATATCTCTGCACAACATTTCCCGTCCCCAAAAATCCCTAAACCAGCAGCCCAAGCTGCGTCTGAAAATATCTGAATCATATTGTGTCCTCCTCCCAGAAAACCATGGTAACCCCATTGAACTGTGTCAGAAAAGTTTCCCACGCCCTGATGTCCTCTCTCATACCGACCGACACGCGAATCCTGTGGTACGGGAGGGAAACTCCAGACATGGCTAGACCTAGATCCACTTCCTTCCTAAACACCCGGCGTTGCCAAGAAAAATGGGGTCAATTGTGCTCTTCGGGACACAGTCAGTGATGCAGTCTACATAGTGTAAAAGGCCATTTATTTAGGACAGGGTTGCATCTGATACATAACATTTAACTTTTTCAAACAAATTCCAACGTAAGAACCCCACCCTTTTAGCTTCTCTCCAGTCATCCTTTTCACTCATTCCTTCACTCTTCCCTTCCATTCCCCCACACATCCCCCTTTTTCTTTCATGGCCTACCTGCTTCGGCATCCCCCACACTCTCATCCTTCATCTGCTTCTTTTTCCCCCTTGGATGGGTGGCCAGGAACGCATCTGACTCTCCACTGTCCCCCATCTACCTCCTCCAAAAACTTCTGTTTGCAACCTGCCCTAACTGGCGCTCTCCCCCCACACACACTCACTCTCAAAAGACCCCACATCCTTACCCCTACCTTCCTATTCTTTATCCTGTAGCGCAGGTGGGTGGCCAACTTATTCGCTGCGCGATGAGCTAGCGCGGAAGAGGCCGGTCCCTCCCACTACGACCCTATAAACCACCTCCCTTTATCCCATCCCCACATACCCTCAACCAATCCTGCCCGCCTCCCATCACTTCCCCTTCCCGAAAACTCCTATGGAGAGACTAGACTGTGTCTGCTCTCCATCGGGACCCTCCATCGGGACACAGTCAGTGACGCAGTCTACATAGTGTAAAAGGCCATTTATTTAGGACAGGATTTCATCTCATACATAACATTTAACATAATCAAACAAATTCCAACTTTAGAACCCCACCTTTTTTAGCTTCTCTCCGGTCATCTTTTTCACTGATTCCTTCATTTTTCACTTTGATTCCCCCACACATCCCCCTTTTCCTTTCATGCCATATCTGCTTCAGGCATCCCCCACATTCTCATCCTTCACCTGCTTCTTTTTCCCCCTGGAAGGGTGGCCTGGCTCGCATCTGACTCTTCACCCTCCCCCATCTACCACCACCCAGCACAAACCCTTTAGACATTTTGCTGCCCAACCAGCGAAACCCACTGCAACATAGCACCACTTATACCTCCTGAGCCACATCTTCTCTCCCCACAGATCACCCACAATTAACCTGAGCTCTGTAAGATAATATGCATTGCCCAACTCGGACAGATGCACACCGTCAGATCTGAACAACCCCTCCTCTTCTTCCGTAATCCCTTCATGCTTCAGAACCTTAATATCATGTGCCCAACAGAAAACCCTCATTGCCTGATTTAGCTTCGTCCGAGCCCTTTCTATGGCCCCATGTTTCATTGCTCCTCTCTGTGTCCTTCTAGGCACAAACGCAGTCCAGACAAAGCAAGTGCTGTGCAATTTTTGCAGAAGCAATTCCAAGTCCCATTGCATATGTTGCAGTCGGGTGAGCGCCGAAAGCCGCACCAGATCATTCTCCCCAAGGTGTATTAACAGAAGATCAGGACAACCCCAATTTGGCATGACAGACGTTAGAAAAAGAAGCAAATTCCCCCACCTCATACCGCTCTTTCCCCACCATGAACCTTTGTGATGGCTACTACGCAGTCCTAAGGAACGTCCATAAATCTGTCTTTCAGCATATCTTGCAGCCCAATGGATAAACAAACACCCGACCAGCTATGTGACCATTTTTGTGCTCCTGGGGCCAATCATGCAACTTGCAAAGAAAACAAACTGTAAAATCACCTTTGACTAATCCCTAACTCTTGTATTTGAGATCCTGCTAACATCCTTACGTCCTTTCAATGCTGTCCAGACTTCAAGCCCTCACATAGCGCTCACAGTATCTAGATCTTCACCTCCCAATCCTCTTAATCTGTGCCCAGTCCCATCCTAAATGGGTGCAGCTGTAGCCACCCCTATTCTGAAAGAATGCATACCATAACATTGCACCTGCCTGCCTGTTCATCGCAAAGCCATCCGTAATACCTGCAACAACTGGAAGGCTGTGAGCTTTTTACCATTTGAGTAGCTAAAGACCCCCCCCCCCAACTGGCGTCCTTTGTGCCTGAAAACCCAAACACTCCAGAACTGGGCAAGCATCTGCGTTCCTCCCCTTTTCCAACCATACCCACTTTATTTTCCTTAGCTGATCGGTTTTAGACCGTCTGAGCCATATGCCCAAACGCTCCCCTTGCAGACAAACGTCTCCCACTTTCACACCCACTGATTTACCTATACCCAAAAGCTCAGACACACAAAATGCCCCAAAAAACATTCACACTATGCATAACCAAAACAAAGCCAGCTAATATGCATCCGCACATCAAACAGGTAAAACATGCAATAACTCCAATAGTAACTTGAACGTAATCGGTTCCGTTACCACCTTAACTGACCCTGCTCTGGCCCTTCCCGATCCTTTCAGCATTTTCCCCAAAAGGTCATCCCTAGCCAGATCGCAACCAAAAAACAATTTCCCATAGAAGGAAACCCCTGCCAGCTTGCCCCCAATCATGTTGGGTGACAAACCCTTCCATATCAGGAAAGCTACAAAATGAAACGCACGTAACTCAAGTGCTCTGCTGTCCTGTAACCAGAAGTCCCCCACAAATCATTCAAAACTCTGAAACTCCAACCATGCCAAGCGATAGCTTCTCCGAGTGGATTCTGCTAATGACATCTCCACCTGCCCAATGACCATCACTCCCCCACTCCCAAATGTCTGCTGGGGCCACTGTCTTGTGCTCCTTTGCTCCTGGTGCCAAACTGCTAAACCGTCGCCAAGGAATATGCTATTGCGTTGTTCACCCCAGGTATGTGTGCAGCTTTGAAAATAACATTTAAGAATAGACATCTAAGCATAAAACTCTGCAACAAACGCAGCACTCTAAGATCTTTTGCCCTCTGTCTGTTCACTAGGTCTACCACTGTCATGTTGTCCACATGGAAAACTACGGACCTGGTTGCAAGCCCATCCCCCCACACTGTCAGTGCCACTAGCAGAGGGAAAAATTCCAAGAAGGCAATTCTCCTACCCTGCTGCAGCCAATTTTCGAGCCATATCTCTGCACAACATTTCCCGTCCCCAAAAATCCCTAAACCAGCAGCCCAAGCTGCGTCTGAAAATATCTGAACCATATTGTGTCCTCCTCCCAGAAAACCATGGTAACCCCATTGAACTGTGTCAGAAAAGTTTCCCACGCCCTGATGTCCTCTCTCATACCCACCGACACGCGAATCCTGTGGTACAGGAGGGAAACTCCAGACATGGCTAGACCTAGATGCCTGCAAAATGTCCTGCCCCCCAGACAACCCTGCATGCAAAGTAGAGATAGCTCAAGAGCTCCATTGCCATCCGCAAATCAATCTTGTGCAACTACTGTATGCGTCTCAGAAACACTAAGATCACATCCACCTTCCCAGATGATAATCTTGCCACTAAGTCTTCTGTGTCCAGTTCAATCCCCAAGAATGTCAGCACGCAATTTGGTCCCTCTGTCTTTTCCGGGGTCAAAGGGACCCCAACCTCCTGTGCCAGCTTTTGGAAAACCTCCAGAACCTGCCCACAAGACTCTGTTGCTGCCTTACCCACAAACAGGAAATCGTCCAAGTAATGAGTCACCTCCTGATGCCCACTTGCTTTAACGAAAACCAATTGTAAGAAAGTACTTAAGGCTTCGAACAATGCTCATGAAATGGCACAGCCCATCAGGAGTACTCTGTCAATGTCGATTTCCCCATCCAGCCGCATCCCCAGTAGTGCAAAATACTCTGGGTGGATTGACAGCAACCGAGAAGCCGCTTGTATGTCACATTTTGCTAGCTCCAATCCCTTGCCACACCTGCGAACGATCTAGTGGCATCATCCACTGATGCGTACACAACCCTTGTGTCCTTCGGCGCGATGAAATCATTCACTGATGCCCCTTCCAGCCAGGACAAATGATGTATGAAGCAAAACTCACCATTTGTCTTTGTTGGCACCACCCCCAGTGGTGAAATCATTAAGTACTCCATAGGCCACTCATAGAAGGGCCCCACAATTCTGCCCAAGTACATCTCCTTGTCTAGCTTGTCAGCCACTGCCTGTGGCATGTCCCTAGCAGACCGCAAATTGTCTGCCCATCTCATCCTTCTCAGGCCCTGGTAGCTTATTCGAAAACCTTCTCTGAAACCCAACTCCCATTTACAAGCAATGAGTCTTTCCGGGTACATGCACAGCCATGGCAATAAAGCCTCCAGCCTAACTGGCGTAGGAGCCCTTTGGTGCAGAAGCATCCTGCATAACCCTACCCTTGGTCGTTCTCCACTGTTCAGCTGGGCTGGAGAGCGAGAAACATTGCATGACCGGATGTCGAGCCCCGCATTTGGAGCACTCACGCTTGAATTTACATGGGTGTCTCGAACAGAAACGCTTATTGAAGTTCCAAAAGGCCCCTGATGTTGGTGCCTGGGGGCGCTGCCCGATCCCCACCCTCCCTGTGCGGGACGTGACTGAAAATGCTTGTATATAACCGGCAAGCCACATGCGGTGTGCGTTGATGCCGTGGACTGTGATGACGCCATCCACTGCATCCACAATTCCAGATCCACATCCCCCCATTGCTTGTCTGGATTCCCACTCACCCTCGCCCTAAACTCCTCATCATAGCTCAACCATGCAAAGCCCCCAAAATGCATTTGAGCCTTACATATAATGTCCATGTACTTGAGGATTGCGATGGTCCTTTCGGGAAGTTTCTCGATGTAAATACTTGTGAATATCAGAAACACCGAGGTCCAATTATCCATTGTTATCGGTACCTGTGGCTGGCGAGCTAACTCTCACTCCTTCTTTGAGCCCTCTTTAGCCTGTATATCTCTATGCAGAAGCTGACAAACACCCACATACTTGTGCCGCCAAATCCTCGCCTTCGTCTTATCTTTTAGATGTCTTTGCGCCATTTTTACTGCCCCCCCTATTGGGGAACGCCCACTTTGCATACATTATGCCTGGCGCAGGCATAATGTAGTGCAAAGGGTTACAAAGTGGTGCAATGCATGTATTGCGCCACTTCGTAAAATTGACACAGCGATTTTGGCCTTGTTGGGCCACAGTAGCGTAGAAAAATAAATGACGCTAATGTGAAGGAAGGAGGCGCTAGGGGCTCCTATCTCAGCCTCTTGTTGCACCACTGACCTTAGAAATGAGGCCCTAAGTTACGGGTATTTCCTAGTTGATCGTCTTAAGCCTGGAATCCCTTTGTAAAACAGGCCCGGAATGGATATGTGTTTCAATCGTTGGCTGTTAAAAAGAGAAAAATAACTACTTAGCTTTTAATCTTTAACAAAATCTGGATAACATTTCGAGTTAGTTAGTAAAAATCTGCACTTTAATTGCTCAGTCTCAATACAGCATGTATATGAACAGACTCATTAGTGATTGCTATGGACAATTTCCTTGGGTTGGCCGGATCCCACTCTGAAGATGCACGTTGTGGACAAACAGATGTCTGACTTTTGTTTTAATGGAGCGCGGATATAGGAACCGGTGTTCATTCTGCTTGATCGCTGTCTCTGAAGCCTCATGGTTTATCTGAGTGGGATAAAAGTGAGCGCCGAGCCACGCTCTAGTCCTGCCAATGCTAAGGGCGGCTTCATGTGAGCAGCTGTTACGAGCCAAGTCACATCCTCCGCTCCTTAGTCTCCTGTGCTATGACTTCGCCGCGGCAAGAGAAAAGAGCGAACAATTCCCAAAACTGTAATCAGACCATTTAGCATGTTTAGGATCATTCCCAAAACACTGCGAACAAAGCCAACAAAATTAATCCTCGTTCCAGCAGCCTGAATCCCCGGTATATTTCCACTGCCTCGGATTCAATGTAATTTTCCTCGTGCTCCACTTTCCAATCAAACTGTTAACTTGGAAATGTATTTACAAATTTTGTGTACCATGAAGTTCGCTTACCTCCCGGGAATTCTTACTATGTGCATCAAAGTCGCATCAAATGGTGTTCACGAATTATTCTGAGAATATTTGTAGGGAAGGAGGGGGCTTTGCCCTTTGTGTTAGTCTCGTTTACGCAAAAATTCACTAAGAAACACGGGCAGATTTACTTGTTGGTCAGTGAAAGTAGCATTTAGGTCCAGTTCGCCTTGACAAACAACTTCAGCACCCCATTTTTTATCAGATGGGCAAATGTGTTTCTGCTCTGTAGCCTAATCATACTTTCTTCTTAAAATCAAATGTAGCCAGAGCATACTCCTATAACTTGGTACAACAGCAAGGCCAACAGCTACACTGAAGGTGTATGCACAAATGTGGCTCGTTATGAGGTACCTAGGTGATCTATTACGTTTCTTCTTACCCAGTGGTGGCCTATACATAGTGCCACACCCAGGGTGGTGTCAGTTACAAAGGGCAATTGAATTGTTTTAAACACTCAGGTGGACACAGTCAGGTTGTCTAGAGCTACACGCAAAGGTGTCTGCATCATGTCTAGCATAGACTTTGACTGGTAGGGTATCTTTCCAGTACAAAATACTTTGCTTAGAAACACTTTAAAACTTTTCTCACTTTGGATGTCTTCATTTTATGCCTGCCTCAAAGAAGTGTTATTTTTGGTGCAGCAAGGCGTTTTTTTGGTGAAAAACCGGTCTACTATTGTTAGTAGAAATGCTTTGCATCAAAAACCATGAGTGATTGCAGAAAGCATCCATGTACCACCCGCGAAGCGTCCCTTGATACAAAGTAATGTACAACTCCTGTTCCTGTTCAAGGCACTCCTGACTCTTGGCAAATGTTGGGAACTAACTTAGTGTGACATCCTGGCTGATGGCGATGACAGACATTGTTGAAGGGCTTTGCACCTTCTACAAGGATCAAGTATGCTAGCTTCCTCTCTGTAGAATAAAGCATTTGAACACCAACCCACATAAACAGGTGACGGGGTGAGTGAGAGTTCGGGACGGTAATAAGCACAGTCTGGCAGCATGCTGAGTTTCAGTGGCGTGAATACCGCTCCCTGCTCTCTGCATGGTGGGAAAAAAGGCAGAATGTAGGAAAGGCAGCTGCAACAGCCTAGGCAGAGTAACTTCTTTAAAATATCATTGTTCATAGGCAACCATTTTTAAAAGTCACTAAAGGCACTGGTTACCACTCACTAACTGTTCCTTTTTTAGTCGAACCCAGAGTGGAGCATGTAGCTGTGGGGAGTTAAAATGTTCACGTTGGGGTGTCTCTTATGCAAGTGGGAATAAGAACAGTTCTTGCAGTCTTTTACAAAAACAATGAGGTGTAGGTCTCATGGTGGACATGGACTGGCAACACAGGCTGAGTATAGTGGGAGGAAATTTACTGCTTTCAAGGTGAAGAGTGTATAGTGTCAAGTAAGCTACACCAGTCAATAAAGAACTGTGTTGCTCACCAGCACCATCCATGCCCCAAACAGTAGTGACGTCAGGCCCCAAGTCTACAGACCATTCAGCAAAACTTGCTAAGCATAAACCCCAAATTTACTGCCAGAGAAAATAGTCAATCTCTGAGAAAAATCAGGAGTCTGACTCAAGGACTAATAAGTAAGTGGCTTTAGCATCAGGTAGCATCAGGCAGTTAATCTACAACCTTCTCCTGTTATATCATCAACATTGTTGTTGGTTGTCAGCTCTGGAGCTGCCAGGGAGGAGCACAGTGAGTATGCAGGCAACAGCACAAAAAAGAACATGTCTTTGTAGCTTAAAAAAGAGGCTGTATGTTTGACCTTATGGTGAAAAACTAATAAAACGGATCCTCAGTTTCCATACAGTAGTTCAGAAGTGTGACTGAGGTGAATGCCTTTAACATTATAGATGCTTTATGTACTATTAGAACATTACAGCTCTTGCTGTGAATGATCAACTATTAACAGCCATGGCCCTGTGCAGTGCTGTTAACAGTTAAACATTCATAGCAAGAGCTGTGAAACTGTTAACTCGTCCCTTTATGTCAATTTATACACAATAGGACTCGTTTTAGGCCGATGAATCTTTTGACCCAGTGGTGAGACACCGTAGAACGAGATAACTGATCAATATGTCAAGCAATATGTCAATGATGTTATCAACATATATCACCACAATATACTTTACTTTAGACATTGATTAAACTATCGACGCAACCATGACCTTTCAGTCATGAATAACCACACCTTTATTTGAAGTTTTGTGAATTTTTTTCCCTATTGATTACAATCTAATAATAAGAGTACCAATCTCCAAACCAAGGAGCAAAAGAGCATAGTCACGATATGGCAACTGTGACTAGATTTTGATAACGCAAAGATCCCAAACATAAAGCACCAATGTAAGATATACACAGATCAGAGTGCATAGAACATCATATACGTCTTAGTTCAGCATGGCACAATGTCAGTCACATCTATTTGTGTCAGTCAAAGTGATTACCTAACCTAACCACTAATTAGCATCAGCATGTTGGGCTTCATGCAAAATAATTTTGAATATCAATTTGGAAAACCTCTAGCTAAGGTCTCTATCCAAAAATACAGCAGTTGGTACCTAGAAAGGAAAAGCAGATAGACAAATTACGATAGCAATTGTCATAATTACCCTCCTCGGAATGAGTCAGCATACAGGATCAGTCTTCGTCTTCAGGACATCAGTTAGATCGCAGTCAATCTGCTTCGTCTAAGGGACGGGGGACACTTCCCTCATAAGGAGGAAAAGTGTAATGGGGCAGTCTATAGATGAGGATGGTTTAAGTCTCAAATCACCAAACAGAGTGACAGAGTTTCTGGATGCAATCAATATAATTCCCTACCTAGTTCCCTGAGTCTTCTGTATCATGGGTTTTTATCCCTTTTTCGCAATACCTTCCCCCAAAATTCTATTGGATAATCGCTATACCCCACTATCTTTGGCTTATCAAATTATACATTAGGTAATACAATTGTCACCCCACGATAATTTATAACACTTTGATTGGTCTTCATAATTGACATTTTTTGTAGGTGGCACATCTGGGGTTACTTCATTCTCTGGCACGTTCTTCATGTCAAAAGTTTTCTTTTCCATGGTCGATTGTCCTTGAAAGTTTCCATATTTGTTGCAAAACGTATAAAACTTATACTAAAACAGCTAGCATGCGGATGGGAACGGAGCATGACTTGCAACATAAAACAAGGAAAGAACACATACTGGGTCGTGGCCTTTTGCGAGTCAGCACACTGAAGAAACAGAAAAACATGCTTTAATATGAGAGCTACACAACTAAGTTTTTTGACTCACGCTAACTTAAGACTTATGGATTCTAATAAACGTAATCTTCGTAGGTGTTAACATATTCAATTAATCATAATGCAAGCAATTATTTCTTATAGTCGACATTAGTATATGTGTACAATAGCAGCTTCACACTTATAATTGCGTTAAGAATACATCCAAGCGAAAAATATTTTGTGATCGTTTTTGTATGCAGCATTGTTAGGTATAAGCATTTCATATCTAATATGTAATATTTAAACTACGCTCTCTCAGTCCCTCCTCTGATGACGTTCGTCATCACACAAATCTTTCTTTGATCTTAATTTTTCACCTTGCGCATAATACGCATTTCAACATCTTGCCCTTTATGTGAGCTTTCCCATATCTCATTGAACATTTTCTCTCTTTCACTCTCTTCATTTCTTCTGGTTCTTTTAGTCCAATTTCTTTTTATTTTGTCATTAATTTTACATGCCCCCCATAATCCTAATAGACAAACCAAAACAATTAATAGACCCATCAAGATTTTTGCAAGTACCCCGTTCCAAATGTTGGTAAACCAGCTTCCAACTCGGGCATTTCCCTTTCTAAATTTCTCCCAAACACCAAGGCCCTCATTCCAACCCTGGCGGTCTATGACCGCAAGGGTGGAGGGCAACGGAAGCACCGCCAACAGGCTGGCTGTGCTTCCAGGGCAATTCTGACCGTGGCGGTAAAGCCACGGTCAGAAAAGGGGATCCAGCGGTTTCCCGCCGGATTTCCCCTGGCCCGGAGAATCCTCCATGGCGGCGCTGCTTGCAGCGCCGCCATGGGGATTCCGACCCCCTTCCCGCCAGCCTGTTTCTGGCGGTTTACACCACCAGAACCAGGATGGCGGGAACGGGTGTCGTGGGGCCCCTGGGGGCCCCTGCACTGCCCATGCCACTGGCATGGGCAGTGCAGGGGCCCCCTAACAGGGCCCCATTAAGATTTTCACTGTCTGCTTTGCAGACAGTGAAAATCGCAACGGGTGCTACTGCACCCGTCGCACCCCTGCAACTCCGCCGGCTCCATTCGGAGCCGGCTTCATTGTTGCAGGGTCTTTCCCGCTGGGCCGGCGGGCGCCCTTTTGGCGGTCGCCCGCCGGCCCAGCGGGAAAGTCGAAATGACCCCCGCGGTCTTTTGACCGCGGTGCAGTCTTTCGATGGGGTTACTTTGGCGGGCGGCCTCTGCCGCCCGCCAAAGTTAGAATGACCCCCAAGTTCTTTCAAATCCTTCAGATCTGTACTATCTCTAGTAAGGTTAGTAAGCATGCTTCTAACTTTCTTACTGTTATCCGGGATAAATGAGCAACAATGACGCTCATTAAGCATCTTGCAGACCCCTCCACTTTTAGCTAAAAGAATGTCTAAAGCAAGCTGATTTTGAAGAGTCATAGCTCTTTCTGCAGCAAGTTCAGTATCCATCAGGAGTATAGCCCCCGTAAAATTTGTCAACATGTTATCCACTATAGTAGACAACTTTTGAATTTCCATGAAATTTAAGATAACCCCTACTGATGGGATTATAGCTCCAAATATATCACCAATGACTGCCGCCACTGATTCTCGTTTTTGTCTAGGATGTTGTAATTCAGATGTCTTAGGTATTTGTTTTAAGTCATCAATTTGGTATATCTTTGGGAATACTATCCCCAAATAACATGTTCCAAACCATCCCTTAGGGAGACGGTAATAAGCATTTAGCCCACAGATGTAATAGATTCCAGGAATCGCAGGATCTTGTCCATTCAGCATAAAGGTCCATTTACTCTGAAACAAAAACACATGCCTGCATTCACTCGTTCCCACAAACAAATTATCCTGTTCAGATTTCGGCCTATATATACAAAGCCTACCTACATGTAAGGCATCTATAGCTAATTTGCCTTGCGTCTTGATTGCAGTGTAAGCATAATCATTTGCGTATGTGCGTTTCTCTAATCCTTTTTCTAATCTTTCTTTTAATGCTTTGCGCCTATCATCTGTGTGATCTAAGAAGCTTTTCTCTACAGGCGACAGTAAGCAAGTCAAATTATTGCGGTGTGCATAGGCAGTTCCAAATGTAAGTGTTGGCTCAAAGAATCCTCTAACTATCTTTATATCGTGCTCTTTAGCTAATTTATTTAAGAATTCAATCACAGGTACAAAAGAAAACACAGCATCCAGATTTGAATAAAAGTACTGGCCATGCTCTTGATTATAGAATCTTGTTAGTAATAAGCTGCAACTAATTCCATAAGTAAGAGGGAGACTATGATAAGTAACCCCTTCCTGCACAGATGAAGGAATTTTGGTACATACATAACAATCCTTTGCATCCATAGTTTCCACATACTCGTTTAGTAAGCAATAGAAGACATTAGTAGAGAGTTCCCCTTTTGCGTTAGTTCCCTCATGCATGTGTCTTGCGTCCTGCTCAAATCTTTCCCACGGTGTTAGTGTAGTATTTTCAGGTTTTGAAGTTGCGTTAATAGTTTCTTTCTCTATCCATGGCATTCCTATAATCACTCCCACAATTATTACTGCACACACAACACCTATTATAAGACCTAACCAACCACACACCTTACTCCCTTTGTTACCATTTCTATTGTAAGCCATGTTTGTATAGAATCAAAATAGTAGATCAACAATCAACTTGAGGATAAATTATTATTATTATTTTTTCTTCTTTTTTTTTTCTACGTATTTTTTAGCGTCTTCACTCACTCCAGGACCCTTTTTGTCAATTCAGGTTAGCAGCTTGTTGTAATCAGGTTTCTTCAAAAAGTCAAATCAGGTTTTAGTGTCACTTCCAGTAGTTTCCTAGTGTCTCTCTCTTTTCAGTTTTCACAAATTCAAATTTAGCCAAGTTTTCCTTTGAACTCTTTCAGGTACCGTAATATTGGCCTGGTACTTCTCGATCAAAACAGAATGCTAGGAATTCTTGTTGCCATTCAGAGGTTGTAGCGTGTGCCCATTCCGGACCTGTATATCTTCTATTTGCGATTCTTTTTCTTTTTAACCTTCGTTCACCTTGTTGTTCACCTTCACTCAGGTCATCTGCTTGAGAAGTATCACTCTCTTCTATTATTGTGTCATTTGATATCTCCCTTATTTTAAGGAGTTGCTTGTCTGGCCAATTGTCGCCTCTGTGTGTCTTTTCTCGACGTTTTCCTTCAGGACGTTGGACAGCACCCTCCTCTGGTGATACGGTGTTTTCTCTTGACGGATCTGCAACTGGTTCTGGAGATTCTGACACGGTTTGACTTCTCTCTACAATTTCTCCTTCTCTTTCTTCTTCCGGTTCTAAGTTGGGTTCGGGCTCTAACCCATATCCGTCTACTTCTGGGAGAACCTCTCCTTGACTTAGTTCTCCTGCTGCCTCTACTGAGATAGGCACTCTGTCACCTCTCTTGAACTCATTGACTGTTTGAGGGACAAGGCTGTTCTCAGTGGGCCCTCCAGTAGTCTCAGTTCCTTCTTGAATGTTCTCTGACCCTGAGACCTCTCCCTCCAAAGTTGCTGTGCCGGAAACTTCAAGTTCCTCTTCAACAGGACACGTTACCCTTTTCGTGTGACTGGCATGTATCCAGTTGGGAACCCCGACACACTTTACAGCGGTAGTAGTCGTTAATATTACTTGATATGGTCCTTTCCAACGTGGTTCTAGACACGATTTTCTCACGTGCTTCTTGACAACCACCCAATCACCGGCTTGTAGTGACCGGCCTGGATCGCCAATCGGCGGCAACGTGTTAGCTTCCACCTGGTGAGAAAAAGAGCGAATCACGTCAGCCAGACCTTTGCAGTAATCCAACACCATATCATCTGTAATATTCACTAGTGCATTTTCAGGTACTGCTGGCAATCTCATAGCTCTGCCCATGAGGATTTCATGGGGGGACAATCCCATTTTCTTGTCTGGGGTGTTTCTCATTGACATCAACACTAGAGGTAAGGCATCTGACCATTTCATATTAGTTGCTGCGCACATTTTTGCCATCCGTGATTTCAAAGTTCCATTCATCTGCTCTACTAGTCCTGATGCTTCAGGGCGATAGCTACAATGCAGCTTTTGTTCAATGTTGAGTGCGGCACACAGGAGTTTAATCACCTCATTGTCGAAGTGTCTACCCCTATCTGATTCTATAGAAACCGGAAACCCGAATCTTGGTATCAGTTCCCTAAGTAGTAGTTTTGCAACTGTAAGACTATCATTCCTACGTGTGGGATATGCCTCAATCCAATGACTGAAAACACACACAATCACCAACACGTACTTCAATCCTCCACAAACAGGCATTTCAATAAAATCCATTTGCATTTTGTTGAATGGACCTCCAGCTCTCCCAATATGACTCAATGTTACCACAGTTCCTTTTCCGGCGTTCACCTGTTGACAGATGACGCACCTGTGGCAAGTGATTTCCGCGGCATGTCTGAATTTTGGGTTAAACCAATCAATTTTAAAGCATCTGATCATGGCATCTCTTCCCAGATGTGCCTGCCCATGATAGAGCCGGGCAAACTGTGACAAAAGGCTATTTGGCAAGACTAATTTTCCCTCGTCTGAAACCCATCGATCATCAGCTCTTTGTACACATTGCATTCTTTGCCAAGAGCGTTTTTCTTCTTTGCTCGCACAACTTTGTAATGTTTTTAGTTCATCTAATGTGTCAACTACCCGCAACACTAGGTTTAAACATGTGTCATTCTCAGTTTGTGGTAACAATTCCCATTGTTCCTTGAACGATATACAGTTCAATGCACAAAATCTTGCGACTTGATCTGCATAGCCGTTGCCCATAGACACAAAATCTTGTGATCTGATGTGAGCACTGCATTTCACCACGGCAATTTCGAGAGGTAACTGAATCGCGTGTAACAAACCTCTTATTTGTTCACCATTCTTCAGAGGAGAACCAGAGGAGGTCATAAAACCTCTCTGTGACCAAAGTTGTCCAAAATCATGCACAATTCCGAATCTGTATCTGCTGTCAGTATAGATAGTGACTTTCAAATTTACAGCTGCGTGGCATGCTTTTGTAAAAGCAATCAATTCTGCCACTTGCGCAGAAAACACTTTTTCGAGCCAGGAGGCTTCGACAATGCCAGTTATAGTACATACTGCATAACCAGCTCTCAGTGTTCCTGCAGAATCTCTTAGACAGGACCCATCGACAAACATAATGCAGTCATTTTCTTTCAATTGAGAGTCCTGAATATCTGGACGAGGCTTGGTGCACAACTCAGTCACCTCAAGACAATCATGTTCAAATTCTTCGCCATCTTTAATTTCTGTATTTTCATTTGGAAGCAAAGTTGCCGGGTTCAGTACAGTGCATCTTCTAGGAGTGACATTAGGCGACCCCAGTATGATCGTCTCATACTTAGTGAGACGTGCATTTGTCATGTGCTGCGTCTTAGTTCGTGTCAACAGAATTTCAACTGAATGTGGAACCATTACTGTCAGAGGATATCCCATGACTATGCCTTCACATTGTAAAAGGCTTTGACCAACTGCTGCAACTGCACGCAAACAACCCGGTAAGGCTGCTGCGACAGGGTCAAAGGTAGCTGAAAAATATGCTACAGGGCGATTTGCATCTCCGTGGACCTGTGTTAAGACAGACAAAGAACAAGCATCACGTTCATGACAAAACAACAGAAAAGGTTTCTCGTAGTTTGGCATTCCCAATGCTGGTGCCCTGCACATGCATTCTCTTAATTCCAAAAATGACTCAAGTTCTTCTTTTGATAGGGTTATAGTATATGGCTCATCCTTGATTTCCTTTCCTGTCAGTTTTATTAATGGCTTTGAAATGATTGAGAAGTTGGGTATCCACTGGCGACAGTAGCCCACCATTCCCAAAAACATCCTGACATCTCTTTTTGTTGTTGGGGGATTCATTTGCAAAACAGCTGTTATCCTTTCTTTTGATATTCTTCTGGACCCTTTCTCAATCAAATGTCCCAAGTATTTTACTTATTTCTGACAATATTGTAGTTTTCTGGGTGACACCTTATGCCCATTCTTTCCCAGATGATTTAGTAATGCAATGGTATTGTATTTGCAACTGACTCTTGTTTTGGACGCAATTAGCAAATCATCAATGTACTGCACAAGAGTTGAATTAAAAGGCAGCACAAGAGGTTCCAAATCCTTTTTCAATATCTGATTGAAGATGGATGGTGATTCAGAAAACCCTTGAGGAATTCTGCACCAACTGTACACCTTGTCCAGGAATTTGAAACTGAATAAAAATTGACTGTCCTCATGAAGAGGTATTGAAAAGAAGGCTTGTGATAGGTCTACTACGGTAAACCATTCAGCATCACAGGGAACCTGGAACATTATTACTGCTGGGTTAGGTACCACAGGGCAACATTTTATCACAATTTCATTTATTTTTCTCAGATCCTGCACAATTCGAACTTTTCCACAGGGCTTTTTTAATCCCATTATGGGAGAGTTACATGGACTGCTCAAAACCTCTTTCAGAACTCCCTGTCTGAGAAAGTCTTCAATTATTTGTGATACCTCAATGAGGACGTCTTGGGTCATGTGATATTGTGGCACTTGTGGAAACACTGCATTCGGTTTTATCTGAACTTTGACTGGTTCTACCCCCTTTATCAATCCTACTTCTTTCCCGGTCAAATCCCACATTTTCTCTGTTACCGTTCCTTGCAGTTCAACAGGCAGATCAATCAAAGTATGCATTGGGAATAAAGTAATCAAAGGGTAATCTTCATTTGTCCCTGTTTCTTCCTCTAAAAATTGACTTTCGTCTCCCTCATCGTCACTATTTGTCTGCACCTCAATTCCGGAACAGGTAATTGAACACTTTGTCTTGCACAGTAAGTCCCTTCCCAGTAGGGATACCGGACTTGAGTCACAGACTACAAATCTATGTAGTCCCTGGAAATTTCCAATCTCAACCTGTACTGGATCTGTAATCGGGTTAGTCAGATACTGATTTGCTACTCCAACCACTCGTATGGTACGCCCTGACAGTGGTAATCTCGGAACTTCTGCACTTCTGACTGTAGAGCGTGTGGCTCCTGTGTCAACCAGAAATTAAACCTTATAGCCCATCACCTTCCCCTCGACGAATGGGCCTCTCTGATCTACCTCTGGGGATGCTGCAAGCCTACACTCTTCACTATCTGAACTATCATCTGACCAATCCTCATTCATCCCTTTTTCACCTCGTAGTGGGAACTGTTGTACAGTGTTGTTTTGATTTGTTACCTGGCCTGTGACCTGCTGAGGAAGCATCACCTGTTGCTGTCCCATCGAAGCCATTGGTAGTTGCATTTGCTGTCTAGGCACCATAGGAATCTGCTGTTGTACTGGTTGCATATGTATTGACTTGAAACGTGGCATTTGCATCTGCTGCATGGGCTGTACCCCTTGCATTTGTACCAAATTATTCGGGTTTTGATGTCTTATTTTCGGACCTAGTGAGTTTTGTAATGTACCAACATTAGTGCTTTGCTGAACTGCACCATCCTGCACCATATTTGGACACTCCCGTTTCCAGTGCCCTACGCCCCGCATGCGTGACATGGTGACATCTTTTTCGCTCCTTGAACATCATTTTGAATAACAACGTTATTCATGTCTAAACCGTGGTTTGCAAACCCTCTGCCTCGACCTCACGGCTATGACTGAAACACACCATTCATTTGCAGTTGTTGCTGTATCATCTGCTGAACTCCATTTCCCTGTATTCCAGCTTGTGCAGCCCTTATCTGCATCACCATCACCTTTTCCTTCAGCTTTTTCTGCTTCAACTCAATCTCATCACTACAGTACTTTGCATACTGCAACACCTCATCAATCGGTTTAGCTTGCCAACAAATCAAATGATTCTTAATCATTTGGCTAACCTCTGGTCTCAATCCTTCGACGAATCTAAACACAAGGTGGTTCATGTCTTTCGGTTCAATAGTCTCCGTACCACTGTAATGCTTAAATGCTTTCAACAATCTCTCATAATAAGCATGTATTGACTCCTTAATCTCTTGAGAAGTTTGGTCGATTTTCTGCCAGTCGGTTACCTTCGGCGACACCTTTTGTTTCAAAAATTCAATCACTTTATGATAATATTTCATCACCTCTTCAGAAGGTGCTCCAGTCACCTTATCTCTCGCCGGCTTCTTCGTCGGCCAATCTACCCCTCTCTTGCACTCGAGCCACAAATCAGGCAGAACAATAATCTCAAACAAAGTATTCAAGTCCTCCCAGAGACACTTTGCAAGTTTCACAAACCTGTCCGTTTGTTGATACCACTCGATCGGTTTCTCTCTCAATCTGGGATAATCATTAGTAAAGGATAGAATATCTCCTCTAGTCCATGGCACATGTACTAAAACACCACCAGCTGTCTCTCTCATAGGTAATATTTTTACTGATTCCAAATCAGGTGAGGTCCTAGCTTGATTAGACCCTGGGCTATCACCCTTTCCCTTATCTCTTTTCCTTGCCCATCGGCCTTCCCATTTCTCCAATGCACCCAAAATTTGTGCACTCTGCAACAGTTCTCTCAGATGTGCTTTCATGCCTGCAGATCTCATATGTTCAAAATCTTTTGAGTCAAAATCTAGTCTGTAACTCCTTTTCAAATGTTTAGTGTTTCCAATATCAATATTGTATTTGTCTGCCAAGTTCGCTAATCGCTGATGTACTTTGCCTACCTCTTTGGTAATCTTGGGACACAAGTATCTTAATTCTGCCTCTGTGTAAGACTCCAGTCTATTTACTCCCATTGTCCCTTCTACCAACTCGACAGCTTTCGCCCCTAATCGTACAAAGTTCAGGTATTCATCTTGTTTTTCTTTCTCAGGTTCGACCGTAGTCACTGCAGTCTTTTGTGAAGTATACGTTTTTTCTAACCATTCATTTAACTGTTGAACTGTTGAACTGTAAAACCCTGCAGTGAAATGTTCCCTGCATGTATCATTGGAGAATGTGAGGTATTCGTACTCACGGTTTGAGGAGTTAGAACTCCCAACCCTGCTTGACGCATTGCTTCGAGAGGTGCCCCCACTGGACTAAGGTCCATTAAGGGTCTCGGTGGTTCATTTACTTGCTCTCCAGGGGGCATTATCTGTGGAGTTCCCATAGACCCTCCTCTTATCGCCTCCTGAGTCATCGCTCCCTGGTCACACACCCCTGCTTTACCTTGTGCATATAATGGCACTGGGGGACCAACAGTAATGGGTAACAATATTGCGGCAGGTGTCTGACCTGGACCCAGACCTCTTGGAGCCTCAACACCATAGGTCTGTTCCAATGTACCCGGAACAGGTACTAACGGTGGTCCCGCTACAGGGTTATACCCTGGTATCAGCTGTGGTGGTGGTTGAGACATTAATTTCGGAGGCGATTCAATTTGTATTAGCTTTGGCTTTGTATATATCGGGTCTGGCGGCACAATCAAATTCGTAGTAGTCTCAAGTACTGGAACATCAGGGTAGATTCTCTTTATCTGTGGTGGAGGCTGTAACTGTATCGGCATGTCTGGTGCAGTGGGTACACTGACACCATTCTGTATCAAAGCTGTATCGCTAGTCTGTACCGTATCAGTAACTCCCTTTTCCTGCATCTGGTTCCCAGGATCCAAGCTAGTACTTGGAGCACTGTCGCTCACTGCATATGGTGGCGGACGATCATGTAACAATCTATCCATAAATTCCTCATCTGAATCATCTTCTTCTTCCCAGGATCTTTTATTTTCTTTAGATTTGCCTGAATCTTTGCCGGTTTTACAGGAGGCTTTCTTTCCCTGCGTTTCTTCTCCCTGAGTTATTGCTGGGAATAACTTCAACCCGTCTACAATACCCCGTCTCCACATTTTGCTCTCATTATCCCACCTAGCCTCTGCATATGATTTTTCTGCCCTTCTTAGTCTTCTCTGAAACCTTTCTTGTCTATGTTTAAGAGCCATCAAGTCCCAAATCGCCAAAGCCTCATATTGTGCCGGTCTTGGAGGTGGTTTCTGCGTACTTAACATCCACCTCAAATTTTCTAGCAAATTTGGGTTAAACGTCTCATGTTCTGGGAACGCTAGACACCCCTCCTTCTCTGTTAATTTGCGCCACTGTTTCATCCATAAACAAGGTGCAACACCTTTCTCTTCCATAACTGTATAAGCTGGAGTACCCTCAGGTGGTGTAGGTTCCCCATCAGTTGCAACAATATATACATCTCCTTTTAGAGCGTTCTTGAATGCTTTGACAAAATTCATTTTCGCAATTCTCTTATTTCGTATTTAATCAGAAATGGCTTAGTTCCCAGGACACTCTTCACCTGCCTTTCTCAACCCATTGCCTCTCACGGACGGCAGCCAATCCGTGCGTGACCCCTCTCGACATCTGACCTATCTCAGCGCGGCACCACTGACGTCACACTCACACACACTGCAGCTGACAAAGTCTTGCGGCTTGTCCGCTCCTCACTAAACCCCTATAATTCACACAGACTAATGCAAAAGGTGCGAGCACCTTAAAATGACAACACAAATCTGTTGGTTTACTACAGGAAGGGTAACACATTCGCTTCAGAACTTTACAGAGATTTCACCTGAAGCCTCAGCCGCTACTCTCTCCTTATCAGTTCCCGCATACGCAAGCAGAATTCGAACCGCAAATTCTACTCTCGACTTGTCAATGACTCCTTCTAGTGCACTTTAGAATTTGTCAAATCTCCATCGAAGGTTTCATACACACATTATAGCTCAAACTCGACTTATCAACCATGCCCGATTGACCTATTAAACCGCACAGATTACAACAGAAACCACATTTATCTTCATACTCCGGAGTCTTAGACCTCAACAGGTCCGTACACAACAACCAACCATGTGGATAATTTTTGAGCACCAAGCGCTACATTCACATGAAGTACGCCGACTTCCCTACTCTCATACTGTGGAGTACGCCCACTCCTACTAAATAACACTAAATTTGGCCTAAATATACACAAATTTTCACAATCACCTGCAAAATGAATAAGCTTAGGCAAGCGCAAAGACCCTAACCACACACTCTATGGTGCCAAGAACATTCCCAACTCATTTAGGCAGGCTCCGAGATCCTGGGAAAGCCATGGTGAACTTAGAAACCCATCATACCTCCGAATTGCATTATCACAGAAAAACAAATTAAACAATTGATCTCCGTCCTAGGGCCCCCAAGGGCCAAACCATCGCTTTGCTACCAAACTGTTAACGCGTCCCTTTATGTCAGTTTATACACAATAGGACTCGTTTTAGGCCGATGAATCTTTTGACCCAGTGGTGAGACACCGTAGAACGAGATAACTGATCAATATGTCAAGCAATATGTCAATGATGTTATCAACATATATCACCACAATATACTTTACTTTAGACATTGATTAAACTATCGACGCAACAATGACCTTTCAGTCATGAATAACCACACCTTTATTTGAAGTTTTGTGAATTTTATTCCCTATTGATTACAATCTAATAATAAGAGTACCAATCTCAAAATCAAGAAGCAAAAGAGCATAGTCACGATATGGCAACTGTGACGAGATTTTGATAACGCAAAGATCACAAACATAAAGCACCAATGTAAGATATACACAGATCAGAGTGCATAGAACATCATATACGTCTTAGTTCAGCATGGCACAATGTCAGTCAGATCTATTTGTGTCAGTCAAAGTGATTACCTAACCTAACCACTAATTAGCATCAGCATGTTGGGCTTCATGCAAAATAATTTTGAACACCAATTTGGAAAACCTCTAGCTAAGGTCTCTTTCCAAAAATACAGCAGTTGGTACCTAGAAAGGAAAAGCAGATAGACAAATTACGATAGCAATTGTCATAATTACCCTCCTCGGAATGAGTCAGCATACAGGATCAGTCTTCATCTTCAGGACATCAGTTAGATCGCAGTCAATCTGCTTCGTCTAAGGGACGGGGGACACTTCCCTCATAAGGAGGAAAAGTGTAATGGGGCAGTCTATAGATGAGGATGGTTTAAGTCTCAAATCACCAAACAGAGTGACAGAGTTTCTGGATGCAATCGATATCATTCCCTACCTAGTTCCCTGAGTCTTCTGTGTCATGGGTTTTTATCCCTTTTTCGCAATACCTTCCCCCAAAATTCTATTGGATAATCGCTATACCCCACTATCTTTGGCCTATCAAATTATACATTAGGTAATACAATTGTCACCCCACGATAATTTATAACACTTTGATTGGTCTTCATAATTGACGTTTTTCGTAGGTGGCACATCCGGGGTTACTTCCTTCTCTGGCACGTTCTTCAGGTCAAAAGTTCTCTTTTCCATGGTCGATTGTCCTTGAAAGTTTCCATATTTGTTGCAAAACCTATAAAACTTATACTAAAACAGCTAGCATGCGGATGGGAACGGAGCATTACTTGCAACATAAAACAAGGAAAGAACGCATACTGGGTCGTGGCCTTTTGCGAGTCAGCACACTGAAGAAACAGAAAAATATGCTTTACTATGAGAGCTACACGACTACGTTTATCGGCTCACGCTAACTTAAGACTTATGGATTCTAATAAACGTAATCTTCGTAGGTGTTAACATATTCAATTAATCATAATGCAAGCAATTATTTCTTATAGTCGACATTAGTATATGTGTACAATAACAGCTTCACACTTATAATTGCGTTAAGAATACATCCAAGCGAAAAATATTTTGTGATCGTTTTTGTATGCAGCATTGTTAGGTATAAGCATTTCACATCTAATATGTAATATTTAAACTACGCTCTCTCAAAACCAAGGCTACGGAGCAGCAGGGATTTCAACCCTCTTGGTCTCCAGTGTCTTTGTTTTCTCAATTAAGATGTACACCCTCATGGGACAGAATATTCAAATAGTTTATAGCCCACTACTTGAGCTATACCAGCAATTGAAGGCCTGCTTCCTTCTTAAAGACCCTCACTTTTTGCTTGGGCCTTTAACACTGTAGTGGGGCTTTAATGGCCAGCTCAAGCCATTAACGCTGGAATGAGCCTTTAAATGACTAAACAGTAAGCAACAGTGGGCTATAATGCAATATCAACAACAAGCAACAAATTGATGGACGAAATGCTGAAATAATCTAAGCGGCTAGCAAACACTCAGGGGCCATGTTATAACCCATAATTTTTCACCCTCTGTGCCACTCACAAAGAGCACATGAATGCAAATCAGTCTTCACATTACTCCAAAAGGAAGAGTCAAGCGCAATTTGCTGGGCTGAGTCTCCTCTAGACAGTAACACAAGCAACCCATAACAATTTATATCTATTTAGCCCTCTTCAGTGTAGTGTAACTAGAGTCATGCGTCACAGTGAACATTGGGTGCAAGTTGGTCTTATCAGTCACACTTAGGACTTCAATTGCAACATACAATAAAGTGATTGAAGAAGGGCCTGAATTAATCTTAACCATTTATTATTGTGTGGGGCCATGGGTCCATTCCATTTCGTGTACTGCTCTATTTTAAACAGAGGCCCATCAAATGCGAATCAGCTTTGGTATTGCTCTAATCTGAACAGTCCCACCCAGAATGTAGGTTAGGTCCCTTCCAAATGGGAATACAAGCAACCACAGGATGATTTTGTCCCACTTATGCCTCATCAGTGAGGTGTAGTATGACTTGTGTGGCACAGTGAGTACAGGATCCACAACTTACTTTGGAAGCCAAGTACAGAAAAGAATAAAGTGATGGACGTGATGACTGAATTACTTTAAGCCATTGGAAATCGCTCGGATCACATTCCTTTACACTATTTTTCATCAACTGTGCCAGTCTAGAGAGATCATTTAAGTGCAAATCAACCTTGCTACTGCTCAAATAGGAGCAGTCCATCTTGCACCACTGGGCCAGCTCCCTTCCATGTGGGAATACAAATTAGTCAGACCAGTTTCTGCCTACTGTGTGGTCCAGTGAACGCTGGACCCATGTCTGAAGGTAGCCATCACACCTAGGGCATAATTTGCAGTAAACAACATAGTTTTGGAATGACTTCCTAAATTGAAATTGCAGGTGATTGCACTGTGCCAAATTCTAGACCACCATTTTCACCCATGCACTAGACCAGCCATATCCAAATCAGCTTTGTACTGCTCCTGTATGGATGTTCCAGCCTGAGCATCAAAGCCAGGTCCTAGAAACAAAAGCAACTCCAGAGCAGTTTCACCCTTCTTAGGCCTCATCTATAAAGTGAAGCTTCAGACCTGAGGTACAGTGAGCACGTGATCCATGTGACACCTGTCGAACTTAGAGGATCAACTGGAATAAACAACAAAGTGACAGAATTAACACTTGAGTTATTTAAATCAACTGGTGATCCCTCTGGGCCAAATTCCATACAACCATTTTCTCATCCTATGTGCCACTCTAGACAGAAACCAGCCTTATTCAAATAAGCGTTGTTACTGCTTCAATAGTAACAGAATCAAATGACCATGTCAGGTCCCCTCCCTGCAGGAACAGAAGCAGACCTAGACCAGTTTTGGAATATATAGGCCTAGAAGTGAGGTTTTACTTCCCTCCTGTGGCACTGTGACCATGGACCCAACTTCTAAGCATACCTGGTGCACCTAGGGTGTCAACTGCAACAAATAACAAATATTAGAATGAATGCTTGAATTACTTGAAACCACTGGCAACTGTTTCGGCCCAAAATCTAGTCCATCATTTTTCACCCACTGCACCAATCTACAGAGATCAGCCATATGCAAATCACATTTTTACTCCTTCAATAGGGACATTCCAGATAGCACCTCTAGGGTAGCGCCCCTCCGGACAGAAACACAAGAAACCCTCAGTCAGTTTCACCTGCAGTATAGCTTGAGTGCTGTGGCGCAGAGCACAGGACCCATGTATGGGTGTACCTGTCATACTTAGGACGTCAACTCTGTCAGGATTATGAATCACCATGCATGGATAACAATCTTACTTGGAGCTCCTGTACTCTCGAGATGGCACATTTTTTTATCTCTTTGTATTGCACTTAGGTGCATTAATTTGGAGGTGCCTCGCTCCAATTGTATTTAGGTGCCATTCTGAGAGGAGCTTCTAGCCTTATTTTATGTTTATACTTTGTGTTTTCACATTGTTATTTAGGTACATTTTAAAGTTCTCAAACTACTAACTTATTATCAGCTAAAAGAACCTTCCTAGCACTTGAAAGATCCCTAAAGAAGGAAACCTCAAAATGGTGGGAAGTAGCCTCTCTTAAAAAATACCTTGAAAAATTATCGTATTCCTTGAGGGTTGAGAATCTTAATTTTCCCTCGATGGATACCACCTCACAGGAACATTTACAAAAATGGCAAGCCAATTTACAGATGGCATCAACCAATATGATCAAACAACTCATAGAATTGGCTCAAGAAGAGTATGAAAAACATTGACAGGAAGTCGATAACCTTACTCAACAGATAGAAGAGGCCAATTGGGGCAAAATCACCATTAAGAATTATGCCATCCTCAATAATATTATTGATCGCTATGAGGAAGATATCATACAAAGAAAGAACCGAAAGTTTAGACGGGATCTCAATGACTACCAACAAGGGAGAGTTTACACATTTGGAAAGCAATACGATAATATCAAAGACTCAACTCTTTCCTTGGACATACCTAGCTGCTCAGATACCGTACCTTCTTCCGAAGTAGAATCCCCCGACGAATCTGAAAAACGCTCATCAAATAGATCCCTTGTAAATTTTTCAGAGGAAGCTAGGCGACACTGACTTGGAACCTTAAAAGACAATCGCACAAAACCACCAGATACTTCAACAGAAGTACCAAATACAACAGGTATACAAACAAGAGCACGCAGCAAAACATTGAAACCTTGAAATCTGAAGAACATCTTATAGTCAATCTTTCTGATCAGGCTCTTTCTCCAATTCACAAACAAATCTTGAATAAAGGTCTTTCCTTTTGTCCCTTTGTCCCACTAACTCCTGGGATATCGTACAAACTAAAATTGATCTTTTCAAATTCACACGCCATTTGAAACTTAAATCTTTCTTCTCTACTTTCACTCTCCCATCTCCCTCACCCTCTCCTGCAGATACTACTTGTGATCTTACTGTTCAAGATTTGGAAGAAATATGTCTGCTACGTAACCTATCCAATGTAAATGAACCTGATCGCTCTGCCATTACCGTAGCACAAGAACTAGACATTGAGACAAACCAGTATTACCCATTTGATTTACAAACCAAATCCACCTTCACCCCAATTCTTCCGGCCGGCAATTTAATAGACCTTTTTCAGACGTGTCTAGCGATCTTGATAAGGAATATAGAAATTACTGCAAAAACGAAAATACCTATCTACTAACATCAGCAGGCAACAGGTGAAAGCTCTTTCCCAATTAAGAGATAACAACCAAATTGTCATCAAAGAAGCAGATAAGGGTGGAAATATTGTCATACTCAACAAAAATGACTACCTACAGGAAGCATACAGACAACTCAATGATACAAGATGCTATAAAAAACTTACTTCCAATCCTACAGCTGAAATTCAAAATAAATTAATTGATATGTTAGAACACTGGCATTCTCGCCAAATAATTTCTTTCAAAGAAAAAACTGATCTCTTTCTACCTTTTCCTACCATTCCAACTCTATATCTACTTCCTAAAATACATAAAGGAGGTCACCCAACAAAGGGTAGGCCCATTATTTCTGGAATCAACTCAGTCTGTTCCAAATTAAGAACCTTAATAGATCAAGAATTACAACCTTTCATGAGTAATCTACCCTCCTTTACCAGAGACACCAAAGACATTTTACAGAAACTTCAGAATATAGACTGGAAACCAGATTACCTTTTAGTCACCATAGATGTGGTCAGTCTTTACACATCCATCAAACACAGTGATGGTCTTGAAGCTGTTAGGAAATGTCTATCCACAAAATCAGTGAAGTACACAGAAAGAAATCTAATGATTTTAGAAATGTTGAGATTTTGTATTGAAAATAATTACTTTCTGTTTGATGGTCAATTTTACCTTCAACTCCAAGGGACGGCGATGGGAGCTAAATTCGCACCGCCGTACGCCTGCATCCTGATGGGTGCGATTGAGAACTACTGGCTTTGGAATGACAAAACCGAACATCTTTCCCAACACATAATTTTTTGGGGACGCTACATTGATGACATTTTGCTAATTTGGCAAGGTCAGAAAAATCTTTTTAATTTATTTTTAAAGACACTAGTGCCTAACCCTTGGAACATTGAGGTTACTTATCAGATATCAAAATCGGCAGTAGAATACCTGGACCTTTTCATCTTCATTGAAAATGACAAACTACAAACTAGCTTCTTTAGGAAAGCAACAGCTGCAAATTCAATCCTTCATGCTTCTAGCTGTCACCCATCGAGCACCATTCGTAATATTCCACAAGGAGAATTCAGGAGAGCCAGACTGAATTGCTCTAGTATATCTGACTATGAAACAACCTCTACACAATTGATAGAGAGACTATCAGCCAGAGGCTACAACCAGAAGATCCTGGAAATAACGAAGGACCAGCTAAGTGGAGTGGATCGGAATAAGATGCTAAACAAACCGAACATCCAAAGAAGAATACAGCTATTCGCTTTATAACAGAGTTTCACAATCGCCATTTTTTAATTCAGAAACTCCTTAGAAAACATTGGTATCTTTTACAAAACAATCCACCCATCAATCAACATATTACACAATATCCCCAAATAGGATTCAGAAGAGCCCCTAACCTTAGGGATAAACTATGCCCATCATTTTTTCAGAAAAAGCCTCCCCATAACATGTTACTATCAAGACCCATTGGCTTTTTCACTTGCAGCAAATGTTACATTTGTAAATTGGGGTTATCAAAAATTAAAATGATTACAATCAATGACCATCTTCATAAATTCCACAACTGTATCAACTGTGAGAGTACCTATGTTGTTTACCTAATCAAGTGTCCATGCAACCAAGTCTACATAGGTAGCACCACTCGAGCACTGAAAATAAGGATCCAAGAAAATTTCCGAAACATTCATAAACATGACTTTAGGGCCCCACTTGTGGAACATTTCAATTAATTCCATCCTGAAGAACGCACTTTTACCTTCTGTAGCCTTCGACGACTTAAAGCACTTCCTAGAGGTGGAAACTTAAAACTACATCTGCGCCAAGAAGAAAGTTGACTGATCATTCTCTATGATACAGTCCGCCACGGCCTTAACAAAGACTCAGAATGGAATTACTGGCTGATGTAATTCATTTGAAAGTGATCACATAATGACTTTTTGATTCATTCATCTGTAGTTATTAATTATTAACTATGCTATCCTTATGAGCATAGGACTACAATTTACATCAATTATTTCCAGTTCCATCACTGTTGATTATCATTGATATATGAGTTAGAGAGTTTTGATCAAGCTCATGCTACAAAATTATGTAATACAATAGCAATATTTCTTTGTGTTCATTTTTCCCTATTTTCGTTTTTTTCCTTTTTTTAAATATAGCGGGAAGCTTAATATTTATTTGAATATTACATTCGAATACACTACATACAGGATGTCCTCTCACTATGGTGCTACCATACTGTTTTATTAACCCTTAAATATGGGCCGTCATCATTCTAGTCGTTCTGTGTTTCTTTTTGTATACCATCACGATTTGTAAAATGGCGCCCGTTTATTCCATCCATGTAATAAACATAAGCAAAGGACCCATGCCTCGAGAACACCAAATAAAAGAACGCTTATTTTATCAGCGTGCTCCCTAGGATGGCGACGGACACGACTGATTGAATTTCCCTTTTCGGTTATTATAGCAGTTACTAAACGGGTAAGCCACGACTAACCTTGCAGGATTCACTATTTTTTAGTGGCCTTCTCTGTTTACGTACATTCATACGGCTAAATTTTATCATGAAGGTATTTTCGTTCATGCTTCCATAATAGAACGTTTCTTGACCTCTTCATCTTTAACATGTTTACTTAGTACACTTCAGGACAATATCTTCTTTGTTTCTTTGGTTTTTTGGCTTTTTGCCTTTCTTGTAGCACCTGAAGCCATGTACATGTTTGTTATACGCTGCTTCTCCTGTTTCTATTAACAGAGTGACCCCCATCCCTCTAATACTCAGTACATTGGTATAAGTGAAAACAAACTATAATCATGGTATGTTACTTGTCTCAGTGGATAATTATGTAACTGGATAAATGTACCACTCTCAATGTTTGTTTTAAAAAACCTTTCTGCATCAGCTCGTCTCTTGTTAACGCTCACAGTGCAAGCACCATTATTCGACTCACTCTTGCACTTTTCGCACCTTTGTGTTTTTTGCACGTTCTCTTCGAAAGGTCATATATATCTGATCTTTCTTCACTCATTTCCATCATAGACATCACAGTTTGCTCACCTGTCTTTTTCACTTTCTCCAAAGCCTTCTATTAGGAATGGATTTATGCACTTCTATTGCGCGAGCATGTATCTCGATTACTTTTGTTTCACTGACAGAACTTTCAGGACATGGTAGCACTTGGATATGCTCTTCCTTTCAAAACCCTGGGTTTTCACCCTCTGGTGTCTTTTGATCTTTGGACTCTAATGACTCATTAGCTTCTATATCTCTCCTTTATTTTACCTTTAAATACACTTTATCTCATCTTCTATAGCCTTGAGAAAGCCCTGGTGAACGCACCCCATTGGGCAAAACATGTGTTGGCTGAGTACCTACTATGTTCTACGCTTCATCTACTTGTTGAACGATGTGAAGCTATTCACAACTGTCCAATAAACTTCAAGCTTGATTATATGTCTTGAAGTACTTTTCCAATTCCTTAAGGACCATCATTGGATATTTGGCATTTGAATGCTTACAAACCATCGATACACAAGTGGGAACTTACCATTTATCATTAGGAAAAGAAGCAGACCTAAACCAGTTTTGGAAGATATAGGCCTAGAAGTGAGGTTTTACTTCTCTCCTGTGGCACTGTGACCATGGAACCAACTTATAAGCATACCTGGTGCACATAGGGTGTCAACTGCAACAAATAACAAATATTAGAACGAATGCTTGAATTACTTGAAACCACTGGCAACTGTTGCGGCCCAAAATCTAGTCCATCATTTTTCAACCACTGCGCCAATCTACAGAGATCAGCCATATGCAAATCACATTTGTACTGCTTCAATAGGGACATTCCAGCTAGCACCTCTAGGGTAGCCCCCCTCCGGACAGAAACACAAGAAACCCTCGGTCAGTTTCACCTGCAGTATAGCTTGAGTGCTGTGGCACAGAGCACAGGACCCAGGTCTGGGTGTCCCTGTCATACTCAGGACGTCAACTCTGTCAGGATTATAAATCACCATGCATGGATAACAATCTTACTTGGAGCTCCTGTACTCTCAAGATGGCACATTTTTTATCTCTTTGTATTGCACTAAGGTGCGTTAATTTGGAGGTGCCTCGCTCCAATTGTATTTAGGCGCCATTCTGAGAGGAGCTTCTAGCCTTATTTTATGTTTATGCTTTGTGTTTTCAGATTGTTATTTAGGTACATTTTATTCCTACATCAATTTGCCTCATATGGAAGCCTTTGATGGCAAATTGGAGTTGCTTTACTTCTGTGCTGATGTGAAGTGTCATGGCTTTACTCATGCTCCCATTCTTCATGACGGAAGGAAGTGGAAGCACGACCATGCAGTGTACACCGCAGCTGAACTAAATCAAGCCTCTCTGTGCCGTTCTGTGGCTGGACTGCGCAGTGCGGCAGAACCCCTGATGTATTTGGTCCAGAAGGGGACTTGTGAATCTTTTAGTCCCATGTTCAATTGTGGGAATTGGGCAATACAGGTAAGATTGAGGGATGTTCTTTATTTGACACTAATAGTCTGAGTCAAAATGGGGTGTTTACTTCTGCCTTATGTGGCTTTGAGGTAAAGGCCTTCCCCCAGTTCAGATTTGTTGGGGAGGATTCCTTTGATCTAAAGGGTAGATTTGCAGATGTGGGTAGCACAAGGACGTTAAAAAGGATTAGAGGTTATTTGATTAACAATCGTTCTTTAATTGAAAATAGGGTGAAGGTCTTAGTGTTTGGGTATGCTTATGACCCTGACTGCATATTTGTGACAGAAACATGAGCCTGGGTTTCTTTGGGGCCTGATCCAGTTAACGCGATTCCCCTGAGGTACTCTACCCTTAAGCAAGATCGGGAGATTAGGACAGAAGGAGGACTTGCTATTGTATACAGAAACTCCCTATATTGTATTATTGAACCTATCAGCTACACTTTTCCATGCAAGGGTCTTTCATTTAGCTTAAAAACTCACCACAAGGCATAGTTCTCTGGCATGGTGGTCTGTTGTCCTCCTGGAATCAGGTCTATGTTTACTTTGGATTTAGGCCAGCTAGTTGAACCCTTTTACAGAAGTCAAATGTTACTAGATTGGGAAATTTTAATTTTAATTTGGAGGATTTAACGTGCAAGGATGCCAGCTCTCTCATGACACTCTGTCAAGTTTAGGCATCCCTTCTCAAACAGGTTGTTCTCTGATGCATTTTGCAGGCATATGTTTGATGGGATTTTTTCTAATAATCTGCTTTTGAGGTGTGAAGATATGCTTGCCATAAGTTGGTCAGATGACTATACAGTAGGTTTTTTGTTGACCTTGAAGTACCCTCAGGGCTGCTGTAGGAAATCAGAAAAGAAAATCCTAAAATATGATTGGAAAGGCATTTTAGAGGCATCTTTTACAAGGGATTTTAATAATATGAACGTAGCAGACCATTATGGTGTTCGTCTAGCCACTGAATAATTTTGGGTATGGCTTAATACTTCTTTGATTATGGTTGGTCCGTTTAAGACTGCCCACTTTCATAGGAAAAAGCCTTCTGCTACCTCGTTCTCAGAAGGATTCAGTCTTTGAGACTATCTTATAGACAAGAACCAGTCTGGCGGATAAAGTATGAGCTTCAGGAAAAAGCCAAATATAGAGTCTTCATTAGGAATTTTAGGCAAGCTATCATGGATGAAAAATCTAAATTCTGTACAGAAAAAATATTAATGCTCCATACTACTCGATGGAGCTGTTTAAGATTATAAAGATAATGTCCTGTATCAAGAGCTCACAGAATTTTGATTTTACTAACACCTTTTGTGATAATTTGTCACTGTTTTCAGTATAAGATCCTGACTATCCACTCTGAAGTTGTGACTATCAATGACCTGGAGGAAATGCAGAATTGTACAGGACAAGTCTGCAGGATATCTCAGATATAATGGCTAGTGAAGTTGTGACAGTTAACAAAGCAATGCTATCATCCTTTCTTCCTATTTTGGATGAACAGGTTGAGAAGCTTCTTTTGAACATCAAGTCAGATTCACCTTTTGAACCTTGCTCGCCAAAAAATTATGCACCATGTTTTTGGGACATCTGTATGGTGTTTGGCCTCTACTATGACTGCCACAGAATGTTTTTTGAAGGTATGGAATAAGCCAACAGTTAGGCCTCTACTAAAAGAAGGAACATGGTTTCAAAAGATTAAAAAAAATAATGTCCTATATCTTTACTAAAGATTCTTGCAAAATCTTGGAGAAAAAACTGAATGCTCAGCTTATGCCATTCATCGAGGACCACAAATTGTTGGATCATTTAAATTTTGGGTTCCATAGTGGTCATAGTACAGAATCAACCTTGGCTTCAGTGGTAGACAGTATTAGATAACAGGTTGATGCAGGACAAGCAATGGCACTCATTTTGTTAGATCTGTTCTCAGCCTATAATTCTGTTTCCCCATCTCTTGCTACTTTCCCTTTAGCTCAGCTTGATATTAAAGATACCGCTTTGAATCTTTTAAGGTCATTTCTGATAGAAGAACACAAACAGTAATTTGTGGACAGTTTAAATATTAATCTTTTTCTCTTCCATTTCGGAGACCTCAGAGCTCTTCGCTAAACCCTACATTATTTATTCTGCATGTGTCACCTTTGGTGAAGCTGATTTACTCTTATGGCTTCAGGCCCTATCTTGCACCAATGACACACATATTATTGTACCATCATGGATGATGGGCATTCAATGGAGATTAATTGCAGGATGCAGGATAAGTGTCTTAAATTAAATAAATATAAAACTGAGGTTATCATCTTTGGAGGTCAGCCCGCAGGCTGGAGTAGCAATTACTGGTCAGATTCATTGGAAGTCCCACCTTCTCCTGTTAAGTCTACCAACAATCTTGAAGCCATTGGGGAGCAATAACTTTCCTTTGATCTTCAGGTGAAACAAATTGTATCCTCACATTTAGAACTAGTAGAACATTATGGAAAGTTTTTCCTTATATTCCGCTAACAGGAGGGAAAACAGTAGCCCTGAGCTTCAGCTCTTTGAGAATTGACTATTGTAATGATCTTTATTTAAATATGAATAAAATGTCTTTAAAAAGCAGCAAAGTGTTCACAATGAAGCTGTGAGATTTATCTTAGACATTCATAAATATCATTCAGTCTCAAGTGAGCCTTCTAAACTCCTTTGGCTTCCATTTAGAAAGTGGATTATCTTTAAATCTCTCTGTATATTGCATAAAGCCCTATACAGATTAGGACCTTGGCTCATTAGGTCAAATTTTCATTGGTACTTGCCGAATAGGCTGCTTCATTCTGCCAACAACAATTTGGTGGTCGATCCGAAATGGTAGGGGTGAGGTAGATCCTTTTTAGTGGCCACAGCCGAACTGTGAAACACTCATCCCTCCATTTAACAGGCATTGAGAACCACTTGGCCTTTTGTTCTTAAAACTTGCCTCTTTACTTTGTAGGGACCTAAGCTCTATCAGTTTTTTTTCAAGCGTACCTGTTTAGGTGTTTTTTACTGGTTAGTGTGCCTTGACTTCATCTGGTATATGCATTCTTTATAAATATGTTTTTCATTTAATTTCATATAGATGACAAACTACCAAATATGGTGTGACAAAATGTCAAAAAATTAAAAGGCCCAGGCAGCATGGCTTCAGTTACCCATCGCTAATTGGTGCCCCATTATATGAAATGATCCTTGGATTGACCTTGGCTTAGAAAACACAACCAATTAATTGACTGGAGAAACATATGATTAACTTTCCATCAACATACTTTCAGCAGCATTGGTTGTCATCTTTGAATCCCTGGAAGTTAAAATCAGTTCCGATAGCGACAGTGGCTGGTCTTCCGTTTCAGTATCAGGAGTTTCAAGATGTGTTCTAAGAAAAAGTGACAGAAACACTTCCTCTTCACCAGGGGTCTGATTGCCAGATCGATCAGTGTTGGAAAATGGGTTATTGGTAAGGGCAGGTAGGTACCTACACTTAGCAATAGGCCACTAACCTCCACTTAGGTCCAGTTAGGTCTCAGTAAATTAATCCCAGCTCAACTCTTGGTAGCTTGGCAACGAGCGACAAGGCTTAACTTAGGAGACAGTGTGTAAAGCATTCAAATATCACAAAACAGTAATTAAATAAAACACAGGAAACAGTTTAAAAATCCAAAACCAATTTATAAAAATATATTATATTTTTATCGTTAAAATGACACAGATAAGGGGAACTGGAGATATGAATTTTTAAAGAAATATTTATTTTTTAGCCCCTAGAAACAAAAAGTGCCAATCAGGTCATCTGGTTGCACCTCGACCGAGGCAAAGTCAAAGTTTCAGGCCGACCGCGATGGAGCCCGGCTCAGCTACAGGCCGCGGGAGGCCTCGGTCAAAAGTTTACCTTCGCACTTAGATGTCTTTCTGAAGATTTTCTTCAGCGGGACGAACCTGCCAGTCCAATCCGACCTCCTGGAACTCTTCTCCGGATACGTGTCACAGGAGCCCTCAGTGGAGATTTTTACCTTCGGACTTAGTCATTTTTTCGAGGTGAAAATCCTTCAACCGGGGTAAACCTGGATCTTGATCCGACGTCCTTGGAGCCCTCCTCGGATACGCTGGCTGGGAGGTCCTGGTCAACTATGTACATTCGGACTTAGGTGGTCATTACAACACTGGCGGACGGTGTTAAAGCGGCGGTAAGAAAATTGCAATTACGACCGTAATTAACACTCCGACCGCCACGGCGGTACAAACAAACAGCGCGGCGGTCACCGTCAACAAACAGGCGGGAGACAATGTACCGCCCACACTATTATGACAGGCCAATCCGCCACCTTTTCCGGGGCAGATTCATCTCGGATAAAAACACGGCGGAAACAGGAATTTCGAAGAAAAAACGCTCACCTCTACACACTCCACGAGGAACGAGGACACCATGGAACCGGAACTCCAAATTCAACCTGCGATAGTCTTCCTGCTCCTCTACCAGGAACACCATGTACAAAATATATACCAGGCATAGTAGTCCAGGTACTGCACAAAGAAAGTCTGTGGAACACTGGGACCACACGGTATGGGCGAGGCCCACACAAGATCCCCGACCATGACGGAGAGAACACTGCAGGGGCACCAGACAGCATATAAACAGGCACCTCAGGGGGAGGGAAGTCGGGGGCACCTCAGCTGGTTGAGTGCACGACGCCAAATCCAAGAGAGGGCCACATGCCCACTGTTCAATCCTGGGGAGTGCAAAGCCACAGTCTCTCAAGTCTCTACAGTGGGTGGTTTGCCCACTGTTCCATCCTGGAGAGTGCAAAGCCACAGTCTCTCAAGTCTCTACAGTGGGTGGGTTGACCACTGCTTTATCCTGGGGAGTGCAAAGCCACAGTCTCTCAAGTCTCTACAGTGGGTAGGTTGCCCACTGTCCCATCCTGGGGAGTGCAAAGCCACGGTCGCTCAAGTCTCTACAGTGGGTGGGTTGCCCACTGTTCCATCCTGGGGAGTGCAAAGCACAGTCTCTCAAGTCTCTATAGTGGGTGGGTTGTCCACTGTTCCATCCTGGGGAGTGCAAAGCCACAGTCTCTCAAGTCTCTACAGTGGGTGGGTTGCCCACTGTTCAATCCTGGGGAGTGCAACGCCACAGTCTCTCAAGTGGATAACAGTCTCCACTGGTTCTGGAGGGGGACTGGTGCCCAGAGTGCTTCATCCTGTGAAGGACAGAGGTAGTGGATAGATGTCTCCACTGGTTCTGGAGGGGGACTGGTGCCCAGAGTGCTTCATCCTGTGTAGGACAGATGTAGTGGATGGATGTCTCCACTGGTTCTGGAGGGGGACTTGTGCCCAGAGTGCTTCATCCTGTGTAGGACAGAGGTAGTGGATGGATGTCTCCACTGGTTCTGGAGGGGGACTGGTGCCCAGAGTGCTTCATCCTGTGAAGGACAGAGGTAGTGGATGGATGTCTCCACTGGTTCTGGAGGGGGACTGGTGCCCAGAGTGCATCACTCACCCTGTGACGGACCCAGTTGCGTCAGTGCCCTTGCTGCTCATGGGCTAGCGGTGCTTGAGTTGGCGGTGCCCAGTGCAGCGGTACTTGAGTTGGAGGTGCCCTGTTTAGCGGTGCTTGAGTTGGCGGTGCCCTGTTCAGCGGTGCTTGAGTTGGCGGTGTCCTGTGCAGCGGTGCTTGAGTTGGCGGTGCCCTGTTCAACGGTGCTTGAGTTGGCGGTGCCCTGTTTAGCGGTGCTTGAGTTAGCGGTGCCCTGTTCAGCGGTGCTTGAGATGGCGGTGCCCTGTTCAGCGGTGCTTGTGCTTGCGGTCCTTCATGGCTCAGCGGGGCTTGTGCTGGCGGTCCTTCATGGCCCAGCGGGGCTGTTGCTGGTGGTCCTTCATGGATCAGCGGGGCTGAGGCTGGCGGTCCTTCATGGCCCAGCGGGGCTTGTGCTGGCGGTCCTTCATGGCCAAGCGGGGCTGGTGCTGGCAGTCCTTCATGGCCCAGCGGGGCTGGTGAGGTGCCAGTTCGAGACCTATGAGAAGGACGGGATGGGGGAGGTGTGGGAAAAAGGTCAAGGCTGGACAGAAAAAGTTTTTGGGACACACTGGGACGGGTAGCTGGAGGGGGTTTGGGAGTGGAGGAAGAGGTGGTGGTAGTAGGAGGTGTACGTTTGGTGACTTTGGGTGCACGTGCATGCGCTGGAGGCTGTCGTGAGGTGGATGGCTGTTGGGTGGGTGTGTGCCTGCGTCTGTGTATCTTGGGGGGGGCGTCACAGACACACTGGGAGAGGACACAGGGGACGTGTCCATTAATTGTAATTTGTCCATTACAATTTTGGAATAACCTTTCACACCAGTTTAGATGTTTTATCAACACCAGCAGAATTATGTACATTCCATATGTGACAAACATGTACTATCTGAAGAAAGTGTTGATACTTTTGTGTGTGCTCTAGAAGATTCTTAGGAAATACAAGCTTTTCAATTCCAGGCAGCAGTGGATACCAATAAGTGGATATTACAAGACTCCAAAAGGAATATCAAACAGGGCCTATTGGTCCATGGAGAAACACTATTCCTACCAACTAAAGCATTATTAAAACAAGTTTTCGCTTGAAGTCATGACACCCATTAGCAAGTAACCTTGATATAACTAAGACTTTTGAGTTAGTAATGATGTCATACTGATGGGATTTATCAATGAAGATTGTAAAGAATTTTTTAGGACATGTGGGATTTGCACTGCAGCTAAGAGTGAGACTTTCAGATTGCAGAGTTTGTTACAACTCCTTCTCAATCCACTAGAACCATGCCATGTCATATCTATGGACTTAATTATGGATTTAACAAACGACCACAAATTTGATACCATCCTAGTAGTAATAGTAGACATACTCACTAAAATGTGTTACTATATACTAGTAAAGCGAAGACCACTGGCACCAGAATTAGTTAAGTTATTTATACTTATTTATACTATGGAGGCTTCATGACCGTCCCACATGTATCGTTTCAGATTGTGGACCTCAATTTGTATCTCGCTTCCGGAATGTCTTCATTAAAAATTAGAGATCAAGCTAGGCCTGTTGGCTGCTTAAAATCCAGTATTCGATGGTCAGTACAAAGGTAGACAAATAACTTTGTTGTTTCATCAAAGCCCAAGAAGCCTGAATAGATAAGTACGGTTAGTCATATTCAGCCATAATAATGCAACACATTCTTCCACAAATTACTCTCCATTTTATGCCCCGTATGGATGCCATCCTCACTTTGGTCTATCACTAAAACCAGAATCATCTAGTTATCCTTCACAATAAGAAAGACATGCTTTGATTAAACAAACTATGTTCTCTTTAAAACATAACTGTTCCAAGGCAAAGCATTTGCACAAACAATATTCAGACTGAAAGTGAAGAGAAGCTCCAAATTATAAAATGGGAAATGCTGTTTGGTTATCAACCAAACATTTACATTTAGAAGGAAAGAAAAAACTTAAGCCATAGTTTATTTCCCCTTTTGTAATCAAATATGTGATAGATGAAAATGCAGCGCAATAGGAATTACCTACTACCATGAAACCCCCCCCAACTTGATCCCTGATTAAACCAATGGCTCCAACAACTCAAGTACTAATTCTGTCTCCTTGTGAACCTGTGGATAAAAAACTAGGATATGAATTCTGGGCTATGCTAGTCTCCCACAGAAGCAGTGACTATAATGGTATCTGATAGATTGGAAAGGCTTTAATCCTCAAGAAAGATCTTGGGACCCTGACAGTCAGGTTCACTCCACTTGCTTACTAGGGTGATTTCATGCTCATGCTCAACACCCAGTCAGACCAGATCCCTGTCCTGAGTCAGAGCTTCAATTGGGTGGGACTGTCAGGAATCGCCACACAAGAATCATCACCCCAGTCATTTATGTAGATGACGATGTACCAAAAATTGCTCTGGGGCTCTACGCATCCTGGAACAATCTTTGGTCACAGTGTTTATCAAAAGGTATCTAGAACTTGGCATCACTAAAGTGATTATCCAACAGTTTACATAATATTGCATTACAAAAAGTTATTTTACTTGACAGATATATAACCAGAACTTGATCCAAAAGAGGGCTAATTTCCAGGACTAAAATCCTAAAAATGCCCACACAAGGCCCCCGCTCCATCCCCAGATCCAACACTCTAAAACACAAGAAAATTAGTTCCATGTGCTCCAAATACTAAAGACTATCCTAATCAGCCTTGATACTGCACTAATAACAACACAAACAAAACTTTGCCCCCACCCCACAGGAAAACAAGCAAACACAGATGAGTTTCAACCTACTTAGGACTCATAAGTGAGATATAACCCAATCCCTGTAGCACGGTGGGCAAGTGACAAATTTCTGAGCATGTCCATTGTACCAGTTAATCACTTTTCACCCAATGTATCACTCTAGACAGAGATAAACCACATCAAAATCAGTCTTGGTGCCTCAATGCCATTTTGGGATTCTGATAAAACTTACAAATCAGCCTTCATCCTCAGTTTGTGATGTTAACAGAATGCCACAATGACAATAATGAACTGTATTAAAAGTTACCCACTATATTTTAAATATATATATCGCTACTAGAAAGTTATAGTAAAAACCATGTTTCCACAGGACAATGTTTTTTTTTTTTTTTGGGTTTGCTAGTAACATTAGGGCAGTTTACCGAATCTTCACAAAAGATTCCAAAAAAGTTTCATCAACCTCAGTTTCAAACGGGGGCCAAGATAAAGGGGGTCCCAAAACAACTTTTTCCCATAGATTTTCCTTAGGAAAATTGAACAGTGATACTGCAAAAAGAGCTGAATGGAATTATACAAAATTTGGCCAAAAGCTAGATCTTGGTCCAGATTGGTGTAAACCACTCTGCAGTTTTTGAGAAATTACAGTTCAAAATGTGTGTATATATCAGACAGGGGAAGATCCATAGGCCCAACAGACCTAAAGATACAATCTGATTGTATATCTGACGAAGATGTGAAAGCAGCCATTTTAGGACCCGGGGAACAAAGGTAGCAGCCATTTTAGGATCTTGGGAAGAAAATAAAATCATTCATGGGTAGGGTAGGAATACCCTGCCCTCCTAGACCTGGTGGGGATGCACCAGAGGCCATCTCCCTCTCTGGGTCTTTAGGAGGCCCTAGAGACCCCATCTCCCAGGACTGTTTTCATTGCATGGGAGAGATGTGTGCAGCCCCCCATCCTTGAGCCTTTAGGAGGTCCCATGGACTCCAAGCTGCAGGCTGACTTAATCATTTTGTGGAAGGAGCATGCTTCAGGCCCCCTTCCCTAAGCCATAGGAGGCACCAAGAACCCCATCCCCCAGGGCCCAAAGACAGCAGAGTCCTGTAGACCCTTCCCTCAAGACACAGGCTTGTTCCCTGCCTGCATGAGTGTTGGCAGGGAATATACAATTAAGTCCCAGCCCATACTCTCATGGGAAGGTCTCACAGCTTTGCTCTCGTTTGCCAAAAGCAGAGAAAAAAGCTGCTCCCACCAGGCTTTTGCTTTGCTGAGGTTGGGAGGGAAGAAAAGAAACAACACTGGCTCCACTGCACTGAGGATGTGAATGACCTTGGGAGCCAGAAGGGGCCTTGGGGGATTTGGGGTTCCTCCTGTGATCTCCAACATTAAAACAGATAGGGTGTCCAGTGTGAGCACTGGTACACCCACAGTAAAATAATAGTTGTCTCTCGCCAGTACCCAGTATGGGTACTGGCTGGGGAACTAGGAAGGACCACGGGAGTCTTGGGCCCCCCCTTGCACCTCAAAGTGAATATAAAGTGTAGGTAGCCAGCACCCAAAAAATTAAAACAAAACACAAAAATAAAGGAATAATACATGCACAACATTTGCTTGTAATCTTCTTGATATTGTTATATCTAATAATTGTTTTTTTTTTTTATTTGATTTTTGTGTAGGAGGTTTTTGCACAGTCTACAACTAAACGGAGTCTTTGAGTTTGGGGCCCAGGAGAATTTTAGTTTGTGCTTGTCTCTGTAACCCTATACCCTTGGTCTCTTGAGGTATCTCTTTTTATTTGTTTTTGTAAACAAATTGCCAATAACTATAATCAAATGTATATTTCATAAATTCACGCATTGCAATAATTAACAAAAGTGATTGCCATAAAATAATTTCAATAAAGGCTTTTTGAAAATATATAGCATGTCTTTGAATCTTTCTTTTAATTATTTCAGGGCACAAAGTGCAACCGTAGAACTAATCATTAAAACTCTCCTCACTACCCTGAAGAACATATAGCTCCAGCACAAAGTGCTTTTACAAAATATGCTAAGCTCTCCTGGGCTCATGGATTTAATGATGCAGGAGAAATACTGTTGTTTTAATGTTGCTGGGGCGGCTGCACTCCCTGCATCCCCCCATTATCTTAAAAAAATGTTTGGTGCTCCTCCTGCCTCTACTAGAGGCACCACCGGGAAAAATCCCCAAGGCATTATAGGTCTAAGGGCAGTGGATAATAAATGAGTAGCTCTTGTTGCTCATTTATTATTAATTTTTCTCTTTTTAAAATGTTGAATATTATTGTGGGTGTCCCAGGCACCAATGTGGAGACCCACCATATTTTTTTTTAATTAGGAATGCATCCCCTCCCGGTCACTTGCCAGGACATATCCTGGGTGCTGCTTGGAGCTAGCAATTCTTTGAAGTGTTTTTTCAATATTAGGGAGGGGTCATGCAACCCCCCTCATCGAGCCGGAATTGGCTACAGGGATGCCATATCCTGGGGCCTAGGTGGGGGGAGCCTCAGTCCTACCTGGGATACTCCAATATATTACATTGGAGGCTGTGATGGAAGCCCATAGCCCCCACATCTACATAGGTCCCCGACATGCACACACCTTGGGTGCAGCAGGAGCTGGCTTTGCTCTCACCCGAAGAGAACAGGTTCTCTGCTCATGCCGGGCAGAAGCAATCTCTATTTCCCTTCCCGCAAAAGCGGGGGCAGGGAAAGAAATGTGTGGATCATACAAGTATTTCTTGCCAGCAGTGTCCCGGGTTTCAGGGACACAATTGAGCCGGCCCCAGCGGATGGCATCCCTGGTAGCCCTGAGTTTCACTCCACTATATTCTGTGGAGTTACCGAAAAACTCAGTGAGATTCCATTGAGTTCCGAGAGCAGTAAAATGTCAGTACCTTTCGCTGCTTGCACTGATTTTTTAGCTCCAGTAGCTTGTCCCACACTGTTAAAATCAGCATGAATTGCACCACGCAGTGTGACAGAGTTCACTGCTTCTTCCTGACACTTGAGCAGGTTTTCTACTCGAACAGCAGCTTTCTCAACACAAGCTTCAGCTTTTTCCAAATGAGTGGTAGCCACCTGCCGCACTGCCCACATGGAAGTTGTTAAAGTTTTGCCAGAACTCCAGGCTCCAAGTGCAATGTGGAGTGGGCAAAACTCCACAAAGTCCACAATGAGAGTTGCTTTTTTGCCAACCCCTACTCTCCAGGGCCTTTCAAGAGTCAGGAAGGTGCATGCCTCCTCCCCTTTTAAAATAATGGTCCAAGGAGATGGGTTCCCCATGGCCTTTCCAGGCTTTGGGAGAAGGGCCTCAATACTCCTTACCCTAATTTGGATATCAGCCCATGGCCTTCCGAGGCTAGGGGAATGTGCTGCATGCCCACTTCCCCTTTTAAGTAAATTAATGTATGGAGTGGGATCCCAAAGGTCATTTAAGGCTCGTGTGGTGGTCTGCACAACCCTTTTTCTTAATTTAGGATCAGCTCCAGGGGACTGGGTCCAGAGGCACTCAGGAATGCTCAGGAAGGAGATGCATTTGCCACTCTCCCCTTTAAGTTAGCATCAGCGCCAAGATTTGGGGCCCCCGGGACACAGGGAGGCTAATGGTGGAGGGCAATGCACCCCCTGCTTTATACAACTTTGGGGGTCATTACAACCCTGGCTGTCAGTGCTAAAGCAGCGGTAAAACCACAAACAGGCCGGCGGAAAAAATGGAATCACGACCGTGGCAGAAACCGTCAACAGAGACAGCCACTTTAACACTCCGACCACCACGGCGGTACAAACAAACAGCGCGGCGGTCACCGCCAACAGACAGGCGGAGGACAATGTACCGCCCACAGTATCACAACCTACCAATCCGCCACCTTTTCCGGGGCGGATTCCCTGCAAACAAAAACACGGCGGAAACAGGACTTAGAAGGGAAAACGCTCACCTCTACACACCCCAAGAGGAATCAGGACGCCATGGAACCCGAGCTCCAGATCCTGCCAGCCCTTATCTTCTTGCTCCTCTACCAGGAGCACGAACGCCAGCGGAGAAGACCACGGTGAGTACTGCACCTACGACACAGGGGTGGGGGTAGGGAAAAAACAGGGACACACACACAATACGCAACAGCGCCAACCCCACCCTCACCCGCAACACACGCACTAATACATATTGATGCATGACAGTTACACCCCCAACCCTCCCGGAAGAATGCAAAGACAAAAGGAAATGAGTGTAACCATTGTAATATATTAAAATCCAGGGACGCAAAAATATATATATACACTATAAACAAAATATACACCAAGAATAGTAGTCTAGGTAGTGCTCCATTGAAGTCCGTGGAACACTGGGCCCACACAGTATGGGCGAGGCCCACACTCAATCCCCGAACATGACGGACAGAACACTGCAGGGGCATCAGATAGCAATAAAACAGGCACCTCAGGGGGAAAGGAAAGGTGGAGCACCTCAGCCGGTTGAGTGCACAACACCAAATACACAAGGGGGCCACATGCCCACTGTTCCATCCTGGGGAGTGCAAAGCCACAGTCTCTTAAGTCTCACAAGTGGGTTGTTTCCCACTGTTCCATCCTGGGGAGTGCAAAGCCACAGTCTCTCAATTCTCACAAGTGGGTGGTTTACCCACTGTACCATCCTGGGGAGTGCAAAGCCACAGTCTCTCAAGTCTCTACAGTGGGTGATTTGCCCACTGCTTTATCATGGGGAGTGCAAAGCCACAGTCTCTCAAGTCTCTACAGTGGGTGGGTTGCCCACTGTTCCATCCTGGGGAGTGCAAAGCCACAGTCTCAAGTCTCACAAGTGGGTGGTTTACCCACTGTACCATCCTGGGGAGTGCAAAGCCACAGTCTCTCAAGTCTTACAAGTGGGTGGTTTGCCCACTGCTTTATCCTGGGGAGTGCAAAGCCACAGTCTCTCAAGTCTCTACAGTGGGTGGGTTGCCCACTGTTCCATCCTGCGGAGTGCAAAGCCACAGTCTCTCAAGTCTCACAAGTGGGTGGTTTACCCACTGTACCATCCTGGGGAGTGCAAAGCCACAGTCTCTCAAGTCTCACAAGTGGGTGGTTTGCCCACTGCTTTATCCTGGGGAGTGCAAAGCTACAGTCTCTCAAGTCTCTACAGTGGGTGGGTTGCCCACTGTTCCATCCTGGGGAGTGCAAAGCCACAGTCTCTCAAGTCTCTAGAGTGGGTGGGTTGCCCACTGTTCCATCCTGGGGAGTGCAAAGCCACAGTCTCTCAAGTCTCACAACTGGGTGGTTTGCCCACTGTTCCATCCTGGGGAGTGCACAGCCACAGTCTCTCAAGTCTCTGCAGTGGGTGGTTTGCCCACTGTTCCATCCTGGGGAGTGCAAAGCCACAGTCTCTCAAGTGGATGCCTTTCTCCACTGGTTCTGGAGGGGGCTTTGTGCCCAGAGTGCTTCATCCTGCCAAGGACAGAGATAGTGGATGTGATACTCCACTGGTTCTGGAGGGGGCTTTGTGCCCAGAGGGATTTATCCTGCCAAGGACAGAGGTAGTGGATGGCAATATCCACTGGCTCTGGAGAGGGGGCTTTGTGCCCAGAGTGCTTCATCCTGCCAAGGACAGAGGTAGTGGATGTGAATCTCCACTGGTTCTGGAGGGGGCTTTGTGCCCAGAGTGCTTCATCCTGCCAAGGACAGAGGTAGTGGATGGCAATATCCATTGGTTCTGGTGGGGGCTTGGTGCCCAGAGCGCTTCATCCTGCTCGTGACGGACTCAGTAGCGTCAGTGCCCTTGGCGCTCATGGGCCAGCGGTGCTAGTGGCGGTGGTGCCCTTTTCAGCGGTCCTAGTGGCAGCGGTGCCCTGTTCAGCGGTGCCCTGTTCAGCGGTGCTTGTGGCGGCTGTGCCCTGTTCAGCGGTGCTAGTGGCGGCGATGCCCTGTTCAGCGGTGCTTGTGGTGGCGGTGCCCTCTTCAGCGGTACTTGTTGCGTCGGGGTCCTTTGCCTGTCTGGCCCAGTGGGGCTGGTGCTGGCGGGGCTGGTGCTGGCAGTCCTGTCTGGCCCAGCGGGGCTGGTGCTGGCGGTCCTCTCTGGCCCAGCGGGGCTGGTGCTGGCGGTCCTGTCTGGCCCAGCGGGGCTGGTGCTGGAGGTCCTTCATGGCCCAGCGGGCTGGTGCTGGCGGTCCTTCATGGCCCAGCGGGGTAGGTGCTGGTGGTCTTGTCTGGCCCAGTGGGGCTGGTGCTGGCGGCCCTGTCTGGACCAGCGGGGCTGGTGCTGGCAGAGGCCTCCTGGGCAGCTGTGCTGGTGGCGTTGGCCTCCTGGGTAGCAGGGCTGGTGGCAGTGGCCTCCTGGGTAGCAGGGCTGGTGGCGGTCGCCTCCTGGGCAACAGGGCTGGTGCTGGCGGTGGCCTCCTGGGCAGCGGGGATGATGGCGGTGGCCTCCTGGGCAGCAGGGCTTGTGGCAGTCGCCTCCTGGGCAGCAAGGCTGGTGCTGGCGGTGGCCTCCGGGGCAGCGGGGATGATGGCGGTGGCCTCCTGGGCAAAAGGGCTGGTGGCGGTTGCCTCCTGGGCAGCAGGGCTGGTGCTGGCGGTGGCCTCCTGGGCAGCGGAGATGATGGCGTTGGCCTCCTGGGCAGCAGGGCTGGTGGCAGTGGCCTCCTGGGCAGCGGGGATGATGGCGGTGGCCTCCTGGGCAGCAGGGCTGGTGCCGGTCGCCTCCTGGGCAGCAGGGATGATGGCAGTCTTCTCCGCCGTGCTGCTCTTCCCAGCCTTGCTGACTTTCTTGTGGCCCTTCCCCACCTTGGAAGGTGTCGCAGCTGAATCCACACTCCCACCTGTACCCCTGGGAGCGGCTTTTGTGGCTGGAGTCTTCCCCCTCTCCCGCCGGGCACTGGCCAACTTTTGATGCTTGACAGATGGGGACTGTCCGTGCTTGACTCCGTGCCACAATGGCTGCCCTGGTGGCCGGTGCACTCCAGATTCCGGTGACTACAGGCACCACTGGTCTCGGATATGTTGTGGATGAGGTGCTAGGTTGAGACCTGGAGAGTCGGGCCCTAGGAGACGGACGGGGTGGGGGAGGTGTGGGAAAAAGGTCAAGGTTGGACAGGAAAAGTTTTTGGGAAACACTGGGACGGGTAGCTGAAGGGGATTTGGGAGTGGAGGAAGAGGTTGTGGTTGTAGGAGGTGTTCGTTTGGTGATTTTGGGTGAAGGTGCATGCGCTGTAGGCTGTCGTGAGGTGGATGGCTGTTGGGTGGGTGTGTGCCTGCGTTTGTGTATCTTGGGAGGGGGCGTCACAGACACACCGGGAGAGGACACAGGGGACGTGTGAATGGCAGTGGGGGTGGTGACTGTACATGAGCGGGGTGTGGTGTGCTGGGGATGGAAGTAGTGGCTGTAGATGTAGTGCATGCAGGTGTGAGTGTCGATGAGACAGGGAGGGAGGAGGGAGACAAGGAGGAGGGGGACACAGTGGAGGCAGTGGATGTTGGTGTGTCTGCATGTGTGTGATGCTTGTGTGAGTGCCTGTGGGATGTGGGGTGCTTTTGTTTGCCAGAGCTTCCCTTGTGTGTTGATGTGTGTGAATGCTGGTCTGAAGGTGTGCTTGGGATAGGCTGAGGTAGAGGGGATTGGGTCTGGGTGGAAGAAGTTGGATGGGGGAGGCTAGAGACAGGGACAATGGCTGCCATCAGTGCTGAGGCCAGAGTCTGAAAAGCTCGCTGAAGGGCTGCCTGACCAGAATGAATGCCGTCCAGGAATGCATTTGTTTGTTGCAACTTGCTTTCTACACCCTGGATGGCATTTAAAACGGTAGACTGCCCAACAGTGAGGGACCTGAGGAGGTCGATGGCCTCCTCACTGAGTGCAGCAGGGTGACTGAGGCAGGGGCTGAGGTGCCTGGGGCGAAGGTGATGCCCCCCCTCCTGGGTGAGCAGGCACGGGGCAAAGGCTGAGGGGCTGCTGGGAGGGCGGTGCTGGTAGGGGGGTGGCGGCACAGATGTTGCCACGACTACAAGGGAGCTACCATCAGAGGACGAGTCCGTGTCACTGGTGTCAGCTCCTGTCCCTGCCGTGGAGCTCCCCTCGCCCTCCGTCCCACTGGTGAACTCCGAGTCCATAGTGTTGCCCTCCAGGGCCATGTGGGATGCAGCTCCCTCCTGCTCTGGTGTCACTGGTCCTCCGCCTTATGATGCTAATGCACACAAGAACAGGGAGACCACAAAAAGTGGGGGGGGGGCGATAGAAGAAAGACATGTTGAGTACATGAATTACCGCTACCATTGGCGGACACGACAGACACATAAGTCCTCTGCACTATGCTGCAGACTTGGCCTTCAGTGTTCAATCCCTGGGACATGGCCTACAAGGCTATGGACGACATCTGCACACATGGATGACACAGGATCCTGACTAGGTGTACTTGGCACTGTACACAGGAGGGTTTGGGGTGCCACATGGTCTGCCAGAACAAGGGGACCTAACTAGCACACTCGCCCTAGCCTAGGGAAACCCAAAGACCACCTCCCCCACCCAGACACCTCCATTGCACGCAAAATCAAAAGAATGAGAGTGTACTCACCCCCTTGTGGCTGCTGTGAAGCCCTCAAGCGCCCATCCAACTCCGGGTACGCCACCTCCAGGATCCTAAACATCAGGAGGGTCATGGTGCGACGGGCACCCCTCCCACGTTGGGAGGCCATCCCCAGCCGTCTTCTTGCTCCAGCGGCGAATGTCATAGCCCATAGAGCATGGTCCCAATGTATTTACCTGTTTGTCTGGAGGACTGTAGAGTAGCGTGCCCTGGAGGAGGACCCCATCCACGAGTTTCTACAACTCCTCCGATGTGAAGGCAGGGGCCCTTTCCCCAGACGCACAAGCCATTGTCTCTTCCAGACCGAGGTCACAGCAGCATTTGCAGTGTAGGTCCTCTCCTGTCGAAGATCAGGTATTGAGTAATTGAACAGATAGAAAATGGCGGTCACGTCCGCGCTGGTGCGTACAGTTACCACCGGTGTACATCGTCATTGGCTCCTGGGACCCATAGGGTCCAATGTTAACCAATGCAGCATTGCGCTGCGGTCTTCGACCACCTACCGCGACGGTGTACAACGCCAGCGCAGTTACCCCACATCCCATTGTCCCACTTTACAGGTCAGGCAGCCGCCATTTCAGGGGTCCACATGGCTTAATTTTTAAATGTGTCACACATACCTAGGCCTTGCCTCAACACTCATACAGGCCAATATCGGATTATGATTTGTGTTCTGTGTAAGCTGTGGGTACGTACCTCTGAGTCGGTTGACTCTGTGCTCGCTGTTGTCCTTGATTGGCACCGTCCGCGGGGACATGTGAGGAGATGGTGGCATCCTCCGGTGTACAGACCGCTGGTGGACCTGTTGACAATGGAGGAAAGACATGTGATCATCACCTACAGGCTTGACCGTGCCACAATCCTGGAACTGTGTGCCCAGCTGAAGCCAGACCTGATGTCAGCTATCCGCCATCCCACAGGGATCCCCCTCAAGTGCAGGTGCTGTCAGTACTCCATTTCCTTGCAAGTGGGTCATTTCAAACAACAGTGGCCATAGCATCAGAGATGTTCCAGCCTATGTTTTCAAACGTGTTGTCCAGAGTGTTGTCTGCCCTGCTGAAACACATGCGGAGCTACATCTTTTTCCCTCAGGTGGAGGATTTGACTACAGTGACAGGAGACTTCTATGCCCTGGGACATATCCCCAACATCATAGGTGCCATTGATGGGACCCATGTGGCTTTGGTACCCCCCCCTTGCAGGAGTGAACAGGTGTACAGAAACGGGAAGAGTTATCATTCCATGAATGTGCAGATGGTGTGTTTGGCAGACCAGTACATCTCCCATGTTAATGCCAAGTTCCCTGGCTCAGTGCATGACGCTTACATCCTGCGGAATAGCAGCATCCCTTATGTGATGGGTCAACTCCAGAGGCACCGTGTGTGGCTATTAGGTGAGCACCTGGAAGCAAGTCTGTGGGAATGGTTGTCTGGGTACATCCCTACAGGTTAGTGCGTGTCTAACAGTTGTCCCTCGCCATTTGCAGGTGACTCTGGTTACCCCAACCTGCCATGGCTACTGACCCCAGTGAGGAATCCCAGGACAAGGGCAGAGGAACGCTACAATGAGGCCCATGGGCGAACTCGGACGATAATAGAGCGGACCTTCAGCCTCCTGAAGGCCAGGTTCAGGTGCCTCCATATGACAGGTGGATCCCTATTGTACTCACCAAAGAAGGTGTGCCAGATCATCGTGGCCTGCTGTATGCTTCACAACTTAGCTTTGCGACAACAGGTGCCTTTTCTGCAGGAGGATGGTCCAGATGGCGGTGTTGTTGCAGCTGTGGAGCCTGTTGACAGTGAAGACGAGGAGGAAGAAGAAGAGGACATAGACAACAGGAACTCGGTGATCCTGCAATATTTCCAGTGAGACGCAGGTAAGAATACAAACCTGCCTACTACATGTACTTTAACACTACTACCTCCCTACTGTCTGTCGATTTTCACCCAGTGTATGGTCACTGAGTTGTCACTTTCCCTTACGATTTCACAGATGTGGGTCCCACTGTGTCACATCTGCTTTGTTTCCTCATGGACTAGAGCTGTGTGACATAGGTATGTTGACATTACATATGAAAGAGCATTTTGACACTGTAATTGCTAATACACTATTTCAAAATCACAGACTGACTCCAGATTGTTTTGTGCTTCAAGGGTGTTTATTTAAGTGCTCAATATTGGAGGGGGTTGTAAAATGGTGAGGGGTGATGGTGGAGGAATGTCCATGGCAGAGTCCAGTCTATTAGTCTCACAGGTGCATTGCCCAAATGGGCATAGGAAGTGGAGCTGGGGCAGTTTGAGGATGGACAGGGTGACAAAGTGGGACAGACAGATGACATTCAGGGTGGTCTAATTTCTTGGCGGGGGTCTTGGCATCATTCTCTGTCTTTGTCCTGGATCTCAGGGACCGCTTGCGGGGTGGTTCTCCCTCTGCATGGGGTGGGGTGCTGGTGTGCTGGTCCTGTGGCGGTGCCTCCTGTCCACTAGCGCCGACGGAGGTGGTGGGCAGTTCATCGTCCAGGCTAGTGTCAGGGGCCCCTTGTTGTGCCACAGTGTCCCTCCTGGTGTTGAGTACTTCCTTCAGCACCCCTACGATGGCACCCAGGGTGGAATTGATGGCTCTGAGTTCCTCCCTGAAGCCCATATACTGTTCCTCCTGCAGGCGCTGGGTCTCCTGAAACTTCGCCAGTACCGTTGCCATCGTCTCCTGGGAGTGGTGGTAGGCTCCCATGATGTTGGAAAGGGCCTTGTGCAGAGTGGGTTCCCTTGGCCTGTCCTCCCCCTGTCGCACAGAAGCCCTCCCAGTTCCCCTGTGTTCCTGGGCCTCCGTCCCAAGGACCGAGTGCCCACTACCACTGCCCCCAGGTCCCTGTTTTTGTTGGGGTGGTGGGTTAGCCTGGGTTCCCTGTAGTGGTGGACACACTGCTGATTGACGTGTCCTGGGGACAGAGGTATGGGCCTGCTGGGTGGGTGCTGTGCTGGTGTTTCCAGAGGGGGAAGCTCTGTAGTGGCCTGTGACTGTGTGAGAGGAACCAACTGTCCTGAGGACCCCGATGGGCCGGGCTGGTCATCTAGATCCAGTTGGACAGAGCTGCTGTCATCACTGTGGGCCTCTTCTGTTGGTGGTGTGGACATGTGTGGACCCTCCTGTCCGGTGATGTTGGGTAGGGGTCCTGCAGGTGTATAAAAGGATGTTTATTACATCTGTGTGTGCCATGGTGTGCAATAGGTGGGTGACCGTGTACCCCAGTGCTTGCATTCCTGTGTGGTACCTTGTGTGATGGTGGTTTAGGGAGGTGTATGGGTATGTGGTGTGGCCATGCTTTGGTGATGGGTGTCCATGCTTTGTTGTTGCATGCAGGGCTTGGTGTTGGGATGGGTGGTTTGTGATGTTGGGACATTTGTGAGGAGTTGGAGTGATGGGGGTGAGGGTGAGGGTGGGGTTATGTGATGGCATGCAGGTAGGGTGGGAGATGTAATAGTTAAGGTTTGACTTACCAGAGTCCATTCCTCCATCTACTCCTGAGAGGCCCTCAGGATGCAGAATCGCCAAGACCTGCTCCTCCCATGTTGTTAGTTGTGGGGGAGGAGGTGGGGGGCCACCGCCAGTCCACTGAACCGCAATGTGGTGTCTTGAGACCACGGAACGCACCTTCCCCCGTAGGTCGTTCCACCTCTTCCTGATGTCATCCCGATTTCTTGGGTGCTGTTCCACTGCGTTCACCCTGTCCACTATTCTGTGCCATAGCTCCATCTTCCTAGCTATGGAGGTGTGCTGCACCTGTGATCCGAATAGCTGTGACTCTACCCAGACGATTTCCTCCACCATGACCCTGAGCTCCTCCGCAGAGAACCTGGGGTGTCTTTGCCGTGCCATGGAGTGGTGTGGGTGATGTGTGGGGTGGTGTGTGTAGTGGCAAGTGGGGTGATATTTAGTGGTGTGTTGTGTGAGGTGCGTGGAAGTTCTGTGGGTGATGGTATTGTGTGCCTGTGGATGCTTGGTAGTTGTTTGTGGTGTCTCTCTCTGGCCTTCTCTCGGTAATCGTGGTCGTAGGGGTTTGTGGGTGATGTGGGTGTGTGTTTTATATTGTAATGGGTGTGTGGGAATGGTGTGTGAATGTGTATCAGGTGTGTGTGTTTTGAATTGTCCAATGTGGCTGTGTTTTGTAAATGTGTGTGTATTTTGAGCGCAGCGGTGAATACTGCCAATGGAATACCGCGGTTGAAAGACAGCCGCGTGGATTTGTGTGTAGTGATAGTGTGGGCGTATTTCTGTTTACGTGACGGTGGAGGTTTTGTTTTCGCCAGTTTATCACTGACCTTTGGTGTGGCGGACTTGTGTAGGTGTCTGAATTTTGGCGGATTCCAAGCTGTGGGTCATAATAGCTGTGGCGGATTTCTGCATCCGTGGCGGTGTGTTGGCAGTCTTCTGCACGGCGGTAAGCGGCTTTTACCGCCAATGTTGTAATGAGGGCCATAAATGTTTTCTCACTCAAAGCCTTGGAGCCACCCCGGGATTTTTATTTTTTTTTAAGCAAAGGAGGCTGCCATTTTTTTTTCAAACTATTACTGTAGACTTGTGGATCTACTGCAAACTTGTGGGAAAATATTACAAAAGAAATCCTTTTTGGTCCCGGGGTCCCTCTAGGACCTCTCACCAGGCCTAGGAGGGCAAAGTATCCCTAGCCTGCCCATTTTTATCTTTCTTAAACCTTTTTTTCTGGGACTGGGGACTCAGTCCCCAAGTTCTAAAATAGCAGCTGCCACATCTTTGCTTATATGGTAACAGCCAAATAAATCTCATCTTGAGATCTGTTGGCTCCATGGGTCCTTGGCAACATGAAATATACAACATTTTTAACCTTAATGTCTCAAAAACTACTGAACTGATTAACACCAAACCACAAAAAGCACACTTTCAGGACGAAGATATAACTTTCTGCTAAATTTAGAGTAATTCTTTTCAGTGTTTTTGTTGTATCACATTTTTTATGGAACCCTTCCTTTTTTTCTTGCCCCCCCCCCATGTATGGATCTGCCTAAAACCTTCCAGAAAGGAGTTGAGGCTGATAAGAGTTTCTTAGAAACGTTTATGAAAAATAATAAGCAAACCAAAAAATGATTTTTTAATGGTAAAACAGAGCTAACTATAACTACCCAGTAGCAGCCACAACTGGGCAATATACACGTAATAAATTATATCATAGAACGTTATGAGTGATGTAATATATTAGGTTATGAGCACTGCAAGGCGGGTGCACAAGTTATAGTTAGCCCGGCTAACTATAACTGTTGAATTTCTGTGGTTTATCAGTTCTAAACATTAATGTTGTCACTGACGTAGTCACGTAACTATAACATTACTTAAGCCTTTGTTTTTTCAGTGAATTTCTAGGACTTTTTTTTAACATAAAGTAATATTTTATTATCATATGTAAATCCAACCACCGCCACACACAGCCAGCCCCTGCAGCAAACCCTCCACAGGGCCTTATGTTTTTAAAAGGGGAGGGGGCAAAGTTGCTCCTATCCCCAGGCCTCATGAGGCTGTTAGATCTTCGGGACTCCTGGGCCTTATGTTTTTTAAGCAGGAGGGCCCCCATCCACGAGCCTTATTAGGCCTTGGGAACCCCATCCCCGGGCCTTTTTTTTCAAAGGGAAAGGGGGTCACATAGTCCCCCTCCCTGAACCTTTTTGGGTCCTGAGTACACTATCCTGCAGGGCCTTATTTTAAGAGTAAGGAGCGGCATGACCCCCTCATTGAGCCTCTTCAGGCACTGAGTTCCCAACCATTGTATATTATATATATGTGTATATATAAATACATATATTATTTACATATATTCACTAAAAATCAAAGGTTAGAGGGACATTATAGTAAAGCTCAGATTTTATACACACAAAACCATACAAATTTAGCTTTTATAGTTAGAGGTATTTCAAGTAACTATAGCTCGTAGCCTAAGGTAACTATAACTCGTGCTTACACCATGCACTGGCCCTAGTAACGACTGGTATAAAGATATAGGTGGTCATTATGAACACGGCGGTAAACACCTCTGACCACCATGGCGACAGTGAACAGAAGACTGTCACTGGCGGTGAACAGAAACCCGCCATATAATGAACTAAAAACCAGAATCCACCAAAAATCATCAGTCCACCAGTCACCGCCAGGACCCTGTCGGTGGAAATGCTGGACCTCCCACCCCGCCACCACCGAGCACACCCTCATCCCACCCTCCAAATAATGATGCACAAATCACCATGGCGGTCAGTGGAAGCCGAATGACCACTGGCGGTGCAGACCGCCACGGGCGGCAAGTGGACCCAACAGTAAGAAGTGCACACATTGGATAAGTTAGAAACCCACACACCTGACACACATACACAACACCATAAAACATTAACAGACACACCCCACAATCCTTTGCAACAAAAGTAGGCCAACGAAGACAGAGAACACCAGAAGCAGCCACCGAACGCCACAATACACAAGATTCCCACCGAACCACAGAGCAGCACCCTCACCGCGATTCCACCTCCGACACCATTCACCACACTCACCATGTCACTCCCCAAACATCCACGCTTCACAGAAAGAGAGCTAGGGACCATGGTAGATGAGATCCTGAAGGTGGAGCCACAACTATTCGGGGCTCAGGCGCAGCACACACCCATCGCCAGGAAGATGGAGCTATGGCAGACTATTGTCAACAGGGTCAATGCAGTGGGACACCATCCACGCACCAGGGACAACATCTGCAAGAGATGGAACGACCTGAGGGGGAAGGTCAGGGCCATGGCATCCAGGTACCACATTGCAGTCCAAAAGACTGGGGGAGGACCTCCACCAACACCACCCGACTACACTGACTGGGAGGAAAAGGTACTGGCCATCCTGCACCCTAAGGGCCTCACTGGACCCACTGAAGGAATGGACTCTGGTAAGTCATCTACAATTACCCCATATCCATCACACCTGTAATGCATGCACCACCCCGCCCCGCGAACATCCACCAGGACCACTACCCCACCCAGCCCACATTGACAACATCCAGTCACCCTGCATGCCCACAAACCCACTAACATGCCCACATCCATCCCCCTGTGCACAGCCACCTACCCCTGCAAGGAATCACAAAGGCACTACACCACCCACAATGCACCTACACATCCTAAGAAAAATGCAGTGCAAACCTCACAAAGGCACCCTGCATGGCCCGAAGTGTAAAACCTGCACAAACAGCCAAGCCCTGTGCACCCCATCCGATCATGCATTTGTAACAGACATGTCCATTTCCCCCAATAGGCACCACCACCCATGCCACCCTGACGGACAGGACAAGGAATGCCAGTGCCCCCCAGGCAGACAGAGGCACCTCACAGGACACTGGGGATGGATCCCTGGACACTGATGAGCGGGCTGGCCCCTCACACAGTCCTGGACTGTCCCCATCCAGCAGCCCCAACCAGGATACCACTCACACCCCTACCACCCAGGCAAGAACATCAGCCCAGGGCAAGCGTCCACACACCTGTGTATCCAGGCCACAGGCTGGTGGAACACAAGTACAGAGGCCACAGTCACACCCTACCAACAGGCAGGAAGACGATGGCCCCAGTACAAGTGGCACTGCGAGACCTGTGCAGGGGACACAGGGGGCTAGGCCCAGTGGGAGGGCATCAGTGGCCCAGGGAGGAGGCCACAGGACTGATGCTGCAGCCCAGGATGTGATCTCTGTGCTCCTGGGGGCCTACCAGCATACTCATGACAGATTGGCCCAGATAGTATCCACCCTGGAGCATAGTCAGAGGATGCAGCAAGAACACCACCAAGAGGCCATGGAGCAGTGGAAAATGCACAGTGCAACAATGGCCAGCATAGCAAGGAACGCTGCTGTAGCTTGTACAAACCCAGTCTGAGACCCACACAGTACAGGAGGCCCCCACTACAGCACTGGAGACAGACCGGGCAATGACAGTATCAGCAGCAACATTCCACAAACTACCCTCAAAAGAAACACAAGGAACAACCATGTCATCCCCCATAGGTCAACAGCAGGTGCACAAACAGACCCTCAGGCCAAGATATGGGACTGGAACCCCTGTCAAAAACAAGGCCCCCTCAAAGAAGTGACTCTGCAACAATCTGTCCACCAACTATCCCACACAATCAACCACCAAACAGTCCTAACAATCTATAAGAACTCATGTAAGCATCGATGGACCTACCAACACTTACAACAAGGCTGCCACCATGTTGGCTTTTAGGATAACCACCCATGACCAACTGCCATCACTGTAATTTGCACTATTCAATCCCTGCACCAGATAAAACACATATCACACCTGTAATACTGTCCCCTGTCATAATGTGTGAACAAAGTGAAGTATGGATGCAACTGGCTGATAACTACTTTATTTGTACCTGCGTAGCGTGAAAGTACACACTCACCTTACATGTTGTTGTACCTAAATATGTTAACAAAAAGAACCACAACATTTTATTCTGTCCTATGCAGACCTGGACACAGTTGCAAGTAGTACATTCAAATTCCCCCTAGATGACAAGGCACACTGACAGTATGTTTCACAAACACAAATGTCAGCCCTTAGTCCTACATAGTTACTGGAAGTAGAGTTGTATCAGTTGGGTCCTGGAATTGACATCTTCCACTTCCTCATCATCACCATCACTCTCGTCCCCTCTCTGAGGTAGCTGGTCTGGATATACAGCACCATCCACCTCCAAGAGGGGTATAGAATTTCTCATTGTCACGTTGTACAGCACGCAGCAGGCCACCACTATTCTACACACCTTTTCAGGCCCATAGGCCAGGGAACCCCCAGAGATATGTAGACAACAAAATCTAGCCTTCAGGAGACCTATTGTGTGCTTTATCACCCTCCTAGTATGTCCATGGGCCTCATTGTAATTCCTCTCTGCATCTCTCCCCGGATTCCTCACTCATGTCAGGAGCCAATGCAAGTTGGGATAGCCAGAATCACCTCGAAAAAGGTGCAAAACAGAGCAGTCATTGTCAAGACTCAGAGTCAGACAGTCTGCTAGGTGGCAGTTAGTGACAGAAACAACTACCTATGATCTACCCTCTGTCCTCTTGTAGTTGTTCCATCTTGTGTGGCACACTACTGTTCCTCAGCACAAAGGAATCATGGACTGAACCGGGGAACATGGCATTCACATGTGAGATGTACTGGTCTGCAGTACATACCAATTGAATGTTCATGGAGTGAAAGTTCTGTTTCTGTACACCTGTTCACTGACTCTTGGGGGTATTATAGGTATGTGGGTGATATCAATGGCACCTATCACAGGGGGTATGTTGGCAAAGGCATTGAAGTCAGACTTGCTGGCAGGGAGGTCAGTACTTTAGGGAAACCTCACATAGGACTGCAGGTGTCGTACAAATGCGTTCAGAAATCTTGTTAGTATCATGCTGAACATTGGCTGTGAAAATCCAGCACCCGTGGCCAGGAAATGGAGTGCAGAGAGCAACTGCATTTCAGTAGGGGTGACATGCTGATTACGATTTGCAGGAGTCAGTGCAGGATCCATTAATGCACAATGTTCGAGAATAGTTGCACGGGTGAGTCTGTAATTGATTATGATGTGACGCTCCACCATGGTCCGCATATCCACAAGTGGTCTGTACACCGATGGGGCCCTTCCTCACCACAAGGGTCTGTACCTAGGAGGATATTGAAACACGTTTGAGGAGCACACGTACATCAGCATACATTGTCAGTCATTGAGCACTGCTGACTTGATTGTAGGGACTCAAATGCTAAATGTTTTTGACATAACATCAACTAGACCATAATTAATGGTCAGGGTTTGTAATGTGTGGTATTGTTAATGGTCACATGCATTGGTGTGTTAGGTGAATATTAGGGCCTACATTGTGCAGATAGCAGTAATATAAAATGTCTGCCCCCTGTAATCCAGAACTGTCGTGGTAGAAGTGACCTCAGACTGCTAGTGGTTGACATAACAGCGTAAGGCGGTGTTTACCGCTGTGCGCACAGTCATTGTTTAACATGGATGCGAATGGGGAATCCTGGCGTATCATGATCGCTGCCGGCGGTGACGGTGCACACCGGCGCGGTACATACGTGATTTCGTCACCCCAACTTCACTTGACTACCTGATCTTGTGCAAGCAGGTACTCCACTGAGTGTACTGCTGTGTCCTGCCTCTGGTCATGGAAGTGGCTCATGTTGCAGGGGAAAGGCCCCCTGACCTTCACCCAGGAGGAATTGGAGAGGCTAGTGGACAGGGTCCTGCTCCTGTATGCCAAGCCCTACAGACGGCCAAAGGTACAGGTGAGTAGGGGGATTGGGGGCAATGGTTGTGTGTAATGGATGGTGTTGGCAGTACATAGGTGTGCACCTCTGGCCCTGCATGGGCCATGGTTCATGACATGCTGCATGCGTATGTCCTGTTATTCTGTTTGTACTGTCTGTCCCATAGTCTAGCCAGCTGTATATATTTGCCAAGTGCCTGACCTCTGTGTCACATTTCTGTGTCTCCCTTTTAGGTAATCGCCCACCAGAAGAGGGCACTTTGGCATTCCATCGCCAAGGAGGTGCGGACCCTGGGGGTCTACAACCGGGGGAGCACCCACTGCAGGAAGAGGTGGGAGGACCTCGGCGCTGGGTGTGAAAACTCTGTGAGGCCCAGCTGGGGAAGTCCTCGAAATGGGGTAGGGGTGCCCGAAGCCACTAACCGCCCTCATGCTACGCATCCTGGCGGTGGCATACCCAGACCTGGGTGGGAGCTTGAAGGCTGCACAGCAGTCACAAGGGGGTGAGTACACATACCACATTTCTAACCCCTGATGGATGACTGTGTGTGCATTCAGGTTTATGCTGATTAGTCGCAGGGACTCTGACTGATGTCCATCTACTTGATGGCCCCTGTAGGGAGTAGGGTTGGTTGGGTCAGGTCTCCTACACATTGGGTCCTTAGGGTGTTTAGGGAATGGGTGTAGAGCAGGGTTCTGGTCACTTGTCAGGGGCATGGCCATGGGTATATTTGAAGGTGCTGTCTGTCCAGGGTCTTCTGGGTGGGTGTATGTACGACCACTATCTTCACTCCTTTCAGCTATTTACAAGTGTCTCTCCTGTTTTGTCTCCCCATCCCTGTTGCCTTGTGTTGTTTGTGTACATCAGCATCATCTGGTGAGGGAGCTGAGGCACCGGTGAGTGGGGATGCAGCGGCCCACGGATCCTCGGAGGCAGAGTCATCTGACGCCAAGGGGACCAGTGGGTTGGAAGGCAAGGGGAGTACCACGGGGAGGCAACTACCACTGGAGGTAGTGACTCTGATACCTCCTCCGATGGGGGCTCCCTGGCGATGGCGGACCTTGTGGGCACACCCCTACTATATCATCTTCTGCCACCCCCATGCCATCACTGCCCTCCAATTTGCTCCCCACCGAGTTGCCCGTGCCCGCTCACCTAGAAGGGTGGGTGTCTCCTTCTCCCCAGGCACCCCCTCCCCTGCCCCAGTCAGCCCTGCTGCCCCCACGGAGGAGGCTATTGACCTCCTGAGAACCATCTCTGTAGGGCCGACAACCATCGTCAATGCCATCCGTGGGCTAGCATAAGCCTATCTGTATGGCATTCACGGTGCCGTGTCTGGCCTACAGAGATCTTTTCAGGCTCTGGCCTCCTCTTTGACGGCAGCCAGTTTCCCTGGTCATTCCGTCCCCCCTCCAACATTCTCTACCCCTTCCAGCATCCCACTCCATTCACCCATCCAAAGCACACAATCTGACATGCAGTCAAGCACCTCAACACACAAGAAGCACACTTCTAAACACAAGCACCCCACCGCCCACCACAAGCATTCACACAGCCAACATCCACATGCACACAAAGCAACATCCACTTCCCCTGTTGTGCCCACCTCTTCTGCCTCCCTGTCTGTCCCCTCTACATGCACACCCCCAGGCACTGCACCTTCAGTCACTGTTGCTGAGCCTATTCCTGCACTCACCACAATTGCACACATCCATACATGCACCCCAGACACCACACCTGCACTCACCACAACTACTGTAGTTGACACATGCAGCACACTCACCAGACTTGCAGACACCCACACAACATACATTCACACTGGCAGCCTGTCTTCTCCCACTGTGTCCACCCCCCTCCTCCAAAAACACACAAACGCACCAAAACACCCACCCATCACATATCCACCATACCTCAGCATAATGTCCAGTCACTTGCACCCACAACACGCACTCCTACACCACTTACATCCACACCCTCTGCTCCAATCCCACGCCCTCCTCCAGGTCCAATGCAATTGCTCCTAAAAATGTTTTCCTCTCCTGTGCTAACCTCTTCCAACCCACTGGCTCACCCCGACTTGTCCCTAAACGTGCGCACCTCCTTGCCCTTTCCACTCCTTCCACTTCACAGCCTGCCCCTGTCTGCCCTTCACATTCCCATGCCCCTTCCTCAGAGAGGAAGAAGCCCTGTGCAGAGCCAATGCCATCTGGCTCCACCCGGTCAAAGAACAATTCCCCACCTTTCAAGGCCAAACCCAAACCCCCTTCCGAAGGCAAATCCAAGGCCCACCCCTGTCGTAAATCCCCACCCCCACCACCCCCTGCCCCTGTTCCTTGAGGTGCCTGGATGCCCCATTGTTGCCCCTATAAGGTTGAGTACCGTAGCACTTTTGGGAGTCAGGTTGGGGCCATTGTAGCCCCAGAAATTCTGGCACTATGGACTGGCCATTGGCCTTAATCTGAGTTGTTTGCTCAGAGAGCTGCATTAAACGTTTATGTGTGGCCTGTGTTTTGGCGGCACACTCTTGATCCCTGGTCTCTTGTTTCATTGTTTGTGGGTGTGGGGCATTTGTAGGTACTATGGTCAGGTTGGATTTGGCTTGTGCCGGGTAAATACCTCTTGCTGTAGGATTTATGGGTTGTGCTGTTGTGAAGGGTTGTGGGAGCATTGCAGGGTGGGTGGAGTGGGTGGATATGTAACTGTGCCCTTTCTTCCTTTGTTTAGTAGGTTGCAGTACTTACCATCGTCGTCTTCGTCGGTGGTCTCGGTCGTGGAGGTATATGGCAAGGAGCAGGGCTGGCATGATTTGCAGCTCTCTATCCATGTCTGCTTCGGCGTGTTGTGTGAGCCTCTGGTGAGTGTTTCCTTCTATTTGGTTTGTTTCCGCCTGGCTTTGCGTGGCGGTGGTTCCCGCCCCAGAAATGACAGTGGTCTAGTGGTTCATTATTTGATGGGCGGGTTGGGCCTTTCCATCAGCCTCTAAGCGGGCTCTGCCGTTGTTGTTGGCTCTCCTCTGCTGGCGGTGGGTGGCTTTCAGGATGCCTGTGTTTCAGTTGGTTCATTATTTGGCAGTCCGAACCACTCCTCTGTTGGCGGTTTTTACCGCCGCCACCAGTGGTGCGGTGTTTACCACTGTGTTCATAATGAGGGCCATAGATAGAGATATATCCAACTGGTATCAGTTGGTAATTATAGTTAGGACTCAGTTTCCACGTAATTTTACGAAAATAAGTGTCCCCAACAATCTTGTGCATGGGAAGTTTTGGGGTCATCTGTTAAGTGGAGGCCGAGAAAAAAGAGAGTGAATAAAAGTGCTTTTTCCATGTCAATTCCCATAGGAATTTTTAACAAAACTACGCCCGAACTACAGGACCGAATTACACCAAATTTAAGAGAAATGTAGCTTGTGGTCTGTAGATTACACTTTTTGTTATTTGGTGTAAATTGCAAATCCTCCCAATCTCGTGCAGGGATCTGATTAGCACACAAAACTTAAACTAGGAAGTGTGGCAGCCATTTTGAGACATTTCCAAAAACATGAAAAGAAAGATAAGGGGGCAGGGTACGGTTCCCCCAGGAATGCTCCCCTTTGGCTAAAAAGCATTTTGTTTTAAAATTCACAGTGAAAATTGCAAATATTTGTGATTTTTGCATTGATTAAAAAAATAAAAACCAAGTGTGGTTGACCATTTATACAATTAAGTCAAACTCATTTCTTCTGGGTCATGTTCCCCTAATCTCTGTTGTCCTCAACTTGACTTAATAAACCAATCCAGGATAAAACATTATTGTCGACGTTTTAACCCCATAAAAACAATAGGGCCAATTCCATGCTGCAAGGCTGGTCTTCATCAGGACTCAGAGGTAGGAAAGATCCATACGCTTCCTTCTATGGAGAGATATCAACACCAACTTCCAATATATGTCTTTTTGAACTGATCCCCAAGTTTTCACAGACCTATGATATATTAATCTCCTCCTTAGCCAACATTTTCTTCATAAAGCTAGGGGTTGCATTAGTCACCACTATCCCAATATGCTACCAAAGGTCCATGGCGGTGTGTATGAGTTACTCGTTCCACTCCACAAACAAAGAAACCTCTGTCTTCAATGTTCACCCTGGTGAAGTTGTGCATTCGGCTCGGGGCACAGGCGCGGTTCATAGCGGCCGGGGCGAGCCGCACCCCTACTGTGCTTTACTTTCTCGCTCGCGGCCCCAAATTGGGCATGGGGCCTCGCGAGTCTAGCGTGGCCCACATCCTCAATATTTACTTAGGCACCTTCCCCCACAACCCTCACTTACCTGGTGAGCCTGTCCTTTTTCTTTCTTTGTTTTCTTTTTCTTCCTTTTCTCGTGTTTTTATGTGCATATTCAGAAGCCAGCTGACCTGCAATCCACTGTCAAATCTGCCTGCTCCTGACAGCAAGGACTCCAAGAAGGATGACGCCTGGCTGACAAGGGGAGTATTGGGTAAAAAGTCCGGCACGCTCCTAGATATGCTGGTATCCTACCAACATCCGTTCAGTAAACACATGCACTTCTAGTTTATCTGAGAGAATCAGTAGTCATAGTCCTTGAATAAAGATCAATGCCAAGCATCTCTTGTTGATGTTTTATTTCTTGGAACTTGCATTGAATATCCAATTTCACATTTCTCATATATACAGCATAAGGATATTCAATAATTGTAGAGTGTTATAAATGGGGTCTCTAGTTGGCACAGGTATACAGCCTTGTCCAAGTGGAGACCACGGGCCAGATGTAGCAAAGGGTTTGCGCCTCGCAAACGGCGAAAATCGCCATTTGCGAGGCGCAAAAGCCTCTTTGCTATTCAGAAATGCATATTGCGAGTCGGGACCGACTCGCAATATGCATTTCAGAATCGCAAATAGGAAGGGGTGTTCCCTTCCTATTTGCGATTCGGAGTGGAATGCAATTCCATTTGCGACCGCATATGCGGTCGCAAATGGAGTCGCAGTTACCATCCACTTGAAGTGGATGGTAACCCACTCGCAAATTGGAAGGGGTCCCCATGGGACCCCTTCCACTTTGTGAATGGACCCACAAATATTTTTTCAGGGCAGGGAGTGGTCCATATGATGAAATATTTTTAAGTTACAAACAAAGTTATAAAGAAAAAGTATTTCAGAAAGAACACTGTCATAAATCCGATCGATGCCAAGGGCTATATAGTGAATAGAACCAGCAAGGGAAAAAATAAATTAAAGAAGAAAGGATCCTAAAACTCCCATGGTCCAATGTGCACTGAATGTGATAAAGTAAAATAAAGAACCAATGCAATCACGTTATGGAAACTAGAAAAAGTGAAAGTATTTCCAAGCCACTAAAGCGAAAATTCCAATCCCAACCGCAAAGTGACAAAAAGTAAGAAAGAAGGTGCGTATCAAAAAGGAAGAAAAAGAAAAATAATAATAATAAGTATCAAAAAAAGCACACGTACCCAAAAAATTCCAATTAGAAGAATGTCGTCATCCATAGTGTGCTTATAAGCACAAACGTGGAAAAATTCTGAAAAGTTAAAGAAAAGTGCTGATGCCGGTATTTGCGTCAATACGCAATTATATAAGAGTAAAAGTATATGCGTTCGGGTTGATTAAAGCCCAGCCCGAACGAAATTATAAAATAGTGAAGGTAATATAATTAAAGCAACTGTGGAGTCAGCGAAAAGGTCATAAATGACTATAAATAATAATGAGAAAATCGCGTAACTAAAATAAACAGCTGTTCCAATCTTACCTAAGTTTCAGTAAGGAGTATCACATAAGATGGTCGGAACGGTGAATAGGGCCAGTAGCAGCAGGCACAAGAAAACATGAGACGGGCCCGTCGTGTGCCGCCCGTCAATGAAAAGAGCCCGTATACGGCATCCGAGTGGTTAAACTCGTCAAGCGGGAAATGCCATGTATTTAAAATCCCGCCGTGAAGAAGAAAAACTATAACAACACAAAAAACGGACTATCGGCGGCCGGCACCATACAGAGTATTGCACTGCGGAAGTGTGTCGCGGCCATTTTGAAATGACGACACAACAGTCTAACAGTCTAACAGTCTAAAAGCAAAATTTCAAAAATTAGAAAAATGGAAAAAACATGAACTAGCTGGTTGGTGGGATGGGATCACGTTACAAAAATACCTAGATAACAACAGGATACCTAGAGGTCTTAGGATTTTGATATTTCCTACTTTAGATGAGGAAGCACTTAAGGACTGGGAGGACAATTTGCAGACTGTATCTTTTAACATGATGCGTATTCTAATAAAACACACTGATAAAAAGGTTGCCAAATTACAGAGTGAGATTGAAATTTTGAAGAAAGAAATTGATGAAATCCCTCAAAAAGATTTAGTAAATAAGAACTATGAGATTCTTAATAAAATACTTGAAGATTACCAAATTTATCTTCGTGACAAAAAATTACGTAAGGTCAAGCGTGTTGATCTCGACTACAAAATGGGTAGAATCTATACTTTTGCTCGGAAATATGACAACGTAATGGTCTCTGGATCTGGGAACAATAGGGATACATTGACAAGTGAAACCGACCTTTCTAGCGGTAGCTCTATGTCCTCCTTAGATAGCAGTATCTCAAAGGAAAGTGGTTCCTCTAAGCAAACACCCCGTAGTTCATCTAATTTTTTAGTCGAAATGGAACGATTACGCCTTGGAACAAAAACAAATCGAAGAGAAACAAGACTAGAAGGGGTGGGAATCAATGGAGAAAAAGGTTCAGAAAAACAGGGGGTTCGCACACGCTCCAAGAAAGACTAGAATGTCCTGCCCTGAACACAAGTGAACCAGGGGGTGACCTGACTATTGTTAATCTATCTGATCGTCCCTTAGGTACAATGGAGTTTAACTTGTTTAGCAAAGGCTTGGGATTTTGTCCCACTCAGACCAATGATCCGGTAGAAACTTTTGTTGACTTATTCAAATTTACTCGTCTACTCAAATTAAAGAATTACTTTTCCTCCCACTCGGGGGGGCTCTCTAGCGGTGAAATCCGCTCCCCCCAGACTGTGGAATACTCTGTTTAGGATATTCATACAGCAACTGAATCCATATCGGACTTGTATGGCATACAGCTTCTGATGTCTTTACAAAATGGTAGTGAAATTGACATTGAGGATATAAGAACAGATTTAGGAATCATGGAAGATCTTAATATTACCAGTGGCCATAGACCACGGTCTAAATTTATACCTGTTAATGTACACAGTAATATTGACTTATTTGCAAATAAGGTCTCTTCTGACCTATTTAAATTCTTTAATCTGTTTAAAACCAATTGGCGTCAAATTGATAATCTGTCAATTTTGGAATGGAAGGCTCTTATTAGCCTTAGAAGTGATCCATCCATTGTAATTTGTGAAGCAGATAAAGATGGAAATGTAGTCATTATGAATAAAAATGATTATGTACAGGAAATTGACAGACAACTGGCTGACACTACCTGTGATAAATGTCTTACTAATAAGCCCATTTTTGAATTGACGGAATACATCAACAATAAATTGTGGGGTTGGCATGAACAGGGTCTATTGTCTGACAAGGAGTACAAATATCTACTTGTGAAGTGTCCCAGATATCCTTGCATTTATATTCTTCAGAAAATCCAAAAAGAAGGCAATTTTCCTCCCGGTAGACCTATTATATCGGGAAATAATTCCCCGACGGAGACAAAGGTTTGTTTGTAATTTATCATAGTACATACAGGACAGTAAGGATATCCTGAACAAGTTTGGTGACTTTCCGTGGTCAAACGATCTCTTATTTGTCACAATGGACGTTAATAGCCTGTATACCTGTATTCAAAAATCTTTTGGCCTATTGACAGTTACTTCCTATCTTAACACTCGTCCTGCTAATCAGTATGATCATAATCAGATGCTCTTAGAAATGATCGATATTATCCTGTCCAGAAATTATTTCTTACACAATACCAGGTGGTTCCAACAAATACAAGGGACAGCGATGGGTTATAAATTTGCCCCATCGTATGCCTGTCTCTTTATGGGTTGGTTTGAAAAGATACATGCATGGGGTAAATGTGCCTCCCCCTGGACTGAATTTATTGTATTCTGGGGGAGGTACATTGATGATATCATCCTGATTTGGAATGGCTCCATTGAAAAACTTACTCTTTATCATGCCTTCCTCAATGACAATCCCTACAATGTGAAAATTAGTCTCCACTATAGCAGGGACTGTATTGATTTTTTGGACATAAGATTTTTTATACATAATAACTCTGTACAAAGTACTCTGTTCAGGAAATCTACATCTTGTAATAGTCTCCTACACGCGACTAGTGCACATCCACCTTCTGTTATTAACAACATTCCTTTTGGTGAAATGACACACATGCGAAGAAATTATAGCACTGATGATCTTTTTTGTGAACAAATTGGATGTGTTAAACAGAGGTTTGTTAATAGAGGTTATAAACATCAGACCCTTCGTAAAGCTGAACAACGCATTATGAGCATATCAAGAAAGGATACTCTGTTTGTAAAACCTAAAATAAATAACACAAAAAATGTTGAACGTCTGTCTTTTGTGACCAAATACACGGTTTACAACCAGGGTATTTAAAAGATACTCAAACGCCATTGGCATTTGCTTACGGACCTTCAGGGACTTAAAGGATCGCTTTCTAGGTCACCCCAGATCACGTACAGAAGAGGTAGGACTTTGAAGGACCACCTCTGTCCCAGTTATGTTACTGCATCTATTACATCCACATGGCTTCCCGCACCACCTTTGGGCTTTTACACATGTCGTGAATGCAATGTATGTGCTTTTGGTTTGGACAAAACCAGTACTTTTTGATACAACAACACTGGGACCTTTACTATCAAGAGTTTTATTAATTGCAACACTAAATTTGTGATCTATATTTTGAAGTGTGCATGTAATAAAATATATGTGGGTAGTACCATAAGACCCCTTAAACACCGAATACAAGAGCATATACGAGCCATTAAGAACAATGACAGCAGATATCCGCTGTCATTACATATGACACTGGTCCACTCACAGGATGATTTAATTTCATTTCATGGAATTGACCACATTCCATCTAACCCCAGAGGGGGCAATAGAGAGCTGCAATTACGCAAAAGGGAGGCAGCATGAATCTGTCGTTTACGTACAGTTGAACTAGGACATAATACAGACCATGAACTGCATTATTATTTATGACAATTTTGTTACACTATGTATAGACTTACTTTGTTACAACAGTTTTCTCTTGATATTTTGAATGATATATTTCATTGGTTCTCTTACATTGATTCTATGTATTGTCAGCCTTTGTATTTATTCCATGTTGTACTTATTCTTCTCATACATTGGCTCAGCATCTTTAATTGAATTTAGTAATATTTGAAATATTCAAAAATCTTTTATTTATATTTTTTGTTTGTTTGGATCTGGTGTCTTTGTATACCTATTTCGGTTAATATATGTAAAGGCAAATCAAATGTCATTTGTGACGTAGGTGTTGTTTGGTTTTCAAATTTAATAATTCTATTATAATTGGTGATTCAACTATTACTTAGACTGTTTATTTTGCTACTATCACACATGTTGTTTCATTATTATATATTCCCTTTTACTGTTTTTGGTATGGTGCGGGATCTCTCACTACTATTCAGTTATTATTCCTTCTTCCCCCCCTCTTTCCTCACATTTTACCTTTTACTATAGTTTCTATTTTCATCTTATTTTCAGTTCATTTTCACTTTGTTCTTATTGTTTCTTTAATTTCCATGCTTACTAACTTTCACCAATCTTATCTGGTTTTGCGTTCCCGTTTTATTATAACAATTGCATTACATTTCAATTTAATTTTTTATATATTTTTACCGATCTTCTTTTCCATTTCAAAATGGCCGCGACACACTTCCGCAGTGCAATACTCGGTATGGTGCCGGCCGCCGATAGTCCGTTTTTTGTGTTGTTATAGTTTTTCTTCTTCACGGCGGGATTATAAATACATGGCAATTCCCGCTTGACGAGTTTAACCACTCGGATGCCGTATACGGGCTCTTTTCATTGACGGGCGGCACACGACCGGGCCCGTCTCATGTTTTCTTGTGCCTACTGCTGCTGGCCCTATTCACCGTTCCGACCATCTTATGTGATACTCCTTACTGAAACTTAGGTAAGATTGGAACAGCTGTTTATTTTAGTTACGCGACTTTCTCATTATTGTTTATAGTCATTTTTTACCTTTTCGCTGACTCCACAGTTGCTTTAATTATATTACCTTCACTATTTTATAATTTCGTTCGGGCTGGGCTTTAATCAACCTGAACGCATATACTTTTACTCTAATATAATTGCGTATTGACGCAAATACCGGCATCAGCGCTTTTCTTTAACTTTTCAGAATTTTTCCACATTTGTGCTTATAAGCACACTATGGATAACGACATTCTTCTAATTGGAATTTTTTGGGTACGTGTGCTTTTTTTGATACTTTTATTATTATTTTTCTTTTTCTTCCTTTTTGATACGCACCTTCTTTCTTACTTTTTGTCACTTTGCGGTTGGGATTGGTATTTTTGCTTTAGTAGCTTGGAAATACTTTCACTTTTTCTAGTTTCCATAACGTGATTGCATTGCTTCTTTATTTTACTTTATCACATTCAGTGCACATTGGACCATGGGAGTTTTAGGATCCTTTCTTCTTTAATTTATTTTTTCCCTTGCTGGTTCTATTCACTATATAGCCCTTGGCATCGATCGGATTTATGATAGTGTTCTTTCTGAAATACTTTTTCTTTATAACTTTGTTTGTAACTTCAAAATATTTCATCATATGTTTGTATATTCAGAACTTGTTTGTTAACTTGGTGTGTCTGTACTATTTCATTTATGTTATTATATTATGTCATTTTTCCTATGGCTATATGTTATATTGCAGCCCTAAAGAAGCCCATGTGTAGAGGGCGAAACGCGTTGGCTGTTTGTCTTCGTGAATCTAATGATGTATCAAGCTTCCCACATCAAGTAAAGTTTTGTGGATGAAACCAACAGATTCGTCGTATTGTTATTTGCCTGAATACATTGGGCTTTTGGCATTTACTATTATTTATCTGACACATTGAAGTGGTGCACCCCCGTATTGTGTTTATAGATCACACATTGATTGGAGACATCATCATCATCATCATCATCAATCAATCAATGTTTGTAAAGCGCCGCTACTCACCCGTGAGGGTCTCAAGGCACTGAGACAGGCTGTAAGGTACAGATGGTTTTAAGTGCAGACAAATGCTCACTTTCTAAAAGTGGCATTTATAAAATAGTAATATAAAATTCAACCTCACCAATAAGTCGACCATCCTGATATATGACCTGGTTACCCCTTTCGGATCAGAATCTACCACTCAAAAAGCATATGAGGGCAGTCCTAATGCTAATTTATGAAAGGAGCAGGCCTCACAGTAGTGGAAAATGAATTTAGGAGTTTTTCACTACCAGGACATATAAAACACATGTGTACATGTCCTGCCTTTTACCTACATAGCACTCTGACCTATGTGTTACCTAGGGCCTACCTTAGGGGTGACTTATATGTAGAAAAGTGAGTTTGAGGCTCAGAAAGCCCTTTTGAATGCCAAGTCGAAGTGGCACTGAAACTGCATACACAGGCCTTGCAATGGCAGGCCTGAGACATGTTTAGGGGGCTACTTATGTGGGTGGCACAAACAGTGCCCACTAGTAGTATTTAATTTACAGGGCCTGCGCACATGTAGTAAATTTTACTAGAGACTTACAAGTGAATTAAGTATGCCAATTGGGTATGAGCCAATGTTACCATGTTTTAAGGAAAATGCACATGCATTTTAGCACTGGTTAGCAGTGGTAAAGTATCCAGAGTCCTAAAGCCAGGACAAATGAGGTCAGAAAAAGAAGGGGGAGGAAGGCAAAAAGTTTGGGGTGACACTCGGAGAGGCCATTTTCCAAAATAGAGCTTCCAAAGTCATACAATTGCAGAAAACCCACAGGCAACACGTGCTTTGAGAACCTGTCTCTTCTTCAGGGCTGCATAACACATATGTGAAAAACCATATTATAAAAAAGAAATGCACATACATCACTCCTCAATATATACAACATTATCTACTGTCCCCCATTGCAAACTGTTATAATCTATTTCAAATAGATAATTCCCGAAATACAGATCAAACACCTAGGGGCAAGTTCTTGAAAAAATGTATTTTAAAACAATTTGAATAATTTGAAACATTCTCCAGAAATAGAAAATTAATTGTGCATTTTGTTACAATTACAACATAGACAATCTTCTTAAAGTCTCTCTAATTAGCAATACTTGTAATGACTTGTACTTCCTAAGTGTTCAAATCATCATCACCCACTATACCCAGAATGGTCTGCCAATTAAAAAACAAAGCTAAATTAAATAAAAATCGGTATAAAATGAAAAAAGGCAGAAAATCGTAAAAAACACATATGCTTCTTTTATAAGAGGGCATTCTCTCAAATCCTGCATCTCACAACAATATCCAAACACACTAAAACTGTTTTTGTAGATTATTAATTTATATGTTCTGTACATTTAAAATGTGAGCCTAACTAGAACGTCCCAGTAACCTTTGGTTTTTTAAGTGAATACATATATATACATATACTAATATACTACTGGTTAAAGAGACATAAAGGGATGTTATTGTTAGTTTCAGAGTTTACACACGCAAAACCATAGAAATTCAGCAGTTTTAGTTGCCTGAGCTAAATATAACTTATGCACCCGCGATGCACTTTCTATGACCTTACATATTACATTACTCGTGACATGGTCAGTGACATCACAGATGACATCACTAATGACATCTTTTTAGTTTTTTTAGTTTTGTGAAAGTTTTTCAAACTGAAAAATATATACTAAAGCACTGCATAATTAAATAGTACAGTAGTACAAATTTTTCAAGTATATTTAACTGAAGAATAATTATACTTTTAAAGTGAGTGTACTATTTATCCGTGGACTAGCCTCTACACTGACACATGTCCCCTGCTGGTCTCTGTCTAAACTGTTAATTGAGACTTCACTCCATAGTGATTTATGAGAGACTGACCAGTATCCTTAGACGTGTCTTGTTTGTGATGAATGACTGTAGTAGTAGATTGCAAATAATTAATTTCTTTACAAAGACCTTTCTCTAGGGTGATGGCTCAGTATAGTAGACATTTGCAACAGACTGACCCCTCTGCTCAGGTCTTTCTCTAGGATCAAGAATGATTTTACTTGTGGTCTGTGACATAATGCATTGTTCACTAAGGTTTGTGTTGTAGTGGTATGTGTACAACTGATCTCTGCACTAAAACCTCTTTCCATGTTGCAGAATGGTGGTGTTGTGGTTTGTGATAGAGTAATCTATATGCATAGATTTTTTACTTTGGTAATCAGTTATTAGAGCTGTGAACTACAAGAGCTAGAACTGTCTGACAACTCTCTCCTGGGTAATAACTCAGTGTAGTAGTTGATAAGGTCACAGCGAGCCCTGTGCTGTACTCCTGTCACACATTTTTATTATTTAAAAAACAAATCTTGTCATTTGATGAATTGTATTGAAGTTTACTTTGGAGGATGATGTCATCAGTAAAGTCAATTGAGAAGTCACCAGTGGTCATCAGTGATGCCACTGATCATGTGATGAGTGATGTAATATGTGAGGTTGTAAGCAGTGCATTGTGGGGGCATAAGTTATAGTTAGCTCAAGTACCTATAACTGCTGAAGTTTTTTGGTTTTGTGCACGTAAAATCTGAACCTAACTATAATGGTGTTTTTATTTTAGTTTTTTTCAGTGGATTTCTAAGTTTTTTAAATTCTATTTCCAAACTATAAAGTCATTGTAACCTTTGTTTTTTTCATTGAATGTCACTGTTTTTAATATCAAATTGTACTACAATTTTAGATCAAAGTTCAATTTAGTAATACTATTTTTACAACTTTATAAAAGCATTTTAATCTCACTTTTGTTATTATTATACATTTTAAAAGTAAAAAATCACAATTCAAAGTAATCTAAATTATGTAGTATTTTTGTAAATGCAATAAAACACATTTTTCACTTTTTAAAAATAATTTTATGGATCTGCAGGTCCACCACGGATTTGACAAGGGAACCCATATGGGTACTCTATGGTTACTGGTTCCTGTGATGAAATTGCGGCGGATCCAGATCAACAGACTCGGCAAAATGTTAGAAAAGTTATATAAATATGATATACAGGCCCCTTGGATTTTAAGACTGACATCAGAGAAAACATGTAAATACAATTAATATTTGGAAGCCTATATGTGTTTTTAAACATATTTGGTTTTTTTCCCAGTTTGGCAAATCCACGGATCTACAGGCTGGAACCGCAGATCTGCCATAATACCTGGAACACACCCCATAGCTCAACTTCTGATTAGCTAAAGTAAGTCTCTACCCACGCACAAGGCAAACCACACCCCAAGTCAGTCATTTGACTTTCAGATCTCTACAGAGAATATTCAAATCCAGTGATCTTGTGTGTGTTTTTTTTGTATTTGCGAAAACCACTTTCTACTTCTACAGCTATGTCTTCTGAAGAACGAGGAGACCTTGAAGCTCTTCTGTATGAGGAAGAAGATATGACACCACCAAAAAAGGAGCCAGGCATGGAAACACTTTACAATTCCTTCTGACAAGAAGAAAGTCATTGCAAAGATCATGCAGTGTAACATCTGTGGTAAGAATTTAGAAAAAGGGATGTGGAAGAAGTATTCTCAGGGAAATTCATCCATGTGGAAACACAGAAGGTGATCTACCAAATAATCTACCATTGCATTACAAGGGAGAAGGTAAGAAAAGGAGAGTCATCATCAGGAGGACCATCTGTAGAACCATCAACATCTCAGGAAATTGTCTTCATTCCTGGTTTTTCGCAGAAGCTTTCTGTGATGGTGACTCACTGTGGCAAGTGTCACATGAGGTGAGCACGCTAGCGGGCAGGGGAAAGTTTTTATATTCACTGAAAGTGTTATTATCTCAGCATTCTGCGGCACTATAAAACAGCAGTTTCTCTCACAAACAGCAGCATTTCTACTCACTTCTTTTTAATACTTTCAAAGTGGTGTTTTTATTATCTGTTTAATACGCGTTGTTAGCAGGAAGTGAGGGTCTGTCAGAGCCCTCCTTCCGGGTACCGGCTTCCAGCACCGCATGGTTAGCGGTTTCTTTGTTTAAGCTGGTATTATTTAAGGATGGGAGACCAGCGGACGCGCGCAGCGGGCGCGCAGCTGGCGCACCGAAGGCACACCTAAGGCAAGCCCGTCTGCGCCCGTCTGCACCCAAACAGGCCCGGGGGCCAGGGACCCTGTTCTTTTTTCCGGCGGCAAGGTTTTGGGGGGAGCCAGATGCGAGGTCCGGGTTAACATGTGTGAACACAAGGCTCCACCAGTCTTCAGATCCATGTGGGTCTGTAAAGACTGTAATTGGATGCTTCAATCCCCACTAACACTTATGGAGGCTAGGACCCACGACAGGAGGCCTCTGACACTGGGTTCCTCAGCTCAGAAGAACCCTGAGGCAAAGGAAGGGTCATTACATTATGCACTGGTAAACGCTCACTCTCTCCCTAAACATAGGCTGGAAATCTATGAACTGATAGACACCTGGTATTTGAATTTTCTGTTTATAACAGAAACCTGGGAAAGACCCGACTCAGACCCAGATTTCGTTGTGGCAACTCCCCCAGGATATACCTAATATAGGTTAGATAGACTGGGTGGTGGGGGGGTTGGCCATTATATGTAGGGCTACACTCACGTGTATCTGGTCGGGTCCTACGGCGAACCTTTGCGAGACGATGGCATTTAAAATTTCCAACAACAATGGTATTATGTTGGAGGGCCTGCTGCTCTATCGTCCTCAGGGCCCCCCCACTAATTTTATACAAACATGGGTCAATTTGGTCAAACCAATGGTCCTGTCCACGAAGACCATCATTTTGGGTGATTTTAATCTCCACTTTGTTGAGACCTGCAACTCCGTGGTTAGGGAGTTTTTAGATCTTATAGAGGCCCTGGATTGGACACTTAGGCCCTCATTCTGACCTTGGCGGTCTTTTCGCAAGACCGCCGAATTACCGCCGCGGTAAAGACCGCCGACCGCGGCGGTATGCCGCTGCGCGTATTCCGACCGCTGGGAGCGTTCCGCCGGAAAACCGCCAGCAGCCACACTGGCGGTCGGCGGGAAAGTGGAGACTGGTCAACCTCCACCGCCACGCCAGCAGAACACCGCCCCCAGAATTACGACCCACATTTCTGTGTGGCGGTCTTCTGTTGGCGGTCTTCTGTTGGCGGTCACGTCCCTATGGCTCCCGTCGCCTCCCGGAGGACCAACGCACAATGTAAGTTGATCGTCCGTGAGGGGAGGGGGTGGGGGGGTGTTGTGTGATGTGTGCGTGCATGGGGGTGTGTAGAGGGGGTGTGTGAGTGCGTGCATGCGGGCGGGGGGTGCTGCTGTGCCTATGGGCAATGTGTGTAGTTCGGCGGGTGCGCATGTTGGCATGTATGTGTGCGGGTATGTGCCCCCGTTGTGTATGTGTGTGTGTAGGGGGTGTGCATATGTGCATGTTGGGGGTGCGTGCATGTCGGGGTGCGTGTATGTGCATGTCGGGGTGGGGGGGCAGGGGGTTCGTACCACCTCTGGAGGGGTGGAGGGTGTGGGGGGAGGACTCGTGGGGGGTAGTGGGGGGTGGGGGAGACCCCTATCAGTGCCAGGGAAGGAATTCCCTGGCCCCGATAGCGCCTACCGCCATGGTTCGCATGGCGGTACCCGACCGCCAAAAACCGCGGCGGTAAGCAGGGTCATGATACGGTTGGCGGTCTTGGGTCGACCGCCGGGCCGGAGTGCGCAAACTCCAGCCCGTCGGTCATGACCGCCGTGGCGGTCGGAGTGGGAAAGTGGCGGTCGATCGCGGCGGTGACCGCCGCGGTCAGAATGCCATTTTTTGGACCGCCGGTCTGTTCGCGGTCCGACCGCCGCCTCTCCGCCGACCGCCAAGGTCAGAATGACCCCCTTAGAGTCTCAGAAGCCACACACAGTGCAGGGCACATACTTAACGGAGTTTTTGCTTGTGTATCCACTCAGCTAGCTGTCTCTAATATTCGGCTTAGTTGGAGTGACCATTATATGTTATGTTTTAAAACTAGTATTGTACAGCCCCTACACACATCAAGACCAGCAAATAAGGTAGGGAGACCATGGAAGCAGATTAATAGGGAAGACCTGGTCATTGCCCTAGAGGAAGGCTGGGACAGAGCTGAGAAACAGGCCCAGCCTTTACTCAACATTTTTAATCAAGGCGTGGAAGCAGCTATGGCGCAGCTGGCCCCTCCTAGAGTTTTCGGGTCCAGGTGACCAGAAAAAGCTTAGTCAACCATGGTTCTTTAGTGAATTAAAGAGGCTGCAGAGAAACTACCGGCCACAGGAACGCCGGTGGAAACTGAATCCAGTCCTGGAGCAGAAGGTAGAATTAAAAGCTGCTCTTCGTACCTATAAAGTGGCCTGTTTCTTAGCCAAATCGAAATATTATATCACTAAGGTGAAGGAGGCAGAAAATGCCCCCGAGAACTCTTTAACGTGATAAATTTGCTATCTTCCCCCCTTAGGCCTCGGGACCTGGAGAACTCTCAGGAATTCTGTGACAAGGTCGCGGAGCATGTTGAAAAAAAAATTTCTCCAAATACATGCTACCTTTGACCCCCATGTGAGTTCTGGGGAATCATTGGCAGATTCGGCCACAGATATTAACATAAGGGACACTTTTTTAACTGACTTTCATGCCCCCACTCAGGACCAGGTCAAAAAGATGATTTGTGAATAAAGTCAGGCTCCCCATTGGATCCGTGCCCCTGCTCATTTTTAGATTAGTCCCTGACCTGATGGCTCAGGCTTTAGTCCTGATCTTCCAGGAAGTGTTAAACTTTGGGATTTATCCCACCTCCTGGAAGGAATCAATAGTCATGTCATTAAAGAAAAAGCCAGACGGGGATAGCCAAGACTTAAATAACTTACGGCCTATAGCACTTCTTCCCTTTCTGGCCAAAATTCTAGAGAAACTGCTGAACAAGGAATTGGCAGAATTCCTTGTGGATGGGGGAAGCCTCGATTCGTCACAACATGGTTTTAAAAAAGCGCACAGTACAGAGACTGCTTTGATCGCCTCTTCTGACTCAATTCGGAAACTGGTTGATGATGGTCAAGGGGCCATTCTGGTACTGTTGGAATTGTCAGCAGCATTTGACACAATCTCTCGTTATCTTTTGATTTCCCGCCTCAGTCAAGCAGGAATTAGAGGTCGTGCCCTTAAGCTTTTAGAATCTTTTTTGTTAAATAGGTGGATAACTGTAAGCTGTGGTAATTTTCGATCTTCTCCCTTCCTTTTGCCATGCGGGATTCCTCAGGGCTCAACTTTAAGCCCTACCTTGTTTAACCTCTACGTTGCACCTTTGGCCGACATCATCCGATCGTTTGGGTTTATCCCAGCCTCCTGTGCTGATGATACTCAGTTTATGATCCCGATTGCACAACCTTGGGAGGAGGTTACAGACCGGTTTAGCAATTGCATGCAAAGTGTAAGCAATTGGATGAAGACAAACTGGCTGAAAATGAATGTCAATAAAACGGAAATTCTTTGCTTTGGGCCGGCAAAAGAACTATGGAACTCACTCTGGTGGCCAGTAGACTGTGGGATTCCACCAGCACCGACCACGGTCAGTAGGAATCTGGGCGTTTTCTTTGATGATCACTTGTCTTTCAGAAATCATATAAATCATACTCTGAAGACATGCCTCTGGCTGATCAAAATGCTTCGCAAAATCTTCCCTTACCTCACGTAGGAATGGAGAGTCTCGGCGGTCTTAGCTTTAGTAATGTCGAAAGTTGATTACTGTAACGCCCTACTCCTTAATGTGGATAAGACATCGATCAATAAGCTGCAAATGGTCCAAAATGCAGCAGCCAGAGCAATTTTACATTTTCCAAGGTGGAAATCAGTTAGCAGGTGTCTTATGAAATTACACTGGCTTCCAGTGTCCCAGAGGATCATCTTTAAAGCACTCTGTTTAACCCACAAAGCAATTCATGGAATAGGTCCCAGGTATTTCACCACCAGGCTTTGTTGGTATGATCCCAAAAGAAACCTGAGGTCCGCTAAAGAATTTAGAATTCAGGTTCCTTGCACAAAGAGAGCAAGATGGGGGGGACAAAGCTTTCATGGTGGCTGCTGCTAAAGGTTGGAATTCATTGCCACTGAATATTAGGCCAGAACCAGCCTATTTAAGGTTTAGGAAACTGGTCAAGACCTGGCTCTTTCCTCGATAGTCCGAGGTTTTTTCTGGTTCACTTTTCTCTCAGTAGCATTGTGGCAGGTGGGATGAGGGTTGGGTTTGTTAGTCCGTTTATCTCCCTCACCTTCTACTCTTTTTTTAGCGCTTCGATGCTCCTGGTGAGTCGGAATGCACTTTACAAATACCACATACATACATACATACATGCCTGTGGGTCTAAACATCTTCTCTGTGGCTGCGTACATGGATGCTTTGAACAATCACAGCTGTTCATGTTTTTTTCCGTCCCATTCAACCTTGCATTTTTTGAGAGACTGAATCCAGTTACTTTCTTCACGTTGCCTTCCCTTACTCCTTTTACTGCCCTGGTTATTTTTGTGCCTAAAGAAGAAATCCCAACTAAATATAAAATTATTTTAAAAAACTATGGGAAAATGCTTCTCATTAGAACCACTTTATCTGGTCAAAGAAAGAACTAACTACATGTTTTATGTTTTTGTACAGTTCTGTGTATTAAGGGTTGGTGAGTTTTTGTATGTGTATATGGATCATATACACATAAATGCAATTAAAGCAGCACATGTGACTACTTCAATATTTACCAAGGGCAATGAATCTATAAAGTATTTAAGAAGACACTAGTAAATGTATTGCAATGTCATCTTGAATAAAAAAATGGAACTGGATGTGTAAGTGAGTGTATGAGTGCCATAGGCATTGTGTCAGTGACTTCATGTGTGTTTCACTGCTTGTGTAAGTTGCTCTCCGGGTATGTGAGTAGCTGACTGGGTCTAGGAGTGGGTGGGTGAGGGGCTGTGTGGATGTGTGAATATGGGTATTAATGTGTAATGGATGTACATGTTTATGCGAGTAGGTGTGTGCATGTGTAAATAGGTGTGTGAGTGGCTGTCTGACACACTCCATGGGAGTGTTAGTATGTGTGTGAGTGCCTATGTGTGAGCGCATGTGATAGAGAGTTTCTGATTGTGTGAATATCTGTGAGAAAAGTGAATGGGTGTGACAGTGGGTGTGTTAGTGTGTGAATAGGTCTATTAGTGGGTGTGTGAGTGTGTCAATTGGTGTATGTGTGGGTGTCAATGGGTATGTAAGAGGGTGTGTCAGTGGCTCTATGAGTGTCTGAGTGAGTGTGTGAGTCACTGTATAGGTCTATGAGTGGTTTGTGGATATGTGACTCTGTGTGGATTTGCGATTGAGTGTGTGACTGGGTGGGTGAGTGAGTCACTGGTTGTGTGAGTGCAAGAATGATTTGTGAGTAGGTGGGTGAGTGTCTGCATGGGTGTGTAAGAGGCTGTTTGGGTGTATGAGTGGTTGTGTGGGTCTGTCAGTGGGCGTGTGAGTGGCTGTGTGGGTATGTCAGTACCTCTGTGAGTGTTTCTATAGGTGTGTTAGTACAGATGTCAATGTCAATGTGTTGGTGTATAATTGAGCATGCAAATGTTTGAGTGGGTGTATGATTGTCTGTGTAGGTGTGTAAGTATGTATGGCAGTGGCCGTATGGCTTTATAAATGGGTGTGTGAGTGGTGGCTGTGTGGGTATGTGAGTAGGTGTGTGAGTGACTATGTAACTATGTCACTTCCTTTTTGAGTAAAAGTATGAGTGTGCTAGGAGGAATGTAAATGTATGTATGGGAATGTACCTTGATATGTTACTGAGTGTGTGACTAGTGTGACTAGTTGTGTGGGTATGTGAGTGGCTGTCTTACTGACTCTATCAGAGTGCGAGTAGGTGTGTGAGTGCCTGTGCGAGTGTGTGAGCACACGTGGTAGTGAGTCTCTGGGTGTATGAATATGTGTGAGTACGTGAATGGGTGTGACAGTGGGTGTGTTAGTATGTGAATAGGTCCATTAGTGGGTATGTGAGTGTGTCAATGGGTATGTGTGGGTGTATGAGTTTGTTATTGGGTATTTGAGAGGGTATGTCAGTGGCTCTATGAGTGTCAGAGTGAGTGTGTGAGTCACTGTTTGGATCTGTGAGTAGGTCGGTGAATGGTTTTGTGGGTATGTGACTGAGTCTGTGAGTTTGCAAATGAGTGTGTGGGTGGGTGACTGAGTCAATGGTTGTGTGAGCGCATGAATGAGTTTGTGAGTGGGTGGGTGAGGGTCTGTATTGGTGTGTAAGTGGCTGTTTTGGGGTTTGAGTGGTTGTGTGGGTCTGTCAGTGGGTGTATTAGTGGATGTGTGGGTGTGTCAGTACCTCTGCGAGTGACTCTTTTGGAGTGTTAGTACAGATGTCAATGTCTGTGTGGGTGTGTAATTGAGCATGCAACTGTTTGAGTGGGTGTATGATTGTGTAGGTGTGTGTGTATATATGAGAATAGCTGTATGGCTTTAAAAATGGGTGTGTGAGTGGATGTGTGGGTATGTGAGTATGTATGTTGGTATGTGTATGGGTGTATAAGTCTACGTGAATGAGTGTGTGGGTATGTGAAAAGTGAATGTTTATATAAGTGTGTGAGTGGGTGTATGACTGACTATATTATGAGTGTAAGTGGGTGTCTGAATGGGCTATTGGATATGTGTTTTTGATTATAGTCTGGAACACCCTCACAATATAAATTAATACAAAAACACAGGAAGAATTGATTTGTACACCACACTAGCCCAATAGATAGTATCATTAATCTGTATTAAAACTGAAAATATTAATAAGTATTGTACTTTATGAACATGTAAAATAAACTTAGCATTTTTTACTATGTATAACTTCACAATAGTAACAGATCACTACACATTTCCCTTGCTGTATGTTACAATAAGAATACGCTTGCTTTTCATTTTCTCTTTATTACTGTTCTCAGCTTTTATACTTGAACAAGATTAATGGTTGTTAGAAATGGGGTTTTTGGTTGGCAGTCAGGTTACCCCCTGTCCAAGCAAAAGCCCTCACTCTAGTCAGGGTAAGTCACACACAATCCAAGATTATCCTGTGCCCACCCTCTGGTAGCTTGGCACGAGCAGTCAGGCTTAACTTAGAAGGCAATGTGTAAAGTATTTGTGCAATAAATCATACAATACCACCATATAGCACCACAAAAATACACCACACAGTGTTTAGAAAAATATAGAATATTTATCAGGATAATTGTAGGTCAAAAAGAATAAAGTTGCAATGGAAAATTGTAGAACTATCACAGGAAAGTGATATAAAGTGTCTTAAGTCTTTAGAATATAAACAAAGTCTCTTTCAAGCACAAGTACCTGGTTGGGAGTGGAAAAATCTCCTCAGAGGGCCACAAGAGAAGAGGTGCGTGGAAAAAGGGTGTGTGCATCGATTTCTCCTCAGCACACACGGACTTGCGTCGTTATTTTCCACGCGGCGAAGTCGGGCGTCGTTTTCCGGCGCGTGGACAGTCTCTTTCTGTGGATCGCGGGGATTACCAGATGTCCCGGGTCTGTGCGTGGATTTTCCTGCTTGTTCTCCGGCTGCGCGTCGATCTGCGGGGCTGCGCGTCGAATTTACGATCTCACGGCAGGCGTCGCGTCGATTTCTCCTCTAGACTTCGATCTGCGGGGCTGCGCGTTGAAATTACGATCTCACGGCAGGCGTCGCGTCGATTTCTCCTCTAGAGGTCAGGCGGCGTTATCCTTGCGAGGCCGTGCGTCGGATCTTCGATCGTCCCAAGAGCGTCGCGTCGATCAGCGTCGGTGTGGGGCGTTTTTCTCGCCGCGAAACAAGCTGTGCGTCGAAATTTTCGGCGCACGGAGCGTCCAAGTCAAAGAGAGAAGTCTTTTTGGTCCTGAGACTTCAGGGAACAGGAGGCAAGCTCTATCCAAGCCCTTGGAGAGCACTTTCACAGCCAGACAAGAGTTCAGCAAGGCAGCAGGGCAACAGCAAGGCAGCAGTCCTTTGTAGAAAGCAGACAGGTGAGTCCTTTGAGCAGCCAGGCAGTTCTTCTTGGCAGGATGTAGTTTCTGGTTCAGGTTTCTTCTCCAGCAAGTGTCTGATGAGGTAGGGCAGAGGCCCTGTTTTATACCCAAATGTGCCTTTGAAGTGGGGGAGACTTCAAAGAGTGGCTAAGAAGTGCACCAGGTCCCCTTTCAGTTCAATCCTGTCTGCCAGGGTCCCAGTAGGGGGTGTGGCAGTTCTTTGTGTGAGAGCAGGCCCTCCACCCTCCCAGCCCAGGAAGACCCATTCAAAATGCAGATGTATGCAAGTGAGGCTGAGTACCCTGTGTTTGGGGAGTGTCTGAGTGAATGCACAAGGAGCTGTCAACCAAGCCCAGCCAGACGTGGATTGTAAGGCACAGAAGGATTTAAGTGCAAAGAAATGCTCACTTTCTAAAAGTGGCATTTCTAGAATAGTAATATTAAATCCGACTTCACCAGTCAGTAGGACTTTGTATTACCATTCTGGCCATACTAAATATGACCTTCCTGCTCCTTTCAGATCAGCAGCTGCCACTTCAACAGTGTATGAGGGCAGCCCCAATGTTAGCCTATGAAGGGAGCAGGCCTCACAGTAGTGTGAAAACGAATTTAGGAGTTTTATACTACCAGGACATATAACTAGACAGGTACATGTCCTGCCTTTTACCTACACAGCACCCTGCTCTAGGGGTTACCTAGGGCACACATTAAGGGTGACTTATATGTAGAAAAAGGGGAGTTCTAGGCTTGGCAAGTACTTTTAAATGCCAAGTCGAGGTGGCAGTGAAACTGCACACACAGGCCTTGCAATGGCAAGCCTGAGACAAGGGAAAGGGGCTACTTAAGTGGGTGGCACAACCAGTGCTGCAGGCCCACTAGTAGCATTTAATTTACCAGCCCTATGCACATAAAGTGCACCTTACTAGGGACTTATAAGTAAATTAATAGTCCAATCAGGTATGATTCAAGGTTACCATGTTTTAAGGGAGAGAGCATATGCACTTTAGCACTGGTTAGCAGTGGTAAAGTGCGCAGAGTCTATAAACCAGCAAAAACAGTGTCCAAAAAGTGGAGGGAGGCAGGCAAAAAGTTAGGGGTGACTACCCTAAGGCTGTCAGGTCTAACATGTGTCCTCCCCAGCTGAAAGTGGGGAGAGCTACCCGACCTCCTGGGAGCTCTCATCGCTAAGGCGGAAGTACCTGGAGAGACCATCAGCATTGGCGTGGTCAACCCCTGGGCGATGTTCCACCGTAAAGTCCATCCCCTGTAGGGAAATGGACCACCTCAAGAGTTTTGGATTCTCACCCCTCATCTGCATGAGCCATCTGAGGGGCCTGTGGTCTGTCTGAACCCGGAAGTGAGTCCCAAACAGGTAGGGTCTTAGCTTCTTCAGTGCCCAGACCACAGCAAAAGCTTCTCGTTCAATAGCACTCCACCTCTGTTCCCGTGGTAATAGCCTTCTGCTAATAAAGACTACCGGTTGATCCCTGCCCTCCTCATTTAGCTGTGCTAGGACTGCCCCTATGCCATGCTCTGAAGCGTCTGTCTGCACGATAAATTCCTGGGAGTAGTCAGGGGCCATGAGTACGGGGGCCGTGCACATGGCTTCCTTCAGGGCGTCAAAGGCTTTCTGACAAGCCTCTGTCCAATTCACCAACCTAGGTTGTTTCTTGGAAGTGAGTTCTGTCAAGGGTGTGACAATGGTACCATAGCCCTTGACAAATCGGCGGTAGTATCCTGTGAGGCCTAGAAAGGCTCTCACCTCAGTCTGCGTTCGGGGTGGTTGCCAGGCCTTGATAGTTTCAATCTTGGCCTGGAGTGGCTGCACCTTGCCACCACCCACTAGGTGTCCCAAGTACACCACGGAACCCTGCCCAATCTGGCACTTACTGGCCTTGATGGTCAGGCCTGCCTGCTGCAGGGCCTGAAGCACCTCCTTGAGGTGAAGCAGGTGTTCCTCCCAGCTGGAACTGTAGACAGCTATGTCATCCAGGTAGGCTGCACAGAAGGCATCCTTGCCAGCTAGGACCCCGTTAACCAACCGTTGGAAGGTAGCGGGGGCATTTTTCAACCCAAACGGCATCACCCGGAACTGGTAATGGCCATCTGGGGTTGAAAATGCGGATCTTTCCTTGGCCCCCTCAGTTAGGGCGATCTGCCAGTACCCTGAAGTAAGATCAAACGTACTCAGGAACTTGGCAGCGCCTAGCCTGTCCACAAGCTCATCAGCTCGGGGGATGGGGTGAGCATCAGTCCGTGTGACTGAGTTGAGACCCCGGTAGTCCACACAGAACCGGAGTTCTGGCTTCGCACCTGGGGCAGTAGCCTTATGGACCAACACCACTGGGCTGGCCCAGGGACTACTGGATTTCTCAATAACCCATAAAGTCAACATCTTAGAGACCTCCTCCTTGATGCTGGCCTTCACCTTATCCGACAACCTGTACATTTTGTTTTTCACAGGGAGACTGTCACCAGTGTCAATATCATGAACACAGAGGTGGGTCAGTCCAGGAGTAAGGGAGAACAGGGGGGAGAACTGCTCCAACAGCTCATAGCAGTCTCCTTTCTGATTTAGAGTCAGGGAGTCAGACAGAATGACCCCACTTACTGACCCATCACCTTCTTGGGCAGAGAGGAGGTCAGGGAGAGGTTCACTCTCCTCTTCCGTTCCTTCGTCTGTGGCCAGAAGCATGTTGATCTCCGACCTCTCAAAATGAGCTTTTAGTCGGTTCACATGGAGCACCCTTAGGGGATTCCTAGGGGTTTTGAGGTCCACTAGGTAAGTGGCCTCCCCTTTCCGCTCCTTTATTTCAAATGGGCCAGACCAGCGGTCCTGGAGAGCTCTGGGCTCTACTGGCTCCATTACCCACACTTTGTCTCCAGGTTGAAACTCTACCAGGGTGGCCTTCTGGTCATACCATTGTTTCATCACCTCTTGACTGGCCTCAAGGTTATCTTGGGCCTCTTTCCAGAAGCGGGTCATCTGGTTGCGGAGGGCCAACATATAGCTGACCACATCCTGAGGGGGTGTCTTTGGAGCTTTCTCCAATCCCTCCTGGACAATGCTTAAGGGTCCCCTGACAGGGTACCCGTAGAGAAGTTCAAAGGGACTGAACCCTACCCCTCTCTGGGGGACCTCTCTGTAAGCAAAGAGAAGGCATGGTAAGAGGACGTCCCACTTACGCCTCATGGCCTCAGGGAGGCCACCAATCATGCCTTTCAGGGTCTTGTTGAATCTCTCCACAAGACCATTCGACTGGGGGTGATAGGGTGTGGTGAACTTGTAAGTTACACCACACGCATCCCACAGAGACTTCATGTAGGCAGACATGAAGTTAGTGCCTCTGTCAGACACTATTTCCTTGGGGAATCCCACACGGGTAAATATCCCCATCAGGGTCCTGGCCACCACCTGTGCAGTTACTGTCCTCAGAGGGATTGCCTCTGGGTAACGGGTGGCATGGTCCACCAAAACCAGGATGAACCTGTTGCCTAAGGCAGTTTTGGGGTCCAAGGGGCCAACGATGTCGATGCCCACCCTTTCAAAGGGGGTGCCAACGACAGGGAGTGGAATCAGGGGGGTTTTAACCCTTTTCCCTGCTTTACCACTGGCCTGGCAGGTAGGACAGGATCTGCAGAACTTGTCTGAGTGTGTCCTCATTTTGGGCCAATAAAAGTGGGTGACAAGCCTGTTAAAGGTCTTGCCCTGCCCCAAATGTCCTGCCAGGGGAATGTCGTGAGCCAGACCCAGTAGGAAGGTTCGGTAACATTGGGGGACCACCAGCGTACGTGCTGCCCCAAAGCCCGGAACCTTAGGCTCACTGTAGAGGAGATCATTCTCCCAATATAGGTGGTGATCGCCAGAGGCGTCGCCTGCTGCCTGGTTTGAGGCTTGTTTCCTCAAACCTTCTAGAGTGGGACATTCTTTCTGCGCCTTGCAGAATTCCTCCCTGGTGGGTCCACCCTCAACTTGCCAGCCAGCAAGCTCAGGTAAGTCACCTAGGACGGCAATGTCTTCCCCAGTTGGCTCGGAAGCCTCCCCCTCAGGAGCCCCGTCAGCCACTGTGGGAACTGCTGGGGCTGGTTTCCCGCACCCCTGGTCCCTCCTCCTGGCAGCTCTCTGGGCCATCGTTCCAGGCTCCAGATGCCCTTGACTTCCCTCTCGGTCAGCCATGGACCGTGTGGTCATGCAGACCCACTCAGGTAACCCTAACATCTCCAGGTGAGACCTGAGCTCCACTTCTTTCCAAGCAGTGTGCTCAAGGTCATTGCCTAACAGACAATCTACAGGCATGGCAGGACTCACAGCTACTTTCAGAGTACCAGAGACCCCCCCACACTCAAAGGGAACCAGAGCCACTGGTAGGTGACTCTCGCGATTGTCAGCGACTCTGACCTGGTGGAATGTATTAGGTACTATCTGCTCTGTTGACACCAGCTGACTCTTGATAGTAGTCATACTGGCTCCTGTGTCACGCAGAGCCTCCACCTTCTGCCCATCAATGGTGACCCACTGCCGGTACTTAGAAGTATTTCTGGGCATGTGGGCCTTGGGCGCCATTTCTCCTTCTCCCAGTGACACTAGGGAAATCTCTACCTGCTCCCCAAAGCTAGTTGGGTCCATCTCCTCCCCGAGTGCTACACTAGTCAACCCAGGTGCCTGTCCAGTAGTGGACGGTGCCCTCTTGGGGCACTGTGGATCGTCTTTGTAGTGACCATACTGGTAACACTCCATGCATTTGGGGCTAGATTTCCCTGACTTGTCAAATGTCCCTGGCTTTTTCCCAAATTTGGAAAAGGAAGGGTTGCCACCCCCTCCCTGGGAATTCTTTTGGGGGCCTTTAGAGAGTTCCTTATCTGTAAGTTTATCTCCCCCCTCTTTCTTCTGTTGGGAACCCTGACCACCTTTGTGGGAGTCCCCCCCAGGTACCTTTTTGGACACTCTGGTGCTAACCCAGAGGTCCGCCTCCTCAGCAAGCTTCCTGGGATCAGTCAGCTTACTATCCACTAGGTGCTGGCGCAAATCTGTATAAGTAACATTAAGCATATGCTCTCTCAGAATCAAGTCATATAAACCCTTATAATCTGCTACTTTGTTGCCCCGCACCCATCCATTCAGTGCCTTACTAGAGAAATCAAAGAAATCTACCCATGTTTGTGTGGTTTGTTTGGTGCTGTCCCTGAACCTCTGACGGTATCCCTCAGGGGTCAGCCCAAACTTGGCAAGTAAAGTGGCTTTCTGAAGTGGGTATGTGTTTTGATCCGGTGGATCCAATGTGAGAAGTGTGTCCCTCCCCAATGGCGGCACATAACCCCACATAGATACCCCCCATTGCCCTTCAGGAACCTCATGAGCCCTTAGTGCAACTTCATAAGCAGCTAACCATTTATCTATGTCATCTCCCACCACAAAACTGGGCACCACATTTTTGGGTATACGAACCTTCTTTTCTCCAGCAGGTCCTGTCTGTATGCTGCCACCATTATTGCTGGATTCAGACTGTCTTGCCTTGATCTCCAGCTCCTTGAGACTCAGTTCATGAGCCAACAATAGTTTCTTTTCAGCCAAAGCTCTTTCAGCTTCCACTTGTTTGGCTGCTCTTTCAGCTTCCGCTTGTTTGGCTGTTCTTTCAGCTTCAATTTGTTTGGCTGCTCTTTCAGCCTCAGCTTGTTTGGCTTCTCTCTCTGCCCTCCTCTCTTCCTGTTGAGCCTCAATTTTCAGTTTTGCCATTTGCAATTGGAACTCCCTTTCCTCTCTCCTTTCCTCTGCGGTCAGGCTTTGCATGGAGACACTGCTCCCTGGTCTGGAAGGGTGCACAATTGCAGTGGTAACACCATCCACAGATAGTGAAAATCCTTCTGAGGGGCCATTTTCTGGCTCCTCTTCCTCATCATCCTCTAAATGGGCTTCTGCCCAGGCCCTCAGCGCCACTTGAAAGTCCTCCTTTCTGGAGGCCCCTTGGGTGGGTACCCTTAATGCCCTGCAGAATCCTCTTAGTTGTTTGACCGTGTATGTATCCAACTGGACTAGGTCAAAGTCCCCTGTCTGAGACCCAGTCAGAGACATGTTGAGTGAGGATTTAGTTTTTGAAAATTGTCAGGAAAAAAATGATTTTCAAAAAGAGATAAAAACCAAGTTGACCTTCAACTGTGGGTAGGTAGTGAAATACTTAGCTACTGTATGTCACTGCACAAATACAAATCCTATCCTCACCGCTGATCACCAATGTTAGAAATGGGTTTTTTGGTTGGCAGTCAGGTTACCCCTTGTCCAAGCAAAAGCCCTCACTCTAGTCAGGGTAAGTCACACACAATCCAAGATTATCCTGTGCCCACCCTCTGGTAGCTTGGCACGAGCAGTCAGGCTTAACTTAGAAGGCAATGTGTAAAGTATTTGTGCAATAAATCATACAATACCACCATATAGCACCACAAAAATACACCACACAGTGTTTAGAAAAATATAGAATATTTATCAGGATAATTGTAGGTCAAAAAGAATAAAGTTGCAATGGAAAATTGTAGAACTATCACAGGAAAGTGATATAAAGTGTCTTAAGTCTTTAGAATATAAACAAAGTCTCTTTCAAGCACAAGTACCTGGTTGGGAGTGGAAAAATCTCCTCAGAGGGCCACAAGAGAAGAGGTGCGTGGAAAAAGGGTGTGTGCGTCGATTTCTCCTCAGCACACACGGACTTGCGTCGTTATTTTCCACGCGGCGAAGTCGGGCGTCGTTTTCCGGCACGTGGACAGTCTCTTTCTGTGGATCGCGGGGATTACCAGATGTCCCGGGTCTGTGCGTGGATTTTCCTGCTTGTTCTCCGGCAGCGCGTCGATCTGCGGGGCTGCGCGTCGAATTTACGATCTCACGGCAGGCGTCGCGTCGATTTCTCCTCTAGACTTCGATCTGCGGGGCTGCGCGTTGAAATTACGATCTCACGGCAGGCGTTGCGTCGATTTCTCCTCTAGAGGTCGGGCGGCATTATCCTTGCGAGGCCGTGCGTCGGATCTTCGATCGTCCCAAGAGCGTCGCGTCGATCAGCGTCGGTGTGCGGCGTTTTTCTCGCCGCGAAACAAGCTGTGCGTTGAAATTTTCGGCGCACGGAGCGTCCAAGTCAAAGAGAGAAGTCTTTTTGGTCCTGAGACTTCAGGGAACAGGAGGCAAGCTCTATCCAAGCCCTTGGAGAGCACTTTCACAGCCAGACAAGAGTTCAGCAAGGCAGCAGGGCAACAGCAAGGCAGCAGTCCTTTGTAGAAAGCAGACAGGTGAGTCCTTTGAGCAGCCAGGCAGTTCTTCTTGGCAGGATGTAGTTTCTGGTTCAGGTTTCTTCTCCAGCAAGTGTCTGATGAGGTAGGGCAGAGGCCCTGTTTTATACCCAAATGTGCCTTTGAAGTGGGGGAGACTTCAAAGAGTGGCTAAGAAGTGCACCAGGTCCCCTTTCAGTTCAATCCTGTCTGCCAGGGTCCCAGTAGGGGGTGTGGCAGTCCTTTGTGTGAGAGCAGGCCCTCCACCCTCCCAGCCCAGGAAGACCCATTCAAAATGCAGATGTATGCAAGTGAGGCTGAGTACCCTGTGTTTGGGGAGTGTCTGAGTGAATGCACAAGGAGCTGTCAACCAAGCCCAGCCAGATGTGGATTGTAAGGCACAGAAGGATTTAAGTGCAAAGAAATGCTCACTTTCTAAAAGTGGCATTTCTAGAATAGTAATATTAAATCCGACTTCACCAGTCAGTAGGACTTTGTATTACCATTCTGGCCATACTAAATATGACCTTCCTGCTCCTTTCAGATCAGCAGCTGCCACTTCAACAGTGTATGAGGGCAGCCCCAATGTTAGCCTATGAAGGGAGCAGGCCTCACAGTAGTGTGAAAACGAATTTAGGAGTTTTATACTACCAGGACATATAACTAGACAGGTACATGTCCTGCCTTTTACCTACACAGCACCCTGCTCTAGGGGTTACCTAGGGCACACATTAAGGGTGACTTATATGTAGAAAAAGGGGAGTTCTAGGCTTGGCAAGTACTTTTAAATGCCAAGTCGAGGTGGCAGTGAAACTGCACACACAGGCCTTGCAATGGCAGGCCTGAGACAAGGGAAAGGGGCTACTTAAGTGGGTGGCACAACCAGTGCTGCAGGCCCACTAGTAGCATTTAATTTACCAGCCCTATGCACATAAAGTGCACCTTACTAGGGACTTATAAGTAAATTAATAGTCCAATCAGGTATGATTCAAGGTTACCATGTTTTAAGGGAGAGAGCATATGCACTTTAGCACTGGTTAGCAGTGGTAAAGTGCGCAGAGTCTATAAACCAGCAAAAACAGTGTCCAAAAAGTGGAGGGAGGCAGGCAAAAAGTTAGGGGTGACTACCCTAAGGCTGTCAGGTCTAACAATGGTGTACTGTATAAAGAATCATCTATGAACAGTGGGGAAAAACAATCATATTGACTGTTTAAAAACACCCAAAAGTGTACAGTATGACTCTGTAGACTCTGTAAATAATCAGCACTGATCATTGCAATACTACTGACCTGGTCAGTGCATTGCTCTGCCTCCCATGGCTCCACCCTTTAAGTAGAGCCCTTTCCCTGGCTCCTCTGAACTACTGACCCCTGACAGGAGTTCGAGGCCCTCCTCCACCTGCAGGCTTCTGCCTGCACCTCATCCCTGGTGTCTAGTGGGAGAGCTCTGCTCTCCTACTAGGCTACCTTCTGCCTCTCTCCTTCTTTTGCTTTTGCTTTGCTCTCTACTGTCCCTTAGTGCTCCTTCTCCTTGTTTCTCTCTCACTCCGCTCTCTCTCTCACTTTTGCTCTCCCCTCTTTCTCTCCCCCGTCGCTGATGCCCCTGTGGGTCTGCCCCCTTTCTGCAGCTCCTCCCCCTTTTTTGCACCGATTCTTGTCCCCCTCCCGCCTCCCAGCTGTCCTCTCCTCCCCCACCTCCCTACTTAATGGCAGCCGCTGCATGGTTGGCTGAGCAATACCACTGGTCTTTTCAGTGCATCTCTGCCTCCCGTGGCTCCACCCTGTAAGTAGAGCCCTTTCCCTGGCTCCCCTGAACTCCTGACCCCTGTGAGCAGTTCCAGGCCCTCCTCCACCCACAGGCTTCTGTCTGCGCCTCATCCCTGGTATCTAGTAGGAGAGCTCTGCTCTCCTACTAGGCTACCTTCTGCCTCTCTCCTCTTTTTGCTTTGCTTTGCTCTCTACTGTCCCTTATGCTCCTTTTCCTCATTTCTCTCTCACTCCCCCCTCTCTCTCTCTCTCTCACTTTTGCTCCCTCCCTCTCTCTCTCTCCTGCCGCTGCTGCCCCCACGGCCCTGCCCCCTTTTTCAGCTCTGCCCCTTTTTTTGCACCGTTTCTCGTCCCCCTCCTGCCTCCCAGCAGTACTCTCCTCCCCTCACCTCCCTAATTAATGACGGCTGCTACGTGGTAGGCTGAGCAATACCACTGACCTGGTCAGTGCATTGCTCTGCCTCCCGTGGCTCTACCCTGTAAGTAGAGCCCTTTCCCTGGCTCCTCTGAACTCCTGACCCCTGTCAGGAGTTTGAGGCTCTCCTCCACCCACAGGTTTCTGCCTGTGCCTCATCCCTGGTGTCTAGTGGGAGAGCTGTGCTCTCCTACTAGGCTACCTTCTGCCTCTCTCCTTTTGCTTTGCTCTCTACTGTCCCTTAGTGCTCCTTTTCCTTGTTTCTCTCTCACTCTGCTCTCTCTCTCCCACTTTCGCTCTCACCCTCTTTCTCTCCCCTGCCGCTGCTGCCCCCCGGCCCTGCCCCTTTTTTTGGCTCCACCCCTTTTTTGTGCTGTTTTTCGTTCCCCTCCACCCTCTCGCCACCTTCCTACGTAATGGCGGTGCAGCGGATGTGTACAGTGGGCGCGCCCACCGCATGGCAAAGGCAAGCCCATCCGCGCCCATCCACACCTCAACCGCACCTAGCGCCAGAACCCCTGGCTCCTGTTCCCCCACTGCACCCACGCACGTCTTCACTACGATGCCGCTACTCTCCGCGCCCTCAACACCGCCCGCTCTGCCTTCAAGCCCCAGCGCAGACCACCCGCGGACTCTTCGCCTGTCGGAACTGCACATTCACCAGTCTCCACATCAACAACCCACCCACCAAGGCAGGATGCAACCATCTCAAATGTATCCTCTTAACACCTGCTCCGTCCACAAGCACGCAGTAGAGCTATGGAATCGACTCAACTCAGCCTCCCCAGATGTCACCTTCCTGACCGAGACCTGGATGAACCCCTCCTCAGCGCCTGACATCGCCATAGCCATCCCAGACGGCTACAAAATCACCCACAGGGACTGCTCCAACAAACCAGGAGGAGGCATCGCCATTATCTACAAGAACACCCTCAGGATCGTGGCCAACACCGAAGACACCCTCAGCACCGCCAAACACCTGTGCTTCCAAATCTACACTGAACCAAAGCCACCCTCCGAGGGACCCTCGTCTACAGGCCCCCCGGACCACGACACCCGTTCAGCGACTCCATTACCAACATCATCACGCTGTTGCATCCACTGACTACATACTCCTTGGAGACCTTAACTTCCACCTCGAGAACACCAACGACAACAACAACCCCACCGTGCGCGACAACCTCTCCAACCTTGGCCTCAAGCAGCTTGTCACAACACCAACCCACCCACAGGACACACACTCAACCCTATTTTCTTCACCAGCAATCACGTCTCTTTCAGCCACAACTCCGAACTCCACTGGACAGACCACCACTGCATCCACTTCTCCTTCAAGAAACCCACAACACACCACCACCCACAACGGATCACCCACCGCAGTTGGAACAAGTTCACTGAAGACCAACTTATTGCGACCCTCTTCCAGAACCCACCCATCGACACCATTGACACCACCGACACTGATGCAGCTGACTGCAACTTCAGGCAATGGGTCAACACCTGCGCCAATACTCTCGCCTCAATCAAGAATCCTTCCAACAAATGCACCAACAGAAAGGCCTTCTGGTTTACCGCTGACCTCCACGAATCTAAGCAAAGCTGCCAAAGACTCGAAAGAAAGTGGTGCCAAGATCAGACTCTGACAACCTCACAGGCTTCAAAAACCTCATACGAGACACCACCAACTCATCCGAGCCACAAAGAGAACTGCCTTCAAAGACCGAATCAACAACACACACAGCCACAAGGAGCTCTTCAACGTCGTGAAGGAAATCTCCAACCCCAGCTCCAAAGCCAACGACGTCCCACCATTCCAAGACCTCTGCGACTCCCTAGCCTCCTACTTCCACCACAAGATTACAGACATCCACGACAGCTTCAGCACCCACACCCCCATAACCACCAACACCACAGATTCACCTCCGACCATCCTCCTGCTTTCCTGGACCCCTGTCAACTACAATGACACCATTGAAATCATGAACACCATCCACTACGGCTCTCCATCTGACCCCTGCCCTCACCACATCCTCAACAAAGCAAGTTCCGTCATCGCACCCCAACTACGGAAGATCATCAACAGCTCCTTTGAGTCCACCCCATTCCAGGAGAGTTGGAAACATGCCGAGATCAATGCCCTCCTCAAAAAACCCAAGACGGACCCAAAGGACCTCAAGAACTTCCGGCCTATCTCCCTGCTCCCTTCCTGGCAAAAGTGATCGAGAAGGCTGTCAACAGACAACTAACCCGCTTTCTTAGGAGAACCGCACCCTAGCCCCTTCCCAATCCGGATTCCACAGCAACCACAGCACCAAAACCGCCCTCATCACTGCCACCGATTACATCAGAACCATACTGGACAGCGGTAAAACCGTGGCCCTCATCCTCCTGGACATCTCAGCCGCATTCAACACCGTCTGCTACCACATCCTATGCTCACGGCTCAGCAATGCTGGAATCCGCGACAGAGCCCTGGAGGACAGAGGGATGGGCCCGCTGGGTGGGTGCTGTGCTGGTGTTTCCTGAGGGGGGAGGCTCTGTGGTGGCATGTGCCAGTGTGTGGGGAACCGACTGTCCTGAGGTCCCAGATGGGCCGGGCTGGTCATCTACATCCAGTTGAACAGAGCTGCTGTCATCACTGTGGGCCTCTTCTGTGTGGGGGTGTGGACATGTCTGGAACCTCCTGTCCGGTGACGCTGGGTAGGGGTCCTGCAGGGGTGTAAAGGCATGATTATTGCATCTGTGTGTGCCATTGTGTGGGTGACCCTGTACCCTAGTGCTTTCATTCTTGACTAGGACCTTGTGTGATATTTGGTTTGGGGATCTGTGTGGGTATGTGTAGTGGACATGCTTTGGTGATGGGAGTCCATGCTTTTGTGTTGCATGCAGGGCTTGGTGTTGGGATGGGTGGGTTGTGATAGTGGGACATTTGTGAGGTGTTGGAGTGATGGGGGTGAGGGTGAGGGTGGGGCATGTGATAGCATGCAGGTAGGGTGGGGGATATAATAGTTAAGAGTTGACTTACAAGAGTCCATTCCTCCTGCTACTCCTGCAAGGCCCTCAGGATGCAGTAGAGCCAAGACTTGCTCCTCCCATGTTGTTAGTTGTGGGGGAGGAGGTTGGGGTCTGCCGCCAGTCCTCTGAACTGCAATCTGGTGTCTTGAGACCATGGAACGCACCTTCCCCCGTAGTTCGTTCCACCTCTTCCTGATGCCATCCCTAGTTCTTGGGTGCTGTCCCACTGCATTGACCATGTCTACGATTCTGCACCATAGCTCCATCTTCCTAGCAATGGAGGAGTGCTACACCTGTGATCCAAATACCTGTGGCTCTACCCGGACGATTTCCTCCACCATGACCCTGAGCTCCTCCTCAGAGAACCGGGGGTGTCTTTGCGGTGCCATGGTGTGGTGTGGGTGATGTGTGAGGTGGTGTGTGTTGTGATGTGAGGGGATGTGTTTGTGTATGTTGTGTGAGGTGTGTGGATGTTGTGTGAGTGATGGTGTTGTGTGCCTGTTAGTTTGTTGATGGTGGTGTCTCTGTGCTTCGTTCTCAATTTTTGTCATAGGGGTTTGTGGGTGATGTGGGTGTGTGTTTTATATTGTATTGGGTGTGTGGGAGTGGTGTGTGTATGTGTTTCAGGTGTGTGTATTTCGATTTTTCCAATGTGGTTGTGTTTTGTTAATGTGTGTGTATTTTGAGCGCTGTGGTGTGAACCGCCAATGGAATACTGCGGATTCGTGGGTTGTGATAGTGTGGGCGTCTTCTTGTTGGCGTGACGGTGGAGGTTTTGCTATCGCCCGTTTATCACTGACCTTTGGTATGGCGGACTTGTGTGGGTGTCTAGATCTTGGCGGATTCGACCCTGTGGGTCGTAATAGCTGTAGTGGATTTCCGTGGCCGCAGCGGAGTGTTGGCGGTCTTCTGCACGGCGGTAAGCAGCATTTACCACCAATGTTGTAATGAGGGCCACAGTCTCTTATCAGCCAAGCAGGGCTCAGATGTCATTGGTAGCACCAATGAGGCCTGTCTGGGTGCTGTGGTTGATGCAGAATCCAGATTGGGAAAATTCGAGTAGGAGGTTCTATTCCACATGTGAGGAGAGTTGTTTGTTGATGACTTTTTCTAATATTTCAGCCTGGAACGAGAGCAGGGAGATCAGCCAGTAGTTGCTGAGTTGAATGGGGTCTGACAATGGTTTCTTTAGTATGCCTTTGACTTCTGCATGTTTCCAGTCCTCTGGGAAGGTGCCCATGGCAATCGAGGTGTTCAACATGGTGGTGAGTACATGGGCTCATTCTGGCTTCACCTAGGTTGAAGAGGTGGTGAGGCTATGTGTCCGTTGGAGCCCATGAGAGGGCTGAGTTCATGATGGAGGCTGTGTCCTTTGGGGCAAGCTGGCTCCATTTGGTGAGTCAGACGTCTGTGGTGGTAGCAGACTGGTTATGTTGCTTGAAAATGTTGTTGGCCTTGGGATAGGGTTTGAAGTTTCTGTAGATGTTGTCTATTTTGTTGTAGAAGAAATTTGCAAGGTTGCCGCAGAGTTGCTGTGAGGGGGTAATGTTTGTTGCAGCTGGAGGGTTGGAGAATTATTTGATGATGTTGAAAAATGATTTGCTGTTATTGGAGCTTAATTTGATACACGAGGCTAGGACCTTTTTATTTGATTCTCTCAACTGTCTGTGGTAGATGTTGAGGGCTCTCCTGAAGGCAGTCTTGCTAGTCATGTCCTTGCTGGTGTGCCATCTCTTTTCTAGTTGTTAACAGTGTCGTTTAGCAGTTCTGAGATCTTCAGTATAAGTGGGTGTTGCTGAATAGAGTGATGCTGTCAGTGCTGTTGGTTATTCAATTGTTAATATTTCTGACAATCTGTTCTAGTTTGTCAGAGGAGATATGGTGTGTTGTGATGAGAGCGTTCATCCATGTGTCTTTTGAGACTTTGTTCCAGCTGCTGTGAGGGATATTGGGCATACCGGGGGTGGAGGTCCATGAGCTGGTGATGTTGAAGTGGACAATGGAGAAGTTGGTAAACTTGAGTTTTGTGCTGTGGCTGTACCTGATATTGTTGCTGGAATTGAAGATGGAGTCTAGCTTGTGGACTGCAGTGTGCGTGGGGTCGTCAACAAGTTGGGTAAATCCGATGATGTTTATACTGTCGAGGAGGTTGGTAGTGTTGTTGTCATTGTGGTCATTGAGATGGAAGTTGAGGTAGCTGAGGATAGTGCAGTTGTTGAAGACTATGGTGAGGGGGATGCAGAAGTTGGCTATGAAGTTGCAGAAGTCTGGATGTGTTCCTGGAGGGCTCTAGGCAAGAGTGCCCTTGATGGCGATTTTGTTGTCTGTTTGGAGTCAGAAGTTGAGGTTTTCCATAGCTGCGGTGATGTTGTCATTTGTGGTGGTACATTGGAAGGATTCCTTGTTTACTATAGAGATCCCTCCAGCAGACTTGTTGATGCAGTCACGGTGGGTGACCTTGTGTCCTTCAGGTATTGCAGTGGTGATGTTGGGTGCTGAAGTAGGGGTGAACCAGGTCTCAGTGAGGAAAAGGACTTTGGGTGTGATGGTGAAGATGAGGTCCCAAATCTTGGTAGTGTGATTGTATAGTGATCATGTGTTGAGTAAGGTGAATGCAAGTTGGTGTTTTTGATCAGGTTATGTCTGTGGTATGTTCAGGGTGAAGCTGGTCATTGGGCTGCTGTGTGTGGGGTAACAGCCTTTTCTTCGCAACTGGAGCAATGCATATAGTAGCCGCGCAAGTGTTGCCACACTTGCCTGAACCACGTATGTGCCTGAACCACGCAAATGCATGGTTAAGGCGCCATGCATATGTGTGGTTCAGGCACTGCGCAGGAACAGCTGGGAGAGGAACGCGGCAGCCAGGTAATTTGGGCTTGGGTGGGTGGGGGTATTTCTAAGGACAGGACTTGGTAGGTTTTAAAGTTCAGGGCAGGGAAGGAGGGTAGTTTTTAGGACAGGGTGTGCAGGTTTTAGGGTTCAGGGCAGGTGCAGCGGGTTAGGGTAGTTTTTAGGACCGGGTGGGGTAGGTTTAAGGGTTCAGGACAGGGGTTTGGGTAGTTTTTAGGACACAGCAGGGTCATTTTTAGGGAAGGGTGGGGTAGGTTTTATGGTTTAGGGTGGGGATGAGGGTGGGGTCAGGGTAGTTTTTATGACAGGGCAGGTTAGGTTTTAGGACAGGGTAGGTTTTAGGGTTTAGGGTTGAGGTTGGGGTAGTTTTTAGGGCAGGGTAGGTTTTAAGGTTTAGGGCAGGTTTTAGGGTTTAGGTCAGGGGCTGGGGGTCAGGGTAGTTTTTAGGGCACGGTGGGGTCGTTTTTAGGACAGGGTACGTTTTAGAGTTTAGGGTGGGGTGTTGGAGTAGTTTTTGGACAGGGTGAGTAGTTTTTAGGACAGGGTAGGATTGAGGGTGGGGGGTGCCAGGGAAGTTTTTATGACGGTGAAGGGAAGGTTTTAGGGTGCGGTAGGGATCAGGGTTGTTTTTAGGACAGGATGGGGTAGTTTTTAGGACAGGGTACGTTTTAGGGTTTCAGGGTGGGGGGTCGGGTAGTTTTTATGACCGGTGGGGTAGGTTGTAGGCTTCAGGGTGGGGGTCAGGGTAGTTTTTGGGACAGGGTGGGATAGTTTTTAGGACAGAGTGGGATAGGTTTTAGGACAGGTTAGGTTTTAGGGTTTAGTCCTGGGGTTTGGGTAGTTTTTAGGGAAGCGTAGGTTTTAGGGATTAGGGCAGATTTTAGGGTTTAGGGCATGGGGCGGGGTCGGGGTAGTTTTTAGGACAGTTTGGGGTAGTTTTTAGGACAGGGTTGGTTTTAGGGTTTGGGTGGGGGTTCGGGCAGTTTTTAGATCAGGGTGAGGTATTTTTTAGGACAGGGTAGGTTTTAGGCTTTAGGGCCAGGGCAGGGGGTCAGGGTAAATTTCAGGGTGGAGTTGGTTTTAGGACAGGCCGGGTAGCTTTTAGGGTTTAGTGCAGGGGATGGGGTAGTTTTTAGGGCAGGGTAGGTTTTAGAGTTTAGGGTGGAGTGTCAGGGTAGTATTTTTTAGGAGAGGGTGGGATAGTTTTTAGGATAGGGTAGGTTTTAGGGTTTGGGAGGGACCAGGGGGGCGGGTAGTTTTTAGGACAGGGTGGGGAGGTATTTAGGACAGGTTAGGTTTTAGGGTGGGGTGAGGTTCAGGCTAGGTTTTAGGACAGGGCGGGGTAGGTTTTAGGGTTAAGGGCAGAGACAGAGGTTGGGATAGTTTTAAGACAGGGCGGGGTATTTTTTTAGGACAGGGTAGGTTTTAGGGTTGAGGGTGGGGGGTCGGAGTAGTTTTTAGGACAGGGCGGGGTAGGTTTTAGGGTTGAGGGCAGGGGTCAGGGTAGTTTTTAGCACAGAGCGGATCAGTTTTAGGACAGAGCAGGGTAACTTTCAGGGTATAGGGCAGGGGCTGGGGGTCGGGTAGTTTTAAGGATGAGGCATGGTACCTTTTAGGGCTTAGGGCTGGGGTCGGGGTACTTTTTAGGACAGGGTGGGGTAGTTTTTAGGACAGGGTAGGTTTTAGAGTTTAGGGTGGGAATGTGGGGTCGTGATCGTTTTTAGGACAGCGTGGGGTGATTTTTAGGACATGTTACGGTTTAGGATGGGGTCGGGTAGTTTTTAGGACAGGGTAGGGTATTTTTCAGGACATGGTAGGTTTTAGGGTTTAGGGCGGGGACGGGAGTCTGTTTCTTTATTAAAATAAGGGTTTTCCTTCCATATTCTAGCTACAAAATCTGCATTCTCTTCATATCACACCAGCATCATATTCTATTCTTTTTCACCACATTTCAATGAACACATCTCATCTTTGTAGAATGTCTCACCGCAGCAGTGGCTTCAGTAGCGTCGCTAGAGTGTAGTCGGCCTTAATCAAGTAAGAGAAATGAGTTCTGACACAATTGAACTGTATTAGGCCCCCTCAAATCCTTGGGCCCCGATGCCACTACAACTCTTGTACTGATTATGGATACTCCTGTGTTTTTTTCCATCCATGTCACACACAGTGCGACTACTGATTCAGATGCTGTAGACAGCAATTCAGATTACTGTAATTTTCATCTGCGTTCGATAATGTGGCTCCTCACCATTTGCTGGTCTGCTTCGCGGAGAGGTTGGAAGGCAGGCTGTAAACTTGGCCCACGAGCTTGGCAGCGAAACTGCAAAATTACTTTATCCCCGAAGCCAGATGTTCAAGTTGTTTTAATAATATCTTATGTTTCCTCCTCAAAATAAAACAGAAATTCACAGTATCAGATGTTCCACGCTATCATAATGATGTGCTGGTGCTGTGTTTTGCCGGGTTTGCACAAGATGGTAGCGCGGATGTGAAATGTGAGTTAATGCAGAAGTCACTGAAAGATTATGTCTTCCAGTGTATTTCTGGGTCGGTGTGGGCTCCTTTCCTAGAGAGTGGTATTTTTCTTAGCGAGTTTAGTACTTGAACTCTTTAATAATGTAAGATGTATTTTGTAGCCTAGCAACAAAGCATTTAGGATTTAAACTGGAAAAAAAGTGTAAAATGCCTTAACATATGTAAGGAAAAATATAATCTGCTGATTCAGAAGTTAACAAAATCACATCTTGCTTACGTTTACTCAGACCATTCATATATTTTTTCAAATAAGAAATGTACCATACTCTTATTTTCTAACAGTGGGATGAAAATATTAAATATTAATTAAAGAATACCTGTTTATAAATTGTTGTAGCTGCTATGATACTGCTCTATTTCAAAGGGCGCCCGTTTGTTTTACAGCTTTTCTTAGAAATATTCCCTTTGGCAGAGGTGAAGGGTCAAGACATAACATTGTAGTCTGTTTGCGCTTGCAGTAATGGATAGGCACAACCACACCTGTTCCTAATCCACAAAGGCACTTAAGGCGAGTTTTTATCTGTCCCAAACGAATAACATGATGTTACCGTCTCCTCGCAGTGTCTTGGCTGGCTATTAAGGGACTGTCCTCTTGATTTAGAAGTACATATACGATTTTGTCGCAGTCAGTCCACCGTTCATAGTCTGAGATCAAGTAAAATGCAGGAGCCCTGACCACGTGCGACTTCAGCATATTCTTTAAAGAGCCAGAGGCCGAGCACGTGGTGGCCTACTGTGAACCGCTACCTGTTAATCATGGACTAAGTTCTGCATGGCGTGCGTATAGCTCACTCAGCAAATATGCGCATTTATGTCTAACCACCTAATTGCCCTCTAACTGCTTTATGAGATTCTCATTGCCTATTGACCCTATAAGAATTGCTGGTAAAAAGTCTCGAAAGTCTTGTGAAATGACCACTGGACTAAGGGCTAGATAAATGAGCGATTTGCGACTTGCAAACTGATTGCAAACCTATTTGTGACCGAAAAAGTGTGCTTTGGTATGTACATACACCATTCGGTGACCAAAATTAGCGATGAAAACAATTTGCCATTTGGTATTTTTAGCAACAGATATTCATGGGAAAGATCCGGAACAACGTGTCCGGAACCACGCTTGCATTGTTCACGCAAGTGGAACAACGCTTGCCTGAACAACACAGGCCTTTTTCTCTGCCTTAGCCACACACGTGCTGAACAAGGCACATGTGTGGTTACGGCAGAGAAAAAAGAAGAGCCATCGGGAGAGGACGCCGTCAGGTAAGTGGGGCTGGGGCAGGGTTGGGGGTAGTTTTTAGGGGTGGAATTGGGCGGTGAAGGGGTGGGGGTGGTTAGTTTTTTTTTTTTAAGGGGTGGGGTGGGGGGTCAATAATATGGATTTTAGGGCTGGGGTGGGGGTTCCGGGTTATTTTGTTTTTTTGGCGCAGGGTGGGGGGTCGGGTAATTTTGTATTTGGGGGTGGGGGTTAGGTTTTTAGGGGCAGGGCTGGGGTAATTATGTATTTAGGGCGGGTAGGGGGGTTGGATTTTTAGGGGCGGGTGGAGGGGTCAGGGTAGTTTTGTATTTGGGGGTTTTAGGGTAATTATTCTTTTAGGGCAGGGGCGGGTTTTTAGTATTTTTGTATATTTAATTTTGTATTTAGGGCGGGTGGAGGATCGGGTTTTTAGGGGCGGGGTGGAGGGTCAGGGTAATTTTGCATTTAGGGCGGGTGGGGGGTTGGGTTTTTAGGGGCGGGGTGGGGTGTTGGGGTAAATTTGTATATAGGCCGGGTGGGGGCAGGTTATTAGGGGTGGAGGCGGGGTAGTCGAGGTAATTTTGTATTTAGGGCAGGGGGTGGGTTTTTAGGGGTGGGTGTCAGGGTAATTTTGTACTTAGGGCCAGTGGGGGGGGGGGGGGTCGGGTATTTGGGGCCCGAGTTGAGGGTTGGGGTAATTTTGTATTCAGGGCAGGTGGGGGGGTTGGGTTTTTAGGGGCAGGGTGGGGGTAATTTTGTATTCAGTTCAGGTGGGGGGTTGGGCTTTTAGGGGTGGGGGTGGGGGGTTGTGGCAATTTTGTATTTAGGGCGGGTGGGGGGTGGGTTATTAGGGGAGGGGGTCAGGGTCATTTTGTATTTAGGGCGAGGGTGGGTTTTTAGGGGTGTCGGTCGGGTAATTTTGTTTTTAGGGCAGGAGGGGGGTTGGGTTTAGAGGGGAGGTGTTGGTGGTTGGGGTAATTTTGTATTCAGGGCAGGCGGGGTCAGGTTTTTAGGGGCGGGGTGGGGGTGTTGGGTTAATTTTGTATTCAGGGCAGGTGGGGGGGGTCGGGTTTTTAGGGGCGGGGTGGAGGGTTGGGGTAATTTTGTATTCAGGGCCGGTGGGGGGTTGGGTTTTCAGGGGCGGGACAGGGGTTGGGGTAATTTTGTATTCAGGGCAGGTGGGGGGGGGCAGGTTTTTAGGGGTGGGGGTTTGGGGTAATTTTGTAATCAGCGCAGGTGGGGGGTTCGGTTTTTAGGGGTGGGGGTTGTGGTAATTTTGTATTTAGGGCGGGTTGGGGGTGGGTTATTAGGGGTGGGGTTCAGGGTCATTTTGTATTTAGGGCGGGGTGAGTTTTTAGGGGTGGTGGTCGGGTAATTTTATATTCAGGGCAGGTGGGGGGGTCTGGTTTTTAGGGGCGTGGTGTTTTTTTTTTAGGTAAATTTGTATTTAGGGCGGGTGGGGGCAGATTATTAGGGGTGGGGCGGGGGAGTCAAGGTAATTTTGTATTTAGGGCAGGGGGTTGGTGGGGCGGGGGAGTCAAGGTCATTTTGTATTTAGGGCAGGGGGTTGGTTTTTAGGGGTGGGGGGTCAGGGTGATTATGTACTTAGGGCTGGAGGGGGGTCGGGTATTTGGGGGCGGGGTGGAGGGCTGGGGTAATTTTGTATTCAGGGCAGGTGGGGGGTTGGGTTTTTAGGGGCGGGGTGGAGGGCTGGGGTAATTTTGTATTCAGGGCAGGTGGGGGGTTGGGTTTTTAGGGGCGGGGTAGGGGTTGGGGTAATTTTGTATTCAGGGCAGCTGGGGGTTGGGTTTTTAGGGGTGGGGTGGTGGGTTGTGGTAATTTTGTATTTAGGACAGGTGGGGGCGGGTTATTACTGGTGGGGGTCAGGGTAATTTTGTATTTGGGGGGTGGGTTTTTAGGAGTGGCGGTTGGGTAATTTTGTATTCAGGGCAGGCAGGGGTCGGGTTTTTAGGGGCGGGGTGGGGTGTTGGGTTAATTTTGTATTCAGGGCTGGTGGAGCGGTTGGCTTTTTAGGGGCGGGGTGGAGGGCTGGGGTAATTTTGTATTCAGGGCAGGTGGGGGGTTGGGTTTTCAGGGGTGGGGGGGGGGTCGGGGTAATTTTGTATTCAGGCCAGGTGGGGGGGTCAGGTTTTTAGGGGGGGTCGGGATAATTTTGTATTTAGGGCTGTGGGGGGCGGGTTATTAGGGGTGGTGGTCAGGGTCATTTTGTATTTAGGGCAGGCGGGGTTGGGTTTTGAGGAGCGGGGTTGGTGGTTGGGGTAATTTTGTATTTAGGGCAGGCGGGGTCAGGTTTTTAGGGGCGGGGTGTGGGATTTGGGGTAATTTTGTTTTTAGGTTTTGGGTAGTTTTATTTTTGGGGGCTGGAGGGCTGTTTTAAGGCTCAGGGTGGGTGAAGAGTATTGAGGTAGGTTTTAAAGGTGGGGGGTCGGGGTACTTCTGTTTTTACAGGAGGGGTGGGGGGCCAGGGTAATTTTGTTTTTATGGATCAAATCTGTTTACTGGCTTTTCAGTTATGGAACATCGCATACACAACACATCAGAATATTACAATTACATTATTAGACAGCTTACTCCATGTGCAGCGGTAGAAAAACTTAAGTACAAAATACAACTTTGTTTCCCCACAGCTGGCTTATAATACAAGAATCAAACGGTCCCAGGCCCCGTTACAGTGCAGTCCCGGCCCTATATACACATCTCCAATGTAGGTTCGCCCCCATACACTCAATTCAAGTTCAGAACCCTCAAATAAGTCGGACACGTCAATTCTGAAAACTCCCCAGACAAAATTTGTAAGTATGGTTGCCAAAGTTCTTTAAAGTCCCCGCCCGCTGCTGTGAAGTCAGAGTAAGCTTTTCCATAGCGAGGATAACCCAGAGCTTGTGTAGCCATGAAACTACTGTTGGGATCTGGTCAGTCCCCCACACGGATAGCAACAGCTGTATTGCCACGTTTAGAGCTAAGGCCATCTGCCTTCCCTTCAGTGATCTCAGGGGGAAAGTGAGAGGGTTGGGAAGACCCAGCAAAATATACGCAGGGAATCTAGGGATCTGAGTGTCAAACGCCGTATCGATAATGTCTATTATGTTCTCCCAGTACCGATGTAGTTTGGGGCAGTGTCATAGTAAATGAACAAGCGATCACCCTTCCCCACACTCCCTCCAGCAGAGGCTAGATTTAGCGGGATCCCAAACATGGATCCTTGATGGGGTGTAGTACCAGGAGGAGGCCACTTTATAGGATGTCTCTGTGCCTGCTGCACTGTAAGCTGTATGGTGCGCCCTATAAAAAATATTCTCCCACTCCTCGTCCGAGAGCTCTCTCTCCAGTTCCCTCTCCCATCTCAGATAACCCTTAGTCTTAGGCGGACGGGCCTCCCCCGCTGGAGGGCATTGAGCTCAGAAATCACGTGCTTATCGCCCTTTTTCATTAGAATCCATTTTTCAAACGGTGTTAACGGCCTGTCTATTAATGTCCTATTGGCTGGAAGCAGGGCCCAGTGTCGTATTTGATAATACATCATCCTGTCAGCCTCGGCTAGGCCATATGTCTCCCTCAGCTGGTCAAAGGGGATCACCCCCTGCTCATCGAATAAATATCCCACCCTTTTACAGCCCCCCTCGTACCATCGACGCAGTGCCTCCGGCTGAAGACCCTGACCAAAATCAGGGTTCGCACCTAAGGGAGTCATAGGGGACGGGAACGTCGTCAAGCCCACCCTGCTGGCCACCTGATCCCACACCCTCATCGAAACCTCCGTGACCGGGGATATATACAACCCCGCGCTCTATGACGGCGCTTAAGCCAGGGTTCCTTCCATGTGTGAGAGCCAGCCACTGCCTGGTCCATGAAGCACCAATGCTTCTCAGAAGACGGTCGGCTCCATTCCAAGAGGAAACACAGCTGTGCTGCTTGGAAGTATCGAAGGAGGCAGGGGACCGCCCGCCTGCCCTCCTGCTTAGGGCGGTACAGCACCCGTCATGGTAGCTGCGTCGCTTTCCCTTCCCATATAAATCTTAGAACCGCTGTTCGGAGGGTTGCTATCGTTCGCGGCGGGGGCTCTAGCGGAAGCGCCTGAAACATATACAGTATACGTGGTAGGATGGTCATCTTCACTGCCGCCACCCTGCCTAACCAAGGCAGTTTGAGTCTCCCCCATGTCTCTAAATCACGCTGCACCTCCCGGATTAGTTTCGTGTAATTCAACAAAGCCGTACAGGCGACCGTGGAGCCCAATTCTATTCCCAAGTACGGCAGCCCCGAGGAAGACCATGTAAAATGGAATAGGGCCTTCAGATCATTTTCATGCTCAGCACTGATAAACTCGCCCATAGCCTGCGACTTTAGCATGTTCATCCGGAATCCCGAGACCCGTCCAAATTCCTCTAATACACCCATTAGCACCGGCAGTGAGGTCGCAGGCTCCGCCAAAGTAAGAATGACGTTGTCCGCATATAACGATATGATATGCTGGAAGCAGGGCCCAGTGTCGTATTTGATAATAAATCATCCTGTCAGCCTCGGCTAGGCCATATGTCTCCCTCAGCTGGTCAAAGGGGATCACCCCCTGCTCATCGAATAAATATCCCACCCTTTTACAGCCCCCCTCGTACCATTGACGCAGTGCCTCCGGCTGAAGACCCTGACCAAAATCAGGGTTCGCACCTAAGGGAGTCATAGGGGACGGGAAGGTCGTCAAGCCCACCCTGCTGGCCACCTGATCCCACACCCTCATCGAAACCTCCGTGACCGGGGATATATACAACCCTGCGCTCTATGACGGCGCCTAAGCCAGGGTTCCTTCCATGTGTGAGAGCCAGCCACTGCCTGGTCCATGAAGCACCAATGCTTCTAGGAAGACGGTCGGCTCCATTCCAAGAGGAAACACAGCTGTGCTGCTTGGAAGTATCGAAGGAGGCAGGGGACCACCAGCCTGCCCTCCTGCTTAGGGCGGTACAGCACCCGTCGCGGTAGCTGCGTCGCTTTCCCTTCCCATATAAATCTTAAAACTGCTGTTCAGAGGGTTGCTATCGTTCGCGGCGGGGGCTCTAGCGGAAGCGCCTGAAACATATACAGTATACGTGGTAGGTTGGTCATCTTCACTGCCGCCACCCTGCCCAACCAAGGCAGTTTGAGTCTCCCCCATGTCTCTAAATCACGCTGCCCCTCCCGGATTAGTTTCGTGTAATTCAACGAAGCCGTACGGGCGACCGTGGAGCCCAATTCTATTCCCAAGTACGGCAGCCCCGAGGACGACCATGTAAAATGGAATAGGGCCTTCAGATCCCTTTCATGCTCAGCACTGATAAACTCGCCCATAGCCTGCGACTTTAGCATGTTCATCCGGAATCCCGAGACCCGTCCAAATTCCTCTAATACACCCATTAGCACCGGCAGTGAGGTCGCAGGCTCCGCCAAAGTAAGAATGACGTCGTCCGCATATAACGATATGATATGCTCATCCCCCCCAAACTTCACGCCCGTGATCTGTGGGTTGTCCCGGAGCCTCTGCGCCATAGGCTCCATATAAAGCGTGAACAAGAGGGGTGAAAGCGGGCACCCCTGCCGAGTCCCTCTTTGGACAGCAAATGGTAAAGAGAGCGTCCTATTAACTCGGACCGCCGCCCGAGGCGCCTGATAAATGCAGCGAATCCATGCCATGAAACCTGGGCCCAGCCCGAAGCGCTCTAGCACCTTAAACAGGTATGGCCAGTAAACCCTATCGAACGCCTTTTCAGCATCGATAGATGGGAAGAGCGCCTCCCTACGAGAGCGTTCGGTTTTATCCAATAGATGAAGCAGTCGCTTGGTATTATCACTACACTGCCTATGTGGTATAAACCCCGCTTGGTCGGGGTCCACAAGCCCCAGCATATAATAGTTGAGACGATGTGCCAAAATGCCAGTAAACAATTTGGCGTCAATATTCAGGAGGGAGATCGGCCTGTACGAGGCGCATTCCTCGGGGTTGTTCCCGGCTTCGGGATAACCATGATAGTAGCATCTAACATGCTAGGCGTGAGAGCCCCCGTATGTCGAAAGGAGTTAAAGAGTCGCACTAAAACAGGTACAAGTTCCATACAGAAGGACTTATAAAAAAGCGCAGAGAAACCATCGGGGCCAGGTGACTTCCCGGTCTGCAGCCGGGCGATTGCTGATAAAACCTCCTCTGCCCTGATTGGTTGATCTAGCGAAGTTGCCTCCCTCTCAGTCAAGGGAGTAATTGCTATACCCTCTAAGAAGGATTCCAGAGTTGAGGTGCCGGGCTCCTCGGCCCCATATAGTCCCCGATAGAATTCCGCAAAAGCCTCCTCTATTTGGTCGCTCGTATGCGCTTCTGCTCCCGAGGGATAGCGAACCAGTTTTATCATTGACGCCGCGTGCTGCTATCTCAACCTGTGTGCCAGTAGCTTCCCACACTTATTACTTCCCGCATAGTACTTATGTTTAAGGCAGACTACCGCATACTCTGCCCTGTCCCAATCCAACCTCCTCAGCTGCTTCCTCACTTTCTCAAGCTCTCGCCATATTCTAGGAGCGCGGTGTGCTTATGTGAACGCTCCAAGACCCTCACTCGCTGCTCTAAATCCTCCCTGAGTTGTCTCCTTGCCTTATTGTCCCTGGCAGAAAGCGACATCACCTCGCCCCTCAGCACAGCCTTCAGTGCCTCCCACAACGTTACAATGCTTGTTGTCCCATCATCGTTAAAGCTAAGATAGTCTATTATTGCCCTTCGAATCGCCTCTAACGTTGCACCATTCTGAAGCATCGAGTCCCTAAATCGCCACCCGATGCGCCTACCTGCACCATATCCATATAAATCTCAACTGTAACCGGGGCGTGGTCTGACAGGGCTCGCGGCTCAAACACTGAATCCCTAACCCAGGGGAGAAGCTCCTGCGTTACCAGAAAAAGGTCCAGCCTAGCGTTTGTTTTAGTAGCTGCTGAATAAAAGGAGTAGTCTCTTAACGTGGGGTGCGCACTCCTCCACACATCCACCAGACCACATTCACTCAGCCACTGCCGACCAGCAACCGACAAAGACCCTGTCTGCCCATACCGGTGGCCTGAACGGTCCAGGTCCCCGTCCATCACCGAATTAAAATCACCCCCCAGCAGGACGGCACCATCAGGGGATTGGAGCAGCGGGGTCGAAGCCTGTCTTAGGAAGATTTCCTGCTGGGAGTTAGGCGCATATAGGGAAGCAATTGTGAAGGAAAAAAAACCCAGACTCAATCTCATGGCAAAAAGCCTCCCTGGAACCTCGTGCAGTTTTGATATCACTTCCCCAGGGAATGAGCATGCTTGAAGTATCACCACCCCTGCATGCTTTGATGGTAACAAAGACCAGAACTGCCTGGGGAACCACTTAGAGCGCATACGATAAGTAACTTTTGAGACAAGATGCATCTCCTGCAGGAGGCATATATGACTCTCCGATCTTTCTAAGGCGGACAGAATGGCTAGCCTCTTGGTAGGGTTATTAAGCCCCCGGACATTCAAGCTTATGCATTTAATGATCAAAACCTATAATGAGAGCAGCAAGCAAGAGAGGAGGGAGCACGCAAGAGGACCACCCCCCGTATAAAGATCTAGACCACCTACAGCACCCGGGCCTGAGGATATCTCTACAAAAAGCCAGTATCGCAGGGAAACCCAACAACATTCAAATAATGCGCACAACAGGTGCATAGAACACAGAAGTCCTTGAACGTCCATCTTTGCGAGGTGAAGTCTCCACGGGGCATTATATCGAACCATGTTTAGTAACCAGGTCCATCGCCCCCACAGCCCTGACCCTCTTCGACGATCAGAATGCTGGAAGCAGCGCGGCCAAAAGCAATCCGGGGCACCCCGACTACCCTCTCTAGGCTGAAGTTCCGGCGGCCACGCTGTTCAAAACAGTTTCTCTCTCCGACCTCAGCTCCGAGGCCATTGGGCGTTGCAGCTTCCTTCTTTTCTCTTTCCGCGGCCAACGGGGGGGACCCCCCCGCAGGCAGAGTCGCCCCCTCGCTCACCACTTGACTCATGTCCTCCAGACCCAGGATACGGCTGGCCTCCAAAACGGATTTCACCTGCCGGAACTGCTCCTCCCAGCGCAAGACCAAGCGGAATGGGTGGCCCCACATATAGGACACATTGTGCGCTCGCAAGTGATCCATGATCGGTCTAAATTCTCTCCGCCTCGGCAGGGTCCGCACAGATAGATCTTGAAATAGTTGGAGTTCATGCCCTCGGAAGAGTACCTGCTGAAGATTGCGGGCCCGCTGTAGGATCTTTTTTTTAAGAACAAAGTTATGGAGACAGGCCAGGATGTCCGGAGGGTGGTCTCCAGGGCCACCAGCACGTCTAACGCGATGAACCCTATCCAGGACCACCTCCTGTGTCTCGTCCGGGCCAAGCAGAGAGCGAAACAGGCCCGTCACATAGTCCCCAATGTCCTCCTTTTCAGCACCAACCAGAGCCCCTCTGATACGAATATTTTGTCTCCTTGAGCGTTTTTCCAAATCCTCGACTGCTATCTGGAGGAGATCCTGCTGCTCTCGGAGGCGAACTACCTCCTGTTGCAGGCCCGCCACTTTTTCACCACAAGGGATCTCACCATCTTCCAGCTGCGAAACTTGCTCTCCCAAGGAGGTAACCTCTCCTCGTAACTCCCTCACCTTCTGTGAGATGTCCCTACATAGCTCTTGAATATCGCTTCGGAGCGAATCAAACAGGGAGGTCAAAAAGCCCTTCTTAACGGGAGACCCTCCAGTGCCTTTGCCGCAGGTAAGTCCTCCGCCATACTCCCCGTTGTCAGGCGTGCCCCTGTAAGCATTTCTCTCACTGAGCGCTCACGTTTGGGTTTAGACGTCCCATGGCACACCGGCCCAATCTCGGTTCGCTGGATCAGTCCTGGAGGTCCTTCAGAGTCTCCGTCTGAGACTGATCACCAAATGCCGCCGTGTCAGAGACCGCGCCTGGGCTCAACACCTGGCAGCCACCGCCTCCGAAGATCCGCCTTAGCTGCCTCTTCCACCGTATATGCGGGCCCACACTTAACTGAACTCTCAGTGATAAAGTGCAGCAATATTGTGGCAAAGCAGCAGGGCCCCCCGCCTTCTATCGGGCCTCGATCTTCTATTCAGCCCCGTGCATAGGCGCCAGTGTGGTGGGCACCAGCCTCCAGCCCCCGATCAAGTTCTGCATACGGGGGCGCCCCCCGCCTCCAAAGCGCTCAGGCGTCCTAGGGCCAAATCCCTCGCCACGGTCTCGCTGCTCCCGGGGCCCAAACCGTGCCCTCAAGGCCCTTTGACCCCCCCCCCGGCGGCGAGCTCAAGAAGCCGCCGGGGGAGGGCCCGCCTCGTGGCCCAAGCCGCCTCCCACGCCGCTCCGCGGCCTCGCTCCAATTCCGAGACCGGCCGCCGCTCCCACCGCGGGAGCAGCGCGGCTCAGCTCAGGGCCACTGCCGGGCAGCACAAAGCCCACAGGGGTACTTCACACTTCAGGGGGGCCTCCAGGCGTCCCCCCGCCGGGCCGAACAGCAGTTTTGCGGGCTGGGGCGGCGGCGTTCGGACAGGCACGTCCTAGCGTGCCACCATCTTGGACACCCCCCCGTAATTTTGGTTTTAGGGGTTGGGCTGTTTTATTTTTAGGGGTGGGGTCAGCTTTGGGGCTCAGGGTGTGTGGGGGTATGAGGGTTGTTTTTAAGGGTGGGGGGGTCAGGGTACTTCTGTTTTCAGGGTGGGGGGTGGCATGCGACAACCATGCATGCCATTTTCACACATGCCTTTACTAGGCATACCTTTACAACGAAAAATAATTGTAAATGCATGCGTGGAAACAACGTGGTCATTGTTCCAACCACATTGTTCTGGCATGCGAGGTTGTCACATGCCTGGTTCCATCTACAACCGATATTCATGAGTCGCAAATAGAGAATTGGTAATTGTGACTTGCAAACCGTATGTTCAAGGGTTTCACAATTTGCGACTACCTGCTAAAACGCCAATTTGCACATGCAATTTTGAACTGATTTCATTCAGGTGGTAACTGTGTGCAAACTAAAAATGCAGACCCAGAATGCATCAGGGGTTTCCACAATGGCTACACTCTTTGTGATTGTGAGGAGGACTCCTGGCTGCCCAACAGAGGTGGAGGAGATATGAGAGGAATTTTAAAATCAGTCTTACTATATGCCAACAGAGAGAGGAGGAAATCTTTGAAAAATACAGGCACAGTGATATTAGAATTGATAGTTATACTTAAAGCACAGCTACAAAGCAGTACCCTGCACAGCAGTTCCGTCCCCACTCATGTGTAAGTATTGTGCTCACTGCACCTTAAGGCCTCAGGCAGCTACCAAGGGGTGTTTACTGTTACAATAGTGTCCTAATGTTGAAAAGCCAAAAGATGCACTCTGCTGCATGTTCTGCATCTTCCTACTTTTGATTTTCAATTGCTTGTTTTGCAGGCATTTGGAGCAGGGATGCCACCAGACCTACATACAACTGTGCATAGGCTTCAGCTTCTACAGCTTGACATGCCACATGGTTGCCTGCAATATGCTGGTGTTGCCTCACACATGGCTGATTGATGGGACTTGGTTGCAGAGAGATTTTATTGTCCTTCATTGATGCGGCCTGTGGTGACATTGATGCAGTGCTACATTGAGGTGGTGTGGTGCTTGGGTGACTGGCAATAGGGACGGGTTCCTCAGCTGCCATGTCTGCATCCTCCACTCCCTCCACATTGGTGTCCTCAATATGTAACTCAGGGAGATCTGTGAGACAAATGATATTCATCATAACTACCTATATGATGGGATTTAAATGCCTATGTTACTGGAGCAGCAGCCCAATAAATGTGTACATATGACTCCTAAGTTTAATTTTTGACTACATTAAGCATGATGCACTTTAATGGTACTTTTTAAAAAAACATTTGAGGAAAATCCGTCTGCAGTTCTATGTGAACGTGGACATAGACGTGAGGTCTGAGACGTGACAAAATAAAATATTTAACACATACTTTGTGAGGTCCCAGGTTTAGAGCTGTCAATGTTCCCAGTCCCCACAACAGCCTCAGGCTCCAGGGTGGTCTCCACCATGGTCCACGTGCTGTGGGTGTTGGTACAGATATGAAGCCACTTCCTGTTGCCAGGGATTCAGACAGTCACATAGCCACCTTTTGCTTTGTGTGCGACTGGAGGTCATACCACCTCTTACGGATTTCATCTATGGAGCGGAGGGTAACTCCAATGGCATTACTTTTAGATTGCATTTCCTGCCAGATATTTTTTTTCTGCCATTCTGGGGCTGTCATGGGTATCCTTCTAAATGGAACATCATGGTTCTCACACCACTCCTCTGTGAGTATCTCTAACTACATTTCAGAAAACGTGAGTTTTCTTTCCCTCCCTCCAGCACTTTTGTCTCCAGTTTGGCTGGTCATTGCTGCTGCCTGGGCTCTTTTGGGGTTGTCGGTCCTTCTGTCTGGGCTTCTTTGGGGTTGTAGGTTCCTGTGCCGCGAATGATAGCTGCACTCCACCTCTACTCAGACTGGTCTCAATGCTGGCTCTGTAAGGCACTTCCTGGTTCAGACGTGATTACCCATGACCAGGAAGTGTTTTTTCCTTAACTATAGTGCCGGTTGCAATTTGTGACATGATTTGCAATTTTGGTAATCACTATTTGCGATTACCAAAATTGTGAAGCGACTTGCTACGGACTCGGTATTTTTGGGCTCACATTGTACATACATAAGGAGTTGTGATTTCCTATTTGCCATTCGCATTGTTTCGCAAATAGAAAATAGATAATGTTTTTTTTCATACATGTGGCCCTATGTGTGTGTTTGAAATTTTGTGTTCAAATGTAAAACGCGTTTTAACCTAAACTGTTGATAATGGTGTAGGTATAATTGAAAATATTTTTATAACTTTTCTAAAAGTGTATTTCTCAGAAGTCCACTTTGTAAAGTTCAATATGAGTGTTAAATATCATCGAAAATGTGTTCTTTCTTCCTGTGAATCACAGGAATGCAGTAGGCATCACCCATCGCGTTCTACTAATAGCCCTCTCACTGGACAGGGTGCTCTGGCATAACTCTATACATTAACCACTTACTAGAAGCATAGTCAGAATGTCATGGACTCTAGTGCAGGGAAGAAAAAGGGCACACTAGCTGCTGTTTTAAATTATACATTACAACAATAATCAGAGTTCAGTGGTTCCTTCAGACTCTGGACTTATGCCACTGCACCTGCTGCACTAATGGAAACTATGCCCTGATAGTGAAAGAGAATTTTTCAGCTAGGTATGGCTTTTTTGTGTTGTAAGCCTATCAATGTCCCTGGGCTTTATCAGTCTTTCAGCGACCTTACGTCGGTGAAAAGGATACTGACACCCTTGGATTAGTCTTATTAGCATGAGTGTGTGTGTGCATATATGAGTGTATGTCTTCACATGTGTACGTACACATGCATGTGTTTGTGCCTGTGTATTTGTGTGTATGTCTATGTGTATGTGCAAGATGCAAGAGAGGGGTATACCACCTATAAGGATTATTGAAGTAAATATGTGGCCCATTTTGAGATTCTAGTCAGTGGGAAAGTGGTCCGAAAATTGACTCTGGAGCAATGATCAAGAGATTGGTTAAGCTGGACTGGTACCCCCATCCGCATCAGGCTCAATGATTTCTCATGCCAATATGCTACAGGTCTGGTATGTAAAATTTTGAGGATGTGTGACTAAATATTTAGAGCTGTTTGAGCATTATTCCTTGCTTATCATTGTTAACATATTTTATTTGGGTATTCTGTGCCGTGATATGGCAAGGCAACAAGAGTGATATGGGCCGTAATGTAAGCAAGGAAAATGGACCATGATGCTCCTGACTGGGTCATAAAGGCCAGCCATGACTGGAATTCTGTGTCCATTAATCTTGCAATCCAGATCCAACAGATAACCATTGTAAGAAATTGGGCTACTAGTTGAGGGTGGTGAGTTCCCTCCTCTAGTAATAACTATAAAACTTGTCAGGGTGAACTCTTAAAGTCACTAAATTTGCCTGAGCCCAACCCCCTCCAAGCTATGGCACAGAGCTGACAGGGTTAACTTAGAGGCCATGTGAAATGTATTCCTTAGTATCAAATCAGTAATAAAGTAAAAAAACAAACCAATTTAGAAAAATAGAGTAAATTGTAATAAATAAAATTATGCCAAAGTGACAAAAATCAAATAAGGGAAACCAGAATTATGAATTTTCAAAGTTTCAAAGTGAAAAGTATGCCAAAAAGGGTTAGGCATCAAACATGATTATCAGGTTGTACTTGATCAGTACCTAGGTGCAAGTTAAGGTTGACCACGATGGAGATATAGACACTTGGTTCAACCCAGTCAGAAGTTTTATCTCTTGGTTTAGTCTCTGAAATGGATGTCAAAAACCCTCAGTGGGCAAAGGTGTCAGGCTGTGGCTGAAGAGGGCTCCACGTCATCAGATGACAGCTGGATGAGGTTTCTGTGAAGCCATTGACTTTTGTCAGGAAAGCTCAGAGTGGGAGAAACTTATATGCCCAAAAAAGGACCATCACTGGCCAGATACTTTTCATGTGTTCACCCAGCAAAAATGTTTACCTTCAGACTTACTGAGTTTTTTGGAGCTCAGATCGTGAGAAAAGCAAAGGCCTCTTTTGGCATGGGTAGCCTACCACTTTGTGCCTGGTACATGATGTAGCCGAAATGTTGTTAGTGCCCAGGGCCCCTGCTAACCAGATCCCCTGGGCCACATCTCTTTCCCCATGACTGTTGGGATACATTGGCACAATGGGAGACACCTTTAGCTACTCATATAAGTCCCTAGTAAATGGTACTTAGGTACCAAGGGCATGGGGTACTGAGAGCAGCAGTACTAATTGTGCCACCCTCTAGGGCCAGGCATTCAGATGTACCCAACACAGCCATTGCAGGCTGAGTGTCCTGATGTAATTCCAAAAGACAAACTCGACATGGCACACTGCCTGTGGGCCCTGTCCACTACCCATTGCATGCACTATAGGTAGGACGCACCTCTGACAGGCCTTCCAGCCCTAAGGAATGGTGCACTATACTGTATGTGAGGGCGTAGCTGCATAAGCAATATGCCCCAACTGTGTCCTTGCCAAACCTGGGACATAGAGAGTGAACATAGCAGCCATTTTAAGCGTAATAAAAAGTTATTATTTTGAGTGTATGACTCGATTTATTGATTCTGTGAGTATAACAAATCCTTTGCCTTTCTCCAAGATTAGCCTAACTGCTCGACCAAGCTACCATAAAAATTAGAGCATTAGGAGGTCTTGTTTTTACCTCTGTAAACCAATGTGTGGTTGCCTGCACCCCCTACACAGTGTGCCTGGTTTTACACACTACATAAAGGTCCAGCCTCCTATAAAGATATCTTTAGTGAGGAAAGGCTGCAAGCTGTAGCCTAAGTGGTTCCACGATGCTAGATACTGTTTTCTGGAGGTCCAGCTGAAAGAGATGTGCTGCTCTAAGTGAGAGCAACCTGAATCTCCAGTCCAGTGGCAAAACACCTTTGTCAGATTGGCTTGACAGATTGGTTTAAGTCCTCTGGAGATCTTTGGAGCCAAAACGTTTCTAATTCCCAGGTTTGAGGAACAATTAGGAGAACTATACTTTAACATCAGCCAAGGGTGCAAACACTTGGAAACACCACTTTGGGGTCAAGACTCACTCCAGCAGAGGACAGCAGCTGGATCAAGGGAAGACCTATTTGGAACTGGTCAGCTAAGAATTTGCAGAAAGGCCTCTTGGAGCTTGTTGTGTCCCTAGGTTGAACAGGAAGTCTGCCTTTTGACCCTTGGAGTCACTTCTTTGTCCTGAGTACAAGACCAAGAGCAAGTTTAGTCTTCTAGGCTCTTCTCTGATCATTGAGAGCACGTCCAGTCCTCTTGGCACTAGCCTGTGTGGGGGAGGGACCCATGGTCACTCTCTAGCCAATGGGATAAAAGTCCCCACTTTTGCAGCATTTCCTGTGTGCCATACTGCAAACAATCCCGCACTGCCCTGCTCTACCTAAGCCCAAAAGACTGAACTTTTCTTCCCCCATGCAGAGCTCCTGTGCCCAACCCAGAGGTTTGGCCAGGGAAGTGAGCAACCCTTCCTCTGTTGTCACACTAAACCAGTTCTGGGGGCTGCTCATCTTCCACTAGGATTGGTGCCTGGCTGACTGAGGGAACAAAGCAGGGACCCATCCAAGTATCAGCTAGCATTTGCCTGTGATAGAGTAGGCCTCTTTGAAGTTAATTAAGTTCCTGGGCACAGCCCAAATGGTTATCCTGCTAGAAGAACACCTTTTAACAAAATATTTATTACAAATCCAACTTCACCAGTGAATTGGACTTCTAATGATATTTTAAGAAGTCCAAAAATGAATTTTGTAGCTTTTTCCTTGCAGAGATAACAATATTAATTTTAATAGTCTATACCAATGCTTTTCTAAGTAATCACCATTTCTGCATTAAATTAAACATTACATTAAACAGTTGCTGATCCTACTTTTAAATATCATGCACCCTACCTTATTGGGTGTGACTTATTAATATTTCAAATGAAGATTTAGGCCTTTCAAAATTGATTATTTTGACAGGTCAATTTTTCAGTTTTTAAACTGGCCAGTCATGGTACAGAGGGTAGGCCTGCAGTCATGTTTACACTGTTGCAATGGTAGATGTTACAAGGGATGCTGCAGTTCATTTGTGATATTTAACTTACAGGCCATGGGTAAACTTTGTACATACACTAGGTACTTATAGGTAAGCTAAATATGTCAATCAGAAGTATGCAGATTTCATTATATTGAAAGGGGGGCATAGGGTCTTTGACACTGGTTAGCAGGTGAAAGTGCACAAAGTTCTACATCCTGTAAAAACAGTCAAGGTAAAAATCTGTGGTACATCATAGAAGCAATGGTCATTTCCAATGACAATAAAATAAGTCTATGGTGTTCAGCAGTAGACCTGGAGAAAGGGGAGTGAAGTAAGATAGCGAAAGAGAGTCAATGTATAACTACACTGTGCCTGTTCATACAAATGGGCTAAACATGCTCTGCTGAAGCATTGTTATCTAAAATTAAAAATAATTCTTAAGCATTTCACCTTTTAAGTCATAATTAAATCCCCTGATATGACGTATGCTATACCTCATGCAAACTCTGGGGTATACCAGGCCCCTTTGCCACAATAACATTGCCACAGCATCACTTTTGTGTCGCTCCGACGGCGCAGTGTGTCTACACATATTTACAAGGCCATGTAAAGCCACCTTGCAAGGATTTCATGACATTGTAAATATGTCCCTGTTTCCTGCATAACGCTGCATGAAAGGGGTATTCTATGGATGTTGCTGTGAGTGTTACCACACAACACTTATGGAATCTGATGCATTCCCAGATTTACAAGGCTGGGAATGCATCAGATTCCTCTGCAACCCTAGTGATGGCGTAAAAGTAGTGCAACAAGGAGAAGTAACTATATTTCTCCTTGTTGTATTCTGCAGCACACATAGAAGGAGGAAAACACCATTAATGATTGCTTAGGTGCAGGAAGGTGCCCCTTCCTGCACATAAACAATCATTCCTGCAACGTAGGCATCATTGCACCATGGTGCAAGGGTGCCTGCATTGGAGCTATCAGCCAATTGTGTGCCAGTGCAGAGGAAAGTACAGGGATGTGCCATATTGCTGTAAATACAGCGCATCCCTGTACTTTCCTAATGACGCAAGCAGCAAGCTGGCTGCAGCACCACGTTGCATCTTTTTTTGCAGATATGGGCCTCTATTACTGACTCTCTTTAGGCAGTTAAAACTCTGAGGCTTCCTAGAGCTGAAACAAAAATTGAATCTCAATTACAGACTCAAGAGAATACTTATACTACAATAATTGTTACTATGTTGATAAACACCTTCCATGATTGGAAAGTAAATATATGCTCTGAATGAGTCTTAAAGCCACATGTTTCATCAACTACAACATAAGTAATATACATTAGTATTGAATGTTCCGTGGTACAACAAGAAATCAATTCCTCACCTTTGTCAGATGATATTAAAGTAAATCTGTGGTCTGAATGATTCTAAAGGTAAAAGATACATCATCTACAACATAGGTGATGAAACCTATCATATGAAGATATTCCTTCTGTAATGCAGAAATGATAGGGGCCAGATGTAGCAAGCAGTTTTGCCCATTCTGTGTCTATGGGAAAATGTGTTCGGACATATGGCATTCTTATGTTGATTGGGATGATCCAGATTCCAGGAGGAGAGATGGAGAAGGCATGTCATTTGTTTTTTGTTTTTTTGCAGTTTTAATTACCCCGCAATGTCCTGGTTTCTTGTGTAATTCTTGTGTAATACTGTCCATTGCAGTAGATATTTTCTCTGCCTGTTATGAAGGCATTTTATGTAATGTATGTTATCAAACATTTCATTGTTGTAGCTCTCACTAACCCGACTTTGCATAGTTCACGAAACAAGGGCCCAGTTTCTTACACTAAATATATTTCTAGGTTCCTTTCCATGCCACATTCAATACTGCTTGTTGGTTAAGCTCCAGTAACTGTGGAGAGACTAGAAATGCCAAAGAATTGTGTTCAAACAGTGTACAAACTCTGGTTAGAAATGCATATAATTACTGACCTGCCTAAATTCAGAAACAATGTCACAGTCATTCCTCTAACTACTGTAATTATTAGTTTATTTGCTTTATGCTATATTATGTCAAAGACATTTAGTAAAACACCTGAAGGCTTGTACAAAATATGAATAAAACAATATAAATTTGAGACTCTTACTAAGTGTTAAACATTTTCATCACATGTATATGGCCAATGTCACTGAGATTTCAAAATGTTCTTACCAAGATTTTTGTGTGCTTACTTGGGCTTTATACATGAGACTTTCAGTTAAGGAGCACCTATCCTTCCCTTCAGCCATTCATGTAGGGGTAGAACAGACGGGGATGCCTTATGAATAGTAAACTCTTTGAAAATACCTGAAATACCTGAAATACCTGAATTGGATTAGGTGTAGTTTAGCCAAAATAACCAGTTCCCAACAGGCCATTCTGGCTTACAGTTGGTCATCATAATCTTGTCTACCTAGATCTAAGTGCTGAGAATGTATCTGTTACATAAATGACCAGAGTGTGATATACTTTTGGTTTCTAGTTTAGCCATGTTGAGTCTAGTCTCAAGAGGGTAACATTCTGGGAGTAGGGTAAGTCCAAATGCATAGGCCTTGAGAGTATCATGCAAATATAGATATTTGTAAAATTGGAATTTATACAATTGCAATTTGTCACATAGGACTTGGAAGGATTTAGGGCCTGATTCCGACTTTGGCGGGCGGCGGAGGCCGCCCGCCAAAGTCCCGCCGACAAATGACCGCACCGTGGTCAAAAGACCGCGGCGGCCATTCTTACATTTCCGCTGGGCCGGCGGGCGCTCTCCAAAAGAGCGCCCGCCGGCCCAGCGGAAATGCCCCTGCAACGTGGATGCCGGCTCCGAATGGAGCCGGCGGAGTTGCAGGGGTGCGACGGGTGCAGTGGCACCCGTCGCGTATTTCAGTGTCTGCATTGCAGACACTGAAATACTTTGTGGGGCCCTCTTACGGGGGCCCCTGCAGTGCCCATGTCATTGGCAAGGGCACTGCAGGGGCCCCCAGGGGCCCCGCGGCACTCCCTACCGCCATCCTGTTCCTGGCGGGAGACCCGCCAGGAACAGGATGGCGGTAGGGGGTGTCAGAATCCCCATGGCGGCGGAGCGCGCTCCGCCGCCATGGAGGATTCTGTAGGGCAGTGGTAAACCGGCGGGAGACCGCCGGTTTACCCTTTCTGGCCGCGAGTCAGAATGCCCTTGGGAGCACCGCCAGCCTGTTGGCGGTGCTCCCGTGGTCGGTGACCCTGGCGGTCACCGGCCGCCAGGGTCAGAATGACCCCCTTAATGCGGTCACTGTTGTAACCAGCCAATAGTATGGATTGTATGTCCTCATGGTCCTATTCTTTGAAGCCAATGAGGAGATATGTTTAAGGGAGCCAGATTCCCATTCACAAGGATCTCCCCTGTGATAGCTTATGATCCCACTCTAACAAAACCTACCTTTGTACCGGCAGTCTAGGAGTACCTTCGAGACAAGAGCAAAGGATGTGAATATAGGGCCACCAAATAGCATACACTGAGAGAACCAGCAAGTTCCACTCAGTGGGCTGTACCCTCCCACTCCACAAAGGTCCAGTTAATCAGTACAGTAACCTGGGACACCCAATGGTATAGTTGACTGCTTGTCATGGTGGGATATCCTTCATGCGCTGACTGGACGCATTTATTGAGAGCTACACCTGGTAAAAGGGAGGTGCATGAGAACTTCGTCAACTGCACGAAGATCAGGGCTCCTACCAATTTAGCCACAGTCAACGGGAGGTTTAGCACTATTCTTCTAAGTGTTTCACTAGGAATTCATAATTATTTAATTGCAACCGGTCGGTGCTGACTGATGTGCAGCATATACAGCCTTATTCAGAGTTTGGCAGATGGGTTATTCCATCACAAATGTGACAGATATCACATCCACCCTATTGCAAGTGCATTATATCCTATGACACTTGTAATACAGTGGATGGGATATCTATTACGTTTTTGATGGAGTAATCCATCCCCCAAACTCAAAATCAGGCACATTGTCTCTCTGTGCTGTTTTGCTATGCCATGTTAATTACTCCTATGTAGTGCACACCACCAAATGTATTATATCTGAGCAAAATGAAATACAACTTCATCAAGATAACTACAAATGGGTCCTCAAGGTAGAAATAGTGTTTCAAGTTTGATCACAAAGAAACTGGGGGAAGGATTTTCTAGTATGAAGGAAGAAAGCATTTCTCATCAGTAGAAATATGAAAAACATGGACATTGAGTAGCCAAGAGCAACAGCGGCTACCTCTGGCTTGCCCTTTGGCAATCATGGCACTGACTTTGCTACCAATGGACTCAGGTGTCATGAAGGTATTGACAGGAACTGTAGCTTCCATTTCTTGTGCTTGACCTAGACCATCAGCACCAAAAGAAAGATATTGAGTCAATGAGAATTTTTATTGTGATTAACCCTGTGATGTAATCAAGGTCAATTTGAACAATATCAGTTTCACTAGCCCTCCCACGTTGGTGGATTGATGTCCCTTAATAGAAACATCTTGCTTATAACAACTTTAAACGATTTCACATGTATGAATCAGAAAAGTTCAGAAGCCTTGTCATGAGATACCAGTGAATCTTGACACTAAAACACAGAGAGATACAATTTTAAAACATTTAAATAGGCAGGTCTTAAAACATGATTGTACCTTGGGCTGGTAGGAAGCATACAGTTCTATATTAAGTTATGATGTTCTAAGCACGTCTTTTTCAAACCAAAAATCAGTTAATTGATGGGATTAGGTACACTTTGTATGCACCTGTTATGATTTGATCGGTCTGTGTAAACTACGCTAATCAAATCAATTCCATGACTGCAGTAGTAATCTATTTCGAAATTAAGTGGAGGCTGTTTCATACACACATAGACACACACACACATGCACACTAATCAGACAAAAAAATGGCCACTTGGCCAGCAAACAAAGGAGGCATGGTAGACAAAGAAGAAAACACTCCTATTTATTGAACAATGAGAAAAACAAAATGTAGGCAAGCAATGAAAATGTACCACCAACACGCATCTTCCCAAGACATCAAAAAAATGACCCCACCAAAATACACTTTAACACTTTCCAGAAAATGAAATGAAATACAAAATAAAACACATTTTGCATCTAATACAAGTTCACCCCTAAATCGTAGATGTTTGAAAACAACACTGTAGTAACATACGAAGCCAGAAAAGTTGAAAATCTTTTATTCCGGTAGTAATTCCTTGAACATCAGTAGTGACAACATAACAACTCCCAGCACACCAGCCTGCTTCCAGCCTCCTCTCTCCTTCCCAGTCTCTCTCCCTGGAATCCCCCACCATTCCATCTCTACATTCCATTTTTTTCCTTGCAAGCTCATCACTACACATCTCCCCCTTTACACAACCTCACAAATAATACATTTACAGACTAATAATAACACACAAAATTTCATTTAACTTCTATATAACTTTACACAAATCTCCCATACACCATTCTCTCCCCTCATATAACTTAACCACTGTGTTGGACACCTTTACCACTTTCCGTGGTTCAGAGAATTTGCTCTCACCCTTCTTCACTATACCAAATTTCTCCACTGTCACCCAATCTCCAACTTCCACACAAATTCTTTTAACTCTTTTCCCCGAATCATAGCTCAACTTATTACGCTACTGCTGATCCAATACCTTCCTCCTCATTCTTCCACTATCAACCCACACTGTTCTTTTCTCACACAACCACCAAGGAGATTCCTTCGCTGCTGGCTCGCAGCCTTTAAGAGCCACAAATGGTGACACCCCTGCCACAGAATGTGGTGTCACCCTATGTGCCCACAACCTTCTGTTCAATTCTTTCTTCCAATTCAGACCATTAGCTAAGGAAAGTTGAATATTCTCCATAATAATTTGATTCACTCATGTTTGATTCCTGACCCAGTCAAAAACCCTTTCATACTACATGACACTAATTGCACGCCATTGTCAGTAACCAAGACTCTCGGCACACTTTCCTCCAAAAATACTTCCTTGAGAAATTCTATGACATTGCCAGTTGTAATTTCTTCTAAAGTTTTAATTACAAACCATTTACTATGGTAATTCACTAAAACAGCAAGAAATCGATTCCTCCTACCCAATTTATCCACCGGTCCAATAAAATCCAAGGCCAATTTCTCCCATGGTTGTGTAGGAAACTGTACACATCACAATGGTGACTCCCTAAGAGCTCTAGTTTTATCACTGTTTCCGCACGCTACACATTCACTCACCAACTGCTCTACCTATTTATCCATTCCAGGCCACCAGTAAAATTGTCTCAATCTTCTTTTGGTCAAACTGCTGCGTAGATGACCTTCATGCACTAATTTTATCAGTCTCACTCTTAGGGCCAGATGTAGTAAGCATTGTGCAAACTGCGAAAATCGCAGTTTGCACCATGCAAAATGCCGTTTGCGATGCACATTCACAATTTGCGAGTCAGTACCGACTCGCAAATTGTGAATGCAACTCGCAAATAGGCAGGGGTGTTCCCTTCCTATTTGCGACTCGCATCGCTATGCTAAATTGCTTTGTCACCGCAAATGCGGTCGCAAAGCAATTCGCAGTCACCACCAGTGTCACGCTGGTGATAACCCATTCGCAAAAGGGAAGGAGTCCCCATGGGACCCCTTCCCCTTTGTGAATGTTGCCAATAAGGGGTTTTCAGAGCAGGCAGTGGTCCAATGGACCACTGCCTAATCTGGAAAACTGAAACCAAAAGGTTTCATTATTTTTATTATTTTGCAACTCATTTTCCTTTAAGGAAAACTGGCTGCGAAAAAAAAAAAACTGCTTTATTTAAAAAGCAGTCACAGACATGGAGGTCTGCTGACTTCAGCAGGCCACCATCCCTGTGAGTGCAGGGACTCGCTATGGGGTTGCAAAATGTGACCCACCTCATTAATATTAACGAGGTGGGTCTTTGCGACCCCATAGTGACTCGCAGTCAGTGTCTGAGACACCGTACTGCATCTAATTTTGCGAATCGGAAATTGCGAGTTGCACCGACTCGCAATTTCCAATTCACAAAATTGGAAATTGCTACATCTGGCCCTTAATTTCTTACGTGGAATAACTTTCCCACGTCTCAATACTTTCTCTCCTTGAACACTTAATTTGTTTCTTACTTCTATATACTGTTTCAAACTCTCATGAAAGTTACTTCCAACATTTTCTGGACCACATATGAACTTTTTCAGTTCATCATATTCCTCATCACCTTCCATGGCGTCCTCCCACTCTTCTTGTCCTATTGCTAATTCCTCATCTATCGGAGACGCTTCTACTTCCATTTCACACATCGTTGAGACTTCTTCAGAATCCTCATCAGTCGGCAACTGTGACAAACAATCAGCAACAATATTTTTCTTGCCTTTCACAAATTCCACAACAGAATTAAAGTCTATAATGTTAAACAACCATCTAGATATTCAAGGTGTCATGCTCCCCTCCAAGCCTCGACCACATTTGAAAACCTGCAACAGTGGTTTATGGTCTGTTCGAAGTACAAAAGGTAGTCCCCATAGATAGTACCTGCGATGGTAAATACCCCAACAACAGGCCAGTGCCTCTTTCTCAATGGCAGAGTATGACCGTTCTGCCCCTTGAAGTCTACAAGACGCAAATCCAATGATTTTTTCTTCATTCTCCACCATTTGTATAAGAACCGCACCTAACCCTACATTGCTCGCATCAGTCATTAAAATTGTTTTCTTGCTCACATCAAAATGTCCTAGTGTAGGAACATTGATAATGGAATTTCTAATCCTCATAAATGCTGTCTCACATTCCACTCCCCACTCAAACACTTTCTTTTTTTAACAGTAATCTCATAGGCTCAACAACCTCAGTAAAATCCTGTACAAATTTTGAACAGTATTCAGCCAACCCCAAAAACGACTTTAACTGATCCTTACTGCATGGTCTTGGCACTTCACTAATTGATCTTACTATACTCTTTTTTGGTTTTATCCCATCAGCAGCTACTTCATGACCTAAGTAATTCACTCGATTTTTCCTCAACTGACACTTCTCTCTCTTCACAGTCAATCCATGAGCTTCGATCCTTCCCAAGACCTTTTCCATTAGTTCATCATGCTCCTTCCATGACTTTCCCACCACTATGATGTCATCCTGAAAACACAATACTTCATCTAGACCATCAAAAATATTTTGCATTATTCGCTGAAATACAGCAGACGCGGAGGCTAGTCCAAAGGGCATTCTACAATAGCGATATGCACCTAAAGGAGTGACAAAATAAGTCAGTGGACGCAAATCTGGATGCAGGTTAACTTGATGGTAAGCTGCAAACATGTCCAGTACACTGAATACTTTACCGCCCTCCACCATGCTCAAATTTCTGTAATGTTCGGCAAAGGCTGTCTATCCACCCAAATGCTTTTATTTAAATCCCTTAAGTCGATGCACAAACAAATCTTGTTCCCTTCCTTAGGTGCCATGACGATAGGTGGCAACCATTCTGAGGACTCTATTGGTTCAATAATTCTTTCTTCCAATAACTTGTTAAGCTCCTGTTGAAGTGGTTCCCTCATGAGAAATGGTATTGGTCTCACCTTATGGACTACTGGTATTGCATTTTTCTTTAAATTATGCAGTGTGAAAATTTCTTCAATTGACTCAATTTCTCAGTAAACACATTCGGAAACCTGCTCATCAATTTTTCTGACCATTCCATTTCTGTTTCCTGGGTCTCTGTATGTTCAATATTCACTTTTTCCACAATCATGACTGGTTCCGCTGCATTGGGATCTAGTACTATCTCTAAATCCTTCTGATGTCGCCATCCCAATAAATTAGATCCTTCACGGGTTATGTACACTTTTCCGTTTATTCCGTTGTCCTTGAATAAAATATCCATCCATTTAATTCCTATGATATTGATTTTCCTCCCACCATATCCAACCGCCATCACATCTGCCCGCTCTAAATCTTCAATCTTCCCTTTCAAAACTTCTACATAGGCATCCTTGGATATTAAAGTAAACAGGCTCCCATAATCCACCAATACCCTCACAGGTTTGGATTCTAACATTATGTCACAATGGGGTTTCTCCAATTTGATTGTACTCTCCTTCCTCAAGTTCCCACTACTTTTGGACTCCACATCTTGTTGATCAACTTCCAACGTGGCATTAACAGTTAAGACAATCTCTTTGTGCACCTCTTGTGCACTGTCTACGGACTTAACACTATTATTTAACATTTTACATCTTGATGTGCATACCTTGGACAAAAGACCTCTTACTCCACACGTCCTACACGTTAGGGTACGTGCCGTACATATGGGACTTGAAGCAATATGTCCTGGACATCCACACCTATAACATAGGATGTTAGGATTTTTCCTTTCCATGGCTGTCGTTCCTTTAGTCCCAATGGTCTTTTCTTGCTTCCTCGCTTTGAATTCTTTCACTTCAACTGTATTTTCCTTATCTGCATTATTCGTATAACTCTTGGTCTCAATTTCCTTCATCCATGTTTCCGTATGCTCCATACTCCTCGCTATTTGTATGCACTTTTCTAAATGGAGGGTCAATAGATAACAATTTCTCCTACACCTTCTTGTTGTTTGTACAACGTACATTTTGGTCATGAATAAGGGAGTCACTCAAGTCTTTGAAATCACATGTCACTGCCAATCCCCTCAATGCCGCAACATAAGTCATTATATCTTCATCATAACCTTGGGTTCTAGAAAACAATTTATGCCGTTCAAACACTACATTTATTTTAGGCGTGAAATGTTTCTCCAGCATTTGCAGGGACATCTCGTACAAGTTCATAGGCTGTCCCTCACCCATGCCCAAGGACACCTCAGGCAAATCATCATAAATTCGCCGGCCTTCAGTTCCCAAATGATGTAATAAAAGTGCCTGTTTTCTAGCAGGATTATACTTGTCTCCCCCGATTGCCAATAAATATGTAGTGAAAATGTTTTTCCACCTTTTCCAAGGAATCACTGGTTGTCCAGGTAGTGGTAGGAAACATGGAGATGCAGAAATGCTTTGCTCAGCCATACCTGCAATGAAATTTAAAATAACAAACTATAAAAAAAAGAAAAATTAACAAACTAAAACAATTAATTAAAATAATAATTTAACATAACTATCTAAAATAATAATAATTCTCTGTGATGGCCTTCAACTTCAGAGATGCTTCCTGAATTACTAGATCACATCTAGTCTTTCCAGTGTTATTATTACAGAAGATGTGTATAATAGTCCTACTTCTATTTTAATTACTCCTAATCCAACAATGATTAGTCCTATTTTTATTTTTATTGCCTCTTGCTGCTCCGTGCTATACTGCTCCTGGCTCTGTCACCTCCTCCTCCTGTAATCTGCAAAGAAGGTAAGTCCTTAAGGGTATTTTATTATTATAATATTATCCTTTTTTTATTTCTTTTCCTTTCCTTTTCCTTTTATGAGACGTGAATGCGCCTCATTTCTGTCTTTTGCCTTTTCCTTCCAACGCGTGATACACATGCGCCGATTGTTTGCCTGCTTCAAGACGCGTTCCGGCTTTATGGACGTGTGCCTCAGCTCGTGGTGACACACCCAAAGTGTGTATTTTTAGATCAAGTTGAGCCCCGCGGTATTGTGGGTGCGTGCCTCAGCTCGTGCAGAGTGTGTGTACCTTTGAATCTGCCGAGACGTGCAAGCCGATGCTGAAATGCGTTGTGCGTCTTACCGTTGCTGCGCTGACAAAATCCAAAATAAATTGTACTTCAAGGACAATATTTCTTGAAGTATTACAATGTCAGTTAAGCTCAGCTAGAGTACACTCACGGTTTGATAGTCCACATTCCTCAGTTTGATAGTCCACATTCCTCGACGATGCCAGTGCTTACCACTCTCCTGGGTTCAAATTTAGGATCTAAATGTCACCGTTTCTATGTTTCCTCTTTCTTTTTCTCGATACTGGTGACTTTTATCCTTCCTTCTCGATATTTCTTCTTCCTTTGCTAATTCCTGCTGTTGCTGATGTCACATCCAGGGGTTGGGAGTTGTCAAATTTTCTCTGTCCCCTGCACAGGGTCCCTCTTCACCAATTATGTAGTAACGTACGAAGGCAGAAAAGTTGAAAATCTTTTATTCCGGTAATAATTCCTTGAACATCTGTAGTGACAACATAACTCCCAGCACACCAGCCTGCTTCCAGCCTCCCCTCTCCTTCCCAGTCTCTCTCCCTGGAATCCCCCACCATTCCATCTCTACATTCCTTTCTTTTCATTGCAAGCTCATCACTACAAACACATACCACTGAAATAGTTGTTTTATATACCCAAAGCCTAGTTCTGACTGGACGGCCTGAAGGCAGACAAGGCCACATGGTAAAACATGGTAAAATGAATAGTGCACATTTCACAAGCATGGAGAAAAAAGTACTTAACTATGCAATTTTTCTCCTTATGAAAACTAAAAAAATGAATGCAAAAAATAGGACCACGCAGCAGCTCCAGGCCACTGACAATTAAATGTAAAAATTGAATAAGAAACTAAAAGGGTACAAATAAATACTGGTGCATGTCCTCTATCAAACAACACCCTTATCCACAAGTTTTTTAACTTACTTGATTGGTATGTCACAAAAACAAAGGGGCTTATATACAAGCTCCCTGCATCACTGGAGCAGCACTTTTTTGACTCTCCAATGTCACACAGTGCAGATCCATATCTACAAGGCCATGCAAAGCCACCCTGCTTGGCTTTTCATGGCCTTGTAGATATAGTGTAAGACAACGGAACGCAAGTCACTGTGTTGCCTCACACTGCATTGGGGAGGCATGCCATGGGCGTTGCTGTGGGTGTTTCCACTCAACACCCATGGTTTTTGACTCTGCCCAGATTTAGAACAACTTAAATCTGGCGAGGCGTCAAAAACGTAGGCCTTCCCAGAGCAGGCGTAACAAAGAGAAATGTTTACATTTCTCCTAGTTTGTTCTGCTTTCTACAAGTGCTGTATTCTGCAGCACACATAGTATGAGGAAAGCACTTCTCATGATTACATAAGCAATCATGCCAACAACACAGACACCCTTCCACCATCGTGCAAGGGTGGTGCCTGAATTAGCAGTCGGCTAAAATTTGTATGCAGGTGCTGTCTGAAAGGAACAGAATGCACCATATCTTGTAGATACAGTTCATTCCTGCCCTTTCGAATTGTCACAAAGCAGCACAGCAAATTGATTTGCATTGCTGCCCTATGCTAATTCTTTGTAGATAAGGGCCAAAGTCCTTAAAATCCAATGGTAGATGCAGCATGAATTGGAGACAAAGAGAGTGATCTTTTCAGCTCAAAATCCAAATGAAAAGTGAACAGGGGACGGATAAAGTACTGGAAGGAGCCTTCTGGAAAGGAAAGGAAGTTGCAGTCTCTGTGACACTTCCTTCATTTAAAAAAAAAAAGCTAAATAAAAACTGATGTTTCGCATTGAAAAAGAACTACCTGCACCATCCAATATTTTTGAGTTGAGTTAGCTGCTTCTCGAGTAGGAAATCTACTCGTGAAGCATCCCCGACCACTCGCGACCTCCAGCATTAAAAATGTGGTGCCAGAAGGCACCTGGTGCCTGGAAATCACGCCAGGGTCCAACAAAACTTGCTCGCAAGCTTGCTTGATGAAGCCTCATGTTGTTCCCATTGTCATTGCATTGTTCGACCTGGAGCAAAATTTTTCCATGCAGTGATTGTCAGAATTTGGCAGAAACTCCACATTACAAGAGTCATGTAGAGCTACCGAATTCTGCCAGTTCTGCAAAAGGAATCACAATTCTGCCTGGGCCTACAATTCTGCCTTCCACAGGTAAACATACACCAAGTGCATATATGCAGTCTACATGCACTGCACATACTGTATCCTTCATGCACTGTACCACTCGTAGGCACACATACATTCAGCACCTGTTTTTAATATGAACCCACTTCCCAGCTCTGTATCCTTCATGTACTGCACCTCTCATAGGCACACATACATCCAGCATTTGCATTTAACATGAATGCACTGCACCCTTCAATTTATTGAACCAGTTACAGGTACACTGTCACTCAGCATATGCATTTATCCTGCACAGAGCTACATCCTTAAGGTACTGTACCACTAATAGGCACACATACATCCAGTTCATGCATTTAGCATGCACACACTGCCCAGTACTGCTCAGATAAACCACTTCTGTTCTGCGCACCAAACCAATGTAGGTAAAGGGTGAGTTGAGCACAGTGAAGCAGAACTTTAAAATAATTAAACTGTAGCCCTCAATCCAGTGACAAAAGTTGAAAAGCACCTATTCACCCCTTCTGATCAGTGTACAGTGTACTGCCACCACCACACTTCAGCCACTATCAGGGTAGGGATGTAGCCGCCTCTCCCAGTCCAAGAAGGCAGCAATCCATGACACATACACAAGATCCATATTTGCCTATGACAAAAAAAAAACAGCATTAAAGACCCAGATATCAGTACAGTAGGGCACTCAGGACAGGGATGCACATCCATTCTCCTGTAGAGGACATTGCCATCCAAAAAGTAATTTTGTCCAAGTATAGGGGGTCATTACAACATTGGCGGTAAATGCCGCTTACAGCCATGCAGAAGACCGCCAACACACCGCCACGGCAGCGGAATTCCGCCACAGCTATTACGACCCACAGCTCAGAATCCGCCAAAATCCAGACACCCACACAAGTCCGCCACACCAAAGGTCAGTGATAAACTGGCGATAACAAAACCTCCACCGTCACGCCAACAGGAATATGCCCACACTATCATGACCCACGAATCCACGCAGTGGTCTTTCAACCGCGGCATTCCATTGGTGGTACACACCGCTGCGCTCAAAATACACACACATTTACAAAACACTACCACATTGGACAATGCCAAATACACACACCTGATACACATACACACACCACTCCCACACACTCAATACAATATAAAACACACACCCACATCACCCACAAACCTTTACGACCAGAAATTTAGACGAAGACCAGAGAGACAGCACAGCAAATACAACCCCACCATACAGAGACACACAACACCATCACACATACACATCCACAAACAAAACACCACACACCCCTAAACATCATCCCACACATCACAACACACACCACCTCACACATCACCCACACCACCCCATGGCACTGCAAAGACACCCCAGGTTTTCTGAGGAGGAGCTCAGGGTCATGGTGGAGGAAATCATCCGGGTAGAGCCACAGCTATTCGGATCACAGGTGCAACCCACCACCATAGCTAGGAAGATGGAGCTATGGCGCAGAATCGTGGACAGGGTCAACGCAGTGAGACAGCACCCAAGTTCACAGGATGAAATCAGGAAGAAGTGGAACGACCTACGGGGGAAGGTACGTTCCGTGGTCTCAAGACACCACATTGCGGTTCAGATGACTGGTGGTGGACCCCCACCTCCTCCCCCACAACTAACAACATGGAAGGAGCAGGTCTTGGCTATACTGCATCCTGAGGGCCTCGCAGGAGTAGCTGGAGGAATGGACTCTGGTAAGTCAAATCTTCACTACTTCATCCCCCACCCTATCTGCATGCTATCACATACCCCCACCCTCGTCCTCACCCCCATCACTCCAACTCCTCACATATGTCCCAATATCACAACCCACCCATCCCAACACCAAGCCCTGCATGCAACAACAAAGCATGGACACCCATCACCAATGCATGGCCACTGCACATACCCACACACACCCCTAAACAATTATCACACAAAGTCCTACACAAGAATGCAAGCACTGGGGTACAGGGTCACCCACCCATTGCACACCATGGCACACACAGATGCAATAAACATGCCTTTACACCCCTGCAGGACCCCTACCCAACATCACCGGACAGGAGGTTCCAGACATGTCCACTCCACCCACAGAAGAGGCCCACAGTGATGACAGCAGCTCTGTCCAACTGGATCTAGATGACCAGCCCGTCCCATCTGGGACCTCGGGACAGTCGGCTCCCCTCACACTGGCACAAGCCACAACAGAGCCTCCCCCTCTGGAAACACCAGCACAGCACCCACCCAGCAGGCCCATACCTCTGTCCCCAGGACACGTCAAGCAGCAGTGTGTCCACCACTACAGGGAACCCAGGCTAACCCACCACCCCAACAACAGCAGGGACCTGGGGACAGTGGCAGTGGGCACGCAGTTCAGGGGACAGAGGCCCAGGAACACAGGGGAACTGGGAGGGCTGCTGTGCGACAAGGGGAGGACAGGCCCAGGGAACCCACTCTCCACAAGGAACTCTCCAACATCATGGGAGCCTACCACCATTCCCAGGAGACGATGGCAATGGTACTGGCCAAGTTTCAGGAGACCCAGCGGCTGCAGGAGGAACAGTATTTGGGGAGGAACTTAGAGCCATCAATTCAACCCTGGGCACCATTGTAGGGGTGCTGAAGGAACTAGTGAACATCAGGAGGAACACTGTGGCACAAGAAGGGTCCCCTGACACTAGCCTGGACGATTAACTGCCCACCACCTCCACCAGCGCTAGTGGACAGGAGGCACCGCCACAGGACCACAACACCAGCAGCCCACCCCCTGCAGATGGAGAACCACCCTGCAAGCGGTCCCTGAGATCCAGGACAAAGACAGAGAACAATGCCAAGACCCCCGCCAAGAAATGAGACCACCCTGATTGTCATCCTTCTGTCCCACTTTGTCACCCTGACTATGCCCCTTTGGACAATGCACCTGTGAGACTAATAGACTGGACTCCGCCCTGGACATTCTCCAACATCAACCCTGACCATTTTACAACCCCCTCCACTATTTAGCACTTAAATAAACACCCTGAAATCACAAAACTATCTGGAGTCAGTCTGTGCTTTCCAAAATGTGTATTTGCAATAACTGAGGAAAAATTATATATCCATTGTATTGTCCACATACCTATGTCACACAGCTCTAGTCCATGAGGAAACAAAGCAGATGTCACACAGTGGGACCCACATCTGTGAAATTGAAAGGGAAAGTGACAACACAGGCTCCATACACTGGGTGAAAGTGACAGACAGATGAGAGGTAGAACAAGTGTATCAGATGTAGCAGGCAGTGATGTCTTCGTACCTGTGTCTCACTGGAAGTATTGATGAATCACTGTGTTTCTGTTGTCGATATCCTCTTCTTCTGCTTCCTCGTCTTCACTGTCCACAGGCTCCACAGCTGCCACAAGACCTCCATCTGGACCATTCTCCTGCAAAAAAGGCACCTGTCGTCGCAAAGCCAAGTTGTGAAACATACAGCAGGCCACGATGATCTGGCACACCTTCTTTGGTGAGTAGAATAGGGAACTACCTGTCATATAGAGGCACCTGAACCTGGCCTTCAGGAGGCCGAAGGTCCGCTCTTTAACCCTCCTAGTTCGCTCATGTGCCTCATTGTAGCATTCTTCTGCCGTTGTCCTGGGATTTCTCACTGGGGTCAGTAGCCATGACAGGTTGGGGTAGCCAGAGTCACCTGCAAATGTCGAGGGACAACTGTTAGACACACACTAACCCTTAGGGACAACCCCAGATCCAGACAACTATTCACACTGTATAGGGTCCATGTCCTCACCTAATAGCCACACACGGTGCCACTGAGGTACGAAAACACTAATTTATTGCACACATTTTTTATCCGCCATGTCCCTATCGTAATGTGAATGCAAGGCCTAGATATGTGTGACGCATTTAAAATTAATGCCATGTGGCCTCCTGAAATGACAGCTGCCTGACCTGTAATGAGGGACAAGGGGATATGAGGTAACTGCGCTGGCATTGTACACCGTCGCGGTAGGCGGTTGAAGACCGCGGCGCAATCCTGCATTGGTTAACATTGGACCCTATGGGTCCCAGGAGCCAATGATGATGTACGCCGGCGGTGACGGTACGCACCGCCTCGGACGTGACTGCCATTTTCTATCCGTTCACTCACTTGATACCTGATCTTTGACAGGAGAGGACCTACACTGCAAGTGCTGCTGTGACCTCAGTCTGGAAGAGACAATGGCTCATGTGTCTGAGGAAGGGCCCCTGCCTTCACAACGGATGAGTTGGAGAAACTAGTGGATGGGGTCCTCCCCCAGTGCACGCTACTCTACGGTCCTCCAGACAAACAGGTAAGTACACTGTGAGCATGCTGTATGGGCAATGCCTGTGTGGAGTGGTGTGGATGGAAGATGGGAGGGGAGAATGAGGCGTGCATGAAACAACGGTGAGTGCATGTGCGTCATGCAAGGGTAGGAACGCGGGCCAATGACTGTGACAGTCCGGACGGTTATATCTTCTCCTTTTCCCCTGTACTATTCCTGTAGGTCAGCGCCCACCAGAAGAAGGATATTTAGCGTGCCATCGCCAAGAAAGTCCAGACCCTGGGGGTCCACCACAGATGGAGCACCCACTGGCAGAACAGATGGGAGGACATTTGCCGCTGGAGCAAGAAGACGGCGGAGGCCCAGCTGGGGATGGCCTCCCAACGTGGGAGGGGTGTCCGTCGCACCATGACCCCACTGATGTTTCGGATCCTGGCGGTGGCGTATCTGGAGTTGGATGGGCGCTTGAGAGCATCACAGCAGCCACAAGGGGGTGAGTACACTCTCATTCTGCTGATTCAGCACGCATTACGAGGTGTCTGGTGGGGGAGGTGGGCTGTGGGTTCCCCTAGGCCAGGGTGAGTTTAGTTGGCAAGGTCCCATCATAAGGCAGGCCATGTGGCACCCCACCCCACCAGTGTTCAGAGGCAACTGCACCTAGTGAGGCTTGTGTGACTTCCATGTGTGCATCAATCGGGCAATGGCCTTGTACCCCATGTCCCTGTGATGAATGAGGGAACTCTAAGTGCACGGCGTAGAGCAGAAGTCTTCTGTGTCTGTAGTGTCCGCCAACGGTAGCAGTATTGCATGCACTCAACATGTCTTTCTTCTGTCTCCCCCCCCTTTTTTTGGTCTCCCTGTTCTTGTGTGCAATAGCATCAGCAGGCAGAGGAGCAGGGGCACCGGAGTAGGAGGAAGCTGCATCCCACATGGCCCTGGAGGGTGACTCAACGGAGACTGAAGCCACCAGTGGGACGGAGGGTGAGGGGAGCTCCACAGCGGGGACAGGAGCTGAGACCAGCGACACGGACTCATCCTCTGATGGGAGCTCCCTTGCGGTGGTGGGCCCCTCTGTGCCCGCCGCATCTACAGGTACAGCCACCACCCCCCCCCCCACCAGCACCGCCCTCCCAGCAGTCCCTCAGCTTCTGCCCCTGTCAGCCCTGCTGCCCTCTGTGGGGAGGCCATTGACCTCCTCAGATCCCTCACTGTTGGGCAGTCTACCATTCTGAATGCCATCCAGGGTATAGAGAGGCAGTTTCAACAGACGAATGCATACCTGGAGGGCATTCATTCTGGTCAGGCAGCCCAACAGTGAGCTTTTCAGACTCTGGCCTCTGCACTGATGGCAGCCATTGTTCCTGTGTCCAGCCTCCCCCCTCCAACTCCTCCACCCAGACCCAAACCCCTGTACCTCCACTGATACCCTACCACAGTCCACTGAAGCCCAATGCCACATTTGTCACACCATCTCTTTTTACGAAATAGGAAAAAGGAAGGTTTCACAGACAAAATTACATCTGATCCATTCTTTACGTTACTTACACAGGTCCAGGGGTGGAGTTTCCCATGAGAAACAAACAAGCAAAGAGAGAAAGAAAGACCCAAATACTGAATATTGACAACTTTGTTTGAGAATTACCACTGCTCAAGTGTCAGTGCAATATTTAATGAATCCCTCCTCCAGGTCGCCCTATAGACGATAGAAATAAAGTTTCCTGAACACTACAAATACTCAAATCTTTTCTCCCTGCTGACTGGAAGAATGCTTTGCAGGAATCCTAGTCTCATTTCACAGAGCAGAGTGAAAGGCAAAAAAGGGTAAAGGAACATTCTACTTATCTACTAGACCAACAGATTTGTGAAGGCTAGTTTATGCTTTCTGAGGTTCATGAAGTACAGGGCAGGAGTCCCCCTTTTTAGAACTCAAACTTGGAAAATCCCATAACTTATTTTGTGGCCCTCATACAATCACCAGCTGTGTGTTGTCCCTCCCTCCACAACATGGGCCTTATTTCAGTTGACTTTATATTCCTAATTCAACTGGCTAAGCGAGCTGTGACCTGACCAGGAATCACAAGTACTGCCTCATTTCCACATCCAATATTCCAGCAAACGTCCACCAGGTCATATATAAAAGACAGTAATTACAGGTTAACATGCAGTATGAAAACATGAATGCCTACATATTTTTCTGCATTGCATACATGGCTGTAGGGGATCACTTTATGATTCACAGTGATGCCAGAACATGTTACAATTATCTGATATAATGTACAAGCAGGGTGGCACATTACCACTCCATAACTATAAGATTCTAGTAATAGGGGCCAAAGTCCCTTTCATAGAGTATCCACCTCTCTTGCCCACTCTATCACCACACATTTAGCCCCTGCAACTCACATCCCCCTCTCCCCTTCTCCCTGTCCTTCCTTTCCTATGCCTTACATACTGTGGTTGGTTCCAGTAGCAGAATGTCCCATCATTTATAGGAAGTACATTCTATAGCTGAAAAGTAACCCAGTTGCAATGGCTTCTGGAGAGTAGATTGTGCCTTAGTAACACCAGTGTCAATCAGAAAACCTAACAAATATTCGCAAAGATGCCGTTTTCAGACTTTGCCCAACTTCTCAAATGAAAGGAACCTCCTAATTTGCCCATTCTATTGATGCAGTGTGATCATCGCTGTGAGAAATTGGATTGTTGGTTGAGTGGGGTGTAAGACCTGATCAAGCAGCAACCACAATTCATGTCAGGTTGAGGCACAAGTAAACCTCAAATTAACTTGTTTGCACTTTCTGCTAGCCTGGCACAGAGCAGTTAGGCCTAACTTGAAAGAAATATGTAAAGTATTTGTGCAACACTTCAAACACTAACACACTGTAAACACCACACAAAAAGGATCCCATGCCAGATTAGAAAACTAGAACGTAGTTGAATAAAAGAAACAAGACCAAAACAACAAAAATCCAATATGTAGAACTTGAGTATACATTTTTAAAGAATAAACTATAAAATTATTATTAGAAGCAAAATGCCCCAACTGCTGACAACTCATCGCGCGGGACCGGGACAAATTCTAAAGTTCAGGCCAACCATGATGGATAGTGAGCTGGCTGCAGGGACCCAGTTTGCCCAGCTGAACCAAAGTACCTTTAATTCTGGTTGCTGAGCGTAGTGTTAATCTGAAACAAAGATGAGTCATGCAGTCGAAGCGAGGCGTTGGTACCGAGATGCGGCAAGACTGAGGTGCAAGATCCTGATGCATCGGCGTTTGAGGATCCTGTCATGGGGCTTTCAATGCAAAGGCTTTTGTCAAGGATGTGTGACGCAGTTGAGGTGATGCATTGGTTCAGATGAGCGGTTGGAAGTCTTTTGTGTCTCTGAGTCTTCAGATCAGGATACCAGTCAACTAGCCCTGGAACCACTCAGGGTTCTGGGTTGGAGAAATGCATGTTCAGACCTTCTCACTCCCAGGCAAGAGGGCAGCAAGCACAGGTCAGCAAAGCAAAGCAGGTGTCCAGCAAAGCACGGTCCAGTAGACCGGCAATCCTTCAGGAGCACAGCAGTCCTTCTTCTTGGAAGAGTGTCCACAGGCCCAGAAGTGTACTGAAGTGGTGGTGTCTAAGGTCCAGTTTTTATACCCAGTGGTGCTATTGATGTCAGGGATACTTCAAAGACAAGCCTTCGAAGTGCACATATGTCTTTCCCTTCCTGCAGTAGCTCTAGACAGACTATATGGAGGTGTGCAACTCTTTGTGTGTAACTGTCTAGGTGGAATACACCCACCACAGACGAGTGATCAGAAACAGGCTGCAGGTGTAAAATAGATAATGCAAGGAAATACCAACTTTCTAAAAGTGGAATGTTAAGAATTGCAATTTTAAATCCAACCTCACCATAACCTAGGATTTTAAATTGTGATTCCAGAGACACCACACTTGGTTTATATGTAGCCATATGGAAATTCCGGTAATACGGTACATCCAATGTTAACCTATGGAAGAGATAGGCCTTGCAGTGGTGAAAAACCAATTTAAGAGAGGGTTTCACCATCGGGACATGTAAAACTGAAAAAATATATTTCACACTTTTCAAATACATTTCACTCTGCCCTCTATGCTGTTCAGTCCTACTCTAGGGGTGACTTATATGTATTAAAAATGAATATCTGTGCCTGGCCAAAGGTTTATTTGGCCAGGTGGGCATGGCAGTTTAAAACTTCACACAGTCTCTTCAATGGCATGCCTGAGACATGTTTAAAAGGCTATTTAAGTGGGTGGCAATCAGTGCTGCAGGCCCACAAATAGCATTTAATATACAGGCCCTGGGCACATGTAGTGCACTTTACTAGGGACCTATACATACATTAAATCTGCCAATTGTGGATATGCCAATATTACCATGTTTTAGGGGAAGAGCACAAGCACTTTAGCACTGGTTAGCATTGGTAAAGTGTGCAGAGTCCTAAGGACAGCAAAAATGAGGTCAGCAAAAACAGGAGATCTGAAGGCAATCAAAGGGGGGAAATCTATGAGCTAAAAGGTCTAGTTCTCCTAACTGAGATTCAGTTGTGGGCTACCAAACCATTTCATGGCCATAAGCGACAGGATGCAAAGAACAATTTTTAATTTTATCATAAGCACTGACATGACATAGGCTAAACTAAGCATGTCTTTGGCGTGAGCTCTAATTTCAGACCAATGCTGCTGTAATTCTGTTCAGTGTTGTTTGTTATAGCAAATTGTCAAGAGTCGTATAAGAGTTTGCATGAAAATGTAATTTTTTATTTTTAATAAAATAAAGAATACCACTCTAAAAGTTACAATGAGCATACAAATGACCACTATTAGCAGATGGAAGAATAATATCATTCAATTTTGAAACAACACTTAAGAGGGATGTCTTGTTAAATAAAACTAGACTGTCAAAAAGGCTTTGAAGGAGATTCTTATGATTGATGCCCAGAGCTAGGACCTTTGAGTCTGAGGATACAAATTCAAGGACTTTTGAGTTGACACAAAGACTGGCATTGCTAACTATGTAAAATGGTGTTTGTGCATTTGAGAAAGCAAGGCTCTTAAGAATCTAATGACAGCACATTGTTCTAGGCAATTGACTGGAAGTTATAAGCTATGCAACATGTTTCTTACAAATCCTCAGGACGTTTAGGGTACACCTTCCCAGACAATCTAGCCAACAAATTCTCTTAATGACCCAGAGGCTAGATCAACCTTCCTTTTGGTTATGCATAACTATGTGTAGGCACATTTCGTAAGTTTAGGTTTGAATGTCAGATATCGATCTGGGGTTCTTACAGACAGTGAAATAAACGTGTATGCATATGAAGCAACTACATTCATGTGCATTTTTGTGCATTGAAAGGACCATGGAAAGTAGAAATAAAATAGTCAGTTTAGCAATCTACAATTCAGTAATAAAGTAATTTGTAGAATATATGACAGCATTAGCAAACATTTTATGACATAATTGGATAAAGGTCAAAGACAGACCACCAAATTATTAAAATCAAGGAATAAGGAAGATGTATTAGATGGAGTGAGTAACATGAATAAACTGCATGAAAATAAATTGTCTGAAAAATGAGCACAAAACATACCAGTCTCAAAACAATGTAGCAATAGATAGAACAGAGGTCTAGTTGCTCTCACTTTAGAGACGTGTCAGTGTGAATGACGGAAACCTTTTGGCTCCTGAAGAACTTCATAGAACTGTCATGTAAGTGTTAGAATGTGGTGGAATGAATGCAGGTTTAGAACGTTGAGTTTGCACACAGATGAATAACGATGTGTAATACATAGTTCTGTGCGTGGAGTATTCACTGGCAGGTTCCCAGACTGGGGAGGATGCTACAACTAATGAAGAGATAGGGGATAAGTAACCAGAAGATCAACAGTGCTCTCCCAGAGAGTTTGCCATGGCCCAAGCAAACGGCTCATGAGTGCCATGTGTACCTCAGTCGAAGTGCAGAATCAATATTTGCCATGTGTGGAGTCAAAGCACAACTCTATTTGGTGTAAAGCATTCAAAGATAAAGAGAACATTAACGAGAAGTCTACACATCGTTTGCCAAGAACCTACTAGCAAGGCCATACTGAGAGGTACCATGCTGCTATGCTATATAAAGCTGTATAGTGAATGGAGCGATTATGCTAAAGGTAACCACAAACAGATACAGGAAGGAGCGCTAGCTGTCAGAACAGCTGATGAAAAAAACAAACCATTGTTACACTTACCAGAGGAGAAGAGCTCTACGACCTTAGTGAGAGGTGAGGAGCCCTAAGGAGAAGCACAAGGCTTGTGCTTGCTGAACTGTCCAATACCTGACGTGGCACACTACCAAACCTGCTGAGTGGCAGCTCAGCACAACTCCAAAAGTTTCCAGAAAGTGAAGGGCTCCAATGGAGACCAAGAAAGAGGTCACAGTTCTGTGAGGCCAGCACATCACAAGGCCTCAGAGATTGAGTGCATGAACAAATTGACCAAGACCACCAAGAGGAGTCAGTAAGAAATCCAGTTGTGGTGTCAGCCAATCCTGTGAAGAGTTACACTGCTACCACCTTCTTGAAACTACCATTACCATTTGATACCACCAAAAAGCAAATAATTGATGATAGATTGACTGGCTGGATAGAGACAGTTGATGATTTCAATGATGCACTTGAAGAAACAGGTAACAAAAAGATTATGAAATACCTGAAGAATCTTGCTGGTAAGAGTGTCAAAGAAGTCAAGAAGGAAATGCTGTGAGCTGATGAAGTTACGTACTGTCCAATTAAAGAAGCCTTGAATCTCAAATTCAATCCAACGGCGGATGTAGATTATGAAAGGTACATTTTCAGTCAGGAGCGACAAAGAGTTGGTCAAACCATAGCTGAATTTGTTGAGAGACTGGATACGCTCATCAAACGCTGTAAGTTTGATGAATTTAATAATGAGGAAGCAATACATCTCAGAGTTATTGAAGGATGCTTGTCAGCTTCATTTAGACCATGAATGCTGAGAGAAGCTCTTAGTATGGAGCAAGTTCTCATTGCTGCCAGAGCTGAGAAGCATGCCGATCGACAAGCTGCCAACATGGAGGTGCCCAAAGTGAATCAGTCATGAACATGAATAGAAAATAAAAACATACGGCTAAAGGACACAAGGAGATGTCTCCAAGGCAAAAAATAGTTGTGTTCCAGATGTGGATTGTTGTTTCCATAGGATTCCATGCTTTCCGGGCAAATGGAGTCATCTGGCTCATTTTGCTGAACAATCCCACAGGTCCCGAAGGTTAATCCAATTTTATCCTCTATGATCTCTTCCTCCTCTTTGTTTTCTGAGGAGGCTTCCCTTTCGGATCCTATTGAAAAGAAACTGGAGGCTGCCTTTTGAGCTTGCATACGCTTCTTCTATTTTTGGGATCAGAGGCAGTACTTATTCTGCTTATGCCTCCCGGGTTCTGGTTAAGGATTTCAAAAAATTGTTTGACTGTCTTCAGGATCAGGGTATCCCTACTCCTATGTTGGCACAAATGGAAGCGCTGGCCCAGTAGTTGTCTGATGTAACTTTCGACACCTTGTGGGCTTTTTACTCCTCGGCAGGGACCACAGTGTCTGGTCAGCAGTCTCTGTGCACCAAGCCATAGCACCTCGATAAGGCACAGAATGCTTTTGTTCATAAACTGGCTTTTGAGGGTCCAAAGCTGTTTGGGGACGAGTTGAATGCTATTTTGCAGTGTTCTGCATAGGAGAACAAATTGTTGAAACCTTTCCAGTCAGTGCAAAAGAAGAAGTATTTTTTCCACAAACAACATTTTAAGGGAGTGCTGTCCTCTTCTCAGCCCTTTCGTGGATGGGCCCGGGGTCAGGGGGCTGTGTTCTCCAATAAATTGCAACCTCGACCTCAGCAGTCCCAGGGTTCAGATCAGAAGTGGCAATGCCTGTGTTGGGGCATGGCTAAGTCTGTTCCTGGACCTGTGGTCCAGTTTGATTTCTGACCAGTGAGTTCTGTCAGTCAAGGGTCAGGGTTATTGGATTCTATTCCTAGGCCTTCCTCCTCAGGGTCACTTTCTAGATACCCCATTGTCAAGAAACACTCTGAAGTGTACTGCCATGCTGTCAAGGGTTTAGAGGTTGCTTGCAAAGGGCACCGTCATCAGAATCCTGGAGCTAGAGTAGGATTTGCGATTCTACTTGATCCTTTTCTTGCTCTCAAAACCAAATGGTTCTTTCAGTCCAGTTCTGGATCTAAAGACTCTGGACAGAATGGTGAAACAGGAGCCTTTCCGGATGACCATCTTGCACTCCATCACTCCTCTCTTACAGTGTGTCAATTTTTTGGCTACCCTGGCTTAGGAAGATGCCTATTTTCACATGCCTGTTCATACGGAGAACAAATGGTTTCTGAGGTTTGCTTTGAATAGAGTTCATTACCAGTTTCAGGTTTTGCCCTTCAGCCTTTCCAGTGCTCCTCAGACTTTTACCAAGGCATTGTCTCCGGCTGTGAGTGTTTCACAGCATCAGGGGATCTATGTATTTCCCTATATTGATGATGGTTTGATTTCTGCTTTCTCCCTTCCTAAGGCTCTGCAAGCAGTGACAAAAACCATGAATATGTTCCAGCATGTGGGCTTCAAAATGAATCTGGTGAAGTCTCATCTGGTCCCTATCCGGTGACTGCAGTTTGTTGGAGGCCTTTTCGACACACAGGCAGGGGTGATTTTTCTCCCTCAGGGTCACTGATAGACATTACAACACTTCCTGTTGCTCCTCTTGTCTCAGCAGTCAGCCCCGGGTCGGGGTTGGCTGAGGGTCCAGGGGTTGATGGTTGCTACCACAGCTGAGGTCCCCTTTGTTTGTCTGCACCTCAAACTTCTGGTGAACCAGATGTTGCCCCATTGGGATGCCTCCCTTGTGGATTTTTACTGTCTAGTGCCTCTCATTCCTGTTCTGGTCCAGGACTTGGTTTGGTGGCTCTTCACTCCCATCTTGGAGAAGGGGATCCGTTTCCAGCTTCCTCCCCCTCTGTTGCTAACAACCAATGCCAGTCTATGGGGCTGGGGATACACTTTGGGGTCATTGGAGGCAAGGGATCAGTGTCTTGGGAAGACAGCACTCAAATTGGTGGGAGTTGACGGCCATTTGGCAGGCAGTGCAATTCATTCAGGTTTAGCTCCAGGTGGGGAACCTGTTTGTTCACACTGACAACCAGGTGTCTCCCTGTTACTTAAGTTACCAGGGTGAACACAGTGCACCTCCTTGAAACATCTGGCTTCCCTGATTTGTTCCTGGGCAGTCACAGCTCTGTGCCTTGAGGGCTGTCTACATACAGGGTCAGCTGAATTTTCATGCAGACAGACTGAGACACAATCTTCCTCTTCTGTTCTGTACCATTTGTCAGTACCCCGGTTAAGGGACATTTGCCTTTGGTTCGAGGAGCCCTGAAGAGACCTTTTTGCCTCTCCCACAATGTCCTTTTTCTTTGGTTTGTTCCAAGGTGGTGTGCCCTCGGGCATGTGGATGCCCTGTCGATCCCTTCACCCTCAGGTCTCCTGTATGCCTTCCCTCTGATTCCTCTCCTCTCGAGGGTGATGCAGAAAATTCGGGTGGAGAGGGTGTCTGTTCTCATAATTGCCCCCTTCTGGCCTTGCCGCCTTTAGTTTCCTCTGTTGCTGAGGTTGTCCAACAGTAGGTTTCTCCAGCTCCCAGTGATTTCGTCTCCTTGTGAAATCCTGCTCCTGTCCTTGCCCAGTCTCCATCAGCTGAAACTGACAGTCTGGCTATAGAATGTTTAACTTTGGAATCTTTGGGTTGTTCTTCCTTGGTGGTTCCGGATATTCAAAGTTCCCAAAGGGATTCAACTCCCAAATCCTAGAATAAGCACTGGGGTTCTTTTGTCAAATGGTGTGCCTCTCAGGGGGTGGATCTTCTTACTGAAGGTCTAATCAAGATTCTTGAGTTTCTCAGGGATGGTTTTTTGAAGAATATTTCCCCCCTACTCTGGTGACGCAGTAGGCCGCTATTCGTACTTGAGGGGTTCGGGAGATTCTCTAGTTGATGTTGTCCCTCTAGTGGTTCAGTTGTTATGAAGTTTTAGACTTCATCGACCAGTGTCTCCAGTTATTGTTCATTTGTTGAATTTGCCAATTATCCTTCAGGGTCTTCAGTTGTCCCCTTTTGAGCCCTTGCTGGAAGCTGATTTGTTGTGGTTGTCTGCCAAGCTGGCTTTCCTGTTGGCCATTACCTTGGCTTGGCGGTTGGGTGAATTGGGTGCTTTGTTCATCTCTTTTCCTAATTTGCAAATTCTATCAGACATGGTGGTTCTCCAACTGGATCTAGCTTTTCTTCCTAAAGTTTCCTCTGAGTTTTATTTACAACAGGAAGTTGTTCTTCCTGATTTCCCAGGTGATGAGGGTCCTTCGGTTCGTTCTGTTCTGGATATTCAGTGGGCTCTTCAGATTTATCTGCAGCGGACCCAATGCTTTCATCTTTCCTCTGCTCCCTTTGTCTTTTGTGGGGGTGTTGTCAAGGGGAAGAAGGTGTCTACTTCCACTATCAGTCGGTGGGTGCGGTTTGCAGAATTCCAGTCTCTGGGAATGGCTCCTCCGACTTAGGTTCAGGGTCGCTCTACTCGATCTGTGTCCACTTCCTGGGCTGACAGTGGGCATCTCTATCCTGGGGATTTGTAAGGCTGCTACCTGGCTGTTGGGGTTATGAAATCAGCTTTGTATTGAGTTGTTTTGATTTAACTTTGTTTTGGGCATGAATCTTTGGTGCTTTTTTCTTATGTTTTGGCTTGGGACATCCTCACTGATGTAATGACTGGGACGAGGAGGTCCTATGAGGGAGGATTGTTTCATTACTTACCGGTACTGAATGTGCTTATTCACAACCTGAAAAGGAGAGCTTAGCAGTGGTGTGGGCTTGTGAACATTTCTACTTGTTCCTATACGGAAAATCTTTTACACTTGTGACAGATCATCAAGCATTGCTGACCATCTTTGACAGTCCAAAAGTCAAGATGCCTCTTCACATTGAGAGTTGGAGTCTATGATTACAAGAGTATACCTACACAATTGTGCATCATCCAGGGAAAAATAACTACTCCTCTAGAGTGCCTATACAGTGTCATGGTGCCCCTTCCAAGACAGCTGAAGCCTACATAAATGTCATTGGTAAATCAAATACAAAAGGTGCCATTTCATTGGAACAGGCTGTCACTCTCATGAGTCAAAACAGTGACATGTTAAAACTGAAAGACATTATTGCACATCAGTCATGGAACCAACATACTCAACCTCTAACCAGTGACAGTAAATAACGGAAGTTTAAAAATGTCAAAGATGAACTGACTATGACACAAAAAGGCATTATGCTAGGGGTTTGAGAATTGTTATCCCAGAGAGCCTGCAACAGATAATTGAAGTTTCCCATGAAGGACATTGTGGAATCCTTACCACAAAACGAGCTCTCAGAGATTGAGTTTGGTTTCCTCATCTTAGTGAAATAATTGGAAGAGAATTAAAGGCCTATCATCTATGCAACTGTTTGTCATACAAATATTACTCACAACCAATGCTCCCTCTAGTTTTTTTCCTCTGTTTCTCTGTGTGCGCCAAGAACCTGACCATGCATGTGAGCCTGGCCACTACAATGAGGGCTTGGGGGTTCTCCTCTCAAGAAACTTTGGGCAAATATGACACAATCTACAACACATATTTCATAGTAAATTATGACCTTATGGTGCACCAAGAGAGGGAAATCTTTGTTGGAGCCCTTCAATGATTCCCTCACTATAACCTTCCAACAGTGCCCTGCATTTCTCCATAGCCCCTCTCTCACATATATTTCATTTGTTTTATAGCGCCTCTCATACCAGTGTAGGTTTACATCACTCACAAATACAGACAATGAATCATAGATGTGTAAATTAATGTATGGAATATGTTACATATTACAAAGGGGACTACAAGGGTACTATTCATGTCAGCAACACTGGTAGGCATTCTTTAAGAGTGCTTGGTCTGAAGTAGCAATAACTCAGGATTCAGAATGTAACACAGTGGTTAGGGTTGGCTTTACTAATAAGAACCCTTTTTAGCCACAGTAGGATAATCAAAGACTGCAAAATAAAACATAACTTTCTATCCTGTACCATGCAGTTTGCATGCAGCTTTTTATGACACTTCATAGCTCACTGTGCTAGATTATGATTGTAACTTATGACCTGGACGGTAATAAAAGGGTCTCTGTGACAAAATCACTATCCCACTAAGCTATGCACATATAATACTGTTCTGTGATCTGCATGGTACATGTTCTTTGCTGCAGTCACATTACCCTTCTGCACTACATTAGATGAGTTAAAACTGGCACTAGACAAAACTTCAATCTCTCTCCAGCAGGTACACTAATCACCAGAATTATCCTGCAGATGCACGTACATTTTCAAATGCAGACAAATGCAAATATACATGTGCATAGATGCAGACAAACCAAACACCCGTGTGTAGTCAAACTACATACTCAAGCATACAAACACACATCATATATGTACAAATGCACATTAAAGTGCACACAGACGCACAAACACACAACTTATGCAAATGAATACAAGTACTTATATGCACATTTTGCGTGCCCGCTATTGTCCCTTCTTTCTGTGGTGATTGTCGAAACAAGGCCCCCATGGTCACAAATTTCATAGTGGCAGTATTTAAGCATGAGTAACATCTGAGACATTGATGGGGTCATTATGACCCCAGCGGATGGCGTTAATATGGAGGAAAGTACTGCCAACAGCCTGGCGGTACTTTTCTCCATATTAAGACATTGGCGGTCTGGCTGAAGCCAAACCGCCAATGTACCACACCGTCCGCCACGGCAGTAACAACCGCTAGGCTGGAGACTTCAGTCTCCAGCCAGACAGCTGTCACTAGCCTGCCCGCTGGATTATGACCCCGCCTACCACCATGGCTTTCGTGGCTTCCTTAGGTCCACGAAAACCATGGCGGTAAGCACTATCAGTGACAGGGAATTCCTTCACTGTCACTGATAGGGGTCTTCTCCGCCCCACTTACCCTTCGCCTCCCCAGGTTTTCCTCCAACCCCTGTCCTTCTCCAGACCCCCCCCACAACATACACGCACCTTCACTCACACACGCATACACACACTCATACCCACATTCATCCACGAATGCATACATCCATTCACACACATCCACATAATGACATACATACATGCACACACGCATTCACAGAACACAACATACACACACTAACACATCCATACATGCACACACAGACAACACACATCACACACTTGCATACACGCACGCACGCACAAACATACACACCCACACACATACAACACTCCCCTCTCCTGTCGGAGCACCTGACTTACCTGATGTCAGGGGGTCCTCCGGCAGGAGACGGGATGGGGCATTGCTGCCAGCAGCAGCGTCCGCAAGCAGAACACCACCAGGCCAACGTTTCATGATGATACATTTAAGAAAGCTAACCAGCATGTTGCATTGGAAAAGCTCGACCTCAAGACTGTCTTGAATGCCACTCTATTAGCTTACCATTCAACTCCTCCCTCAACCACAGGTGAAAGCCCTGCAATGTTGATGTTTGGGAGAGCGATGACGACCAAGTTATTCCAATGGACCAATGCAAGATCAAGAACTGAAGAAGAAACCCGTATAAAAGGCTTTGATACTAAAAAGAAAATGAATTCCTATACAGACAAGAGACAACATACAAAAGACATCGTCTTCATGAAAGGAGATCAAGAGCTCACCCGTCAACCAAGAAAATGGAAGCCTGATGATTCATTTGATGCTGAGCCATTCCATGTCGTAACCAGCAAAGGTCACATGATGACTGCCCAGCGTCCTGGGAAATCCATTATGCAAGATTCCTTGCATTTCAGACAGGTGGCTCATCACTTGTCAGATGCTGATATCAATGTAGAGATTGGTTCAGAACAGACAATTGCAAAACCCCAGACTGCTCTTAGCCCTGCATGGCCAACGCAGATCATGGACACTCCTGTTGCTGATTCCCTGTTTCCAAAGACATGATCAGGACAAGTAATCAGAGCACCAAGAAGGCTCGACGAATCACTATTATTGTGTATATGTTTGTAAAAATAAAAATATTTTTTATTTGACAGAGGGGGAAATCTAGTGCACAACGTCCCCTTCCAGTACAATCCTATCTGCCAGGGTCCCAGTAGGGTTTTTGAAGTCCATTGTGTAAGGGCAGGCCACTGTCCTTTGAAATGTAAGTGCCAGGCCCTCCACCCTTCCAGTCCAGGAAGTCCCATTCATTATGCAGATGTGTGAAGGTGTGACTGAGCATCCTGTGTTCATGGTTGACTGGGTCAAATGCACAAGGGAGCTCTCAACCAGCCCAGCCAGACATGGATTGTAAGGCACAGAAGGATTTAAGGGCAGATAAGTGCTCAATTTCTCTGTGCACATGTAGTGCACTTTACTACAGACTTACAAGTCAATTAAAAAAGCCAATTGGGTATGAGCCAATGTCACCATGTTTTAAGGGAGAGAGCATATGCGCTTTAGCACTGGTTTGTGGTGAAAAAGTGTTCAGAGTCCTAAAACCAGCAAAAACAGTGTCAAAAAGTGGAGGGAGGTAGGCAAAAAGTTGATGGTGACCACCCTAAGGCTGTCAGGTCTAACATGTGTCCCCCCCAGCTGAAAGTCGGGAGAGCTACCCAACCTCCTGGGAGCTCTCATCACTAAGGCGGAAGTATCTGGAGAGACCATCAGCGTTGGCGTGGTCAATCCCCGGGTGATGCTCCACCGTAAAAGTCCATCCCCTTTAGGGAAATGGACCACCTCAAGAGTTCAGGATTTTCACCCCTCATTTGCAAGAGCCATCTGAGGGGCCTGTGGTCTGTCTAAACCTGGAAGTGAGTCCCAAACAGGTATGGTCTCAGCTTCTTCAGTGTCCATACCACAGCAAACGCTTCTCTCTCAATAGCACTCCACCTCTGTTCCCGTTGTAATAGTCTTCTGCTAATAAAGACTACTGTTTGGTCTAGGCCCTCCTCATTCAGCTCTGCTAGGACCGCCCCTATGCTATGCTCTGAAGCGTCTGTCTGCACAATGAATTCTCTGGAGTAGTCAGGTGCCTTGAGCATGGGGGCTGTGCACATGGCTTTCTTCCGGGAGTCAAAGGCTTTCTGACAAGCCTCTGTCCAATTCACCAACCGAGGTTGTTTCTTAGCTGTCAGTGCTGTTAAGGGTGCCATATCCCTTAACAAATCTGTGGTAATATCTGTTGAGTCTTAAAAAGACCCTCACCTCTGTTTGAGTTCTAGATGGTTGCCAGATCTTTCAAATAGTTTTGAATTGTATCATTAGCCTTCGTCATTTAAAATGCTACTGTTCATTTCTTACATTCTCCATTTACTCTCAATAGAGTCCCTCCATTCCATCAATTCTTTTTTGTTCAATTGAAGAATGATACCCGTATTGTCTAAGTGTGAATCTAGGTTTATGCTTTTCAACAGATCTTTTATATGCACAACCATGGGATTTTCTTCCCAGTATTCTAGTGTCTTTTATGACCTTTTTAGTAAATCTATTTCCTTCTTTAGACCAAATACCGTGCCAAGCCAGTAGGGCATTGTTACATATTAAATCTTCCACGTAGGGGCAATCCAATTCCCTATGTACCATATAAGTGGACATAGTGCTTGGTACTGCTAGTAGTCTACAGAGGAATTTATTCTCTATCACTTGTAATGACTGTATCTCAGGTGTTAGGTCCCAAAGGGCAGAACCATACATAATGCTATTGATTGTCTTGCTTTTATACATTTGTAGCATTTCCCTAAGTGGTTTATTGCAAATTTTATTTGAGAATCTAAAAACGGCCTCTGTTGCCCTGAAATACTTCATCTTAGTTATTTCTAGGTGTTGTTTCCAGTGGCCCATATTAGACTACTGTACATCCAGATATGTAAATCTATTTACCTCTTCACATTTATGGCCCTTAATTTAATAAGTTTTCTTATTGGCCTTTGCCTGGCCGCAAGTCATTACGACTGTTTTATTCAAATTCAGACACATATCTCTACCCTCTATAAATTCTACGAAACCCTCAATCAGCTGATGCAGCCCATTTGCAGTATGTGACAACAATACGGCATCATCTGCATATAAGAGGACCGGAACGGTACATTCCCCTACTTTGGGTGTATCGATTGCCATGTTTTTTCATTGGGCATCTACCCCATTGATGTAGAGGGAAAATAGAAGGAGAGCTAAAACACAGCCTTGACGTATACCTCTCCAATCCTAAAGCCTGGGGTACATTCACCATTTCTTCCATATCTTACTCGTGCTGTTAAATGGTTGTACAATTGTGCCAAAAAACGAATTATATCTAAAGACGCACCCAGATCTATTAAAACTTTCTACAACTTTGCATGATTCACTAAATCAAAGGCACTGCTAAGATCTGCAAAGCAGAGAAACACATGAGCCTTTTTTGCTATTCTGTATTTACTTATTATTAAGTTAAGGTTTATACACTGTTCCAAAGTACCAACCTCAGGTCCAAATCCCAACTGGGCCTCCGTAAGTATGTGTTTATCTGTTTCCCAAGACTCTAATCTTTCTAGGAGTACTCTTCTTAGTAGTTTAATTGAAGAGTCTAAAAGGGATATAGGTCGGTAGCCTTTGGGGTCACCTCTATTTCCCTTTTCAAAAATGGAAACAATTATACTTTCAGTCCATGATGTTAAAATATATCCCACGGCACACTCAGAAAAACTTGGGTCAAAATAGGGCACCATAGATCCAGATATGTCAAATAAGCATCTACTGGCACCCCACCAGGGCCCGGTGCCTTCCCTTTCGAACATCTTCCCATAGCAGATCTCATTTCCTCTATACTGATTGCTTTGAAAAAGGGTGGCTTGATCTCAATTATCCCAGTATTCAAAGAAGGCATAATCAAGCGATCTGGATTAAATATTGTGCCAAAGTGGGAAAGCCAATCCGCTGATGAAACATGTACAGTAATCTCAAGTGCATCTCTATTTTTTATGAATGATTGGTTAATAGTTTTCCAAAATAAAGTGCTGTCTCTCAATGCTGCTGCTTGCTCCAGATTATCCCATGCTCTAGCTCTCAATAGGGCCTTTCTAGCCTCCAGTGTGTGTTTATAGCTGGAAAGTTTATTAATTACTTCTTCCCTGTTTCCCGGTCGAGCCTGCAAGCCTCGCTTAAGCTCCTGGCTAGCTAATGAGCAATTATGATCAAACCATCCCGATTTTACTCTCGTTCTGTTTAGACGTTACTTTTAGGCTCTCTGATCTGGCATTACTGAGTTGGTTAAAAGACGCTAAAATCTCAAGTGGGCTTTGATTAAATTCCATACATATTAAGATTTCTTGTCTACATCGGGTCACAATTTTTGTCATCATGTCTGTTTCATCTATAACAGTCCATTTTATGGCCATTCCATTTTCCCTTTTTTTACCTATGTTTCTTGCTAATCGTTCTCCTATGTTATAGGATTTATCTAATCTCATAGTAAGAAGCAAGGGATGGTGGTCTCTATTTATAGTTGGCTTAGTCTTTAATGATTCATTCATAGCTACATTATTCCTAGAGATTAGTATGTGATCAATAGTTGAGAAATGTCCTCTTCCTATAAACATTGTGTGTTTCACTCCCTTGACCCCCTCTTGTTCCACCAATTCTAGATCATATCTACATATAATTTCATTCAATACAGTTCCATAATTATTATGTAAAAAATGAGGTTAGGCATTTCGCCCATCATCAATAAATCTGCATATTTTTTCTATGGTAGTCTGGCACGTCCCGATGTTAAAATCTCCAGCCCATGCTAATATATATGTTGATGATATGTCATTTAGAAATAGCTATAGATCATCCTGGAGGGTTAATGCCACTACATTTTTGGTATCATCAAATTTATTTTTGTAATAATTGATTAATATAATTCCTATGATGCCATTTATCCGGAGATATAGAAACTGATAAGAAGGGGAGTCAAGAAAGGATTTCACCATCACAAACAGTACTAATGTTGAAATCAATATTGCTAGCCCTCCCTTGGCCCTCCCACTAGGTGAGGTGATAGCTGGTGTGGTGAATGTGGAATATCCTTCCATAAAGAAGGATCCGATATGCCATGTCTCCTGTAGGGAGATAATATATGACAAATGTATTACAGTCTGCCATTACTTATCAGCCAGTTTAGAGCCCACCCGACCATTTTCCATGCCATGAAAATAATTAAGTTCCTTGTTAAGGACCTCCCATCAGACTCAGCATTATCATTACAGCACAGAATGTTAAATTTTGGCTCTAAGGTAGTGGATGGTATTTCATCAGGGGCGGGTATCCCTATTCTATTCATATCCTCCTGCTGTCAATCCTGATCCTCATATTACCCAAGGAGGTAAATCAATTGGAACACTCTAAACTATCATGCCTATCCAGTTTACTAGAAGCTTTCCTTGTGTCTCCTGTGCGTCTTGTGCCTAGAATATTTTACATTCTATAAAAGTATTCTAAAGGGGCAGCCATAATCTCCCTTCTCATACTTTTGTGAGTTTGATGTCTTTTTTCTAAGTCTAGTAGTAAATTGCCCACAAAACGAGGATCACAAAAATTAACCAGTAATTAATCTCTCTCTTCTTCATCCAGGTGTCCCACCCACTGGACTCTCCTTGCAAATAAAATTTCACAAAATATTATGTCTGGGGTACATATATTCATCGACATCCAATTTACTACTTTATTACGTAATTCTAGCCAGGTTTCAACAATATTTGGTCCCAATTTGGGAACATTATTTAGAATGATAGTACATGGAGTTGCATCTGGGGGTAGATGTAAAACATTTTTCACAGGGCGATCTCTCTTCACATTCTGCCATTTATGGTTTACATTTAATTGCCTCGCTTGGTTGATAATAGGTGCCTTGAATTGAGATGGTTTCCTCTGTGCAGGGTAATAGCAATCTATATCTCTTCTATTAGAGTCCACATTCCCTGTCATTGTGTTATTCCTTGTAACTATATCCACTTGATTTTCATTTGGGCTAATATCACAATCAAGGGCCAAAATTTTAGCATTAGTCACTAGATTGACACTTACTTCTATCTTGCTTATACGTTCTTTTATCTCCATAATTTCTGCCAGTACTTTGGACTCTATAGTATCTAATTTACTATGTAATTTCTTAAACAAAGTTTCCATATGTTTTAATAGAGGGTGATCATGGCCTAATGATGCAACTGATGGATGACCTCCATGCATTTCCTAGTTATTTTACCACCCTTGAGAGGCTGTGGTGGTAATATGAAATTAGATTTAGTTATCTGTCTGCTTCTTTTCTTCCTCGGTGACAGAGAGGTTGGATCATCTATATTATTCAAACATTCAATTTCTATTATTGTGTCTATGGGTACTAATGGGCCTAGAGAAGACTTAGGGACCACCCCATAAAGAGTTTCCTTTGTGGGTTCTAGTTCGATAATCAGATCTGCAGCCTCAGTACTCCCTTCTATGATAGCCTCATGTACAGCATTTTTACTGGCCACTAAACGTGCTTCAGCATTAATGATCACTTCATTGAGTTTCCTGATTGCATCTGTAAGATCGTTAGTGATCATATTAGTGGTAATAGTTTTTTTTTGTACTTATACCATTCCCTACTTGGTTTTGCTTATACTTGCAATATTAATTAATCTTTCCTAAGCTAGGCACGATTTATACAAGCCCTTAAGCCAAAAGAGAAAACCAATAGAGTATGCCCAGCCCAGCCTCCTCCGGGCTCTGATGGGCGCAGATGGGCCCGCTCTTGGCCAGGTCTTTGCCCAGGTGCGTCCCGTGGAGCGGGTTGGCAGCGTCCTTTTCACCGCGCCTCTGGGCGCAAAATGGCAGTCGGTAGCTCTAATGCCGCTAAGGAGTCTGGGGCTTGTGGTTCAGGGTCCCCCCCCAGGCAAGGAGAAAGTTTGTCGCGTGGAGCAGGTTTGCAGCGTCCTTTTCACCGCGCCTCTGGGTGCAAAATGGCAGCCAACGGCTCTAATGCCACTAAGGAGTCTGGGGCTTGTGGTTCAGGCTCCCCCACCAGGCAAGGAGAAAGTTCATCCCGCGAAGCGGGTTTGCAGCATCCTTTTCACCACGCCTCAGGGCGCAAAATGGAAGCTGGTGGCTCCAATGCCGCTAAGGAGTCTGGAGCTTATGGTTCAGGCTCCCCCCCAGGCAAGGAGAGAGTACATCCCCTCCCCCCCCCCACTCAAAGGGAACTAGAGCTACAGCGATTGTCAGCGACTATGACCTGGTGAAATGTATTGGGGATGTCCTGCCCTGTTGACACCAGCTGACCCTTGACAGTAGTCATACTGGCTCCTGTGTCACACAAAGCCTCTACCCTTTGGCTATAAATGGTGACCCACTGCCTATACTTAGAAGTATTGGCAGGCATGTGGGCTTTTGGCACCATTTCCTTATCTCCCAGGAATACTAGGGGCACCTCTAGCTGCTCCCCAAAGCTAACTGTGACTATCTCCCCCTCAAGCCTTACACTAGTCAACCCAGGTGTCTGCCCTCCAGTGGGGGGCTGTGCCGTCTTCGGACACTGGGCGTCACCCTTAGAGTGTCCATGTTTGAAGCATTTGGGGATAAACTTCCCTTTCTGTCTGTCAAAGTACCCTGGCTTCTTGTCAGATTTAGAACTGGTTGCTACCCACCCCCTCACGAGTATTGTTTTGGGGGCCTTTTGAGAACTCCTTATTTTTAAGTTTATCTCCCCCCTCTTTCTTCTGGTGGGGACCCTGACCACCTTTGTGGGTGTCCTCCCAGGTACCTTCTTGGGCACACTGGTGCTAACCCAGAGGTCTGCCTCCTCAGCAAGTTTTCAAGGATCAGTCAGCTTACTGTCAACTAGGTGCTGGTGTAACCCTATAAATCAAACACTGAACATATGCTCTTTCAGGATCAAATTATCTAACCCCTAATAGTCATCTACTTTACTGCCCCGCACCCATCCATTCAGTGCCTTACTGGAGAAATCAAAAATGTCTACCCAGTTCTGTGTGGAGAGTTTGGTGCTGTCCCTGAACCTCTGATGGTATTTCTCAGGTGTCAGGCCAAACTTGACAGTGTATGTCTCCAGCTTTGCTAGGTCAAACTCTTTAGCTCCTGCTTGAGACCTAGCCAGAGACATGTTGAATGAGGATTAAGTTACAATGTCAGGTAGAAAAACGAAATTGCAGAAAAAGATAAAAAATCAAGTTGACCTTCAACTGTGGGTACTTAGGCCCTCATTATGATATTGGCAGTAAATCCCAATTACCGTCAGCGTGCCGTCAACTTACCGCCGCAGCAGCGGATATCCGTTCACCATATTATGACACACACACACCAATCCGTCAGTATTCAGCCACATACACAAATCCGGCAGACCAAATGGCAGTGATAAACTGGCGGTATCAAAACCCACACTGTTACGCCAACAGAACAACGCTCATCACATTATGACCCACGAATCACCACGGCAGACATTCAACAGTGGTAGACCATTGGCGGTACTTACCATCACGCTCAAAATGGACCCACACAAACAAAATAACACCACATTGGACAATTCAAACAACACACACCTGACAAACCTGACACCCAAGAACTAGGGATGACATCAGGAAGACATGGAAAGGCCTACAGGGAAAGGTATGTTCCATTGCAGCAAGACACCAGCTCGCTGTACGAGGACTGCCGGTGGACCCCCACCTTCTTCCCCACAACTCACAGCATGGGAGGAGCTAGTTTTGGCAATCCTGAGGGCCTGGCCGGAGTAGGAGGACTGGACTCTGGTAAGTCGACTCTCTACTACTACCCCCCTACCTGCATGCCATCACATACCCCCAGCCTCACTCCCATCACTCCACTCCATCTCACACACTCCACCATCACATCTCACTCCTCCCAATGCCAAACCCTGCATGCTCTACCAATGTATGGACACCCCTCACGGCCCTGCATGGACACTCATGACTAAAGCATGCACAATATAGAGAACTAACTATCCGACTATACACCAACGTACACAAGTGAAAGCTGCTAGGGCAAATCCAACGAAAGAGGGCAAGCCACAGATGCACAATATGTCAGACACAGAAACCATAACACATCATTTACATCCCCGCAGGTACCCCAGCCAACGTCAGTGGAGAGGAGGTGCCAGCACTATCCAGACCCCTAACTGAAGAGGCCCACAGTGATGACAGCAACTCTGGCCTTCAGGATCTGGATGCCCTACCTGGCCCATCAGGGACTTCTGGATAGCCGGTTACCCAGGCCCAGTCACACACTACCACAGAGCCTCCCCATCAGGAAACACCACCACAGCACCCACCCAGCGTACCCACACCTCTGTCCCCAGGACACGTCAATCAGTAGTGTGTCCACCTCTGCCCGGACCCCAGGCCACACGTCATACCCAATACATTTAGGCCCTTATTTATACTTTTTTAGAGCCATTTTTTGATGCAAAATCGGCGCAAACTTACAAAATGCAATTTCCCTTATGGCCTGTGCCTCTGTCCCCTGAACAAAAACGACGCAAATGTGACGCTAAAAAAGTATAAATATGGGCCTTAGGGACCTGGGGTCAGTGGGCACACGGTTCAGGGGACAGAGGCAGAGGCCATAAGGGAAACTGGGAGGACTGCTGTGCACCAGGGGGAGGACAGGCCCAGGGAATCGACTTTCCAGGAGGCACTTGCAGAGGTCCTGGGAACCTATCGACATTCCCAGGACACGATGGGCCAGATCCTAGACAATGTGCAGGAGAACAAGCGGCTGCAGGAGAGACAGTACCAGGGGATCAGGGAGGACTTGCGGGCCATCAACAACACCCTGATCTCCATAGCAGGGGTGCTGGCAGACATGGCCAATATTATGAGGGAGGCAGACTCACAACAGCCGGCCCCTGCCACTAGCCAGACATCTGAACAGCCTTCCACATCTGCTGCCGCTAGTGGCCAGGAGGCCCCGCCACAGGACTCACAGGCCACCAGCACCCCTCCCCCTGCAGAAGGAGAACCACCCTGCAAATGTTCCCTGCGATCCAGACAGAAGCCATAGACAATTGCCATGACCCCCACCAGGAAATGAGACTCTCCTGATTGTCCCCCTTATGTCTCACTCAGTCACCCTGTCCACCTTGAACTGCCATTGCTCCCCTTCCTATGTCCCCATGGACACTGCACCTGTGCTACAAACAAACTGGAACAATACCCTGGACTTTCCTCCATTATCACCCCATCCCATTGCACTTCCCCCTCAATATTTTAGCACTTCAATAAACACCCTTGGAAAAAAAGTTTGGAGTATGTCATGTATATCAAATATGTATTCATATGTGTACAGAAAACGAGCATAGATTAATGACCTGTAGCTGGCTGCAGTGATCACACCGGGAGTATATGTGAGCTCACCAACATCTGCAAAATGAATTGCCAGAGGGAACAGTAAGTGGGCATAGAAGTGGAAAATATCAGCATGTGATTGCCACACAAATTCAAACAAATGTCATTGAAATGTGAAGTAACACTGTCCTACCTGTGTGTCATTGGAAGTATTGTCTGATCACAGATGTTCTGTTGTCCTCATCCTCATCCTCTGCCTCCTCATCCTCACTGTCCATAGGGTCCACAGCTGGCACACGGGCATCTCTAGCCTCCTCCTCCTGCAGTAATGGGACATGACATCTGAGGGCCAGGTTATGCAACATGCAGCATGCCACCACTATCTGGCAGACCTTCTTTGGTGAGTAGCAAAGGGATCCACCTGTTAGATGGAGGCAACGGAACCTGACCTTTCAGGAGGCCAAAGGTCCTTTCATTTATCCTTCTGGTTTGCCCATGTGCCTCATTATAAAGTACTTCTGCCATTGTTCTGGCATCCCTCACAGGGGGTCAGCAGCCATGATAGGTTTGGGTAACCAGAGTCACCGTCAAATATTGAGGGACAACATTTAGCCTCAAACTATCCCATATGGCCCACACCATACCCATACACCAACATCTACTGGGTGGGGACCAGGGCTCACCTATTAGCCACACCCTGTGCCTCTGTAGTTGAGCCATCACATTTGGGATGCTGCTATTCCTCAGGACAAAGGGATCATGCACCGACCCTGGATACTTAGCATCGACGTGGGAGATGTACTGGTCCGCAAGGCACACCATCTGTACATTCATAGAGTGGAAACCCTTCTGATTCCTGAACACCTGTTCATTCTGGCGGGGGGACAAATGCAATATGTGTTCCATCAGTCGCCCCAATTATGTTGTGGCTTTGTTCCATTGCATAGACCTTGGCCTTCACTGTGGCCAAATCTTCAACCTGGGGGAAAACAATGTAGCTGCACATGTGTTTAATCATGGCAGACAACACTCTTGTCAGCACTATTGAGAACATTGGCTGTGACATTCCTGCTGCCAAGCCCACTGTCACTTGGAAAGAACCAGTTGTCAGGAAATGGAGCACTGATAGGACCTGCACAAGAGGGGAAAACCAAGTGGGTTGACAGATATCGAATATCAGATCAGGCTCCAACTGTGCACACAGCTCTGTGATTGTGGCTCTGTCCAGTCTATAGCTGAGGATAATGTGCCTGTCCTCCAGTGTGGCCAAGTCCACAAGGGGTCTGTACACGGGGGCTTACCTCCTCCTCCTACTCCTTCACAGTGGTAGGTACCTAAGGGACACAATAGTGAGAGGGGAGTGACAAACTAAACAATGAAACCATCACATCAGTGTACATTGACCATGCATGTAACTGGACTATGTAAATGGCAATGTATGTACAATTGACAGCAATGGTGCAGTTTTCAATTTAAGAATGTTGACCCGTACCATAACATGGAGACCGCCTGTCCTGTATGTAGGGACAGGTGGAAGTGATGTAACTCCGCTGGCGTTAAGCGTCATGGCAGAAGGCAGTCTTGCACAGGCATGCTAATCCTCATTGGCAAAAATGGGGCTCTTTAGAGTACAGTGTCCAATGAGGATCACCGGCGGCGGTGATGTTGTACACCCCTGTGGACTTGACCGCCATTTTCTCACTATAACCTCAATTGACTACTGACTTTCCACAGGACAACACCTCCACTGCGTGTGCTGCTGCGACCTGAATCTGGAACCTTGGAGCCTCTGGTGGATGGGGTCCTACCCTTGTATGGACAGCTGTATGGGCCCCAGACCAAAGGTGAATACACCACGGGGATGATGCATGCGACAAGGTTGCATGGAGATGTGTGTGTGCTAGCAGTGTGTCATTTGGGTGGGGGTATGGGTGGTGGTAGTGTACATGCAGGGTCCCAGGTGATGTGTGTGCCATTTGAGGGGAAATGGTATTTGTGGGCCATATGTGTGACAGAATGGATTTTATGGTTAATGGTGTCCCCCTATCTATGTTTCCTCTGCAGGTCAGTGCCCATCAGAAAAAGGGATTGTGGCATGCCATCGCCAAGAAAGTGTGGACCCTGGGGGTCTATAGCAGGCAGAGCACCCACTGCAGGAAATGGTGGGAGGAACTGAGACACTGGGCCCAGAAGACCGCGGAGGCCCAGGTGGGGAAGGTCTCCCAAAGAGGGAGGGGTTCCCATTGGGACCTGACCCCCCTCATGGCCCGCATACTGGCGGTGGCCTACCCAGAGCTGGATGGACGCTTGAGGGCAGAACAGCAGCCAGAAGGGGGTGAGTACATTGTGTGTAATACCCATCTTTGTTGCCTGGCATAGGATGGTGGTGGTGGGTTTCAGTCAGTGGGTGCCCCTTAATGCCAGCTCATACATTGTTGCATGGTCCAGCTCAGGGTAAATGGGTGAATAGCAAATTCTTGTTAGCTAGCTAGGTGGCATTCCATGTCATACAGGACTTAGTAGGTCCCAGGAGGGGTGCAGATGGCAGTGGTTGACTCTCATCTTGCTGTGGTACCTAGCCAATGGAATGCCAGTGCAATGCATAGTGCTCAATCTTGGTCCGTGTGTGTGATGGTAATGTTATGCCATCTGTGGTGTTGGTGCTGTAATTGACTCAGTGCTCAGTTCTCTCTCTCCCTTCTGTTTTCTTCTGTCATCCTGTCCATGTGTGCATTAGCATCATCTGGTGGAGGAGCAGGGGCACTGGCGAGTGAGGGAGCTGTAGCCCACGGGACCCAGGAGGCAGAGTCCACTGACCCGGACAGGACCAGTGGGCCGGAGGACGAGGGGAGCACCACGGTTGGGACAGGAAGTGACAACACTGACTCTGAATCCTCACCCAATGGGAGCTCCCTGGTGGTGGGGACACCTCTAGAACCCACTCAGCTAAAGGTAAAGCCACCACCCCTGTACCAGCACCGCCCTCCAAGCAGCCGCCCACCGAGTTGGCCGTGCCCGCTCACCCAAGAGGGTGGGCATGTCTTTCGCCCAAGGCACCTCAGGCCCTGCCGCAGTGAGCCCTGCTGCCTTCAGTGAGGAGGTTATTGACCTCCTGAGATCCATCTCTGTAGGACAATCAATCATTGTGAATGCCATCAAGGGGCTGGCATCCCAGATGCAGCAATGCAATGCCTACCTTGAGGGCATCCACAGTTGGTTAGTGGCCCTACAGAGATCATTTAAGGCTCTGGCCTCCTCTCTGATGGCAGCCAGTGTCACTGGTCCTAACATCCCCCCTCCAACTACCACTTCCCAGGCCCAGTCTTCTCAACTCCAACCCATCCCATACACACATACAGACAAGCATGCACAGAAAACATCACACAAGAGTGGCACAGGCAAAAACAGGCAGCAAACTTCAAGCCAAAAGCACTCACACAAACAACAGACAGTTGAACAAACAACAACATCCACTGCCTCCACTGTGTCCCTCCTCCTCCTCCCTCACAGTCACATCTGCACTCACACCTGCATGCACTGCATCAACAGCCACCACCACTATCACCACATCATGCAGAACACCCACCTCACTTGCAGACACCTCCACAACATCCATCCAGCCGTCCTGTTTACCCTCTCCCACCCTGTCTGCCCCCTCCTAAGAGACACAAACGTTCACACTCAGACACTCAACAGCAACCCACCTCACACACGCACACAGTCCATGCACCTGCACCCAAGTCCAGCAAACATACACCTCCCACAACCACTCCTTCTACATCCATTCCCATCCCTCCTCCCACATCCCACCCCAACGTCCCTAAGAAGCATTTCCTTGGCCATCTTGACCTTTTCCCTCCCCCTCGTCCTGCCCATAAGAGAAGGGTCCCAATGACCCAGCCCAGTACCTCAGCCAAACAATCTGCCACTGCTCCCACCAAAAAGTCTGCTTCTGGTACTAAGGGGCCCCTGAGTGTGACAGCAGCCACGCCTAGTAAGTCCACACCTCCTCCTAAGAAAGGGAGGACTAACTTGGTGAAACCTTAGGAACAGAGGACAGGGTCAGTGGAGGTACCTCCTAGCCCTCGAGGCAAGGACACAAGTCACATGACAAAATCCAAGGGGGCCCATCAGAAGAGGGAACACAAGGATCCCCCTCCACCACCAACGAGAGCCAAGGATACCCCTCCACCACCAAATAAAGCTAAGGATACCCCTCTACCACCAAAGGAAGCCAAGGAGCCCCTTCCACCAACAAAGAAAGCCAAGGAGCCCCCCCAACCACCAAAGAAAGCCAAGGAGCACCCTCTATCAGCAGAGAAACCCAAACAGCCCCCTCAATCAGTAGAGGGCAAGGAGCCCCCTCCTCCAGCAGAAGGCAAGGAGCCCCCTCCACCAGCAGAGGGCAAGGAGCCCCCTCCACCAGCAGAGGAACCCAAAGAGCCCCCTCCACCAGGAGAGGGCAAGGATCCGCCTCCATCAGCAGAGGACCCCAAAGAGACCCCTCCGCCAGCTGAGGGCAAGGAGCCTCCTCCACCAGCAGAGGGCAAGGAGCCCCATCCCCCAGCAGAGGGCATGGAGCCCCCTCCACCATCTGAGGGCAAGGAGCCCCCTCCACCAATAGAGGAACCCAGAGACCCCTCCCCCAGCTGAGGGCAAGCAGCCCCCTCCACCAGCAGAGGGCCTAGGAGCCCCCTCCACCAGCAGAGGAACCCAATGAGCCCTCTCCACCATCTGAGGGCATTTAGCCCACTCTACAGAGACTGTGGCATTTTACTTCCCTCCAGAGACTGTAGGGCAAGGAGCCCCCTCCAGAACCATTGGGCATGTTACCCACTCTAGAGACTGTGGCCTTTCACTCCCCCCCCCCAGAGACTGTTGGACAAGGAGCCCCCTTCCGAACTAGTGGGCATGTTACCCACTTGGCCTGTCTCTCCCCTCCAGAGACTGTTGGGCTCCAGAACCAGTGGGCATGAAACCAACTCAAGCTGAGGTGCCCCCCCAACCCCTCTTCCCCCTGAGGTGCCTGCCCATTTCCAACATGATGCCCCTGAACAGTGGAGTCCAGATGTCGGCAGGAGTCAAGTTGGGTCTTGGACTATGCCCTGTGGCCATGTGGCCTTTGGTACTTTGAACTGGCCAGTGGCTCAATCTATAAATTGCTGTCTGCATTTTGATTTCATGATTCATTATGGCGGCTGTTAGCAGCAAATTACAGTGTTCGTACTTCTGAATTGTTGTCCACACATTATTTGCTCCTGGGTCAAGTGACAGTCATTTTACTCCACAGCAGGTTCTGTGTATGGTGTGTGTTGTGTGTGTGTTACTCTCCTTTTCCTCCCTCCCTCCCTTGTGTGCTAGGCAGCTGTACTCACCATCAGCGTTGGTGCTCCAGGACAGCCATGGCGTGGTACAGCACTGGGAAGACTTGGAGTTCCGGTTCCATGGCTGCCACGGAGTCCTCTGTGTCCCAGATGGTGAATCTTTCGTTTTCTGTACTGTGTTTCTGCCAGGCTATTGATGGTGTTCGTACCGCCCCGGAAATCCTGGCAGTTTACTATGTCATAATATGGTGGGCAGTACCTTGACTTCCGCCTGGCTGTAGGTGGGTGGCTATCTCTGTGGTTAGTGATGTTAACGTCCTGGCGGTTGGTGTGGTACATTGACTGTCTATGGGAGGTATCACTGCCCTGGTCATCATTTGGCAGTAATTACTGCCAGGCTGTTGGCGGTATTACCACCACTTTAACAGTGGCGGTCAGTACTCCACCAATGTCATAATGAGGGCCTTAGTTTGTTGGGATATTTGAGAATAGGTGGGGGTAGTTAATTAAGTTACTTTTTTATGGTAGCAGATGAACTGGGAGGGTTAATTTGGCTGGTGCAACATTACCTTCCGATGATGCTAGTTTTGGGTGGCAGCGTAATACAGGGCTGCCCCACAGAGGTTCAGAAGCAGCAGTGGGGCAAGGTGCTCCACCACCTACACAGAATATTCAGAGTAGTGTACATCAACCACCAGTTGAAACACGGTTGGACTGACCTCGTAGCACAGGAGCAGAATCTACTGGATCACCTGGGGATTGAGATTGGTGGACCAGTTGGTAAGCACCCCATTTGCATTGCAACATCCTTATTTGAATGTGAATGACAAGCAGACATAGAGTGGAGCATGTTGTGTCACAGACCAGGACAGGTTGTTGTGGGCCAGATTTAAGAGCCCCTAGAGCCACCTTAGTGCGCCATTGTGAAATTCATAAATTACACTAAGGCAGGGCTGAAGTGCCATTTTCCCCGCACTATTTTAACAAAGTGGTGGGCTGCATGCATAGTGCCACTTTGTTTAGCCTTTCACATTATGATGCCTGTGCCAGACATCATGTATGGGAGGGGAGCTTACTCCTGTAAGGGGGGCAAAATAAATGGGGCAGGGAATAATTTTATATATCCTAGCTCAATTTTTTTCGCCCTTTAAAAGGGGGCATACCTTTATATATGATGGACTCCTATGTACTGTGGAGGAGTAGTGCAAAATTTTGGGTGCCACTCCTGCTGAGTACATCGTTTGCGTCTATATGAAATTACACAATTGCCCCCTACCCTGTTGCATGGTGCGCACATGGTAGGGGAAAGAAGGGTGCTAAGGGGCACAAGGACAGTTGTGAGGCACTAGATGCAGCACGACTTTCCTTAAATCTGCCCCATTGTGTCTTTGGCCAATGGCATTTAAGGGAGCTTAGCTAAGGCACCGGGTCCAGACTACTTGCACTTTTCTCTTTGTGTATATTGTGTATCATATACCCCCATAATGTTTCTATTATCTGACACACGTGCTGAATTTGTACCACAGGCCTGCCCTCTTACAGACAGTAAGGGACAGGCCTGCATCTGTGGCAGCACTAGCACATTACTAAGAAGCCTGCACCAACGCAAGCCTACTTGGACCACAGTACAAGTGTGTCTGTGTTGAGGGGAGTGTACATGCGCAGGTTGGTATCCCTTTCTGGACATAAATGGTCTACTATGGTGACAATGGCTGCCCACACAGTATTGGCAAGACATCCTTAATGTTATTCAGCTAATGTGCAGAAAGGGACAAACACATGAACATAAGGAAACTGCAATCACATGTTTGCTCTAGTGACAAGAAACAAGGATGTATCAATACATTCCTCAAAACTCTGCTATGCTCACACCACCCCTGTGCAGTTGTTAGCCTTTTTGCGCTGATAATGAGTAAGATGTCTTCAACATCTGGGTCAGGGTAAAAATAATGGGTGTTACAATGAGATGGCCACTGCAAAAACCATTCCATGAACCTCTTATGCAGAATACTGTGTCATGCTGTCCCATATGGAGATGGAGGTGTAACGCAACAAAACATCTTCGTGATAAATCCATGTACATATGGTGCAGTGAAATGCACCACAGGAGTGTCAGTGAAAGTGATGCTTTGGTGGCGCCAGGGTCCCCATTATCTGGCCCTTTATCTCACAGACAGATTATTAATGTTTGGCAGTTGTTCTGACCTACCACTCAGTTAACTTGCTTACTCAGCTTAACAATTTGAATGTGAAACTGTTGTCTATGCACGGAAATGTCCAAAAATCACTAAGCTATGTCTTCCTGGCATGTATTGCATGTGGGCCTCCACCCTACACCACTGGAGAAATGCCCTGATTTGAAGACCCCAATGAAGCCAGTTCGTGTCACCTTCTGCGCCATGTGTGTCATTCCAGAGTTTTGCGGGAGAGGGTCTGATGTGTGCAATGCAATGATGAAATGTATTCTGTAACCAATGAGATGACGTCACCTGGTTAGGATATGGACATCATGTCTGATGCTATGTTGAGGATGGAGTATCAGTTGATTGTTGCACAAGTGCCAACGTGTGCTGCTATGGAATAGTAGGTGTTATGAAAATGAAAGCATGCACCCATATACATTGATGTTAATCATGATAAGTGTCTGAGCTGCTGTAAATCTGATTAGCATGCCTGTTGCCAACATATATGTCATAGCACTCTTGGCAGTACGATGTGCTAGACGTAGCTTTCAGTTGCTCAGGAAACAGTACAGATGATGTACATGTATTGAGGTCTCTAGGGGGCTTATGTAGGAGACACTTGCACCACTGGTGCCTCACTACTCTTCAGATTTTAAGTGAGGCAGCGGTCATGCAAGGAGAGTTATCATGCTGGCCAACAGTCAGTTGAGTACACAGTGAGAACACAACTATGCTCCAGATGGTTGTGAGACATGTCTACGGTATGCAGCAAGCTAGATGTGTGCAGAATTATCATGATATTTGTGAGTGATCTTGGTCACATCACTTCTGCATATAATGTGAATTCTGAGTGTGTACCTGGTACCTAGGAGATGTCTGACATGCATGTGCACATGTTGTTCAATGAATAGGACTACTGTAGCTGCACCCAGTGCTGCTCCTTAGGGCACCCATACAGCAACCATGTGTGTGCCACTTTAGTCAATTTGCACAACATAGCACAGGGTAGGGGGAAATAGGTACCAAATCTGTAGACAACATTGATGTCCTGTACGTGCTTTGGCCAAACTATATGGGCACTGAGCCTGAACTGTACATGTGGGCCCATTGTGGGCAATGGTGTGCCCCTTTGTAATGCATGCTCTGAGCAGCTGTTAACCCAAGGACACATGAATGATGCTTTGCCCAACCTCAGAATTGCCAGTGGGAAGTTTCCTATCCCCCTATCAGATGACCCCCACCATGCATCCATGATACCTGGGCAAGACTTGATGTAGAATAAGGGGTATCAAAGTGGTGAATTTAATACATTGTGCTGTGTATTGACAATGGCACTTGGATTCTGGGCTTGTAGGGCCACTTGATCCTCACTAGTATGATGACACAAATATTGAGCAAGGACGCAGTAGTCCACTTAACTTTAAACCAGATGGTCAACAATGGATAGTCGTTACCCTAGTGACATGTACATGATACTGTAGATGGCTGGTAGGAAGTTAGTATAGATTTGGAGTTTGTCAGTGTTGTGGAATGTGTGGTGGACAGCATGTGTCATTTGAGGATGCTCTGTACATTACATGTCTGTTCTACCTCCACCCAATGCTTTATTTAATGCCATGCTCTCCTCATGTTTCAACTGCCAATATGACCCCAGCCTAGAAACATGCTTTTGAGAAGAGGGCTGACAGGTACAATCACATAACGGCGGAACAGGCCAGGTACCAAAGGATGGAGAAGAAATAGAGGAGGGTGAAATCCACTGGGGCTTGGCGTGCATTTTCCAAGGGGAACCTCTGCTACAGCCCACAACTATGCAGGCCACATCAGGGAAGAAATCTGGGTCAGGTGGGCATATGCTGGTCCTACCCCCTCCACATCTATTGTACCAACCCACAGCCAGGCACTCCAACAGCCACCTGCTCCAGCCACAACCTCAACCTTCGAGGCCGACATGAGACGGGACATGGCAGCCATGATGGCAAGGCTGTATTGGAAAGGGACAATGCCAGGAATTACAAAATACTTAAGTACTGCAAGAAGAACTTGTAGAAGTTGTAAAAAATGTGTGCCACAGCCTCCCAGTTCCTTCCCTCTCCCTTTTACTAATATTAATTTTTTTATTGGGTTTTAGGTGGGTGGTGTCAGGTTAGTAAAATAGTGTAGTTTAGGTGTAGGCTAATGTAAGTATAGTTGAGGGGGTGGCTTTTAGTAAATTTTTTATTTTGGGGTGGTTGGATGGGGGTTATGTTGGGATTTCTATGCTAAAAAAATACAAAAATCTAAACAAATTATACAAAAATATATATATTTGATTAGGAAATAAGTTAAGTTATTAGATGTGTAGCCTTAGTTTATTTTGTCCTTCTTATGTCTTGTCTCTTAAGTGGGGTGGAGGACAATGTTTAGAGTGTGCATTACATGTGTAAGATAAGTTTAGAATAGGATATATAGGTGTAGGTGTAAGTTAATTTGGGTTAGTGTAGTGTAGGGTATGTATAGGTTAAGTTTTGATATGATGTTATTAATATGTTTTAATAAATCGTGTTAGTATTAGACAATTATCTCTCCATGTTGATTGATTGTCTGGGTGTTCCCAAGTATGCACTGGCCAAGTAGGAGGAATGGCTTAGGGTATGCTTTCTGTCTTTATTTCGAAGGATGACCATGTGCATCCTATTAGACTAAGGAGCTGTCAGATTGACTGCTAAATGACAACAGCTACTCAAAACTATTGTCCGCCATAGTTCCAGCCATTCACATTGTGTACTTATACGGAATCTTAGACAGGTAAGTATGGAACTTCAACTGTCATTGCTGGGGTCCGGCAGAATTATTGGTGGACAGTGTGGCGCATATGACATCAGCCATTTTAGGGTCTGTATCCTAATACACTGACAGCTGCCTGCACTGATGAATTTCGCCTCTTTTGAACCACACAGATTAGTTGTACTGGTTCTGTCATCTGGGTAAATGACCATACTCTTAGTTCTGACCCTTAAATGCTATATGTCAACTTCCGTTGATATCTGTTCAATAAGTGTATTTAAGGCTATGTAAGTTGGTTGTAGCCCACAACACCACCATTCACCTTTTTCGTGTTAGGATCGTAATGTGTGGCTTTGTGTCTGACAGTAATGCACATATGTAATTAGGTTCTGTTCTCATTGACATAGCTTCACAGAATGCATACATTTAGCTGAATTGATGGATCACAGTAAACATTGAAAAGTTACATGTGAACACAGTGATTTATTTACAGGTGCAAGTGTATTTTCCAATGCAATACAATGAACAGTTCACAGACCCCATGGGACATCCTGAGCCATTTGTTGCACAATCAGAGTCCGGGGTGAGCGACATGTCATGAGACATGGTTATGAGAAGTGTGCATTAGTGAGGAGGTGTCCAAATTGCCAATAGGTATGATTTGAGGCAATAACAGTACATAGAAGACAAGTCAAAAGTGATTGAGTGAAGAGGACACATTGCCAGCTGTCACAACACTATCACGCTCTTAAGCACAGAACTAAGGAGATACTGTCCATGTGGCAAAGACTGGTGCTACCAGGTGGTTTTCCTTGTGACTGTTGTTCCATCCACATCTTCATCCTCTGATGTGTGTGGTGCCTCCAATGCCATGGGCAGTGCTGTTTTTGAAGTATTGGGAGCCACACACACGCACATCAGGGGATAAAGATTTTGAGTCAAAGGTCCCAGCAGATGCCATTTGTGGGAACACATAAGGCATCTCTGCAGCAAGGAGGAATTGCTGATTTTTCAACACAGCAGCAACATCACAGTGGTAGGGAGTCATGCTTCACTGAGGGAGGCCACTTCCTGTTGTCCTGTTGTCTATCATGCTGCTGCCACTTTAGGAGGACAATTGTTGAAGCTTCTGCCTCAGGCCAGGAGCCATGTCGGCCAGGGACTGCTGGAGTCCACGTAGCGAGGAGTGGGTGCCTCTGATGGCAGCTGAGTTGTCTTTATTTGGACTGAGTAACCTCTGCACTTCCTCTAGGCTGCCTTCAAATGGTCTCTATCCTCACCCGCACCTGCTTGGCCAGCTCTCGTTGGACTCCTACCACTGTCATCTGAAAGGTGATGTCTGGTTCCTCAGAGTCCAGGGCTGTGTTCAGACTGCCTGGTGCTGTGTGTTGGTAACTGGGTGGTTCATGTGGAGACCCTGCAATGCTGTGTGTCCTCCCTGCGACTGGAGGTGGTATCTGGAGAGAACCTAGGACATCCAGGAGAGTCTCTTCATTAATGGTCGGCAGCTGGTCATCCATGTCATCTGTAAAATCTAGGACAGGCAGGTCGGCAGGAGGAAACACATCATAATCTGCAATGAGATAGTGATAAATCAATCATTGACTGTCGTGGCTGTTGACATGCCACATAATTTACTTGGTACTGGAGGCTCAGTGACATGTTACAGACCCCAGGTTGTAGTTGTAAATTATGTGTAGCATTGTGCATCACACATGGGTCAACCTTACAAGGTATTTTGTTCTTTGATCCCACACCACCAACTTCCTTGCATTTTCATGTTACAGACCCCAGGTTGTAGTTTTAAATTATGTGTAGCATTGTGCATCACACATGGGTCAACCTTACAAGGTATTTTGTTCTTTGATCCCACACCACCAACTTCCTTGCAGGCTCCTTAACCCTGCCACTGACACCATGGTGGAATGTAATTTGCCTTCCTATTCACCATGGTGGACATTCCCATAGTAGTATAATGTGTGCTGTTACTCTTTTGCTACTATAATGTATTGGCACCATGAATGATGGCACTAGTGCAGCAAAGCACAGGTAGGTCCATTGCTTACAATGCTTGCGTTACATTCTCATCTGCCTCTAGCAGGCCCCACACGTGCTAATTTGATGGAACAGTCCAACCATTAGGGGCTGTCTGCTCCATTAATTTGTCCCTCCCTACATTTGGGGCATTTCCTTGCATACAGCATATCTGCCACATGCATATATTGGGCTAAGGATGTAGAATGTGGATCAATGCATGCATTTTGAGACTTGCTTGATGTGACACAAGGGGAATGTGCAGCTTGGATCCACATGGGCTACTATTTGTATGATGGTACAGTTGCATTACTGGCTAGTGACATGGTGCTGTAGTGTAACTTTGATGCCACTTGTGCCAGTTCTCACGCATGTTGAATGTCCCATTAAGCACTACACCAACTATTCACACAACACAGTCAACCTTGTTACATGGTGAGATTGCAGCTACTTGTACAGCTGCACAAATGCTGGTCACAGACATGCCCCATGTGTTGTATGAGTTCACTTTTTATGCCAATTCCCGAGTGGCACAAGGCAGTGTATGGAGTTGTTGTTGGTCCACCCTGTGCAGTTTGCGTTCCACAGGTTGCACACTTAGGGCCTGAATTTTTTCTCAAGTAGTACAGCTCAGTGCAACAGCAATAAATGTTACATGGTGCTGCTCCAGTTTTGAAATGCAGGGATGCGCCATATTTACTGGAATATGGCGCACCCATGCGATTCGCCCTGCACAGATTTGTTCTTCCTGCACCAACTAAGGAATTGTTGCACCATGATGAAAGGGTGCCTGTGTGGAGGGGATAAATTGTTTATATGCAGGTAGGTGTCCCTTCCTGCACATGTACATGCAATTTTGGCAAGGTGGCATTTCAATGTGTGCTGCATGATGCAGCACACATGAGAAGGGCAATGACACAAGGAGGAAGGAAAGAATTTTGCCTTGTTGCGCCATCCTGACACCACTCCTAGGGTGGTATTTACTACCGTCCCAGTATCTGATGAACATGTTGTGTTGGATCTGGGGCAATGATAATATGTAATGTGCATTGTTGTGGCACAGCCACAGTAATTGCACATTCCTTCCAGCCAATGTGCTGCATATGTATATGGTGGTATAAAGCCATAGTAAGTGGCTTATGTCCATGTTGTGTATTTGTTGGAGTGCATTGTGCAACCAGAGCATCACTACAAGTGTCACTTGGGTGGTGATTGGGTCTTTTGATTCAGGGACTATGGGGGTTATTCTAACTTTGGAGGAGGTGTTAATCCGTCCCAAAAGTGACGGAAAAGTGACGGATTTACCACCAGCCGTATTACGAGTCCATTATATCCTATGGAACTCGTAATACGGCTGGTGGTATATCCGTCACTTTACCGTCACTTTTGGGACGGATTAACACTCCTCCAAATTTAGAATAACCCCCTATGTGTCCTGATGTAATCCTTTAGCATGCTTTTAGTGTGTCCTATGTGCCTCCCCATTCTGCCATTTATGAGATTCCAGATAGTTCCCCCCTGCAACTTGCCCTGCTTTTGTAGTAGCTCTTGGTAGTCTGCAATTTCCTGTCCTAAGATTCCAGTGACCAGCCCCTCCAAGATGACCATTGCGACCATCTCCTTTAGCTCATCCAGGCACTCGTGTGGTGCGGGACTTCCACCTCTAGTCTGCAGTGCTACCTTTCGGTTCCTGGCCAGTTTCTCCTTAGTTCTGCACTTGCAATCGTGCCAGAGCTTCTTGCAGTCGGTGACAGTCCCCCTTACCTCTGCCACGCTGTTGACTTTGTTTAATATTGCCTGCCATATGGCTTCTCTCCTACCTACTGGCAATTTGGAGGTGCTCTGTCACCTCTCTGACCAAGATGGCAGGCTCCTACTCACTAAAGTGACACTTCTGCTACCAATTCTTCTTCACCTGGGACTTTGCTGGACCCTCCTGGCTGGTACATTTTTTTTACGCTAATGCAGTTAAATATGGCGCGAACCCTTTTTGAGTCAAAAACTGTGCTGCAAAATGGTGTGTTGCCACTTTTGGAGCATTAGTGTCATTTTTTCTTACGGCATGTCACAATTGTTAGCGTCATTTTGTTTGGCTCTAACCATTCCTTAGCACCATTGTTCATCATTTTTTAAATATGGTACACTGATGGCACTAGGCAATGACGTTAGCTTGCATTAAGATTTTGGACACACAACTGCGCTAGTGCAGTTGTGCGTCATTTTTCATAAATCTGGGCCTTAATCCAAATAACCAAGTTCCGGAAAAATCAATAAAAGCGGATCTAAAAACATTTTCTCTTCTGGGTACAATCTGTGACATAACTATTTGAACACCATCACCGAAAAGTTACATTTGGGCATAGAAAATTGGGGCAATGAGGCGAGTTCTTTTACTGCTATCAAATTTTCTATAAAAAGCAGCTTTATTATCTATCAACGGAAACAGACATTAAGGCACATACGCTCCCCTAATATTGTCTTCTACAATATGCAATTCACAACCGTACTTACACCAATCACTGGAAAAATTCGCCTAAAACAAAGAATGTGGGCCAGATTAGTCTCTCTACCCATAAAAGAGCTGAACTTTAGCTGGAAATCCTATGTCACACGTTGCAGACTATGGGCCTGATTTAGATCTTGAATGGAGTGGAATACTCTGTCACAAACATGACGGATATCCCGTCTGCCGTATAATGATCTTTTTGTATCCTCTGGGGATCATAATACAGCAGATGGGATATCCGTCACGTTTGTGATGAAGTATGCCCTCTGACAAAATCTAAATCAGGCCCCATGTGACTATAAACAAGAATCATTGATTCATCTGATAAGCTGCAGCCCTGCACAATGACTGCTGCAGGGTTTTAAAGGCAATCTTCTCACAGTCAGGCTACAGACGTTTAAACACAATCTTCCTGTAGTATGGGTCACACACAGTTTGGGAGGAATTGAATCTCCTCTTTCTACTGGAAACCCCATCACATCAGAAACAATTTGGTAAATATATGCAATAGGTGCGGATGCTGTTAAATGACAGGCTACCCGGAACACCCTTCTTAGTATATACTGCTTTTTTAATACTAGGCTTTCCCTCATTTCTTAAACCAACAATGGCCCTAAGGAACATAACCAAAGGCAATGTAATGCACCTTGCTAATAAACACAGAGTGTAGGCAGTTTGCACAAACAGTGGGGCAAGGCACTTTCCCTTTGGGATCCATGGCCCTTTGGTGGAACTTCTAATGTAGGACATTTAAGTAATTGAAACCGTTTTCTAGAATTTTAGATAAAATTACTTGTTTTAACTATATTTTTTTTCACTTCATTGAATAATCTTCTTTTCTCTATGTAATGATTTTAAATAATTATTCAATAAAGTATTGATCATCATCATTATAGGGATCAAATGGATGGGAGACTTCCAACTATTACGGCAGAGCTGGGATCTGTTCAAGAGAGTTGGGGTTGGATCCTGGCAAACGCAAGGTCAAGGAGAGTAGACAGTTGGAGTTACTCCCTGTGCTTATGAGGTAGAGTTATCCACTAGAGCAGAAACAAAATGCAAAGGGCAAGCTGGGTTCCCAAGTGTGGAGGAAGGTATTGAGCTGGAATCCCTTGGCTTGGTGGTCCTCTTAAAGTGGCTAGCATTAACCCAGGCAGGTATTCTGCAGCATTTCACAGAAGTGTTTGTGGTCAGCAGGACATGAAAGGGAGCATGCAAGCAGAGTTAAAGGGCAGGGAATAAGACCCCAATAGGGAATAGTGTGCAATATGCACAGGGATAGAAAAGGAAGCTGAACACAGATCTACAACTTTCAAACATTTAGTAGTGGCTGGAATAAAAGACAAAATGGTTGACACATTAGGAACAAAATGAAAACTAGTATCACAACAGTATTAATTGGTTGTAGGTCTTTCACAAATTTGTATGTGTCTTTACGATCTTTTTATCAGCAGAATAGTAGTGTTACATACACTTACAGTAGAAACTAGGATTCCTTGCTTGAGCAAGGCACTAATAATAGGTCTGATTCCCACTTTTGCTTCAGGTGCAATAGATATTGAGATATGTGGGACAATTTCTACTATATTTGGTTCATTTCAACCTTTACTGTTTCACTTGACAGTCCATATCCAACATCATTTGTATGTTCAGACCACCTTGTAGAATGTACTTGATTAAGTAAATCAGATATAGATATTATCATATCATCAAGCTTAATAAAGACTTAGAGTATGGAGTCTGGAATCTGAACCTGTGATCTTGGGTACGAGTGACAGCTAGTTGTGTGGGACAGCCCATAACCATAAATGAGTGGAGCACCTGTGAGGTCTTTTTTGAGGGGATGACTTTGAGGGTCTCTTGTGGTAATGTAAAATTCCATACTTCATCTTTAGGAAAGATATACACCTATCACTGGAATCCACAAAAACAACTTCCTCAATAGACAGGTGAATCTAATAGAACACAATGGCAACTAATTATGCCAAGGCGAACTTGGGTAAATATGAATATATATATATATATATATTAGAAAAGGGGCCTTTGGTTGTCAGTCGGGTTTGCACACTGCTAAGCAGGGACCCTCACTCTAGTCAGGGTAAGGGAGATACACAGCTCAGATAACCCCAGCTCACCCTCTTGGTTGCTTGGCACAAGTAGTCAGGCTTACCTCAGAGGCAATGTGTAAAGTATTTGTACCAACACACAGTAACACAGTGAAAACACCACAAGGTCACTTAACACCAGTTTAGAAAAATATTCAATATTTATTTGGGGAAAACAAGACCAAAACGACACAAATCCAACATACACAGCAAAGTTATGAATTTTCAAAGATTAAACTTCAATATAGCGCTTAGAAAAACAAATGCTTCAATTTGGTACTATTACAGCAATGTGACAGCGTTGTTCTCAACACTCCGACACAGAGTCACATGGACCCCCAGGTACAGAACCTTTGGCAACGAAGAAACAAGCTGGTGTACAGAGTGGGGGAGGTGAGGTGCTGGTGGATCCGGTGTGACGTTGATTCCTTACTGCATAGCAGGGTAGGTGATGCAGCATTGGAGTGAAACATCAGTTCCTTACACTCCGGCGGGGTCAATGTTCAGCAGGTGGGACGATCTCACTGGGTAACAGTCACGCAACGGGTCTGCTGTGTCAGGCGGGGTGGTCACACTCTAGGGGGGAACCGCAGCTTGGGTTGCAGGTGGCATCGCACAGTCAGGCAGCGGCGTCGGTCCTGGCATCCCTCCCCGTTTCAGCCCAGGAGACTCATTTGGATATACAGGGCACTCCTCTGCTCCTTTTGTGTCACTGTCTAGAGGGAATTCACAAAGAGCCCAACTGTCAGTCTGACCCAGACATGGATTCCACAGGCAGGCAGAGACACAGAATGGTTAAGGAAGAACATGCCCACCTTCTAAAAGTGGAATTTTCAACAGACATTCTAACAACCAACTCTACCAAAAGATGTACTTTTAAATTGTGAGTTCAGAGACCCCAAACTACATATCTCTATCTGCTCCCAAGGGTAAACTTCACGTAAAAGACATTTAAAGGCAGCCTCTATGTTAACCTATGGGAGAGATAGGCCTTGCAATACTGTAAACCGAATGTGGCAATATTTCACTATCAGGACATGTAAAACACACCAGTACATGTCCTATCAATTAAATTTACTGCACACTGCCCATGGGGCTACCTGGTCATACCTTAGGGGTGTCCTACATGTAGTAAAGGGAGATTTGGGCCTGGCAAGTGGGTACACTTTCCAAGTCGAATTGGCAGTACAAAACTGCACATACAGGTACTGCAGTGGCAGGCCTGAGACATGTTTACAGGGCTACTCATGTGGGTGGCACAATCAGTGCTGTAGGCCCATTAGTAGCATTTGATATACAGGTCCTAGGCACACACAGTGAACGTTACTAGGGACTTACCAGAAAATCAAATGTGTCAATTATGGAAAACAAATTACCAATATTCCTTGGACAGAGCGCACTTGCACTTGAGCACTGGTTGGCAGTGGTAAAGTGCCCAGAGTATGAAAGCCAGAAAAAAACAAATTATAGCACAGGATCCAAAAACAGGGGGTCAGAAGCAAAACAGTACAGGGAAACCACACCAAGAGTTAACAATCTAACAATATAAAACAGTAGTTCACCAAAGACTCATTTGTCAAGCAATTATAAAATAAATAATAGAAGAAATTATTATATATGGTAAATATCAAATCTCAAATCAACTTAGCTTTTCGGGCCCAGTTCACTAAGTTTAGACCAAAAGTCTCTCTTTATGACTTTTCGGTATACAGAATTGTAAAATATGAGTCGTATCTTTACATCCGCACCCCGAGTTCTGACATTCCCTCCCAAGGGTGGACATAAAGATGAGACTCATATCTTACCTTTCTGAATACTGAAAAGTCATAAAGTTAGACTTTTTGTCTAAACTTAGACCAAATGTCTAACTTTACTGTATCTGTGTGAACTGGGCCCCATATATGCACACATCAATTTAATTTATGCAAGTTATTGGAACAAATAGACATAGAATAATATCCCAATGTTGGACACTAGGTTACTGGTTGACTGGAGTGTGAGCCCTGGTCAACCAGCAACCCCAATCCTTGTCAGGGTAGGGCACAAGCAAACCCCAAATTAACCTGTGCGCAACCATGTGGTAGCATAGCACAAAGAAGTCAGGCTTAACTTAGAGGTAACATGTAAAGTATTTGTACAAAATGTCAAACAGTAATACAGTGAAATAAGTACACCAAGAGGATCCCACACTAGGTTAGAATGATAGAGCAGAGGTTAATGAATAAAACAAGACCAAAATGACAAAACCATTAGAACTGGAAATATGGATGTGTAAAGATTTTTTTGTAAACAAATTTGAGTGTTTTTCACTACTAGGACATATAAAACCTGAAAGTACATGTCCTACCTCTTAAATACATTGCACCTTGCCCTTTGTGCTGTCCAGGACAAACCCTAGGGTTGACTTATATGCATTAAAAATGATGGTTTGGGCCTTGGGTCATAATGGCAGTTTAAAACTGCCCACACAGGCTGCAATGGCATGCCTGAGACATGTTTAAACTGCTAGTTAAGTGGGTGGCATATAAGCGCTGCAAGCCTCCAAAGATCCTACTCCTCTGTTTAGGAAATACATTTTAATATTGCCCTCTTATGGGCAGAATGGTCTTTGGTTAAGTCACAGAAAATTTGATTATCTAGATAAAGATGATTATACCATACCAGTTTTCTGTACACTTCCTAAAATTCACAAAAATGATTTTACAAACCTCCAGAAAGACCCATTGTGTGTGTGGGGGGGTGTCAGTCGGTCTTACAACCTCTTGCTGAGAATGTAGATATTTTTATAAAACCATTTGTTCCACTTACCAAGCCTTACACAAGAGACAGTCTTGTGGCTATTGCACAAATTGAAGGCTTAGAGTTTGATCTTGATTATGATATTCTGGTGAATATGTATATTGAAGACCTTTATACCAATATTCGATAGTCGGGGCTTTGGAATTTATCACAAAGGTTTTAGATCTAAGACCGAGACCTCATAATGTTCCCATGGAGATTATTAAGAACTGTGCAAGAATCACATTGGAACGTAATTATGTTATGTTCAATGGTGATTTCTTTGCACAAATTAAAGTAGTTGCTAAGGATGCTATTTTTGCCCCAGATATAGAGGAACTTTAAGTGGCTGATTTTGAGGAGTGGGTTCTTTACACTGACTTTAAATTATTCCTAAATAATGTCAAGAAATAGTTCAGATATCTCTAGTTTTTTGAGTTTGGCATTGATTTGGCATGGATTGAGCACCCAACGTTTTGATTTTCATAAGTGGCTGAATAATCAAGATAACAATTTATAGTTCACTTTGGAATATATTAACCATTCTATAATTTACTTGGATCTAAGAATTTTTGTTAATGGTGATCAGCTAGTTCTTAGTTTTTTTACAAAATCTACATCGAGGAACACTCTCCTAAAATACACTAATCATCTTCCAAGAAATCTACAAGATAACCTACCCTTTGGGCAATTTGTGCAAATTAAATACAATTGTATGAGAAAGGAGGATTATTTAACTGAGACAAAGGCCCTAAGTTCTAAACTGGTGAACAGAGGGTATCCATTCACCTAGTGAAATTTTCATTAAAGAGGGCATGGCACTATGATCGGGATTCCCTGCTGCTGGTGAAAGAGAGCTAGACTAAGAGTAGGTTTACATGTGTTACAACATTTGGCACAGAATCCAATAGAATCAGAACTATCATTTTGAAAAACTGGCGTCTGCTTATTATAGCCAATGTTTTCCAGGAAAAACCTATGTTTGTCTTTAAAAGAGGTAAAGATCTGAGGGACCGTCTACTTTGAGTACATAATTACCCTGAACTACCATCTATGGGGATTAAAACCAGTGGCAGGATATTTCCCTTGTGGTAGTTGCACTGCATGTCTTACTACGATAGTGGTTAGAACTTGTATGATTAATGGTAGAAGCTGGACTCTGAAACATAATTCTAATTGTGCTTCCAATAATGTAGTCTTTTGCATAGAATGTCCTTGTGCTCTGATTTACATCAGCAAAACAACTCAGAAAGTGTGGGAAAGAATGACACAATATCAATCCAGTGTTCAATCTAGGGTACAGAATGCCCCAATGGTTGAACATTATTTTGAAATGTCACATACACCCAATGCGATGAAATGGTTTCTACTGGAAGTAATAAAATGTTCTGAGCACAGGAGTGATGTGGATTGCCTGCTCACAAATCATGAGAATAAGTGGATTTTGTTGGCAAACTCAGTTCAGAAGGGGCTTAACCAACAGGTGGAGTGGCAAGTTCTAGCTACACTTTAGACTTATCTGTGACTTGGGTTATTTATAAGATAAGTAGTGTAGGGCTTATTGCCTGTGTGCCTATAGCAGTCATTGAATGACAGATTAAAATGGCTCTAGTGATGTATGGGATTTATAGGATTAGTGTAATATTTTCTTCATGTTTGAAGATCATATTGTCCTGTTATACACCTGTAGTGAAGAAGGCTTGTTGATCTGTGATACCACATGATTGATTATACTACACTGTGAGGAGATTGGCTTTGATCCATGCAGGTCGGTTATCTATTCAATGTAGCCCCATTCCTTCCATTTCTTTATCTTTCTCTCTCTCTTTGTTGCACTCTGAGCTTCAGATTGGGTCGAGTGTGGTATGAGTCTATTTATGCAGGTACATTTTGTACATGTCTTCCTGTAGCACTGGATTACAATGGATTTATCATTCTCAGGAGGGCCTGGAAACGTGAGATGACAGGCAGTTGCTAATGTGTGTACGAGTTGGATATATAGTCCCCCATTGGTAGGAGCCAGTATTCTGGGATATAATCAGTTTTGTTTTGTGTATTCTTTTTTCATTGTTCTACGCTCATTTAACCCTGGCAAGGTATTTGTTTGTTTCATGTTATTTCTTTCACAATAGTGGCATTGAATGAACCTTTCAAGATGGCTGCTGTGCTTTGATATGAATCCCATTTGACCTTTAGAAGGCTTGTCTAGTCACGCAGTATATTTAAATCAGACAAGGGAGTCAGGTTCACCACAGATGCTGATTCTTTCGCGTGTTGGAGAAGGTAGTTGATGCGGAGGCACTGACTGGCATTGATTTTCTGATGTTTTTGCATATATCAGACGTATCCTGATTACCAGAAGTTGGATGGTGGAGGCTCGCATATAATAAGTAAGCACTTCTATGTGGTTGTGACTCAGGAGATTTGATCCTTGTTGGGGCATAGAGCATAAGTTGATATTGTGCATTTTCTTATTCGTATTGATTATGCAGAGTGCCACATCTAACCTGGAAGCTAGCTCGCAACTTTTGTTTTGTGGTAAGATTATGCATGGAATTGTGTTCTTTGATCTAAGGGATATTCTAACAAGTTGGCTGACTTTATGTCTGGTGTGTTTCAGCAACGATGCCAGATATATTTAATCCCTTAATGGACTATATGACGTCCATGCGTACAGGTAATTTTGCTTGATATGTATTGATGCCTTGATTGTGTTTCCTTGATATTATTGAGATGAGAGTTTGAATTTTGATTGAGAATAGTAGAGCACATTTGGTGGTTACTATGTTTTTTGTTTTCTTGTGTTTGGGTCTATGGTGTACACTTCAGCTCTATTTGTTTGAAACTGGTTCACAGGTGTTTTGTGAGCGGGTGACACACCACATGTCTTGCGTGTTGTTTGTAACTTTTGTAATGTGTATTGTGGATTGGTGGTTATGTATTATATTTTATCAGTACTTACAGGCTCTATTCCATGTTGACACTGAGTCCTAATGATGGTCTCTTGGATTGTCATTTGAGACTGAAACGTTGACTGTATGTCCCCCATGACAGAAGTGACTGCATAAAATTGTGCCAGTCCATCACAAAACGTTTGTAATATTAGGAAAAAAAGTACAAAGGACTGTGTAATTTGTGTTTTCTAGTCAGAAAGAAGTTGTCCACCTATTGATTTCCTGTAAAAGTGTTTTGGGGTATTATAGGAGACGCCAGTGCCTCTTTTTGTACAATTTATTTGTGTGTACTGTTGCATGAATTCATTTAGTTGTTTGGATAGCTTGATTACATATAAAACATTTTACTGTTCCATATAAACATCACTCTTGCTTTTGGATTAATTCATCTGTCTAATTTTGCTTTTAATATGTTCTTTCTTTTGTAATTGATACATTAATTGTGAAGATTCATTTATTGGTTAGTACTCTGGAAATAATTCCTCCATGAACGTTTGTTTTTTAAGCAAGCCCACTAGTAGCAATTCAATTTGCAGGCGCTGTGCACAGGGAGCGCCACTTTACTAGGGGCTTACAAATAAATTAAATATGTCAATTGGGTTAGAGCCATTATCACCATGTTTAGAGGAGAAAGAACAACCACTTTATCACTTGTTAGCGTGGTAAAGTGTGCAGAGTAATGAAGCCAACAAAAATGAATTCATCCAAAATATTAGAAGGAAGGCAAAAGCATCTGGACGGTGACCCTGCAGAGCCAAGTCAAATACCCACCAACGCAAGTGCTAGGTGTCACCAGTGATAAAACAGAAAAATGAACTATAAATGCATATATATGTGCATATGTGCAATAATACAATTAACTTCCGTCTGAATAGGAAGTCTTAATGAAACAATTCACTGCTGAGGCTGACAAATGCTATGCAAAGACCAGGTCTGAGTGTTATTTAATGGGACTATTTAATGAGGTCTCATCACAGAAGAAATACATTGGAGTACCTCTATATACAGATGAATTTTAATTGGAGCTGTTAGGAAATTGCAAGGATTGCAAGATGATTCTTAAATCTTTGCCATCTGAACAAGTAATAGCAACCATTAGATGCAGACAGTTCAACTGATGGACAAAACCGACTGATACAGCTGACTTGTGTTGAATTTAAATTAATAGTTTGAATCAACCGCCTGTGAAGTACTCCCTACGGTTGGCATGAAGTCAAAGACGCGGTGGTGCTTATCATCACTTACTCATTCACCTGTGCAGCCAAATCAACTGGTGGACAAACATCCAGCTCATTGTTGTATTAGAGTCAATACATGCAACTACCTGTGACGCCTCAGGTCTCCAATAGGTAGCGTGGATCAAGAATCAAAGGAAGTGTCAGGGCATATCATCACTATTGTTTGATATATTCGCTGAACAGGTAGGCAAGCGTGTCTTTCTGAATATTCCATAGGATTTCTCTGAGTTTTCATGTGACTTCACAAGGCATTACTATCATTTGCATCGAAATCCTGTAACTAGTTCACCTTCAATGTATTATATCACTGGTTTGTGTTACTTTAAACTGTCCAGCAGTAAAATAAGCTAAGAGGGCTTAGCAAGATAGAGACATTGAACTAAATGTTTTTCTTTTTAGGATCATCACACTCTTCACTAATTCCAGCATGCTTACCTCTTTAAGAGTGGGATTGACTTAACAGCACAGCTTCAGTCTACAAAACTGTCCAGTCTTGGTCATTACAGCCTTTGCTCATTAAAAATTAATTTAGCCAATGGCTACAATCTTAATCATCCACCTCTGCTGATGGTGCCACTTTTCGTCAAAGGAGCTCAGGTTGCTCCTTCAAAACATGTGCCTCTCTTCCAGAAGGACACCTCCAACAGCAAAACTCATGGTCCATTCTCCTTCCATGTCACTTTATTTAGTGCCTCACGGTACCACTGGTCCACCAAAGTAGTGATGGAGGTGTACAATTAATGTGGACTTGGAAGGTCACCAATATGTTATCTCATACTAAGGTGCACCTTCTGACAAATGTGATGTGGCATGGGTATTGCTGTTATACCACCTGCATATATAATTATGTATTGTTGCGTGCTGCTCTATTTACCTTACAGATTAAATCTATAACAGTTAATAGACAAGTTTTCTCTTTTTGGCTTATTCCCTGTGTCAGATGCCTTATGTTTTCAGTTAGTAGTAACAATTTATCATGACAGGTGCACACTGACATGTGACATTCTAACTCCTGACAAGTTTTTTTGTGAGTAGGTACAATATAACTCATCCCCAAACCCCACCCTTGCATAACAAAACCATTAGCATCTCCATCAGAACTCTACTCTGGTTGGACATATCTACTAGGATCTTTTTTCTAATTGTTGAGGAGAGTCCACTAGACCATCTTCTGACATGACACAAAGAGGGTATTCTTTAAGTATCTCCTAGAGTCTCAGTATTCTAATATTCCCAGAAGTCTCACAACATGGTTGCCTGATTTCCCTGGGGTGCACACAGTAGGAACAGGGTTGGAGTTTTAAAACTATAAGGTGCACCATAGTTCAGATCTCGAAATGCAAGTCTTCTTTTGGTTAGAGATTCTATTTCAAGAAAACATTTGGTAGCTGTCAATAGAATCTCTGGTGGTGTTGAAAAGAAAACTGTAAGCAAGGTTCCTTTGAGTCTGAGGTCATATAGACAAACACTATTTTCTTTCCCACCTCTCTGCTTTCTCTTCACTGCCTACAAGCAGTCAAGAAATCTGTCTTTAGTTGATTTTCGGAAATGGAGGTGCAACTTTGTGGGCTATAAAACAAATCAAGTCTCTCTAGCAATACAAATTGTCTTTTTACATATCTTGGCTATGAAATACTGTGAGCATTATCTAGTCAACCAGTAATCATTTATTTTACCACGTGACCTAGGCCAGGAATGGTATTGTATTAGTTGAAAAAAATGTTTTTTGTATTATACTTTGTTCAGCAAAAAGTCTATTTTGTTTGAGTAATAATAACATGCATTTGAAGGATATTTGTTGTTGGAAAGATTTTCATATTTGACTTAATAGTTGATTTGATGGTAGTGTTTTCTTCATTGTTTACCATGTCTCCTTTGTCTGGCTAGTGTGAGTGTGTGTGTGTGTGTGTGTGTGGCTGTTTTTGTGTTTGCCATAAACCCAGCATTTTGTCTTTGTTCTCCATGCCATCTGACCAGAAGGCAATTTGTGTAGTCAGTGTTTATAGGCCTGCACAAGTTCTTTGTATTCCATGCCTTCTTGCTTGTTGTTGTTTGACCATATGGTCTTTGACCATGTTGTACAGTCAGTCAGTGGGCTTTCTCCTTAGGCCTGCATGTGTTCTTTGCTATCCGTGGCTCTTTGCTTGTTGTTCTTGTTTGACCATGTGACTGGTGGCTGTTTTGTGTAGTCAGCCAGTGTGCTTTTGCCATAGACCTGCAGGTATGTGTTGCTGTCCATGCCTTCATGCTTGTTGTTGTATCAACATATGGCTGGCAGCCATTTGGTGTAGCTAACCAGTGTGCTTTTGCCACAGGCCTACATGTGTACTTTGATGTCCATGGCTCTTTGCTTGTTGTATGACCATGTAGCCATTTTGTGGAGCCAGTCATTATTCTTTTGACATAGGTCTGCATGTATTCATTGTTGTCCATGCCGCCATGTTTCTTGTTGTTCGAACATGTGGCCTCAGGCCATTTGGTGTTGCCAGCTAGTATGCTTTTGCCATAGGCCTGCATGTGTACTTTGTTGTCCATGATTTTTTCTTTGCTGTTGTTGTTTGACCATGTGGCCAGCAGCCATTTTGTTTTGACAATTTGGGTGTTTTTGCCATAGACCGACATGTGTTCTTTCTTCTCTCTCTCTCCTTGCTTGCTATTGTTGTTTGATCATGTGTCCGGCAGCCCTTTTGTGTAGGCAGTCAGCATGCTTATGCCATAGGCCTGCAAGTTTGCTATGTTCTTCATGCCTCCTTGCTTGCTCTTGGTATTCGAACGTGTGACTGGTAGCCATTTTGTGCAGCAGTCAGTGTGCTTTTGCCACAGGCCTGCATGTGTTCTTTGTTCTCCATGCCTTCTTGCTTGCTGTTGTTGTTTGACCATGTTCGCCAGCAGCCATTTTGTGTAGGCAGTCTGTGTGATTTTGCCACAGGCCTGTATAGGTTCATTGTTCTCTCTGCCTCCTTGCTTGCTGTTGTTGTTTGACCACGTGGCCAGTGGCCATTTTGTATAGGCAGTCAGTGTGCTTTCACCACAGGCCTGCATGTGTTATTTGTTCTCCATGCTGCCTTGCTTGCTGCTGTTGTTTGACTATATGGCCAGCAGACATTTTGTCTCAGAAGTCAATGTGCCTTTGCCACAAGCCTGCAAGTGTTCCTTGTTCTCCATGCCTCCTTGCTAGCTGTTGTTGTTTGACCATGTGGTCAGTGGCCATTTTGTATACGTAGTCAGTGTGCTTATGCCATAGACCTGCATGTGTTTTTTTGTACTCCATGTCCCCTTGCTTGCTGCTGTTTTTTGACCATATGGCCTGTGGCCACATTAATCCCTTTTTCAAATTTTTGGAGCCATTTTTTAGGGACATTGATAGAAGAGGTCTATGACACTTTTTCTTGATTTCTTTCTTAACTTTTTTCCCTGACATCAGTTCAATGTGCTTGAGGATCATTGTTGATTTTGTATGAACAGTGTTCATAACATTATATGCATTGTTCTATTTTTCCTGCACCTCCTTGCCATTCCAATGGATGTCTCATAGTCTCTAGTGATACACCAGCATTTCTGTTTACATTTTCCCTCTATCCCCTGCGTTTCATAGGTCTTCTTCTCTTAGAACATAGACACATTAGCATTCAGTTTATATGGAATATTTAATTTTCACCTGCACTCTCTGCCTGCCATAGGTGCACAGCAGCATTCTGTTTTTTTTAAGGATTATTCAGTTTTCCCCTGCAAACCCTGCCTGCCATGGGCACACGCCAGCATTTATGTTTTAAGGATTATTCCATTGTCTCTGCACACCGATGCTGTCACAGGTGTCTCCCCTTAGATGCACCTAAAGCAAATAGTTACATCTGTATGTTGTTATCCTGATTGAAATGTTATGGTGTGGATTAGAATCAATACCCTATTGTTGTTAGTTATTTGGGATAACCTCACTAATTTATATTGCCTGTACTATGAATATTGTCAAACTGCAAAAATGCCACATGTCACTAAATGTTTTTCTTCTTTCTTTGCTTATAGGTGCATAAGAGACATCACCCACAGTACTGCTAGACAGAAGGCCGGCACAGAGTGACAGCACACTACACCACCTCAGTCCTCCTCTGCCTACCTCCGCTTGTGCAGAGCTTGAAGATGGCTCCAAATAAAAGTGCTGCCAGGAAAGTCTCAAGTGAGGAGGAGAAGAAGAAGCAGATTGCCATCTCTGGCTTGCCACCGTCCTCCTTTTTCAGGAAACTTCATCTGCCTGCCGCACTGTCTTCTGTGTAGCAAGCTGGGAGCAGCGCTCCTGAATCAATGATGACACAATCCCAACCTAAGCCCAAGCCCAGGGTTCTCAGTGATGCATCCAATGCAATCATGGTGACAAGCAGTGATTCAGAATTGTATTTGTCTCAGTTGCAAACTAGTATTGAATCATTGCAGGAAACTGAGCAAAGTAGATGAGAGGAGCCTCAACCAGCAGTATTTCTTCCTGAAGTAGGAGCAGAACAGGAAATTGAACTTCCTACTGAGCAAGATGAACCTTTTCTTGAAACATTGGCTTCCCGATCTCTAGGAAGGAAAAGAAACAGTACTCCACCATCTCCTCCAAGTCCTCCTTCTAATCTGGACATGGATTGGACCCCATCTGAGTCAGAGACCTACCATGAGAAACAATGGAAAAGGAATGTTCTTGAAAGCATTAGAATATCAGAAGGGGAGGAGGAGGATGAGCCAGTCATTGTCAAGGAAGCTAGCTAGGAGTTACCCCTTAAATTCATCCTGCTCAGAGGGATATGGCACCAGTTCCGCAACCACCGTCAGCTTCCATATTTGTAAGGCCCCCGCAGAGACCTGCGTCCACCACTACCCATGCACTGCTACAAGGTAATCGTCAACACTTCCAGTTACCTCTAGTTTTTGAGGCATTGGCAGTGGCACCAGTGGCACACTAAAATGTTCTCCAACCCAGTTTGGGATTCTTTACAGTTAGCAAGCAGGAGAATAGCATTGTAATATGCTCCATTTGCTGGCCACTTTCATTCCTTTTTTCAGAATGGGATGTTTCACAATACAAGATATTGATTGTTGAGCAAGCAAGAGAGCTGGAAGAAGAACAACTGAAAGTTAGAGTTAGAAAATCTGGTGTGCAGCCTTAAACCTTCAGAGGGCGCAGTGCTGTTGTCTCATAGCAACCAGCACCAGCAACAACATCACTGGCAACAAAACCAGCAACAGCAAAATCGGCCCAACCTCTGCAGTGGCTTGTTTTCAAGCAGCTGGGCTTTAGTAAAGTGTAAGGGCAGAAGTAACAGAGGCTCAAGCTAGAGACAGCACCAGAGGATGGTCCAAGACTATCTGAACAACCTAAAAGAGGTCTACATGGACCAAAATCCATTGATCTATTGGTATAGGAACACGTACCAACTGCCAGAGCTCAACAGGCTGGTAATAAAGTATCTGGCTTGTTCAGTAGCCAGGGTGTCTGCTGAGCATGTGTTCTGTGCAGCTGGCCCAGTTGTCACTGACAGAAGAACCAGTCTCTTTCTTCAAAATGTCCCATTCCCTTCAGGGACATTGGAGTCAATGTCTGCCTCCGTCCCATGCCTATCCTTCTTTTTTTTCCTTTCGTAGCAGGGCTGCCCCAGTGAAAGTCATTACTTTACAAGACTGCCCATGTGTTTTGCTTCCATGGTAAAAGAGGAGATACAACATGGCAATTGTGTACCACCTCTATTGCACCAATGAGTGATATATTATTGAATCAGTGTGAGTGATGATAATTCATGTTGTGGCAGACAGGGTGTTCAACTAATTTGTAAACTTGATATTAATGATTTGCAATGTTTGAGGGATGATAGGTGATTTTGCATGAAGGTGACTAGCTCTTTTACACTTAGCTAGATTTCCTTGCATGGTCCACTTTGTGCTGTACTTTTCTCTGATTCTTCAGAGACAAGATCAGCTAGTTTAGTTAACAAATACAATACAGCATGATGATGACTTTAAGAGGCCTACTCTGCCCTGTGGACTCTAGAGAAGTGCATTGATTTGGGAAATGCTGAGTTGTGTGCTGGCTCAAAAGACAAAGGTGGCCATTACAACCCTGGCGGTCGGTATTAAAGCGGCAGTAAAACCTCCGACAGGCCGGCGGAAAAAAAAATGGAATTACGACCGTGGCGGAAACCACCAACATAGACAGCTACTTTAACACTCCGACCGCCACGGCGGTACAAACAAACACCGCAGAGGTAACCGCCACCAGACAGGCGGAGGGAAATGTAACGCCCACATTATTACAAGCCACCAATCCGCCACCTTTTCCGGGGCATATTCACTGTGAACAAAAACACGGCGGAAACTGGACTTGGAAGGAAAAACGCTCACCTCTACACATCCCATGAGGACCAGGACGCCATGGAACCGGAACTTCAGATTCTTCCAGCCCTTATCTTCCTGCTCCTCTACCAGGAGCACAAACGCCAGCGGCGAAGACCTCGGTGAGTACTGCACCTACGACACAGGGGAGGGGGGAGGGAAAAAACAGTGACACACACAGGCAACACGCAAAACCCCCACCCTCACCCACAACAACACACACACTAATACATCATGATACATCACAGTTACACCCCCCTTCCCCCTGGAAGAATGCAAGGACAAAAGGAAATGAGTCGAATGATTGCAATATATACGAAGACAGTAATCAAAAATATATAGATATATTAAGATATTCACACTATAAACGAATATATACACCAAGAATACAAGTCCAAGGTATTCCACTGTCATAGTCCGTGGACCTCTGGGCCCAAAAGGCATGGGCGAGGCCCACACTCAATACCCAAACAAGACGGAGAGAACACTGCTGGGGCATCAGATAGAAATAAAACAGGCATCTCAGGGGGAAGGGAATGGGGGGCACCTCAGCCGGATAAGTGCACAACGCCAGATCCACGAGGGGGCTCCATGCCCATTGATGTAGCCTGGGGAGTTCAAAGCCACAGTCTCTCAAGTCTCTCAAGTGGGTGGTTTGCCCACTGCTGCATCCTGGGGAGTGCAAAGCCACAGTCTCTCAAGTCTCTACAGTGGGTGGTTTGCCCACTTCTACATCCTGGGGAGTGCAAAGCCACAGTCTCTCAAGTGGGTGGTTTGCCCACTGCTTTATCCTGGGGAGTGCAAAGCCACGGTCTCTCAAGTCTCTCCAGTGGGTGGTTTGCCCACTGCTTTATCCTGGGGAGTGCAAAGCCACAGTCTCTCAAGTCTCTCCAGTGGGTGGTTTGCCCACTGCTTCATCCTGGGGAGTGCAAAGCCACAGTCTCTCAAGTGTCTCAAGTGGGTGGTTTGCCCACTGCTACATCCTGGGGAGTGCAAAGCCACAGTCTCTCAAGTGGATAACATTCTCCACTGGTTCCTGGAGGGGGCTTTGTGCCCAGAGTGCTTCATCCTGCCCAGGACAGAGGTAGTGGATGCCTTTCTCCACTGGTTCTGGAGGGGCCTTTGTGCCCAGAGTGCTTCATCCCGCCAAGGACAGAGGTAGTGGATGTGATACTCCACTGGTTCTGGAGGGGGCTTTGTGCCCAGAGTACTTCATCCTGCCAAGGACTAAGGTAGTGGATGCCTTTCTACACTGGTTCTGGAGGGGGTGTTGTGCCCAGAGTGCTTCATCCTGCCAACGACAGAGGTAGTGGGTGTGATACTCCACTGGTTCTGGAGGGGGCTTTGTGCCCAGAGTGCTTCATCTTGCCCATGGCGGCCTCAATAGCGTCGGAATCATTGGCGGTCACTGGCCTGCGGTGCTGCTGGCGGCGGTGTTTGGGCAGCAGTGCTATTGGCGGCGGTGTCCTGGACAGTGGTGCTGCTGGCGGCTGTGTCTTGGGAAGTGGGGATGGTGGCGGCAGTGTCCTGGGCAGCGGGGATGGTGGTGGTCTTGTCTGCTGTGCAGATCTTCCCAGACTTGCCGGTTTTACTGTGCCCCTGAAAAGCTTGCTGATGGGCTGCCTGACCAGAATGAATGCCCTCCAGGTATGCATTGGTTTGTTGCAACTGCCTCTCTACACCCTGGATGGCATTCAAAATGGTAGACTGCCCAACAGTGAGGTACCTGAGGAGGTCAATGGCCTCCTCACTGAGGGCAGCAGAGCTGACAGGGGCAGCGGCTGAGGTGCCTGGGGCGAAGGAGGTGCCCACCCTCCTGGATGAGCGGGCATGGGCCAAACTCTGAGGGGCTGCTGGGGGGGCGGTGCTGTTAGTTGGATTGGCGGCTGTACCTGTAGATGCGGGGGCACAGATGGGCCCACCACCGCAAGGGAGCTCCCATCAGAGGAGCAGTCCGTATCGCTGGTGTAAGCTCCTGTCCCCGCCGTGGAGCTCCCCTCGTCCTCCGTCCCACTGGTAAATTCTGACTCCGTAGTGTCGCTCTCCATGGTCATGTGGGATGCAGCTCCCTCCTGCTCCGGTGCCACTACTCCTCCGCCTGATGATGCTAATGCACACAAGAACAGGGAGACTCCAAAAAGGGCGGGGGAGACAGAAGAAAGACATGTTGAGTGCATGCAATCCCGCTACCGTTGGCGGATAATACAGACACAGAAGCCCCCTGCACTACGCTGCACACTTGGAGTTCCCTATTCAATCCCAGGGACATGGGTTACAAGGCTATGCCAGATTGCTGCACACATGGATGTAACAGGAGCCTGACTAGGTTTAGTTGGCACTGTACACAGGTGGGGTGGGGTGCCACAGGGCCTGCCTTAAGAAGGGTTCTCGCCTACTAAACTCGCCCTGGCCTAGGGAAACCCACAGCCCACCTCCCCCACCCAGACACCTACAATGCGCGCTGAATCAGCAGAATGAGAGTGTACTCACCCCCTTGTGGCTGCTGTGATGCCCTCAATCGCCAATCCAACTCAGGATATGCCACCGCCAGGATCCTGAACATCAGAGGGGTCATGGTGCAACGGGCACACCTCCCACGTTGGGAGGCCATCCCCAGCTGGGCCTCCGCCATCTTCTTGCTCCAGCTGCAAATGTCCTCCCATCTTTTCCGGCAGTGGGTGCTCCATCCGTGGTAGACCCCCCCTAGGCCCGGACTTCCTTGGTGATGGTACGCCAAATGTCCTTCTTCTGGTGGGCGCTGACCTACAGGAATAGTACAGGGAAGAAAGATAGGTTATTACCGTCCGCACCGTCACAGTAATTGACCTGCATCCCTACCCTTGGCATGACGCACATGCACTCACCGTCGTTTCATGCACGCCTCATTCTCCCCCCCCTATCTTTCATCCACACCACTCCACACAGGCATTGCCCATACAGCATGCTCACAGTGTACTTACCTGTTTATCTGGAGGACCATAGAGTAGCGTGTACTGGGGGAGGACCCCATCCACAAGTTTCTCCAACTCCTCTGTGGTGAAGGCAGGGGCCCTTTCCCCAGACACACGAGCCATGGTCTCTTCCAGACTGAGGTCACAGCAGCGCTTGCAGTGTAGGTCCTCTCCTGTCGAAGATCAGGTATCAAGAGATTGAACAGAGAGAAAATGGCAGTCACGTCCGCGGCGGTGCATACCGTCACCGCCGGTGTACATTGTCATTGGCTGCTGGGACCCATAGGGTCCAATGTTAACCAATGCAGGATTGCACTGCGGTCTTCGACCGCCTACTGCAACAGTGTACAACGCCAGCGCAGTTACCTCATATCTTATTGGCCCACTTTACAGGTCAGGCAGCCGCCATTTCATGGGCCCACATGCCATTATTTTGGACTGCGTCACATATATCTAGGCCTTGCCTAAACACTCATACAGGCATATGTCGATTTGCTAATATTTCTGAGTATGCTGTGTTTACGTACCTCAGAGTTGCTTGACTCTCTGCTCGCTGTTCTCCTCCATAGGCACCGTCCGCTGGGGCATGTGAGGAGATGGCGGCATCCTCCGGTGTACAGACCACTGGTGGACCTGTCGACAATGGAGGAGCGACATGTGATCATCACCTACAGACTTGATCGTGCCACAATCCAGGAACTGTGTGCCCAGTTGGAGCCAGACCTGATGACAACTATCCGCCATCCCACAGGAATCCCCCCTCAAGTGCAGGTGCAGTCAGCACTCCATTTCCTAGGAAGTGGGTCATTTCAAACAACAGTGGACATAGCATCAGGGATGTCCCAGCCTATGTTTTCCAAAGTGTTGTCCAGAGTGTTGTCTGCCCTGCTGAAACACATGGGGAGCTAAGGTGGAGGATTTGCCTACAGTTGAAGGTGATTTCTATGCCCTGGGACATATCCCCAACATCTTAGGTGCCAATGATGGGACACATGTGGCCCTGGTCCCCCCGCAGGAGTGAAGAGGTTTACAGAAACCATAAGAGTTACCATCCAAATGCAGATGGTGTGTTTGGCCGACCAGTACATCTCCTATGTGAATGACAAGTTTCCTGGCTCAGTGCATGATGCTTACATTCTGGGGAATAGCAGCATCCCTTTTGTGATGGGGCAACTCCAGAGGCACTGTGTGTGGCTAGTAGGTGAGGACATGGACCCTATACAGTGTGGATAGTTGTCTGGATCTGGGGTTGTCCCTGAGGGTTAGTGTGTGTCTAACAGTTGTCCCTCGACATTTGCAGGTGACTCTGGCTACCCCAACCTGTCATGGCTACTGACCCCTGTGAGGAATCCCAGGACAAGGGCAAAGGAATGCTACAATGAGGCTCATGGGCAAACTACGAGGGTTATAGAGAGGATCTTCGGCCTCCTGAAGGCCAGGTTCCGGTGCGTCCATATAACAGGTGGTTCCCTATTCTACTCACCAAAGAAGGTATGCCAGATCATCGTGGCCTGCTGTATGCTTCACAACTTGGCTGTGCGACGACAGGTGCCTTTTCTGCAGGAGGATGGTCCAGATGGAGGTGTTGTGGTAGCTACGGAGCCTGTGGACAGTGAAGACGAGAAAGCTGAAGAAGAGGACATAGACAACAGGAATACGGTGATCCTACAATACTTCCAGTGAGACACAGGTAAGAAGACAACACAGACTGCTACATTTGATTGAATTCTTCTACCTCTCATCTGTCTGTCATTTTCACCCAGTGTATGGTCACTGAGTTGTCACTTTCCCTTACGATTTCACAGATGTGGGTCCTACTGTACACTTAGATGCAGCATTTTGCCACTGTAATTGCAAATACACATTTTCAAAAGCATAGACTGACTCCAGATTTTTTTTATTTAAGGGTGTTTATTTAAGTGGTCAATAGTGGAGGGGGTTGTAAAATGGACAGGGCAGATGGTAGAGGAATCTCCATGGCAGAGTCCAGTCTATTAGTCTCACAGGTGCATTATCCAAAGGGACATAGGAAGTGGAGCTGGGGCAGTTTTAGTATGGACAGGGTGACAAAGTGGGACAGAAGGATGACAATCAGGGTGGTCTCATTTCTTGGCGGGGTTCTTGGCATTGTTCTCTGTCTTTGTCCTGGATCTCAGGGACCGCTTGCGGGGTGGTTCTCCATCTGCAGAGGGAGGGGTGCTGGTGTGGTGGTCCTGTGGCGGTGCCTCTTGTCCACAAGCGCCAGCGAAGGTGGTGGGCAGTTCATCGTCCAGGCTAGTGTCAGGGGCCCCTTGTTGTGTGACAGTGTCACTCCTGGTGTTCACGAGTTCCTTCAGCACCCCTACAATGGTGCCCAGGGTGGAATTGATGGATTTGAGTTCCTCTCCGAAGCCCACATACTGTTCCTCCTGCATCCACTGGGTCTCCTGAAACTTGGCCAGTACCATTGCCATCGTCTCCTGGAAATGGTGGTAGGCTCCCATGATGTTGGAGAGGGCCTTGCGGAGAGTGGGGTCCCTGGGCCTGTCCTCCCCCTGTCGCACAGCAGCCCTCCCAGTTCCCCTGTATCCCTGGGCCTTTGTCCCCTGAACTGTGTGCCCACTACCACTGCCCCCAGGTCCCTGGTGTTGTTGGGGTGGTGGGTTAGCCTGGGTTCCCTGTAGTGGTGGACACTAGGGTGGGTGCTGCGCTGGTGTTTCCAGAGGGGGGAAGCTCTGTAGCGGTCTGTGCCAGTGTGAGGGGAACCAACTGTCCTGAGGTCCCAGATGTGCCGGGCTGGTCATCTTGATCCAGTTGGACAGAGCTGCTGTCATCACTGTGGGCCTCTTCTGTGGGGGGAGTGGACATGTCTGGACCCATCTGTCCGGTAACGTTGGGTAGGGGTCCTGCATGGGTTTAAAGGCATGATTATTGCATCTGTGTGTGCCATGGTGTGCAATGGGTGGGTGACTGTGTATCCCAGTGCTTGCATTCCTGTGTAGCACCTTGTGTGATAATCATGTAGGGGGTGTATGGGTATGTGTAGTGGCCATGCATTGGTGATGGGTGTCCATGCTTTGGTGTTACAGGCAGGGCTTGGGTTTGGGATGTGTGGTTTGTGATATTGGGACATCTGTGAGGAGTTGGAGAGATGGGGGTGAGGGGGAGGGTGGGGGTATGTGATGGCATGCAGGTAGAGGGGGTGAAAGTAGTGAAAACTGACCATTCCATTCCTCCAGCTACTCCTCCTAGGCCCTCAGGCTGCAGTATAGCCAAGACCTGCTCCTCCCATGTTCTTAGTTGTGGGGGAGGAGGTGGGGGTCCGCCGCCAGTCCTCTGATCCATGATGTGGTGTCTTGAGACCACGGAACACACCTTCCCCTGTAGGTCGTTCCACCGCTTCCTGATGTCATCCCTTGTTCTTGGGTGCTGTCCCACTGCGTTGACCCTGTCCATGATTCTTCGCCATAGCTCCATCTTCCTAGCTATCGTGGTGTGCTGCACCTGTGATCCGAATAGCTGTGGCTCTACCCAGATGATTTCCTCCACCATGACCCTGAGCTCCTCCTCGGAGAACCTGGGGTGTCTTTGCAGTGCTATGGGGTGGTGTGGGTGATGTGTGGGGTGGTGTGTGTTGTGATGTGTGGGGTGATATTTAGAGGTGTGTTGTGTGAGGTGTGTGGATGTTGTGTGAGTGATGGTGTTGAGTGCCTGTGGATGCTAGTTTGTAGATGGTGGTGTCTCTCTCTGGCCCTCAGTCGCATTTGTGGTCGTAAGGGTTTGTGGGTGATGTGGGTGTGTGTTTTATATTGTATTGGATGGGTGGGAGTGATGTGTGTATGTGTATCAGGTGTGTGTATTTTAAAATGTCCAATGGTTTTGTGTTTTGTAAATGTGTGTGTATTTTGAGCGCAGCATGTGTACCGCCAATGGAATACCGTGGTTGAAAGACCGCCGCGTGGATTCATGGGTAGTGATAGTGTGGACATATTCCTGTTCACGTGACGGTGGAGGTTTTGTTATCGCCAGTTTATCACTGACCTTTGCTGTGGCAGACTTGTGTGGTTGTCTGGATTTTGGTGGATTCCGATCTGTGGGTCATAATGACCGTGGCGGAATTCTGCGTCTGCAGCGGTGTGTTGGCGGTCTTCTGCACGGCGGTAAGCGGCCTTTACAGCCAATGTTGTAATGACCCCCAAACTCCTCTATTTTGCGGATCTGGTAGGGAGCTGTAACAGGAGACAGACATGATTGACATACTCAGCTAAATGTTATGACAGTTGTGAGATTGAACAGCCAGGTAAATGCAGCTAGTTGTCTGGGATTGGCTGGCAACTTGCTCTTACTTCTCAGTTAATTCACATGAGTCATCACGAATGATTGCAGCAGCCTATGCTCTTTCTCTGTCCATCTCGACGCTACAATATTGTTACTGTTTTATAATCCACAGGTCTTCTCTTTTCCTGCACAAAAGGTGAAAGCTCGATAATACTCCTGCTTACCTTATGGGACTGGTTCAGCCAGGCACTCAAGATGGACATTCCAAGACGAATGCAGAGGCACAGTCAATTTGGCATTTATATACAGTATCATTTTCCTTTTAACAACCATAATGTTTAGAACTGTGTGGGTTCACTCCTCCATAATTTGTAATTTTCAGACTTACATGAAAGAACATTTAGATATCTAAAAGCTTGGGTCTCTGGGGCTGGAGGACAGTTTGAAAAACATTTAGTTGAACTGCCATTCCTTCATTTCCTTACAAAACAGATTTGATGATGATGATGTGCTGCTCATTGACCTGGTGAATATTGTTGTTGTGTAGTATATTTCTTTGTCATACCTTTCACCAATTACCCATTCCCATCCATTTATCAAATCCCTAGCCCTCTCCCCCCAGGCTATGTGATATATTGAGATGTGACTTATGAATTTACACCATAAATGGATCACACACTTGGTGGGGTGGATGTGGCAAAAGTTACACCACCTCACCGTGGGATCTTCTCCTTCCTGAGCAACAGTCTACTCCAGCCCCACTTTCCTACCCACGCATGAAAGGGATGCATATATAACATCATTCAGCAACATCATCAGTCAGGCCTTGTGTTTCTTGAATACTTCACCGTCCCCTGAGTCCACTCCTCCTGACTCGAGGATTTTTTAAGTTTAGTTTTAATTGTCATGGTGGTGGTCTTTGTGTTGTGGTGGTAGTCTGCTCTCAGTCTTTTATAAGTTATGATATAAATAACCCACTAACTCTGTGTTTTCTTTCAATTGAATTGCCTGTGATGGATAATCCTTCTGAATAATCCTACATTCAAAGTTCACCTAGGTGGGCGTGGGATCTTGCTTGTGATGTCTTCCCAGTTAGCGACCTAACCTGCTACTACTAACACCACCATTAAGAAAGCACCTTGGGAAACCCTGTAATAAGGTTTTGTATGATTGAGAGAGGTAGCAACCATTGCTTCATCTATTTAGGTAGGAGAACTAAAAAGTGAAGTGAACTAATTTGGTTAGTACCTTCTACTGAAGATTAATATTTCTTTATGCATGTTATAGGCAATAGACAGAGGCATACCCCCTAGTGTTCAACATAGTTACAAAGGTATAACTAACTGGTTTGATAAGTGGCTGTGTGCTGCAAAAGCGGTAAAAGTTAACATCCTCAAGCAATAAAACAGGCCTAGTCTGTTTTATTCCCAATCTTTGTAGCTGGGTATTTTTTGTGTATAATTAAACTAAGTAACCTAGCAATTAATTATATGGTAAGGGGTATTAGAATCAGCTAGGGAAAGTCTGGGAAAAAAGTCGATGTACAGTATGTGCCTGTTCATATGCCAGCATTTTGTCAATTAAAAAAAACAGGCTGCACTAAAAGCAGTGCAAGGACAAAAAACAAATTGCTGTCATATGAAGAAACAAACTACCCAGTTTTTTTAAATAAATAAAACCCACCCTCTCCGCTCACAACAGGCCTACCACTCTCCCCAAACAAATTATTATATTGCCCAAATGTCCAAAGTATCAAGTCCAAATACCTTGCCCCAACTGCCCTTCCCAATTCCCACCGTCTCCACCCACAACAAAAGTCCCATCCACCATTAAAGAGAGGGTGTTAGAGGATATCTGGCCGGGCATGCAGGCATGCCCCTCTTGGTGAAGCAATGCCAGCTCACGTGAGGATGATGAGGGGACACACAGTGGTGGATCGCAGCTGCTGGCAGTGCTGATGATGGTGTGGCTGGGATTGAGGTGCTGGAAGCTGGCCAGAAGGACTAGGGCAATGGCGTGTGCCTCCACCTCCTCCTTCAAAACCACCAGCCCATGATATTTGGCCTGGATGGCCTCCATCTGGTGGTGACGCAGCTGAATGGCTATCTCCTGCCGTTATTGTGGATCAGCAGGATTACCTATATCAAGAAAGGGAAAAAAACACAAATTATATTGCACAGTGCAAACAATTGTTTATATAGTGGCACAGTAGCGGAACAATGCTGGTCCCATAAGGCCATTGGAATTTTTTATGTTATTAGTTATATGACCAAGTTTTCCTCACACATGCATCACATAAAAAATAGCACTGACCTGCAAACACTTAAGCCAGAATACCACCAGAATAAAACTCTTTTTTTTTGCTGAAAGGATTTCCTAGCAAAAGCTAAATAGACACTTTGCATGAAAAAAGAAAAACATAACTCTCAATAATGAGCTAGGCACAGATATAGCACATTTAGTAGTATTTTTGTTAAGCAACATTAACGGAGGCATGCTAGCATCGGGTCTGGTGGTCTCTGAAGTCTGCAGCATATTTTTGGGACAGATGTAATGGACAATGTATTCACTTACTTTAAGTCCAATGGCCTTGCTCTTCTCTGACTGCCTTTTAATTCTACCCTGACTCCAAAGAGACAGATGAATAATAAAAAAAAAGCTACATCACACACATCAGGTATAATGCGGATATCCAGTCTGCCATAAGTAGACAGTGGAAAAAATGATGCATTGCAGTAAGGGAAGAGGGTGTATATTTTATTTGGCACATTCAGCACAGAATATCCAGTCTGCCAAATTTCAAACCAGGCATTTATTCCCACTTTACTCCCTGGCCTTACCCTAATACACAAATGATTTTCAACAAATACCTTCACTTGGCAGTAAGGAAAGTTACTCTACTGGAAGGTAAGTTAGAGGGATAAGGCTAGGTAGAGGTTTTGCTATAGGATAGTGGAGTGTCATTGATCGTCATATGCTAATCTTTTGCTTAGTTAATCACTGTAGTTTACGAATGATGAGAGGGAACAATTTGCACCATCATTGAAACCATGAAATATATATACATAAATCACTTGGCCAGAAAAATATGGCACATGCTGAGAATGGATGTTACAATGTTTTGGTAAGCCTGGACAGAACCTAGGAAAGAATAATAGAGTGAAGTACTAGTAGGAGGCGACTGAGTGGGCACTGGGATACACACCTTGTTTTCATTTTGTAATGTATTGAAAACATCATATTGCTGCATTAACTGAAGCAGACTCACATTGCAAAGCCAACACTGTAGTGCTGAATTAAACCATGCTGGAGTTAGGTCATGGGTGACGAAATGCCATGGGCTGGGAGATGATGAGGATGGGTGGGATATCTCCCTTGCTTAACAAATACAGTATACTGATTTTGTCAATAAATAAGCAATGCGACTAACCGCCACTCATCCCTGCCACCACTGGGACTCCTCCCCCTCCAACCTCCTATACCTCCATAATCACACTAGCGCTGCCTCTGGCACCAGCACTGGTGGTCTGTGTGGCTAGAAAAAAACATTACCCTTTTTTAATTCTAGATTCACCTACTAAGTAATTATTAAAATTTGGAACAAAGTACAACATCAATACCTCACCACAGTTTGATTACTTAGCAGTATCTTCAATCAAAACTACTTGGGAGCTTTGTTGGTTGACATTAAAAAGGTCAGGAAGTCAAGCCAACCAAAACATTTTTCTCATAATGAAGGGACAGAGCTATGCTGAGTCATTGAAGCCTAATGCAGGGGTAGAATAGTCAATGAAGGACATATGGTCTTGGTGTACAAATGCAATGGGATCTCATTACTTTCCTGCCTTGCTGCACTATCATGGAAATCGCTGGTAAATTGTATAAATGAATGATATCACAACATGGGGGGGGGCTCATGACCATAGCCTATCTCTCATTTTGACACTTTAAGCATGAGGAAGAAAGCCTTCTCAACAAACATGAATGGTGAATAATAGCTTATTTGAGCCTGCATTCTTCACAGTATCAAAATCTGTTCTCGTAGTCTTATAGTACCACAGGACATATAAAGAGGGAGGGGAAGCTTACTAAAAGATCAGAAGAAAGCTACAGACAGGAGGAAGTCAGCTACAGAAAGAAGAAACATAAAAAAAAGGATAATGCAGGGATAACAGAAATTTAACAAATATTAAATGGAGCAGAAGAAAAAAAAGTAAGTAGTGTAAAACAATACACAAGTAAAATTATTTAACTAGTGGGCAGAGGTAAAAGTTAAAGCTAATAATAACCAGGCTTACTGGGGCCAGCAGAAACATCTGCTCTGTGCTGTTGGTGGTGGATCTTCCACTGCAGTGCTGGTGGTGGTAGCCCCTTTGCCCTGCTCTGATGTCCTCTTGCCCTTGTGTACTGATGTAAGAAATAAAGAAGATAAAAAAAAGATTAGTGGTATGGTTAGTCTCTAAAACATATTTTGACAGGCAGATGCAGTAGCATTGTACTTTTCTAAAGCAGATAACCTATTGCTAAATTCCTAATTTCATAAAACGAAACTACATTTTGAACTAAAAATGCTTTGCAAGGAATGATCTTTGCTTCTCCATCCTCTTTGATTGGACAACTCAGTCTCCCTTTTTAATGCATACTACACATCACTGGGAGATTAGGACTGTATGGGCTACATAAAGAAAGGCACAGAGAAGGCTAACTTCCTGGTATACTACTATCTTGGTGATAGCACAGGGAAGTCTAAATCACCTCTTAATTAATCGTTGTGTAGGTCGCGCCGATCACCTGGCTTGCTCAATCTGGAGGAGATATTACTCATAAAGTTAACTTACCTCTGAGTGTAAGCAGAATGCTATTTGAAAAAAATTGCATTTTTAGAAAACAACTAATAATTATTACTCACCAAGCCCTGCAATCTTGACAGTCAGCAGGTCAAGCAGGCCATGTTCTCTATCAATAATGTCCGCCCAGCAGTGCATCAATAAGCAAGCAATGCGACTAACCGACTAACCGCAATCTCTCCCAAAGCAGCCGGAGCTCTGACAGGGCAAACCCTCACCCAGGCCTGCCGCCTGTTGCCAGCATGTAGGGCGGTGCTGCTGGACCCATAAAAAAGTGCAGCCACCTCTGTCTATGTAAAAATGGGGCAGGGCTGCACCCCAGAATGACACCAGCACCCACAGGGTGTGCGAGTGGCACTGGCACTTCTGTCACTGTTCCCTGCTTCTACCATGGGGCCAGGTGAAAAAAGGAAGAACTAGGGCAAAACAATAAAAAAGTAAGCAAAAGGGAAAAAGAAAGTGGAACACAAGGAAAGGTTGCAAAAAAGTAAAAAACAAAACAAAGACAAAAATGTAAAATACTCACACAGAAAGAAACACACTGATAAAAAACAAGTAAATGAGGTGTGGATAAGAGGGATAAAGATCAGATAGGTGGGACTGGCACTGATTCAGAAATAGGCCCAGCAGCAAGCACAGACTGACGAAAGCATTTAAAACAAAAAGGCCATGCCCATGCGCACCCTGTGGTGCCATTCATGCTGATTTTCAGAATGAAATGGACTACAGGCATAAAAACAGTGCTAAGAGCCAAACAAATATTTTTCCACTCTTTCGAGGATTTCCATGGAATCTTGCAGAGTTTTAAAACTCCGAAAGTTCTGCCCAGGCTTAATCATGATTAACCACAATTTAGATCTAATTCCTAAACACATCCTAGTGAGGGTTATTAAAGAGGTCAATAAATTAATTAAGAAATGGCAGAACCTCCCATGAACCAGTTATGTTAGAGTAAATCTAATTAAGATGAGCATTCTCCTAAGGTGTCCTTGTTATTCGACAAAATTCTCTTGACATTGGATTATGAAATATTGCAGGGAAAACACTGTGACTTGAACAGCTTTATTTGGGCAGAAAAGGGAGCAAGAATAGCTTGGAAAAAACGTCTTAGGAAGTTGGAAAATGGGACGCTACAGCTCCCTGATCTCTATCTCTAGTGCTTGGAATTTCAATTTAAGGCAGTAAGGCCCTTATTTGGCAAACATTCTAGAACGTACAGAAGTGGCATGTGACTGGCAATGACAGAGGCTAATGGATCCTCGGTTGGTTTCTCTATAGGAATGGGGAGCCGAAGTTTTTTTTAAAGGTGAGGTTAGGGTGTCTAAAGCCTGTGGTTAAAATCTGGTCTAAATTGAGGTCAAAATTGGGATTTCCTATTATTCAGATTTAGTTCCCATTTGGGATTTGCCTGGCACTCCTGAATGTTTACAAGATGCTCTCCCTGCTCCACTTAAAGAGACAGGGATGGGAAAATGCGGCAACCTGATGGAAGGCAACCAACTAAAGGCTTGGTCAGATTTATTGGGAATCATCAACAGGAGACTTTCAAAGTCTATGTCCAACTATTGTCATGGGATGCCATCCACCTCAGGAGGGTGAAAATTGACATCACCATTGAAATTTTATGGCAAGACTGGAGGCTCATATTGTGCATATTCTTTTCTTGTTTATTTCAATAGCAGCAGTCAAGAGAACAACAACTCCCATAAGGCCAAACAAAAAGTGGCCAATGGGAGCAACACAGTAGTTCTAAGAGTCAACCAATGAGAGGGCATACAACACCTAAATACATATCTTGACTGTGAACAGCCCTCTTTTCTTGCTGCTCGCAGTCAAGATAAGTATTCCATTTCTATTCTGGTATTTCATGGTTTTTGCCTTGTGTTTAATTACCCGGTTTTGGGGTTTCCATGAAGTGTAATTTGTGTATAATAACCTGAGTCAGCTCGTAGCCGCATTCCTTCTCTAAAGAAAGAGGTCGTCAGTATCTTTTAGCATGCAATATAAGCTAGTAAAGCATGCTGTACTTCGGAGGAATCAGCTATTCACTCTCCACTGGTCATATCGGGCACCTTTAAGGTTGTCTAAATTTAAATCAAGTGGGCAGTTGGTTGGATGCAAGAAATGTAGCCATCCCGGTGCTGACGATCTCCATCTGTTTGCGGAATGCCAGAAGCTGAGGAATTTTTGGAGAGATGTAGGCCACATAATAAAAGAGGTGTCATATCTGAAAGTTGAGATAAGTCCCATTTTATTTTTCCATGGAATACCGAGAGAGGAGACAGAAGTAATATCCAAATCTATCAGCCATCTAGTATTCAGCTTGGTGTTGTTGGCACAGCATCAGATGTAAAAAAATGAATTGAATCTAACTCGCCGATGTGCAAGGACTGGAAAATGTAGATCTACAATTGCTGTAGGCTGGATAGTGCATGTACTCAAATCGTAAACCATGAGGTCTGGTCTCCTACGTTTTTTTGGCTTGCGAGAAATAACTATGGGTCTAATGATTAAAATACCGTTCTCCCCACCTACTCCACTCCGTTACTCAAAACTGATTTGGATATGGCTGAGTAATCTGGGTGCAGGGCTTGCACTGTGGCATGAGATGCCTTCAGCGATACGACACAGTTAGAGTACAGAGAACTAGGCTTTAACTCAATAAAGGTGGTGAGGGTTAAAGAAAGAGAGAGAAAATAACCTCTTTATTGCATCTATTGCCTGAGGACACAAGAACACAGTGAAATATTTCGGCCAATTAGTGGTGAAGGGCATAAGGGATGAGGCAGCTTCAATGGGAGGGCCCTATGACAGTTCAAAGGCCACCTAGGCTTCCTCTGCTGTTTGTTAGACCTGTCCTCCGTCCATGACGCCCATAGGTCACAGGGAGGCCAAATGAAGCAGAGAAAAATCACAAGACTTATAGTCGGAACAGAGTAGTCAATTTGAGGTGACAAGTTGTCACATAACTGGTATATTTAAAACATGAGCAAAGTACAACTAATACACCAAGAAAAAAGATGTCAGTGTACTTTAATCCAAATTAAATCTTTACTGTTGCCAAACATCAGTAAAAAACATAATGAGAAGTTCAATTTTTTCATATAGGTTAGAAAAATGAAATACTAAAAAGATCACAGAGCATGATTGCTGATTAACAGCTGCGATGGTTATGTATCATGCATCAATGTTTTGATCCACCTCCACCAGCGGAGTACACCATTGGAGGTAAAGTAACCTGGCCTTAGACGTATAGATTACGCATGCCACGTGATTGGTTATGATCAATTTATACAAAAATTACACTGCAAGAAACAGTGACTTATTTTCTAGTTTGAGCATTTAGTTTTCCTCTTAATGCTTTTTCATTGCAACTGTCCTTTTACAGCGTTTTCATAAGACATTTATTATTTTATTTTTGTGCCTGAAATTATATATATTGGACTCTTTACTGGAAGAGTTCGCCCAGTTCCAGGAATTGTGTGTATTTCTTCAACCACAGTAATATTTAACAAAAGCGAAATGTGTAGTTTCAGTTCTTTAATAACGGAGGTTCTAATAAGTGAGTTTTTCTATGTTTGACGGATTGTAAAAAGACCTTGCTGAATAATATCTACAGTGTATGGCAACATTTTCGCACACATATACTTGACATTTAAAACCGTCAGTTAGTCTTTGACGACTGAATAGCATTGTTCTGAAGGAGAAACTGCAATTTTCTCAAAGTTAAAAAAGGCTAGTTCAATGAGATGGTTTGCAATTTAATGGTGCAATGACGTACGGTTTATGAATCTGTGTGTGCTACAGAGTGCAGCACATATAGATAGAGGAAAAAACAAGGAGAATTAACATATTTCTCTTCGTTATGCCTCACCTGGAGAGGTGTAACAGTTTTGGAGTATTCCCAGGTCTATCACTTATGGTAAATCGGGAAATGCTCAAAATCCAGGGGTGTTGATTGGGGAACACTCTTGCACCACTGATGAAATGCCTCCCTAGGGCAGAGTACCACAACAAAGTGATTTCCACTGTACTGCGTTATCTAGATTTACCAACCTACTCAAGTGTGAGAGAACAGGGCTGATTGCAGAGGCCCCCTAACTTTTTGCCCCCATTTTCCACTTTTTGCTGGTGTTTTTCTTACTCTGATGGTGCCCTGGGTACTGCTAACCAGTCCCAGGGCCTGTGCTCTGTGTATACTCAGTATGCAAATTAGGCTAATTATAATTGGCTAAGTCAACCTACCTATAAGTCCCTAGTATATGGTAGGGCATGTAGGTTTAGGGACCCCAGCATAGGATGTGCACCCATAGGAGCACTGCTGAGGTGCCCAGTGTCATTTTAAAGGCAGACTTGCCTTGCTGGCTGATTTTAAATTAAAGTTACATGCAAATTCGACTTTGGAATTAAAAGTAGTTCCAAAGTCTTAAACTACCTTATTTTTACATATAAGTCACCCCTGAGGTGTGCCCTATGTGCCCCTAGGGCTGGGTGCCACATAACTGTAAGCAGGGATGATATAAAAATAGTTTTATAAGTCCTGGTGAGGTAAAACAGACAAATTCATTTTTCCCTCATTGTAGTGAATGGCCTCCATAGGCTAGAATGGGAGACTTTATTTTAATTGTTAAAGTCCCCTTAAGTAACAGATACAAGAAGTTTGGTATCAAATTAATTGTTATAATAAATCCCACAACTTCCAGTTGTGGGATTTAATATAACTTGTTCAGGTAAATAGTTTTCAACTTTACCTGAAAAGTTGGCAACTTCAGCCCTGCATTGTTGTTGCTGCTGTGCTCTGATTGGCCAGCCTCTGGCAGCCTGGCCAGGCTGCCTTGATGAGGTGTGAAGTGGCCTGGCACTGCACAAAGAGATGTGCCTGGGGGAGGAGGTCTTCCCTCAGCAGATGGTTAAGTAGGAAGGGGAAGGGCTCCCAAACTGGTCTTTAAAGGCAGAGAAGGATATTTGGAGCAACCCAGCAACACCCTCACATCCTGCAAACCCAGACAATTAGGTGCCCCCTTGATTAGATTAGGAGAGGGCAGGAGAGGGGTGTGTTTATGATTTTTAGCCACACCATTGGGTGGGCTCAGCCAGATGTAACCTCCAAAAATCACTTTCAGCCATGATGGATTTTTGAGGAATGTTGCTCCCTGGGATTGATTTTTGCCACACTTCCCAGGAAGTGGTCATCACAGGGGAAAGGACCCTGCACCTGATTGGAGAACCAGGACTCCCCTGTTTTTCACCAAGGAGCAAGGATAAAACTAGCAGACCTGCACCCACACCTCAGTTCCCTATCAGATTCCAACAAGGAAGAACTACAGGAGAAGGACTGCCCCGCTGGACCCCTGACCTGCACTTGGATACTGCACTCCGGAGGACTGCACAAGCTGCACACTTGGGCTTCATCACTAAAAGGACTTTACCTGTCTTCTAGTGCTTCAAGAAGGGACTCCCTGTTTGCTGCAGGTACAAAAAAGCTTCCCAGAGTCCCATGCATCAAGTCCTGCAAACAGAGCCCAGCTGACCAGCGTCCAGTGGACATTTGAGGATTCTGACCAGGTGCATTCTGGGAATTGTAGTCCCAACTCCCAAGGAGCAACTCAGAGCTTCTGGAACCTTGGATCAAGTTGTGGACACTTCAAGGACACAAAAAGGACCTCTGGAAGAAGATCCAGAAGTTTGGAGAAGTTTGGAGCAACTCCATAAGTTGAAGAGGTGCATTGTGGGAGTTGTAGTCCCAGATCCCAAGAGGCACACCAGAGCCTCTGAACCCTTGGCTGATGCTGTGGACCACTTTTCTGAATCAAACACTTCCGAAAGCAAGTGTGACAGTGTTACCTCGTTGGAGGCCTGAACTCTGGACTTTTTTTTTTAACCCTTGAGCACTAGTTGCTTCTATGCGCTAGAAAGCATTAATTCTTTAAAAATTATTATCTCCGGATCCTCTTATCCAATTTTATTAGTTTCTGTGTCATTTTAAAGCTAAAAATATTTCCTATTTTTATAAATTGATTTTTGATTTTTAAACTGTTTCCTGTGTTTTATTTAATTAATGTTTTGTGATATTTGAATGCTTTATGCTTAGTCTCGTAAATTAAGTCTTGTCGCTCGTTGCCAAGCTACCAAGGGTTGAGCTAGGTTTAATTTACTGAGACCTGACTGGACCTAAGTGGAGGTTAGTGGCCTATTGCTAAGTGTAGGTACTTACCTGCCCTTATCAATAACCCATTTTCCAACATCAGGGACATGCAAGGTGGCCTTGTGTGGGTTGATAAATCACACATAATAGTTGTTTCGCGCTTGCACCGCATTGCATTGTGGAAGTGCGACACAACTACATGATAAATGGGGTCCCAAATTTCTAAAGATGGGACACAATAATTGAGAAAGAGGCTGCATGACAAAATCTTGAAAAATACCCAAAGAAAGCAGCAAATTATGTGTGATTACTACTCAATTACATTTGCAAACACTGACCAGCATAGCAGTCCACACTGTTATGCACTGTTTTTGCACTACATTCCAACTGGTGCTGAAAGAAAGAAACTACTGAGCATCTACGCAGCAGTTACTTCCTCAGCATTTAGTATTTGTCCTGACCTTCCCCTGCACTTTTCAAATTGTTGGCACAAAGTGTGGGTTGACAGCTCTCAAGGGGCCCCTACAACTGTAGATCCGAAGCATCTGAGAAAGACCATTAGTATACATAAGAGTGAGGAACCCTAATTGGTCTCCCAAAAGTCAGATAGCCTCCTCAAACTCTTTTCTCCAGGCTTTACTGGTAGCAGCCATATTAGTCTTTTGTTGGTGTATTAAATGCATACACGTTGAAGATGCTTATTTGCCCTCTATGTAAAGGAAGGCCAGTGACATGCAACAAATAAGACTCCCCTGATTTTATTTTTTAGGAAAGAAGATGTCTTTTAAAACTTTTTTCACAAGTATTATGATCATGAACATTGAATGTTTGCAATGACCTTTGCTTCTCCTATTGTGAGTGTTGGTGTGTCCAATTTCAGGAATGGCTGTGGCAACAGAGAATAAGGGGAGCTTCATCCATCATTCCATCTTCCAATGTTCTCCTTTGATGTCTATGTCCCATATGAGGGAAATACAAAAGCTTTCCTGCTAGAGCGTTCATACATGTCACAAATTGACCAACAATGTGAACTATGAGATAATGGCAAGCTTTCCAGAACCTCTTCTAAGACAAGAAACTTTTCACTGACCTGGTTTGTTAGATTTGGAACTTGTTGAAGTTCTGAGATCTTTTCACTGGCAAGGGCAGCAGACCATCTATGAAGGAGTGCACATAATAGTTGGAACTCTTCTTCAGACTGAGGAGGTACACTGACATCTAAGTCCTCTGTGGACCCGGTTTTGATGCTTCCAGATTGCTGAGTTGAGTACTGCCCTCTTCTTCAGTTGAGTAACAAGCAATGCAGAATAATCTACATCACTGGTGCCAGGTAAATGCTCCAAACTCTTTTCAGTGGTGTCTTCTTCTAGTGCACTACACAAGTACAGGAACATACAACCATATACACGGGTAGCACCCAAGCAATCTGGGTAGTTTGGTCACCACAGTTAAACATGCATCCTCACAAATATTACAGTTTTATGAACTGCAACATTATCAATTTGAACAAGGTAGATTTCTTTAGGTTTTCACAGAGGAAAGGGACCTAGCACCTGTCTGACCACTAAAAAGGGTTTGTGGATAAGAACACTGGTAAATTCGTCCCCAAGTGCTATGAATGTTACCAGTTTGGGCACGCCAAGGGTGATGCTAAGCTCCCCATGACGGCACAGCCCCCCACTAGTGGGTGTACACCTCGGTTAGCCAGTGTGGCATTTAGGGAGGAGATGGCCCTAGTTAGTAAGACAGCAGAGGTTACTTTAGTGTCCCTGGGTGCCAGAGAGGTGGTGCCCAAAGCCCACAAGCCTAATGCTTACAAGTACAGGCAGTAGGCCACCATTAATGGAAAGAGGGTGGAGGTTACCAGCATGAATTCTGCTAGGTATCATCTGGTGCCCTCAAAGCTGGTGATGCCTAATATATTCCACCAGGTTGTAGTAGCAGACAACCACAAGAGCCACTACCCAGTGACTCTGGTTCCCTATGATCTGGGGGTTAGGGGGTCTTAAGTTCTCTTGCGGTAGCTGTGAGCTCTGCCATGCCTGTGGATTTTTTGCATGGGAATCATCTGGAGCACATTGCCTTGAAAGAAGTAGAGTTCCGGTCATACCTGGAAATGTTAGGGGTACCTCAATAGAGCTGTATGACCACAAGCTCCATGGCTGCCCATGAGGGGAGTCAAGGAGGCTTGAAGTCTGGAAGAATGGCCCATGCATCTGTCAAGAGAGGAAAGGACTGGGGGCGAGATAAACAGGCCCTAAACCTCTCACTGTGCAGGTGGATGGGATGCCAGAGGAAGGCTCTGATGGGGAGAACATAGGCTTCTGTGAACCTAAAGTGCCTGTGCATGGGACAACACATGCTTTGGGGTCCACAAATGTTATAAGGCCTTCCTCCTGGGACTGGCTCATGAAATACCTCTAGCAGGATCTATGGGGCTAGACAAGACCTGCTCCAGTCTCCCACTTCTATTGGCCCTGGATGAAGATATCCTCAGGTAGATTCTGCAGGACCTGTTACCTGCCAGACAAGTGGGAAAACAGGGCAAAAGCTGAAGGCTCCCCTTAATCATTTACTTGTTCTTGCCACCCCTTCTGAAAGGGTGGGCATTAGCATTGTTGAAGCCCTGGACCATAAAATTGCCTTAGGCAACAAGTTTATCCTGGTGTTGGTTGACCTTGCTACTTGATACTCAGAGGCAATTCATCTGTGGTATGTATCTGCAATTGCAGTGTCTAGGGCCCTGATGGGGATCTTCACCCAACTAGGGTTTCGCAAAGAACTGGTGTCTGAAAGGGGCACCAAATTCATATCTGTCTCCATGAGGCCTATGTGGGAAGAATGTGAATTAAGCTACAAGTTCTCCAGTTTCTATCATCGTCAAAACAATGGGCTTCGTTAAAAGATTCAACAAGACCCTATATGGCATGATTATCTGCCTACCTGAGCCATGAGGCAAAAGTAGGACATCCTCTTACCATACCTGCACTTTGCCTACAGGGAGGTGTCACAAGGAAGTTGGGTTTAGTCCATTCAAACGTCTTTAGGGACACCCTGTTAGGCGAACTCTCAGTCAGATAAAGGAGGGGTGGAAGCAAGCTCCTAAGAAGCCCCCAATGATGTGGTTAGCTACATGCTATGCCTCAGAAACCAGCTGACCAAGTTCTGGAGGAGCGCTGTGGTGCCACGGATGTAACCATTACGTCCTAGTACTGGCCCTCGGGGGAAGCGCTACTAGATGCCAGGGAATTGTTTTTAAAAAGTGTGGTGGTGGCTACCAACCAGTATGGGTAGGGTTATGCCCCACACACTAAAACATCTTATTCCACAGCAAGCAAGAGGACATTTGATTATTTTGGGTTTTGGTTTTACATTTGGGCCATGAGAGCTTGCCTAACTCTCAAAATCGCCCCACTTGGAATGGTGAGGGCTGCACTCTTTGGACTTTGGGACGCTGCCATGAAGAAAAATCCACAAGACCTAGACACATCTGAAAACTAAACATCTGGGTGAGTCCAGGGTGTTGTGCTTCACATGCACCTCACACTTTCTTACCCACAATGCCCTGCAAACCTCAAACTTTGCTGGAAATCACACATTTTTTCCACATTTTTGTGATGGAACCTTCCAGAATCTGCAGGAATCCACAAAATTCCTACCACCCAGCATTGTCTCATCTATACCGATAAACGTTTTGCCCTATTTGTCAGCCTAAAAATGTTTTTTTCCAAACTTCCCATTTGGACCCGCTTTGGTTCCCCCTTAATTTTGATATGTTTCTGGCTCTTCCCTGTCACAGGCACTTGGCCCACCTACACAATTGAGGTATCATTTTTACCGGGAGACTGAGGGGAACGCTGGGTGGTAGGAAATTTGTCCCGATGCGGTGATCCCACACAGAAATGTGGAAATAATGTGATTTCTTAGCTAAATTTGAGGATTGCTGAGGATTCTGGGTAAGAAAACATTGGGGGATCCACGCAAGTCACACCTCCCTGGATTCCCTCAGGTGTCTAGTTTTCAGAAATGTTTGGGTTTGGTAGGTTTCCCTCTATGGCTGCTGATCCCAGGACCAAAAATGCAGGTCCCCGCAAAAACAGGTAGTTTAGTGTTTGATCATTTTGATGTGTCCACACAGTGTTTTGGGGCATTTCCTTTCGTGAGCACTAGGCCTACCCACACAAGTGATACTTGGGGGAACACTGGGTGGAAGGACATTTGTGGCTCCTCTCAGATTCCAGAACTTTCTGTCACCAAAATGTGAGGAAAAAGTGTTTTTTTAGCCAAATTGTGAAGTTTGCAAAGGATTCTGGGTAACAGAACCTGGTGAGATCCCCACAAGTCACCCCATCTTGGATTCCCCTAGGCGTCTAGTTTTAAAAAATTCACAGGTTTGGTAGGTTTCCTAGGTGCCGGCTGCGCTAGAGGCTAAAATCCACAGCTTGGCACTTTGCAAAAAACATCTCTGTGATGATGTCCAAATAGGCCCTCATTACGACCCTGGCGGTAAATCCCGCTTAACGCCATGCTGACAGCCGCCAACATACCGTGGACGCAGCAGAAATCCACTACATGTTTTACAACCCACATCTCATAATCCGCCACAATACAGACACCCACACAAGTCCGCCACACCAAAGGTCAGTGATAAACTTGCAATAGCAAAACCTACACCGTTACGCCAACAGGAATACGCCCACGCTATCACGACCCACGAATCAACGCGGCGGTCATTCAACCACGGTAGACCATTGGCGGTACATACCGCCACACTCAAAATACACACACATTTACAAAACACAACCACATTGGACAATTAATAATACACACATCTGATATACATACACACACCACACCCACACCACTATAAAACACACACCCAAATTACTCACAACCCCTTAAAATTACTTTTTTGGAAGAAGCAGGAATAGAGAGAATAGCAAACACAACACCAGCATCCACAGGCACACAACACCAATAGTCATACAACATCCACACACCTCAAAGAACACACCCTAACACAACACATTACACAGCACAACAAACATCACCTCGCACATCACCTACACCACATTATGGCACCACAAAGACACCCCAGGTTTTCTGAGCAGGAGCTCAGGGTCATGGTGGAGGAAATCATCCGGGTAGAGCCACAGCTATTCGGATCACAGGTGCAGCAGACATCCATTGCAAGGAAGATGGAGCTATGGCGGAGAATTGCTGACAGGGTCAACGCAGTGGGACAGCACCCCGAAACAGGGGATGACATCAGGAAGAGGTGGAACGGCCTATGGGGGAAGGTGCGTTCCGTGGTTTTCAGAAACCGTACAGAGGACAGGAAATGGACCCCCACCTCCTCCCCCCCAACTAACAACATGGGAGGAGCAAGTCTTGGCGATCATGCATCCTGAGTGCCTCGCAGGTGTAGCAGGAGGACTGGACTCTGGTAAGATTACTGCTATATTCCCCCACCCTACCTTCATGCCATTACAAACTCCTACCCCTACCCTCACACCTATCACCACAACACCTAACAGATACCCCACTATCACAACCCACACATCCCAATACCAAGCCCTGCATAACACCAATGCATGGACACCCATCACCAAAGCATGTCCAGTAGAGAGACTCACCCAGGCCACAAAATCACCCCTCACACAAGGGCACAGGCAATAATACTAGCACAGGAGTAGAGGGAAACTCACACATTGCACAAGATGGCACACCAGATACAATAACCATGCATTTACACCACAAAAGGACCCCTACCCTACGTCACCTAACAGGAGGTGCCAGCCATATCAAGTCCCCCCACAGAAGAGGCCCACAGTGACGACAGCAGCTCTGCACGCCTAAATCAAGATGACCAGCCCGGCCCATCAGGGACCTCTGGACAGTCGGTTCCCCTGCCACAGTCCCAAACCACCACTGAACCTCCCCCATCAGGAAACACCAGAAGAACACCCACCCAGCGGGCCCATGCCACTGTCCCCAGGACCCGTCAATCAGAAGTGTGTCCACCAGTACAGGGACCCCAGGCAAACCCACTAAGCCAAGACAATCCGGGACCTGGGGTCAGTGGGCACACGGTTCAGGGGACAGAGGCACAGGACAACAGGGAAACTGGGAGGACTGCTGTTCGACAGGGGGAGGACAAGCCAATGGAACCCACTCTCCATAAGGCACTCTCCAACATCATGGGAGCATACCACCATTCCCAGGAGACCATGGGCACAGTACTGGCCAAGTTTCAGGAGGCCCAGCAGCTGTAGGAGGAACAGTACCTGGGGATCAGGAAGGACTTGAAGTCCACTAACACCACCATGGTCATCATTGCAGGGGTGCTGGCAGACATGGCCAACGCCATGAGGGAGACAGTGGCACACCACAGGGCCCCTTACACTAGCCCGAATGATGAACAGCCCTCCACGTCCACTGGCACTGGTGGACAGGAGGTTCCCCCACAGGACCAACAGCCCACCAGCACCCCACCCCCTGCAGAAGGTGAACCACCCCGCAAACAGCCCCTGCGATCCAGGCACAAGACAGAGAACATTGCCAAGACCCCCACCAGGAAATAAGACTCTCCTGATTGTCACCCTTCTGTCCCACTATGACATCCTGTCCTAATTGAACTGCCATTACTCCACATCCTATGCCCCCTGGGACAATGCACCTGTGATACAAAGAAACTGGAATCTACCATGGACATTCCTCCACCATCACCCCATTGCACATACCCCTCCACTGATTAGCACTTAAATAAACACACTTGAACCACGAAACAATCTGGAGTCAGTCTGTACTTTCACAAATGTGTTATTATAACCTCTCTGACAAATATCAATAGCAATGTAATTTTCACATACCAAAGTATGACAGTTGTTGGGCAGCAGTAAACATAGCAGAAGGCAGAATGTGGTACCCAGATCTGTGAAAAGGAAAGCTAAAGTGAACTGTCAGGGTCCATACACAGAGGTAAAAAGGCAGATTCATGCAATGTCCTACAGTAGTCTGATATGAGAGGAGCAGTGCCATTCTCTTACCTTTGTCTCACTGGAAGTATTGCATGATGATGTTGTTTCGGTTGTCTATATCTTCTTCTTCTGCCTCCTCTTCTTCACCGTCCACAGGCTCCACAGCTGCCACAAGACCAACATCAGGCCCATCCTCCTGCAGAAAAGGCACCTGGTGTCGCAAAGCCAGGTTGTGCAACATACAACATGCCACAATTATCTGGCACACCTTCTTCGGTGAGTATTATAGGGAGCCACCTGTCAGATGGAGGCACCAGAACCTGGCCTTCAGGAGGCCGAAAGTCCGCTCTATAATCCTCCTAGTTCGCCCGTGTGCGTCATTGTATCATTCCTCTGCCCTTGTCCTGGGATTCCTCACTGGGGTCAGTAGCCATGAAAGGTTGGGGTAACCAGAGTCACCTGCAAATATCGTGGGGCCTCTGTTAGACATATACAAACCATTAGGGACTACCCCATACCCAGGCACCTATTCAAACTGTGTGGGGACCTCTGCCTCACCTATTAGCCACACACAGTGCCTCTGGATTTGGCCCATCACATAAGGGATGCTGCTAGTCCTCAAAATGTAAGCGTCATGCACTGAGCCAGGATACTTGGCATTCACATGGGAGATGTACTGGTCTGCCAAACACACCATCTGCATATTCATTGAATGGTAGCTTTTGCGGTTTCTGTACACCTGTTTATCCCTGTGGGGTGGGACAAATGCCACAAGTGTTCCATCAATAGCACCAATGATGTTGGGGATATGTCCCAGGGCATAGAAGTCACCTTTCACTGTGGGCAAATCCTCCACCTGGGGGAAAACGATATAGCTGTGCATGTGTTTCAGCAGGGCAGACAACACTCTGGAAAACACATTAGAGAACATTGGCTGAGACATCCCTGATGCCATGGCCACTATTGTTTGAAAGGAACCACTGGCCAGGAAATGGAGCACTGACAGGACCTGCACTAGAGGGTAGATTCCTGTGGTATGTTGGATTGCTGACATCAGTTCTGGCTCCAACTGGGCACACAGTTCATGGATTGTGGCACGATCAAGTCTGTAGGTGATAATGATGTGTCTGTCTTCCATTATTGACAGGTCCACCAGGGATCTGTACACCGGGAGATGACGCCATCTCATTGTCTGCCCCAGCGGATGTAGCCTATGGGGGAGAAGGGTGAGCAGAGGGTCATATACCACAAAGGTAGCACAAGGGTTTTTTGCACTATTGTGATTAAATTGGTGTGTGGCACTGTCTGTCCGTATTCCCGCCAAAAAGTGCTGTGACGCAGTTAGGTGCACCTCCATGTGCCCCCCTGAAATGGCGGCTGCCTGACCTGTAAGGAGAGACAAGGGGAAATGAGGTAACTGCGCTGGCGTTGTGCAGTGCGCGGTAGGCGGATGAAAATCCCCGCTCAATTCAGCATTGGTCATCATTTGTCCCTATGGGTTCCAGGAGCCAATGACGATGCACGCCGGCGATGACAGTATGCACCGCCGTGGACGTGACCGCCATTTTCTATCTCTTCACTCACTTGATACCTGACCTTTAACAGGAGAGGACCTACACTGCAAGTGCTGCTGTGACCTGAGTCTGGAAGCGACAATGGCTACAGTGTCTGGCGAAAGGTCCCCTACATTCACCGCAGAGGAGTTGGACAATCTGGTGGATGGAAGATAAATGGGGGGTGGGGGGTTGGCTGTGGCCTGCATGTGAGGATGGTCAGTGTATGTGTTTCAGGGCATAGTTGGGAAGTTGTGGCCAATGAGTAAGAATAACCGGACGGGGGAGTAAAAACCATTCTTACTTAACCTTTCCTATAGGTTAGCACCCACCAGAAGAAGATTATTTGGCATGCCATCGCCAAGGAAGTGTGGACCCTGGGGGTCTATTATAGATGGAACACCCACTGCTGCAAGAGATGGGAGGACCTGCGCCGCTGGAGCAAGAAGATGGCGGAGTCCCAGCTGGGGATGGCCTTCCAACGTGGAGGGGGTGCCAGTCGCACCATGACCCCCCTGATGTACCGGATCGTGGCAGTGGCATATCCGGAGATGGATGGGCGCTTGAGGGCATCACAGCAGCCACAAGGGGGTGAGTACAGTCTCATTCAGCTGACTGCGCACTTTACAAGGTATCTGTGTGGGGGAAGTGGGCTGTGGGTTCCCCTAGGCCAGGGCGAACTTGGTAGGGTAGGTTCCTTGTTAGGCAGGCTCTGTGGCACTCCAACCCCAATCGTGGTAGTGGCCATCTACAACTAGTCGGCCTCGTGTGGGTTCCAGGTGTGCAGCAAATGGGCTTAGGCATAGTCTCCCATGGGCAGGTGATTCTGCTAAGAACTTTTAGTGCATGGCCTAGTGCATAGGGCTGCTCCCTGTGTGTTTTGTCCGCCAACGGTGTTGTTGTTGCTGGCATTGACCATGTGTCTCCTCTGTCTTTCCCCCCCTTTTTGTTTTGTCATCCTGTCCTTGTGTGCATTAGCATCATCTGGCGGAGGAGCAGTGGCACCGGAGCAGGAGGGAGCTGCAACCCACATGGCCCAGGAGGGTGAATGTACGGAGTCTGAAGGCACCAGTGGGACAGAGGGCGAGGGGAGCTCCACGACAGGGACAGGAGGGGAAATAAGTGACAGAGACTCCTCCTCTGATGGGAGCTCCCTTGCGGTGGCAGGCACCTCCGTGCCCTCCGCAACTACAAGTAGAGCTACCCCCCCTACCAGCACCGCCCTCCCAGCAGCCCCTCAGTGTGTTTCCCATGCCCGCTCACCCAGGAGGGTGGACATTTCCTTTGCCCCAGGCACCTCAGGCTTTGCCCCAGTCAGCACTGCTGCCCTCAGTGAGGAGGCTATTGACCTCCTGAGATCCCTCACTGTTGGGCAGTCAACCATTTTGAATGCCATCCAGGGTGTCAAGAGGCATTCTCAACAAACAAATGCATACCTGGAGGGCTTTCACTCTGGTGTGGCGGCCCAACAGAGAGCTCTGGCCTCAGCACTGATGGCAGCCATTGTCCCTGTGTCCAGCCTCCCCCTCCAACTTCCACTGCCCCGACCCAATCCCCTCTTCCTCAGCCTATTACAAGCACACCATCAGACCAGCATGAACACACATCAACACACATAAGCACCACTCATCCCAAAGGCACTCACACAAGCACCATACCCATGCAGACACACCAACATCCACAGCCTCCACTGTGTCCCCCTCCTCCACATCGTCCACCTCCCTCTGAGTCTCGTATACACTCACACCTGCTTGCACTACATCCTCAGCCACTACCTCCACTACCAGCACGCCCATCACCACACACCGCTCACGTGCAATCACCACCCCATTACCATGCACACGTCCCCTGTGTCCTCTCCCAATGTGTCTGTGAGCCCTCCTCCAAAAGTACACAAACGCAGGCACACACCCACTCAACAGCCATCCACCTCACAACAGCCTCCAGCCCATGCACCTTCACCCAAACTCAGCAGGCGTACACCTCCTACAACCACTACCTATTCCTCCACTCCCAAACCCCCTCCATCTTCCCATCCCAATGTGTCTAAAAAACGTTCCCTAGCTTCCATTGACCTCTTCCCCACACCTCCCCCCCGTCCTTCCCCTAGGGCCAGGATGTACAGATCCTAGCCCAGCACCTCAGCCACAAAATCCTCGTCCAGTGTGGTCCCTGCAAGTCCGGGAACATCGAAGGCGGCACCCATCAGTGCTGCCAGTGTGCCACCTAGTGAGGCCAAGGACCACCCTATTATGCCTAAGGTAAAGAATTGGCCCGCATGCCGAAGAGAAAAGCTGCACCAACCACCCAGCAAGGCCTCTTCCAGGACCAAAGAGGACAGTGGCAAGGTCCCAGCAGCGACTTCTAAGGTAGGGAAGGGACACAAGGGCAAAGGGAAGTCAGCTCAGGGCACGGAGCCTCCGGGTGAGGGACTGGTGGCACCCCTTCTGCAAGACAGACCAGCAACCTGTACGGCGGTGGGCACCGCCGCAACGACCGCCACCTGCACGTCTGCTGCCTCTACTACAGTCACCAGCATCATCCCCAGTAGGTACCCTTCCGAGGCTGCAGGAGACGGCCTGGTGTCTCCCTCCACAAGTGCAGACACCTGCACCACCGGCAGCATCTCCGCTGCAGCCACCACATAAACCACCGCCACCTGCTCCGCGACGTGTCCAGCCAGTGCCACTATAGCGGACATCAGCAGCATCTCCAGTGGGCAGGCGTCCGAGGCTGCTGGAGAGGTCCTGGACCCTGCACACACTACATGAGGCACCGCAACCAGCACTGGCACTACCAACAGTTGGCAGGCTGAGTTGCCGCAGGGTGGAGTGTGTCTCTGCCTCCATGGAGTATCATGCTACCTGTTTTCCTGAAAATCTCGTGGCTCAGAAACCCAGGTGAGGGAATGGGAACTGCCACACCCCAGGTGCAGCATCACTGGGCGCCAAGCCCCTCCAGAACCAGTGGAGAACAGCATTCACAACCCCAGTCCTTGGCAGGATGAAACACTCTGAGCACCAAGCCCCCTCCAGAACCAGTGGAGAACACCATGCACAACCCCAGTCCTTGGCAGGATGAAGCACTCTGGGCACCAAGCCCCCTCCAGAACCAGTGGAGAACAGCATCCACAACCCCAGTCCTTGGCAGGGTGAAGCACTCTGGGCACCAAGCCTCCTCCAGAACCAGTGGAGAAGCCACCCACTTGTGAGACTGTGGCCTTGCACTCCCCAGGACCAAGCAGTAGGCAAACTACTCACTTGAGAGACTGTGGCCTTGCACTCCCCAGGACCAAGCAGTGGGCAAACCACCCACTTGAGAGACTTTGACCTTGCACTCCCCAAGACCATGCAGTGGGCAACCCACCCACATGAGAGACTTGAGAGACAGTGGCTTTGCACTTCCCAGGACCAGGCAGTGGGCATGGATCCCCCTCGAGGAGCAGTTGCGTTGTCCCATCATCCGGCTGAGGTGCCCCCCCTCCTCTTCCCCCTGAGGTGCCTGTGTTTTTTTGCGACCTGATGCCCCTGCAGTGTTCTCTCTGTTTTGAGGCAGGTGTCATGTGTGGGCTTCGCCCATGCTTTTTGGGACCACTGGTCCACGGACATTTAATGGAACAGTATACGGACTTGTGTACTTGCTGTAAATATTTGCATATACTGATCATTTCAAGTTATCTTGCCCTGTCTGAATTTTCGATTATTACACTTGTTACAATCATTTCATTTGGTCCTTGCGTTCTTTCAGGGGGTTACGAGGTGTATCTGTAATGTTGTTGGATCTGTTAGTGTGTATTGTGTTGTGGGTGAGGGTGGGGGTGGATGTGTTGCATGTTGCGTGTGTGTGTCACTCTCTTTTATCTTCTCCTCCCCTCCCCTGTGTGCTAGGTGCAGTACTCACCGTGGTTGTCGCCGCCGTCTTTGATGTTCCTGGCAGATGAGAAGGTAGACCAACATGGGCAGGATCTGTAACTCGGGTTCCATGGCATCCTGGTTCCTCGTTGGGGGTCGTGAGGTGAGTGGTTTCCGTTCCAAAGACTGTTTCCACCATGCTTTTGATGGCATTGGTACCGGCCCGGAAAAGCTGGCGGATTGGTGCCTTGTAATAGTGTGGGCGGTACATTGTCTTCCGCCTGTCTGTTGGCGGTTACCGCTGAGGTGTTAGTTGCTACCGCTGTGGCGGTCGGAATGTTAAAGTGGCTGTCTGTGTTGGCAGTTTCCGCCATGGTCGTGATTCCATTTTTTTTACCACCGGCCTGTTGGCGGTACTACCGCCGCTTTATCACCGACCGCCAGGGTTGTAATGTGGGTCATAGTGTTTTGGGGCATTTCTTGTTACAGGCGCCAGGACTACCCACACAAGTGAGGTACCATTTTTATCAGGAGACTTGGGGGAACACTGGGTGGAAGGAAACTTGTGGCTCCTCTCAGATTCTAGAACTTTCTGTCACCGAAATGTGAGGAACAAGTATGTTTTGGGCCAAATTTTAAAGTTTGCAAAGGATTCTGGATAACAGAACTTGGTGAGAGCCACACAAGTCACCCCATCTTAGATTCCCATAGGTGTCTAGTTTAAAAAAATGCACAGGATTGGAAGGTTACCCTAGGTGCCGGCTGAGCTAAAGGCCAAAATCCACAACTAGGCACTTTGCAAAAATCAGGTCTGTTTTCTTTGGGAAACTGTGATGTGTCCACGTTGTGTTTTGGGGCATTTCCTGTCACGGGCGCTATACCTACCCAAACAAGTGAGGTACCATTTTTATTGGGGGAATGCTGGGTGGAAGGAAATTTGTGGCTCCTCTCACATTCCAGAACTTTCTGTCACCTAAGTGTGAGGAAAAAGTGTGTTTTGGCCAAATTTTGAGGTTTGCAAATGATTCTGGTTAACAGAACCTGGTGAAAGCCCCACAAGTCACCTCATCATGAATTCCCATAAGTGTCTAGTTTTCAAAAATGCACAGGTTTGGTAGGTTTCCAAAGGTTCCGGCTGAGCTAGAGGCCAAAATCCATAGCTAGGCACTTTGCAAAAAACAGGTCTGTTTTCTTTGGGAAAATGTGATGTGTCCACGTTGTGTTTTGGGGCATTTCCTGTCACAGGCGCTAGGCCTACCCACACAAGTGAGGTACCATTCTTATCAGGAGACTTGGGGGAACACTGGGTGGAAGGAAATTTGTGGCTCCGCTCAGATTCTAGAACTTTCTGTCACCTAAATGTGAGGGAAAAGTGTGTTTTTGGCCAAATTTTGAGGTTTACAAATGATTCTGGGTAACAGAACCTGGTGAGAGCCCCACAAGTCACCCCAGCTTGGATTCCCATAGGTGTCTAGTTTTCAAAAATGTGCAGGTTTGGTAGGTTTCCCCAGGTGCCGGCTGAGCTAGAGGAGAAAATCCACAGCTAGGCACTTTGAAAAAAACAGGTTTGTTTTCTTTGGGAAAATGTGAGGTGTCCAGGTTCTGTTTTGGGGCATTTCCTGTGGCGGGCACTAGGCCTACGCACACAAGTGAGGTACCATTTTTATCGGGAGACTTGGGGGAACGCTGGGTGGAAGGAAATTTGTGGCTCCTCTCAGATTCCAGAACTTTCTGTCACCGAAATATGAGGAAAAAGAGTTTTTTAGCCAAATTTTGAGGGTTGCAAAGGATTCTGGGTAACAGAACCTGGTGAGAGCCCCGCAAGTTACCCCATCTTGGAATCTCCTGAGCTAGAGGCCAAAATCTAGAGCTAGGCACTTTGCAAAAAACACGTCAGATTTCAAAGTAAAAATGTGATGTGTCCATGTTGCATTTTCTGTCGCGTGCATTAGGCCTACCCACACAAGTGAGGTACCGTTTTTATAGGGAGACTTAGGGGAACACAGAATAGTAAAACAAGTGTTATTGCCCCTTGTCTTTCTTACATTTTTTCCTTCCAAATGTAAGACAGTGTGTAAAAAAGTCCTCTATTTGAGAAATGCCCTGCAATTGACATGCTAGTATGGGCACTCCGGAATTCAGAGATGTGCAAATAACCACTGCTTCTCAATACCTTATCTTGTGCCCATTTTGGAAATATAAAGGTTTTCTTGATACCTATTTTTCCCTCTTTATATTTCAGCAAATGAATTGCTGTATACCCGGTATAGAATAAAAACCCACTGCAAGGTGCAGCTCATTTATTGGCTCTGTGTACCTAGGGCTCTTGATGAACCTAAAAGCCCTATATATCCCCACAACCAGAAGAGTCCAGCAGACGTAACGGTGTATTGCTTTAAAAAAACGGACATCGCAGGAAAAAGTTAACAGAGTAAAACATGGAGAAAAGTGGCTGTTTTTTCACCTCAATTTCAAATTTATTTTTATTTCAGCTTCTCTTTACTGTGGGATTCTGAATTTTGTCTACTTTTCAGAAATGTTTAGCTTTCCTGGATCCAGCATTGGTTTCATACCCATTTCTATCACTAACTGGAAGGAGGCTTAAAGCACAAAAAATAGTAAAAATGGGGTATGTCCCAATAAAATGCCAAAATTGTGTTGAAAAATTGGGTTTTCTGATTCAAGTCTGCCTGTTCCTGAAAGCTGCCAAGCTGGTGATTGTAGCACCACAAACCCTTTCTTGATGTCATTTTCAGGGAAAAAAAACAAAAGCCTTCTTCTACAGCCCTTTCACCAATTTTTTTGAAGAAAATGAAATTGTTGCTGTATTTTGGCTAATTTCTTGGTCTCCTTCAGGAGAACCCACAAAGTCTGGCTACCTCTAGAGTCCCTATTGTGTTGGTAAAAAAGGACACAAATTTGGCATGGGTAACTTATGTAGATGAAAAGTTATGAGGGCCTAAGCACGAACTGCTCTAAATTGCCAAAAAAGGCCTGCCACCTGAGGGGGAAAAGGCCTGGCAGCGAAGGGGTTAAACAGTTATTTACAACAATAACAATTACAGGCTTCATTGTAAATAAGGCTTGAGAGCACATAAAAATTTAAAAGGAAAAAACAGAGGGCCTCATTTGCAAGCCCATTGCGTCACCATTGCATAATTTTTTTATGCAACAGTGGCACAAGCAATGCTTTACACTGCTCCACATTTACAAACTGATGAATTTGGCCCAATGTGTCAGTTTGTAAAGCCTTGCGTCACATTATACCTGACCAGGTATAATGAATGCAAGGTAGGCATTCCCTCGGGAGAAGCCACACAGAACTGACTTAGTGAAATTTACAGCATTTCACTGCGTCGTTCTGCGACTTCACTGTGTCATAATTTTAACACCTGCTCAGAACAGGTGCTTAATTGAAGCAGGGCTTTTCTCTATGGAAGTCTTCCTCGAATTGCTGGAGTAGCATCATGATTTTGACACTAGTCCAGCAATGCTTCAGTTTAGCACCACAGATGCATCAGAATTTCTGATACATCTGTGAAAACATGCACCATGAAGCTCTGTATAGTAAATACAGCGCACCAAGGCATCGTTAGGGAATCGTTGGGCAGCGCAAGAAATCTGAGGTATCAATCCGATGGGTCAGATTCTTGTAAATGAGGCCCACAGTTTTCTGGCACTCCACAGAATGTCCAATATACAAATTTTCAATAAAAAAATTGAGAATCAAGCTTATGGGTTCAAACTCTTCCACGTTCTTAATACAAAGATCCTGTTGATACTACAAATATGAAAATCTTCAGACCAGAGTCAAATAAGGACGGTGACGGAGTCGGGATCACAGGAAGGCTTGGAAGACTAGAGGGCTTGAAGTTCCGGGCTACTTAGAAGGTGAGTGCATGGAAGATGCTTGCATAGGACTGGAATGAGGCCATGCGCCAACTCTGGGTTTAAATGGGATTTATCTACCTGATGGGAAGTCTGTTCCAGAAGGGCACATGGCTCACATAGAAAGGCTGGAAAGTTCCAACAGAAATATGGAAGAAAACATGTGCTCACCTAACGGTTGTGACCTTTTGCAGACGAAGGTGCAAAAGTTGGTTGGAAATCAATGAACCAAGTGCCGGAACCAAGAGCATTAGCTGTTAGAGTCAATAAGTCATGCCAGTTGCCACTAATCACCAAGGCAAGTGGAAAAATACGCCTTGCGGTTACATGCAGTAGGTAAAGATGGATTGAGCTAATATATTAGGAAACATGTGATACTCTTACAGGCAAGCAACAAAGGAAAGCAATGGTGCAGGAGGTTTGAGAGGATGAAGAGCACCTGAAGGGAAACAAGGGTTTTCAGGAGGCCATGAGGTGCCCCAGGGGAAAGGTGTCATGAGCCCTATACGCAAATCCAGTGGAACAGAGGGCACAAGAGGGGTTTGTGACAGTTCTCCACTGCAAGGAATGACCTACGGGATGTGATTTGTCTGGGTGTCGAGCATAAAAGGAACCCACTAGCTGAGGGGCATGGACATTGCTGGTGGGTTCCCGAGACTGCTATCCGGACCATACCCTTTCCAATTAATAAGTTAAAACAAATGGCCATGAAAATGTCTAGAGTCAAGGACTCTCTGTACCTCAAATTCAGGATGACCATCAAGAGTCGATCTTCGATGTCCAAGGATGTCTATAAACTGTGCCAAAACTAGGAAATGAATTACGGGCCTCTGACAGAAATAATGACAAGGCAGCTGCATGATTTGCTGAACAAAAAGCATGGAGAGACTCTTGGCAATGAGTATCTGGCGAAGGAGCATAAAATGTGCCACTTAGAAAAAATGTTAACTACTACCCAAATAGTATTATAGCCATTGGAGTCAGGTAAATGTGTGTGATAAAGTCCATACTGATAGCAGGGTTTATAAGGAATCCGCAGCAGTGGGATGAGATGCCTTGTTCTGTAAACAAATGGGGCAGGTCTGGGTGTATTCATGCACATCCTTAAACAATGTTGGCCACCAAAACCATCTCTGACAAATAACTAAGGTCTTGTGAATTCCACGGTGTCCAGCTAGTGGGGTATCATGACACCAAGTCAAGGCTTCTTATCTTGATCCGTTTGTTGGGATATATAAAGTGGTTCCATAGTAAGGAAGATCACTATGGATATGGTCATCCTTGCCAGTTACCCAAGATGCTAAGGGCCAAATGTATGAAATCAAATATGCGTGATTTCCTAGTAGTGAATTTTAGTGATTCACTATTAGGAAATCATAAACTGCGATGTACATCAGTGTGTTTGATACTGTTAGCAATTCACAGTGGGTAGCAAATGGACCTGCCTCATCAAGATTCATGAGGCAGGTTACAATTTGCGATCCATTGTGAATGGCTACAATCACAGGTATGGTGGCCTACTGGGTTCAGCAAACCACCTTGTCTGTAATTGCTTTTTCAATAAAGATTTTTTTTTGCAATACAACCCGTTTTCCCTAAAGGAAAACTGGATGCATAACAACAAGAAAAAAAAATATTTTTACTTTTTTAAAGTAGGCAGTTGTCTGTGGGACCACTGCCTGCTCTTAAAAAATGTTTGCACCCCCCATTTGCAAAGGGGAAAGGTGTCCCTTGGGGAACAATTCTCATTTGCGATTGGCTTACCACCACCTGGAAGTTGGTGGAAACTGCGAATGTTTTGCAACCACATTCCGGGTCACAAAATATCCTTAAATACCAGTGCGACTCACTATTAGGAAGGGACACCCTTGGCATGTGATTTGGTAATAGATTACTGAATCACAAAATAGGATTTTGTACATAAAAAAATATTTTTTTCTGGTTACTAACAGCCCAATTCTACATCTGGCCCTAGATCTAATTTAGTGCACACAGTGGATTTCCAAACTTGGTTGAGCAAGACTGGGATTTAAGGCAATGGATATCTGTTTTTTACTGTCACCTTTTTTTAACACCCTACAGTCAAGGAAACACAGCTCTGAAGATGCAGGGGAGGTAGAATGACAGATGAACCCAAGGGCTAGTAAAACATCAAGGTATTTTTTTTAGGTGTTCTATCTCAGGTTCAGAGAGAGTGTAGACACAATAGCTGGGGATCCTGTGTCTAGAATTAAATCAATGCGGCAATCATATTCCCTATGAGGAGGTAATTGTGTAGCTTTTTGCATATCAGAGACATATTGGAAATCCTGATACTCTGCAGGACGTTGCATCACAACTTCTTGTTTTAAGGCCGCATTTGTCAAGCAAGATAAAACTTCCTGAGGTTCTAACAATGGGTTTGACAATAGTGGGGACGCGCACTGTGGAGGAGGCAGGAAGCGGCAGCCAATCGCGTTAGGGCAGGAGCCCTTTAAACTTTCTTTGGCGCTCCCGCAGCGCGGGACGCGCACTGTGGAGGAGGCAGGAAGCGGCAGCCAATCGCGTTAGGGCAGGAGCCCTTTAAACTTTCTTTGGCGCTCCCGCAGCGCGGGACGTGCACGGGCGGCGCCCGGGCAAAGCCCGGGCCAAGGGCGGGCCCGTCTTGCGCCCGTCATCGTCCGAAAGAGGCTGGGCTGGGCCACCCCTCTTTCGCTTATAGTAAGGAGTGTCTGCCCAAATCCTTTTCATTTACCTGATACATTTTCTTTGGTGTCTCTATTGTACTGCTAGTGGACTTTTAATTGCCTGCCTAGTTTCATCCTGATTTTTCTGTCGTGGACACCTCTCACCCTCCCGTGCGTTTCCCTCGCCTGACATCGCGACCGCTGGTTGGGGGGAGCGCTTGACGGGACAGGACGGGACTATATTACCCAGGTCCCCTTCCACCCCGGAAGCGGAACCAACGCAATTTGCGCACCCGAAGGCGCTACTAAACTGATCCTGCCCCTGGCTGAGCGGGACCGCGCGTGGGCTGCGCCGGGCTAAGCCCGGGCAAAGGGTGGGCCGTTGTGTGGCCGTTAGGAGGCCGGAAGGGGTCGGGTTGGGCCAATTCGCTAAGCTGTTAATTGCTTCTATTTATTCTGATAACGCTTTAGTAAGCTGTATTCCTGGGCTCCATTTAATTGAGTTATTGTGCCTTATGGGAAATACACACTTGTTGTTCTGTGTTATTGTTATTGTTGATATATGTAGGTGCCCTATACTTTGTTACGATATAAAAGCTCTGTGTAGGGGGAGGGCTATAAATACTAAATACTAGACAGTCCATTGAGTATTTTTTCTATAATAGTAGTGGTTGTTATATACGTGAGGGTGGTGTAGAATGGCTAAAAGTATTTCCACCCTGGACAATTACTTGGTTAAAATGGTGAGCAAGATAAACATTGATAGAAGGAAATCCTTAGGGAAGGAGTCCACCTCAGAAATGTTTTCTTCTGTAGACGATGGTAGCGGTTCCATTATGGTGGATCCCCATAATATTGAAGCTTTGCCTTTGGAAAACTCAGTTTTAGAACCACCAATTCAAGACCCATTGGAGCCCCCGAGTGAGCCTGCATTGTCTCACTCTCCTCCTAAGAGAGCTGTTAAAAAATGCAGAAAAACACAAATTGAGCGGGGGAACATACATCCTAAACCAACGATAGAACACGGTCATAGAAGTAATGTAGCTAATAACGAAATTATAATTAATAAGGACGATGTGAATTGTGATCTCTTGGGTCACATCGCTAAGCTATTTGAGGAAAAACTAGACCATATGACTAAACCTCTTATGGAAAAAATGTAATTGTTATCTACGGAGGTATCTAGGTTGGGTGGTCTTTTAGATAAGATGAGCAAGGAACAGACTATGAAACAGTCTGAGCTACCCGCCCAATCCGGTAACTCTGCACAATTGGTTGTAGCACAGAGACCATGTTTACCAGAATCTAGGGAGCCACCATGTATGGTGGATAGTACCTCTCATATGAAAGCAGCTGCATCTAATATCATGAGGTACACTACTCCCGTGAACAGACCAAATCATATTGATCTCCCACCTGATTGTGAACCATATGTCATAGTCCTTTCGAATGTCCCTCCCTTAGACCCAACAGCAATGAATTTCCGTGAGGAATCACATGATTCTCTCAAACGGAAATCAGTTGCTTGGTTAAACAAAAATTGTGGTTTCCCCCCACATCTATCAGATCATATACTGTCTACCAGACGGGTACCATGGATCGGAAACGCGAGGAAAAAATGTAAGGGGGATTGTGTAATTGTTAATTTTAGGCACCCTCATCATGTTGTGACTGTCCTTCTTAGAGCAGCTTCTTCGGATGTAGAGGAGTCTGATGTGGGTGTGCACCCTCTGGGTTACTTTTATAGACATTTAGCCAGTACATCAGAATTTTCTAAAAAACACAGACTCTTGACTAATAGAAGAGACACTAATTTTTATATTCCGATTGAAAACAGATTTTCGGTACTGAGTACTTTGGATGAAAACGATTGACTCCCACGAGCAGGGGATTCTAGCACAGAAATGTTAGTATATACCCAGACGCGGGAACAAAAACAGAGTATAGAATATTTAGAACCGAAACTTATAGTACCCTTGAGCCCCAGAAATTCAGGGATAGTTAAATTGGCAAATAGCGTTAAATCCCCTTATCCTATTTTGAGTGAGGTAATCAGTCTGGGCGTACCTGATAAGTGCCCCACAGTGACTATGGAGGTTAATGACGTTAGTATAGACTATAATCACGACAAAGAGCTAAATCCTTTGGTTGAACTAGAGGATGTTACAGAAAAAGACAACCTACCTATAGTATTAGATCCACCCTGTGTAAAAGGGAAAACAAATATTAGACTGATATCTTGGAATATAGCTGGCTTAGCCAGGAACCTCGAGGATGTGGTATGGTGTTCCTATATTGAGAACTACGATATCATATTCCTACAGGAAACTTGGATGGTAGAAACCCCTCATAGGCTAGGGTATAAAACATACTGTTCTTATGCTACTCCATCAACTAGAGGTAGAGCCTCAGGGGGGCTGGTTATCTGGGTTAAAGTGACTCTAGAAATAGATGTCACCCAGTTATCCATCCCCTCTCCGGACCTACTAGGCCTTAAAATTGATACAAGAGGGAAAGAAACTATACATTTAATAAATATATATAATCGACCGTCCCCATCTAACAAGGAATCAGAGGTGGTAGAACTCTTGGATTCCTTTTTAGATTCATTAGGAGATAATGTAAAGGTGTTAGTTGGGGGGGATTTTAACTGTAAATATGAGCCTGTCTTGGGGTTGGAAAAATTATTTGATGAACAAGATGCTGCTAATGATATTTTGCCCTTAGAATCTGCAAGTTCAGCTAAAAGCACAAAAGCCGCCTTACAGATTTTACAGTTGACTGTGGTACATGACCTAAGGGCTTGTAATGGTCGATTCCGATCAGACAGACCAGCAGCTCCAACCTATTTTAAGGGAAATTCCAGGTCACATATAGATTTTGTAATGGCTACCCGGAATATATGGGACCAAATAACTGATTTCAAGATAGACCACAGGACGGAGAGTGATCATTTCCCCCTCCAACTATGGCTAGACTCTCAATCATTTATTATTAGATCCGAAGAAGAGACTCTATTAAATACCACGGTCGCGGAGCTAGAGGTAACCAATAACAGGCGTGCTCTAAGATGGCCATATATCTTGGGAACAGAGAAGACGCTGATAAATATTTACAATGTATTTACTGAAACGGTAGGAGACTTACAGTCAGCATTAGTGGGAACACAAGGTGTTCTTGATCTACATCTTAAGCTGGTAGATGCACTAACTCCACTATTGAGTAAAATTTACAAAAAAGATGGTAATAGGATAAGGAACCACCTTGAGACAGCAAACCCATGGTATAATAAAGATTGTCGAATAGCAAAATCAAGACTGATCCAGGCAGTAAAATCCGGGAACTGTTTGGATATAAAAAGTGGTAGACTAGCCTACAAAAACACTATGGCCCAAGCTAAAAAAGCATGGGATGAACATTTTTGGGAGGATCTCTTGAATGCAGCTAAGTTACGGGATCAGAGCATGTTCTGGAATTTAATCGCTAAGGGAAATAAGCAGGGTAGATCAACAAAGGATATTTTCCTAGATGAAAATACTTGGTGTGATCACTTCACTAAACTCTATGCTAACAAAAAGGAGAGTTTGCCCTTCGGGGACTACGAGACAAACTTAGAAATGAGTACTGCTCCATTAACTTTTAGTTTACAAGAAACTAATAAGGCTCTATTAGCTGTGAAAATGGGCAAAGCCCCAGGCCCTGATAAAATTCCTGGCGATCTACTAAAATATGATGTGGATGTGTGGGGGCCTTATATAAATTACCTGAGTAATTCTATTGTGGCAGGCACACCGATCCCCGATTCATGGAAAGGGGCAGAAATCATAACAATTTTTAAAAAAGGTGATCGCTATGATCCAAGTAATTACCGCCCAATAAGTTTAATAGACATTTTTCAAAAGATATATGCCAGACACATTTTAAATAGGCTTTTAGATTGGATTGAAGAGACTAAAATATTAACCAAATATCAGGCTGGTTTTAGAATAAAAATCAGTACGGTTGACCAGGTGTTTAGGTTTATGTGCATCTGTTGGAAGTATATAAACATAAGGAAGGGTAGTCTCTATGTGGCATTTGTGGATCTAAGGGCCGCCTTTGATCTTGTTCCGCACAATTTGTTGTGGATTACATTAAGGAACATGGCGGTCCCTGGGGAACTACTTAAAGAACTTATCAAGCTTCACACAGGGAACTATGCAAAAATTAGATGGGGAAAAGAAGGTGAAACCTCAAGGGCCATACCTGTAGACCGTGGTGTGCGCCAAGGTTGCGTGTTAGCACCTACACTCTTCTCATTATATGTTAATGATATTCCGAGCTATTTAAGGAATTGTGTACATGACTCCCCGAAGCTAGGTGGTGAGCCGGTTACGGCATTATTATTTGCCGATGATACCATCCTCATCTCTCAAACTCCGAGAGGTTTGCAAAATTTGGTGGATTCTTTCCAGAAGTATTGTGTGGGGAAGGGGCTAGAAATAAATCCTACCAAAACTAAGTATATGTCCATAAACCCCAAGAAATCCTTAAGGATTAATCTGTCCTTGGAAAATCAAAAACTGGAACAGGTAGGGAGTTTTAATTATTTGGGGTTAATGCTGGATAGTAACCTGTCCTGGAAAGGACAGATGGATAAAAGCATTTTATCCCTTAAACAAAACTCAATGCCTATTTTAAAAGTACGTGGAGCTAGTTATTCTAAAGCAATCTCACTGGCACTTGAAGTATATAAAGCGAAGGCCCAATCGGCCGCCCTTTATGGTGCTGAACTCTGGGGCTACTATTGTAACAATAATTTTGGAAAAACGGAAAACCACTTTGTACGAAGGTTACTTAAAATACCGACAAGAACTCCTCTAGTCCCTGTTTTTCTTGATATTAACCCTAAAAGGCCAGACTATCAAGCATTATTAAGACCACTGCTGTATTGGGTCAGGTTATGGGTAACCCCGGAGTTGAGTGATTACAAGAGTGGATTGACTGAATTAACTCAGATAGATGGTCATATGAATACCCCTTGGTTAAAATATGTATCTAAGTGGTATGAGAGATTAGGTTTATCACACCTATGGGAAGTTCCTCAGAATATGACAACATGTACAAGGAAATATGTAAAGGACACCTTTTGGTCTTATGTCAACGGAGAGCTATTGCATAGTTCATCGATTGGTATTCTGACTTTGAATTTTTTGAACATAAAAGATACACCTAAATTCGAACAATTTTTGGATGAGATCGGTCCTCCACTGGCAAAAACACTATATCTACAGTTTAGGTATGGGGTCTTACAGATTAATGCTTACACGTGCAATTGGGGAGGGGTAAAAGGTTGTGAAGTGTGCACTCTCTGTACTTTAGGGGCTAAAGAAGATGTTGTTCATCTACTCTTCTTTTGCCCAGTATACAAGAAACCAAGGGATTGTTGGATCAAACCCGTTTGTAAATATGTGGGGGTTAGATCCTACAAAGAAGCAGAGCGCATATTTCAGTCTAATACTTCACAATTAGTGGTGTTTGGCACGAGTAGATTCTTATTTAATGTGTACCTTATTAGAAAACGACTAGGTCACAAGCTGTAATATTTGGTTAGGTGGCCCGCTCTTTCCCTTCCCTGTAAAGGTATATGATGCACTGTTTCTTCGATCCAAGTTAATTAATTTTTTAGTTCTGGCTTTTAATTTATAAACTGTTATTTATATTTTTATATGCGGTACTGCTTAATCATGGAGACATCCATATATTTATTGCCAACTGTATGTATAGTATTTTATATTTAAATGTGAAATGTATATATGTATGTTGTATTTATCTCTTGTCTTGACTTTTATGGCAATATTTGCCGAAATAAAGTTTAACGTAAACGTAAACGTAGTGGGAACCAAGGGTGCCAAGGCAGAAGGACCAATAAATGAAAGGATTGTGGAGTTGAAGCAAAGGAACCTCCAATATTGTGCCAAAGGTGCATGTCTCCATAAGATCGAAGGTCAAGGTCTCTACATGTCCATTCCCACATACTAGAGTTATAGGGGCTGTTTCGTACATGATCATCCCAGAAGAGAGCTCGGAACCATTCACAGCTGAAACCGATTCATGGTCATGTTTCTTAATGCATGATATATGTAACATATAAGCCAAGGCTAGATCAAAGAAGTTTCCAGTAGCCCCAGAATCTAAGAGTGTAGAGTTTGCTGTTGGGATGACAGTATTAGGGTGACTAAGATTGTAAAATGTTGTGGAACTTTATTTGAAGTAATGGGATGTCTGTTCTAGGACCACACCCATCTAGTTGACTCCTGTGCCAGCCAGCCAGGCTCTCTCATTTCCACTTAGCCAGCCACTGCAAGTCTGCCAGTCTAGGGCAGGGTGTGGCCAGCATCCTCTGCATCAGCAGGGGGAGGAGAAGCGCTAGGTGCTCTCTAAGTGTGCATGCAGGTTTGGCTGCCTCTCTTAGGCCCACCAAACAGACATGCACACTTGAAAACCTCCACTAGAGCTGTGTTCCAGAGCCGCATGGACACCAGGAGCAGGCTCCTACTCCCTAACTGAGCAGCATTTCAGCCCTCTCAGGCCACTCCCAGTGCTCTTCTCAAGCATCTCACCAGCATGAGCGAAGTATCTGGATTGGCTGGGGATGGGAGCAAGTTGAGAAGGACGAGGCGTCTGGAGCAGAGGAGCACAGAGGGCCAGCAGCTGCACATAAGTCTTTTTTTCTTTATTATCTCCCCCCCCTGCTCGTGTGCTGCCTAATCAAGCCTTCCCGGCAGCAGCCACCTCTGCAGTTCAGTACCTTTTGTCCATGCTTGTTACATTTGCAATATTCATTTATTTTACTCTGTGGTCTAGTCTTCCAACGGGCCATCCAGCCAGTGGTCCCAGTACTAATCATCAGTGCAGGAAGAAAATGTTTCTGTGGTATATGTTTTTAAACCTTGGTTTAGGGCAGGGATGACATTGGATTAAATTGCAAATGTTTGTTAATTTTTGTATTTCATGTTTTTTTTCTGCAAAAAAGTGTATATGTGGGAACATATTTGATGCCACATAAGAATGTGTGTTGTTGTAAAACTTTTATAACTCAGTTAATTTTCGTTTTTGGCATTGTTAAAATAATGGCAGTGTTTTCTTCAGTGTTTGTTCTTCATGCCATTTGTCCAGGGGCTATTTTATGTAGTCTGTGTCCATAGGCCTAAATGTGTCCTTTCTTCCCCATGGCTCCTTGCCCGCTGTTGTTGTTTGACCATGTGGCTGTCGGCCATTTTGTGCATCCAGCCAGTGTGCCTTTGACATAGGCTTGCATGTGTGCTTTGTTTTCCATGCCTCCTTGCTCACTGCTGTTGTTAGACCAAGTATATGACAGACATTTTGTGCACCCAGTTAGTGTGTTTTTGCTACAGACTTGCATGTGTTCTTTGTTCCCAATGCCTCCTTGCTCACTGTTTTATCATGTGGCTGGCAGCCATTTTGTGCATACAGCCAGTGTGCTTTTGCAATAAGCTTGCATCAATGGATGTGATATCAGTTTTATAATATCATATGCTTGAGGATTATTGTAGTATATGCATAGTATTTTGCACCTTCTTGCCTCACAATAAGTTTCTTCTCATGCTCCCATACAAAGGTCGGCATTTATTTATCATTTTTTTTTATTTTCATTTTTCATTGTAATTTTTTTAATTATTTAATTGTTAATTTACTTGTATTTTTTTCTATTTAATTTTTTTTAAATTGTATTTTAGAATTTTTATTTTTCTCTTAATTTCTAATTTTTATTTTTTTACAGTCCAATTCTTTTATTATTTATTTATTTATTTATTTATTTTTGCATTTTGCCTCAATCCTTCTATCCGCCATTGGTGCACAGTCGCACAACATCATTTATTTATTTTTTAGGTTTAATTCCCTTTTCTCCTGGACACTGCAGTGACCTGCAGGCATATCAGCATCATTCATTTTTTTATTGATTATTCCATTTCCCCCTGTACCACCTTGACTGCCATGGCACACACTAACCTTTATTTTTTAAAGATTATTCCATTTACCCATGAACCTCCCTGCGTTCCACTGGTGTCTCCTTTACAATAGATGGACATAAAACAAAGAGTTATATCTGTATGTTGGAAAGAACATGTTCTGCTATGGTGGTGTGGTTTGACTTTAAAGTGGTTGATTTATTCTTATCTAAGTAGCCAACAACACTAATATTGCTTTTGTCTGTACTAATTAAAACTGCAACAATGCCACTTTTCACTAAATGTTTTTCTTGCTTGTTTGCTTTTGGGTGCACAAGAGGAAAAGAAACATCACCCACAGTACTGCCAAACAAAAGGTATGTACAGTGACCTCAGTCCTCCAATCTTTTTCACTTCTGCAGCTTAGTGCAACTGTGGACTGAGTCCTTTAAGATGGCCCCAAAGAAGTTGCTCCCAAGAAAGTGGTCAGTGAAAAGAAGCAGCATTCCACCAGTGGTATGCCACCCATATTTTGAAGACGCATACGCCTGCCACACTGGCCTATGAGGAGGAACCTGGGAGCAGTACTCCCACATCAACACCACCACCCCAACCTATGCCCAAGACCATGGGGGTCATTACAACCCTGGCGGACGGTGTTAAAGCGGCGGTAAGACCGCCAACAGGCCGGCGGTAAAAAAATGGGAATTATGACCGTGGCGGAAACCGCCAACATAGACAGCCACTTTAACACTCCGACCGCCACGGCGGTACAGGCAAACAACTTGGAAGTCACTGCCAACAGACAGGCGGAAGACAATGGGGGTCATTCTGGGAGCCGCCCGCCTGGAGGGAACCGCCAAATGACCGCACTGCAGTCAAAAGACCGCGGCGGCCATTCTGGCTTTCCCGCTGGGCCGGCGGGCGACCGCCAGAAGGCCGCCCGCCGGCCCAGTGGGAAACCCCCTTCCACAATGAAGCCGGCTCCGAATGGAGCCGGCGGAGTTCAAGGGGTGCGACGGGTGCAGTGGCACCCGTTGCGATTTTCAGTGTCTGCAAAGCAGGTTGAGTGCATGGCTTACCGCTACCGTTGGCGGACAATACAGACACAGCAGCCCCCTGCACTACGCCGCGCTGTTGGGCTATACAGATTCAGTACCTGGGATATGGCCTACATGGCTATGGTGGACATCTGCACACATAGATGACACAGGGGCATGTATACTTGTACTTGGCACTCTACAGAGATGGGGTGGCCTGCCACATGGCGTGCATTACGGAGGGGCCTATCTTACAAAACTCGCCCTGGCCTAGGGGAACCCACAGCCCTCCTCCCCCACCCAGACACCTTCACTGCGCGCAAAGTCCACATAATGATGTTGTACTCACCCCCTTGTGTCTGCTGTGATGCCCTCAAGTGCCCATCCAACTCAGGGTAGGCCACCGCCAGGATCCGGCACCTCAGGGGGGTCATGGTGCGACGGGCACCCCTCCCACGTTGGGAGTCCATCCCCAGCTGAGCCTCCGCTGTCTTCTTGCTCCAGCGGCGAATGTCCTCCCATCTTTTCCGGCAGTGGGTGCTCCATCTGTGGAGGACCACAAGGGTCCGGGCGTCCTTGGCGATGGCACGCCAAATATCCTTCTTCTGGTGGGCGCTGACCTACATGAAATGTACAGGGGAAGAAGAGAAGTCATTAGCAACTGCACCGTCGAAGTGAGTGGCCCACATCCCTAGCCTTGCCATGTGGCACATGCATTCACAGTCCTTCATGCACGCAGAACTGTGGCCCCTTCCTTCTTACAACCAGCCCTCAACACTCAGGCATAGCCCATACAACGTGCTCCCTGTGTACTTACCTGTTGGTCTGGAGGACCGTACAGTAGCGTGTACTGGGGGAGGACCCCGTCCACGAGCTTCTCCAACTCCTCTGCAGTGAAGGCAGGGGGCCTTTCCCCAGACGCACGAGCCATTGTCTCTTCCAGACTGAGGTCACAGCAGCACTTGCAGTGTAGGTCCTCTCCTGTCGAAGATCAGGTATCGAGTGATTCAACAGATAGAATATGGCGTCACATCCGCGGAGGTGACGTCCGCAGCGGTGCGTATCATCACGGCAGGCGCACTTCATCATTGGCTCCTGGGTCCCATAGGGTCCAATGTTAACCAATGCAGCATTGCGCCGCAGTCTTCGTCCGCCTACAGCAACGGTGTACAACGCCAGCGCAGTTACCTCAGATCCCATTGTTCCAGTTTAGAGGTCAGGCAGCCGCCATTCGAGGGACCTACATGGCTTCATTTTCAACTGCGTCACACATACCTAGGCCTAGACTCAACACACATACAGGCAACTTTTTGGATTATGTTTCGTGTTCTGTGTAGACTGTGGGTACATACCTCTGAGTTGTTGACTCTGTGGTCGCTGTTGTCCTTCCTAGCACTGTCCGCTGGGACATGTGAGGAGATAGCGGAATCCTCCGGTGTATCGACCGCTGGTGGACCTGTTGACAATGAAGGAGTGACAGTTAATCATCACCTACAGGTTTGATTTTGCCACAATCCAGGAACTGTGTACACAGTTGGAGCCTGACCTGATGTCAGCAATCCGCCATCCCACAGGGATCCCCCATCAAGTGCAGGTGCTATCAGTGCTCCATTTCCTTGCAAGTGGGTCATTTCAAACATCAGTGGCCATGGCATCAGGGATGTCCCAGCCTATGTTTTCCAACCTGTTGTCCAGAGTGTTGTCTGCCCTGCTGAAACACATGCGGAGCTACATCATTTTCCCTCAGGTGGAGGGTTTGGCTACAGTTAAAGGTGACTTCTATGCCCTTGGACATATCCTTAACATAATGGGTGCCATTGATGGGACCCATGTAGCACTGGTCCCCCCCACAGGAGTGAACAGGTGTACAGGAACCAGAAGAGTTATCATTCGATGAATGTACAGATGGCAGACCAGTACATCTCCCAGGTAAATGCTATGTTCCCTGGCTCTGTGCATGACGCCTACATCCTGCGGAATAACAGCATCCCTTATGTGATGGGTCAACTCCAGGGGCACCGGGTGTGGCTATTAGGGGACTCTGGTTACCCAAACCTGTCATGGCTACTGACCCCAGTGAGGAATCCCAGGACCAGGGCAGAGGAACGCTACAATGAGGCCCATGGGCGGACTAGGAGGGTGATCGAATGCACCTTCGGCCTCCTGAAGGCCAGGTTCAGGTGCCTCCATATGACAGGTGGTTCCCTATTCTACTCACCAAGGAAGGTGTGCCAGATCATCGTCGCCTGCTGTATGCATCACAATCTGGCTTTGCGACGACAGGTGCCTTTTCTGCAGGAGGATGGTCCAGATTACGGTGTTGTGGCAGCTGTGGAGCCTGTGGACTGTGACACACAGGTGAGAACACATTCATGCCTACTACAAGTACTTTCACACTTCTACCTCTATCCTGTCTGTCGATTTCAACAAGTATATGGTAACTGAGTTGTACATTTCCATTACGGTTTCACAGGTGTGGTTACCAACGTGTGTCATCTGCTTAGATTCCCCATGAACTTGAGATGTGTGACATATGTATGTTGACTTTACATTTGAGAACTGATTTTTTCTGTCATTGCTAATACACATTTTCATAATCACAGACTGACTCCAGATTGTTTTGTGCTTCAAGGGTGTTTATTGAAGTGCTAAATATTGGAGGGGGGTGGTAAAATGGTGATGGGTGATGGTGGAGGAATGTCCATGGCAGAGTCCAGTCTATTAGTCTCACAGGTGCACTGCCCATATGGGCATAGGAAGTGGAGCTGGGGCAGTTCCAATATGGACAGGGTTACAAAATGGGACAGTGGGATGACAATCAGGGTGGTCTCATTTCTTGGCGGGGTCTTGGCATCGTGCTCTGTCCTGTTCCTGGATCTCAGGGACCACTTGCGGGGTGGTTCTCCGTCTGCAGGGGCTGGGGTGCTGGTGTGGTGGTCCTGTGGTGGTGCCTCCTGTCCACTAGCGCCGGCGGAGGTGGTGGGCAGTTCTTCGTCCATGCTAGTGTCAGGGGCCCCTTGGAGTGCCACGGTGTCCCTCCTGGTGTTAAGTATCTCCTTCAGCACCCCTACGATGGAGCCCAGGGCGGTGCTGATGGTTCTGAGTTCCTCCCTGAAGCCCAAATACTGTTCCTCCTGCATGCACTGGGTCTCCTGAAACTTGGCCAGTACCGTTGCCATCGTCTCCTGGGAGTGGTGGTAGGCTCCCATGATGGGGGAGAGGGCCTCGTGGAGAGTGGGTTCCCTAGGCCTGTCTGCCCCTTGTCGCACAGCAGCCCTCCCAGTTCCCCTGTGTTCCTGTGCCTCCGTCCCCTGGACCGTATGCCCACTACCACTGCCCCCAGGTCCCTGTTGTTGTTGGGGTGGTGGGTTATCCTGGGTTCCCTGTAGTGGTGGACACACAGCTGATTGACGTGTCCTGGGTACGGAGGTATGGGCCCGCTGGGTGGGTGCTGTGCTGGTGTTACCAGAGGGTGGAAGGTCTGTGGTGGCCTTTGACTGGGTGTGGGGAACCGACTGTCCCGAGGCCCAAGATGGTCCGGGCTGGTCATCTGGATCCAGTTGGACAGAGCTGCTGTCATTACTTTGGGCCTCTTCTGTGGGTGGGGTAGAGATGTCTGGACCCTCCTGTCTGGTGACGTTGGGTAGTGGTCCTACAGGGGTATAAAAGCATGATTATTGCATCTGTGTGTGTCATGGTGTGCAATGGGTCGGTGAGCGTGTACCCCAGTGCTAGAATTCCTGAGATGGGGCTTGTGTGATGATGGTTGAGGGGGGTGTTATGGGTATGTGCAGTGGGCATGCTTTAGTGATGGGTGTCATGCTTTGTTGTGTCATGCAGGGCTTGGTGTTGGGATCGGTGGTTTGTGTTAGTAGTACATATGTGAGGAGTTGGAGTGATAGAGGAGGGGGTGAGGGTGGGGGACTGTGATTGCATGCAGGTAGGGTGGGGGATATGATAGTTATGATTTAACTTACCAGAGTCCATTCCTCCACTGACTCCTACGAGGCCCTCAGGATGCATAATAGTCAAGACCTGCTCCTCCCATGTTGTTAGTTGTGGGGGAGGAGGTGGGGGTCCGCCGCCAGTCCGCTGTACCGCGATGTTGTGCCTGGAGACCACGGAACGCACCTTCCCCCGTAGGTCATTCCACCTCTTCCTGATGTCGTCCCGATTTCTTGGGTGCTGTCCCACTGCGTTGACCCTGTCGACTATTCTTTGCCATAGCTCCATCTTCCTAGCTATGGAGGTGTGCTGCACCTGTGATCCAAATAGCTGTGGCTCTATCCGTACGATTTCCTCCACCATGGCCCTGAGCTCCTCCTCCGAGAACCTGGGATGTCTTTGCCCTGCCATGGGGTGGTGTAGGTGATGTGTGGGGTGGTGTATGTGGTGATGAGTGTGGTGATATGTAGTGGTGTGTGGTGTTTTGTGCGTGGAAGTAGAGTGGGTGATGGTGTTGTGTGCCTCTGTATGGTGGGGTTGTCTTTGCTGTGCTGTCTCTCTGGCCTTCAGCTAAATGTTTGGTCGTAAGGGTTTTTGGGTGATGTGGGTGTGTGTTTTACATAGTATTGATTGTGTGGGAGTGGTGTGTGTATGTGTATCAGGTGTGTGTATTTCGAATTGTCCAATGTGGCGGTGTCTTGGAGATGTGTGTGTATTTTGAGCGCGGCGGTGTGCACCGCCAATGGAATACCGCGGTTGAAAGACCGCCGCGTGGATTTGTGGGTCGTGATAGCATGGGCATGCTTCTGTTAGCGTGACGGTGGAGGTTTTGTTTTCGCCAGTTTATCACTGACCTTTGGTGTGGCAGACTTGTGTGGGTGTCTGAATTTTGTCGGATTCCGAATTGTGGGTCATAATAGCTGTGGCGGAATTCCGCGGCAGCGGCGGTGTGTTGGCTGTCTTCTGCACGGCGGTAAGCGCCTTTTACCGCCAATGTTGTAATGACCCCCCATGTCTGTCAGTGAGGTAGCCATTGCAATCACGGTGATGCCAACGAGCAGTGACGTTGAATTGGATTTGTCCCTTTCGCAAAGTAGTACCAAATTGTTTCAGGAAACAGAGCAAAGTGGACAGCAGCCGCAGCCAGAAATAGTAGATTTTCCTGAAGTTGGAGCAGAGCAGGAGATTGAGCATCCTGCACCAAAAGAGCCTCCTTTTTCATAATCATTGGCTCCCAGATCTCCAGCATGGAAAAGGAAGGTCACTCCACCATCTTCTCCAAACACTACTTCTGATGATGATGACAGGCACATGGAGTGGACCCTGGCAAAGTTCGGGAGACTCCAGGAGAAGCAAGGGAAAAGATAAGTTCCCAAAAGCTCTAGAATTATGGAAGGAAATGATGAGAAGGATGACGAGGACAAGCCAGTCATTGTGAAAGCTGGCACAGAAGCGACTGACATTCCTCCTCCTATTCAACCTGCTCTGAGGGATGTGACACAAGTAGCACCGCTAGCTCCAATATTTGGAAAGCCCAAGCTGAGACTTACACCAACCCCTACCTCAGTAGAAGTATGCACTGCAGAGAGGATGTCAATGACACACCCACCTACTTCCAGTTCTTCTTCAGGCATTGATAGTGGCTCACTAAGTAAGTCATTCTCCAGTTTGGGACTTTTAATGCTTAACAAAAAGGAGAAAAACATTGCAGTATGCTCCATTTGCCACTTAGGTGTTTGTTGAGGGACGCGTGTTTCCTATTATGGTACTGTAGGCTAAACAACCCATGTGAAAACACATCATGCAATCCGGTGGGAGGAGCACTTTGAAAAAATTGCTGAACGTGGTTGTGGTAGTGAATGCGAGGAGAGCCAGGAAAAATCAACTACAAGTCCAATCACAGTGGGAGGTGTAGATGAGGAAGAAGAGGGTAACGTCCACAGACAAAGCAGCCCTGTCCCCAGCAGTGCACCAGAATCAAACACCTCAACAACCTCACAATAGCACAAGAAGACTCAGAGTCAAATAGAGACACCACGGATTACAGTGACTGCCCCACCATGCAGAGTGAGTCAACCACCACCTACTTCTCGAAGAATGCCTGCATTAGTGGCCCCAGAAAAGAAGAAAATCCAGGCTACTATTATGGTCATGTTTAGGCAGGAGGGGATCCTATGACTGCAACAATCCAAAGGCATGTTTGTACAATAGGAAGCTGTCAAAAATGTTTGTGCTGGACCTCCTCCCTTTTTCTTTTATGGAAGAGGTGTGATTATTAGAATTTGAGGCAGCCATCTGCCTGAAATGGAGGTTCCAAGTCGGACCTATTTTGCCAGGGTTGCTGTTCCAGCAGTGCATCACAATGTGCTGCAATTGGTTGGAAAAGCTTTGCAGCAAAGCGCTGTTCACACTATCAACCTGACGACAGACATGTGGACCAGTTGTCAGGTGATACATGTGCCTCACTGCACACTGGATCTCTTTTGAGGGGGTAAAGCAAAAGCTATCTATAAATATTGTGCAAGACTTTCTAAAAAAAGAAGGCAGAGTCAGCAACATAATGATTACCTGCAGAAGACCCTACACTCATTTCAGGTATAAAGCCCGTAAACAAGAGGCGCCAACATGTTGGAACTCGACCTATTAATGTTGCAATGTCTGTTTGAGTAGTACAGGCAGATCAATGTGTAAGTCATTAAAAGAGGAGGTGATGCAATTGAGAAATCTATGACCATGGATGCAGACAAATGGGCCCCTGTCCAATGCCTGACACAGATCCTACTCATTTTTGAGTTTTTCGCACAGGACATTAACAAGGAGGACAGTACGATGGGCCAAGCTATCCCGTTGTTGCATCTGCTACAGAACCAGCTAAAGGAGGTGTCTGAAAGGTTTGCAGTCGCAGGTCTGAACAAAAACCCGGAAGTGCATGCCTTGGTTGAAAGCTTAATCTTTTACTTGACTTGTAAGGCAAAATTACATTATCTCGTCCAAAGAGTACATCTGTGCCACCCTACTTGATCCATGCTACAAAAAAAATTATTTCCACTTTCATTCCTTTTTCTGAAGGGGATGTTTCAAAATACAAGAGGTAGATTGCTGAGCAAGCTGGAAACCTAGATGAAGAATGGCTAGAACTTAGAGTCCTACTCTGCAGTTCCGGGGTGCCGCCTTCAAATTCCAGAGAGGCCAGTCTTGTCTCACAGCAGTCAACACCATCAACAAAAACACCAGCAACAACAGCAACAAAAGAATCTGACACAACCCCAGGATTGCCTTGGGTTCAAGGGGCAGGTATTAAGTACAGTGCAGAGGTTAAGGCAAAAGAGGTCGAGCAAGTGGCAGCACCAATGACTATTCAGACGATATTCGATGAGTGTCTGGTTGATCCACAAGAGGTGTATGTGGATCAAAACCCAGCGGTGTATTGGTATGAGAAGATCCACTAATAGCGAAAGTTCATAAGGCTGGCAATAAAGTATCGGGCATGGCCTGTAGCCAATGTGTCTTCTGGACATGTGTTCAGTGCCACTAGTGCAGATGTTACAGTGAGAAGGACCAGTCTCTTGCCTAAAAATGTGGAGAGAGTGACCATGATCAAAATTAACCAAAATATCATAACACGCAATTATACTTCTCCTGAAAGAGCACAGGGGTAGATGGAGGATGATTGGTCAGAATCAAGTGTGCTAGCTGACCAATGTCTGGGCAAACCATCTGGGTTTGAGGAATAACTCTACTTTCCTGACTGAGAATGCCACCATAAACTTCTTTTTTTGCCCCCCCCCCAAATAAAAAGATGGCACCTTGGGAACACCCTGCAGTAAGAAGACTGAGGTAGTGGCCCTCACTTCATCTATTCAGGTAAGAGAACTATGGAGTGAAGTAAAATTGTTTAGTTAGTCATTGAAAATGTTGATTATGTGTGTCTAGGTTTTTGTGGGCAAAATAGGTAATGGTGATAACCCTCCAGTGATCAATATAGTTACAGAGGGTAACAGAGCAAGGGCAACTAAATGACGCACACTCTTTAAACCAGATTAAAAAAACAGGCTACACTAAAAGACAGAGGTGCTAACGAAAACACCAAAACAAAGATTTGAGACATAAATAAAGTAAAATAAATTATTCCCCTTTTATTCTTTACAATTAAACCTAAGCTTACACCCACAACAGGCCCACCCACCTCCCTAAACAAATCACCCCATCCCCAAGTCCAACAAAAGTCCAAAGTCCAAAGAAAGTCCAAAGAAATAGTCCAAAGTGGAAAACATAGGTCCCTACTTGCTTTGCCACCCTCTCCACCCACAACAAGTGTCCCTCCAACCAAAACAAAAATTAAAAAAGGGTTAAAAGAGGGTGATCTCCGTGCATGTCTAGAGATCATTCAGGGTTGCCTCAATCTGAGCCATCCTGCGGTCCAGGCACTGGAGGTGCTGTAAGTCACAGCGCTGGAATATGCAGTCTGAACATGAGGGGGCAGCAGTGGTTTGATGCAGACGGGCTGCTGCCTTTGCTGCTGCAGTGGGACTGCTATCTCCTGGTGTGTAGGAGGATGCCCACAGGAGTACCTATAGCAAGAAAGATAAAAGAAAATTACAAATTGTAAATAATGCTCTGTGAAAACAATTGCTTAAAAAGTAGAGTGGCACAGTAGCAGTACATTGCTGGTCCCGTAGGGCCATTGGAATTTGATGTGGCTGATTACGAGTCACAGGGTCATGTTTTACCCACACATGACTCATTGTAGTTTAGGGTTAAAATGGTAACATTTGACCTGGCATGAATCCATTATGAGAGCCATGAAATAAAAATCACTTGTTCATACAAAATGTAATGCATGCCAAACAAAGGATTTTTCATTGTTTTGAGTGGCTGGTATAGAGCTTAGGAGAGAACAAAGGACTGAAGTACTAGTAGGTGATAGAGTGAGCACTGGAGGGGAGGGAAGCACACCTTGTTTTAAGATTGCAATGTATTGACAACTTTGCAAATACTGCATTAACTGAAGTAGATGCACATTGCACAGACAACACTATTGTACTGCTGAATTGAACCACGCTGCAGTTACATCATAGTACTAAAGGCTTTGGGCAGGCAGGTAATGAATGATGATGGGTGGAAGGATACATAGCTGCCTTGCTTAACAAATACAGCGAGCTAAGGGAGTAGCCAGAAAATTTAAATACCCCCCACTTTGAACCAAAGCTTCGATAACCAAGCAAAACAAGCAAGGTAGGTGAACACATCCTTCTCCAGAAGAGCTCCCTTATTTCCTGATCCAAGCAATTATCCATTCATCTTTTCATTGTTCTATTCACACTTTGATACACAACATTTAAGCTTTACACTCTCTTTCATCCAGGCTTTCACCATTCCAATCCATCCATCCATATACCCACTCGTCCATTCATACACTCACCTATCCACCCTTTCAACCATCCTTTCACCCATCCATTAATTTACCCATGCATTGTTACATCCACCCATCCTTTAACCCAACTAGCATTCTTTTACCCATCCACCCCTCACCTACCCAGGCATCCTTTCACCCATATACCTTTTCATCCATCCTTTCACCCATCCATGCATTTCCGATCACCGACCTACGCATCCTTTCCCCAACCCACACATCCTTTCCGTCAATTACCATTTCACCCATACTTTCTTTTAACCATCCACCCATCGTTCCCTTTTGCATGAACCTAACACTTGTAGCATTCATTATGAACTTTTGTCAGCTAAATTGCCGACAGAAGAAGCCATTAAGAACTCAACCCCCATAGTAGCTGCTAAAGTGGGGGGTTCACAAGCAATGCCCTTGCAGTGATTATACTAGCAATTGTCAATAAGCAAGCAATATGACTTAACAATGCCTGGCCCTGCTGCTGCCAAATCTCCCACGCCAACTGCTGCTGTCTCTGGTGCACTGGTGTTGCCACTGGTCCCTCCACTGGTGGTCAGTGCAGCTGGAAAAAAACATTACACATTTTAGATGCCAGATACGCTTTTCCTTGTTACAGCCACAATAGATCACTATAGTTCTGCCTTCTTCTATCATTCACTTTCGGAATTTTGTTGGTTAACGATGTTAGAAAAAACAGGTTATCAGGTCATGTCAACCGCAAATGTTTCATAATGGAGGGCCAGAGATGAGTCACTGAAGCACAATGAAGGGGTGGAATAATTGGGCAATCAAGGACCTATGGGAGGGCTTGGTTGGCAAATGCAATGGGACCGTCTTCATACTACTTTCCAGCTGTGCTGCACTGCTATTGAAAGTGCTAACATGCCAGACTACTGTATAAATAAGTAATACATACACAAAACATGGGGGGCACCATGACCATGGCCACTCTCTTATTTTACTGTTTGAGCATGAGCAAGGAAAAGAAAACATTCTCAACAAACACATGTAGAAAAGCTGACTTTGCATGCCATCTTCTCAGTAGAGTTCCTGTCCTAAAAATCTGTCCTTTTAGTCCTACAGTACCAGTCCACAAGATAAGGGGAGAAGGGAAAGTTAAGCTTACAAAGCAGAAGAAAGCTACATACTAGTACAGACAGGAAAAAGTCAGGTAAAGAAACATGAAAAATAGAAAAAAACAGGGCAAATCGAGGATAACAAGAATTTAACAAAGGTTAGATACAACGAAGATGAGTACGAAGAAAAGGTAGTCAGGCACAGTAAAAAAAAAAAATTGAAATGGAAGATGTGAAAGTTAGGGCAATAATAATACTATAACTGGAAGACTTACTGGGGCCAGCATTTCATTAAGCTGCTGCATTGGTGGTGTCACTAGCATCTTCATCTCCTGGTTCCGCCTCAGTTCTTGCCCTCTTTTTCTCCTTTAGTGTTGTGGTATGAAATAAATAAGACAAATACAAATAGGTTAGTGGTACAGTCAATCTCCCCAAAAATATTTTGACAGACAAAGGCAAGCACAGTAACATTGTACTTTTTTAAATCGTAAAGGCTGTAATACTTGTATCGACTCGAGTTGAGGTATGAATTTCCAACACCTAAGCCCTACTCAAAATTTCCTACACCTAAACTACATTTGCATATAAGTACTTCTATTAATGTGTTCATATTGCAACATAGGATATTTGCTTCTCCGCCATCTTTGATGGGCCAACTCAGTCTCCCTATTTTTCCAGTGCATAGACGTATACTACACATCACTGGTCAATTGCGATAGGGACTACAGAAGCTACATAAAGAAAGGCACAGAGGAGAGAATGCGATCTTACTGATATTAACTACTACTACACTATATTATACTTAGTGAAGGGACAGAGGAGTCTCAGTCTGCATGGCTTTTTAAATAATCAGTCCAAACGAACACCGACAAGTATAATTTAGTAGTGTTGACTGAGCACCTGGCTAGCTCAAACTAGACCTTATAATATTCATCATAATGGAATCTTAACTTTCCTCTGAGATTCAGCATTGCTTTTTGAAAAGCAAATTAGCATTGGGTAACACACACAACAAATAAATAACCATTTACTTACTGAGCCCTCAGGTCGAGCAGGTCCTGCTCATGGTCCATTACGTCCGCACAAAGGTGCATCAACTGCCGCTGGGTGCGCTAGATTCTAGTGTGCCAACACACACTCCTGCGCACCCTCCCTTACAGCAGAGGATGCTCCCAGGGAGTATGACCGCTCACAGGCTTGCCGCCAGTTCCCAGCATGGAAGGGAGGTGGTGCTGCATAGAGAACACAAGGGCCGCTGTTGAGTAGGCTCTCATTATCCTAATGAGACTACCGGATTTGGGCGGCAGAATCACTTGCACTGTGGGGGACTGAGTCTGAACCCACTACAGGTGACACCTGCTGGCCTAATCCGTGTTTTGCTCCAGCTAGCTAGCAGTGCCTCATCTCCAACCAAGAGCATGGATCATTGAGCAGCCGAGTGCATGACACCATTGATTCCTCAGGGAAATCGTTGTCACACAGATCACATCCGTTTCTCTCATTTACATTAGTCCCACATATAGAAGGACAATCAGAGGGAGAATACATTTCAGTAAGGTTTTATTGAGGCAACTGCATCTTAGATAATAAAATATGTACTGCAAGAACTAGGACGATAGAGCATGACAAGATTCAAATTGTGACAAGGAGAGTGAAGCATAAAAATAACGCTATCGTATTGTCACTAGAATCGTTAACAATAACTCCTACATAGGCTATGTTAGAGCACAGCATGTTAAGCTCTTATTCTGCCCTTCAGGTACCCCTGGGAAGACATCGTCCCTCATACCTGAGCAAGAGGCCTGTAGTCTACATAAGCAGCTGTCGAGAAGCATTGAGCAATCAGCATACAGTTGTGGTCATCTGGCTGGAATCTTCCTCTAACGTACATGGGTCAAAGTAGTGTTTTTATAATAAAACAGCTGATGTTCCAAGAAAGTATCCCTACGTAAGAGTGCGTATGTTTTTATGAACACTAGAGACAAAGCGTTACCACGTTTGCCGGCAGCCTATCTTACTGTAGCCTTGAGAAAAGCACAGAGTGAAAGAAATGTCTTGTTTAAGAACGCAGTGCTGGCCTAGGCAAAGAACAGCTAGATAGAGAGAAATAAAACAAGACCGCAAATGTGGCTATTGTTAAAATAATAAACAAAGCTGAACAAAATATATCTAGGTTAAAGTGCACAGCAGCAGGCCTAGTTTGCTAACATAACGTGTATGAAGCTATAACTAAAATGGCTACACAACACTGCCACCTCTGCCTCAGTAAAAATGGGTAGGGCTGCACCCCTTGTGGTCATCAGCACCGCCATACCCTCTGCTGTCCTGCTCTGCCATGGCACTGGGTGGAGAAAAAGGGGAAGAAATGGAAGGATGGAAGGAAGAAAGGAAGGGAGGGAGGGAGGGAGGAAGGAAGGAAGGAGGGAAAGAAGGAAGGAAGGAAGGAAGGAAGGAAGGAAGGAAGGAAGGAAGGAAGGAAGGAAGGAAGGAAGGAAGGAAGGAAGGAAGGAAGGAAGGAAGGAAAAGAAAGAAAGAAGGAAGAAAGGAAAAATTAAGAAGTAAATGGGAAAGTAAAACAAAAGTATCAGTTTCATAAAAAAAGAAAAATGACAAAAATGTAAAATTCACAAACTCAAAGACACACTGATACAAAGAAGGAAAATGAGGGGTGGATGAATTATATAAGGGTGGGATTGAAAAGATTAAGGGTGAATTAAGTTAGGCACAGCACAGTTCACAGAGAAACAGAAGAAAACAAAATGGTCATGCACATGCAAACCTCTTGGTGCTGTTCGTTTGCTTTTTTCAGCGTGAGAACGCCCAGCACGCTCATGAACATCAAAAACGTAGTGTGAATGGGCACGAAGAGGAACTCTGCCCACTGGAGGAATTCCGCAGATCTCACAGAGTATTTTGCCCACTCCGGGTAGAGCTCAGCAAGGTCTGCCCAGGCCTAGTCATTATTTTCAATAAGTGGAATAGCTCAGTTAGCAGCTGTGCCCTCGAAATATGATATGATAAAGGCAATCTTAGCTGTGTCTTGAGGAAACGTTCCTGATTTTACAAGAAATTGCAACTGGCACTGACTCCAGAAAGCAATGAATTTATCACTTTCCCCAAAAAACCTTTCTGGTGAAGCCACGGACACCGGGACTGGAGTGCTTACATTGATATGAATCGAACTAACAGTTGTGGGGGGGAAAGCACTGGAAGGATTTCCCATATCGTCAAAATGTGTGAGTTGTAGAATGGGACATGTACTTTTAGGAATCGCCGCTGCCCCTACATCAGATAACCAGGGTGAATGGCTGGGGCAATAGTGGACAACCTCATCCTTAAAGGACAGATTTTTTGTTGCAAGGATTGAACCTCACTTTGTACATCAGACAGTCCCTTGCTAACTCTAAAGCTCTTGAAGAGTATTCTGGCAAGGCGTGAGATAAGTCTTGAACATGTAATTGGTCATCCATATCGCCTCTGTTCCCACCTGGGGCAATGAATGAAACAATTAATAACAACCATAATTCACCCACTGCCTCCAAAGGAAAGGAGGTTAAGATAAAACAAGAAAACGATGGACTTGAATCACTGGATCTGCACTTCACTCACAGGTTTCATTGTAAATAGGGTGTAATAGGAGAAACAAATGCAAAAAGAAAAAACAGAGTTTTCTGGCCCTTCATAGAATGTCCAATATAACTAGATACAATTAAAACAATTAGAGAATCACGATTATGCACTCAAAATCTTTCTGAGTTCCTAATACAAAGACCTTGTCGAGAATACAAACATGAAGGTCTTCAGATCACAGTCAAATAAAGTTTGGAGTGCCCATGAGGTAAATTGTTTGGAGCGCAAAGACTTTCAAAATGTAGGAACACGTTATGTCCATATTTCAACAACAGGTAGATATCCTCAAAGGAACTAATTCATAAACAATACTCAAAACTGAACTGTAAATTAGTGCAGACTAACCTGAGAAACAGTACTTAGCCTAGAATTAGGTTCTTCAAGTGGAATGCGGAGGAAGGATAAGGAGCATGAAGCTACAAGATGAGGTTGAATCGCAGCTCTGGATGTGAAGATACTGGAGATGTTGATAGAATTAGGATCCCAGGAAGGCTTGGAAGACTAGAGTGCTTGAGGTTCCGGGTGACTCAGAGCGTGAGCGCTGGAAAGATGCTTGCACAGGGCTGGAATGAGGCCAAGTGCTGACTTTGGGTTTAGGTAAGGTTTATAAACCTGATGGGAAGACTGTTCCAGAAGGGCATGTGGCTCACGTGGAAGGACTGGAAGGTTCCAAAGTACACCTGGTAGAAAACATGTGATAACCTAATGGATTTGACCTTTTGCAGATGCAGGTGCAAATGACAGTCGAAAATCAATTAACCAACTGACTGTTAGAGTCAGTAGGTCATGCCAGTTGGCACCAATACCTAAGGAAGGTGGAAGAATTTACTGAATGGTTACATGCACTATGTAAAGATAGATGGAGTTAATAAATTAGGAAACATGTGGTACTGTAACAGGCATGCAACCAGGGAAACAATGCTATAGAGGGTTCAAGGGAGTGAAGAGTTCTGGGAGGGAAATAGGGGTTTGCAGGAGGCCATGAAGTGCCACAAGAGAAAAGCGACATGAGCCCTGTGCGCAAATCCCACAGAGCAGAGGGCACAAGAGGGGTTTGGGACAGCCTCAAAAACCACTACGCGAGGTCTGTGGTCACCATGCTGCTGGTGACAGATGATAGAGAGATAGTGAAGATTGAACATGCCCCTGATCTCCTTTTATTTAAAGAAAAGGATATTGAGGACAGACTGCCCACCAAAAACAAAATATACAGGCTTTCAGACAAAGTGACGGCCAGCATTTAAGAGAAAGTCTCCAAAATACTGGAATTGGGAGTGATTGAGCATTCTAGTAGTCCCCGGTCCAGCCCACTTGTGCTGGTACCCGGAGCTTCCCCACCAGGCACTGCCCCAGAACTCAGGTTCTGTGTGGACTACAGAGGGCTCATCTCAGTCACCAAGACTGACACACATCCCTTACCCAGAGCTGATGAGCTCATTGACAGGTCGGGGCTGCCAGATTCCTGAGTATTTTTATTTTTGATGTTACTTTAGGGTACTCACAGATAGCCCTATCCGAGGGGGACAAAGAGACATCAGCATTCTCTACTCTAGGTGGGCACTTTCGATTTAAAGTTATGGGATGGAGTCCTTCAGTGCTGCCTACTTGGATGATATAGTTATCTTCAGTAGCAGCTGGGAGTGCCACGTGTTTCACCTCCAGGAAGTGATTCATGTCAGGCAACAGCCCTGGAACAGGCAGGCCTTGCTATCAAGGCCAGTAAGTGCCAGAGAGGGCAGGGTTTTGTGGTGTACTCGGAACACCTTGTGGGTGGGGGTAAGGTGCAGCCCCTCCAGGTCAAAATAGAGAGTATCCTGGCCAGGAAGCCACTCAAAACCCAGACAGAAGAGAGGGCCTTCCTGGGCCTCACTGGATGCTACAGTAGGTTTGTTAGTAATATGGCATATTGTTGACCACATATCTGAGCTGAATTCCCAGTGCCAAGTCAGTCCGCTCCAACCAATCCTGGGCTTCTCAAATGCTGCTTAACTTTATTAGCCCCATGACAGCAGCGTCTGGAGTGGTAGAGTGGAGTTGACTGAGGCTCCAAGACTCACACTGGGACTTCTGAAAAGAACACAGAGGTTGCATGGGTAAGTAAATATTTTATTATTATTTACGTTTTTGGTTCACTGATAGGCATTGTGAGAAACTTGCACTGCATTCAGCCTCAATTTCCGTGCTGGCAGTCATGGCCTATTATAAATAAAACACTCCTAATGAGCCAGGATTGAGAGCTTTGGCATCGAGACTAAAGGCATTTATCACAGTGCTTGTCAGTGGGTTAAAACATCCACTTTGCTCTGGCACTCTATTTATATATCACCACCTGCCGGTGATTGTGCATTACACATAAGCAGCCAATTAAAACATGTCCCAGGTCTGCCATTGCAGCTTGAATGCAGTTTTAAACTGCCTATTCAACTTGGCAAAATAGCCTCATTTTAAGACTTTGTGACGAGTTTAACCTGCGCCCAGGTGTCCATGTTGAAAAGCTATATGGCACGTAAAAGAGTGTACAGAATGTGCCGGCTCACAAGCATTTTATAAATCAAATATCTGTCCACATGATTAAATGCTTTACTGAAATCTATGAAACAGGAGTATGAGAGGTTTCGATTATCATTGATAAATAAGTCTACCAGACAGTTTGTGGTGCTGTCCATTGCTCTGAAACCTGTTTGATTGAATGGGATCAGGTTTTTACTTCAGGCTCAGAACTCTAAATTGTTAGGTAGCAACTTGGCAAAGTATTTGAATTCTATGGTGGTCATTATGACCTTGGTGGTCCTGCCCCGCCACACCTGCGGTCATACTACGGACAGCATGGGGGTGCAGGACTGCCAAATTATGACCAAGGAAGTGAACTTTCTGAACTGCAGCCAGTTCACTGCCTGTACCATCAGGGTGGTGAGACCACCTGGCCGAAGATTGACCACCTTCTACCCGGCGGTCCACCTAATACCGCCCAGGGTATTATGAGTATCCTTTCCGCCAGGGATTCTGTGGCTGCGGCCCAGCCACAAAATCCCTGGCAGAAAGGATACTGGCAACAGGAATACTAATTCCTGTCGCCACAACAGGACTTCCCAACCCCCCTCCATGTAAGAGGCCCCTCCACCCCAGACCCCATCAGAAGCCCCCATCCCCCTAAAGCAGTGACGTCCCCGACCCCATCACAAAGCCCCCCACCCCTCAAGCAGCGATGCCCACCCTCTCCCCGATCCCTGTACTGAACCCTCCACCCTCGATCCCTGTACTGACCCTCCACCACCCAATCCCCGTACTGACCCCCCACCCCTGATCCACATATGCACACACCACACTTACATACATACACGCACACATCCACACTCACTCATTCACACACACATACACACACGGCCATGACACCCCCGCATACAGACATTCACAAAAAGCACACAGACACTTGCACACACATGCACACAAACACACACAACACCCTCCCACCCCTCTAATCACACACACACACACACACACACACCCATACACGCACACAACACTCAACACCCCTCCTCCCCTGTCGAACGATCACCTTACCTGGTGGTCGCGGCCGTCGCCCAGGAGGGAACAGGGTCCATGACGCTTGCTCCAACCAACACAACACTGCCACACCGTTTACAATGTTGTAATATGGTGGGCAGTGTTGTGGTGATGTGTCGGTGGTGACAGAGCAAGCTCCACTAGATTGCTAACTGCCAGTAGGACTGCTGGTGACTTCCCCGCCAAATAGTGGCGGAGAGCAGCCAGCAGTCAGAAGACCACCAACATTGGCTGTCATATGGCGGCGGTGACTTCAGCGGTCTATCGAACAGACCGCTGAATTCATAATGAGCGCCTATGTCTTGGAGTGCTATCAGAGGGCAACTATTCGGGCTGACAGTGAAACATTTTTTATAAAGATGATGCAATATTGAGCCACACCATAATTATGGCATTGTCTGAGTAATTAGACAAAAGGCAATTAAGATGTAAAATGATTCCTCTTTCTTTCTTAATTGTAGCCATATGCAATCATTCAGCCAATCAAATCATTATTTTCTTTTTTGAACTTTCTTTAACTTTTTAAGATTGATGTCCACAAACCTGGAATCGGAGATTCTTCCATTGCCAATAAATGTTGGATAGATTTTAAGGCTAGGCTGACTGTTTTAGGTTTGTGCTGTTCTTGTTTCTGGTTGACTGACCTTTTGTGTTTCTTCAATACCCTGAGTTCACATTAAATGCACAACGCTATTAACAACATTGGCATAGTGACCTCCTCAATTCTTGTCCTGAGCAATGTGCTGATATATATCAAAATCCGATTCTTATGTGTTGTAAGTCCACCAACTCAGCTCAACATTTGCGGACCTGGAACCCTAAGCCTAACTGCTGCCAAACCGTTTTTGAAAGATTTTTGGAGGACTGTTCAGGTCTGCAAACATTGTGCCTTTTTATGGCTAAGTTCACTATTAATATTCATTGTACACCCTCTCCTAACCCTGTTTATAAATACTAAAAGCCAGTTTTTTTGTTTGTAAAGTCTGCAAACCAGGGTTTAAAGTCTGTGGACTCAGAAAGAAGAAGGAAGTCACACCTTAACTTACTCATTACATTCATGGATTGTCCATGGGTCATCAATGAGCAACCAAAGAATTGTGTTAGTTGGTATTTATGCATCCTTCCTCTAAACAAAGAACTATTCTTGCTCTAATTTAGAACCGTGGCATAGCAAAAAGGTCGTAGACCTGATCATTTAGATTTATGAGCTTTACAGGCTGTTCTTTGTCTTGAGACAAGCCCTGATCTCAATGAGTTCCGTGTCCTATGGCGAATGTGCTTGATTTGCAAATAGCTGACAGGAGATTTGACGATAATGAAAATCAGCCACGGAATTGAATTTTGGAAATGTCTTTTCTCGCGAGGATATAAAAATAATGTATTACGTCTCACATCTATTTTGTCACAAAATGTTTACTGGGGCAAAATTGAAAGATACAGGTTTCACAATTCTTCCGTGAACAGGCTCCTGAAAGCCACACATGAAAACACTTTTACAGCTGAAAAAAATAAGACACCATGATGAAGAGTTGTCTTCTGTCTTCAGTACTGCAGAGCGATTAGTGACCTCTGCAAATGGCATTATGCCATCAAGTGCAGAAGATTGAAATGTGGGGGAATGCTTCCAGTACATAGCAATGTTTAAACGAAAAATATGAAGTGGTGGTGTGAAAATTGAGAGGACAGTGGCACTGATGCGCAAGTAGTTTTCCCCCTGCTTTTGTGACCCATTATTTGTTTTCCATGCCAAGGCCTGCCATTAACTCAACCTGGAAACATCTGTGGCGATGGTCCCATTGTAAATAGAGCATGGCTACCACCACTGTGAGGCTGCGGCTGTGTAGTGGGTGGGCTGCCTGGTCAAGGAATTCCGACAGCAGAGCCAGCTGAGACTCTGCTGTAAGAGATCTGGTGGTGCCTCACACCTGCGATTGAGTAAGGGGAACTACTAGTTTAGGGAGTGGGAGATTCACTCATTTATGGCAGCGCTCTGTCAAACTCTCAATGAAGCCCTTACTTTATGTCGCAGAAGCTGAACGGCAGTTCTGAAAAACATTCAACAATACAGAGTTTTTTTTAAATGCCACTTTCTGTCCGACAGGATGGAATTATAGTTACGGAGGTACAAACGTATGTGTCTCAACTAATAGGGGGCAGGCTAATGCATTTTTGTTATCTTAACGGGTAAAGGATACGTTTGCATCAATTTTGAAATCTATTTTTTGTTACACTGTACCTGGATGAGGGACAGTGTCCAAAAAAAGAAGATTCAAAGATCATCACTGCCAACCACCACCATACTTTGTGCTTTACCTGTGTGTTGCAGACACCGTTAGTTGTGTTTATCTCTGCACACACATCCGACATATATAACCTTTTCAGTCATGTTCTTGCAACACACGATTGATCGTCACTTAATTGAATATATTCCCTCTCCAATAAACTTCCCAGACATTTCTATTACTAAAGATTTTGGTACACAACTGTGGTACTCGTGTGCTCTCAAGACAAACATCTTATTTCTACATGCTGTCAGTCTGAATTTTTAAAGTGCATGCTGTTTCCAAATACATGTTTTCATCAAACTGACCTGTATAAACATGCACACTCACACACTTACACTCAAGAAGGTAATCGGCCAATGGCTTTTTCTTTCATTAGTGCGCATTTTCAAAGGGATTTTTTGACTCCTTTTTCAATGCTTCTCTTTATGGCCTTCAGTATGAGATGCTTGTTATTTGGTGCAAGGTTTCCGATTTTAGGAATTAAACATCAGGGGAAGGGCAGAGAGTTAGCAAACAAGACCCTTCCTAACAAATTTTGAATTGCTAAACTCCGACCGGGAAGGGGTTGGAAAATGTGAAAGACGAATTGCTGGAAAGTAAGATGTATAGACCACTAAGTACTGCAGGCATGGGACTTCAAAGTTGTAGTACACTTCAGGTCAATAGTGGCTGAAGTATGTTTAACAGGTGTACTCCAGGATCCCTTTGGTGGACTGGATTAGACTCCAGAAGCAATGTTGAATCCATCTACCAGCATCGTCGACTCAAGTCCAGGTCTTACTATCACTGAACTGCAACAGCAAGACCTGTATTTATTCCTTGACCGTTTCCTCTATTTCTCTTGTGGGATATAGCTCCAGAAAGGGCTGGGAGCAACTGTTACCCTACGGGCATCCATGTCTCCTTTTCTCCTGTTGATTCTCGGTATACCGGGTTGGAAGTGGAGGATTTAGACTGAAATCTCGTATTGCAGTCAGTATCCCCTCCACAAATAACCAAGAGTCTAGCTTATTCCACCCGAAATTGGCGTAACGTGAGGCAGTAAAAACTGGGCCCTTTTTTACCCACATTTCCCTTCAGGGCTGAATAACAGAGGGCTTGATTTATAGTTTGGTGGGTGAGTACTCTGTCACAAACGTGACATGCCTCTGATCGACCTTATTACAAAAGTCACAGCATGAAATGCACTTGTAATAAGACAAAAGGGATATCCATCAAGTTTATAGTGGAGTAACCAGGGCCAGCTTTAGCTCTGGTGGCACCCTGTGTGAAAGTCTTTTTTGGCGCCCCCCACTCCATGATCACCTCCTCAGTTTCACTCACTACCATCCGGCAAATGTGTCCCTCATCTGTCCGTAGCCCCCCTTTCACATACATCAATTTGTTTTAAAGTGCTTGTAAAGGCTGGCTTTACTAATCCACTTGGCTATCCACATAAAATATAATTCTGTTCTTGTCAACAGGCATATTAACCTTCTACACTATTCTATAGAGAGTCAAAGCTGCCGATAGACAAAACTCCCACCTCTCTACAGAGCACAAACATTTATCACAAGCAGTATCTTGATATTTTAATTGTTTCTTGAAGGCTGGATGCCCAAGGAACTTTTCAGCAGGTGCTTTTAAATCTCAAGTTTCGTAAGTCATTGCTAAACACAGCACCCCCCTGAGGTAGGCGCCCCCCAATCCAGGTGAGCACCTGGTGCCGCTGCACCGCTCACACCACCCTAAAGCCGGCCCTGTGAGTAACCAATCCACCACACTCAAAATCAGACAGAAACTGTTTCCACTGCCATTTACCACCTTCTTACAGAAAGTTGTATCTGGCAATGGGAGATTTCTATCGACCAGTAAATGGGAGGTGGGAGAGGGAACATCTTGGCAGAGGTACAGCATTGTCTGCTCTGCCTGTGGCACTGCAGAAGCTGGGCAGGATTATCGCATCCAATAAGAGAGGACTTAATATTTTGTCCAAAAATAGTAGTTGCCTAGAGCAGTATTTCCAAGGGAATGAGGCTGTATATGTTTTCTTCCTACGATCTGGAGTAGCAAGTGCAGTGTAAATAATCTGGGAAACTGTGAATATTTAACTGATTGAGTTTATGGATTTTTCAATTAAGAAACTGAGCTAAAAGTGTCAGATACAATACCATTATTGATTTAATTTGTAAAGACAATTGTGATAGCATGTCATAGATGTAAAGTTCAGGGCAAGACATGTTTTTGTTTCTAAGCCATTCTAAGTTTTGGATTTCAGGGATTTTAGGATTTTGAACAATTGGGAATTATAGACTAATCTCCTGATTAGACAGTGAAGGTAAAGTGTACGCTAGTATCTTGCTGTAGGTACTGGTGAAGGGTGCTGAGTAAATGTTATTGATCCGAACAACAGGCAGGTTTCTGTGGTGGACTCTCCCACTGTCAATAATGTTATATCGTTTTCATTTTTAATTTACGAGTGGAATTAAAAGTGCAACAGATTATGGCCCTCATTATGACATTGGCGTTAAGTGCCGCTTACCGCCATACTGACTGCCGCCAACATACCGCAACTGCTGAGGTATACCGCTAACCGTATTATGACCCACACATAGAAATCCGTCACTATACAGACACACACACAAGTCCGCCAGCCCAAAGGTCAGTGATAAACTGCCGGTAGCAAAACCCACACCGTTACACCAACAGAACTACGCCCACAACATTATGACACACGAATCACCATGGCAGACATTGAACCATGGTAAACCATTGGCGGTACATACTGCTGTGCTCAAAATACACACACACTAACAAAACTACACCACATTGGACAATTCAAACTACACACACCTGACTCACATACACCCACCACACCCACAACCACACACCACTATAAAACACACACACACATTACCCACAACCCTTATGACTCAAAAACATTAACAACTGAGAGAGAGACACACCATAGCACCCACAGACCCAGAGCCACAGAACACCATCACCCATACACCATCCACACACCTCACAGCACACACCCTAACACATCACCCTCACACACACCACACACACTACACCGATGGCAGCACAAAGACCCCCCAGATTCTCTGAGGAGGAGCTAAGGGTCATGGTAGAGGAAATCATCCGGATAGAGCCACAGCTATTCGGATCACAGGTGCAGCAGACATCCATTGCAAGGAAGATGGAGCTATGGCGGAGAATCGTGGACAGGGTCAACGCCGTGGGATGGGAAATAACTGGAAGAACGAGTCCAGAAACCACGAGGTTGTGAAAAACTAAAGCGAAACAACGCTTTCGTTTTCTACAACTTCCTGGTTTTGGTACCTTAACCACGCATGTCTGAACAACGTACATGCGTGGTTAAGGTACAGAAGGGAGTCGGGGTGGACGCGGTGAAGGAGGCGGTAAGTTGGGCTGGGACTGGGGTTGTTTTTGGGGGGTTCTGGGGGTAATTAGGGTTTAGGGGGCAGGGTTTAGGTTTTAGGGGCAGGGGTGGGAACTTGGGATATTTTTTGTTTTTGGGATTGGGACAGATCCAGGGAACGGACTCTCCAGGAGGCACTCACCAACATCCTGGGAGCATACCACCATTCCCAGGAGATGATGGGCCAGATACTGGCCAAGTTGCAGGAGACCCAGTGGCTGCAGGAGGGACAGTACCTGGGGATCAGGGAGGACCTGAGGGACATCCACACCACCCTGGTCACCATTGCAGGGATGTTGGCAGACATGGCCAACACCCTGAGGGTGGCAGTGGCACACCAACGGGTCCCTGACACTGGCCACACCGATGAACAGCCCTCCAGCAACACTAGTGGACAGGAGGCCCCACCACAGGAACAATAAGCCACCAGCACCCCACCTCCTGCAGAAGGAGAACCATCCAGCAAACAGTCCCTGTGATCCAGGCAGAAGCCAAAGAACATTGCCAATACCCCCGCCAGGAAATAAGACTCTCCTGATTGTCACCGTTGTGTCCCACTCTGTCAACCTGTCCACCTTGAATTGCCATTTCTCCCCTTCCTATGCTCCATTGGACAATGCACCTGTGATACCAATAGAGTGGACTCCATCCTGGACTTTCCTCCACCATCACCCAAGCCCATTGCACATCCCCTTTCACTTCTCAGCGCTGAAATAAACACACTTTGAAAAATACAAGTATGGAGTATGTCAAATGATTTAAGGATGTATTCGTTTAACAATCTGTAGACATTGCAATTGGACTGTACTGTTACGCATACATAGGTATGACAAGTAATGTGCTGCAGTCAATACACCAGGAGCCAGAGTAGGACACAAATATCTGTAAATAGATATGTTAAAGGGTACAGTAAGTGGCCATAGTAGTGGGAACAGCAGCCTGCCAAAGAAAATTCACTACACAAAACAGCAATGGAAGGTGAGGTTACAGTGTCTTACCTGTGTGTCACTGGAAGTACTGTCGTATGATAGTTGTTCTGTTGTCCACATCCTCATCCTCTGCCTCCTCTTCGTCACTGTCCACAGGCTCCACCGCTGCCACACACCCATCTCCGTCCTCATCCTCCTTCAGAAAAGGCACCTGGCGTCTCAAGGCTAGGTTGTTCAACATGCAATATGCCACGATGATCTGGCACACCTTCTTTGGTGAGTAGCACAGGGATCCACCTGTCAGATGGAGGCACCTGAACCTGGCCTTCAGGAAGCCAAAGGTGCGCTAAATAATTCTCCTTCTTCACCCATGTGCTTCATTATAAGGTTCCTCTGCCCTTGTCCTGGGATTCCTCACTGGGGTCAGTAGCCATGAGAGGTTGGGGTAACCAGAGTCACCTGCAAATACCAAGGGATACCTGTTAGCCACACACTCACCCTTAGGGCCAACCCCACACCCATATACCAGCATACACTGGGTGGGGACCATGGGCTCACCTATTTGAGTTGAGCCATCACATATGGGATGCTGCTATTCCTCAGGATATAGGCATCATGCACAGACCCAGGATACTTTGCATTCACATGGGAGATGTACTGGTCCGCCAGGCACACTATCTGCACATTCATAGAGTGAAAGATCTTTCAATTTCTGAACACCTGTTCATTTCTCCGGGGGGGGGGACAAAGGCAATATGTGTACCATCAATTGCACCAATGATGTTGGGGATATGTCTCATTGCATAGAAGTCAGCCTTCACTGTGGCCAAATCCTCCACCTGGGGGAAAACGACATAGCTGCATATGTGTTTCATCAGGGCAGACAACACTCTGGTCAGCACGTTTGAGAACATAGGCTGTGACATCCCTGCTGCCATGGCCACTGTTACTTGAAAGGAGCCACTTGCCAAGAAATGTAGCACTGATAGGACTTGCACAAGAGGGGGGATCCCAGTGGGGTGACGGATAGCTGAGACCAGGTCTGGTTCCAATTGGGCACACAGCTCTTGGATTGTGGCCCGGTCAAGTCTGTAGGTGAGGATAATGTGCCTGTCCTCCATTGTGTCCAAGTCCACCAGGGGTCTGTACACGGGGGTATGTCTCCATCTCCTAATCATCCTCAGCGGTTGTACTCTAGGGGGCAAAACGGTGAGCAGCTGGTCATATTCAAACATATCCTCAGAGTAAAATGCCTTGCATGTTGTGACAGAAACAGAATGTTTATGTGTAGTCCCGTAAATGTGCTTATGTCTGCTGTGACACATTTAGGTGCCATGGCCTGACCCCCCCTGAAATGGCGGCCGCCTGTCCTATGTGAAGGGACAAGTGGAAATGAGGTAATTCCGCTGACGTTGTGCGCCGTTGCGGGAGGCAGTCGAGGACCGCCGTGCAACTCCTCATTGGTTATCATTGGGCCCTATGGGATACAGTAGCCAAAGGTGATGTACACTGGCGGTGATGGTACGCACCGCCGTGGACGTGACCACCATTTTCTATCTGTTCACTCGCTACCTGACCTTCAAAAGGAGAGATCCCACACTGCAAGTGCTGCTGTGACCTGTGTCTGGAAGCGATCATGGCTCGAGTGTCTTGGGAAGGGGCTCCAGCCTTCACTTCGGAGGAGTTGGAGAGACTGGTGGATGGGGTCCTCCAGACCAACAGGTGAGTACACTGTGAGCACAATAAATAAGCCTGAATGCAGGGAGTGCTGTGTGTGTAGGCCTCGTGTAAGGGGGGGGTGAGGGGTCCTGGGCAGAGTGCTACATGTATGGTGGTCAATGAATGTGCGTGAGGGGATGGGAGGGATATGGTGGGCCATGAGTGTAACAGGCTGGACGGTATGACTGATACTTTTTTATATGTTTCTTTTTGTGCAGGTCAGCACCCATCAGAAAAAGGGTATTTGGCGTGCCATCGCCAAGGACGTGCGGACCCTGGGGGTGTACAGCAGGCGGAGCACCCACTGTCGCAAACGGTGGGAGGACCTAAGACGCTGGGCAAGGAATACAGTGGAGGCCCAGCTGGGGATGGCCTCCCAACGAGGAAGGGGTGCCCGTTGAACCCTGACCCCTCTGATGTTCCGCATACCGGTAGTGGCCTATTCGGAGTTGGATGGGTGCTTGAAGGCATCACAGCAGCCACAAGGGAGTGAGTACAGTTTCCAATTCAGCAAATGCGCATGGTGGGGTGTTATCTGGGTGGGAGATGTGGTCCTATGGGTGCCCCTAGGCCAGGTCGAACATGGCAGGGTAGGTTCCATGTTGGGCAGGGTCTGATGCACTCCACCCACAAACATGCTAGTGGGCATCTACTACTGGGCAGGGTTCTGTGGGTCTCAGGTATGCTACTATTGGCGTTAGGCATTATTCTCCATGGCCTGGTGACTAGCATTATAACTGGTAGTGCATTGCCTAATGCAAAGGGCTGTTCCCTGTGTTGTGTACGCCAACGGTGGTGTTGTTGCTGGCATTGATCAAGTGTATCCTCTGTCTCTTCCCCACCCCTTTTTGTTTGTCACCCTGTCCTTATGTGCATTAGCATCATGTGGTGGAGGAGCAGAGGCACCGGCGACAGAGGGAGCTGCATCCCAGATGGCCCATGAGGCCGAATCCACAGATGGTGAGGGCACCAGTTGGACGGAGGGCAAGGAGAGCACCACGGCGGAGACTGGAGGGGACAGTTCGGACAGTGACACCTCCTCTGATGGAAGCTCCCTGGTGGTGGCTGACAGCTCTGTGCCCATCCCACCTACAGGTACAGCCCCCACCCCCCATACCAGCACCCCCTCCCAGCAGCCCCTCAGCATGTTTCCCATGCCCGCTCACCCAGGAGGGTGGGCATCTCCTTCGCCCCAGGCACCGCAGGCCCTGCCCTATTCAGCCCTGCTGCCCTGAGTGAGGAGTCTATTGACCTCCCACGATCCATCTCTGTTGGGCAGTCAACCATTGCTAATGCTATCCAGGGACTGGCAGGGCATTTGCAACAAATAAATGCATTTCTGGAGAGCATTCACTCTGGTGTGGTGGCCCAACAGAGATAATTATAGGCTCTGGCCTCCTCCCTGATGGCAGCCATTGTTCCTGTCTCTAGCCTCCCCTCCAACTCCCTCTACCCAGTCCCATTCCCCTCAATCCCAGCCTATCCCAAGCATACCATCATACCAGCATGCACCCAAGACAACACACAGGAGTGGCTCAGGCAAACACAAGCACCACACTTCATCCCACAGGCACTCACACAAACACCATCCAAATGCAGACACACCAACATCCACTGCCTCCACTGTGTCCTCCTCCTCCTCCGCGTCCACCTCCCTCCCAGTAGCATCTCTACTCACACCTGCATGCACTACATCCACACCCACTGCCTCCATCACATCACTCCTTTCAGTACACGCCCCTCACTGGCAGTCACTACCCCCACATCCATGCACACGTCCCCTATGTCCTCTTCCACTGTGTCTGTGTCCCCTCCTCCCAAAGTACTCAAACGCAAGCACTCAGGGCCAGATGTAGGAAACAAAAAATTTGCAACTCGAAATTTGCGAGTTTGTGCGACTCTCAAAATGCGAGTCGCAAATCGAAATGCAGGTAAAATAATAGTGCTGAAATAGCGACTCGCACCGGGGTCGCAACGCAGTGTGCGAGTCCGCCGATTGCGAGGTTGCTTTTTGCGACCATGCAAAAAACGAACTCGCAATTTGCGAGTGGGTGTCGTAAATTGCGAGTTGCATGTAAATTGATTTCAGGTGCTGCAGAACACTCCAGAAACCACTCCAGAACACTCTGGAAACACTTCCTGGCACATGATGATGACATCACAGCCAGGAAGTTTACTAATACACCTGGGAGGAGGGAGGACCACACCTTTTTATAACTGCTGAACTGCACACAGGAGAAACAGCAGCTGCCATGGAAGGAACTCCAAGGAAGAGAAAACTGAAGTTCTCCGAGAGGGAGCTGGAGGTGCTGACAGACGAATGCTGTCAGCACTATGACGAATTATTTGGGAAGGTAGCCCTAAATGTGCCAGAAGCCACCAAGAGACAGCTGTGGCAGGACATCCAGGACAAAATCAATTCCCTGGGGGTGAGCCACAGGAGTATTGATGACATCAAAAAAAGGTGGTATGACCTCCGCTCCCGGACCAAGGAGAGGGTGGCTGAAAGGCTCCGGGAGATGAGAGGCACAGGAGGGGGACCATCGTCAGTGCCACCACCCACACCCCTGGAAGAAAGGGTGGAGGAAACCCTGGAGCAGGAGGCAGTATCCGGATTTGGGGACCTGGACACCTCAGAGCCCAGCACATCAACCGGTGAGTACCATGTGACATGCCTGTACCCCTATCAATTCCATACCCCCACCCACCATGTACACAGGGGCATGCTCAACCAAGATAGCTCCATTTCAGGGTAGCAAACACCAGAATGATGCATTATGGGAAATGTAGTCAAGTAGGCAGTTCATAGTCAAATGTTTATTAGGAAGTGTGCAACAGATAGTAGACACTGACAGTCTGTTCCCCATGTCCCACAGGTCTCCCACAAGACACCACCACAACTCCAATAAGCCAGCCAAATGAGGACACCTCAGGACCCGCCAGCACTCCCACTTGCACGGCCAACATCATCCCTGCAGTATCCACACCTGCTGCAACTGTGTCCCAAGAGGCTGCGCCAGAAACAGGCAGGAGTGAGACAGTGGAACACACAGGGCAGCCACCGCTGCGCAGGCGACGCAGGTCCAGGACATCAGGGCTGCAGTCTGCATCCGGCCAACAACCTCCCAGCACCAGTGAGGCACAGCTGCTGCGTGGTCAGCGCCTACAAAATAGAATTTTAGGGAGGATTAGTGGTGTGCTGCACCGCTTCGTGCGCAATATCGAGGCCAGCATGCAGCAACTGAACTCCAGGATGGACATGATATGCACGAACACTGGGGACCTTGCCCTAGCCATGAGGGAACTGGCGGGAGGACTACTGGCCCAGGCCGAGGGTGGGCGGCGCAGGGACCGTCAGCTCCTGCACAGACTAGACAGGATGGCCACATCCATCGGCAGGCTGGCTATGAACACCACAGGCCTGTCGAGGAGGACAGTTGGCCTGCCGGTGGAAATGGGCCATTTCGCAGGCGATGTGGCTAGGGGCCTCGGACGTCTCACCCACGTCATAGACTTGATGGAGGCACGGCATCTGTCCAGGGGCACAGGGGAAACACCCCAGGACAGTGAGGAGGGCTCTACAGTGAGCAGTGTCTCTGCCACTGACAATAGAGTGCTCAGGAGTACCAGGCAGAGCACAGCAGAAGCACCAGGGACCAGCCAGGCTGGCAGGAGGCGCAGAAGGCCATAGAGATTACCCTGGTCCTGTTGAAGTGGCACATGACGTCAATGTGCCACATGCCTGGTTTGCATTTTCATGCCCATGAACATTCATTACTTGTATATAGTTCTATTTCTGCACTAATTAAATAGTTTTCTTGTTCCACTTAACAAATGGTGTTTTTGGTCAATAGGTGAGTATGGTTGGAGTTGACACGTACCTTCCAAAGTATTGGTTAGCGATGTGTTCCCGTCTCAGTCTGCCTTAATTAGCTATACTCCGATCCCCATGATGGCGATGTGGTTGTTCTTGCTCTTCATCATCAGGATCTGGGTCTGCAGGGGTGAGAAGTAGCCCACGTCGGGTGGCTATGTTGTGGAGGATGGCGCATGCGACCACAATTTTGAATGCTGTAATGGGGGTATACTGGAGGGCACCTCCACTGTGGCGGAGGCATCTGAATCTTGCTTTCAGGAGTCCAAAGGTGCGCTCGATAAGGTTCCTGGTCCTCTTATGTGCATTGTTGTATCGCCTCTCACATTCATTGCTGGGTGTTAAAAACGGAGTCATGATCCATGGCCTTAGAGCATATGCACTGTCACCTGTTGGGCACAAAAAGTACACTGTTAAGAAGTCCTGGTTGGTGTGCACAGTGACCTGTGTGTATGTCTGCAAGGTGTCTGTAGCTCTACCTAGGAGGTATCCGTCTCCAAATTTCCCACGTTCCAGGCGTTGATGTATCCCACTATGCCTAAAAATGTATGAGTCATGGGTACTGCCTGGAAACTTAGCTACAATGTCAGTGATGACATAATGGGCGTCACAAACAACCTGAATATTCAGTGAGTGGGTACACTTTCTGTTGCGGAAAATATGTTCCAGGTTTGCAGGGGGGCATATTTGAATATGTGTCCCATCTACACATCCTACGACATGGGGAAAGTTTGCAATCCTGTAAAAGTCCAGCTTGGTGCTGTTTATTTCTGCCTCATTCCTTGGTAGGTATATGAAGCGTGCCATGTGTGTGACTGAGGCATCTAGGAAGGCCCTGAGGAACCTTGACACTGCACTTTGGGATACCCCACCTGCCACAGTAATGACCCCCTGATAGCTCCCTGAGGCCAAGAGGTGCAGTGAGCATAGCACTTGCACATGCGTAGGGATGCGCAGCCACGCAGAGTCTGGTGTTCTAGCTGTGGTTTCAGTAAATCAATTAATTCTAGTATGGCTGCGCTGCTAAGGCGATATTTATTGTATATCTCATCCTCAGTTTGCTGAAAAAGAGTCTGCCTTGTTCTAAATATCTTCTCCTGTCTGTGGCCCCTCCTCCTCCTCTGCTGTGCGGCGTGGACTCTCCTCCTCACTGCTATCAGGTATATCTCCGCCATCTTGAGTAACCCAGATGCTTTCTGGGTCTCCTTTCATACTTTGGTTATGGTTACCACCTGCTCTGAGTTAGTGGTAAATGGGACATGCAAACTGGGCTTTTTGCAACTAGTCGCAATTTGCGAGTTGCAATTGCATAAGCTTTGCGACTTGCTATTTGCGGGTCGCAAAATGGGGTTGCAAATTTTGCGAGTCGCAAACGGCTCGCATCGCTTTTTGCAAGTCGGAAATGGGGTTTTTGAATCCCATTTCCGATTTTGCATTGTCCCAAATAGCGATTCGGGCCATTTGCGACTTGCAAAAGTTTGCTACATCTGGCCCTCAGACACTCAACAGCCATCCACCTCACAACAGCATCCAACCTATGCACCTGCACCCAAACACAGCAGACTGACATCTCCTACCACCACTCCCTCTTCCTCCACTCCCAAATCTTTACCCTCTTCCCGCCCCAGTGTCCCTAAAAAAGCTTTTCCTCTCCACCATTGACCTCTTTCCTGCCCCTCCACCCCCCACCGTCCTTCACTTCGGGCCAGGGTGGTCAGAACCAAAGCTAGCACCTCAGCCACCCAGTCCACAGCCACTGTAGTTTCTGCAGCTACTGCAGTTGTGAGAGGCTCCAAGGAGACACCCGTCAGCACAGCCAGTGTGCCTGCACCAGCTGCCAAGGGCAAGAACGGACCATCAGCTACTGAGGGCAAGGAGGCAACACCAGCTGCCAAGGGCAAGAAGGGACAACCAGCTACCCATGGCAAGGAGGCAACACCAGCTGCCAAGGGCAAGAAGGGTCCACCAGCTACCAAGGCCAAGGAGGCACCACCAGTTGGCAAAGGCAAGAAGGGACCACCAGCTGCCAAGGGCAATGACAAAGGCCCGACCACTGCAGGCAGGATAGATAGGAGGTCTGGTGCTGGAGCTGAATCTGAGCACACAACACCAACCATGGCACTTCAGCTGTCCGAGGCTGCAGGGGAAGGGCTGAAGCCTCCCCCACCACTGGCAGCACCGCCGCCCGCACCACTGCCAACACCACCACCAGCACCGCCGCCAGCAACCCCACCTGCACCGCCACCTGCAGCACTGCCAGCAGCAGCAGCCCCAGTGGGCAGCTGTTCGAGGCTGCAGAGGAAGGGCTGGAGCCTCCCCCACCACTGCCAGCACCTCCGCCAGCACCGCCACCTGCACCACCACCTACACCACTGCCAGCAGCAGCAGCCCCAGTGGGCAGCCGTCCAAGGCTGCAGGGGATGGGCTGGAGCCTCCCCCCACCACTGCCAGGCCCAACACCAGCACTGCCAGTGCCACCACCACTGAGCATCTGTCACCGCCGGTGGGTAGTGTGTAGTCCTGCCTCCATGGGCTATAGTGCGTTCTGGCCCCTGCAAATACTGTAGGTGTGACATCCAGGTAAGAGGCTGTGACCTTGCACTCCCCAAGTGCTGCATCACAAGGCACAAAGTCCCCTCCAGAACCAGTGGAAGAAGGCATCCACTCATCCCCTCCTTGCCAGGATGAAGCACACTGGGCATGAGGCCCCCTCAAGAACCAGTGGAAAAAGGCATCCACTCACCCCCTCCTTGCCAGGATGAAGCACACTGGGCACAAGGCCCCCTCCAGAACCAGTGGAAGAAGGCATCCACTCACCCCTTCTTGCCAGGATGAATCACACTGGGAACAAGGCCCCCTCCAGAACCAGTGGAAAAGGCATCCACTCACCCCCTCCTTGCCAGGATTAAGCACACTGGGCACAAGGCCCCCTCCAGAACCAGTGGAGAAGCAATCCACTAGAGAGACTGTAGCCTTGTACTCCCCAGGAAAAGTCAGTGGGCAAACCACCCACTTGAGAGACTGTGGCTTTGCACTCCCCAGGACCAAGCAGTGGGCAAACTACCCACTTGAGAGACTGTGGCTTTGCACTCCCCAGGACCAAGCAGTGGGCATGTAGCCCCCTCCAGGAGCAGTGGCGTTGTACCATCTTCCGGCTGACGTGCCCTCCCTTCCCTTGAGGTGCCTGTGTATTTTCGACCTGTTGCCCCAGCAGTGTTCTCTCCGTATTGAGTCAGGAGTCAAGTGGGACCTTGGCCTATGTGATATGGCCCTGTGGCCCATGTACATTATGGACTGGGCAGTGTACCTCCATTTGTATGTATGTAAATTCTGTTTTGTGATTTGGGGACGTATTTCTAGATTTTTAATCTTATTACACTCACTTTAATCACTTCCTTTCGTCTTTGCATTATTGCTGAGGGATACGGAGTGGATATGTAATGTTATTGCATCTGTTGGTGTGTGTGTTGTTGGGGGTGGGGGTGTTGCGTGTTGCGTGTGTATGTCACTCTCTTTTTCCTCCCCCCTCTTCGCCGCCATTGGTTTCCTGATGTAGGAGGAGGTACACCAGCATGGGTAACACCTGTAGTTCGGGCTCCATGGCGTTGTGGTTCTTTCTCGAGTGTCCAGAGGTGAGTCGTTTCCCTTCTGTGTACTGTTTCCGCCGTGCTTTTGATGGCGTTGGTACCGCCCTGGAAAAGGTGGCAGATTAGTGTCTCGTAATACAGTGGGCGGAACCTTGTCTTCTGCCTGGCTGTTGGCAGTTACCGCTGCAGTGCTTGTTTCTACCGTCGTGGCGGTCGGTGTGTTAAAGTGGCTGTCTGTGTTGGTGGTTTCCACCGTGGTCATAATTCCATTTTGTTTACCTCCGGCCTGTTGGCGGTATTACTGCAGCTTTATCACCAACTGCCAGAGTTGTAATGAGGGCCTAAGTCTGCTTTAGGGATTGTAAAACTGCATTTGATTGTATAAATATGAATCTACTGTGCCAAAAACCGAAATACTTGGATATTTCCCAACCCTCTTGTCTTCATTAATTGCCCTACATACGAACACGAGGATAAGGGCTAAATTAGCAACAGACAATCAACTGTGAAGGCATATCTTGACAACAGAGGCCTTAAACAGGATTGTAAATGTTGTGGCACACCTGATTTTTGACATGTACATGGTTGATATGGATAAGTGCATATTAGCAGAACATGCATTCCCTCCTAAAGATTCCCAGTTCCCAGAGGACACTCTCTGGCATGCTGCCTAGATAGTTTTGGATTGTACTAAGGTAGGTCTACAGAGACAGAGAACAGGATTGGGCAGATTTGGCAGATACACGAAACCTAATGAGCTGTATTTTAGATGATCAGACATCCTATCACTCAAAAAGGTGATTTTAAACAACAAGAACGCCTGCTAAAGTTTAAGGTTAACTACTACTGCTCTCAATGTAGTATATTTGAATTTATTCAGGACTACATCCAATATTGAACCTGGTCAAGAGTAAATTATGACCTAGCGAAATTAACTGCTGTGGCAGATACAAAGATGAAACTACCAATTCATTTTGTCCCGATTCATGTTCAGTCTTTCTCAAGCCACAGCTCAGAGTTTGACCTTCTGGGCCAAACACTAAGCACATCAATCTAATTCTATGAAATGGCTACTGTTGCAGAAAATTAGGTAAATGAGTGTTGGTAGTGTCAGAACTTGAGGCGAGAGCTTATATGGAAGATAGCTCATTGTATACGATGTTCAAAGGTATTTTAAAAGACAATTTAAGGCATTTAAACTTTTTCCTTCATGGAGATTATCTACCCTCAAAAATACTGTCAGTACAAACTCTCTAGTCATCGTATGAACTGTAATTTACCAGCCCCAAACTCGGCATAAATGCATTAGGATCTGTTTCATTCATCTCCCTATGGGGCAGAAACCAGAGGCTCCTGGGACCCAGTAATGGACAACAATAAATCCTTCAGGTGTTGTGGCTATGTGAAGGAATCACCGTCCCACATCTAATGTCTTTCCCTGTATTTGTCTGCAGTAAAAATGAGATATTTAAGAAGATATTGGCTGGCCAGTAGAAGCAGAACTTGCACTGAAGCTATAGTGCAATTCTCCAAAAAGATAGATCTACAGTCAAAAGGTGCAGTGATAAAGTACCTTGATGTAGTTATCAAATAACTCACATTTTAAATATTATGCACATGAAATAAATATTATATTAAAAATGTTATTGTTGTTTTATCTTATAGTTTTTCTATTCTATAATGTATGTTTTTTTAAGTTGAGATTTTTTGATGCCTTGCTTTATTAATACATAATAAAGTGTTTGGAATCATAACCTTAACCCCTTCGCTGCCAGACCTTTTCCCCTCAAGTGCTGAGCCTTTTTTTGACCATTTGGGGTAGTTCGTGCTTATGCCCGGAGCGGCTCCTCCATAAGGGCGAAGAGCATCACCCCTCCCCCCACCCCCACCAGCAGCTGAAAAAAGCCTTTCAAAGGAAAGGATAATAAACCATGTTTATTATCCTTTTCTTTGAAAGGGGCGGGGCCACAGAGGTGGCATGCACTGAGGGGGAGTGCATTGCACAGCTGCAGATGAAAGCATGTGTTTCTTCTCAGAAAATGGCATCAACAAAGGGTTTGCCGTGCTAAAATCACCATCTTCCCAGCCTTCAGGAACAGGCAGACTTGAATCAGAAAACCACATTTTTCAAGAAAAAATTGACATTTTACTGGGACATTTCCCATTTTTACTATTTTTTGTGCTTTCAGCCTCCTTTTAGTTAGTGACAGAAATAGGTGTAAAACCAATGCTGGATCGTGGACACATCTAACCATTTCTGAAAAGTAGACAAAGTTCTGAATTCAGCAAGGGGTCATTTGTGTAGCTCCTTCAAGGCTTTCCTACAGATAGCAACACCTAAAATAAAAACATATTGAAATTGAGTTGAAAAAAAGAGCCAGTTCAGTTCACGTTTTTTTCTATAACTTTTTCCAGTTATGGCAGATTTTTTAAAGCAATATACCGTTACATCTGCTGGACTCTTCTGGTTGCTGGGATATATAGGGCTTGTAGGTTCATCAAGAACCCTAGGCACCCAGAGCCAATAAATGAGCTGCACCTTGCAATGGGTTTTAATTGTATACTGGGTATACAGGAATTCATTTGGTGAAATATAAAGAGTGAAAAATAGGTATAAAAGAAATCTTTGTATTTCCAAAATGGGCACAAGATAAGGTGTTGAGAAGCAGTGGTTATTTGCACATCTCTGAATTCCGGGGCCCCCATACTAGCATCTGAATTACAGGGCATTTCTCAAATAAATGTATTTTTTTACACATATGGAACTGTGCATTATGGGAGTTGGAGTTTGGTTATTGAAGTCACATGACTGTGTATTTAAAAAGCAGTGGCTCACTCACATCTGCTCTTACTTACCTGTGAACAAGGCATGCTGTTGCCGAAACGCGTCAGGATTTTTTGTCTTGCTGCTCAGACATGCTATTAAATGCTTGGATTTTAACATGGACTGGTGCCTGGGCTTTTCGTTTTTTGGAGATATTTTCTGTGGGATGCTTCGCCCCAGTAACCCAGGCCGCCCTGCAGGGTCTGTGGCCCCTTACGGAGCAGGAGGTGTCAATGATATATATATATATATATATATATATATATATATATATATATATATATATATATATATATATATATTTATATATAAAAAACACAAATATATTGCTCAGCTTAATAAATAGAAAACACAAGATCATTTGCTTTCATCAATTAACAGCTACTACAAATCATTTCCAACCCACACCTATTAAAACTGTTTGTTATATTAGTCACTGTTAGAAATGGAGCTTCTGGTTGGCTAGGGTATGCACCTAAGCAAGTAAGAACCCACCCACTCTAGTCAGGGCAAGGGAGTTACACACCCAAGAAAATCCCTGCTCACCCTGTTTACTATAGTAATGCACATGTCATAAGATCCTCATAAATGCCCATACCAGACACATTAGGAAATACCTATGGCAAGTCCTAAAACATATTAGCATAGAATGCCCATAAAAGGAACATTAGCAGATGCATGTCAAGTCATGAAAACAGGTTAGCATAACATTCCCAGACTACCCATCAAAGGAACATCAGAAAATGTATGGCAAGTAGGAAACATATCAGCCTAAAGGCCCCAATTTAATATGTTGCCGCCCAAAGAACCTGTCTTTATGATGAAGGCACCTTGAGTGCCACAAAGGTAAGGGTGGATCCAGCGCTCCTAGGCACTAAAACAGGGCCACTTGGTGATTGAGGGGGTGGCACGAATATGTATAGCTGAGCAATATATAATTCCCATAGGAGTTTTGAACACAACTACAGCCCTAACTGCTGGACGGAATTACACCAAATTGAGCAGAATTGAAGATTTTGTTTTGAAGATTGTGCTTTTTGTTATTTGGTGTAAATCTGTTTAGTAGTTGTTGAGAAATTTAAGGAAATTCAAATTTGTAAATCTTTGGCTGTGATTACTTTGTGAATAGTGACAAGTTCATGCAGGGAAATGCAGAGCCCTGATAGGCTGCCAACACTTCAGCCAGGAAGAGTTGGCAGCCATCTTGGGACTTGGCTTCAGTCGAGTCCCACAAAAAAAGTGAAAAAAAGACAAGGGGGCAGGGTAGGAATACCCTGACCCGCAAGCCTTGTTCTTGTGATCCCAGAGGAACCATGGCAGGGCAAAAAAGCTTTTTTTTTTTAAACTTAATGCAAATTCGCAAAATTTGTGAATTTGATGCAAAAATGAAAAAAAGCGGTCTCCCACTCTTGTTTTTAATTAAGAACCCAGGCAGGCCAGGGCAGGCATGATGTGTTTTTTTTTTTTAATGGAGGGAGTGCACGGGCCCCCCTCCAAGGGCATATTTATGCCCTGGGGACAGCCACGTTCCCCGGGGCTTAATGTACATATTATGTGGTGGGGCCAGGCGCCCCCGCATCCCGGGGACCACCACCTACCCAGGGCAGAAAATGTTAATTGTAATAGGGGGGCTCATACGGACCCCGTGCCCCGGGGACTGCCACCTCCCTGGGGCTTAAAGATAATAGTATGTAGGAGGCCGTGCAGCCTCCCCTGCACCCTGGAGAAAGGGGGATGGGGTTCTGCCGGGGTACTGCCACCTCCCTGATGCTACTAAATAAAAAAAGTGAAGGGGTTCCGTGGTGGACTCTTGGCCCCAGGGAGAACCACCGTCCCATGGCTAAATTGAAACATTGGAGGAATGGCCATGGGAACCGCCACTCCCTAGGGCCCGGATCCTGCTATGTCCTGGGGTAACCACCCCTGGGACATCACTGTTGGCTCTGACTTAGGGAGAACACTGACAGCTCCCACTGAGTCAGAGCGAACAGTCTGCTTCCAGTGGGCAATAGGTCACAAAGTGCTACCGTCCACTGGAAGCAGAGGTTTCATCTCTTTCCCTGCCCGCAGGAATGCGGGCAGGGAAAGAGATGAAACAATTCCTCTTGCACACATGGAGCTGCATGTTTATTAGCTCCCTGTGCGCAAGAGCAATGCCGGCTCCAACAGGAAATTGGGAGCCAGCTGGGACTATGGGGGCGTTGAAGGGTTCCCCCACAGTCCCTTTACACACTAGGGGTCCTTGGGGCACCCAGGAGACTTGTCCACGAGAAGATGGGTTCTCCGGGGCCTAAATCAACCCAGGTAGTGGGGGCCTGCACGGCCTCCCTCCTGGACACTGGCCATTTACCCAATGAGGTAGCACTTACTAACTAACCAGTAAAATGTACTCCAGTTGGGTAGATATTTTGTGCAAAACTGTGGACTCCTGTTGGATAAATGAGCAGGTGAGCTTCTTTTCTGCCCATGGTGCACATTTCACAGAAATTAAACCTCAGTTGAAGCTCCACTTCTGGAAAGGACTAATGATCCTAACTCTTGGAAACTAGGCTGCTCCATAGATGCCCCCTCCACATTTTGCCCTATTAGAACTGCTAGATGCTGCTCTCTGACACAGATAGTGTGCTGGGGCCTTCTAACCTGGCCTATGCCAGTGCTCTTTCACCAAAAGATAACTGTAAATTGGTATACCCAATTGGTAAGGCACTTATCACTCCATGTAAGTCCTTAGGATATCGTATCAGTGGTACCTAGGGCAGGGGTGATAAGAGGGACCCCCAGGCCTGCAGCACTTTATTGTGCCACCCTATGTGACCCAAGTAAATATACCACTGCAGGACTGCCATTGCAGCCCTGCACAAGCAGCCTGTCTGCTCAGAAAGAGCTCTGCATACACCATGTGCTGCAGAGCCACAACACTGTCTTAAAGTAATTCACTCTTAAGGTTAACCTCCTAAGCCCAGGAGGCAGAGTGTATTGTATTAAAGTTGTGGATATTTGTATACATATATATTCCTAAAGTAAGCTTGTAAAGCAAGGTTTACTGTAAGTGACGTCGGTCCATAGAATAACACAGGCTGACTACTGAGCAAACTCGAGATAGACAATTCCATTATGGTACTACCAAATGGTGTTGTGTTTGGACTCAAACACCGTGCATTTTCACCCTGTGAAGGGTGAGCTGGCATGTACAGGGGTGCCATCCTGATTGGGTGCCCCCCTCAGATACAGTGAACCAGTGTCTTGGTGTGCTCCCCCCCAAACTGTTTACCACCAAGACAAGAGTCTGCCCTCCTGCTGGCTGTCCTAGCACATCCCAAGGACAGAGACAAAAGACCTGGGCAGAAAGAAGGTCACACCTCCTCCCTCCCAGGATGGCTAGTGCTTACAGTAAACAAGGCAGCAAGCCTTAAAGGCTTTCACCCCCCTTGATATGTCATCCCTTGTCCCCCACTCAAGGACAAAGCCCTTCCTGTCCTGTCCAAGCCAACAGGAGGTGTACACCCCCAAAAGGCTAGCCACACCTTTAGGGTGGGCTAGGAGGTTTGTATAGCCGAGGAAGAGTCCAGCCATTTTGAAGGACCCTGAAATAGAGTATTCTGGCCAGCATAGTGACGTAGATCCACAGGATGTTGTCACCTCAGGGGCGGATTCGCCACAGGGGAGAGCTAGCGCATTGGCCACTGTCCCTCACACCCCTAACACCCTTAAATCTAGGATTTAAGGGGCACCCCTGAGACCAGAACCTCAGTTCTGCACAAGATTATAAAGAAGGAGTCAAGAAGGAAGTAATCACCAACAACAGGATTTGGACTCTGTCACAAAGCTCAAGAAGGGATACTTAAGCCCCTGTAGCACCATATATTGGAACTGCATGAACAACTTGGGTCCGTGGCTGAAACTCAACTCACCCTGCAAGAGGGACTCCTGTGGACATTAGAAATCAAGCCAGACTTGTGTGGACTGGTGGCACCAGTCCCCTGCAAACTCCATGTAAATTGACATGCTGATCCAGAAGAATTGCCATTCGCTGGGCCTGGCAGGAGACAGCCTGAAGAAAAGTGGTGAACTGTATTCGAGGAGTTGTAGCTGGGCTCACATCAAGTTTCGAGCAGCTAATGCACTCCCTTGGACCACCAACCACTGAAGTAACTTTGGATTACCTTAACCACAACCAAGGCTTCTTGGTTGCTAGTCCAGTAAATGACCTCTTAAATTACATCTACAGCAAGAGGGCGCTCCCCACACAGCACCTGTGAATGACATTGGCAATGAACCTGCTCCTGTGTTTCTGCATTCACAAACTGGTGAGGTCGACATTGTGGTAAAAGCATCTTTGGTGTGACCCGTCCCCGGTGATTGACAGCTGAAGCTACCTTTGCACCCGGAGTCATCGAGCAATTTAGAATAAATTCAGCTGTTGAGCCTGGGTACTGGGACCCCAAAGACCTCTACTCTGTGAAGGAAGACTGTTATTCAACCCCCAAGTGACTGATTCTCAGGTGCTGCATTTTTTACAGCACCCATGGCTGCTGTTCAAAGTGATTGACAGCTCAAAGCTACCTCTGCACACGGACTTACCAATCAAGGCTGTTGGACCCTGGTCCTGGGTCCCCAAAGACCTCTACACTGCGAGGGTGAGAAGTAATTCAACCGAAAAGTGCTGGTTTGTCACAAGAGTGTTTTTTCTCATTGACCTCAATGTTAAAAGCCCCATTTTCAAGCCCGCTGACAGTTCAGAAATTACCCCTGCACCTGGGGTCCCCGAACAGAGTACAAGTAATCTGACTGTGAAAACCTGGTCCTGGGCCACCAAAGATCTCTACTTTGAGAGGGCAGAAAGTAACTTGACCCCTAAGTGACCATTTGTCACTAGCAGCATTTCGCATTGACTGCAAAATTAAATGTCTCACATATTTAATGAATTTATTTTCTAGTGCTTTGAAAATTCACAACTCTGTATGATAAAAAGTTCATTTTGGTGTCTAAATTTATATAAAGATACACTCTATTTTTATAAATTGTTGTTAGATTTCTTTTAAATCATCTCAATTACTTATGCACCATAATGATGCTATAAAATCATTTATACGTGTTCCTCCAGTAATGCCTGACTACTCTTTGCCACACTTCGAGGACTAAGCTAAAGATTATTGCTGTTGAATCCAAGGATCATCCCTGTTTATTGTGGGAATAATGCATGGTAAGGCCTCCCAGACATACAAAATATTACTCCACCCTGCAACACAAAGCAAGTGTGTTTACTCAGTGATTCCCTGTTGAAAAACTATCTGAAATCCTTCATGGAGGTGAATGCATCTTTCATCTATTGGGGCAAAATCTCTATGTGACTGTTACAAGTGGGTTCTTTCTTGTCTTCTCCTAGTGAGAGCAGATTCCATGATGGGCAGCTTACCAAAGGTCCCTCCAGTGCATTTCTCACTGATTTTGGTGGTACATTCTTGATTGCAAGGAATATGAGGATATCCCCAAAAAACAAAGAAGCACTCACATCATATAGCTAAGAGAAAGGACCCTGGTTTGGTTGAGTTTTACGTCTTTGTAGTCTCGTTCACATCCCTATAGGAGGATTCATGTTATCACAGAATTCTGAGATAGATGGACGAGGAACAATCACATTGCCAAATGCACACAAGGTTGCTGGAGACATTTCCTCCTGGTCCATTATGCAGCTGAAGTGTAGAATACACACTGGACATTTACCCAATGAGGAAGCACTTACTAACTAACAGTAGAAAGTACTTCATTTGGGCAGACACTTTGTGCAAAACTGTGGACTCTTGTTGGATAAACGGGCAGGTGTGGTTCCATTGTGGCTGAGTCATGGATGCAGCTAATGACACATCCACAGAGACACTCACACACTCACCCACAGATGCACTCAGACACTCATGCAGCCACTCACAGACCCAATCAGCGACTCCTGTACTCAAACACAGACCCACACAGACACTCATGCTTTCTCTCATATACCCACATAGACACTCATGCACCCACTCACAGACCCACTCATACATTCAAACAACCACTCACAGACCCTCTCAGACAGTCATGCACCCACTAACAGACCCACTCAGATGCATGCACTCACTAACAGACCCACTCAGAAACTCATGCATTCACACACAAATGCACACAGAGAATCATGTAGCCACTCACAGACCTACTCAGATACTCACTCACTCACTGATAGATACACGTAGACACTCACACACCCACTCACAGACCCACTCAGAGATGGATGCACCCACTGACAGACCTACTTAGCCACTTGCATACCCACTGGCAGACACACTCAGACACTCTTACACCCACTCACAGACCTACTGAGACACACTCACTCACTGTCAAAGGTTTGAAGTTACAGTTAGGAAATAAAATTTAAAAAACCTTAGAAATTTACTTAAAAAACCAAAGCTTACAGAGACGTTATAGTTAGGAAACAACATAAAAAAAAAGCTTAGTAATCCACTGAAAACAAACATAGGTTACAGGGAAGTTATAGTTAGGAAATATAATTTAAAAAATCTTAGAAACACACTGAAAAAAACAAAGGTTACAAGGACATAATATTGTGAGGCTCAAATTTTACTCATTCAAAACTAGTGAAATTCAGCAGTTATAGTTACCCGAGCTAACTATAACTTGCGGCCCCCGCAATGCACTGCTTATGACCCCGCATATTATATCACTCATGACATAGGCCCTCATTATGACATTGGTGGTAAAACCCACTTACTGCTGAGTGCCGCCAACATACCGCCGCTGCAGCTGATATCCGTTCACCATATTATGACACACACACCAGTATGTCACTATTAAGCCACAGACACTAGTCCGCCACACCAAAGGTCAGTGATAAACTGGCGGCATCAAAACTCACACCATTACGCCAATAGAACTACGCGCATCACATTTTGACCCACGAATCACCACGGTGGACATTCAACCGCAGTAAACCATTGGCGGTACACCGCCACGCTCAAAATACACAAACTAAAAAAAAACAACATCACATTGGGCAATTCAAACAACACACACCAGCCACCCATACACACACCACACCACTATAAAACACACACCCACATTACCCACAACCCATTACCATTACAAACCATTGGCATGAGACAGACACCACGACTACAGACAAAACCAGACCCATAGACCACCTACACCTATACACCAACCACACACCCCACATCACACACCCCAACACATCACCCTACACACCCTCACCTACACAACTCACACCACACCCATGGCACCACAAAGATACCCCAGATTCTCAGAGGAGGAGCTAAGGGCCATGGTGGAAGAAATCATCCGGGTAGAGCCTCAGCTATTTGGAGCACAGGTGCACCAGATATCCATTGCTAGGAAGATGGAGCTATGACAGAGAATCGTGGACAGGGTCAACGCCGTGGGACAGCACCCCAGAACAAGGGATGACATCAGGAAGAGGTGGAACAACCTACGGGGTAAGGTGCATTTCATTGCTGCAAGCCACCAACTGGCTGTACAGAGGACTGGCGGTGGACCCCCACCTCCTCCCCCACAACTAACAACATGGGAGGAGCAAGTCTTGGCAATCATGCATCCTGAGGGCCTGGCCGGATTAGTAGGAGGACTGGACTCTGGTAAGTCAACTCTATACTACTATCACCCCCCTACCTGCATGCCATCACATACCCTCACTCCCATCACTCCACCACCTCCCACACACTCCACTATCACATCTCACTCATCCCAATGCCAAGCCCTGCATACCATACCAATGCGGGATACCACTCACAGACCTGCACGGACACCTATCACTAAAGCATGCACACTAGAGAGAACTAATCATCCCACCATACACCAATGTAAACCAGTGAAAGCTGCCAGGGCAAATACCAACAAAGAGGGAAACCTACCGATGTGCAATATGTCACACACAGAAACAATAACACTGCATTTACATCCTCACAGGTACCCCAGCCAATGTCAGTGGCGAAGAGGTGCCAGCACTATCCAGTCCCCCCACAGAAAAAATCCCACAGTGATGACAGCAACTCTGGTCTCCTGGATCTGGATGACCAACCTGGTCCACCAGGGACCTGTGGACAGCTGGTTACCCAGGCCCAGTCACTCACCACCACAGAGCCTCCCCCATCTGGAAACACCACCACAGAACCCACCCAGTGTACCCATACCTCTGTCCCCAGGACACATCAATCAGCAGTGTGCCCACCATTACAGTAACCTGAGGGCATACCTCATACCCAAGACAATCAGGGACCTGGGGTCAGTGGCAGTGGGCACACGGTTCAGGGGACAGAGGAACAGGACAACAGGGAAACTGGGAGGAGTGCTGTGTGCCAGGAGGAGGACAGGCCTAGGGAACCGACTCTCCAGGAGGCACTCTCTGAGATCCTGGGAGCATACCAACATTCCCAGGATACACTGGGCCAGATCCTGGACAACGTGCAGGAGAACAGGTGGCTGCAGGAGGGAAAGGACCAGGGGATCAGGGAGAACTTGCAGGCCATCAACACCAACCTGGTCTCCATAGCAGGGGTGCTGGCAGACATTGCCAACATTATGAGGGAGGCAGTCTCACAACAGCGGGCCCCTGCCACTAGCCAGATATCTGAATTGCCTTCCACCTCTGCTGCTGCTAGTGGACTGGAGGCTCCACCACAGGACCAGCAGGCCACCAGCAACCCTCCCCCTGCAGAAGGAGAACCACCCCGCAAACATTCACTGTGTTCCAGGCAGAAGCCAGAGATGATTGCCAAGACCCCTGCTTGGAAATGAGACTCTCCTGATTGTCACCCTTGTGTCCCACTCTGTCACCCTGTCCACCTTGAACTGCCATTGATCCCCTTCCTATGTCCCCTTGGACAATACACTTGTGCTACAAATAGACTGGAACAATACCCTGGACTTGCCTCCATTATCACCTCATCCCAATGCACTTGCCCCTCTTCTTCTTAGCACTTCAATAAACACACTTTAAAAAAATACAAGTATGGAGTATGTCAAATGTTTTAAGTATGTATTTGTTTAACGAGGTTCAAACATTGCAATTCAACTGTACACTAATGTTGACATAGTAAAGACCTGCAGTTGGCTGTAGTGATCACACCAGGACCGTTAGTGGGGCACAAAAATCGGCAAAATGAGTTGGCAAAGAGTAGAGTGAGTTGGCATAGAAGTGGGAATTAACAGCATGCCAGTGCCATAGATAAATTAAAAAATGACAATGAAATGTGAAGTACCACTGTCTTACATGTGTGTCATTGGAAATATTGTTGAATCACTGCAGTTCTGTTGTCCTCATCATCATCCTCTGCCTCCTCATCCTCACTGTCCACAGGGTCCACTACTGCCACATCTCCAGCCTCCTCCTTCTGCAGAAAAGGCACATGGCGTCTCAAGGCAAGGTTGTGCAACATGCTGCATGCCATGATTATCTGCCAGGGCCTCTTGGGTGAGCAGCACAGAGATCCACCTGTTAGATGAAGGCACCGGAACCTGGCCTTCAGGAGGCCAAAGGTACATTTGATAATCCATCATGTTCGCCCATGTGCCTCATTGTAACGTCTTCTGCCCTTGTCCTGGCAATCCTCACAGGGGTCAGTAGCCATGATAGGTTGGGGTACCCAGAGTCACCTGCAAATATCGAGGGACAACATTTAGCCACACACTTTCCTATATGGCCCACACCATTCCCATACACGAACATCTACTGGGTGGGAACTAGGGCTCCCCTATTAGCCACACCCGGTGCCTCTGTAGTTGGACCATCACATTTGGGATGCTGGTATTCCTCAGGATAAAGTAGTTTACTCTCCATTAACATAGCAAACATAGGAATGGAAATCTTAAATTCAAATATACAACATACAATATATTTCAATTTAGATATTTATTATAGCTAATTAAACATTCAGTTCGCACATAATATAATCAACATAGAATCAACCAAAAAAATATAATACAACCCCCTACCCTAAATGAAACATACATATATGAAAACATAAATAACATACCAGTAAATACGCAAAAATAAACAAATAACACAGAACCAACAAAATCACAAAATAGTATACATACAAATTTACAACCGCCTCATACATGAGAGAATATTTAAACCGCACAATAAAGTTACTGCTTTGATGCTACAATTATGCGTTGTAGTTTGGATTGTATAAAATTCAACATAATAACAGCCAATTCTAGGTTATAATTTCCTGATTCAAATTCTCGTGATACAGGCCTGATGGTAGCCAATCCTGGTCAGGGCTTCAAATTTGCCAATTTCAAACACTTCATGCCAATGTTCAAGATATGCCAATTTACAAGCCGACGCGCGTTTCGGTGAGTGAAGAAAAATATAAATACACCTTCATCAGGACTTTGATTCAGTATAATTGGCATACGTACATCTTGTAATCTGCCTATCAAAGAAACATCAAAATTATTCATTACAATTCTTTGCATAGGGGGGAGGCTCGAATCATGTCAGATTTGCAACCAGACCAACTCAAGTGACTTAATTAAGGAAAAACACTGATAAAGTGCCCAAGATCAAAATCTATAAAACCAATGCTTAATAAAGATAAATCTAAAGATCCAAGGAAAGCACCATTAGTGTCCAGCAAAATACTAGATAAAGTGCAGAAATAGAATCACCTATAGCCTAAAAGTGTTGGATTACCACCGAGAGAATCTAGTCAAGAATAGTAAAAGACTAGTTTGTTTATATTAAAATGAGATAAAATACCTTAGATATGAAAGAACTTAGATATCCCTTACAGGCTGGATTAAACACTCTCCAACTTCAAATTTGTAGTCCAAAATGAAGGACTAACACATGGATATAGCTAAATGAAGCTATGCTTTCTCACTCTAAAAGCAAACATAATGAAATCATTAGCTTGCACAGGGCAGGAAAGTCCACAGGATAGAAAAGAAAAAATCTGCTCATATGTACAATCGCTAACTACAGACTTACCTACAAGTTCACATGGTTTAAAAAACGTAATCCACAGGGGAAACCCACAAGGATACCAAACTGGTAGGGAACAACTTCCTAACTGCAAGGGAACAGGGGGGAGTCATGAGCCAGATAGAAATGACACAATCCAGACGGTATAAAATAATTCAATCCAGAAAGGTTCAGCAAAGCTAGCCTACCAGTATCAGCAGGATCCAGGACATATGACCAGCACGATGATCTCTTGAGGAGCAATAACCCATACTTCCCCAGCTGCCTCCTATTTAAACCAAATCACCACAGGTGATGCGATGAACATAGAAACAGGCCCGTAGGGGCCATCTAAGGAAATGGTCAAACATGCGCCATCTTAGAACCGTCAAAACAGCATGAAATATGCCAAAATCTACAGAGAATAAGAGGTACAATCAAACTGTAGAGTCATAGCCATATAGTAGTGGCAAAAGGAAATAACCAAAAATAAAAAATATAAAAAATAATGGCCAATTCTAAATCAAACCAAAGAGTAGATATCACTTACCAGCACGCCCAAAACAGTGGGCGCATCTTGGAACGTCAAAGTACAGGGTACTCAATGTCCCAAGGGTAGGCACAAAATGGGTTAGTAAAATACAATACGTATTGTGTATATAATACAAATCGATAACATAAGATTTTATAAGAAGGAACCGAAAACGGTTTTATCGTATAAAGTGAAGAATTCACTTCAAAGTAAGATAAAGGGCCACCACAGGAGAGCACAAAGCAACCCTGTGGTAGGCACCTGGAAAATTATTGACCCCTCAGGCAATCCTGTACATAAGTACTCAGATGGAATTGCTCCAAGGGAGATCTTCGTTCAGGCCATTCTCATATGTGTTTAAAGAAAAAATCCAAAACACTTCTTTCTTTTTCCTTTGTTTTTCAGGGTCCACATCGTTTCTTGTCAGTACTTTCTCAAGAATAATCCACCTGATATCTACCTCCTTGTGGTTTAAAGATAACCAATGAGCAACTAGGGGGGCGTTGATCTTTTGTGTCCTAATCGCAGATTTATGTTCCGATAGCCTAGTTCTAAATTCCCTGGAGGTCTCACCTATATATCCCAGGTTGCAGGGGCAAATAATCAAGTAAATTACATTTTTAGATCTACAATTAGTCATGTCCATAAATGGGATAGTCTTGTCATTGAATGTAAATTTACTATAGTCAGGGTAAGGGCGTTACACTCTTAAGACATCCCCTGCTCACCCGCTTGGTAGCTTGGGACAAGCAGTCAGGCTGATCTCAAAGGCAATGTGTAAAGTATTTGTACCAACACACACAGTAACACTGTGAAAACACTACAAAATGGACACAACACCAGTTTAGAAAAATAGACAATATTTATCTAAATCAAGTTAAGATAGGAATTTTCAAAGTAAAAAAAAGTCTTACTCCGTAGAAAACAATGGAAAGGTTGAATTTACACAAAGTACCTGGTTTATATAAAAAATAAAGCCGCACGGGCGAGCGTGCGTCTGAAAAGTCAGCATTGTGTCAATTCCTTACTCGCAAGTGAAGCCGTGCGTTGTTTCTTCTCCGGTCTGGTAAGTGATGCATCATTTTTCTCTCCTGCAAGAGAGCGATGTGTCGATTTCCAGACAGGGCACATTGGATCCGAGCAGGTTCACGATGCGTGTGAAATCTAGCCGCACGGTGATGGAAAACTGCGCTGCATGGGCTTTGTGTTGTTTTCAGCAGCCGCAAGCGAATGTTGCATCTTTTCTCCAGCCTCGATGTAGATGATATGTTGAAATCAGCCGCAAGGCGGGTGGTGCGTCGTTTTTCAGCAGCGTTGCAGGTGGTGCAATTGAAATTTTCCCTGCACGCCTCCCTGTGTGTGGATTTTAGTCCTTGTTCTACCAGCTTCACCTTTCAAGGGCCCAGGCACAGACAGTCTGCTCTTGCGCTGTGCAGCCCATAACTGAGCTACAGCGTGCACTGGCACAGAGGAGGGAGGCAGCCGCTGAAGAGGAGGATCCCCCGGGAAGACCCAGGTAAATCCTTGCCTTTCCTCTCCTCTTGATCGTTGTTTGTGCACACTGGTGCAAAAACAAGGACTGAAACTGTTGTTTCAGGCTTCTTGTTCACTGACCTGTCCTTTGTGCACAGCACACGGGCATGCCAGTGCACAACAGGCCTGGCAGCTTTCACTGCCTATGGCACAGCACACAGGACAGGCCGGTGCATAAGGGACCTGAAATGACAGTTTTCACTGCCAAGGCCCTCTCCCAAATATGCCCGATTTGGGAAGCGCAAAGCAGGGTTCAGCATGGCTGCCCAAGCCCAATCCTGCTTAGCACTTTAGAGATCTGGCACATTCAGGACTTTTCAGTTCACGGAACTCCACCTCCACGAAATTCCACTTAGTTTTTTTTAACTCCACAGAATTCCACAGAGTCGGACTCCGTGAACTCCGCCCAGGCCCAGACCTAGTTCAGAGAACCAAACTCCATATCTCTATATGCGCTCAAAGGAAAACGGCACGTAAATTATATTTAAAGGCAGTCCCCTTGTTAACCTATGAGAGAGATAGGCCTTGCAACAGTGAAAACCGACTTTGGCAGTGTTTCACTGTTAGGACATGTAAAACACATCAGTACATGTCGCACCTTTAGTATACACTGAACCCTGCCCATGGTGGTATCCAGGGCCTGCTGTAGGGGTGCCTTACATGTATAAAAAGGGAAGTTTTGGGCCTGGCACATACAAACACTGCAGTGGCAGGTCTGGGCCATGTTTACAGGGCTACTCGTGTGTGGCACAACCAGTGCTGCATGCCCACTCGTAGCATTTGATTTACAGGCCCTGGACACCCCTAGTGCACTTTACTGGGGACTTACTAGTAAATCAAATATGGTAATCATGAAAAAGCCAATTACACATACAATTTACACAGGAGCACTTGCAAGGAGTACTTGCACTTTAACACTAGTCAGCAGTGGGTAAAGTGCCCAGAGTCCCAAAAACAGCAAAAACAGAGCCCAGCACACAGTCAAAACATGGGAAGCAGAGGCAAAAAAGACAGGGGAGACTTTGCCATGGATGCCAGATCTAACAAAAGTAATATAACTACATATGCTAATACTACTCCACCTGCATGCACCCTGCCAGGCGCAGTGGTGGGTGACTGGGTGTATTGTTTTTCGATTGTGCCTTGGATTTGCAAATCAATTGCGCGTTACACTGAAGGATAATTCTGAGCTCTGCGGAGGATGTCAAGATCTTTGTGTAGGCCCAAAAAAGATTTTGGGGCAAATTCTTGCCCTTGAGGGGTCCCTCACGGGCACTTCCATGTGTCCTAGGGGGTCAGGATACATGCATCTGGCCCCTTTTGTGTTTTTAAACTTTATTTTTCCATTCCCTGGCCCGAGCAACAAACAAAATGGTGGCCACAATTTTCCTTTTTAGGTTGTGGCCAGCCAATCAGGCACTTGCTTTTCACTAGGATCAGTGGATCGCCCACAAGTAGATTCAAGAAGGATTTGCTTCGCTAGATATCTATTTTTCTATTTCTTTAATAACACCTAAAACTACAGATTTGCACTAAAATATAAAAAGAGATCTTTCGGGACCAAGATCTAGCTTTCTGTGAAATTTGGTGTAAATCTGTTCACAGATTCAGGATGTAGTTGCTTTCAAAAACTGCAAAATCCTCGTAAACACTGAATGGGGAAAAAGTGTTTTGGGACCCCCCCTTTTTTTCTCAGCCCGAACTTTTCCATACAGCAGCTGAACTGAATAGCATACAAGTTTTGAAAATGCTGTCAAGATTCATTGGACGGCACCAAAGTTATTAGCAAAACAAAAAAACCATTGTCTATGGGAAAAGTTGGTCCTTATTATTGCCAGCAGGGTCACCCCCATACTTTCTGCCATTTCCCTCCACTTATTGCTGAATTTGTTTTTGTTGGCCTTGGGACTCTGTGCTCTGTGCACTATACTACTGCTAACTAACTAGTGATTGTGCTCTCTCCTTAAAATATGGTAATATTGTCTTATCCACAATGGGCATATGTACAGCTTAATCTGCCATGTCGACTTGGCATTTAAAACCCCTTTCCAAGCCTCGTGCTCCCCTTTTCTTTCATATAGGTCATACCTATGGTAGGCCCTTGGTAGCCCATCGGGCAGGCTGTGGTATAATTAAAAGGTAGGACGTGTACTCTTACGTTTTACATGTCCTGGTAGTGTAAAAATCCCACATTCATTTTTCACTACTGTGAAGTATACCACTATCACAGGATAACTTTGGATTTATTGTTACAATTTTGAAAAAGCCACCTTTACAAAGTTGGCATTTTCCTGCTCTTAGCCCTGTGTGCCTGAAGCTGTCTCTGATTACTCACCTCGGATGAATGACAGCTGGTGTCTGTGATTTCTCTCTAGGCAGCCTCACACAATGGAGCTTAGGTGTGACATGGTAGGCTCTGATGGGTCACCCTGAAAGGATAGAGAGGGGAGCTGGCCACAGCCTCACACTTATACCTGAAGAGGCTATGTCCTGTCCACAGCTTAACTACCCTGTGTTGTTACTCCAGCCAGCTTGCAGCCAGGGCAGGGGAGGAAGGGAATTCCTTGCAGTTCAAAACCTCTGTCTCAAAGCTTCTCCCACCTTCCACCAAAGTATAAATACTGGACCTCAGACACCACCACTTCAGTATACTTCTGGACCTATGTATAATTTGCCAGGAAGAAGGACTGCTGTGCTGCTGAAGGACTGCCACACCTCTCGACTGCTACTCTGGGAGAACTGCTTTCTTGATGTGCAGATCTGCTGCCTGCTGCCCTTCTTGCCTGGGTGAGAATGGCTGGACCCCATCACTACAACTCAGAACCCAGCATGACTCCAGGGGCCAGCTGACTGTTTTCCTATTTTCTGAAGTCTCAGGAACATAAAAGACTTCTGACTCATCTACATCTACACCTGGACTCTGCCATCTGTGGGTTTTCTATGCTAAGTGGTGCCACCCCAGTCCTGTACCCTTAGAAGTGGACCTAAGGTGTTTGCTGAAGGTGAAATTAAGCATTGCTGCCACTGAGTAAATCGGAACGGGCACATCATCCCCATTGTGTGGATCAGACACAATACATCACCACTCCAGCGCTAATCAACCTCTATGCATCATCTTTGGAAGTGCTGCATCTCAGACCTGATGCATCACATCTATTGCATGGAGAATATTGCTGCCTCTTTGCTACTCCTTAGAAAAGATTGATGCATCAGTTCAGCCTGCTCCCCACATCTCCGACATTGACACCAACCAGGATTAAGGTACTTTGCTTCTGCGGGCCCAACCAGGATCCTGTAACCAGCCCAAGCTCCATCACGTTCTTCCTGACATTTGAATTTGTCGCAGTCTAGCGCAACCAGACACTCCCAGTTGGCACATCTTGTTTCTAAGCACTATTTTACAGTTTGTTCTTTAAAAATTCATATCTCAATTTCTGCTTATTGGATATTTTTCATTTTGGTCTTGTTTTATTTTTTAAATTAAGTTCTATTTTTCTAACCAGGTCTGTTATCCTTTTGTGCTTTAATTGTTTTATTGTTTGAAGTGCTGCACAAATACTTTACACATTGCCTCTTAAATTAAGCTGCCTGTTCTGTGCCAAGCTAGCAGATGCTGAGCACAGGTTAATTTAGGGTGTGTTCATGAGTTACCCTTATCTTACCCTCACTAGGAATGTGGTTCCTGCTTGATCAGGGTGCATACCTTTGTTAAATTCAGAAACCCAATTTCTAACAGGGGTGCAAAGAAAAAAGGGGCGCTTCCAAAACACGCTTGAAATCCATTTTACATAGACTTTTGTATTTTATACAGTGACAAAATGGCTGATTGGATCGTAATGAAATGCCATAGCAATGTACATTAGCCTATGCAGAAGATATGTTTTGCCATTTCATGTTAAGTGGTTATGAAGTTATACAGGCCAACAACTTAGTGATATTGTGTAGCACAATACTAACACTAAATACTAAAAGTAGTAAGGAAGCCAAACAATAAACAAGCCTGCATATGTAAAGGTTCAGATTTACTCTTTGAACAAATAAAAGACCCATTTCTGGTCACACACTAATGGAAACCTATAAACAAATACATAACACATTGAATAAATCTTAATCTTCATAAGACTCCTTTGCATGCTCTATGGATCACAAAATAAAACTGGCCCAATAAGCCAAACAAAAAACATCGTTCTTATGCACCCCGTGCAACATAATTAAATAATAATTTAGCAGAAAGCCACATAAACTAATATATGGAGGACATGATTATTGGCCATCAGGAAAAAAATAACAATCTTAATTTTTATAACGTCAATTATTGTCTTTCATTCGCTCTGGACTTCATATGTAGCAACATGCTACTAAAAATAGCAATAGAGTGGTAAAAATAAACTAGATTGCATATGTAAAGTTTCAGAAATACTACATGAAAAACTAGAAAAAACATCTAGGCTCACCAGGTGATATAAACCAATAAACAAAAATTACATTAATTCTGATTTCCACTCTGTAGATATTGGCAGTATTCCAAAATGTAGAACTTCCTTAGATATTTTCTCCCTTAATACCTTTCCACCTGTTTGGTGAATCACCACAAAACATTTCAGATCTATAGAATTTTCTTCATTTTGAGATGATGTTAACTTTTGTGGCAAATCGTGAGGGGGTGCAAAGATTAAAGGATGTCCCGAAACACACATTTCTAACAATGCATTTTCCATAGGCTATTGGATTGACATAGCACAAAAATTCCTGAATGGATTTATATGCTATTTGGTAAGATTATACATTATGTTGCAGAGTTAATGCCTTTTGGGTACTGCAGTTAAGTAGGGTATGTAATTTTTAAGTTATAAGACTTTTAAACTTAGTTATATCTGTCACTACATTATTTTTATGGAATTTCACAACATTTTGTGAAACAACCACCGTACATGGCCGTAATACATTTTCCTACCTATTGTTACTTCAATAAAGGGGAAATAGGTTGGGACCCCCTACCTACCTATATCTAAGGCACTAACACTGAACACAGCCAAAGTGTGGTAAAAACAATATGGCTGCCTTTTAATTCTCTAAAAACAGTCATTACCCATTTATATATTAACTTGCCCTCACCATGCACCACAAAATACTGCAAAGCTATCACGGGTCACAATTGCCAAACATATAACTGAGGACTGGCTGTAATAATGGATTGAGCTACCAATACGTCATGCATGGTGTCACATGGGCAATGCAGTATTTAAGTCCGATTTGCACAGCAATAAAGGGCCACCATGCATGGGCCTGTGTTGATTGGTAAATCTGGAGAAACGCAAGCCAGCACAATTCACTGTTATGTACACCATAATCTGCATTGCTGCTAAATTTCACATACATCCATTTGCCATGCCACTGAGGCCACTCCACTTTACGCTATTCCCCTCTATGCCACACCAGTCTATACCTCTCCAAAGTACGAGACTCCACTCTTTGCCATTCCACAATATTGTATTACACTGTGCACAATGCCACTATATGCTACTATGCTGTACACTCTTACACTGTATGTACCTCCACTCTACACCTCCCAGTCTACGTCACTCCACTGTACATCAATCCCCTGTACGTAACTCCACTCTACTCCATTCCACTGTATGCCAATCTACAGCCCTCCACTGTGTGCTATTCCACTGTGTGCCACTCCACTGTATGCTACTCCACTATACCCCACTCCAGTATATGCCACTCCACTCTAAGCCACTTCATTCTACATTATTTGATTGGACGTCACTCTAATGTATGCCACTCCACTATATGCTATTACACTCTACCCCCAACACTGTGTGCCACTTCAGTCTACACTGCCACTGTACTTTATGCTACTTCACTGCAATCTACTGTGCAGCACTCAGCTCTATGCCATTCCACTCTGTGCTATTACACTGTACACATTTCCACTCTAGCCCAGTCCCCTCTACTCTATTACACTGTATGCAACTCCACTCTGCACTTCTTCAGTGTATACCACTCCACTGTATGCCACTCTTCTATTCGCTACTCCATTATATGCTATTCCACTCTAAGCAATTCCACTCTATGCCACTCCACACTATGCTATTCCACTATATCCCACTCCACTCTATGCTACTCCACTCCATGCCACTCCACTGTATGCCGTTCCACTCTACCCTACTCCATTCTATGCTATTCCATTGGATTGGGCATCACTCCACTGTATACTACTCCACTGTATGCTATTACAATCTGTCCTGTTTTCAGTGTGCGCTACTTCAATATACACCATTTCACTTTATGCTACTGCACTATATGTAATTCCAGTCTAAGCTTCTCTTCTGTACATCACTCTGCTCTATGCCATTCCACTGTGTGCCACTCCACTATATACTGCTCCACTGTATGCCACTACAGTGTACCTCACTCCACTCTATGCCATGCCATTCTGCACTAGTCCACTGGGCTCCACTCCACTATTTCACTCTAACCCACTCCACTGTAGACCAATTCCAGTCTACACCACTCCGCTGCATGCTACTCCAATTTACGCTTCTCTATTGGATGCTATTCCACTCTGTTATTCTACTCTATGCTGCTCTACTGTACTCCATTCTGTGCTATTCCACTCTATGCTACACAACTCTATGCTATTACACTGTACACAACTTCAACCTTTACCCCTCCACCACATGGTATTCCAGTCTACGCCATCCATTGTATGCCACTCCACTATATGCTATTATACTCTACCCCACCCCACAATACACCACTTCGCTCTATGCCACTCCAGTGTATGATATTTCACTATACACTATTACACCTTATGCCATTCCAGTCTACACTATTCCACTCTATGGCATTCCACTTTATGCAACTCCAATGTATGCTACTTCACTCTATGCCACTCCAGTGTACTCTCCTCCAATCTATATAACTCAACTCTACAAAACTCTAATACACTCTATGCTACTCTACTCCACTATATCATTGTACACTTCACTGTATAAACTTGCACTCAACTCTATGCCCGTTCACTCTATTGTACAACACTCTACTCCACTCTACAACAATTTCCAACACTGTATGACAGACTCCACTCTACTGTATGAGACTTCACTCAATACCATTGCACTCTTTAACACTGTATGCCAATCTACTTTACCCAACTCTACACCTCTGCATTCTACTGTACATAACTCCACTCTACAGATATCTACTAGACTGTTCTGCACTCTACTCTACTGTAGTCTACATCACTCTCTAACACTGTACGACAGCACAATACACTCAAACTGTACAAGACAGCACTCTAATTAATGACACTTTACTGTGTGCAATCCAACTCCACTGTACTGCACTTCACGCCACAAACGTCTTCAACACACCACTCCACTCTATTACACTTCACTCACCTCGACTCTAACCCATTCCAGTGTGCTCCACTCCACTATACTCCACTCTACTACACTGTATCCCATGCTATGCCACCATACTCTACTCTGCTCAAACCACTCCACTATCCAACACTCTACTCCACTGTATGCAGCTCCACTCTACAACACTGTACTACATTCTATTCCACTCTATTGCACTCTAGTCCAATCTATGCCATCCACTCTATACCACTGTGCTACACTGTAAGACACTCGATGACACGCCACTCACCTTCTCTCTATGATACGCCACTCCATCATATGACACAACCCTCCACTCTATGACACTCTCCTCCACTGTACTCTATGTTACTCCACTTGATGATACTCCACTTTATGGCACTCATCTTTACCCCACTCAAATCTAAAACACTCTACTCCACTATATGACAGTCTATGACACCCTATTCTACTTATCGATACACCATTCCACTATACAACTCACACTGCTCCCATCTACGATACTTAACTTCACTGTATGAGAAACCATGCCACTGCACTATATAACACTTTACAACACTGTATGATATGCTCCTACACTCTACTCTACTCTACTCTAGTCCGATCTACTATACTTCACACTATGACAATAGAATTAACAACACTCTCCTCCACTGTACTGTATGGCACTCCACATAACAAATCTTCACTTGAGACCATGGACTCTTTTATTTAAAACACATTTTTATCAAAAACTTTAGAAAAATTTTAATTTAAAGAAAATACCAAAGGTTAAAGCTTAGTTATAGTTAGGGATTTCCCCTATACAAACCAAGTTCAAACTACACAAACTTTAAAAATTCTTAAGTTATAGTTATAACTTTCATTTACAATTTATCCACCACCTTCAAATACTTATAGTAGCAGACCTCGTTACACACTCTTTTCAGATCGCTAAAAAGACAACACTAACTATAACTCAAAACTCTATTCATTCTTTTAAAAAATGTGTTTCAAATTGCACTCAACTCCACGTGACTCCACTCTATTCCACTCAATAATGCTACACGCTATGACACTAGACTCTATGACACTCTCCTTCACTGTACTGCACTACACTACACTACACTTTACGACACTCCCATCAATGACACTCCACACTGCAATTTGAAACACATTTTTATTAAAAATTTAAAAACATTAATATACAATGAAAAATACAAAGGTTACTGTTAATTTATAGCTAGAATTACTGTGTGTATACATTCTATACAAACCCACTGTAAAATACACAAACATAAATTGTAAAGTAATAATTATAACTTCAATTACTAATTTACGTACCACCTTCAAGTTGCTGTAAGTCAGGCACCTCCTAACACAGTCTTGTCACCTCACTCCCACACTACATTAACTATAACTCATACCTTTTCTATGCACTGTTTATACCCTTGCATGCTACATCATGAATAGCATATGAAATCATACCATTCATAGCAACACTTATAACTTCTCAAATTACATCATTTGTGCACAGTAGAGTGGCGAGTTATAGTTAGTGTTGTCTGGTTAGCGATCTGAAAAGAGTGTGTAACGAGGTCTGCTACTTGTAAAAATTTCAAGGTGGAGGGTAAATTGTAAATGAAAGTTATAACTACAACTTTACATTTTTTAAAGATTGTGTTGTTTAAACTTGGTTTGTATAGGGAAAATAAGTTTCTCTAACTATAACTAAGTTGGAATCTTTGTTTTTCTCAGTGAATAGAGATAGATAGCTAGATAGATAGATAGTAAAAACATTCAATTAGAAATAATAAAACAGAATTATATGATTTTGAAAGGAAAAGAAAACAAATTAAGATGTATTTTTTAAATTAGGCCTAGGTATGGATTCATTCTGCTAAATAGTGCAAATATTGAAATTGTTCCGTTATATGGTTAGTAAAGTAGAGAATAGGTGAAGAGTGCTCGCAGAAACGTATTAGCTGTCATGTTTTGAAATTATTCAATGTAATACTTGAGGTAGAGAGAAGCTGTTCTGAGAGTGTTGAGATGTTTGTTTTATTTTATTGTAAGAACATTGCAAGTATGCATAAAGTGTTAAGCTTGGTTCTTGTTAGTTTGCAAAATATTGGGTGGATTAGCAGCGCAAAAAGGTTAGGATGTGAGAAGTATGTGAATAGTTTGTGTGGGTTTTGTTACTTTATTCACAGTTATAAAGACTTTCCAGGACACCGCCATATCTTTGCTACCTTATTTAGCAAAGATTTTAGAGGCACACGTTCCAAATTGCCTATGCTCATTTTTAGAGGAAACTCATTTCCTCAACTCTCACCAAGCAGGTTTTCAACAAGCCCATTCCACTGAAGTGGTTATCCTATCAGTTGTGAATGACATGCAAGAAGAAGCTGAGAAGGGCAACACTCAGAAGTTGGTACTTCTCAACCTTTCAGCAGCTTTCGACACAGTCAACCATAAACTCTTGATCGACTATGTCAGAACAGCAGGCCTACGAGGTACATCACTTGGTTGGATTGTCTCCCTCCTGAAGGACTTCCATCAGTCGGCTCACTTATCTCCCATTAACTCTCCTAATGTCCAACTTACCTGTGGAGTACCAAGTGGTCGTCTTTGTCCTCCCCACCTTTTCAATCTGTACACTCACCCCTTATACATTACTTGAAAAAAATGAAGGTTAAATCTACAATCATGCAGATGATATGCAATTGCTCTTTGCTATTAACAACTCACCTGAAGCAAAAGTCACCTTCTCAAAAATAATGCTATTTATCCGTGACTGAATGAATAGTAAATAGTTCAAACTAAATTCTGACAAGATGGAAATCGTCACAACCAGCAGCAAGCATGACTTGTGGAACCCAACATTCTGGACAGTGATGATGGGCACCCCACCAAACTAAGAGCTCAATGAAGAGCTTCGGAGTTTTCTTGACAAAAATATGTCCATGAAACCCCAACTGGGAATCGTGATGTCATTGTTTCTTGCAGCTGTGAAAAATCAGAAAGAATGGGAAAGATACCATCCAGGTCATTATTGCATTATTCGTTTTGAGGATAAACCTTGTGAATTCTCTTTACCATGGGTCTTCCAGAGGACCTCAACCTCAGGTGACAATTAGCACAAAATCAGGCAGCCAGGCTGATCTACCAAAAACCTAGAACATGCCACATCACCCCCTCTGGAGGAAACTACACTGGCTGCTTGTAAACCAGCGTACAGAATTCAAGACTGGCTGCATCATTTATAAATCCCTGCATGGCAGCAGCCCAGCTTTTATTTCGGCCTGCATCCAAAAATATACACCCACCCGCAACTTGAGATCTGCTCACCTGAATCTTCTTATCATTCCCTCCTTTAAAAAGAACAGACTCGGTGGTTCCAGATTTTCTGTACTTGCTCCCCTATGTATTTGAAAACTCCCTGCCATTAGAAATCAGGATGACCACCTTCTACATTAGACTCAGAAAGCTTTTAAAAATATGTTTTTTCAAACAAGCATATGGGTGAGACTGCTAGCAGTGTGCAATGTTTTTATCGCTGTAGCACCAAGAAACTGTTCAGTTTATGAGAGCTCTATAAGTGTTTATAACTTATTGTAACAACAGAACATTGCAAAAGATCATTTCAGATGTAATAGGGAAATGCTGGATGATTTCTTCCTCAAAAATGTCAAACTCTGCATAAACATAATTTTTCCCTTTTTTCACAAACTGCAATTTAAACTCACTGGCAAATAAAATCACTGAACAGAAACCTAAACTTGTGCATTCAGAATGGTATTACAGCTGTAGTAGGATCGTTATAAAAAATGAAGTTTTTATTAAAGAATTTTACTATGCAAACACCATATACAAAAATAAATTACTTTGTATGTTATATTCATAGTGTGGTTCTTTAATAGAAAAACTCTAATATTTTGCCATCTTTAAGAAAGTCTTTGTGAGCACCCACCTTTAGTTTGTGACTTTGTGAACATCCAAATACAAGAACGTGGTGATGAAAAAATCCACAAATCAGCAATTAAAATGTGTGAATGCATCGAAGAACACACTTTGGGTCTCGAATAGAAGGTATACTCCATGCAGAGGTGGGCAGTAAACTCCACTCTGCTGGCAGAGTTTGTGGAGTTTTGCCACTCTACCCTCCGATTGGAGCACAGAGATTGGTAAAAACTCCACTATCTGCAGCGTTGCGGTGTTTACCGGCATCCACCCCTAACCTACCTAACATGTGTGCCGCATTTATGTTTTGCTAGTATTTCTGTCTTGCAATGGGTGGGGGAAGCAGCAGGTGGGAGGCAGAGCCAGTGCTGCTGCAGCGGTGAGAGTGGCTGCAGCCTGCAATTGCATCAAGGTGGTGGTTATTATGCTGCTGGGGTGGGCTTACAAATTCTGCTAGCCGGCATGGCCACGCATGAAATAAGGATTGTGCCACTATGGGGCCATTTTTACTCAAGACCTGGCTAATGAGAGAGGCTGCAGGAGCATGGAACACTGAATTCTTCTCTAGCAGCCATCAGGCTCCAATACTGAGCACAAGAATCGCAGGTACTTCCATCCATCACCATTCAGAGTCGGGGTGGGGGGCAGCCTTTTGTGTTTGTTCTTATCACTTGCAGACAATTGATTCTCAAGTATCCAGAATGATGACAGTGAGGTAAACACTGATTATGAATATCTGCATGATGAAAGTGGTTTGAATTCTGGCAGACGGGTTAACTCATTATTTCAATTGATGACAACAAAATGAGTACTACATCAATTTGCCAGCAGTAGCGCTTCCTGTTTTATTGTACTACAATTCATGCAAAAATGTACTTAGTGGTCTTATATTTCTTTTTGCATGCTGGCCAAGCATGGGCGTGGCCACACATATGAGCAGCACACAGGCAGATCAAGACAGTCCACAGAGGGAGCACCACCATGCTGTCTCTGCTCCCGGCCTGGTTGCTCGCCCTTCTACTGGTCATTGTGCCCCTCTACTCCTGGAGAGAGAAGTTGCACCTGCCACACAGTCCCTCGCCCTGAACCTTGCTGGGCAACATGCACCAGATCGACAGGTACACGTCCAAAGAGACCCTCAAGGAGGTCGGAAATTACGGGTGGATGGAACTCCATGGAATGTTGTGGAGTTTTTATGTAACTCTGCGGAATTCCGCTGAATAAACTGTGAGTTCCGCCCACCCTTACTTCCAAGTTGCATCTGGAATCTTACTGAAGGACTACTGCATGCTCCATTACAAAAGCCTAACAAGACAATGTAACCATCCACGAAAAGCAAACCTTGAAAGAAAGAAGAGAGCTTACCTAAAACCCAATCTCTAGCTGATCTTCACACTGCACTTTTTTTGTAAAGCTAATATAATGTGTCTACGCTATGTGTAGCACGACCTAACCATGACAACTGAACGGAAATGTACACTGAAACAGACACCACCTTGGTACAGCGTTTGCTTGCTTAACGTTTTTATTTATTATTTGTAAAAATTATGTTAGCTTTTTCGAAATCCATCAAATCCTAGAATGAAAAAGTAGTGCTCAAATTGTGTTAAATGCTGTTAGGGGTCAAACGCTCCTTTTAGTCCTCTCTTTAGCTCTTTTGCTCCTCCAGTGCAAGATTGCATTTTATATTTTTAGTTTCTGACTTCTTGAGCATTTGCTGAACCCACAATCTGCAGGAATAGTTAATCATTCTTAGTGCCTGGCAAGCAGCGTGAACACGTATCTCTCTGCTGCACTGCCAGTGGAACGGAAGAGTTATTCTAAGAAAATGCGGACTGGAGGAGAGCCATTTCATTTACAGTTTCTAAAATCTCAGTTTCTATTCAGCTAGCATGCAGTACTGTGGGAAAAATATATTTGTGGTTGAAGCTACCCATTAAGTAGGCTCTGTTCTGTGCTTCACTGTTGCTTGTGGTTTTCAGATTTTATTACTTTATTACACGGGTTAGGCATGCATGACCTTTTGTTTGACTCATATTTGCCCTTATTATGTTGGTCCTTTTTTCCGAGCGAGTTTGTCAAATTCGGTTAATCATTGAACCACAATTTTTATTCACAAAATGTTATATTATTCTTTTGTGAGTTAATTAAACACATTATACAATTTAGTTGTTTAGAAATTACATTTATATCAAACAACTAAAAGGAACTTGCCATCACACCACATCTCCTTAGCATTTGTTTTCGCATAGTTTTATTCATTTTGAACGTTATAAATAAAATCACGCTTTCACAATGCCCGAGACCCCTCTCTATCCTCTTCCTCTAGCCTAAGAACCAAGGTATCCATGTTGATAACGTTCTTATTGGGCTGTACTTCTTTCCCAGGGTACAACTGACAGGTGGTGGCACTTTTTAGTTAGGGAGTGGGTGGAGTCCCCTCAGCATCCCGCCTCGGAGCCGAGCCTGTGAGATCCTGAAGCCAGCTGAGAGTCATCAGTTATGGGCTGACAGATTGACTGCAATGTTGCTCGTCAGCGTCACCTTTGCTTTTCAATTGAAGCCTTGTTTAAGGTGACATGCTTTGCGTCTGTTTTCCAATGACTGGAGCTCTTACTGCATCCAGGATCAGGTCATGTCACATAATATACAGGGAGTGCAGAATTATTAGGCAAGTTGTATTTTTGAGGATTAATTTTATTATTGAACAACAACCATGTTCTCAATGAACCCAAAAAACTCATTAATATCAAAGCTGAATATTTTTGGAAGTAGTTCTTAGTTTGTTTTTAGTTTTAGCTATGTTAGGGAGATATCTGTGTGTGCAGGTGACTATTACTGTGCATAATTATTAGGCAACTTAACAAAAAACAAATATATACCCATTTCAATTATTTATTATTACCAGTGAAACCAATATAACATCTCAACATTCACAAATATACATTTCTGACATTCAAAAACAAAACAAAAACAAATCAGTGACCAATATAGCCACCTTTCTTTGCAAGGACACTCAAAAGCCTGCCATCCATGGATTCTGTCAGTGTTTTGATCTGTTCACCATCAACATTGCGTGCAGCAGCAACCACAGCCTCCCAGACACTGTTCAGAGAGGTGTACTGTTTTCCCTCCTTGTAAATCTCACATTTGATGATGGACCACAGGTTCTCAATGGGGTTCAGATCAGGTGAACAAGGAGGCCATGTCATTAGATTTCCTTCTTTTATACCCTTTCTTGCCAGCCACGCTGTGGAGTACTTGGACGCGTGTGATGGAGAATTGTCCTGCATGAAAATCATGTTTTTCTTGAAGGATGCAGACTTCTTCCTGTACCACTGCTTGAAGAAGGTGTCTTCCAGGAACTGGCAGTAGGACTGGGAGTTGAGCTTGACTCCATCCTCAACCCGAAAAGGCCCCACAAGCTCATCTTTGATGATACCAGCCCAAACCAGTACTCCACCTCCACCTTGCTGGCGTCTGAGTCGGACTGGAGCTCTCTGCCCTTTACCAATCCAGCCACGGGCCCATCCATCTGGCCCATCAAGACTCACTCTCATTTCATCAGTCCATAAAACCTTAGAAAAATCAGTCTTGAGATATTTCTTGGCCCAGTCTTGACGTTTCAGCTTGTGTGTCTTGTTCAGTGGTGGTCGTCTTTCAGCCTTTCTTACCTTGGCCATGTCTCTGAGTATTGCACACCTTGTGCTTTTGGGCACTCCAGTGATGTTACAGCTCTGAAATATGGCCAAACTGGTGGCAAGTGGCATTGTGGCAGCTGCACGCTTGACTTTTCTCAGTTCATGGGCAGTTATTTTGCGCCTTGGTTTTTCCACACGCTTCTTGCGACCCTGTTGACTATTTTGAATGAAACGCTTGATTGTTCGATGATCACGCTTCAGAAGCTTTGCAATTTTGAGAGTGCTGCATCCCTCTGCAAGATATCTCACTATTTTTGACTTTTCTGAGCCTGTCAAGTCCTTCTTTTGACCCATTTTGCCGAAGGAAAGGAAGTTGCCTAATAATTATGCACACCTGATATAGGGTGTTGATGTCATTAGACCACACCCCTTCTCATTACAGAGATGCACATCACCTAATATGCTTAATTGGTAGTAGGCTTTCGAGCCTATACAGCTTGGAGTAAGACAACATGCATAAAGAGGATGATGTGGTCAAAATACTCATTTGCCTAATAATTCTGCACTCCCTGTAGAAGCCACCGTTGATTTATTCATTTTTATGCGCACGGCATTTGCCAAATAATCACTTATGCACTTTTAGGTGTCTGCCCCTGTCACTGTATGTTTCATGAAGCACTCTCCAAGTTACCAGGAATTTTGTTTAATTCTCTGTTTAAGGCCCTCAGACCCAAATGTACATGATGTGAAAGTGTAATTGATCATGTGCTGGACTCGTTGATCCATCTCAAAAGTGAATGACTACCAGTATGTAAGCACCGTGGTTCCTGTGTGGATTGAGAACAGGGAAAAATCTTCTGTAGTCTAATCTATTCTAGTGGGACTTGTAGAGTGTGTGGCTACCTACACAGGGCCTCCCAGTGCTGAATACAAGGTCAGAACCAAGTAAGCCAGAGAGAACTGCCAACCAAAAAGCCACGTCTTAAGACCTTTCCTAAAAGACATTTCTTCAGCAACCATCCTCAGAGTCGGAGGCAGCCTGTTCCGAAGTTTGAAAGCCAAAAAAGAATCCAGATAATTGTTTATTTACATGCCTCTCTAGGATCTTTCTCAAAACTGGAAATATAGATATAGGTCTAAAATGTTCGGTTAAGGAATGATCTAAAGATGGTTTCTTCAAAAGTGGTTTAAATACTATATTTTTCAAGAGAATGGTACAGGATCCCTGTCAGAAATTGGGTTATTGTTTGACTAGGGTGTGAGCCCTGGTCAAGCCGCTAACACAATCCTTCACAGGGTAAGGAACAAGCAAACCCCTAATCAATCTGTAAAATTGGGTCTCTAACTGGCAGAGGTTTGCACCTTGTCCAAGTAGGGACCACAATCCTAGTCAGGGTAAGTCAGGTACACACCCTAAATGAACCTATGCTCACCCTCTGGTACCTTGGCACAGAGCAATCAGGCTTAACTTAGAGGCAATGTGGAAAGTATTTGTGCAACACTTCAAACAGTGCAAACCCCACACAAAAAATCCATTACCGGGTTAGAAAAATAGAGCACAATTTAATAAATGAAAAAACACTAAAATGACAAATATTGAATCAGGAAAACTGGAGTTCTGAATTTGTAAGGAATACAGTGTAAAACAGTGCATGAAAGTAGAAACTGCCAAAAGCGGCTACCTGATCGCGCTCGACCAGGTCAAAGTCAAAAATTCAGGCTGACCACAATGGAGCGTGGGTTGGATACAGTCCCAAATTAGCACCTTCTGAAGTTTTACCTTCTCAGGTTTTCTGCCAAGAGTCCTATTCGCATTGGAGAGGGTCGCAAGGAGCAAGGAGAGCGTCTGGGCAGTTACTGGTTTCTGTAAAGAGATGTACTGGCAGTGGCTCGCACTGAATTTTAGTGCGAGTGGCGCAGTTCTGGTCTGAATGTGCCCGTTTGTGGTCGTGAAGAGCCGAAAAGCTTGATTTCAAGAGTGCTGAGCCATACAAAGGGGGTCATTCTGACCTCGGCGGTAAAAGGCTCTTACCGCCGGTCAGAAGACCGCCATTCTACCGCCGCGGCCGCGGTAAACCGCCATTGTCATTCTGACCCACAACTGCCAAACCGCCAAAAAACCGACATCCACGGAAGGCCGCCTCATCAGCGATAAACTGGAGATGACCAAACCTCCACCGTCACGCCAACACAAACACGCCCATGCCATTACGACCCACGAATCCACGCGGCGGTCTTTCAACCGCGGTATTCCATTGGCGGTACACACCGCCGCGCTCAAAATACACACACCCATACAAAACACAGCCACATTGGACAATTCAAATTACACACACCTGAGACATATACACACACCACTCCCACACACCCATCACCATATAAAACACACACCCACATCACCCACAAACCCCCCCAAATCGAAATTCTGAGACAAGGCACAATACACAGAGAGAGAGCACAGGGAACGCAAACCACAACACACACAGGAACCCAACATCATCACCCACGCCACATCCACGCACACATCACCACACACCACCACTCACATCACCACAAACACCACCCCACACCTCATCCACACCACCCCATGGCACCCCAAAGACACCCCAGGTTCTCGGACCAAGAACTCAGGGTCATGGTGGAGGAAATAATTAGGGTAGAGCCCCAGCTCTTCGGCACACAGGTGCAGCACACCACAATAGCCAGGAAGGCAGAGCTATGGCAAAGGATCGTCGACAGGGTCAACGCTGTGGGACAGCATCCCAGAAACCGGGAAGACATCTGAAAGCGCTGGAACGACCTACGGGGGAAGGTGCGGTCGATGGTGTCAAGACACAACATCGCTGTGCAGAAGACTGGCGGCGGACCCCCACCCACTCCACCTGAATTCACAGCATGGGAGCAAGAGGTCTTGAATATCCTGCATCCTGAGGGCCTCGCTGGAGTAGGCGGAGGAATGGACTCTGGTAAGTCTAATCTCAACTACTTCACCCCCCCCCAACCACCAGCATGCCAACCCACACCCCCACCCTCACCCCTAACCCCCCAGCACACATCCTCCCTGCCAATGTCTCACCAGCACAACCCACCCAACACAACACCAATCCCTGAATGCCAACACAAACCATGGACACCCATCACCTAAGCATGACCACTGCACATACCCACCCCCCCCCCACAAACCACCCTCACAACTCCTCCCACAAGGGAATGCCAGCACTGGGGGACAAGGGCACCCACAAATCGCACGCCATGGCACACACAGAAGCAATAACCATACTCTTTTACCCCTGCAGGGCCCGAATGCCAACACACCGGCCAGGAGGGTCCAGATTTGTCCATCCCGCCCCCAGAACAGGCCCCCAGTGATGACAGCAGCTCTGTCGACCTAGAACCTGATGACCAGCCCGGACCATCGGGGACCGCTGGACATTCGGTTCCCCACACACAGACACAGGCCACAGCAGACCCAACCCCCTCTGGGAATACCAGCACAGCTCCCACCCAGCGGGCCCATGCCTCTGTCTCCAGGACGCGTCAATCAGCGGTGTGTCCGCCACTACAGGGCACCCAGGCTGACCCACCACCCCAACAACAACAGGGACCTGGGGGCAGTGGTAGTGGGCACACCGTCCAGGGGACAGAGGCCCGTGGAAACAGGGGAACTGGGAGGGCTGCTGTGCGAGAGGGGGTGGACCGGCCCAGGGAACCCACTCTCCAAGAGGCCCTCACCACCATCATCGGAGCATACCACCACTCCCAGGAGACGATGGCGACGGTACTGGCCAGGTTCCAGGAGATCCAGGCACAGCAGGAGGAACGGTACATGGGGTTCAGAGACGAACTCAGGAACATCGGTTCCGCATTGGGGACAATCGTCCTAGCCCTTAACCAGATAGTCACCACATTGCGGGACCATGTGGCACCCCAAAGGGCCCCTGTCACTAGCCCGGACCACGAACAGCCTACCACCTCCGCCGGCGCTAGTGGACAGGAGGCCCCCACACAATGACAGGCCACCAGAACCCCACCTCCTGCTGAAGATCAACCACCCCGCAAGCGGAACCTGAGATCACACAAGAAGACAGAGTAGGATGCCAAGACCCCCGCCAGCATAAGATACCCCCTGATGTCATCCCACTGTCCCACATTGTCACCCTGTCAAACCTTAAACAGCCCCTGCTCCATCCTTCCACAGGCATATGGACTATGCACCTGTGAGACTGAGAACTGGACTCTGCCATGGACATTACTCCACCCCCACCCATCACCATTTTACTATCATGGACCTATATGCAGCACTTAAAATAAATCACCAATTGCACTTCAAAAATCAGGAGTCTGCTTGTATTCTTAACAAATGTATTACACATAACGGTGCAATAATGTTCAGTTACATTGTGATGACAACATACCAATGTCAATAAGCATTAGTCCATGGGCAAACAAAGCAGAAGTCACGCTGTGGGTCATACAGCTCTGAAAAGGGAAGGGAAAGTCAAAAATCAGTTAAAAGGAACTGGGGGAATCACAGAAAGTAGAGATGCAGGAGGCCAGAAGTAAATGTAAAATGGCGTGGGTGATTCTTACCTGTGTGCTACTGAAAATACTGTTGTATAACTGTGTCCCTGTTGTCCGTGTCGTCCCGTCCCCGTCGTCTTCCTCCTCTTCACTCTCCACAGGCTCCACAGCTGCTACAACACCACCATCTGGACCATCCTCCTGCAGGAAAGGCACCTGGCGTCGCAATGCAAGATTGTGAAGCATACAGCAGGCCACGATGATATGACACACCTTCTTTGGTGAGTACATTAGGGATCCACCTGTCATATGCAGGCACCTAAACCTGGCCTTCAGGACCCCGAAGGTCCGTTCTATAATCCTCCTAGTTCGCCCATGTGCCTCATTGTACCGTTCCTCTGCCCTGGTCCGGGGATTCCTCACTGGGGTCCACAGCCAAGGCAGGTTGGGGTAACCAGAGTCACCTATTAGCCACACACAGTGTCTCTGTAGCTGTTCCATCACATAAGGGATGCTGCTATTTCGCATAACATACGCGTCATGCACTGACCCAGGGAACTTGGCATTTAGATGGGAGATGTACTGGTCAGCCAAACAGACCACCTGGACATTCATCGAATGGTAATTTCTTCTATTTCTGTACACCTTCTCATTGTCTTTTGAGGGTACTAAAGCCACATGGGTCCCATCAATGACACCAATGATGTTGGGGATATGTCCAAGGGCATAGAAATCACCCTTCACAGTGGCCAAATCACCCTCCTCAGGGAAAACAATGTAGCTCTGCATGTATTTCATCAGGGCAGACAACACTCTGGACAAAACCTTAGAAAACATAGGCTGAGACATCCCTGATGACATGGCCACTGTTGTCTGAAAAGACCCACTTGCCAAAAAATGGAGTACTGACAGAAGCTGCACCAGAGGGGGAATTCCTGTGGGTTGGCGGATGGGGGACATCAGGTCTGGCTCCAGCTGGGCACACAGTTCATGTATAGTGGCTCGGTCAAGTCGGTATCGAAGTATAATATGTCGTTCTTCCATTGTCGACAGGTCCACCAGCGGTCGGTACACAGGAGGATTCATCCTTCTCCTCGCAAGTCCCAGCGGACGGTGCCTAGGAAGGACAACATGGAGTACAGAGTCAAGCAACCCACAGGTACGTTCATCCAGCTTGCACAGTACACGAATCTCTATGCATTGAAAGGCTTGTATGAGTGGCAATGCAAGGCCTAGGCCTGTGTGACGCAGTAGTAATTAAGCCATGTGGGCCCTTGTAATGGCGGCTGCCTGACCTGAGAAGTGTGACAGTGGGATGTGAGGTCAACGCGCTGGCGTGGCACACCGTGGCGGTAGGCGGTCGAAGACCGCAGTGCGAAGGCGCATTGGTTAACATTGCACACTATGGGTCTCAGGAGCCAATGACGATGTGCGCCGGTGGTCACGGTACGCACCGCCGCGGGCGTGACCGCCATTTTCTATCTGCTTAATCACTCGAGACCTGATCATCCACAGGAGAGGACCTATACTGCAAGTGCTGCTGTGACCTCGGTCTGGAAGAGACAATGGCTGCTGTGACTGGGGAAAGGGCCCCTGCCTTCACTTCAGAAGAGTTGGAAAAACTTGTGGATGGGGTCCTGCCTCAGTATGCGCTACTCTACGGTCCTCCAGACCAACAGGTAAGTACACTGGGTGCACGTTGAATGGGCTATGCCTGGGTTGTGTATGGTGTATGTAAGATGGTGGGGTGGGGAGCGAATGAGGAGTGCAAGGCACGACAGATGAGAGCATGTGCCACATGGCAGGGTTGGGGAGGGGGGGGCAATCACATCTAACATGCAGAAAAATGTTGAAATTTCCTTTACCACGCTGTACATGTCAAATAGGTCAGCGCCCATCAGAAAGTCGACATTTGGCGTGCCATCGCCAAGGAAGTCCGGGCCCTGGGGGTCCACAACAGACGGGGCACCCACTGCCGAAAGAGGTGGGAGGACATCCGCCGCGGGACCAGGAAGACCGCCGAGTCACTGCTGGGGATGGCCTCCCAACGTAGGAGGGGTGCCAGTCGTACCTTGACCCCCCTGATGTCACGGATCCTGGCGGTGGCCTACCCCGATTTGGATGGGCGCGTGAGGACATCACAGCAGACACAAGGGGGTGAGTACCAGCTCATTCTGCTATCTTTACGCGCAGTGGAGGTGTCTGGGTGGGGGAGGAGGGCTGTGGGTGACATTAGGCCAGGGCGCTTTCTGTAGTGTAGTCCCCTCCTTTAGGCATGGCTCTGTGCCCCCGCCCCCCACCTCTATAGGGTGCCAAGTACAGCAATCCATGGTCCAGCATCACCCATGTGTGCATTTGTTGTCCATAGACCTGTAGGCATAGTCACAAGTACTGAGTAGTGTACCCCGATTGCGCGGCGTAGTGCTGGAGGCTCCTGTGTCTGTCCTCTCCGACAACGGTGTTGACAATGCATGCACTCAACCTGTCTTTATTTCTACCCCCACCCTTTTTCTTTATCTTCTTGTGCATGTGTGCATTAGCATCATCAGGCGGAGGAGAATTGGCATCGGAGCACGAGGGAGCTGCAACTCACAAGGCCCCGGTGGGCCATGCTACAGACACCGAGGTCACCAGTGATACGGAGGGCGAGGGGAGCTCCACAACGGGGACCCGTGGTGACACCAGCGACACTGACACGTCCTCAGAAGGGAGCTCCCTAGCGGTGGCGGCAACATCCGTGCCCCCGCCTCAACAGGTACAGCCGCCACCCAGCGCACCAGCTCCACCCTCCCAGCAGCCCCTCAGCCTTCGCTCCATGCCCGCTCGCCCAAGAAGGCGGGCATCTCCTTCGCCCCAGGCACCTCATGCCCTGCCCCAGTTACGCCTGCTGCCCTCAGTGAGGAGGTCATTGACCTCCTACAGACCATCATTGTTGGGCAGTCTACCCTTTTGAATGCCATCCAGGGGGTAGAGAGGGAGGTGCATCGGAGCAATGCATACCTGGAGGGCATTCATTCGGGTCAGGCTGCCCATCAACGATCGTTCAATGCTCTGGCCTCAGCACTGACGGCAGCCATTGTCCCTGTTTCCAGCCTCCCTCTTCTAACTGCCGTCTCCCAGTCTCCTGTTCCTCAGCCTATCCCATCCACACCATCAGACCAGCCTGCACACACCTCAACACCCAAGGGCAGCTCATCCAGACATAAGCACCACAGATCCCACAAGCATTCACCCAAGCAACATCCAGATGCAGCCATGGCAACAGTCACTACCACCTCTGTGTCCCCCTCCTCCTCGTCTCCCTCCTCCCTCCCTGTGACGTCTCCACTCACACCTGCATGCACACCACCATCAGCCAGTACTTCCATCACCACCACACCCTCCAGTACAGTCCGCACACGTGCAGTCACCACCCCCACTGCATATACACGTCCCCTGTGTCCTCTCCCACTGTGTCTGCCACCCCCTCTTCCAAAACACACAAACGCAGGCAGCCACCCACATAACAGCCAACCAACACACAACAGCCTACGTCACAAGCACCTGCACCCATAGACAGCACACCTGACTCTCCTACAACCACATCCTCTCCCTCCACTCCCATACCCACTGCACCTACCCTTCCCATTGCTCCTAAAAAACGTTTCCTCTCCAAACTTGACCTCTTTACACCACCTGACCCACCCCCTCCATCTGGTAAGAGTCCGAAGAGCACCTCAGCCACCACCAGCCCTGCATCAAGTCTGACCATTGTGCACGGGTTTTGGAGTCCACCCTTTCCCAGCACAGATACATCGACCAGCAGCAAGGGGACAGCCAGCCCCCCCCCCTGGAAAGAGAACCCGTAAAACCAAGGCCCGCCGTGAGAAGGCTGACACGGCTGCCCCCAAGGAGCAAAGTCGTGGCCCGTCACCTGCCACAACATCAAGGGCAGGCAAGGGCCAGGGAGCCTCATCGAAGGAGGGCAAGGGCAGCAGGGCGGAGAAGTCAGCCAGCAGGGGCGCGGACCAGGAGGGCCCCACAAGCCCCATCCCGGGTGTGACGGAGGACACCCACGGGCCCAGGACTCCGTCACAGGAGGGTCCAGCAACTGCACGGTCGGAGGGCGACTAAGCAGGGAGTCCTGGCCAGGTCTGGCTCCCTTGATAGACAAGAAAGGCACAGCTGAACAGGGCCCCGCCGTGAAAACAGGCACCGCTGAACAGGGCCCCGCCGTGAAGACAGGCACCGCTGAACAGGGCCCCGCCGTGAAGACAGGCACCGCTGAACAGGGCCCCGCCGAGAAGAAAGGCACCGCTGAACAGGGCCCCGCCGTGAAGACAGGCACCGCTGAACAGGGCCCCGCCGTGAAGACAGGCACCGCTGAACAGGGCCTGCCGAGAAGAAAGGCACCGCTGAACAGGGCCCCGCCGTGAAGACAGGCACCGCTGAACAGGGCCCCGCCGTGAAGACAGGCACTGCTGTACAGGGCCCCGCCGTGAAGACAGGCACCGCTGAACAGGGCCCCGCCGTGAAGACAGGCACCGCTGAACAGGGCCCCGCCGTGAAGAAAGGCACCGCTGAACAGGGCCCCGCCGTGAAGAAAGGCACCGCTGAACAGGGCCCCGCCGAGAAGAAAGGCACCGCTGAACAGGGCCCCGCCGTGAAGACAGGCACCGCTGAACAGGGCCCCGCCGAGAAGAAAGGCACCGCTGAACAGGGCCCCGCCGAGAAGAAAGGCACCGCTGAACAGGGCCCCGCCGTGAAGACAGGCACCGCTGAACAGGGCCCCGCCGAGAAGAAAGGCACCGCTGAACAGGGCCCCGCCGTGAAGAAAGGCACCGCTGAACAGGGCCCCGCCGTGAAGACAGGCACCGCTGAACAGGGCCCCGCCGAGAAGAAAGGCACCGCTGAACAGGGCCCCGCCGTGAAGACAGGCACCGCTGAACAGGGCCCCGCCGAGAAGAAAGGCACCGCTGAAAAGGGCCCCGCCGAGAAGAAAGGCACCGCTGAACAGGGCCCCGCCGTGAAGAGAGGCACCGCTGAACAGGGCCCCGCCGAGAAGAAAGGCACCGCTGAACAGGGCCCCGCCGTCTCAAGCACCGCTCCGCTGGGCCCTTCCTGTCAAGCACCGATCCGCTGGGCCCCTCCTGTCAAGCACTGTTCCGCTGGGCCCTTCCTGTCAAGCACCGCTCCACTGGGCCCTTCCTGTCAAGCACCACTCCGCTGGGCCCCGCCGTCTCAAGCACCGCACCGCTGGGCCCTTCCTGTCAAGCACCGCTCTGCTGGGCCCTTCCTGTCAAGCACCGCTCCGCTGGGCCCCGCCGTCTCAAGCACCGCTCCGCTGGGCCCTTCCTGTCAAGCACCGCTCCGCTGGGCCCTTCCTGTCAAGCACCGCTCCGCTGGGCCCGCCGTCTCAAGCACCGCTCCGCTGGGCCCTTCCTGTCGAGCACCGCTCCGCTGGGCCCCGCCGTCTCAAGCACCGCTCCGCTGGGCCCCGCCATCTCAAGCACTGCTCCGCTGGGCCCTTCCTGTCAAGCACCGCTCCGCTGGGCCCTTCCTGTCAAGCACCGCTCCGCTGGGCCCCTCCTGTCAAGCACCGCTCCGCTGGGCCCTTCCTGTCAAGCACTGCTCCGCTGGGCCCCGCCGTCTCAAGCACCGCTCCACTGGGCCCTTCCTGTCAAGCACCGCTCCGCTGGGCCCCACCGTCTCAAGCACCGCTCCTCTGGGCCCTTCCTGTCAAGCACCGCTCCGCTGGGCCCCGCCGTCTCAAGCACCACTCCGCTGGGCCCTTCCTGTCAAGCTCCGCTGGCCCATTGACAGTGCCGGTTCTGTGTCGAGCTAGTGTTCACGCTGCATTCTGGGCACCCTGCCTCCTCCATGACTAGTGGAGTCTGTAATCCACCTGATGGACTGTGGCTTTGCACTCCCCAGGATGGCACAGTGGGCATGGTGGCCCCTTCGTGGTTCTGGCGTCGTGGACTCCTGTGGCTGAGGTGCCCCCCATTCCCTTCCCCCTGAGGTTCCTGTAGTTTTGTCATCTGATGCCCCAGCAGTGTTCTCTCCAACGGACTCAGGTCTCCTGTGTGGGCTTTGCCCATGTGTTTGGTAGACATTGGCCCACAGACTGTGGATATTTGACACACTGAGCAGGACTTATTGACTATGTACATAGCTTTCGCACTGTTCATGATTTTTGCTTTGATATTTCATAACGATAATTTTCCATGACTTCAATGAACCTAATTTATACATAAATTTAAATTAACATTTTATTATATCTTTGCATTTTTCAGGGGGGTTTGGGGGGTGTCACTCAGCTGTTGCTCTGCATTGGTATGTTGATAGTTGGGGGGGGGGGAGTATGTGTGTGCCCGTAACCTTTCGTCCTCCCCCCTCCCCTGTGTCGTAGGTGCAGTACTCACCGTTGTCTTCTGCGCCGGAGTTCGTACTCGTGGTAGATGAGCAGGTAGACAAGAGCTGGTAGGATGTTTAATTCGGATTCCATGCTGTCCTCCGTCCTCGTGGAGTGTATAGAGGTGAGCGTTTTCCCGTTCGTAGACTGTTTCCGCCGTGTTTTTATCGGCGGGGCTCCCGCCCCGGAAAAGGTGGCGGATTGGTGAGTTGTGATACTGTGGGCGGTACATTGTCTGCCGCCTGCCTGTTGGCCGTGACCGCCGCGCTGTTTGTCTGTCCCGCCGTGGCGGTCGGAGTGTTAAAGTGGCGGGCTGTGTTGGCGGTTCCCGCCAGGGTCAGAATTAAATTTTTTTGACCGCCTGCCTGTTGGCGGGTTGGCCGCCGCTTTATCACCGACCGCCAGGGTTGGAATGACCGCCAAAGTGTCTACCGCCTGAGGGGCACCACAAGCAGTCTTTCTTCCTTGCGGAGTATTCACAGGTCTAGAAGTGTACTGAAGAATTTGTGTCTAAGGTCCTTCTTTTATTCACAGGTCTGCCTTTGAAGTAAAGAGAAGTTTCTAGAGGCATGCCTTTGAAGTACACAGATGCCCTGTCTCCCCTGCCCTGACTCCAGACTAACTACAGGGGGTATGCAGTCCTTTGTGTGGAGGCAGGAGACATCCTAGTGATGGCCCACCCAGTTACACCTAAGCTCCCATTGTGTGTGGCTGTTTAGGAGGAATTCACAAAGCCCAATTGTCTTCCATGCCAAATCATGTGACCCATAGATAGGCTGCGGGCATCAAATAGCTAAGGTAAGAAACTGCCACCTTTCTGAAAGTAGCATTTTGGAACTGCAATTTAAAATCCAACTTCACCTTAAGTAAGGATTTTAAATTAGGATTCCAGAGACACCAAACACAAATCAGTTACCATTTCTCATTTGGAAATTACACTTATAACATAAAATAAGGTAATTCAAATGTTATCCTAATGGAGCGGTAGGCCTTGCAGTAGTGAAAATCGAGTTTAAGAGTTTTTCACTACCAGGACATGTATAACGTAAAAGTACATGCCCAACTTTTAAAATACACTGCACCCTGCCCTTGAGGCTGTCCAAGGCCTATCTTAGGGGTGACCTATGTGTAATAAAAGGAATGTTTGGGCCTGTGAAGAGGTTTATTTTGCCAGGTTGACATGGCAATTTAAACCACACCCAGAGGCTCTGCAATGGCAGGCCAGAGACCTGTTTAAAAGGCCACCTAAATGGGTGGCACAATCAGTGCTGCAGACCCACTAGTAGCATTTAATTTACGTGCCCTGGGCACATGTATGGCACTTTAATAGAGACTTATATGTAAACTACACATGGCAATTGGGAATAACCCAATGTTACCCTGTTTTAAGGAGTGAGCAAAATCACTTCTGCATTGGGTCGCAGTAGTAAAGTGTACAGAGTGCTAAGGCCAGCATAAACGAATTAAGCAAAACATGGGACAAGGAAGGCAAAAGGTCTAGGGATGACCCTGCAGAAAGGGCCAAGTCCAACAATCCCATTTATGATTGGTAGGATAGTACCAACTGGACAGTTATATTTTGTTATTATTCAATACCTTTATTCTCCTCAATAGTGTGAATGATATTATTCAAGATATGAAGAACCTTGTTGTAATGTTCTTGACTGGAACATGGAACCTGGGCGATTCTTCCTCGTGGAGGAGGTGGAAACGGGTCGTCCGTGGCACCCGGGAGCCTCTCTCCCGGAATCCCAGGATCAAGGAGATACCCTCCCTGATAAGGTGGCTGCCACCCCAGAGATAGACCCGAAACTATGTACCTTCTTCGGGAAGTATGTGAAGGATCCTAAAAAGGGTATCGATAGGCGAGCGTGCCAGGATAAGCTCCTGGACGTAGTTGGACCTCTCACTCAAATTATCCAGTTGGCCGAGCGGGCCAAATTGTCAGGTACACCGCTTCAGACTGAAGTCGTTGCAGGTTGGGCCCAGAGGGCTTTATGCCTTCTCGGAAATGCCAACTGCGCTATTTCAGCGGAGAGGCGCCGTTCCATGCTAATCAAGATTGACCCCAAGCTGGGGGAACTGTCATCTTCGGAGGCAGGGGCTGTGGTGCAGGGGAATCTGTTAGGTGACCCCTTCGTCAAGGAACTTGGAAAATTTGTGGCCACTTTTTTGGCCCTGGATAAGGCCCAATCTTCGATAAAGAAGATTTTCCTGGAAAGGTTTTTGGAGGGGCCGGACGAGGAAGGGGTCGCTCTTCCGGCCGCCAATTCCAGCAAGGCCCTGGAACTTCCCAACAGTTCGGTTGGCAAGACGGTCGCCAAGGAACTTTCTTCCCCAACAGGGGTAAAGGACGAAGAAGAGCGGGTAGAGGAGCCCGTGGTGCAGCCAATGCCCCAGGAGGAACCTCGGGTAAGGATTACCCCTTCTTTCCCTCAAAAACTGGGAGGGCGACTCCGCCGGTTCAGACACAACTGGGAATTCCTCACCTCAGACGCATGGGTCTTGCAGACAGTGTCAGGTTTTCACATAGAGCTCTGGGGGACCCCAGTTGAGGAATCGATTCCCAAGCCTATGATTTTTTCGGACTCGGACTCCCTCCTCATAGATGCAGAGGTACAGGAGTTGCTGTGCAAAGACGCTATTTGCAACCTTTTCCTTGCCGAGAAGAAGGACAAAGGTTTTCGTCCGGTGATCAATTTGCGGGCCTGCAACAATTGGGTTGTTGATCGGCACTTCAAGATGGAGGGGATTCACCTCCTGAGGGACATTTTACTCCAAGGGGACTGGATGGTTCGTCTGGACCTCAAAGACGCGTACCTCAAAGTTCCCATTTTCCCTCTGCATCTCAGGTTTCTGCAATTTTGGTGGCGACAACAGGTGTTCGAGTTCACCTCTCTTCCCTTCGGCCTTTCCTCAGCCCCTTGGTGCTTCACCAAGCTTCTCAAGCCGGTGGTGGAATTCCTTCGTTTGAGGGGAATTCGCCTCATTATCTACCTGGACGACATCCTCTTGATGGACCAGTCCAAACCTCTTCTTCTTTCCAAGGTGAACACGACTATTGCGTTGTTGCAAGATCTGGGGTTTGTGATCAACTTCCAGAAGTCCGATTTGACCCCCTCGCAATCAATGACTTTCTTGGGTTTCCTGGTAGATTCCTAAGCGGCTTCTCTGAGTCTTCCGCTCCAGAAGATTGCAAAAATCAAGAAGGAGCTGAGGATCGTGCTGAGACGGGACAAGATCTCGCTTCGCCAGTTAGCCAGAGTGGTGGGCTTACTATCCTCATTGACTCAGGCAATTTTTCCAGGCCTTCTTCATTACAGGGCTCTCCAGCGCCTTGAGGCACATCATTTACACCGGGGGCTGACTTACTCCGAACGGATTACCCTCAATTCGGAGGCCAAGGCGGAGTTGCTGTGGTGGTAGAACCACATGGAGGCCTGGAACGGGAGGGCCATCTTTGGTTCCTCTCCCGATCTGATCATAGAGTCAGATGCTAGTCTGCTAGGTTCGGGAGCCCGATGCTGGGACCTTTCCTTCAGTGGTCGTTGGACGCCCCAGGAACTCAACCTTCATATCAATTGCCTGGAACTCCTAGCGGGTTCGTTCACGATCAAATCCATGACCCGGGACAGGGTCTCTTGTGTGGTGCTTCTCCGGATGGACAATATATTGCCGGTTCAGTATATCAACCGCCTGGGGGCACCCGGTCAAGGGCACTAGCCGAATTGGCGAAGGATTTTTGGCATTTCTGTCTGGCGCACCAGATATCAGTCACAGTGGAGTATCTCCCGGGCATCCAGAACACTATGGCAGACTGGAACTCAAGGTATCTGACGGATTCCAGCGATTGGCAGCTGGATCCGGCGATTTTTCAGGCGATCATGGCACGTTGGGGTCCTTGCACGGTGGATCTCTTGCCTCACGGTGGAATGTGCATCTTCCACCCGCTATTTCAGTTGGTGTCCCGAACCGGGAGCGGAGGCGGTGGATGCGTTTCAACAGACCTGGAGCCCCTTTCTAGGATATGCCTTTCCACCGTTTTTGATGATCCCGAGAGTTCTGTCTCTAGTACGTTGTCAACAAGCCACGATTATCCTGGTGACTCCTCTGTGGCGCTCTCAGGCGTGGTTTCCAACCCTTCTGGAACTGTCGTGCGATTTTCCTCTTCGCCTCCCGTCTTACCCCTCAATCCTTCGGGACTCCTCGGGCCAGTACCATCCGCTAGTGCTCCAGGGTCACCTGCAGCTGGTAGCCTGGATGATTTCCGGAGCCGCTGGCACGATTGCCGACTTTCACAGGAGGCTCAAACCTTCATTTCTCAGGCCTGGGCTCCAGGGACTGGCAAAAGATACAAGTCAGCCTGGTCTCGATGGTCTTGCTGGTGTCTGGACAAACATACAGATCCCTTGGGGGCCCACATTACAGATGTGCTGAATTTCCTGGCGGAATTGGCAGCGTCAGGTCTATCGTATTGCACAGTAAATTCTTTTAGGTCCGCTATTTCGTCCGGACACCCTCCTTTGGAGGGCTACCCAGTGGGAAATCATCCGTGGGTGTGCAAACCACTCAAAGGCGTTCGCCTGCCCCGCCCTCTTCAGCCCAGATACACTGAACTGTGGGATGTTAACCTGGTATTGCGTTTGCTATCCTCTTGGCAGGATAATTCTTTCCTCTCGAGGAAAGAGTTATCGGCTAAATTGGCCATGTTGTTGTGTCTCATATCTTGCAAGAGAGTGTCGGATGTTCGGGCTCTTGACGTATCGTCCAGGGTTTTTTCTCCTGAAGGGGTTACCTTCTTGATCGCCCGTAGGACGAAATGTAATACTAGATCAGTATCTTATCCGGCGTTTCCTTTTGCCCCAAAATTATGCGTAGTTCGTTGTCTAAAGGCATACGAAGAGGTGACGGCTGCCCTTTGACCTCCTGGTGAGAACCAGCTATTGATTTCCTTGAAGAAACCGTTTAAGACGATTTCTTCGCCTACCATTGCTAGGTGGATCAGATGGATCCTGTCAGAAGCTGGTGTGGACATTCAGGCTTTCGGAGCCCATTCGACTAGAGGTGCCATGGCCTCTAAGGCAGTACAAGTAGGTGGTAGGCTGGAGGACATCATGAGTGCAGCTGATTAGTCCTCGAAGTCGGTCTTCAAGAAATTCTATTTTAAACCGATCGATGAGGCAGCCTCATTAGTGGTGAGTAAGCTTTGAACTTGCATAATCCTCGCCTCTGGTCCTGCTATAGAATGTAACATTTCCTAGCTATCGTGAAGGAAAGTTTCAATTCTATTAAGGATACGGAGGCGAGGATTATCCCACCCGTCACACGTTACGTTCCTCCCCACCCGTAAAGGACAGTTGGATCATGTTCAAGGTGGTATACTTGCTTTTGTTCGGAGTGCAGTCTCCGCTTCTAATGATTTCTGTCTACGTGTTGGACATTGCTTACGGGTGGATATGTGACTTTGTTACAGATACCAGGTTGTGAGTTTATTCTATGCTTTGTTGCATTGTATACCTCATGCTTCTCCTGGTTTTAGTTATATTTATTGCAATTACCTTTCGGGTTGGCTGATGCTGTTTACAATCTCTCTTAGGTACGGAGACAGCGACTACCTGATGTTCTGATGTCCCTTCGCAGTGAAGTCGAGGGAGGATGACGTTACTTTGAGGCATTTATACTGTCGACATTATCGTTGTTCATTGGATTATGGTTGCCATGACTACGGACTCATGGGATTTGTGGTTTTAATGTTTTTGTTATTGAACTTTGAACTTGCTGTATAATAAAAAGTGAAGAATGCATAATCCTCGCCTCCGTGTCCTTAATAGAATTGAAACTTTCCTTTACGATAGCTAGGAAATTTTACATTCACTGCGACATGCAGTTTTTCCGATTCCGTTCTGACTGATACTCGGCATCGGCATATAACCAGGAGGTCAATCAGTAAAATAGAAGTGGGACTACGAATACAGTGACCATAGAAAGAAAACAAGTAATTTGTCAAGCTTTTGAATAATACTCTTTAGTGATTTGCATCTGCCATTATTCAATGCTTAACTTCTTCAGCCATTTACATGTTTTTCTGCTGTGTTGTGCAGATCTATAGAAATCGTTGCACTCCTGAGCAGTGCTGTTTAGTGATTTGTATCTATTGTTATTACAACACTTTCATCTCTTCAGCGACTTGTACGCTTTTCTACTGTCTAATGCATATCCATAGGGTGGAGGCTCAGAGTAGTACATTAGCAGTAATTTGCACGATATTAATACAACATTTTTTTTTTTTTTATGAGTTTTATATTTATATTTGTACAGATAGGGAGATCTACATTACAGTAAACCTTCGGTGATTTGCACACTTGTAAGGATATAAAAGTAAACAGAACTATGCAGTTTGCACCACCATCTAAAATTCTACAGAACAAGGGTGATCCACCTATTCCTTGGATGCGATGGAAGGAATTATTTTTAACTTATGTGAAACCAATTGTCAATGATGATGTGTCCCATGAATGAACAAATAATATTTTATTACATTGCCTGGTTTCAGAGGGACACGTTATCTTCTGGACCTTGCTACAAGAAGTAATTCATGAAGATCAGGAGGAAGAAATAGATATATTCCAGGAGGCATTAATGAGACTAGAAAATAGGTTGACACCTACTGCAAGTGTGGTGTTGAACAGATTAAAATGTTATACTGGGGCACAGAAAAGTGATGACATGTTGATGAGTTTCTTACAGCATTGCAAGGGTTATCTTTACATTATAATTTTGGCACAATAACTGATGAGATGATTAGGGATCAAATAATTGTTCATGTGAAGAGTAAAAAAAATTCAGGAACAACTATGAGTAATTGGAGATTCCAAATTACATGATGTATTTACTACAGGAAAGGTTTTAGAACAGTCTGGAAGGTGGATGAAGTCTGTACATGAAGCTGAGAGAGGCAGTAAGGATGATAATGAAGTTGTGTGCACATTAGGGAATAGCTATTTCCAGGGAAATGTGTAAAAATATGTAAATATGACAAAACTGATATACCAGCATGTTATGATTGTGGGAGTACAAATCATTTTACATCTTCAGCTAATTGTCCTGCAATAGGGAAAAAATGCAAAAACCGTGGTAGGATTGGGCATTTTGCTTGTGCATGTAACAATTTAAATAGAGCAACACCAGTGCGAAAAGTAGAGTATTGCATCTGAATAATGGTAGATTCATAGAAAAGGGAAAATGTAGCTGTGAGTGCAGCTGTAGTGTGGATAATGAAATTGGAAGAGTGGCAGTATTGTCTTTAAAAAACAATGATGAAGGTGAAGATGAAATTGGAGTTAAAAGCCCTCCTAAATGTAAAGTAACCATAATGAGTAAGGAACTGGAGCTTACGGTGGATTCAGGGTCTACTTGGACTGTCATTGCACAAAAGTATTTTGTGGAGAAGTTTGAAAGTGTTTGGAATATAAGTGATTTAAAACCATCTGATATTATAGCTGAAAATGTTGATGGGACAACAACTGACATTGTAGGTTATGTTGAAAGTGGCATAAAGTGGGGTGTGCAACAATAAAACTGTATGTTGCACACTGAGAGTGTAAATGTATTGGGGTGGAAGGACCACTGGAATTTGAGGATAATGTTAAATCCTAGGAGCTGTGAGCCTTTGCTTTTTTACTGAAAAACTAGGAAAGTTGGAAGGCTATACTCATAAGATCAAGGTTAAAACAAATGCTAAAACTATAGTACAAAAACTCAGAAATATATTCATTAATGTGAGAGAAGAACTGAAGCAGATGCTACTGGAGATGGTCAATGAAGATGTGATTGAAGAAATATAATCACCCAAGTGGGTGTCTCCGATAGTTTTGGACAACAAGGCTGATAATTCATTGAGATTATGTGTGGATCTGAGGGCTGTCAATGCAAATATTGTGGTAGACTGTCACCCCTAACAAACACAAATGAGGTAATTTGCATGCTTGAATGAGTTAAAATGTTCTTCACAATAGATCTGAGGTCAGCGTATCACCAGATTGACATGACTGAGGACTCTCGCCACCTTACATCATTCCTTTCACCACAGGGGTTATTCCAATTTAAGAAGATGCCCTTTGGATAGACTTCTGCGACGTTGGTGTTTCAAAGGGCGATGTTCCACTTATTTAAGGACATGGACAAATTTGCCATGTGTTTTCAAGATGATGTGTTAATTTTTTCCAGAAATGACAGAAAACACAAAGTAAGTGCAGTGTTGAAGAGAAGTGGATTAACCTTTAAAGAAAAGAAGTGTAAATTTCCTTATAACTCAGTAGACTATTTGGGGCATACTGTGGTAGGAGAAGGAGTGGTATCAAAAAAATCATTAGTGGATGCCATCATTAAGGCACATTCTCCTAACAACTGAGAAAAGTTGTTGGCTTTTGCAGTGTTCTGTAAGTAATATAGCAAGTTCATTGAGAATTTTGCTATTAAAATGGAGCCCCACAGGGAACTTACCCAGAAGAATGTTGAGTATGTGTTACGGATAGACAAAAGACAGCATTTGAAATAATTTTGACAGAAATTGCCAAATCACCCACATTGAACCCTTTAAGGGTGGGAATACAATGTATTGTTACAGTGGATGCTAGGAGGTATGGGATTGGGGGAGTTTTAACCCAGAGATGCGATAATGAAACAAGGAATGTCACTTTTGCTCTCAAACACTTTCACACACCGAAAGGAGATATGCAGTTATAGAAAAATAATTGTTACTATGTGTGTGGGGAATTGAACATTTTTGCAAGTACATATGGGGCTCACGCTTTGTACTGAGGACAGACCATAAACCCTTGGTGGGGATCCTTGATCCAGGGGGTGTGAGAGTGGAATGCCAAAGCACGTATTGCCAGATTGATATCAAGACTACAAGAGTACTGTTTCACTGTTGAGTATGTACTGGGGAAAAATAATGCTATGACTGACTGCTTATCACAACTTTCTCAAGAGAATGTTAAAATGACAGGGGAGAGATTGAAATGGATGTAGTTATTGCTGTATCAGAGTATGTTGTGGACATGTTTAAAGGCATAGAGGAGGAAAAGTGGAAAGAGGAGAAGGATTTGATGTTACAGGAGGTCACGAGTTATATGATGGAAGGGTGGCCCAGCAGAAGTGATGTGGCAGCAGAAAGTATGCCTGTATGGAGGGTAGCTGATGAATTGGAAGTGGAAGGTGGGTTGATTTTTAAGAATGGGAAGTGTCTTCAAACTAAAGGTATGCACAAAGTGATTCTATGGCTGGCACAAGAAGGACATCCAGGCATGCTTCCATGAAAATGAACATACATACTTCTTTTTGGTTGCCTGAGCTGGAAAGAATGACTGACAGGGTAATGAGGGAGTGTGAGGTCTGTGCAAATAGTGAGAAAATGTTGAAATCAGCTCCACCATCTCTACACCTGATGCCTCGGCCAGATTCCCCTTGGAAGAAATTAGGTTTCCGTATTTCTGGTCCATTTTATACATTGCCTGTTGAAGCCCGATATGCATTGGTCTTAGTGGACTATCATTGAAAATGGCCTGATGTGAAGTTAGTGTCTCAGGCTACATCCAGTGTCATCAGTGAATTGTTTAAAGACGTTTTTGCCAAAGAAGGATATCCTGAGATGTTGATATCTGACAATGGTGTTCAATTAATGGCAAAGGAAATGCAAAGCTTTTTCAGATAGAGTAACATTTGCCATGTTATTACAGCATTAAATGAACCACAAGGCAATGGACAGGTTGAGAGATTTAACCGTGTTCTTAAAGGAGAACTATGGAAAGATAAGTTGAGGGAGAAGCTGTGGTGGTATAGTATCGCTTCCCAGAGCACCACAGAGGTTAGCCCCTATAAGTGTTGAGGGGAAGACAACCTGTGTCTAAATTATGTTCATGGTTGTTCAAAAAGGAACAGGGTAAAGATAAAAAAGGAGTGTACATTGAAAAATAAAAGAGAGAGTGAAGAGAAAGTCAAGGAGGCTTATGAAATGAAAAGTCACGGTTCCATCATTTGTGGTTGATGAATGGGTCAGGGTGCATAAGCCAGGATTTGTGATGAAGGGCACACCTAGATTTGGTAAAGAAATGAAGGTCATTAAAGTGTATAACAAGAGTTTGGTTATGCAGGTTAGTAAAGTTTGGAACGTAAGGAGACGGGCTAAGTGCAGCAAAGTGAGTGAATTTAATATTGATGATGATCAGGAAGAATACATGGTGAGACTGGGAGTTGGGTGCAGTTTCTCCGTGCCTTTATCGGAGGACACACAGATGGCTTCTACTTCTGGGAAAAAACATGATGACATCCACACAGATGGCTTCAACTACTGGGAAAAGCATGATAACAGAGATTCGAGTTGGTAGTTCTAATCTGACAAATAATGTTAAGCCTATCACTTCACAGGTAAAACTGGGTGTTTGTGTAAGACGGTACCAGCCAAGTTAGTTTAGTATTTTGTTTATTGTGTTTCTTCAGTTTTGTTTTGCAGGGAAAAGATGTGGTATGTTTTGTTATTATTCATTGCCTTTATTCTTCTTCATGTTGTGAATGTTATTATTCTAGATATTGAGAACCTTGCTGTAATGTTCTAGACTGGAACATGGAGCCCAGGGGAGGCTGGATGGTTCAGTTGTGATTTGGATAGGTACTGTGCTGCTGGAAATAAAAATACCTTCTGTACTACTTTTTCCTGCATTTTGTTCTTCAACATGCACCCAGCAAAACATACGGAGGGGCAGGGTCCAATGGGGAGCCCGGGTTTATCCTTGTTTTTAGATCCACCAAAACATCTTCTTGTAAATTAGAAAAAGACAGGGAGCATTTCCATGGCTGTTGCAGCACCATTGATATTAAAAGCAAAATACTGTATCACATTGCAGTGATTACAGTGCAAAGGAAACGATAATTACTAAAGAATAAACTCTAGAGTTCCTTGCAGGAGCAAAGTGCTGCCTTCCAAGATCTAGCTTGTGATCAATCTTTCTTTCCATCCATAGTCAAATTTATATATCTGCCAAAAATAGTCACCTGTTCCACAGGCTACATAAGACTCAGAAGTGTTTTTATGCAAGTGCAGGAAATTTCCTTACCCGTTTTTAGAGCATATAGAATAATTAGTATTGCTTTTATGCCACCCTACACCCCTTGAAGGCTAGAAACCAGCCATTTCTATGTGCCTTCATAAATGACACATTTAATTTTATGTGTGAACTAATTCTCACTACACCCTACCTTTGAGTGGCAGAGGATTGTTAGATGAAGCCTATACCCTATTGAAACTGTCAGCAACTCAAGGCCGGTAATCCTTTTTGAGACACAATTCAGCACCCTGGTGACTAGAAAAATCTTAACATTGATTCTGACCTCTCTCCTTTATGTTGCAACCCTTCCAGGCATTTTCCATAACTGTCTCACTCTAGACACAAATAAATTCAGCCCATGATTCCTCTTCATTATCTACACCTTCATGTATTTCCCAATTTCCACCCACAGCTTCCCTTCCTGCTTCTCTCCTTCCATCTGATCCTCCACTGCCCCCTAATAGAAGCCACTAGAAACACAGAAACACAATGCAAGACCTATCATCAGGAAGACATTCTGGTTACATACTTAGCCATAATTGATCCTTGCAGGACTAATACCATGACGAAATGCTTTTGGTACTGCCACTTCACCTAAACTTACTGTGTAAGGTCAAACTTGAACACTAGGTAAGTAGTGAAATATTTTTATTCGTCTTCATGTATGCTGCCTCCTGCCCCCAACTAATCAACTCTGTTGTTCCTGGATCATTAATTCCTTATGGCATCCTGTATCTTCTTAAATATACTTTGCATCTTCTTCCTATGATTCTATTTTCTCAATATGATATATTTCTCTACTTTCTGTTGTATTGCTTTTAGTCGAGGGCCTTCCTCACTGTTTTGTACTGATTCCCCATCTTACTGCTGGAGCAGCTCTTCTTCTAGTGTTAGTATTTATCAGCCAGGATTACTGACAAGTGCACAGATGTTGTTTTCACATCACAGTAACTATATGCGATCTCCTCTCTCAAGTAAAGATCTTGGTGAACTGTGTGCCCCATTGGTTATGAAAGTTCATGTAGTCAATTCTTACATTTCACAGATTTTTTTTAAAGTTCTTTGATGAGAAATATTGGTAAAGTTGCACTTGATGGCATCTGACTCTTTTTGTTCAGTGCAATACTTTTCGATGATGGCTTCTTTAACTGTGAAAAAGTGCATTGTTGTCACTAGTTAGTCTGTCGGTATTAATCCAAACAAGACTATGTGCTACAGTGCTACATCCAGTTGTAATTGAGCCTCCCACTGGCATGCAATATAGATTGAAGAAGGACATGAACTGATTAGACTCCCTTTTTTCTCAGCATGGCATTTGCCTCTACATGTGTTTTTCTGTGGTGGCCTATTTTGTAGGTCCTCTTGTTAGTCATGTAGATGTTGAGAAAATGTTCTTTCTCCTTCATGATTACTTTGATTGCTGTTTGTGCTTTCACTTGTCCTTCCAATGCTGATTGCTGATTCACCTCCATCACCCTGTCCTCCAAACTACTGAAATTCAACTGTATTTCACACAAACTAGCTTTTAGGGTTAACTTAATGCCTTTTAATGTTTTTCTAGAAGGTGGCCTTGCACTCACTGATGATAAATGAAAATTCAATTTCAGAATGGAAAGGTTCTTCAAAGTAATGTCTCCAGGCTCCCAATGACTCCAGACCACAGCACATCTTATCCAACTGGACCACCTTCACCTCTGGCGACACCCTCAGGATCATGAAGATCATGCACTCGAGAGTTCTCCCAGATCCCTGCCCTCACCACATCTTTAACAGAGCCGGATCCACCATTGCACAAGAATTCTGCCACAGCATCAACTGCTCCAACGAGTCTGCTACCTTCACGCAACATTGGAAGCATGCAGAGATCAACTCCCAGCCGAAGAAACCCTCTGCCGACCAGATGAGCCTTAAGAGCTACAGACCCATCTCACTGCTCCCATTCACAGCCACAATCATTGAGAAAGCTATCAACACCTAACTCTTCGAGTTAAACAAAACAAACCACATCCTGGACCTCTCCCAGTCAGGCTGCAGAAGTAACCACAGCACCGAGACTGCTCTCCTCGCCGCTATAGATGACATCTGCACCCTCCTTGACCACAGCGAAACTGCTGCCCTCATCCTCTTGGACATTGCAGCCATGTTCATCATCGTCTCCCACTACACCCTTTGCACAATACTCCATGACGCAAGCATTCACGGCAAAGATCTAGAATGGATCCGCTGCTTCCTCTCTGGCTGAACAGAGAGAGTTGGACTTCTACAGTTCGACTCAGAACCCACCGAGATCAGCTGTGGGGTGCCTCAGGGATCTTTCCTCAGCCCCACCCATCAACATCTACATGGCCCCTCTTGCAGCCACCTTCTAAAGCCACAAACTCAACATTGTCTCCTACACCGACGACACCCAGTTGATTCACTCCCTCACAGACAAAACCACAGCTGCCAAAAGCAACTTTCACAACGGGATGAAGGCAGTCACCACCTGGATGAAGGACAGCTACCTTAAACTTAACTCAGACAAGACCAACATTCTCATCCTGGGCTCCACCTCCTCTGCCCGGGACTATTCCTGGTGGCCCGCAGTGCTCTGTACCAACGCTCTGAACCATCCCCCACACCCACGGACCACGCACAAACCCTTGCCTTCTTCCTGGACTCCTCACCCTCAAGAAACCACCAAATCAATACCGTTTCATCCTCCTGCTTCCAGAAGGCTCTGTCTGCTTTGAAAGATCTTCAAGTGGATCCCCACCGATGTCAGGAATCCCCAAGGTGCCTCCTGCGTTATCTGTCAGCATCCACAGGGATTAGGGTTAAATCATAGCTCTGTTCTTGGTTAAACCTTCATGTTTCTAAGTAAACATAATGTGATGTGATACACAATTGGTTTTTATCAATACTTGTTTTACCAATGCTTGTTTGCTAATGTGAGCAGGTGTAGACATTTGCTTCTAATTGGGTGTGGTGACTCATACACATGTGGAAACTCAACTGCTTTCCTGATTGGCTATCAATAGCAGAGTGAAGCATGCCTCCCTGCTTGGCTTTGTTTTGCTTCCTGATCTCAGCATCTGACTTGGTAGTCCAGCCCCTGCTGTATTCAAGACTTTTGAGGCAATTCTTTTCTTTGTTCCTGTACCAGCTGACACCAGGAATTCCTCCAGCAGTCCGGAAAAGACTGCAGCTAAGTGACTAGTATTCTCCAGGGAGTTTGTTCTTGGAGCGCTGCGCTTTCCTAGAACAGCTGTTGTGTTTCAGACCTTGTATTTTGGCTTGTCTTGAAGAGACAAATGCATTACTGAACATTCTACATTATTATTGTTGTCACTTGCCTAAATGTGCTTCAGGAAATCTGCTTGAGCTCAAGTACTACAAAAAGTGACAGTGCAAATTTAAAAGAGCATTTACGTTACTTTTCTTTCTCTAATAGCATAACTCTTTGATTTAAATTGTGTCATTCATGCCTGTGTTTCAGGTTTAAGAAATTTGATTTTTGAAGGGTTTTTCACACACATAGTGAAACCAAACCAAACTGCGCCACCCTAACTGTTTAAACCCAGAGTGGACATTTGTATTTCTTGGATTGTTTTTGTTCCTTTCAGTTTAACCCTATGCATGCAGGAAAGTTATATGTGATATCATTAATGCCCTAGTTTGTCTTTCTTGTGCATGATAAGTGCAACCACAGTTCTAATTGTACTGTGCAATAGTGAATCTCTGTGAAGCCAGCCCTAGTGTCGCAGTACTAATTGTTATGTTACTCAGTTTGGGTTTTTGGTAATGCAGTGTTAGTGATTGTGCCAACAGTTATTATTATCCAAGAAAAGTGCTGGAGCATCCCAGTGTTCTTCTACCGCTCCCATACCCATATCAGAAAGAGAGATTCAGTTTCAAGGAAGTTGAGTGCATTAACTCTACTATCACTCTGTCAACAACGACCTGCCCCCGAATATACAAGGTGCCTGGCTGGACCGGCAAGACGTGGCAGTGTTTTGTCTCTTTCTCTTCCACTCCCCCTTTCCTTTTGGGACACCTGCCGGGGTTTCTGTGTCCACCAGGAAGTGCTGAGAGGTGTTCCAGGAGGTCGTAGGGCATACCATCGCCCCTGCAGACATCCTGCTTTACAGGTGAGTGGCCCCGTCTCGACAACCGAATCCATGAAAAGGGTCACCCATGCGCTCGTCAGCAGCAGACTCGACAATACAAAGCACTCTACACCAGAACTACACCAGAACCACCCAGGAAGCTCCTAAAGAAACAAACTGCAAAACACCTAGAACACCTCTGCCAGACTCATCCTGAACATCTCATGCCAAAGCCACATCAAGGGCCACCTGAGAGACCTTCACTAGCTAACTATCAACAAAATAATTACCTTCAAGCTCCTCATGCACGCCTACAAAGACCTCCATAATGCTGGACCTGCATTCCTCAACCACCGCCTCTCCTTCTACACTGTCACCAGGCATCTCCGCTCTGCCCAGCTGGCCCTGGCCACCATCCCATGGATCCGCAAGACCACGGCTGGAGGAAGAACCTTCTCATACCTCGCTGTGAAGATCTGGAACTCCCTGCCTCTGCACCTTAGGTAATCACCATTGCTGCTGCAATTCAGGAAGGACCTCAAGGCATAGCTCTTCCAACTAATCCTGAGATCCATCCCCCCAACCAGTGCCATGAGATCCTCACAGGTGAGTAGTTGCTCTTTATAAAAACCCTGAATGATTAAATGATAGGGTTCCCTGGTGTCTTTTCAAAATACACCCTCTACATTTGAAAGAGGCTACCAGTAAGTCTTTAATACTGTGAGATCTCTTCCTGTCTCCTTCTGTCATCCTTAATGAAGGAAGTGGGTGAATCTCCTAAGGCTGTGTGGTAACCCCCTCCATATTTAGACTTTTTATGATCCTTAACAGAAGGGTAAGCTCTGCTCAGAAAGGTCTCTCATCACACATTCTCTTACTACTTGTTGTATCAGACAGATCAGTCAGGGCAGTGATCCCTATAAGTAACTCCAAAGACTGTGTCTTTTGACCAGCCCGGTCAATCCACCATCAATGCTACGTCAGGCTTTATATCTGTCTCCCTGCTTTACTAGTAGTATTTTGTCAAATGCTCATCTTGAGGCCTCTCCTGACTCACTTAGTGCCCCTTCCAAATTGCCCAAGTATGCGTCCTACACAAAGGGGGGATGACACAGATCTGGATGTGCGGCAGGCAGTAGCTTGGAATTATAGACTTTCTGTGCTATGTTATGTAAGGCTGAAGTGGTGTTAACGAGTGACACCTTATTAAGTAAACTTACAAGGGGGTCGCAAATAGGCCAATGGACCTTTTGACTGCGCTTCGAGTTTTCCCACCATGAACCCCGTACCAATACAAATCAATAGTAATAACAATCAATGACACCAATAATCAATAGGAGTCAGTAATTGCCATGCACTATGACCTTACAGCCATGAATAACCACACCTTTCTGTAAAAGTTTGAATGCTTATTTCCCTATATTAACAATGCCAATGTCAAGTAACTTAGGTGGTCATTACAACCCTGGCGGTCGGTGTTAAAGCGGCGGTAAGATCGGCAACAGGCCGGCGGTAAAAAATTTGCAATCACGACCGTGGCGGAAACCGCCAACAAAGACAGCCATTTTAACACTCCGACTACCACGGCGATACAAACAAACAGCCTGGCGGTCACCGCCAACAGACAGGCGGGAGACAATGTACCGCCCACACTATTATGACAGGCCAATCCGCCACCTTTTCCGGGGTGGATTCACTGCGGATAAAAACACGGTGGAAACAGGAATCCCGAAGGAAACGCTCACCTCTACACACCCCACGAGGAACGAGGAAGCCATGGACCCGGAACTCCAAATTCTACCTGCAATAGTCTTCCTGCTCCTCTACCAGGAGCACGAACGCCGGCGGCGAAGACCACGGTGAGTACTGCACCTACGACACAAGGGAGGGGGAGGGAGAAAACAGGGACACACACACGCAACACCCCCACCCTCACCCACTACAACACACACACTAATACATATCAATACATCACAGTTACACCCCCCAAACCCCCCGGAAGAATGCAAAGACAATAGAAAATGAGTGTAACCATTGTAATATATTAAAAGCAAGTAGGCAGAAATATATATATATATACACCATGTACATAATATATACCAAGCATAGTAGTCCAGGTAGTGCTCTAAGAAAGTCAGTGGAACACTGGGACCACACGGTATGGGCGAGGCCCACACAAGATCCCCGACCATGATGGAGAGAACACTGCAGGGGCATCAGAGAGCAACTACACAGGCACCTCAGGGCTAGGGAATGGGGGGGCACCTCAGCTGCTTGAGTGCACAATGCCAAATCCACGAGGGGGTCACATGCCCACTGTTACATCCTGGGGAGTGCAAAGCCACAGTCTCTCAAGTCTCTACAGTGGGTGGTTTGCCCACTGTTCAATCCAGGGAAGTGCAAAGCCACAGTCTCTCAAGTCTCTACAGTGGGTGGCTTGCCCACTGTTCCATCATGGGGAGTGCAAAGCCACAGTCTCTCAAGTCTCTACAGTGGGTGGGTTGCCCACTGTTCCATCCTGGGGAGTGCAAAGCCACAGTCTCGAGTGCTTCATCCTGCTAAGGACAGAGGTAGTGGATGACAGTCTCCACTGGTTCTGGAGGGGGCATGGTGCCCAGAGTGTATCATTCACTCCTTGACGGACTCAGTTGCGTCAGTGCCCTTGCCGCTCATGGGCCAGCAGTGCTTGAGATGGCGGTGCCCTGTTCAGCGGTGCTTGAGATGGAGGTGCCCTGTTCAGCGGTGCTTGAGTTGGCGGTGCCCTGTGCAGCAGTGCTTGATATGGCAGTGCCCTGTTCAGCGGTGCTTGAGACGGCGGTGCCCAGTTCAGCGGTGCTTGAGTTGGCGGTGCCCTGTGCAGCGGTGCTTGAGATGGCAGTGCCCTGTTCAGCGGTGCTTGAGACGGCTGTGCCCTATTCAGCGGTGCTTGAGACGGCGGTGCCCTGTTCAGCGTTACTTGAGATGGCGGTCTCCATTGCAGGGTCTCAGCTGCTGGCGGTCCTTCATGGCCCAGCGGGGCTTGTGCTGGTGGTCCTTCATGGCCCAGCGGGGCTTGTGCTGGCGGTCCTTCATGGCCCAGCGGGACTTTTGCTGGCGGTCCTTCATGGCCCAGCGGGGCTAGTGCTGGTGGTGGCCTCCTGGGCAGGTGGGCTGGTGCTGGCGGTGGCCTCCTGGGCAGCTGGGCTGGTGCTGGCGTTGGCCTCCTGAGCAGGAGGGCTGGTGCTGGCGGGCCCCTCTGGGGAAGGTGGGCTAGTGCTGGTGGTCCTGTCTTGGGCAGCTGGGCTTGTGCTGGAGGTGGGCTCCAGGGCATCGGGGATGATGGCGGTCTGTCCGCCGTGCTGCTCTTCCCAGACTTTCCTGGTTTCTTGGGGCCCTTCCCCACCTTGGAAGGTGTCACAGCTGACTCCACACTCCAACTGGGACATTTGGGAGCGGGTTTGGTGGGTGGAGTCTTCCCCCTCTCCCGCCGGGCACTGGCCAACTTCTGATGCTTCAAAGGTGGGGGACTGTCTGTGCTGTGGCTCCGTGCCACACTGGCTGCCCTGGTGGCCGGTGCACTCCAGATTCCGGTGACTACAGGCACCACTGGTCCCGGAGATGTTGTGGCTGAGGTGCTAGTTTGGGACCTAGGAGACGGACGGGGTGGGGGAGGTGTGGGAAAGAGGTCAAGGGTGGACAGGAAAAGTTTTTGGGAGACACTGGGACGGGTAGCTGGAGGGGGTTTGGGAGTGGAGGAAGAGGTGGTGGTTGTAGGTGGTGTACGTTTGGTGACTTTGGGTGAAGGTGCACGCGCTGGAGGCTGTCGTGAGGTGGATGGCTGTTGGGTGGGTGTGTGCCTGCATTTGTGTATCTGTGGAGGGGGCGTCACAGACACTGGGAGAGGACACAGGGGACATGTGAATGGTAGTGGGGGTGGTGACTGCACGTGAGCGGGGTGTGGTGGTGGGTGTGCTGGAGAGGGACGTAGTGGCTGTAGAGGTAGTGCATGCAGGTGTGAGTGTAGACGAGACTGGGAGGGAGGAGGGAGACGAGGAGGAGGGGGACACAATGGAGGCAGTGGATGTTGGTGTGTCTGCATGTGTCTGATGCTTGCGTGAGTGCCTGTGGGATGTGTGGTGCTTCTGTTTGCCAGAGCTTCCCTTGTGTGTTGAAGTGTGTGCATGCTGTTCTGTAGGTGTGCTTGGGATAGGCTGAGGTACAGGGGATTGGGTCTGGGTGGAGGACGTTTCAGGGGGGAGGCTAGACACAGGGACAGTGGCTGCCATCAGTGCTGAGGCCAGAGTCTGAAAAGCTTGCTGAAGGGCTGCCTGACCAGAATGAATGCCCTCCAGGAATGCATTTGTTTGTTGCAACTGCCTTTCTACACCCTTGATGGCATTCAAAATGGTAGACTGCCCAACAGTGAGTGACCTGAGGAGGTCAATGGCCTCCTCACTGAGGGCAGCAGGGGTGACTGGGGCAGGGCCTGAGGTGCCTGGTGCGAAGGTGATGCCCATCCTCCTGGGTGAGCGGGCACGGGGCAAAGGCTGAGGGGCTGCTGGGAGGGCGGTGCTGGAAGGGGGGGTGGCGGCTGTACCTGTAGATGTGGGGGGCACAGATGTTGCCGCCACCACAAGGGAGCTCCCATCAGAGGACTAGTCTTTGTCGCTGGTCTCAGCTCCTGTCCCCGCCGTGGTGCTCCCCTCACCCTCCGTCCCACTGGTGAACTCTGAGTCCGTAGTCTCGCCCTCCAGGGCCATGTGGGATGCAGCTCCCTCATGCTCCGGTGCCACTGCTCCTCCGCCAGATGATGCTAATGCACACAAGAACAGGGAGACCACAAAAAGGGGGGGGGGACAGAAGAAAGACATGTTGAGTGCATGCATTACTGCTACCGTTGGCGGACATGACAGACACAGAAGCCCCCTGCACTACGCCGCGCTCTTGGGCTCCACTGTTCAATTCCTGGGAAATGGCCTACTAGACTATGGACGACATCTGCACACATAGATGACACAGGGGCATGACTAGGTGTACTTGGCACTCTACTGAGGTGGGGTGGGGTGCCACATGGCCTGCCTTACGGAGGGGCCTTGCCTACGGAACTCACCCTGGCCTAGGGAAACCCACAGCCCACCTCCCCCACCCAGACACCTCCACTTTGCGCAAAGTCAGCAGAATTAGAGTGTACTCACCCCCTTGTGGCGGCTGTGATGCCCTCAAGCGCCCATCCAACTCTGGGTACGCCACCGCCAAGATCCTGAACATCAGGGGGGTCATGGTGCGACGGGCACCCCTCCCACGTTGAGAGGCAATCCCCAGCTGAGCCTCCACCTTCTTCTTGCTCCAGCTGCGAATGTCATCCCATCTTTTACGGCAGTGGGTGTTCCGTCTGTGGTAGACCCCCAGGTTCCGGACGTCCTTGGCGATGGCACGCCAAATATCTTTTTTCTGGTGGGCGCTGACCTACATGAAATGTACAGGGGAAAAAGAGAAGTTATTACCAACTGCACCGTCAAACTGATTGGCCCCCATCCCTACCCTTGCCATGTGGCACATGCATTCACCGTCTTTCATGCACGCAGCACTCTCCCCCCTTCCTTCTTACATCCAGTCCTCTCCACACAGGCATAGCCCATACAACATGCTCCCTGTGTACTTACCTGTTTGTCTGGAGGACCGTAGAGTAGCGTGTACTGGGGGAGGACCCCATCCACGAGTTTCTCCAACTGCTCCGATGTGAAGGCAGGGGCCCTTTCCCCAGACACTCGAGCCATTGTCCCTTCCAGACCGAGGTCACAGCAGCACTTGCAGTGTAGGTCCTCTTCTGTCGAAGATCAGGTATCGAGTTATTGAACAGATAGAAAATGGCGGTCATGTCCGCTGCGGTGCATACCGTCACTGCCGGTGTACATCGTCATTGGCTCCTGGGACCCATAGGGTCCAATGTTAACCAATGCAGCATTGCGCCGTGGTCTTCGACCGCCTACCGCGACGGCGTACAATGCCAGCGCAGTTACCTCACATCCCATTGTCCCACTTTACAGGTCAGGCAGCCACCATTTCAGGGGCCCACATGGCTTCATTTTCAACTGCGTCATACATACCTAGGCCTAGACTCTACACACATACAGGCCATCTTTTGTGCATGAATGGTGTTCTGTGTAAACTGTGGGTACGTACCTCTGAGTTGTTTGACTCTGTGCTTGCTGTTGTCCTTCATAGGCACCGTCTGCTGGGACATGTGAGGAGATGGCGGCATCCTCCGGTGTACCGACTGTTGGAGGACCTGTCGACAATGGAGGAGCGACATGTGATTATCACATACAAGCTTGACCGTGCCACAACCCAGGAACTGTGTACCCAGTTGGAGCCAGACCTGATGTCAGCAATCCGCCATCCCACAGGAATCCCCCCTCAAGTGCAGGTGCTGTCAGTGCTCCATTTCCTTGCAAGTGGGTCTTTTCAAACAACAGTGGCCATATCATCAGGGATGTCCCAGCCTATGTTTTCCAACGTATTGTCCAGAGTGTTGTCTGCCCTTCTGAAACACATGCGGAGCTACATCGTTTTTCCTCAGGTGGAGGATTTGCCTACAGTGAAAGGTGATTTCTATGCCCTGGGACACATCCCCAACATCATAGGTGCCATTGATGGGACCATGTGGCTTTGGTCCCCCCCACAGGAGTGAACAGGTGTACAGAAACCGAAAGAGTTATCCTTCGATGAATGTACAGATGGTATGTTTGGCAGACCAGTACATCTCCCATGTGAATGCCATGTTCCCTGGCTCAGTGCATGATGCCTACATCCTGTGGAATAGCAGCATCCCTTATGTGATGGGTCAACTCCAGAGGCACCGTGTGTGGCTATTAGGTGAACACCTGGAAACAAGTCAGTGGGAATGGTTGTCTGGGTCTAGGGTTTTCCCTCTAGGTTAGTGTGTGTCTAACAGTTGTCCCTCACCATTTGCAGGTGACTCTGGTTACCCCAACCTGTCATGGCTACTGACCCCAGTGAGGAATCCCAGGACAGGGGCAGAGGAATGCTACAATGAGGCCCATGGGCGAACTAGGAGGGTGATCGAGCAGACCTTCGGCCTCCTGAAGGCCAGGTTCCGGTGCCTCCATATGACAGGTGGAACCCTATTCTACTCACCAAAGAAGGTGTGCCAGATCATCGTGGCCTGCTGTATGCTTCACAACTTGGCTTTGCAACGACAGGTGCCTTTTCTGCAGGAGGATGGTCCAGATGGCGGTGTTGTGGCAGCTGTGGAGCCTTTGGACAGTGAAGACGAGGAAGCAGAGGAAGAAGACATGAACAACAGGGACTCCAGCAATATTTCCAGTGAGACACAGGTAAGAGTACAGACCTGCCTACTACATGTACTTTAACACTACTACCTCTCTACTGTCTGTCGTTTTCACCCCGTGTATGGTCACTGAGTTGTCACTTTCCCTTACGATTTCACAGATGTGGGTCCCACTGTGTGACATCTGCTTAGATTCCTCATGGACTAGAGCTGTGTGACATAGGTATGTTGACATTACAATTGAAAGAGCATTTTGTCACTGTAATTGCTAATACACTAATTCGAAATCACAGACAGACTCCAGATTGTTTTGTGCTTTAAGTGTGTTTATTTAAGTGCTCATTATTGGAGGGGGTAGTGAAATGGTAAGGGGTGATGGCGGAGGAATGTCCATGGCAGAGTCCAGTCTATTAGTCTCACAGGTGCATTGCCCATCTGGGCATTGGAAGTGGAGCTGGGGCAGTTTAAGTATGGACAGGGTGACAAAGTGGGACAGTAGGATGACAATCAGGGTGGTCTCATTTCTTGGCGGGGTCTTGGCATCACAAAACAATGTATAAGCACACGTGGTTGTATCAAATGAAATTAAACATTTTATAAGTAATCAATTCTATGTAAATAATCAATTCAAATATAATGCAATCCAAAAAATATCAATATTTAGAACAGATAGATGAACAGAGTACATGAAATCTATATTACAGAAATCTAATCCAAAATAAGAGTCCTACTACATCCTCAATTCCAAATAAGGATCCAAAATATATTCAAGGTTTACAAACACGATCCAGTCCAATCCAAAAAACTGTCCACTATTGATATGTTCGTCCTGTAGTCAACACGTGTTTCATCCGGGGGGTACCCCTAGGATTTCATCAGGACCTCCTCGAAAAATAGCTCCAATTGTTATGTTAAGAGTTCTTAACTATCACAAATCTTTAACAAGACCTTCCTGGGCTGTGTCTCAATCGGCTAGTAAAATTCAATCACCGTATGCTTTACTATCCCCTATTAATTCTTATTATTATTTAGACCTACGCACAGCGAGTACGCTTTGCCGAGTGTCAAAAATGTCTTTGTGCTGGATCTCAGGGACCGCTTGCGGGGTGGTTCTCCCTCTGCAGGGGGTGGGGTGCTGGTGTGGTGGTCCTGTGGCGGGGCATCCTGTCCACTAGTGCCGGCGGAGGTGGTGGGCAGTTCATCGTCCATGCTAGTGTCAGGGGCCACTTGTAGTGCCACAGTGTCCCTCCTGGTGTTGAGTACTTCCTTCAGCACCCCTACGATGGTACCCAGGATGGAGCTCATGGTTCTGAGTTCCTCCCTGAAGCCGATATACTGTTCCTCCTGCAGCCGCTGGGTCTCCTGAAACTTGGCCAGTACCGTTGCCATCGTCTCCTGGGAGTGGTGGTAGGCTCCCATGATGGAGGAGAGGGCCTTGTGGAGAATGAGTTCCCTTGGCCTGTCTGCCCCCTGTCGCACTGCAGCCCTCCCAGTTCCCCTGTGTTCCTGGGCCTCCATCCCCTGGACCGTGTGCCCACTGCCACTGCCCCAGGTCCCTGTTGTTGTTGGGGTGATAGGTTATCCTGGGTTCCCTGTAGTGGTGGACACACAGCTGATTGACGTGTCCTGGGGACGGAGGTATGGGCCCGCTGGGTGGGTACTGTGCTGGTGTTTCAAGTGGGGGGAAGGTCTGTGGTGGCCTGTGACTGGGTGAGGGGAACCGACTGCCCTGAGGTCCCCGATGGGCCGGGCTTGTCATCTAGATCCAGTTGGACAGAGCTGCTGTCATCACTGGGAGCCTCTTCTGTTGATGTGGGCATGTGTGGACCCTCCTGTCCGGTGACATTGGGTAGGGGTCCTGCAGGGGTATAAAAGGATGGTTATTACATATGTGTGTGTCATGGTGTGCAATGGGTGGGTGACCGTGTACCCCAGTGCTTGCATTGCTGTGTGGCACCTTGTGTGATGATGGTTTAGGGGGTTGTATGGGTTTGTGCAGTGGGCATGCTTTAGTGATGGGTGTTCATGCTTTGTTGTTGCATGCAGGGCTTGGTGTTGGGATGGGTGGTTTGTGATGTTGGGACATATGTGAGGAGTTGGGGTGCTGGGGGTGAGGGTGAAGGTGGGGGTATGTGCTGGCATGCAGGTAGGGTGGGGGATGTAATAATTAAGATTTGTCTTACCAGAGTCCATTCCTCCAGCTACTCCTGCGAGGCCCTCTGGATGCAGAATCGCCAAGTCCTGCTCCTCCCATGTTGTTAGTTGTGGGGGAGGAGGTGGGGGTCTGCCGCCAGTACGCTGAACCGCAAAATGGTGTCATGAGACCACGGAACGCACCTTCCCCCGTAGGTCATTCCACCTCTTCCTGATGTCCTCCCGATTTCTTGGGTCCTGTCCCACTGCGTTGATCCTGTCCACTATTCTTCGCCCTAGCTCCATCTTCCTTGCAATTGAGGTGTGCTGCACCTGTGATCCGAATAGCTGTGGCTCTACCCGGACGATTTCCTCCACCATGACCCTGAGCTCCTCCTCCGAGAACCTGGGGTGTCTTTGCCGTGCCATGGGGTGGTGTAGGTGATGTGTGGGGTAGGGTGTGTGGTGATAAGTGTGCTGATATGTAGTGGGGTGTTGTGTGAGGTGCGTGGAAGTTTCAGGGGGTGACGGTGTTGTGTTCCTGTGGATGCTGTTGTTCTTGCTGGTGCTGTCTCTCTCTGGCCTTCTTTCGGAATTTTTTGTCGTAGGAGTTTGTGGGTTCTGTGTGTTTTATATTGTATTGGGTGTGTGGGAGTGATGTGTGTATGTGTATCAGGTGTGTGTATTTCGAATTGTCCAATGTGGCTGTGTTTTGTAAGAGTGTGTTCATTTTGAGCGCGGCGGTGTGTACTGCCAATAAAATACCGCAGTTGAAAGACCACCGCGTGGATTCGTTTGTCATGATAGTGTGGGCGTATTTCTGTTGGCGTGATGGTGGAGGTTTTGTTATCGCCAGTTTATCACTGACCTTTGGTGTGCCGGACTTGTGTGGGTGTCTGAATTTTGGTGGAGTCCGAACTGTGGGTCATAATAGGTGTGGCGGAATTCCGTGGCTGTGGCGGTGGGTTGGCGTCTTCTGCACGGCGGTAAGCGGCTTTTACCGCCAATGTTGTAATGACCGCCTTAGTCTCAAAATCAAGTGATAAATACAGAAACAACACTGGCTTACCAAAGCGATGAAAGAATTGCAATCTAATCAAAGCTTGAGCCACTACACATTCTAAGATTACAGTACAGACTAATAGCAAGAATAACTGTGCAAACGATATAACATACATTTAGGATTTAGCAAAGAAAAGACATCAACTGTTATTACATGTAGCGATCATAATCAGTGAGAACCCTATCTAACATGAGATAAGAATAGCATGTTTGGACTTCATGAAAAAGAATTTAGTCAACACAAATTTGGAAAAACATCTAACTAAGGCTCTATCAAAATTACCGGTTGGTACCTAGAAACAAAAGCAAATAGACATAGCAATCAATAACATTATCAGTATACCTCTCCTCAGTTTGGATCACCAAACTATGACAGTCTTCGTCATCAGGACATCAGCCTGGTCAGTAAGACATCAGGTTCAGCATCAAAGTTCAGAAAAGGCAGTCTTTAAGCAATAAAGTTAAGCATGTGTCTTCTCGGGACGGTCAAGAAAATAATGGCGGTATCGCAAACGGAAAATGGGCAAATGGTGGATTCCTCTCAGTGCAGTCTGGCTAAGTTACATTCCCTAAAACTACTTCCCATGTCCCTATTGGTTAAAGAATTGCATGCTTGCATTTAGTCCAATGAAAATAAAACCTTAAATCTGCACTTCTACTAGTACATTCTTCACATGTCGATGATTGGCTCCTTTTCTTCCGTTCTCGTCACTTGGCTTGTCAGGTATCAATATTGTTGCGGCTTATGCTCTAGTCAGTGCATCCATTGTCTTCTCCTGGGAATGGCAGTACAACACACATTACATTAAACATTGTTTCACCGGCAAGTACATAATCTACTAGCAAGCAATTCTCATGAGAAAGAATTTTAGCTGCGAGCACTTGGTCAGCACAGTGGAAAAATCACAATTTAATTCTCTAGACAGCCATTTTATAAGTCAATTTAAGAAATGCAGCTTGACATGAGGCCGTGCAACTAGGCCAAGACATTGCTAAGTTAAGGCCTATGATTAATAGAGCTAATAATTAATGCATAACCCTTAATATGACATATTACTACATTAATCAAACATAAGCTCATCTTTTCATATTAATAAGCTATTCATAAGTACACTTCCTGAACATTGACGGCCACTCTGGTGGGCGCATCTTCATATCCATGCATAATTTTTCTGTAAGTTAACACATTTTCAACGTAAATTCAACACTCAGAATACATGAATAATTATTAGTGAATTCAATGTTAACAATCCCTTCTCTCATGACTAGATGTGTCATCACACTAAGAGGGTTATTCCAACTTTGGAGGAGGTGTTAATCCGTCCCAAAAGTGACGGTAAAGTGACGGATATACCACCAGCCGTATTACGAGTTCCATAGGATATAATGGACTCGTAATACGGCTGGTGGTAAATCCGTCACTTTTCCGTCACTTTTGGGATGGATTAACACCTCCTCCAAAGTTGGAATAACCCCCTAAATCTTCCCACAAACATTTTTGCATCATCTAAAATTCTGTCATCTCTAGCCCTTCAAATCTTTGTCCATTTTTCAAATTTCTCCTTAACAAATTTTCCCTTTTCATTTCTTCCCTCCTTTGATCATTTTTCAATTTCTTCAATTTGATCCCTTCACATAATTTACATATTCCCCATGGTCCAATTATGTAAATCACAATAATTAATATTCCTTGTATTATTTTCAATAGTATCCCTTTCCCAATGTTGCTGAGCAAATTTCCCACTGAAGCAAATCCTTTGCCATTTTCTCCCAAACACCTGATTCTTTCAATTCTTTCAAATCAGCACTCTCATTAGTCAGATTATTATGTAAGCTTCTAATTTCTTTACTAATGGCAATGCAGATGTAGGTGTCGATTACTAGTTTGCAATGCTGATATATTCGGTCACCTAATATGTTGATTTGTCTTGGTTTTGCCATAGGGTCTATTTTAGGAATGTTTTAGTGCCAGATAAGATGAATTGGAGTCTCAAGGCAGTACCATCTGAAGCGTATTGAGAATGGACTTAATGGATGAGACCCATACTTTCTACTTTACCTCCTCTAGCTCTTGCAAAGATGGTATTTCAGTGTGCCTTTCACGGCTTATTTTAATATAAACCAACATTTTAATAGTGCTGATTTTTGATTCAAGGATTGTGTTGTGTAGCCATTTTAGTAGTAAGCTTCATGCATGCTATTTTAGCATACTAGGCCTGCCACTGTGAACTTTCACCTAGATATGTTTTATTCAGCTTCGCTTTATTGTTGTTATAGTAGTCACTTTTACGGTCTTGTTTTATTTTCATCTATCTGACTGTTTTTGCCTAGGCCAGCACTCTGTTCTTAAACAAGACATTCTTGCTCACTGTGTGCCTCTTCCAAGGCTATAGAAAGATAGGTTGCTGGTGAATGTGGTATGAGTTTATTCTCTGACATTCATAGAAAACACACCTCCTTACGTAGGGACATTTTCTTAGAACATCAGCTGTTTTATTATAAAAACACTTCCCTGTCCTTTACACGTTAGAGGGAGATTCCAGCCAGAGATTCAGGCCTTTGCTCAGGTATGGGGGATGATGTCTTCCCAGGGGAGCCTGAAGGGCAGATTTAGAGCTTAACACACTGTGCTCTATTATAGTCTAGGTAGGAATTAGTCTATTGACTCTAGTGACAATATGTTAGCGTTATTTTTATGCTTTACTCTCTTCGTCACAATTCTAATCCTGTTATGTTGTGTCGTCCTGGTTATTGCAGCTCACACTTTTCTAAATAAGATGCAGTCGCTTCATTTAAATCTTATTGAAACATACAATGCCTCTGTTTATCATTATGTGTATGAGATTGATGTAACTGAGAGAAACAGATGTGACCTGAATGACAACGGCTTCCCTGAGGAACCATTTATGCCATGCGCTCGGCTGCCCAATCATCCCTGCCCTTCGGTAGAGATGAGGCACTGCTAGTTAGCCGGAGCAAAACCCAGATTGGAGCGACAGGTGTCCCCGCGGTGGGTCAGACTCCGTCTCCCACACCACAGGTAATTCTGACGCTCTAACCCAGTAGTCTCATTAGAATAATGAGACCCTGCGTGACATGGCGCCGCCAACGTTTGGTCAGGCTCTAATTTTTGGTTCCTCCTTAGTATCTCTGTCTCATTACATATAATGACACCTCGGTACTGTATACGGAGATGTCCGTGGTATTGAGGATTTCCTCCTCTGCTAAGTAGGATATCCTATCTGATACTGGAGGTTGTTCGAGCTTGAACTATGAAAGGAGAATCCGTATTTGGTGTGCCTTCTCTGGACAAATGTAATATTTACTATGGCGAATCCACAGCAGATGGCAATTGTCGTTAATATGAGACAACCCCAAACTGCGCACTTACTGGCAAACGGCCGAAAGGCCCAGAGGGGTCCAGTCACATTTGTTGTAGATGCAGATGCAGCATATAGAACAGAACTCTTCTATTCTTGGGTCACATTTCCAGCAGTTGATGGGAACACAAATACATTTTATCACTACACACTTGCAAACGCACCTGGACAATGCAGGGCTTATGCATATTTAGAAATACCTCTATCATATCAAGAACATAATAATTGGCTTGATGGCACCCTAGCCCACACAATATTACCAGTTAGGTTAGGTCCTCTAAGTAATGATGGTCCTACCTGGCCTTTATTGGGCACCTATACACCACACCCTGCAGTACCATACTTAGCAGTAGCCTAAGTCTGTCATTTGTATACTGAACTGATGGAAAAATAAAGACGATTAGTCCAGTTTGTAATGCAAACATTGAATACAAACCCAGCGTGTGCTGCTCCAGCGCAACCACATGCAGTGACGCTAGCTATTAATCCTGCAACCGTACATTCGATCATGGGTAAATCCCCGCCAAACAAGAGAAAACTCAATTTTGGTTAGCTCAAAAAATAAATGCACTTGAGGCAGTATTTCCCCACACAGGACCTCAGGATAAACATAGAATTTTAATGATGTGCTTGCCATTTGGGATGGTCCCCACAGTGCATAACTGTAATAAATGGGGCACGGTGTTTGCCGCGCTCTACACTACCGTACACGGTACTCCAACACTTGCCAACTTGCCGGAAGTGTTGAAACAAATTCAAGATGAATACGGGGCTGCCCTGGCCCTAGATTTGGGGATGCAATTAATGGGCAATTTTGCCACAGTATCCTCAATCATTTTAAGTAACCTTAAAGGGGAAGCAGTCGCACTAGCTGTGCGCATGCGGCTCCATGATGTTCCTCTGCAGGATCAAGAAAGTGAGCTGCCAAAGATTATTGCAGAGACCTATTCCAGTTTTGGTTGAGATAGGCTAGGGGCCAGACCAACTAAACCACAGTTTCAGGGAAAATCAAAGAAAGATTTTTCCAAGCAAGCACCTGAGGGTAACAAGAAACGCTGGGATAAAAAACAACAAACTCCTAAAAAAGAGAGGGGAGAATCTCCGTGTACAGAGACCCCACAGTATGGATATAATCTTAGAAATAGATATAATATAAAGAAGCCTGATAGATATCCATATACTGATACACGCCAATCTCGTTCCTTTCAGGACTCATCGGAAAAACACAATGAGAGAGGTGGGCGATCAGAGCGAAGAACAGAGTACGTGAGGCCGAGACAGGAATCACAATGCTCATCGGAGGTTCCTGTTAAAAAGGAAGAGAAACCTCCTCAACAAAAACCCCAAGAAAAAAAAAGTAAAAAGTGGCAGCAGTCACAGGTTGACATGCCACTCAAGAAGAGGGTCCTCTTGAAGAACAGGAAGTGGCCATTAGTGCTGCAAGACTGCGCGGCAGAAGTCACAATATTTCGCCTGAGTCTTCTAGAGCATCTGGAGGTGAAAGCAACTGATGGCTTTCTACAGGAAGAGACTGCGGACATGCGTGTCTCCACACCTTATAGAGTGTACAAAGTAACACTGCATTTAGAAGGAGACATTGAACGCACAATAGACGTGATTTTTTGGGATCATGTAGTAAATATATATACATATTATGACACACACACATAGCCAGCAGTCACTATACAGCCACAAACACAAGTCCACCAGCCCAAACGTCAGTGATAAAATGGCGGTGCCAAAACCCACACTGTTACTCCAACAGAACTAAGCCCACAGCATTATGACCCACGAGTCACCGCTGCAGATATTCAACCCTGGTAAACCATTGGGGGTACATACCGCTTCGCTCAAAATACACACACACATACAAAACAACACCACATTAGACAATTCAAACTACACACACCTGACACCCATTCACACACCACACCCACACCACTATAAAACACACACCCACACCACCCACAACCCTTTATGACTCAAAAAAATTGACAGCTGAGAGAGAGACACACCAAGAGCACCCAAAGAACCAGAGCCACAGAAAACCATCACCCATACACCATCCACGCACCTCACAGCACACACCCCAACACATCACCCCACACACCCTCATATACACCACTCACACTACACCCATGGAACCACAAAGACACCCCAGGTTCTCAGAAGAGGAGCTAAGGGTCATGGTGGAGGAAATCATCCAGGTAGAGCCATAACTATTCGGATCACAGGTGCAGCAGACATCCATTGCTAGGAAGATGGAGCTATGGCAGAGAATCGTGGACAGGGTCAACACCGTGGAACAACACACCAGAACAAGGGATGACATCAGGAAGAGTTGGAACGACCTACGAGGGAAGGTGCATTCTGTGGTTGCAAGATACCAGATAGCTGTACAGAGGACTGGCGTGGACCCCCACCTCCTCCCCCACAACTAACAATATGGGAGGAGCAAGTATTGGCAATACTGCATCCTGAGGGCCTGGCAGGAGTAGCAGGAGGACTGGACTCTGGTAAGTCAACTCTCTATTACTATCATCCTCCCTACCTGCATGCCATCACATACCCCCACCCTTATCCTCACCCCCATCACCCCACCACCTCACATACACCCCACCATCACAGTTCACTCATCCCAATGCCAAGCCCTTCATACACCACCACTTCATGTACACCACTCACAGCCCTGCATGGACACCCATCACCACAACATGCACACTAGAGAGAGTCACCAAGCCCAAAAAATAACTACTCACATAAGGCAAAGCTGACAGGGCACTCACAACCATACAGGGCAACACACCCATGCACAAGATGTCACATGCAGAAACATTAATACTGGATTTTTTATCCCCACAGGTCCAACACCCAACGACACCGGAGAGGAGGTGCCAGCAACATCCAGTACCCCCACAGAAGAGGTCCACAGTGATGCCAGCAGCTCTGCTTGCCTGATGACCAACCTAGCCCATCAGGGACCTCCGGACAGTCAGTTACCCAGGCACAGTCCCTTACTACCACAGAGCCTTCCCCCTCAGTAAACACCAGCACGGCACCCACCCAGCGGGCCCATACCTCTTGTCCCCAGGACACATCAATCAGCAGTGTATCCACCACTACAGGGACCCCAGCCCACCCCACAAACACCGGACAATCAGGGACCTAGGGTCAGTGGCAGTGGGCACACAGTGGGCACACAGTTCAGAGGACAGAGGCACAGGACAACAGGGACACTGGGAGGACTGCTGTGAGGCAGGGGGAGGACAGGCCCAGAGAACCGACTCTCGACGAGGCACTCACCAACATCCTGGGAGCATGCCACCATTCCCAGGAGACGATGGGTCAGATACTGGCCAAGTTGCAGGAGACCCAGTTGCTGCAGGAAGGACAGTACCTGGGGATCAGGGTGGATCTGAGGGACATCCACACCACCCTGGTCAGCATTGCAGGGGTGCTGGAAGACATGGCCAACACCATGAGGGAGGCCGTGGCACACCAACGGGCACCTGACACTAGCCACACCGATGAACAGCCCTCCACCTCTGCTGATGCTAGTGGACAGGAGGCCCGTCACAGGAACAACAGGCCACCAGCACCCTTCCCCCTGCAGAAGGAGAACCACCCCGCAAACAGTTCCTGCGATCCAGGCAGAAGCCAAAGAACATTGCCAAGACCCCTGCCAGGAAATAAGACTCTCCTGATTGTCACCCTCTGTCCCACTCTGTCACCCTGTCCTCCTTGAACTGCCATTGTTCCACTTTCTATGCCCCCTTGGACAATGCACCTGTGATACAAACATAATGGACTCTATCTTGGACTCTCCTCCACCATCACCCAACCCCACTGCACATCCCCATTAAATGTTCAGCATTTAAATGTTTGTAGTATGTCAAATGATTTAAGTATGTATTCATTTAACAATCTGTAGACATTGCAATTAGACTGTACAGTATTGTATACATAGGAATGACTTGTATTGTGCTGCAGTCAATACACCAGGAGCCAGAGTAGGGCACAAAATCTGTGAATAGACATGTCAAAGGGTTCAGTATGTGGCCATAGTAGTGGGAACAGCAGCCCGCCAGTAAAAATTTACAACACAAAACTGCAATGGAAGTTGAAATTACAGTGTCTTACCTGTGTGTCACTGGAAGTACTGTCGAATGATAGATATTCTGTTGTCCACATCCTCATCCTCTGCCTCCTCTTCGTCACTGTCCACAGGCTCCAACGCTGCACACGCCCATCTCCAGCCTCCTCCTCCTGCAGAAAAGGCACCTGGCAAGATTGTGCAATATGCAACATGCCACAATGATCTGGCACACCTTCTTGGGTGAGTAGCACAGACAACCACCTGTTAGATGGAGGCACCGAAACCTGGCCTTCAGGAGGCCAAAAGTTTGCTCGATAATTCGTCTTGTTCGCCCATGTGCCTCATTGTAACATTCCTCTGCCCTTGTCCTGGGATTCCTCACTGGGGTCAGTAGCCATGAGAGGTTAGGGTAACCAGAGTCACCTGCAAATATCGAGGGACAACTGTTAGCCACACATTTACCATTAGGGCCAACCCCACACCCATATACCAACATCCACTGGGTGGGGACCATGGGCTCACCTATTAGCCACACCCGGTGCCTCTGGAGTTGAGACATCAAATATGGGATGCTGCTATTTCTCAGAATATAGGCATCATGCACAGACCCAGGATACTTTGCATTCACATGGGAGATGTACTGGTCCGCCAGGCAGAATATCTGCACGTTCATCGAGTGAAAGCTTTTTCGATTTCAGAACACCTGTTCATTTCTCCTAGGGGGGACAAATGCAATATGTGTTCCATCAATTTCCCAAATGATGTTGGGGATATGTCCCATTGCATAGAAGTCAGCTTTCACCATCGCCAAATCCTCCACCTGGGGGAATACGATGTAGCTGTGCATGTGTTTCATCAGGGCACATAACACTCTGGTCAGCACTATTGAGAACATTTGCTGGGACATTCCCACTGCCATGGCCACTGTCACTTGGAAGGAGCCACTTGCCAAGAAATGAAGCACAGATAGCACGTGCACAAGAAAGGGGATCCCAGTGGGCTTATGGATAGCTGAGATCAGGTCTGGCTCCAATTGGGCACACCGCTCTTGGATTGTGGCCCTACAAATTCTGTAGGTGAGGATAATGTGCCTGTTCTCCATTGTTGCCAAGTCCACCAGGGGCCTGTACATGGGGGGATGTCTCCATCTCCTATTCATCCTCAGCGGTTGTAATCTAGGGGGCAAAACAATGAGCATTTGGTCAGTTTTCAACATTTCCTCAAAGTACAATGCATTGCATGTTGTGACAGAAACAGTTTGTTGATGCTTAGTCTCAAAATGTGCTTATGTCTGCTGTGACGCAGTTAGGTGCCATGGCCTGCCCCCCCTGAAATGGAGGACGCCTGTCCTGTGTGGTGGGACAGGTGGAAATGAGGTAATGCCGCTGACGTTGTGCGCCGTTGCGGGAGGCTGTCGAGGACCGCTGTGCAACTCTTCATTGGTTATTGTTGGTCCCTATGCGTTACAGTAGCCAATGGTGACGGTATACACGGACGTGACCTCCATTTTCTATCTGTTCACTTACTTGCTATCTGACCTTCAACAGGAGTGGACCTACACTGCAAGTGCTGCTGTGACCTGTGTCAGGAAGCGACCATGGCTCGAGTCACTGGGGAAGGGGCCTCTGCCTTCACCGCTGCGGAGTTGGAGAACAGGTGAGTACACTGTGTGCACGATGCATGGGGCATGAATGCATTGAGTGCTGTGTATGAAGGCCTCGTGTAAGGGGGGGGTGGTTGAGGAGTCCTGGGCAGCGTGCTGCATGTATGGTGGGCAATGTATGTGCTTAAGGGGGTGGGAGGGATATGGTGGGCCATGGGTGTAACAGGCCGGACGGTATGACTGATCCCTTTTTCTATTTTCATTTTTCTGCAGGTCAGTGCCCATCAGAAAAAGGGTATATGACGTGCCATCGCCAAGGACGTGCGGACCCTGGGGGTCTATGGGAGGCGGAGCACCCACTGTTGCAAACTGTGGGAGGACCTGAGACGCTGGGCTAGGAAAACGGCGGAGGGCCAGCTGGGGATGGCCTCCCAATGAGGAAGGGGTGCCCGTCGAACCCTGACCTCCTGATATTTTGCATACTGGCGGTGGCCTATCCGGAGGTGGATGGGCGCTTGAGGGCATCACAGCAGCAACAAGGGGGTGAGTACAGTTTCCAACTCTGCAAATTGCAGGTGGTTGGGTGGTCTCTGGGTGGGGGATGTGCGCCTGTGGGTGCCCCTAGGGCTCGGACATTGCAGGGTAGGTTCCATGTTGAGCAGGGGCTGATGCACTCCACCCCCAAACATGCTAGTGGGCATCTACTACTGGGCAGGGATCTGTGGGTCTCAGGTATGCTGCTATTGGCGTTAGATATTACCGTGGCCTGGTGACTAGTATGTGACTGGTAGTGCATTGCCTAGTGCGTAGGGTTGTCCCCTGTGTGTTGTGTACGCCAACGGTGGTGTTGTTGCTGGCATTGACCAAGTATATCCTCTGTCTCTTCCCCCCCTTTTTGTGTTGTCACCGTGTCCTTATGTGCATTAGCATCATCTGGCGGAGGAGCAGAGGCAACGTCGACGGAGGGAGCTGCATCCCACGGGGCCCTGGAGGCCAAATGCACAGACCGCGAGGGCACCAGTGGGACGGAGGGCGAGGGGAGCACCACGGCGGAGTCTGGAGGGGACAGTTCGAACAGTGATACCTCCTCCGATGGAAGCTCCCTGGTGGTGGCGGACACCTCTGTGGCCACCACAACTACAGGTACAGCCGCCACCCCTGTACCAGCACCGCCCTACTAGTAGCCCCTCAGCGTGTATCCCGTGCCCGCTCACCCAGGAGGGTGGGTATCTCCTTCGCCCCAGGCACCTCAGGCCCTGCCCCAGTTAGCCCTGCTGCCCTGAGTGAGGAGGCTATTGACCTTGTGCGATTCATCTCTGTTTGGCAGTCAACCATAGCGAATGCCATCCAGGGCCTGGCAGGGCATTTGCAAATACAAATGCATTCCTGGAGGGCATTCACTCTGGGGTGGCGGCCCAACAGAGATCATTCCAAGCTCTTGCCTCCTCCCTGATGGCAGCCATTGTCCCTGTCTCTAGCCTCCCCCCTCCAACTTCTACCCAGTCCCATTCCCCTGAACCGCAACCTATCCCAAGCACACAATCAGACCAGCATGCGTCTAAGACCACACACAGGAGTGGCTCAGGCAATCACAAGCACCACACATCATCCCACAGGCACTCACACAAACACCATCCAGAAGCAGACATACAAACATCCACTGCCTCCACTATGTCCCACTCCTCCTCCTCGTCCACCTCCCTTCCAGTAGCGTCTACACTCACACCTGCATGCACTACATCCTCATCCTCTACCTCCATCACCATCACGCCTATCAGCACATGCCCCTCACTGGCAGTCACCACCCCCACATCCATGCACACTTCCCCTGTGTCCTCACCCACTGTGTCTGTTCCCCCTCCTCCCAAAGTACACAAACGCAAGCACTCAGACGCCCAACAGCTATCAACCTCACAACAGCATCCAGCCCATGCACCTGCACCCAAACACAGCAGACACCTCCTACAGTCACACCCTCTTCCTCCACTCCCAAACCTTCTCCCTCTTCCCACCCCAGTGTCCCTAAGAAGCTTTTCCTCTCCACCCTTGACCTCTTCCCTACCCCTCCCCCCACCCGCCCCTCTTCCTTCACTTAGGGCCAGGGTGGGCAGAACCCAGGCCAGCACCTCAGCCACCCAGACCATGGCCACTGTAGTTTTGGCAGCTAATGCAGGTGTGAGAGGCTCCAAGGAGAAACCCATCATCACTGGCAGCGTGCCAGCACCAGCTGCTAAGGGGAAGGGCAAGGATGTATCACCAGCTGCCAAGGGCAAAGGAAAAGAGCCTGCCCCTGAGGCAGGAGGGACAGGAGGCCTGGTGCTGTGACAGGATCTGAGCCCCCACCACCAACCATGGCGGTTCATCCGTCTGAGGCTGCTGGGGAAGGGCTGGACCCTCCCCCTCACCACTGGCAGCACAGCCAGCAGCACAGCCACAAGCATCGCCACCAGCACCACCACCAGCACCACTGCCAACAGCAGCAGCCCCAGTGGGCAGCCATCCGAGGCTACAGGGGAAGGGCTGGAGCCTCCCCTCACCACTAGCAGCACCGCCACCAGCACTGGCACCGCCACCACTGAGCGGCCGTCACCGCCGGTGGATGGACTGTAGTCCTGCCTCCATGGAGTGTCATGCATCCTGGCCACTGCAAATCTCGTGGGTATGACACCCAGGTGAGAGACTGTGACCTCGCACTCCCCATGTGCTGCATCACAGGGCCCAATGCCACTTCCAGAACCAGTGGAAGAAGCCATTCACTCACCCCATCCTTCCCAGGATGAAGAACACTGGGCACAAGGCCCCCTCCAGAACCAGTGGAAGGAGGCATCCACTCACCCCATCCTTCCCAGGATGAAGCACACTGAGCATAAGGCCCCCTCCAGAACCAGTGGAAGAAGGCATCCACTCACCCCATCCTTGCAAGGATGAAGCACACTGGGCACAAGGCCCCCTCCAGAACCAGTAGAAGAAGCCATCCACTTGAGAGACTGTGGCCTTGCACTCCCCAGGGCCAAGCAGTGGGCACACCACCCACTAGAGAGACTGTGGCTTTGCACTCCCCAGGACCAAGCAGTGGGCAAACCACCCACTGGAGAGACAGTGGTTCTGCACTCCCCAGGACCAAGCAATGGGCAAACCACCCACTGGAGAGACTGTGGCTTTGCACTCCCCAAGACATTGCAGAGGGCATGTAGCCCCCTCCAGGAGCAGTGGCGTTGTACCATCTTCCAGCTGAGGTGACCCCCATTCCTCTTCCCCCTGAGGTGCCTGTGTATTTTCAACCTGATGCCCCAGCAGTGTTCTCTCCATATTGAGGCAGGAGTCAAGTGGGGCCTTGGCCTATGTGATGTGGCCCTGTGGCCCACGGACATTATGGACTGGGCAGTGTCCCTCCATTTGTGTATATATGTAAATACTGTTTTGGTTTGTGAGGACGTATTTCTAGCATTTTATCTTATTACACTCACTTCAATCACTTCCTTTTATTCTTGCATTATTCCTGAGGGGTACGGGGTGAATATGTAATGTTACTGCAACTGTTTGTGTGTATGGTATTGGGGGTGGGGGTGTTGCATGTGTGTGTCACTCTCTTTTCCCTCCCCCCTCCCCTATGTGCTAGGAGGCAGTACTCACCGTGGTCGTTGTCGCCGGCATTGGTATTCCTGGTGGAGGAGGAGGCAGATCCTCGTATCTAAACAGGGTCCCTGAGCTAGATACAGAGAGTAACACACAGGGAAGCAATACTATGAGTATAACGTAGTTTACTCTCCATTAACATAGCAAACATAGGAATGGAAATCTTAAATTCAAATATACAACATACAATATATTTCAATTTAGATATTTAATATAGCTAATTAAACATTCAGTTCGCACATAATATAATCAACATAGAATCAACTAAAAAAATATAATACAACCCCCTAACCTAAATGAAACATACATATATGAAAACATAAATAACATGCCAGTAAATACGCAAAAATAAACAAATAACACAGAACTAACAAAATCACAAAATAGTATACATACAAATTTACAACCGCCTCATACATGAGAGGATATTTAAACAGCACAATAAAGTTACTGCTTTGATGTTACAATTATGCGTTGTAGTTTGGATTATATAAAATTCAACATAATAACAGCCAATTCTAGGTTATAATTTCCTGATTCAAATTCTCGTGTTACAGGCCTGATGGTAGCGAATCCTGGTCAGGGCTTCAAATTTGCCAATTTCAAACACTTCATGCCAATGTTCAAGACATGCCAATTTACAAGCCGACGCGCGTTTCGGTGAGTGAAGAAAAATATAAATACACCTTCATCAGGACTTTATGATTCAGTATAGTTGGCATACGTACATCTTGTAATCTGCCTATCAAAGAAACATCAAAATTATTCATTACAATTCTTTGCATGGGGGAAGGCTCGAATCATGTCAGATTTGCAACCAGACCAAGTCAAGTGACTTAATTAAGAAAAAACACAGATAAAGAGCCAAAGATCAAAATCTATAAAACCAATGCTTAATAAAGGTAAATAAATCTAAAGATCCAAGGAAAGCACCATTAGTGTCCAGCAAAATGCTGGATAAAGTGCAGAAATAATATCACCTATAGCATAAAAGTGTTGGATTACCACCGAGAGAATCTAGTCAAGAATAGTAAAAGACTAGTTTGTTTATATTAAAATAAGATAAAATACCTTAGATATGAAAGAACTTAGATATCCCTTACAGGCTGGATTAAACACTCTCCAACTTCAAATTTGTAGTCCAAAATGAAGGACTAACACATGGATATAGCTAAATGAAGCTATGCTTTCTCACTCTAAAAGCAAACATAATGAAATCATTAGCTTGCACAGGGCAGGGAAGTCCACAGGATAGAAAAGAAAAAATCTGCTCATATGTACAATCGCTAACTACAGACTTACCTACAAGTTCACATGGTTTAAAAAATGTAATCCACAGGTGAAACCCACAAGGATACCAAACTTGTAGGGAACAACTTGCTAACTGCAAAGGAACAGGGGGAGTCATGAGCCAGATAGAAATGACACAATACAGACAGTATAAAATAATTCAATCCACAAAGGTTGATCAAAGCTAGCCTACCAGTATCAGCAGGATCCAGGACATATGACCAGCACGATGATCTCTCGAGAAGCAATAACCCGTACTTCCCCAGCTGCCTCCTATTTAAACAAATCACCACAGGTGATGTGATGAACATAGAAACAGGCCTGTAGGGGCCATCTAAGGAAATGGTCAAACATGCGCCATCTTAGAACCGTCAAAACAGCATGAAATATGCCCAAATCTACAGAGAATAAGAGGTACAATCAAACTGTAGAGTCATAGCCATATAGTAGTGGCAAAAGGAAATAACCAAAAATAAAAAATAAAAAATAATGGCCAGTTCTAAATCAAACCAAAGAGTAGATATCACTTACCAGCACGCCCAAAACAGTGGGCGCCATCTTGGAACATCAAAGTACGAGGTACTCAATGTCCCAAGGGTAGGCACAAAATGGGTTAGTAAAATACAATACGTATCATGTATATAATACAAATCGATAACATAAGGTTTTATAAGATGGAACCGAAAACAGTTTTATCGTATAAAGTGAAGAATTCACTTCAAAGTAAGATAAAGGGCCACCACAGGAGAGCACAAAGCAGCCCTGTGGTAGGCACCTGGAAAAATATTGACCCCTCAGGCAATCCTGTACATACGTACTCAGATGGCATTGCTCCAAGGGAGATCTTCGTTCAGGCCATTCTCATATGTGTTTAAAGAAAAAATCCAAAACACTTCTTTCTTTTTCCTTTGTTTTTCAGGGTCCACATCGTTTCTTGTCAGTACTTTCTCAAGAATAATCCACCTGATATCTACCTCCTTCTGGTTTAAAGATAACCAATGAGCAACTAGGGGGGCGTTGATCTTTTGTGTCCTGAGCGCAGATTTATGTTCCGATAGCCTAGTTCTAAATTCCCTGGAGGTCTCACCTATATATCCCAGGTTACAGGGGCAAATAATCAAGTAAATTACATTGTTAGATCTACAATTAGTCATGTCCATAAATGGGATAGTCTTGTCATTGAATGTAAACTCTTTTGCAACAATGGCTGAGTCACATGCGTGGCATTGGCCACATTTGTAATTGCCCGTAACTGGATTAGATCCTGTTAGTGACTTTTGGCCAAAAGTAGATACAAAATTGGTAGCTGATTTCACCAAATGGTTCCGTAGGTTTTTGTTCCTCCTGAAAGCGAACAATGGTTTTTCAAGTTTATCCGCTTCAGTATTGGAATTCAAAATGTGCCATTCTTTGTTAATAATACCCCTGATTTGATTATTCAGGGTAGAATGGTGAATCACACAGGCTAGCCGGTCACTGGTCTTGCATTGTTGTTTTGAAAACAGGGCCTCACGGTTGTAAAACTTGGCTCTTTTTAAGGAATCTTTGATGGTTCTAATCGGATAACCTCTCTGTTCAAATTTGCACGTAAGATCTGCAGCATGTTTTAAAAAGTCTGCCATACTGGTGCAATTTCTCCTGAGTCTCAGGAATTGTGAAAAAGGAATAGACTGCTTCTGGTTACGGGGATGGAAACTATCAAAGTGAAGCAGCGTGTTCCTGACCGTGGGTTTAGTGTATAGGGTCATAAGCAAGTGCCCTTGATAGTGTTTGATATACACATCCAGGAATTCAACCATATGATGGTCGTATTTAATCATAAATCTGAGGTTGCTGTCACACATATTGAGCCAACTGTAAAATTCTAGTAGTTGGTCTTCACTGCCTTTCCAAATGAAGAAAACATCATCAATAAATCTACTCCAGGCCTGCACATTCTCATAGAAAGGGGCCATTTCGTTGTAAATGAACTTGTCCTCGAATGCTCACACATATAGGTTCGCCACACTAGGTGCACAGGCAGCACCCATACTGACTCCTTTGATTTGATGATACATTTTGCCATTAAAATCAAAGTAGTTATTAAATAGTACAGTTTCCAAACATTTCAGAATGAAACTCAATGCTGGATCAGCTCCCCGTCTGTTTAGATATAGTGCTACAACATCAATGGCTTCTTGCTGGGGTATATTCGTATATAAAGACTCAAGGTTCATGGTCACCAGATATTCCCCATCAGGTCTATATTGCAGGCCCTCGATCTTAGAAATGAAGTGGCCTGTGTCTCTGATGTAGGATGGTAAAAAGGCTACCATCGGTTTCAGAAAGGTATCAACATACTTTGACAATGGCTCAATGGCCGAGCCTATGGTGGATACAATCGGACGTATAGGTGGATTACTGACGTCCTTGTGAATCTTAGGTAGACCATAGATAATCGGGATTCTAGTATGGACTGGAGTCAAAAAATCAAATTCTTTCTTACAAATAAGGCCCGCTTCTAAGGCTTCTAGATTCATAGTTTTGATTGATCTCTTCAATTTGATTTCAGGGTGGCCTGGTATAGATTTATAAAAGACCGGACACTCCAGCATGTTTTCCATATTGTCCATATACAAATTGGTGTCTAGAATAGTTATACCACCCCCTTTATCACATGGTTTAACAGTGATAGTCCTGGTATTTTTAAGACTTTTTAGGGCCATGCTTTCATCTTTGCTAAGATTGTACCTGGATCTTGGGGCATGTAGAAGCATTTTCTTAATTTTACTAGTCACTGTCCTCTCAAATATAGCTATTTCGGGACCCAAAGATTCTAACGAGGAGGCAGACCACCTGCAGTTCGGGCTCCATGGCGTCAAGGTTGTTCCCTGATTCTCCAGAGGTGAGTCCTTTACCCTCAGTGTACTGTTTCTGCCGTGCTTTTGATGTCGTTGGTACCACCCTGGAAAAGGTGGCGGATAGGCCTGTTGTAATATTGTTGCCAGTACATTGTCTTCCGCCTGGCTGTTTGCGGTTACCGCTGCGGTGCTTGTTGCTATCGCCGTGGCTGTCGATGTGTTAAAGTGGCTGTCTGTGTTGGCGGTTTCTGCCCTGGTCAAAATTTCATTTTTTTTTACCGCCGGCCTGTTGGCGGTATTACCGCTGCTTTATCACCGACCGCCAGGGTTTTAATGAGCGCCATGTTTTATTGGCCGAACAAGATTGCCACCAGAATTTGTCTGTACCTGCCCATATGGGGAAGATGTTATTAAACCTTCTTTCTCCCCCTTTGTTCCGGAGGAACTTGCAGAATTCTACGCCATTGATTGGGTATTGGTGCAGGCACCCGCGTTATATCGCAACCACGTAATATGGGACAAGGATTCCCACTACCATGTAATTCCTATTAAAAATTAACCCCAACCACCACCTCAGTAATCAATAAAACATGATGCTAAAGCACCTGTGAGAGAAATACTCACACGACTAGAGTGCCGGGGCATAATTGAACCCTGTCTCTCCCCAGTGAATAATCCTTTATTCCCAGTAGCTAAACCGGACCATTCATACAGAATAATCTTAGACTACAGACATTTAAACAGTCATACACGCACATATGGTATACAAACCTCACATAGCACAGCACTGATGAACAATATAGTGTGAAAATAATATAAAACAACGTTGGATATTTCCAATGGTTTCTTCTGCCAGAATATAGCATCTGATAGTAGAGACTTAACAACTTTCAGCACACTAGGTTCTCAGAAACAATTCTGTTGTTTACCTCAGGGGTACAAGAACAGCCCAGGACTGTTCACAGCTCGTGTGACTGCAATTTTGCATGACATTGATCCTGAAGCATTGTCCTATGTAGATGATATCTATCTTACAGGTGATAAATTACTATAACATTTAAAACAGGTAGCCCGTATTGTTGTGGGATTTGCAGAATTTGGTTACCAATTCAATGAAAAAAAAAAATTGCCTTCCTCAGCGTCCTGTTTCTGGGATATGAGCTATCGAGTGAAGGAAAGAGCCTTGCGACAATTCTTAGAAAAATGCGCACAATTACAACCTCCAAATATGATTTAAAAACTCCAATCTCTATTGGGTTTCCTACATTTTGGCAGAACATACATTCCAGATTATGCTTCACGCATAAAACCTTTATATGACTTAATAAGTCTTGATTTTTCAAGTACATTTTGGACAATCGAACACACACGCATTCTCAGAGACCTGCAGACAGACATGCTTGCAGCACAAGGGACAACAAAACACATTTGGCCATCAGAGTAATTGCTGGTGGCATCGGTTTCAGCTATGTGACATTTATTGAGAGTGAGACAGTCCCGATTGCATACAAATCACACTTGTACTCAGCAGCAGAACAACGCTTTGCTCCCACTGAGAAAATTCTCACTGCTGTACATATGGCTGTCATTAAAGAAAGACCTCTAGCCCAGGGTACACGCATAATTGTTGTTTCCCCAATTCCAGCCCTAGAGGCTGTCACAAAAGCTAGCGTTCCAATGCCAAAGCATTACATCCACGTTGGATACAGTGGGCCACAGCTTTGACAGCCACTGATGTAGACTACATTTTTCGCCCAAAGTTACAAACTCAGGAATTTTTGCAGTACGAACTAGAATACCCAGTTCCGGCAAACACATTGCCTATTGAACAATATCATACAGTCATGTATACCGATGGCTCTGCACAACCTGCAATTGGCACAAAGCATCAATACTCCGCTGCTTACGCAGTCATAGATGGCTATCTGGAGGACAATACATTTTGTCCCCTACTTACATTTACGCAAACCCTAGGGGATTGCACAGTGCAATTGGCAGAGCTAAAAGCTCTGTTGATGGCACTGGAACATACAGATCCTGCATAGCCAACGCTGATTGTTTGTGATTCGTACTATTGTGTCCAGTCCTTCAATGAATACCTGCATTACTGGCCCCAGAATGGGTTCAGAGATTCTAAAGGCAACACCATTAAACACAGACTCCTGTGGGGGAAAGTAGTGGATCTGAAGGAAACGCTACCACATGTCCATGTTGTACACACACTTGGACACCAGCGCGTTGGAATACATGTGGCTGGAAATACACTGGCTGATGAAGCCGCAAAGTCAGCAGTAGCTATGGCTGCTGTCGCTGTTGTAGCACATTTAAGTATGAATCCTGACGCAGACATATGGGCTGCTGTAAAAGCTACGGCTGATGGTATGCCCTATCCCAAAACATTTCCTGCTAAGTATTCCTACCAAATGGGAGGCCGTCTGAATGCTGACGTTAAGATACCAGGTGTAGGCATGCAAGATATTCCCAACAAAGACAAAAGACCAGAGTTGATTAAAGCAGCGCATGGAGGGGCGGCATCTTCCCATGCTGCTGTGGTGGCTACAATATCTATCTTACAAGCCTGCTATTGGTGGCCAGGCCTCTACAAGGAGACCAAGCAGTATGTCCTTTGTTGTGACATCTGCCAACAAATTAATGTTTCCACCGCTAATAACCCACCGCAGACACCCCTCTTAATTTCCAACAAACCGTTACAATGTGGGTACTCGGACTATTGCGGTCCCCTAACACCGGATAGTGCATACAAATAAATCCTAGTCGCTCTTGACTCCTGCTCCAGATTTCTATGGGTGTGGCCACAATGCTCGGCTGAAGCTAGGACTGTTATTAAAGATTTGCGAGTCTTTATCAGTACAGATGCAGTTGCAGCTTCCATTCGGACCAGGGCCCTGCTTTCGCCTCAATGGCTTTCAGGGACGCCATGGCTTAATTGGGGGTCCAACTCCAGTACGCGTCTCCATTTCATCCTGAGGGAAATAGTGTCGTGGAGCGATTAAACCTTGATTTAAAGCAATCCTTAACAGCCAGAGTCTTAGGTACGGGTCGTAGTTGGCTTAATCGCCTGTATGGAGTCCAGAGAGCACTTAATAATCTGCCTAGAAGGTCCCTGGGGGGTCATACTTCATATGAGTACCTGTTTGGAACTCAAATGTATGTTCCAGATCTTGATGGTCCTGGCGTGAAGGCGGCAGAAACACCTTTTGACATAAATGAACGTATCACTGTCTTACAGGAATTACAGCAGTTCTGTGATGACAACTCTTCTGCCAGTGCTGCCTCCACGGGAATTAAGGATGTACATGTAACACCTACCGGCTGGATTCCTAGAGTGGGGGAACTAGTATGTGAAAAGGTTGCAGTGAAAAAGGAGTTTGGTCCTTCTTATCGTGCACCAGTCGCAGTCTTGGGAATACACGGTACCAGAACTGTCATTGTGCGTGGAAATAATGATGCTAATCAGGTTAGAATATTTTTTTTTACTCTAACCTGACTAGCGCCATTCTTTCACGCACAATCTCCAGTTTCCCCTACGCCTCCCCCACCCAGTTAGCGTCAATAATTTTGACGCTAACTGGGCCTTACCGCCGGCTAGCGTCATGGCTTAAATATGACGCCTGGCTGGCGTCCAGGAATGGCGCAAGCTGGCGGTATACTTTTTGGCAAGAATTTTTCTTTAATGCATTTTGTAGTAGTTTCACTGTGGGGCCATTCAAGTGATGTGCCTTAAATATTTTACTAAGAATACCCTACTTGACCAGTTTCGCCTACAGGAGGCCTCTGTCAGTAGTATTGAATGCTTTATAGAAGTGAATAAAACAGACATAGTGATTTTGCTGTCTTGGGTAGGGTAAGAAATGACTTATTTCATCTAGAGTGCTGCTATTTTGTGCACATATATATGAGAGTTATGAGAGCTATTTCACTAGCACAAAATGGCTTGGCATTTGTACAGAGTTCGTTCGGAAATCATATTCGCATGATGGAAAAAGTACACAAGGGCGGCTTTGTCTTAACTTCCTTCTGGATTTTTTCTACACAGCGTAAATTAGAATTACAAGAATAGGATTAGGGTATTTGTTCCACACCATATTTTTTATTTATAGCAATTGGTCACTTGTCAATCGCCTGTTCTGGTGAGGCCCACAAGTTTATAAAGGCCTGTAGGAGGCTGGACTGGCTTGTAGTGAGTACCAAGGGGTACTTACACCTTGCACCAGGCCCAGGTATCCCTTATTAGTGTATAGGGTGTCTAGCAGCTTAGGCTGATAGATAATGGTAGCTTAGCAGAGCAGCTTAGGCTGAACTAGGAGACGAGTGAAGCTCCTACAGTTCCACTAGTGTCATATGCACAATATCATAAGAAAACACAATACACAGATATACTAAAAATAAAGGTACTTTATTTTTATGACAATATGCCAAAAGTATCTCAGTGAGTACCCTCAGTATGAGGATAGCAAATTTACACAAGATATATGTACACAATACCAAAAATATGCAGTATAGTATTAGAAAACAGTGCAAACAATGTATAGTTACAATAGGATGCAATGGGGACACATAGGGATAGGGGCAACACAAACCATATACTCCAAAAGTGGAATGCGAACCACGAATTGACCCCAAACCTATGTGACCTTGTAGAGGGTCGCTGGGACTGTAAGAAAACAGTGAGGGTTAGAAAGATAGCCCACCCCAAGACCCTGAAAAGTGAGTGCAAAGTGCACTAAAGTTCCCCAAAGAGCACAGAAGTTGTGATAGGGCAATTCTGCAGGAAAGACCAAAACCAGCAATGCAACAATGATGGATTTCCAAACGAGGATACCTCTGGAACAAGGGGACCAAGTCCAAAAGTCACGATCAAGTCGAGAGTGGGCAGATGCCCAGGAAATACCAGCTGTGGGTGCAAAGAAGCTGCTACTGGACAGTAGAAGCTGAGGTTTCTGCAAGAACGACAAGGGCTAGAAACTTTCCCTTTGGAAGATGGATGTCCCACGCCGTGGAGAATTGTGCAGAAGTGTTTTCCTGAAGAAAGACAGCAAACAAGCTTTGCTAGCTGCACGTCGTGTGGTTAGGGTTTTTGGATGCTGCTGTGGCCCAGGAGGGACCAGGATGTCGCCAATTACGTCTGGGGATAGAGGGGGTGCCCAGCAAGACAAGGAGCCCTCTCAGAAGCAGGCAGCACCCACAGAAGTGCCAGAACAGGCACTACAAAGTGGAGTGAAACGGTGCTCACCCAAAGTTGCACAAAGGAGTCCCACGCCGCCGGAGGACAACTCAGGAGGTCGTGCAATGCAGGTTAGAGTGCCGTGGATCCAGGCTTGGCTGTGCACAAAGGATTCCCTCGGAAAGTGCACAGGAGCCGGAGTAGCTGCAAAACATTTGGTTCCCAGCAATGCAGTCTGGCGTGGGGAGGCAAGGACTTACCTCCACCAAACTTGGACTGAAGAGTCACTGGACTGTGGGAGTCACTTGGACAGAGTTGCTGGTTTCAAGGGACCTCGCTCGTCGTGCTCAGAGGAGACCCAGAGGACCGGTGATGCAGTTCTTTGGTGCCTGCGGTTGCAGGGGGAAGATTCCGTCGACCCACAGGAGATTTCTTCGGAGCTTCTAGTGCAGAGAGGAGGCAGACTACCCCCACAGCATGCACCACCAGGAAAGCAGTCGAGAAGGCGGCAGGATCAGCGTTACAGAGTTGCAGTAGTCGTCTTCGCTACTTTGTAGCAGTTTTGCAGGCTTCCAGCGCGGTCAGCAGTCGATTCCTTGGCAGAAGGTGAAGAGAGAGATGCAGAGGAACGCGGATGAGCTCTTGCATTCGTTATCTAAGGAAATCCCCAAAGCAGAGACCCTAAATAGCCAGAAAAGAGGGTTTGGCTACTTAGGAGAGAAGATAGGCTAGCAACACCTGAAGGAGCCTATCAGAAGGAGTCTCTGATGTCACCTGCTGGCCCTGGCCACTCAAAGCAGTCCAGTGTGCCAGCAGCACCTCTGTTTCCAAGATGGCAGAGTTCTGGAGCACACTGGAGGAGCTATGGGCACCTCCCAGGGAAGGTGCAGGTCAGGGGAGTGGTCACTCCCCTTTCCTTTATCCAGTTTCGCGCCAGAGCAGGGCTGAGGGGTCCCTGAACCGGTGTAGACTGGCTTATGCAGAAATGGGCACCATGTATGCCCATGAAAGCATTTCCAGAGGCTGGGGGAGGCTACTCCTCCCCTGCCTTAACACCATTTTCCAAAGGGAGAGGGTGTAACACCCTCTCTCTGAGGAAGTCCTTTGTTCTGCCTTCCTGGGCCAAGCCTGGCTGGACCCCAGGAGGGCAGAAACCTGTCTGAGGGGTTGGCAGCAGCAGCAGCTGCAGTGAAACCCCTGAAAAGGCAGTTTGGCAGTACCCGGGTCTGTGCTAGAGACCCGTGGGATCATGGGATTGTGCCAACAATGCCAGGATGGCATAGAGGGGGCAATCCCATGATCTTAGACATGTTACATTGCCATATTCGGAGTTACCATTGTGAAGCTACACATAGGTAGTGACCTATATGTAGTGCACGCGTGTAATGGTGTCCTCGCACTCACAAAGTCCGGGGAATTGGCCCTGAACAATGTGGGGGCACCTTGGTTAGTGCCAGGGTGCCCACACACTAAGTAACTTAGCACCCAACCTTTACCAGGTAAAGGTTAGACATATAGGTGACTTATAAGTTACTTAAGTGCAGTGTAAAATGGCTGTGAAATAACGTGGACGTTATTTCACTCAGGCTGCAGTGGCAGGCCTGTGTAAGAATTGTCAGAGCTCTCTATGGGTGGCAAAAGAAATGCTGCAGCCCATAGGGATCTCCTGGAACCCCAATACCCTGGGTACCTCAGTACCATATACTAGGGAATTATAAGGGTGTTCCAGTATGCCAATGTAAATTGGTAAAATTGGTCACTAGCCTGTTAGTGACAATTTGAAAGAAATGAGAGAGCATAACCACTGAGGTTCTTATTAGCAAAGCCTCAGTGAGACAGTTAGTCATATCACAGGTAACACATACTGGGCACACTTATGAGCACTGGGGCCCTGGCTGGCAGGGTCCCAGTGACACATACAACTAAAACAACATATATACAGTGAAATATGGGGGTAACATGCCAGGCAAGATGGTACTTTCCTTCACAACCCCCCCCCAAACGAAGACAATAAGACTAGCCATGACCTGATGAGTCTTCATTGTCTAAGTGGAAATATCTGGAGAGTCCATCTGCATTGGAGTGGGTACTCCTAGGTCTATGTTCCACTGTATAGTCCATTCCCTGTAGGGATATAGACCACCTCAACAATTTAGGATTTTCACCTTTCATTTGTTTTAGCCAAAGTAGAGGTTTGTGGTCTGTCTGAACAATGAAGTGAGTGCCAAACAGGTATGGCCTCAACTTCTTCAGTGCCCAGACCACAGCAAAGGCCTCCCTCTCTATGGCAGACCAACGCTTTTCTCTAGGGGTCAACCTCCTGCTGATAAAAGCAACAGGTTGATCCTGGCCCTCAGAATTAAGTTGTGAAAGGACTGCCCCTACCCCTAATTCAGATGCATCAGTTTGGACAATGAATTTTTTGGAGTAACAGGGGCTTTTCAGGACAGGTGCAGCGCACATGGCCTGCTTCAGCTCCTCAAAAGCTTTCTGACAGCTAGCTGTCCACAATACCTTTTTAGGCATTTTCTTGGAGGTGAAGTCATTAAGAGGGGCTGCAGTGGAGCCATAGTTCTTTATGAACCTCCTGTAATACCCAGTGAGGCCTAAGAAGGCTCTCACCTGGTTCTGTGTTGTAGGGAGGACCCAATCTATAATAGTTTGGATTTTCCCCTGAAGTGGTGCAATCTGTTCTCCACCTACCAGGTGTCCCAGATAAACCACCTTCCCCTGCCCTATCTGGCACTTTGAAGCCTTGATAGTGAAGCCTGCCTTTTGCAGGGCCTCCAAAACTTTCCATAGGTGGACCAGGTGATCATCCCAGCTGGAGCTAAAGACAGCTATATCATCTAGATATGCTGCACTAAAAGCCTCCAGCCCTTGCAGGACTGTATTCACCAACCTCTGAAAAGTGGCAGGTGCATTTTTCAATCCAAAAGGCATTACTGTGAATTGGTAATGGCCTCCAATGGTTGAAAATGCAGTTTTTGCTTTTGCATCTTCTGATAATTTGATCTGCCAATACCCTGCAGTCAAATCAAAAGTGCTTAGATACTTGGCAGATGCCAGTGTATCTATTAGCTCATCTGCCCTGGGTATAGGGTGAGCATCAGTTTTGGTTACCTGGTTGAGACCTCTATAGTCTACACAAAACCGCATTTCCTTCTTTCCATCCTTGGAATGAGGTTTTGGTACAAGTACCACAGGGGAGGCCCATGGACTTTCAGAGTGCTCAACCACTCCTAGTTCAAGCATTTTCTGCACCTCTTGTTTTATGCAGTCTATGACATGGTCAGGCTGCCTATAGATTTTACTTTTGACAGGCAAGCTGTCTCCAGTATCTATAGTGTGCTCACACCAAGAAGTGGTACTTGGCACAGTAGAGAAGAGTTCAGAAAACTGACCCAGGAGATTTATGCAGTGGTCTTTCTGCTCAGCAGTAAGACAATCTGCCAAAACTACACCTTCCACTAGAGCATCTTGTTCTGTGGAAGAGAAGAGATCAGGGAGAGGGTCACTCTCTTCTTCCTGTCCCTCATCAGTTGCCATGAGCAGGGTGAGATCAGCCCTGTCATAGTAGGGTTTCAGGCGAGTGACATGGAGCATCCTAAGGGGACTCCTGGCAGTGCCTAAGTCAACTAAGTAGGTGACTTCACCCTTTTTCTCAACAGTTATGTGGGGTCCACTCCATTTATCTTAGAGTGCTCTTGGGGCCACAGGCTCCAAGACCCACACTTTCTGCCCTGGTTGGTACTGAACCAAAACAGCCTTCTGGTCATGCCATTGCTTTTGGAGCTCTTGGCTGGCCTGAAGGTTTTTATGGCCTTTTTCATGTACTCAGCCATCCTTGATCTGAGGCCAAGTACATAGTCCACTATGTCTTGCTTTGGAGCTTTTAAAGGTTGTTCCCAACCCTCCTTAACAAGTGTTAGAGGACCTCTCACAGGGTGTCCAAATAGGAGTTCAAAGGGGCTGAAGCCCACTCCTTTTTGGGGTACCTCCCTGTAAGCAAAAAGGAGGCAAGGTAACAGGATATCCCATCTCCTGCTGAGTTTTTCAGGGAGTCCCATAATCATGCCTTTGAGAGTTTTGTTAAATCTCTCCACCAGTCCATTTGTTTGTGGATGATAGGGTGTGGTGAACTTGTATGTAAAACCACACTCCTTCCACATGGCCTTTAAGTAAGCAGACATGAAATTGCTTCCCCTGTTTGATACCACCTCTTTTGGGAAGCCCACCCTGGAAAAGATTCCCAGGAGGGCCTTTGCCACTGCAGGAGCTGTAGTGTTCCTTAGAGGAATTGCTTCAGGATATCTGGTGGCATGGTCCACTACCCCCAAGATAAACCTATTGCCTGAAGCAGTAGGAGGGTCGAGGGGGCCAACTATGTCAACCCCTACCCTTTCAAAGGGAACCCCAACCACAGGCAGTGGGATAAGGGGTGCCTTTGGAGTGCCACCTGTCTTGCCACTGGCTTGACAGGTTTCACAGGACTTACAAAATTCCTTTTGTCCCCTGACATTCTAGGCCAATGAAACAAGGGAACAAGCCTGTCCCAAGTTTTCATTTGCCCCAAATGTCCAGCTAAGGGAATGTCGTGGGCTAGAGTTAGGAGGAACTTTCTGTACTCCTGAGGAATCACCAATCTCCTGGCAGTTCCAGGTTTTGGATCCCTTGCTTCAGTGTACAAGAGGTTGTCCTCCCAGTAAACTCTGTGAGTGTCACGCCGCGGCCGCAAGCACGGGCCGCGGCGGCGCGGCACTCTCTGAATACCGCGGTCCTCAGGCAAGCCGCGGGGGAAGCTGCGGCTTGCAGGCGGATCGCGGAGAAGTCGCGACGCAGGTCAGGGGTCGCGGCACTCGCCGCGCTCCCTTCTTTTGCCTCGCACATCAAGGGCAGACGCGGCAGGGGAAGAGACTCAGAGTCGGGTCTCGAACCTGCTGCGTACAGCGCATTTAGTGCGCTGAACATAATTATGGTGCATTACATACAGAAACCCTCTTGGCACCTACTGACCGGTTACAAGGGCAAAAGCCGATTGCATGCACATGATTTCTTTTTATGCATGCTTCCTCCTTTCCCAGCATGCTGTTCACATCCTCTCTTCCCTGCATGCATTGCTTTCCTTTTTCTAGGCACATATTTCCTATCATTTAACATGACCTGTTCCCCAATCCAAGATGGTGGTATTTCTACTTCCTGTTTTTTCACTTCCTGTCTATATAAGGGGACTTTAATCTCTTTCTCATTGCGTTGCAACACTCCTTGGTGGTAGTCACGCTCTGACTGGTTTCTTCCTGCGAATCCAGTATTTTCCTGACCTGTCTTCATTTCCAGTCTTCCTGTACTCCGGATCTTCAACTCTAACGCCTTGGTGTCCTCCTTTTGTTTCAGGGAGTTCCCGTTGGAGGTTTTTTACCCTACTGGGGTTTTTCCTCTGGGACTCCTTCTGGAGGGCACGGACTGTAGTGGCTTGCTATTGTCAAACAGCACCGTGGCTACCGGAAGGGTTCGCCCCTACCTCGGCCAGAGCAGAACCTGCCGGAACCGGGGTCGTTCCCCAACTCTTCTCAACTTCGACGGTAAGCCCATTGAAAACCGAGACAGATTGCAACGCCCACAAATCCAGTTGCAGTCCGGAACCAGGGATAATCCAGTGGCAAATATGGAACCTACGAGCCAGACCCTGCTTATGACGACACAACAACAGGCTCAAGAACTCCAACAGCTACGTACTGAAAATACCGTCTATCGACAAGCCTTTGCATCCAGGACCACAGATGTACCCTCAGTAGCTGCCACTACACCTCGTTTCTCCGGGGATCCTAACAGATTAAAAGAATTCCTGGATGCCTTAACAGTTTATTTTGCCTTTCGCCCCTCGCAATTTGTTCAAGACAAGACCAAGGTGGGGTATTTGATTAGCGCCTTATCGGGGCCAGCATTGGCTTGGGCCACTCCTTTAGTGACAAGAAATGATCCTTGCCTATCTAATTATTCCACCTTTATCACTACTTTTAAACAGATGTTTGAACGCCCTGGACTCGAGGCATCTGCAGAAGAAGCTCTTTGCGAAATCCAACAAGGGAATCAAGATGTATTATAATACATCACCCGTTTCAGACAATTAGCAGCAGAAACATCCTGGGTGGAACGTACCTTGGTGACACTGTTCCGTAGAGGTCTCAGAGAGGACATTAAGGACGAATTGGTGCACTCTGCTAGAATAGAGAACCTTAAAGGATTGATGGATCAGACTCTGACGATAGAATATCGATTGAACGAACAAAGAATGGAGAAAAAGAAGAGTTGTTTGCCATCTCACTCAGTGACGTCTCGCACCTTCTCTCATCGTACCGAGGAAGTCCGTCCTGAACCTAAGGGGAATACCGAGGAAGAGCCAATGCAAATTGACACGGCTCGAGGACCTTTATCAGCTAGTGAAAGAGAACATAGACGAAGGAAGGGGCTTTGTCTATATTGTGGTACAGCTGGTCACCTCATTCGCACCTGCCCCATTCGTCCAACCAAACCCTTGGGAAACGCCAACTCCCGTCCTCAGTGGGAAGGGTGAGGACGGGATATCGTGAAATACCTTCCATTTGTTCTTCCAGGGAGGAAGGAACTGCTCTTTTTCTTTTACCAGTTATCCTTCATTTAACTGATGGCCGGGAAGAAAGAACCTTGGCCTTATTGGACTGTGGAGCCAGTGGCATCTATTTAGATGAAGCCTGGGCCAAAAAACGACAGATAGCACAAATACCTAAGGAAGTACCAGAACAGGTACACACAGTGGATGGATCACTCTTGGCCTCAGGACCCGTACAATATACCACCCCTACCTTCTGTCTACAGTTTGGGAAACACCAAGAAAATCTTTCGTTTGATTTAATTTCATCACCACACCACGTCATGATCCTGGGAATTCCATGGCTCACACGGCACAACCCTTACATCAACTGGGAAACAAGAACTATTTCCTTATCCTCTCACTTTTGTCAACACCACTGCTATCCCGCAGGGGATTATTTGTCTCCAAAAAGTCTCTTAGCAGCACCCCCTAAGGTGGGATGCTCTATTAACGTCCTACAGGGAGTTCCCAGGCATTATCAGGAATATGCCGATGTATTCCAGAAGCCAGAAAAACCTGAACTGCCACCCCATAGAGAATACGATTGCGCCATCCCTTTAGAACCAGATACAGTGGTTCCTTTCGGGTGAATGTACTCTCTCACAGAACCGGAGAAGCAGATTCTTAAAGAATACCTTGATGAGAACCTACAAAGCGGGTTGATTGCTCCCTCTTCTTCACCTGCAGGGGCTCCTCTCTTCTTTGTGCCTAAGAAAACTAAAGATTTGCGTCCCTGTTTGATTTCAGAGGATTAAACAAGATCACTATTAAAGATCGGTACCCGCTACCCCTCATAAAGGACATCCTAGAAGCAGTCAGAGGGGCAAAGAGATTCACCAAGCTGGATCTTCGAGGAGCCTACCATCTTCTAAGAATTAAAGAGGGTGATGAGTGGAAAACCGCTTTTAGAACACCCTTTGGTCACTATGAATATAGAGTAATGCCATTCGGACTCACCAATGCCCCTTCCATTTTTCAAAGGTTCATGGATTCTATCTTTTCTGATCTTTTGCAACAAACAGTAGTGGTGTATCTCGACGACATTTTAATCTTTTCTGTTCATCCAGAGGAACACTCTAAGCATGTTCGCCAAGTTTTAGAGAGACTCCGACAACACCATTTATTCTGCAAACCTGAAAAGTGCAAGTTTGATCAGTCGGAAGTAAAATACTTGGGGTATTGCATAAACCAAACTGGAGTAGCCATGGATTCAGACAAGGTGCAAGCTATATTGAATTGGCCATCTCCTTCTTCTATCAAGGAGACTCAGTGTTTTTTGGGATTAGCCAACTTCTATCGACAATTCATAGCAGACTTTGCCCAGAGAACCACCTACATTACTCAAACCCTTAAAAAAGAACATCTAAAGAAGGGCTTTTGTTGGACACAAGACGCAGAGTCAGCCTTTCAGGATTTAAAGAAAGCCTTTATTCAAGCCCCTATTCTACGACACCCAGACACCAGCAAACAGTTCATTGTTGTCGCAGACGCCTCAGAAAGAGCCATTGGGGCTGCCTTATTGCAAAGACAAGACGATGATGACTTAGAACACCCTGTATTCTACCTGTCACACATTTTATCCGATTCTGTGCGGAACTATTCCGTGTTAGAACGTGAATTACTCGCCTTAAAAACCGCTTGCACAGAATGGAGACACTTTTTGATGGGCTCAAAAGAACCTTTTGAAGCCCGGACAGACCACAGAAATCTACAGTGCTTAAGAAACTTTCAGTGTCAAAATAGCCGGCAGGCTCGATGGGCTTTCTTTTTCAGCCAATACGACTTCTATATCACTTACATCCCTGGTTCTCAGAACATCCTGGCGGATGCCTTGTCCCGATGTTACCCTGAGTGCAGCGATTCTACTGTACAGAACCTATTTGATAATAACAAGATCATTGGAGTAGTACAGACTTTTCTAGACCAAGTCAAAACCGAATATGCCCGTCTAGAAGAGACAGAGCTGAATAAGTTGCGGCCGCAACTTCATAGAGATCAAGAATATTACTATCATGATAAGGCCCTGTTTTTACCCACTAAAGTAGTACAGACCGAAGCCTTACGTATGTGCCATGACTCCCCCATCGCAGGTCATCGAGGAATGAAGCTACTCAAGAACTTCTGCTTCGCTCCTTCTGGTGGCCAACTCTCAAGACAGATCCGGAAGAATATGTATTATCCTGTCCTATCTGTGCTCAATCTAAGACACCCCGTACTAAACCATTAGGTTTACTTCGCCCACTACCAGTTCCTCCAGGACCATGGCACACCATCTCCACAGATTTTATGTGCTCCTTACCCTCTTCGAATGGAAATCACGTAATAATGGTAACTGTGGACTCCTTCACTAAAATGTCGCACTTCACGGCCTTAAGAAAGTTGCCAACGGCAAGAGACTTAGGTCAAATCTTTACACAAGAAATCTTTCGACTTCATGGATTACCTCAGGTCATTATATCAGATAGGGGTCCTCAGTATATCTCCCGATTCTGGAAACAATTCTGTAAGACCCTAGGAATTGAAGTAGCTTTATCATCAGGGTTCCATCCTCAAACTAATGGTCAGACGGAACGACTCAATCAAGGCCTCAAACCATATTTACATAGCTTCTGCAATGCTACTCAGAGTAATTGGGCTACCTATTTACCGATTGCAAAATTCTCCTATAACAACTCCATACACAGTGCCTCGAAGGTTTCCCCTTTTTATGGCTCCTACGGTTTCCATCCAAAGGCCTTTCCGACTCCCCTGAAAGATACTTCCAATCTTCCTGCCATCTCCTCCTATGTCCGACAACTACGGGGTGTCCAACGTGTTCTCCATTCCAACCTTGTGGCCACTAAGTCTCGCATGAAAAGAATAGCTGATAAGAGACGTTGTGAGGCTCCTCACTATCGGGTCCATGATAAAGTTTGGCTCTCCTCTAGATTCCTACCTCTCCGACTCTCTCAGAACAAATTCAAACCCCGCTTTTATGGTCCCTTCCTAATTCTCAAAAAGATTAACCCTGTGTCTATGCATCTTCCCCTGCCCCGGACGTGGAAAATTCGCCCTGTGCTCCATGTCTCTCAACTTAAGCCTTACCTTCCTGATCCTTTTCACAGGCAATTCTCCTGCCCCCCTCCTCTGTTGGTTGATAATGTGCCCGAGTACGAGGTCCAGGAAATCTGTGACTCTCGGTTTTTCCATGGGCACCTCCAATATCTTATTAATTGGAAGGGCTATCCTATGAGTGAGTGTTCCTGGGAGGATGCCCCTCTTTTGGTCCGTCGCTTTTTTCAACTCTTCCCTCACAAACCTGGGGCCTCGGGGAGGGGACCTACTGTCACGCCGCGGCCGCAAGCACGGGCCGCCGCGGCGCAGCACTCTCTGAATACCGCGGTCCTCAGGCAAGCCGCGGGGGAAGCCGCGGCTTGCAGGCGGATCGCGGGAGAAGCCGCGACGCAGGTCAGTGGTCGCGGCACTCGCCGCGCTTCCTTCTTTTGCCTCGCACATCAAGGGCAGACGCGGCAGGGGAAGAGACTCAGAGTCGGGTCTCGAACCTGCCGCGTACAGTGCATTTAGTGCGCTGAACATAATTATGGTGCATTACATACAGAAACCCTCTTGGCACCTACTTGCCGGTTACAAGGGCAAAAGCCGATTGCATGCACATGATTTCTTTTTATGCATGCTTCCTCCTTTCCCAGCATGCTGTTCACATCCTCTCTTCCCTGCATGCATTGCTTTCCTTTTTCTAGGCACATATTTCCTATCATTTAACATGACCTGTTCCCCAATCCAAGATGGTGGTATTTCTACTTCCTGTTTTTTCACTTCCTGTCTATGGGTATATAAGGGGACTTTAATCTCTTTCTCATTGCGTTGCAACACTCCTTGGTGGTAGTCACGCTCTGACTGGTTTCTTCCTGCGAATCCAGTATTTTCCTGACCTGTCTTCGTTTCCAGTCTTCCTGTACTCCGGATCTTCAACTCTAACGCCTTGGTGTCCTCCTTTTGTTTCAGGGAGTTCCCGTTGGAGGTTTTTTACCCTACTGGGGTTTTTCCTCTGGGACTCCTTCTGGAGGACACGGACTGTAGTGGCTTGCTATTGTCAAACAGCACCGTGGCTACCGGAAGGGGTCGCCCCAACCTCGGCCAGAGCAGAACCTGCCGGAACCGGGGTCGTTCCCAAACTCTTCTCAACTTCGACGGTAAGCCCATTGAAAACCGTGACAGTGAGAGTCACTGACGTCCCCATTTGCTTGTTTGACAGCTTGCTGTCTTAGACCCTCTAGTGTGGGACAGGTATGCTGTGCCACACTCAGCTCCTCCCTGGCAGGCCCCCCTTCACCCAAAAGCTCAGCAGTGTCTGCTTCCAGCTCCTCTGGTGTAGGTTCTGCACAGGGTGGAAATTCTTCTTCCTCAGAAGTAGAATCCACTGTAGAGGGAGGGATAGTAGGTATTGCTTTACTTCTACTAGCCCTTGCTTTAGGGAGCACTTGGTCCATTCTTCCAGGATCCAAGTCACCCTGTCCTTTTTACTTTTTGGCCTGAGCCCTGGTTAAAGCAAAAACATGCCCTGGAATGCCCAGCATTGCTACATGGGCCTCCAACTCCACATCTGATCAAGCTGATGTCTCTAAATCATTCCCTAGTAGACAGTCTACAGGTAAATCTGAGGCAACCACAACTTTCTTTGGACCAGTACCCCCCCCCCTGTTGAGATTTACAACAGCCATGGGGTGGCTAAGTGTGTTGTTGTGAGCATCGGTTACTTGGTACTGGTGACCAAGTAGGTGTTGTTCAGGGTGGACCAGTTTCTCTATTACCATTGTAACACTGTCACCTGTGTCCCTGTAGGCCTGAACCTCAACACCATTTATTAGGGGTAGTTGCTTTTACTTATCCATGTTAAGGGGACAAGCAACTAAGGTGGCTAAATCAATAGCCCCCTCAGAGACTAACACAGCCTCTGTGGTCTCCCTAACAAGACCAACCCCAACTAAGTTACCAAAAGTGAGCCCAGCTACTCCCTTGGATTGGCTATTAGTAGGTTTGCTCCCACCACCACTGCTATTACTAGGGGCACTAGGTGTAGCAGCAGGGGTTGTAGTGGTAGGAGGCTTGGTGCTTTTCTTTGGACAACTGGGATCTGTTGTCCAATGGCCTTTTATTTTACATAAATAGCACCATGGTTTCTTTTCTTTGTTTTGATTTGAAGAGGATTTGGGCCCACCACCCCCACCAGAGTGTTTTTGTGGGCCTGATGAAGACTCATTTTTAGATTTGTCCCCACCCTTGTCGGAAGACTTACCATCCTTCTTCTTGCCATCTTTGTCACCCCCTGTATGAACTTTTCTGTTCACCCTTGTTCTGACCCATTTGTCTGCCTTCTTTCCCAATTATTGGGGAGAGGTCAGATCAGAGTCCACCAGGTACTGGTGCAACAAATCAGACACACAATTATTAAGAATATGCTCTCTCAGGATTAAGTTATACAGGCTTTCATAATCAGTAACTTTACTGCCATGTAACCACCCCTCCAAGGCCTTCACTGAATGGTCAACAAAGTCTACCCAGTCTTGTGAAGATTCCTTTTTGGTTTCTCTGAACTTCATCCTGTACTGTTCAGTGGTTAAGCCATAACCATCTAGGAGTGCATTCTTAAGAACTTTGAAATCATTGGCTTCACTTTCTTTCACAGTAAGGAGCCTATCCCTACCCTTTCCACTAAATGATATCCATAGGATAGCAGCCCACTGCCTTTGAGAGACATCCTGTACAACACAGGCCCTCTCAAGTGCAGCAAACCACTTGTTAATGTCATCCCCCTCCTTATAAGGGGGAACTATCTTGTGCAGATTCCTAGAATCATGCTCTTTTGTAGGATGACCACGGGGAATACTGCTGCTGCCACCATGGGTTTCTAAACCCAATTTCTGTCTTTCTCTTTCCACTTCTAAGGACTGTCTATCCAAATCCAGCTGTTGTTTCTTGAGCTTCAGTCTGGTTTGTTCCACTCTCAATCTATTGAGATCCCTTTCTAACACTCTGTCATCAGGGTAGGTGGGTGGGACATGCCTTGAAACAGAAGTATGGTGAGAATGAACAGAAGGAGACCTGTCCCTAACAGATGGCACCCTAACAGCTTGGCTAACAGAAACATCACTTCTACTATGATGAGAAGGAATACTCTTACTGTGATGTGAGACAACACTATCAGTATGGTGTGACTCTACATCAGTACCAGCTATGCTAGGTTGTCTGATAATGGGCAGGCTAGGAAGTTTCCTTTCTAAATCTTTTGCTAGGGGTGCCCCAGGGTCAGATTGGGAACCATCAGCTAATTTCTCAACAGAAGTGGCACCTCTGGCCTTATCCTGTTCAACAAGCATACTGTATTAAACAACAGTTCTCTAGAGGGATTCTTCCTTACACTTAAACCTCTGTCTATGCAGAGACTCCTTGCTCCTTTCCAGCGAAGGTGATCATAAGCAAGTTTGGACAGATCAACAGTTTGGCCTGTGCCAGACATTTTAGAAAGTGTTTAAGTGATAGAAAAAGTGAGAACAAGTTTTTCAGAACTTTTGGACAGACAGAAAAAAACTTTTAAAACTTTTAAAGAACTTTTTAGAAAGTTTAGAGGTACTTTTCAGCACTTAGAAAAGAAGTGAGAAAAGAAAAGCAAAACGTTTTGGTTAAGTGTAAATCCACAGAACTTGTTTTGTATATTTTTCTCTTATGAAAAGTACAATGACAAAAGTGGTAAGTATTTGCAAAGTACTTATCCCACTGCTGCACAACCAATGTAGGAGGCTGGACTGGCTTGCAGTGAGTACCAAGGGGCACTTACACCTTGCACCAGGCCCAGGTATCCCTTATTAGTGTATAGGGTGTCTAGCAGCTTAGGCTGATAAATAATGGTAGCTTAGCAGAGCAGCTTAGGCTGAACTAGGAGACGAGTAAAGCTCCTACAGTACCACTAGTGTCATATGCACAATATCATAAGAAAACACAATACACAGATATACTAAAAATAAATGTACTTTATTTTTATGACAATATGCCAAAAGTATCTCAGTGAGTACCCTCAGTATGAGGATAGCAAATATACACAAGATATATGTACACAATACAAAAAAATTGCAGTATAGTATTAGAAAACAGTGCAAACAATGTATAGTTGCAATAGGATGCAATGGGGACACAAAGGGATAGGGGCAACACAAACCATATACTCCAAAAGTGGAATGCGAACCACAAATGGACCCCAAACCTATGTGACCTTGTAGAGGGTTGCTGGGACTGTAAGAAAACAGTGAGGGTTAGAAAAATAGCCCACCCCAAGACCCTGAAAAGTGAGTGCAAAGTGCACTAAAGTTCCCCAAAGAGCACAGAAGTCGTGATAGGGGAATTCTGCAGGAAAGACCAAAACCAGCAATGCAACAACGATGGATTTCCAAACGAGGGTACCTCTGGAACAAGGGGACCAAGTCCAAAAGTCACGATCAAGTCGAGAGTGGGCAGATGCCCAGGAAATGCCAGCTGTGGGTGCAAAGAAGCTGCTACTGGACAGTAGAAGCTGAGGTTTCTGCAAGAACGACAAGGGCTAGAAACTTCCCCTTTGGAGGATGGATGTCCCACGCCTTAGGAGAGAAGATAGGCTGGCAACACCTGAAGGAGCCTATCAGAAGGAGTCTCTGACGTCACCTGCTGGCCCTGGCCACTCAGAGCAGTCCAGTGTTCCAGCAGCACCTCTGTTTCCAAGATGACATAGGTCTGGAGCACACTGGAGGAGCTCTGGGCAACTCCCAGGGGAGGTCAGGGGAGTGGTCACTCCCTTTTCCTTTGTCCAGTTTCGCGCCAGAGCAGGGCTGAGGGGTCCCTGAACCGGTGTAGACTGGCTTATGCAGAAATGGGCACCATGTGTGCCCATGAAAGCATTTCCAGAGGCTGGGGGAGGCTACTCCTCCCCTGCCTTAACACCATTTTCCAAAGGGAGAGGGTGTAACACCCTCTCTCTGAGGAAGTCCTTTGTTCTGCCTTCCTGGGCCAAGCCTGGCTGGACCCCTGGAGGGCAGAAACCTGTCTGAGGGGTTGGCAGCAGCTGCAGTGAAACCCCTGAAAAGGCAGTTTGGCAGTACCCGGGTCTGTGCTAGAGACCCGTGGGATCATGGGATTGTGCCAACAATGCCAGGATGGCATAGAGGGGGCAATTCCATGATCTTAGACATGTTACATGGCCATATTCGGAGTTACCATTGTGAAGCTACACATAGGTAGTGACCTATATGTAGTGCACGCGTGTAATGGTGTCCCCGCACTCACAAAGTCCGGGGAATTGGCCCTGAACAATGTGGGGGCACCTTGGCTAGTGCCAGGGTGCCCACACACTAAGTAACTTAGCACCCAACCTTTACCAGGTAAAGGTTAGACATATAGGTGACTTATAAGTTACTTAAGTGCAGTGTAAAATGGCTGTGAAATAACGTGGACGTTATTTCACTCAGGCTGCAGTGGCAGGCCTGTGTAAGAATTGTCAGAGCTCCCTATGGGTGGCAAAAGAAATGCTGCAGCCCATAGGGATCTCCTGGAACCCCAATACCCTGGGTACCTCAGTACCATATACTAGGGAATTATAAGGGTGTTCCAGTATGCCAATGTAATTTGGTAAAATTGGTCACTAGCCTGTTAGTGACAATTTGAAAGAAATGAGAGAGCATAACCACTGAGGTTCTGATTAGCAGAGCCTCAGTGAGACAGTTAGTCATAACACAGGTAACACATACAGGGCACACTTATGAGCACTGGGGCCCTGGCTGGCAGGGTCCCAGTGACACATACAACTAAAACAACATATATACAGTGAAATATGGGGGTAACATGCCAGGCAAGATGGTACTTTCCTACAAGGCCGAAACCCACCGACCAACTATTCCGTTGAAGGAGCGAAAGCAACATGAACTTTCCTAACTTTTTATGTTGGGTAAGTGCTTGATTTGGCACAAAAGAAGCTATTTGTTAATTTCCCCTGTCACCTCTTGCTTGTTTGTAATTTTGGAAACATTTACAAACCCCCGTATACTATTTTCAAAAACTGAGTTCGGGTCAGAAAAGGAAAGACCACTGAATGTATTTATGTTGTTTTTTTGTGACTATGTTATTTTGTATGTGAACACTTACTGTGTTTGGGTTTGAAGAAGAAGGTATATTTTGTAAATGTTCAAAACACCCTCGAATGCATTACAAATCATAAATAAATGCACCAAGTGTTGAAAACATGGATATGTGGTATTTGCAAGTTATTTCAAATTAACTTCACATAATTCATTTTTATGATTTGCAAGCAAATGAGTATTGTTTTGCATCGATTGACTTATGATTAATATTGTTTCCTGTGCACCCAATTTTTTTCTTATCGCTAGGATCAATGAAGCATAAAAGTTGACATCTGCATCTAAGAGGGGGGTGAATCTGTAATTTGACATATCTCACCTATTGACCTTCTTGTAGATTGGTTAGATGTAAGGGCCTTGCCATTAGGGTGGAATTAATTCGGAATAATAGCAGTTGGTAAAGATCGTAGTCAAAGATTCCAGCCAAAGTTTAGAGCTATTTTTGAAATTTGAGGCTAGAATCCCACTTGACCACTGAGCCGCATTTGTACAGCTTTTATTTATCATCTTCAAATGCTTTTAATTGTTCCGCCATAATGGTTCAACTGGCACATGCTCTTAAAGGATTCATACGTTTTACAGCATAATTTTTGGATTGGTACATCACTGCAGAATGGGGAAGTGGCGGGATGGGTGCAGTTTCACCTTTTGGTGTTTCTTCCTTTCTTACATATGAGGCATCCCTGAATCCTTCCCACTCAGACAAGCTAATTCGGCTCTCTTGTAGCTGAATTTTCCGAGCAGTAACTTTATTTACCCAACAACTGTGTTCAAAGGTATTAGCTCCCATGTAGGTCTGGTGCAAAAATACGAAATTTCTTCATAAGCTAGCCATTTCACTTACCATATAGTTTTTTATAGCGTATCAGTTGGTTTTTTATTTCCATTTTTTCACTTCCACTATCTCTTCTGTCATTGTTAATATTTTTGCCCGTCTAATAGCTCTTTGCAGTTTCCTCTTTTCCATCCTCAGGTTATTTGTGAACCATGCAGGATTCTGGATCTGAAATTGTGTTTCCCCTTGCGAACATCCTTGTTACTCTAGGCCGAGGTTTTGTTACCACCAGAAGCTCCACATCAGCTATCCAGTTTTGATCATGTGACATGCAGGCTCCAATACCAGAACCTTTCTGTCCTTTAGAGCAGGCTCAGCCCTGCTATTAGATGCTGCCCATGTATAGGTAATATATTTGAAGTCAGCAGTATTGTTTGTTCATTGATACTGTAGAACTTTCTGTGTTCTAAATGTAGAACAGCACGCACATTTTACATCATTGACTTTGGTGTCGAGGCACATGGCACCCAGCACAAAAGTACTTGCTTTAGTTGGCACCTTGAGTGTAGTAGGTATATTGCAAACTCATATTATCTGCTTTCCTTGTGTCGAAGGAAGCTCCTTATAATCTTTTCATCTTGTTGCCTTGTTGATTGGAGATATTTCATCTCTAACATGAATGTAGTCCTGATAAATCAGCAGTATGGCCAATTGCTGTTTAAACCTCAATGGTAGAAAGATGGAGGGCATGGTAATAGGAAACGATCCAATTGTTGAACTCCAGAGTGCTGGCCATGCAGCTTTGTGCCTCGGCCTCAGCCTAAATCAGTCATCAAAAATCTAGAAATCTGGTGTCATGGCAAACTGTCATTTGAACCTCAGGTGCGGAAACTGGTGGCAGGTTGTTTTGGCATTTCAAGAACTATAATAAAGGTGCTGGGAATTTTGCTTTGCTTGCCCAAGAGTGCTGTAGTCCTGGCCCTGATTACATCCCACCTTGACTATGGAAATGTAATTTGTAATTTGTAACTTTATTTAAATACCTCTACCCCTGATAAGGCGTTAAAGCGCTTTTCAGCAAGTAACACACTACTCCGGAACCCAAAATGGACAAGTGGTGGATTAGTATAGGAAAATATAAGTTTGTAATATGAGCCGTGGAGATGTGAGTCTGTTAGCTGGACTGAATAGGATAAAGGAGAGATAGAGGAGGGAAGAGTCTAGAAAATGTTATTTGGAAGATCAAAGTAATAAAATTATGTTTGAGATGAGTCAAAGGATGGACAGAGGAGGGAAGAATCTAGAAAGGGTTATTGGGGAGTGTATGGTAGTACAACGGGGTTTGGGATGAGTCAGAGAGTGGAGGTAGAGGATATATTGTGAAACCTATAGGATGCGATATAGGGTAGTGCATTGGAGAGAGTTGAGGGCTTGTTTCTACAGTAGGAATTAAGTAATAACTATACAGCCATATAACTACATAGAAAGGTATACATGTATATGGAAAATATTAAAGAGAAATAAAGTTGTGTTATATAAAGTCCCATATGTGTATGTATGGATAAATAGTTATAAACTCAGACTTGCAAGTGTTGCTCTACATAAAGCTAATTTATTTGTGTATTTGTATTATTTTGTGGGGAAAATGTATGTTTTTTTATTTATTTAATTATTTATATTTATGTATTGCTTTTTTACATTCTTCCCAAACATTACAATGGTGAAGCACTTATAAATACAAGTGTTCTGCTCATATTTACATATTGTGATAGATAAAATAAAATAAGTCATGAGCATATAATCAAATAACTTATATAACTTATCACACATTGTGATAGATACAAGAAGATAAAAGAGACCCATAAACAGATAATCAAAAAATTTCAAAGTTATTTGCAGGCTATTTGACCTAGATGCATGTTTGCATGTTAAGCATTAAATTATATATATACACACGCACACACACACACATATATATATATATGTAAATATATATATATATAAAACATAAGTGATATATAGATTTGTTGAGCAGACCTGTAAGAATATCTATATATTTTTAAACCATAAGTCCGTAAGTAGTACATATACTTGTACAACGAATGCACATATCTAAATAATTACATATAATAAAATTATACAACTTTATATAAACAGGCACATGCTGAACATTTGTGCTTTCAGTATGGTGGCTATTAGACCTGGCCCTTTTTGCAGGGTTATCCCCAAGCCTTTTACCTCCTTCCTCCTATTTTTTCTGACCATTTTGTTTTGGCTTTAGGACGCTGGGCACTTTACCATTGCTAACCAGTGCTAAAGTGCATAAGCTCTCTGTCTAAATTGTATTGGTGATTGGTTTTATCCCTGATTGGCATATTTGATTTACTAGTAAGTCCCTAGTCAAGTGTACTAGATTTGCCCAGGGCCTGTAAATGAACTGCTACTAGTAGGCCTGCAGCACTGATTGTGCCACCCACATGCGTAGTCCTGAATGCATGGCTCACACCTGCCACTGCAGTGTCTGTGTGCAGTTTTTAAACTACCAATTTGACTTGGCAAGTGTACCCATTTGCCAAGCCTAAACCTTCCCTTTTTATACATGTAAGTCATTTCTAAGGTATGCCCTAGGTAGCCCAATGGGCAGGGTGCAGTGTATATTAAAGGTAGGACATGTACTGGTGTGCTTTTGCATGTCCTAACTGTGAAATACTGCCAAATTTGGTTTTCGCTGTTGCAAGGCCTATCTCTCTCAAAGGTTAACATAGGGACTGCCTTTAGATATCCTTAAAGTGCAGTTTCCCTTTGAGAGGAGATATACATATGGAGCTTGGGGTCTCTGAACTCAAAATTTAAAAATACATATTTTAGTGAAGGTGGTTTTTAGATTGTTAGTTTAAAATGCCACTTTTAGAAAGTGGGCATTTTCTTGCTTCATTCATTGTGTGACTCTGCCTGTTTGTGGATTCCTTGATTGGGCTAGACTGACAGTTGTGCTGTTTGTGCATCTCCACTAGACAGTGACACAAAGGGTGCTGAGGTGTAACCTGCATATCCTGATGGGCCATCTGGGCTAGGTTGAAGGGAGCAGTGGTCCCTTATACCTGAAAGGGCTGTGCCTTCCCTCACACAAAGCAGTCTCCAATCCCTGGTGTGAGTCTGGAGCCAGGCATGGGCAGGGCAGGATCCTGTAAACAACAGAGACTTTTTTTTAAAGTTGGGGAACTTCAAAGGCAGAAAGGAGTATAAGTATTGGAACCAAAACCCCAGACTTTAGGACACTTCTGGATGAAGAGGAATCTCTGCTAAGGAGAAGAGATAAAGAGCTGGAGGAGGAGGAGAAGTACTGCCCCTTTGCTGTGTGTGCTTTCCTGGGTTGGCCTGCAATTGCCGCTTCTGCCTGAAAGAGGGTAAAGACTGGACTTTGCTGAGTATCCTGTTTGTTAAGTTTCTACAAGGGCTTGGACTAGAGATTACCTCCTCTTGGAAAACGTCAGCGTCATCTGCTCACAGCACTGCTAACTGTGTGTTTTGTGCTGCAACAGAAGAAAAACCATCACAATACAGTCAGCAACACTGATGACTGTACTGTGACCTGATGACGCCACATGGAGCTGTGCCCCACGTTGCACCGCAGTCCTGGTCGCACCGGTGCACCATGACCTGTGGGCCCCACACTCCGCATCGCCTTGCTCACACCACAGCCTTGGCATCCCCGATGACAAAGCTCCACACTGACACCGGTGCCGCTGCCTGCACCGTGGCCTGTGGACAAGGCTCGTGAGGTACATGAAGCTCCATCTCATCCCGCACCCCAGCCCCGGTCCACTGACGCCAGAGCCATTGACTTCAGCATCATCCACAGATGCCCCTGTCCGCAACGTGAGTTGTGGGCAGTGCACTGAGCCCCCCCTCGCCACACTGCCTCCTTGGGCCTATCAATGACAGCACTTCAGCAATGACGATGCCTCTGCCTGTAACGTCACCTGGAGACACTGCACGTCGCACTGCCCCATGTAGCACCGCAACCCTGGTCTCACTGACACCACCTGATGCCGTCCCGAGCCGCTTTTTGTACTATGACCTATGGGCCCCACGCTCCACATCGCCTTGCTCACAATGCAGCCTAGGCATCCCGTGCCGATGACTTTCCATGCTGACACCGACGCCACTGCCTGCACCGTGCCCTGTGGATACCGCTCGTGAGGTACATGAAGCACCGCCCCAACCCGCACAGCAGTCCCGGTCCACCGACAACAGCGCTTCAGCAACAACAATGTCACTGCCTGCACCGTGACCTGGACACACCGCACATCACACCACCCCGCTTCACACCGCAGCCCTGGTCTCACTAACGCAGCAGGATGCCGTTACTGAGCCACTAACTGGACCGTTCTTGTGGGCAGCGCACGCCTCATTGTCCCGTGTCACTCCACAGCCCCGACACCATCCACGCCAGCGCTCCTGACTTTGGCATCACCCTAGAGTTTGATCTACAATGCATGTGACTTCAAGGGCTTGATGACTCCCACAACGACCTCCAGAAGTAACGCCTGTGACGCTGCACTCTAGAACTCATCACGAGGATCACACGCCCTACATTTGCAAGTTACTGTTTGCAGGTCTTCCCCACACCGTGGCTGGCCCACGACACTGCGGCCAGCCTGAACTGTTGGATTTGTTGTTCATGACACCTTGATACTCCAAGACAGAGCTATCGACTTCAAAGAACTGTATTTTTAAGTTCATTCTTGAAAAATTCATATCTTTATTACTGTACGTTGGTTTGTCCTCATTTTGGTCTTCTTTTTCACAGATAAATATTGGCTGTTTTTCTAAAACTGGTGTGGTATCCTTTTGTTGTGTTTTCACTGTATTACCGTATGTTATGTGCAAATGCTTTACAGATTGCTTCTGAGATAAGCCTGACTGCTCATGCCAAGCTACCAAGGGGGTGAGCAGAGGTTATCTGAGCAGGGTATCTCTCTTACCCTGACTAGAGTAAGGGTTCCTACTTGGACAGGGTGCAAACCGAATGCCAACTAGAGACCCCATTTCTAACAGTGGCCACATAGGAAAGAGCCAACTCCCAAGTAGTCTTATGAAGAGAAGATGGCTATTTGTAGATCTTATGTTTGGGGTTAATGAATTACATAGTTTGGATGCTTAAACAGCCAAAAATTACCACCCATGTTTTTTTTTCTTGTATTTTGGCATATTTGAGGTGAGGTGCTAATCTGGAGTGGAGGTCCCTTTGTTCTATTTATTTGGTGATTTTATTCTTGATGAAAAGTGGTCCTGTTCCATGTATTGCTTTGTGGGTAATACAAAGCACCTTGAAGATGGATTTTTTGGCAACCGGTAGCCAAGGTAGGACCCTCAAGGCAGGGGAGATATGAGCTTGTGCCTTTACAGGTATGAGTAGTCTGGCAGCAGAGTTCTGAATTCATTATAGTCTTTTCATAGTTGATAAGGATAATCCATGGTAGAGGGCATTGGCATTATTAGACTTAGACAGTACAAGAAAGATAGTATCTTCAACCTTCTATGAAAATCCTCGGTAGGGGAAGCCCCATCACAGAGTTTTCATAGAAATGAAGCTTGATCTTGATAACTTATCCACTGGGACATTCATTGAAAGCTTGGAATCCATGGTAATATCAAGGTTTCTTACTTCCTTTTATATTTTAGGAGGTGGTCACAGGTCATCTGGCCAGGCGCAGAGTGGGTCATAATTTTTCCAGTCACCACATGTGAGTATTTCAGTTTTGAATGCATTCAGTTTGAGATGGCTGCATGTCATCCACTGATAAATGGCTCTGAGGCAACTGAAGATTTTTGAGTTCCCAATGTCTTTGAGGATTTCCAGTTTAAGAAAGATTTGTGTGCCTTTTGTATAGTAAGAGCATGTTAGACGAAATTTAGGGATCATTGCTGGTAATGACATCATGTCGATGTTAAAAATTGTGAGATGATAGAGCTTTGGGGAACTGATGCTTTTTTTAAACATGGTTTGGATGAGAAAGGGGGAGTATGGATGATATTTGTTCTACTTTGAAGGTAGGATGTGATCTTGTGAAGACCAGATCACCTGTGTCTAATGCAGCTGAAACAGCAAAGAGAGTAGAGCAGTGACCCCATTCTGGTCTACTGTGTTTTTAAGATCATTCCAGATGGCGACAAGGGAAGATTCTGTGCCTCGTCCTAGCTGAAATCATGTCTGGAAGGCAGAAAGTATGGAGTTATCTTTAAAAAATTGTGGCATCTGGTTGAGGTTCAGGTAAGATTCATTTGAATTCTGCATGTAGTTGTTTTGGTCATGTAGGTCCAGGTTTGTTTGCTTCAATAGTGGGTGTCTGTAAACCTTTTTTAAGTCTTTTGAAAAGATGTATGCAGTTAAAGGAGTCTTGATTGTTCTAACTGGTGTGGCAGCAATTCAAAAGAACTTCCTGAAGATACTGAAGAGAAATACATATATTCGATAATGCATCCTGGAATGAGAGTGGAGCAAGAAAAGACAGGCTTAATATTTATGGTATGTGAGAAAAATCAGAGTGATGGGCCAATCAAATTGGTTGAAAAAAGTGAGTGTAATGTGAGCTATGTGGTTGAATATATTTCTGACTGCGAAAGAACCAATACTATGAGGAATTTATTATATCTCTGATAGAAATGCTTATTTTAACCTTCAAAGAAATTGGTTGGGAAGCTGCTACCTTGCCTTAGTTTTCCTCTGGTTTACCACATGAATAAACTGAGTGAAAGGGGTGAATTGGAAGAACAAAACGTGGCTTAAGTCATGCATTGATGGATGTGTATAGTGTTTTGATACCTCCTATAGGTGTGACTTTAAATGATGTGAAAATTAACAAGTTGTCTATTCTGGTGGATCACTTGGCTACTAAAACTTATCCCGCAATAACATAGAGTTAATGTATATATGTGCAATGCTGATGCAAAATTGCATTGCATTAGATATTCTTCTTGCAAAAGAGGGTGGAGCTTGTTATGTGTTGAAGGTCCAACAGTTATGTACTTTTATACCTGTTAACAGCATGCTTATTAATGATTACATTGCTAATATTATACTAACATTTGATTTAACAACAGTTGGTGTATGGTTTAATTAAATTGGAAAGGATTTGGCAAAGGTTGCTGAATGGCTTGCTAGTTTAGTTGGAAGTGTGCTACAGAAAATTCTAACCCTACTAATTATTATTCTTGTATGTAAAATCAGTCTCATTCTTTTGCTTAAAAGGGGTAATAATTCAATTATTCAGGCTCAGAAAAAGCCTGAACTGTTTCAATACCCTTGAGGTAATCTTATATAGCTGCATTGTGTTAGGTGGAAATAAGGTCACGTAAAATGAATCGGGGGCTATGCTGTAGGTAAAAAGTCCCACTTGCTATGTTTATTGTGGTTTTGTAGTTTTTGCCTGTGAGCCATTAACCCACTACTGTTAGACATGTCGGACCTAGGGTGGTCTTCCCCCAACCATTTGTCTCACCTCCTCCATTTTCGCTAAATGTATTTTTGGTGCCCTTAGGACTCTGTGCACTTTACGACTGCTAACCAGTTCTTAAGTGTTAGAGTTTACTCCTATAAAACATGATTACATTGGTGTATACTGAATTGGCATATTTCATATAGTCATACATCACTTGTAGAGTGGCATACCATATATACAGGGACTGTAAAAAATGCTACTAGAGGTCCTGCACCACTTATTGAGTCAGCCACTTAAGTAGCACCTTAAAACATGTCCCAGGCCTGCTAGTGCAGCCTGAATGCAGTTGTAAACTGCCGTGTCAATTTTACCATTTAATCCCCCATGCCAAGACTTAACCCCCCTGTATTTCATATGCCACACCTAAGGTACGCCCTGGGCAGCCCATAGGGCAAGGTGCTGTGAAATTAAAAGGTCCGACATCTACATGTGGGTCTTACATTTCCTGGAAGTGAAAAACTCACTTTGAGGATTCTGTATTACATTTAATAAGCTATAATTTCCAATTGGGAGCTTGTAGCTATATTATATTTGGTGACTTTGGAATTGTGATAAAGAGCTCTATTGAACAGTAAGGTTAGGCTTTTGATCACATTTATAAAAATACCACTATGGGAAACTTGGCATTTTTTTGTCCTTAGCTCTTTTCTGCCTGTAGTTGGGCCTTGGTCACATGACTGGGTGTAACTGACAGTTAGACTTTGCAAATTCCTCCCCGACAAACAAAATAGGTAAGACTGAATGGGCCAATTGTTGGCAGGATGGGAGGGTGGACCTGAGCAAAGTCCCACTTACTACTGAATAGCCTGTGCTCTAACTTTACACAAATGTCGTAACAAGGTATTGATACTTCAGCTTACTAAGAGCCAGGGCAGGGGAGGCAGGAATTTCCATGCACTTCAAAGCCACTGTCTTAAACCTTTTCCCACCTTCCAGAACCGTGGCACCAGGGTATAAAAGTAGGACCTCAGACACCAACTCTTCAGTAGAATTCTAAACCTGTGGATACTCGCCAAGAAGACGGACTGTTGTGCTGCTAGAAGGACTGCCATTCAGCTGGACTGCTGCTCTGCAAGACAGCTGACCTGCCTGGATTGCTGCCCTGTTTGTCCTGCTGCTCAGCTACCGTCTACCTTGGGACAAGGACTGGATCTTCAACTGTCCCAGCTTTTACAGAGTGACTCACAAGGGCTAGTTTGCTGGCCTCCTGTTCAGAGTCAAAGGGACACGAAAGGCTTTCTCCATCTTTAATTTGCATCTGTAAAAAATGTAAAATGTAAATTAGCACTTGTATAGTGCACTACTCACCCGTTAGGGTCTCAAGGTGCTGTACTCATACCGCTATGGAACCCCTCCTGGCTTTTCCCTGTGAGGCACCCACTCCTGAGCACCCCCAGGGTGAAGCCAGGCATCCAAGCGCTGTTGGGGCCGTTGTGGAGATTAAGCAAGCTATTGCCCAGAGTTGCAGAGTGGGACCCATGAATTAGATTAGGCACTGAGGCGAGAATTATCTGGTCAAGGGGAATTGAGCCCAAGACCTGCCGAAGCGGGACTTGAACCCTGGTCTTGAGCCAGATCTCTGCTTCAGGGTCTGCCGCTCTAACCATTGAGCCACACTTCTCCACTTCTACACATCTGGACTGAGCCCGGGAGAGGCCTGACTCTCCAAGTGGTGCCCCTCCATCCTTGCACCTTTGGAAGTGGTGCTAAATTTTCCCAAAATCCAAAAGCGAGGATGTAATGTGCCTTACAGCTACCCTAAGAGCCAGGAGGAGAGCTGAGCGGACCTACTCACCTATCTACCCAAGGTGCATTGCCATTCAGATCACCTTTGTGGCTTCTCCCGCTCTTCTCTGCAGCAGCAAATCTGTTTCAGCACTGCTTTGCCAAAGGAGCATCCGATCTCATGCAGCTGTCTTCAGCTAAGGCCCTCTGCCTTGTCCCGCTACACATTTTCAACTTTTATTTCAATGACTAAGTCATAGAAATCGTTACTTTGACCGAAGGCTATCCAGCGACAATGTTCCCTCATCGGTCATCTCCTGCATCCTTGCTCCACTGAACTTTACCATCACAGAACATTTTTCTCCAGAATATTTCTAAATCCGAAGGTAAGGGCTGATCAGGCCCAATCCACTTCTTTTACGCAAACCACGCTCCATCATGGTCTTTGACCCTGTCTCTCATGACTAGATGGGGTTTTGAGCTTTTAGGCATAATGGTTTACTGCAAACTTTACAAATGTATAACTCTGGTTCTACTGATTGGATTTTTGTTGTTTAGTGGTCAAATAATTTATTACAATATACTCTACCCTACTAAATGGGTTTGTGATTTTCCTTGTGTTGTGCTTTCATGTTGTTTCTGTTTGAGTGCTGCATAATTTAATTACTTTTTGTGGTTCATCCTGCAACAGATTGTGGCTGTTGCTTGACCAGTGCTCACTCCAGTCAACCAACGACCCCATTTCTATCAAGTACTATGTGCATGTTGTACAGAACAGGATTTACATTTTGGCACACAATGCACAGTTAACATTGCTAAAGCTACTCTTCCTGATCCTTACTGATGTTCCCTCTGTAAGAGCTTGACCACTCACCTGAAAGGCAGGTTGTCTGCAGTGGTGATGACTGTTCCCTCTGTCCTTCCAGGACACCTCTTGACACTGCCAACGTAATACGGGAGTCCTGGCAAGTGTCCCTAAAAGGGTGAGGAGATTGGATGAGAGAGCGAGACAGAGAGAGAAGAAAGATATTGTCTCTGCTTCATGGTCTAGATGCTTTGGGGTGCAAGTAACGGCTGTCAGCATTAGTTGTTGCGTGTCCAGAGCTATTGGGGAAAGGACAGGGATGAGTGATGTGTTGAGGGCACTCTTGTGCAGTATTTATGCACACAGTGTATTATCTCAGCTAATCACCTGTCACTAAAGATATTCCTCGCACTTCCTCTCTACTCAATTGGGCTTACAGGAATGCACCATCATTGCCTGGATCTTCTCTCTATCTCACACTGCTTAGAGTAATCATTGTTAGTGTAGTTTTTCACAATGAAAACTTATAGCACATGAACACACAACAGAACTTCTTTCTAAAAAGGAATAAACGTACACTGATTTATACAGTCAAGTCAAAACCTACTTTTTCTGTTTTTGAGGAATCACTAATATCAATTTTATACAATACTAAAAAAGTTCCTTCAAAATGAGGATTGTTACAACAAGCGACACACACATAACCAGCAAAGTCACAAACACTCGCTTTAGGTGCTTATGTCTTTTTTGATTTTAGAATGAATCAACAAGGCAGGGTACAGATGCACAATAAATGTCAAAGCTTTAAGCGTTTTCATACACTCTCTTAATCAACCTCAAAACTTTTGTTCTTTCTTGAAAATAAAGTAATTTGGTTACACACTGAGGTTCTTAAACTAAAAAAAAAATAGCTTGTAAGAGCGTGCTTCCTCCACTTAGCTTATGTAACCAGCTGCCAGCATGCAGAGGCTCAAGAAGTTGTTTCCTCTCTTCTTGCCTGTTGGACTTTTTTCCTTATGCAGGGTCATCCCCAGTCTTTTTATCTCCTTCCTCCTGGTTTTTCTGACCTCTCGCTGTTGGCTCTAGGACTCTGAGCACATTATCACTGCTGACCAGTGCTAAAGTGCAGTTGCTCTCCCATCTAAATTTGGTATGATTGGCTTATACCTAATTGGCATATTTAATTTACCTATAAGTCCATTGTACAGTGGTATCTCTATACCCAGGGCCTGTAAATTAAATACTACTAATGGGCCTGCAGCGCTGCTTGCGCCACCCACTGAAGTAGACTTTCAAACCTGTCTCAGGCCTGCTAATGCAAGGCCTTTGTGCGCAGTTTTCTGCCACAGGGACCTGGCATCTAAATTTACCTGCCAGGCCCAGAACTCCCCTTTTACTACATGTAAGTCACCCCTAGCTAGCCCTATGGGCAGAGTGCCATGTATATAGAAGGCAGGACATGTGCCAGGTTGCGTGGGCTGTCCTGGTAGTGACAAACAGCCTAACATGGTTTCTCACTGCTGTGAGTGCTGCCTTCTCATAGGATTACATTAGAAATGCCCTGCCTTATGTGTAAGGGTATTGTCTGATTTACGGGGGTAGCGTAGGCATGTTTGATATGGTTGTGATGGTGATAATAAATGCTGCTTACTGGTGTAGGTGTATTTTTTATTACTATCACAGAAATGCAACTTCTAGAAAGTGTGCTTATGACTCTGGTGTTTTGCAGCTTGACTCCAATCCACTTCTGGGCAGAGTGACAGTTGGGGCTTTGTGCATACTTTTCAGACAGCCTGAAGACAGGGAAGGTGGAGGTGTTACAGAGGTGCCTCTGCATACTAAATAGCCTTCCTGGGCTGAGAGAAGGGAGAGGCGGGGCATACCTACGTTTGTAAAGGTTGTTCCCTGGCCTCACCCAATAGGGTCGTTAACTCCCCACTGATGTTTGGAGCCTGTGCTGAAAGGAGAGAGGGGGCACTCCCAGAACCAGTTGTAACTGTCTGGAACCTCCTCTCCCTACCATTGCACAAACATTTAAAGGACTGAGTATAAGTATAGGGGAATTTTCCCCACAATTTGGAGACTCTTGGAATTATCTTGGAACTGGACACCAAAGGCTGAAGGGACTCACCAGGAACCAACATGGACTGCGGCTGCTGTGCTGACCTGTGACCTGCCTGGTCACTGTGAAGGACTTGCCAATTGCTGCCTTTCCCTTGTGCTGGCTTGTTGCTGGGCCCTCCACCTGAGGACCTTTTCTTAAGACTCTGCTGGCCAGGGGCAGGGTGCTGTGGCCCCTGACCCCTGCATCCAGCTACAGTGCGAGGAGTGTTCTTTCACTTTATAGCACCTGGAGGATGCTTTTCTAAAAGAGCGCTTCCTCTTGCGCCGGTTTTCGCGTTGAAAGCGATTTACCGACGAAGATCACTGCTGCAACACAGGTTTCCTTTGTGGTGCTAGTGCTCTTGACAGAGCTTGTCCTGGTGCCCGTCACAACCCGGGGAAGCCGTGTTCTCAAAGCCAGCTGTCCAACAACGTGCAGGGGCTCAGGTGTTTCTAATTAACCTTGTGGAGCTTGAGTAAACAAGACTTGATAAAATCAAGCAGCAATGGGTAAACAAGCCTTTGTAAAAACATGATGTACATACTTTTCAATCTACAAAGGCAACAAGCTTTAGCCAAACAACTCTAAATATTACACCTTAACATACCTATCCCAACTGAACATGATCAAGCCAACAACCCGGTGGTAGTTTATCACACACAATACCAGAAGCAGATAAAGGTGGGGGATTCACAACACTCACCAGTGTCTCATGGAAGAATGTAGACTGTTTTTTTCTTGTTCTGATTTGATTTGATTGCTTTCCCACTCAGGCCATTATGAGGCAAAAGAAATCTCTAGTTCGGACATAAAACAATCAAAAGCAGGTGCAGCTTCATACCTGCATTCTCCCATGGCACACTGCTTGTAAGTGGTAGAGGGTGCAGGGCAGATGGGAAATTTAGGTGGTTACCAGTCATTATTGTGGGGGTCAAAAAGTATGCAGGCCCAAAATTACTTTCATTGTAACTGTGCCATGTACATCAGCTCAATGGTGTGAGTAGTTTATCTAAGATTCACAGTGCTGTATTTGTGTCATTTTTTGCTCCTTGTGTGGCACAAATACTGTGCAGTGTCAAACCTTTTTAATGTATGCAAGGACTGTGTTACCCTTCAAATCCATACCAAAACCCATGTAATGAGATTTATATTTTGACACAGACCCACAAAATATATTGCAATGTGAAAATGCATGAACAAAGTGTACCTGGTCCAGGTAGGGAGCAAAAGCCAAGGCAAACCCACCCGTATATAAAGGAGGATAGCTCAGTGCATCAAACATTGGTTAACAGCCCTGTGACCTATCACTCTCAGCCACAAGCAGTGTCTGATACAGCACAACATCCATTCAAGAAAAAGTAGAGGACAGAGTCACACTGATTGACCAAAGGGAGGGTAATGTTATCAAATAACATAGACTCAATAAAGACATGATCATGGCTCAACTTGAAAAAAATTGGACTTAATATAGAGTCCAAAACTGCACACTCACAAGTGATACCATCACATTTGAAGGTCTTGGCTGTATTACATTGGTTTGGATCAGGATCTTTCCAGAGTATTTGGGCGGGGTAGCTAGAATTCCTCAGAGTGCATTATCATCCTTTATGCCAAATATACTGGATGTTATTATTATTATTCAAATAAATGAACCACATCTGCGTTCCCAAATGTTGTTGTGGAGCAAATTCAGGTAAAACACAGGTTATATTAAATTGCCCAGTTTCCTCATGCTCTGAGTGATTTGGATCGTACCAATGTGCAATTAAGTCCACCAGTGCAAAATCGCACATGTATCACAAATGGAAACATACTTATTCCATTAATTCCCAAGCCATTTTTGATTCCTACTACTGTTTTACCAACATTGTGGGTACATATCTGGGAAGTGCCTGTAACTCTTGCATCCTTCAGCACTCTACAATTAATCATTGATTTGAGAGCGTCCCGTATGGAAATACACTAACTTGGGGAATATTTCTAGTATCTTATTTTTATTATAAATACATATGTCATTTTTATTAACACAACATTTCTCTAACATAAGTTTGCATATTGCAAAAAAAAGGGTGAATCTTTTTATTACTTAATTTTTAAAACAACATTTAGAAAACCTTAATCTGACCATGGCGGTCCAACCATCACTTCTCAACAGCGGGAAAAATTGGACTATAAAGGGAGACACTCACCTGCAGGTAGCCTTACACATCCGGTGCCACCATGGATCTCATCACGCATGCCCTGCTGCTGCTGATGATCCTGGAAGGTGCTCAAAATCCACACCACCATCGATACAACTGCCTGTAAGTACACACACCTGCCTTTCTCATAATGCTTAACAATGTATCATTGCGCTGTCAGCCACATCATATGGGGGTCACAGTACGGGCAACAAGTACACGTCTCATTGTGTCCCACCTCAGAATCTGACACAGAGAACAACACATTCACATTCATAATATGCCCCTTTTGGGCAGCTCACTCACACTGCACTGTAACACTACACAAAAACACACATCTGCTCACCACAGGGACAGTGAAGTGTACACAACACAGTCTCACACAACAACAGCAACACACCAACATCACATCTACAATTATAACTCACACACTCACATGCCATGTATTGTTGTCACATTCAATACACATATGCATGGATGTGGCATGGGACACAAACATCACTAACAGTAAACAGCCCTGTAATGGACTCACACATCACCCACATTGCAACACAATAGAAAGACAAAAGGATGCCTAATAGACAGAGACAAATATCCCAAGCTCATTATGCAAATAGGGATGGGAGCATCAGGAGCACTAAGAGAAGGGGCTGCATTGGGACACATATCACTTTGCACACACCCCTTAAACAACACTTGCACAGGAACTGGTCCTACATGCAGTTCAGGGACAATCAATACTAGACCCAAAAAACATCCCTATCTGTGCAATGTGGAAGTGCAAGTCAACAAAACATATACAACTCCAGCTGCATGGGACATGCCTCTACATGAAGGAGATGCAAGGTACATGGAGCTAAATGGACACATGCACAGTTAAATACAAACAAGGGTTTCACAATTGAACACACCCCATGTGTGCACAAACACAACTCAGGCTTCCACAAGTCAGATGAATCCATAATCCATATCAGGGGAACAAGTCTAACCCAATACATGCTCTTATTGGACAACACAAGATTAAATACTTACCTTACCAAAAACTACACAATGCCATGACACCCCATTGCATTCACACCTACATATCCATACAGTCAACATATACCCTTGTCTTGGGGACATCAGCATTGCCTAAAAAGTACTGCAAACAATAGCAAATGGACCAGCAAGCAGGCTGAAACACACACAACTGTAGTCACACAACCCAAGTCACTCAGGAACAACATAAAGGTAGAAAAGGAGTTGCAAGTCAAATGTATACTCCAAAACCAAATGTTTTGGTTTATTAACAGGAAATCTGGAAGAGTCTAAGGTCTAAGGCCATTGACCAACCCATATGTTGCTGCACAGGCCCATCATGGTCCCATCAGTTGACTCCTAACTGCAAAGAGACCTCCACAGGAAGGGGCATCAAGTGGGCAGGCAGGCACCTCAAGGATCATCTTTGGGGGTGGGGGAAGATTTGGGAGAGATGGGTTTGGGTTTGGGAGGGGTGAACTGCTTCTTGGAAGGGGGAGGGGTCTGGGTGCTTGCGGGGGAACAGGTGTGCCCGGGGAGGACTTAGGGGTGGAATAGAGGGGCTGGGAGGTGTCTGAGGGCCTCTTTAGTTTAGGATGCGGCAGAGGGAACAAGAAAAATGTCAAGGTCAGACAAAAAAAACTTTCTTAGGTACACGGGGACAGTCATCAGAAGGGGATTGGGATTTGGAGGTCGAGGGAGTAGTTGTCTTCTGTGTCGGTGTGGATGCCTTGGGTGCGTGCGTGTGGGAGGTTTGTTTGTGTTTGGATGGTGTTTGTTGCATGGGTGAGTGTGTGAGTTTGTGTCTCTTAAGGGGCTGGGAGGTCAAGGTGCTGGGGGATGGAGTGGTGGATGGGTGTTTGTCTGTTAGGGTGGTGTCTGCGGGCATGCTGGATGTGGTGGATGTCTGTGTGTCTGTTTAGGTGGTGTCTACAGGTATGCTGGGTGTAGTGAGTGTGTTGTTGACTACTGTGGTGGTGCCTGTGGGTATGCTTAATGTTGTGTGAGTTACAGTGGGGGTGTTGGAGGTGTCTGGGGAAATGGTGAGTGGTGTTGTGTCTGTGGGTGTCTGTTGTTTGCTTGCATGCCAGTGTGTTTTGTGGTGCTTGTGTCTGTGTGTGCTGCTCTTGTGTGTTGAGGTGGGTGTATGTGGATCGATCTGTGTGCTTTGGGTAGTTAGGGGAATGGGGGATTTGGATTTGGAAGAAGGAGGTGGAGGGGGCGGAAGGTTAAGGGTGACTGGCTGCCATCAATCAATCAATCAAATAATTTCTTAAGCACACTACTCACCTGGTAGGGTCTCAAGGCGCTTGGGGGGGTAGTGGCCGGTTACTACTCGAAAATCCATGTTTTTAGTTGCTTTCTGGATGTTAGTAGGTCTTGGGTCTTGCGTATGTTGGTGGGGAGGGAGTTCCAGGTCTTGGCAGCGAGGTGGGAGAAGGATCTGCCGCCGGAGGTGGTGCGTTGCATGCAGGGGACCATGGCGAGGGCAAGGTCGGCGGAGCAGAACTGGTGAGTAGGTATGTGGAAGTTTACTCGTTCGTTGAGGTAGGCTGGTCTGGTGTCGTGGGGGGCCTTATGAGTGTGGACAAGGACTTTGAAAATGATCCTTTTGTTGATGGGCAACCAGTGTAGGGATCTGAGGTGGGTGGATATGTGTTCGTGGCGAGGGAGGTTGAGAATGAGTTGTGCGACTGCATTCTGGGTTCACTGGAGTTTTCTTTGAAGTTTGGCTGTGGCGCCAGCGTAGAGGGCATTGCCGTAGTCCAGTCTGCTGTTGATGAGGGCGTGGGTGACTGTTCTCCTTATTTCTAGGGGTATCCATTTGAAAGTCTTGCGTAGCATGCGAAGGGTGTTGAAACAGGAGGATGATATGGCATTGATTTGCTGGGTCATGGAGAGGGATGAGTCCAGTATGATGCTAAGGTTGCGTGCCTGGGTGCTGGGGGTGGTCTGAGGGTGGTGGGCCACCAGGAGTCATTCCATGCTGTCTTGTTGGGGCCGAAGATGATGATCTCTGTTTTGTTTGAGTTCAATTTGAGGTGGCTTGTTGTCATCCATTTGGCGGTGTCGAGGAGTCCGGCGTGCAGGTTAATCTTGGCGGTGGCTGGGTTCTTGGTGATGGAGATGATGAGCTGGGTGTCGTCAGCGTAAGAAATGATGGTGATGCCATGGGGTCGGAGGATGTTGGAGAGGAGCCATGTAGATGTTGAAGTGTGTGGGGCTGAGGGAGGATCCTTGGGGGACCCCACAGATGATCTTGGTGGCTGTAGACCGGAAAGGAGGAAGGCAAACTCTTTGGGTTCTTTCGGAGAGGAATGAGGTGAGCCAGTCCAGGGCCTTGTGGTGAATTCTGGCGTCGAACAGGCGTGCACAGAGGGTTTGGTGACATACTGTGTCAAAAGCTGCAGAGAGGTCAAGGAGGATGAGGGCGACGGTCTTGCCCTTGTCCACTCTGGTCTTGATGTTTTCTGTGCAGGCGATGAGGGCGGTCTCAGTACTGTGGTTCTTGAGGAATCCAGATTAGGAGGTGTTGAGTATGTTGTTTTCTTCAAGGAAGTGAGGTAGTTGTGTGTTGACTATTTTCTCGGCGACCTTTGCGGGGAAGGGGAGAAAAGAAATGGGACGGTAGTTTGTGAGGTCTTCTGGGTCTGTTTTTTTTTTTTTAGAAAAGCGTTGACTTCGGCGTGCTTCCAAATGTCTGGGAAGGTTGTGGTGTCGAAGGAGCTGTTGATGACGGCGCGGAGCTGTTGAGCGATGATTTGTCTGGCCTTGTTGAAAATGTGGTGGGGGCACGGGTCTGTTGGGGAGCCTGAGTGGATGGAGTTTATGGTTTTGCAGATTTCTTCGTCGTTGGTGGGGGTCCAGGTGTTTCGTCGGTTGGTGTGGTAGGGTTTTGTGGTGTTGGTTGTGTCGGTGGTGACAGTGGTGGGTGTTGATGATGAGGGTGTTGTGAAGCTGTCATGCATGTCTGCGATTTTGCAGTGAAAGTAGTTGGAGTTGGAGTTGCAGAGGTTTTGGGAGTGTGGGGGGTTGATGCTGCAGGATTTGGGTTTGGTGAGTTCTTTGATGATGTCAAAGAGTTCCTTGCTGTTGTGTGTGTTGTTGTCTATGCATTCTTTGTAGAATGATCGTTTGGTGGTCCGGATGAGTTGGTGGTGTTTGCGCATGGGTGTTTTGAGGGCGGAGAAGTTGCTCATTGAGGGTTCTTGGCGCCAGGCTGTCTCTGTTTTTCGGCATCAATGTGGAGGGCGGAGCCTGAAAAGATCTGTGTCAGCCAGCCATTACACGACAAATGCCTTCCAGGAATGCATTTGTCTGCTGGAGTTGGGTTACTAATCTCTAGATGGCATTCACAATGGATGTCTGACCTATGGAGATACCTCTCAGGAGGTCAATAACCTCCTCACTGATGGCAGCAGGGGTAAAAGGGTCTGGGGCGGAGGTGCCTGCGGCAAAGGATAAGCCCACCCTCTTGGGTAAGTGGGCATGGCCAACTGGGTGGGGAGAAACAGGAAGGGCGGTGATCTAACGGGGTGGTGTACAAAGATGGTACAGGGGTAGGCCCCGAAGGATCCACCACTGCTATGGAGTGTCCACTGGAGGAAGATTCCAATGATGATGATGGTGTTCCAGTCTCCCTTGTGGTATTCCCCTTGCCCTCTGGGCCAGTGGGTTCCTCTGTCTCCATGGTGTCTTGACCCAAGGTCTAATGTCCAGATGCATCACAACTTATCTGCATATGTCTCTTTCGCTTGCAAGTGCTGATGCTGCAAATATAAAGAGAAATAGGGTTGTTAGAAATGGGGTCTCTGTTTGGTAGTCAGTTTGCACTCTGTCCAAGCAGGGACCCTCACTCTAGTCAGAATAAGGGAACTACATACCTATGATAACCCTTGCTCACCCCCTTGGTAGGTTGGCAAAAGCAGTCAGGCTTATCTCAAAGGTAATGTGTACAGTATTTGTACCAATACACAGAGTAACACAGTGAAAACACCATAGAAGGACTCCACACCACTTTAGAAAAATAGCCAATATGTTTCTAGATCAAACAAGACCAAAACGACAAATATCCAACATACCCAAGCAAAGATATGAATTTTTAAGACAGAGGCCCTCATTACGACATTGGACATTGGTAAATTCCACTTACCACAATGCTGACTGCCGCCAACAGATCACCACCACCGCGGATATCCGTTCACCATATTATGACACACACACACCAATCCATCACTATTCAGCCACACACACAAATCCGCCACACCAAAGGTCAGTGATAAACTGGCGGTATCAATACTCAACAGAACTACGCCTACCACATTATGACCCACAAATCACTGGTCCACCAGGCACACTATCTGCACATTCATGCAATGAAAACTCTTTTGATTTCTGTAGACCTGTTCATTTTGCCAGGGGGGGACAAATGCAATATGTATTCCATCAATCGGCCCTATTATGTTGGGGATATGTCCCATTGCATAGAAGTCTGCTTTCACTGGGGACAAATCATCCATTGGGGGAAAACAATGTAGCTGCACATGTGTTTAATTAGGGCAGACAAGACTCTTGTCAGCGCTATTGAGAACATTGGCTGTTACATTCCTGCTGCCAGGCCCACTGTCACTTGGAAATAACCAGTTTCCAGGAAATGGAGCACAGAGAGGACTTGCACAAGAAGGGGGATCCCAGTGGGATGACGAATAGCAAATATCAGGTCAGGCTCCAGTTGGGCACACAGCTCCGTGATTGTAGCCCTGTCAAGTCTGTAGGTTAGGATAATGTTCCTGTCCTCCATTGTTGCCAAGTCTACCAGGGGTCTGTACATGTGGGTATGTCTCCATCTCCTATTCATCCTCAGCGTTTGCAATCTGGGGGGCAAAAGAGTGAGGAGCCGGTCATAAACTGTACATTGTAGCCACAATAGTACAATGCATGATGTTATTTTGAAATGTATGTGTGGCATTTGTCCAGATTGAACAATTGTGAACTGTGATGTAGTTGTAATTCCGGGCCTGCCCCCCCTGAAATGGCGTCCACCTGTCCTGTGTGGATGGACAGGTGGAAGTGAGGTAATTCCGCTGATGTTGTGTGCCGTTGCGAAAGGGGGTCGGGAACCGATGTGCAATGCCTCATTGGATAATATTGGCCCCTATGGGGTACAATGGCTAATGGTAATGTACGCCGGAGGTGACGGTATGCACGGCTGTGGACGTCACCACCATCTTCTATCTGTTTACTCACTTCCTACCTGACCTTCAACAGGAGAGGACCTACACTGCATGTGCTGCTGTGACCTGTGTCTGGAACCCTTGACCCTGCTTCTGGCAGGCAGGCCGCTACATACACCGTTTCCCCGTGCCGCCTCCACTCAGCTGCCACTGTTCTATTGCCCGTTCTCCTGAGCGCTTCCTGAGCGCTTCCAAGCAATCAAACCGCTGCGTCCCTGCGGCCCGTCCCCCTCCCTCCACCTCGATTCTCTTTCCATTTTCTCCATTCCTGCAACTGAGCCCCGCAGCCCCGCTCCCCTCCCTCCACCTGGAATCTCTTTTAATTTTCTCCATTCCTGCCACTGAGCCCCGCGGCCCGAACCCCCTGCTTCTTATTCACCGATCCCTCCCTCCTCCCAGCTGCCACTCCCTCCCACCTCCCCTCTTATGGCAGCCGCGGCGCGGTGAGCAAAGCAACCCTAGGCCCTGCTTCTGGCAGGCAGGTTGCTCCATACACCGCAGTCCCGTGCTGCCTCCAATCAGCTGCCACTGTTCTTTTGCCCGTTCTCCTGAGCGCTTCCTGAGCGCTTCCGAGCAACCAAACCACTGCGTCCCCGCGGCCCCGCCACCCTCCCTCCACCTCAATTCTCTTTCCATTTTCTCCATTCCCGCTGCTGAGCCTTGTGGCCCCGCCCCCTCACTCCACCTCGAATCTCTTTCCATTTTCTCCATTTCCGCCACTAAGCCCCGCGGCCCCGCCACCCCCTGCTTCCCAATCACCAATCCCTTCCTCCTCCCAGCTGCCACTCCCTTCCACCTCCCCTCTTATGGCAGCCACGGCGCGGATGTGCCGCTGGGACGCCGAAGGTGCTCCAAAGGCAAGCCCGTCTGCGCCCGTCCGCGCCTGGACCGTGCCCAGCGCCACTCCTCCTGGCCTGCAAGGCCCCCACACCGCCCCACGCCACTATACTGCCAGTGACCTCCACGCCCTCAATCCAGGATGCCCCCCACCTGCTTTCAGTCCTCCCCAAAGAACACCAAGGGACTTTTCTCCTGCCAAGCTTGCTGCTTCACCTGCACCCTAAAGCATCACGACAGACCTGCCAACAACCACCTCAGCTGCATCCTACTCAACACCCGCTCCATCCACAAACACGCAATTGAACTATGGGACCTACTAACCTCACCGGATATCGCCTTCCTCACCATAACCTGGACAAACTCAGCCTCAGAACCCGACATAGCCATAGCCATCCCTGAAAGCTACAAAATCACCAGAAGAGACCGCACCAACAAACCAGGAGGAGGAATCGCCATAGTCCACAAAAGCACCATCAAAGTCTCGAGCAGCACCCATGACACCCTCAACCTCGCCGAGCACCTCCACTTCAAAATCCACATAAACACCAACACCACCCTCAAAGGAACTCTGATCTACAGACCTCCAGGCCCTCGTTCTCAATTCTGCGACGCCATCGCTGACATCGTAAGTGCCAACGCCCTCGACTCCACAGAATACATCCTCCTCGGCGACCTGAACTTCCACCTAGAAAACAACAACGACACCAACACCAACAACCTGCTGGACAACCTCGCCAACCTCGGCCTCAAACAACTCGTCACTTCACCCACCCACTCCGCAGGCCACACACTCGATCCCGTCTTCTCAGCCAGCAACCACATCTCCTTCAGCCACACCACCGAACTCAGCTGGACAGACCACTGCTGTATCCACTGCTCCTACCAGAAACCAGTCACTCACCACAACCGCACACAACCCCCGATGCAACTTAAGCAAAATATCAACAGATCAACTGATTTCCACCCTCGCCCGGGCTCCACCCCCTGGGACCGCGGACCCCAACACAGCCGCCACCAACCTGCATCGCTCCACAGAATCAAGGCCAGCTGGTTCACCCCAGACCTACAGGAATCCAAACGGCTATCTATCAGAATGGAAAAAACCTGGCTCCTTGAACCTACCAACTCCAACCACATTGCTTTCAAGGATGCCATAAGCAAACATCACCAACTGATCCGCACCACCAAAAGGACCCACTTCAAAAACCGCATTAACACCAACGCTCACAACAGTAAAGAACTCTTCGGCATCATCAAAGAGCTCTCCACTCCCAAGACCTGCTCCAACGAACCCCCGCCATCATAGGAGTTCTGCAACTCATTCGCAACCCTCTTCCGTCGAAAGATAGAAGAAATCCACAACAGCTTCACCCCCAGACCCACCAGCTGACTACAAACACCCACAAACCCAACGTCCCAAGCAACCCCCACCTCCTTCACACCTGGACCCCCGTCAACATAGAAGACACCGCTAACACCATGGCATCCATCCACTCTGGATCACCATCGGACCCCTGCCCACACAATATCTTCAATAAAGCAAACATCATCATCGCTCCCCACCTCTGCAACACCATCAACAGCTCCTTCGAGTCAGCCACCTTCCCAGAAAGATGGAAGCATGCAGAAGTCAATGCCCTGCTGAAGAAGCCAAAGGCAGACCCAGACGACTCCAAGAACTACCGGCCGATCTCCCTCCTCTCCTTCCCAGCCAAGGTCATAGAAAAAATCGTAAACAGCCAATTATCCTGGTTCCTGGAAGAAAGCAAGACACCTCCCAATCCGGATTCCGCAAAAACCACAGCACTGAGACCGCACTCATTGCTGCCACAGACGACATCAGAACCATGCTCGATGAAGGAGAAACAGCAGCACTCATCCTCCTGGACCTCTCCGCAGCCTTCGACACGGTATGTCATCACACTCTCCGCACACGCCTCCACAACACTGGAATCCGCGACAAGGCACTCAACTGGATCTCGTCATTTCTCGCAGGCAGAACCCAGAGAGTCCGCCTCCCACTGTTCCTGTCAGTAGCCTCCAGAATCATCTGTGGCGTCCCCCAAGGATCATCGCTCAGCCCCACGCTCTTCAATGTTTACTTGGCCCCACTATCCAACATCGCACAAACCCACCACATCAACATAGTTTCCTACGCAGATGACACTCAGATCATCCTCTCCCTCACGAAAGACCCTACAACTGCAAAGAACAACCTCCGCAACGGACTTCATGCCATCGCCAACTGGATGGAATCAAGCCGCCTCAAGTTAGACACAGACAAGACAGATATCCTCATCTTTGGAACCAACCCCTCAGCATGGAACGACTCCTGGTGGCCCTCCTCCCTAGGATCCGCACCCTCACCCACCACTCACGCACACAACCTGGGATTCATCTTGGACTCCACACTCAGCATGACTCAGCAGGTCAACGCCATTTCCTCTTCCTGCTACAACACTCTCCACATGCTCTGCAAGATCTTCAAGTGGATCCCCGTCGAAACCAAGAAAACTGTCACCCACACCCTGGTCAACAGCCGGTTGGACTACGGAAATGCCCTATATGCAGGAACAACAACCAAACTCCAAACAAAGCTGCAAAGAATCCAGAACGCATCCGCCCGCCTCATTCTTGACGTCCCACGCCGCAACCACATCTCCCCCCACCTCAGAGACCTACACTGGCTACCTGTATCATAAAGGATCACCTTCAAACTCCTCATCCACGCACACAAAGCCCTCCACGACAGAGGTCCAGCCTACCTCAACGACAGACTCACCTTCCACACCCCCACCCCCAATCTTCACTCCTTCAGCCTCGCCCTCGCATCCATCCCCCGCACCCGCCACACCACTGCCAGAGGAAGAACCTTCTCTCACCTAGCCGCCAAGACCTGGAACTCCCTACCGCTCCATCTTCGCCAGACCGAAGACCACTTGACATTTAGGAAACGCCTCAAGACATGGCTTTACGACCAGTACCCCCCCCAGCGCCTTGAGACCCTGACGGGTGAGTAGTGCGCTTTATAAATCCTTTGATTGATTGATTGAACCTGCCATGGCTTGTGTGACTGGGGAAAGGGCTCCGGCCTTCACCTCGGCGGAGTTGGAGCTGGTGGATGGGGTCCTACCCCACAATGGACAGCTGTACGGGCCTCCAGACCAACAGGTGAGTACACTGTAAGCACAATGCATGGAGCATGAATGCATGGAGTGGTGTGTGTGAAGGCCTCATGTGGGGGGTTGGTGGATGTCCCCTGGGCGACATGCAGCTTGTGTGCTAGGCCATATCTGTGCAAGGGATGGGGTATGGTGGGCCATGAGTGTAACAGGCAGGACGGTCTGAGTAATACGTTTCCCTGTGTGTATTTTCTCTGCAGGTCAGCGCCCATCAAAAGAAGGGTATATGGCGTGCCATCGCCAAGGACGTGTGGATCCTGAGGGTCTACAGCAGCACCCACTGTCGGAAACGGGGGCCTGAGACACTGGGCACGGAAGACGGCGGAGGCCCAGCTGGGGATGGCCTCCCAATGAGGAAGGGGTGCCCATCGAACTCTGACCCCCTGATGGCCCGCATACTGGCGGTGGCCTATCCGGAGCTGGATGGGTGCTTGATGGCATCATAGCAGCCACAAGGGGGTGAGTACAGTACCCATCATTACAACTTACGCATGGTAGGGTAGTATCCGGGGGCGGGATGTGTGTTTGTGGGTGCCTCTAGGCCAGGCCTGACATTGCAGAGTAGGCCCCATGTTGGGCAGGGTTCTGATGTGATATTCCTTCTACCTAGCTAGAAGGCATCCACTACTAGGCAGGGCTGTGTGGGTCCCAGGTATGCTCCAGTTGCTGGTATGTGTGCCTCCCCATGCCCTGGTGACTAGCACTGTTACTGGTAGTGCACTGCATAGTGCCTAGGGCTGTTCCCTGTGTGTGAGAGTGCTGTGTAGGCCAAGGGTGGTGTTGGTGCAGCCATTGACCAAGTGTTCCCTTTCTCTCTTCCCCCACCCTTTTTGTTTTGTCATCCTGTCCTTATATGCATTAGCATCATCTGGCAGAGGAGCAGAGACACCAGTGATGGAGGGAGCTGCATCCCACAGGACCCAGGAGGCAGAGTCCACCGACGGTGAGGGCACCAGTGGGACAGAGGGCGAGGGGAGCACCGCAGCAGAGACTGGAGGGGACAGTTCGGACACAGATACCTCCTCCGAGGGAAGCTCCCTGGTGGTGGCGACACCTCTGTGACCACCCCAGCTAAAGGTACAGCCGCCACCCCCGTACCAGCACCGCTCTCCCAGCAGCCCCTCATCGAGTTGCCCGTGCCCGCACACCCAAGAGGGTGGGCATCTCATTCGTACCAGGCATCTCAGGCCCTGCCCCAGAGAGCCCTGCTGCCCTGAGTGAGGAGGCTATTGACCTCCTGAAATCCATCTCTGTTGGGCAGCCAACCATTGTGAATGCCATCCAGGGGCTGTCAGCCCAAATGCAACAAACCAATGCATTTCTGGAGGGCATTCACACTGGCTTGTAGGCCCAACAGAGATCAATCCAGGCTCTGGCCTCCTCTCTGGTGGCAGCCATTGTCCCTGTTTCCACTCTCCCCCCTCCAACTTCCTCTACCCAGTCCCATTCCCTTCAACCTCAACCTATCCCAAGCACACAGGCAGACCAGCATGCACACAAGACAACATACAAGAGTAGTTCAGGCAAACACAAGCACCACACTTCATCCCACAGGCACTCACACAAACACCATCCAGATGCAGACATACCAACATGCACTGCCTCCACTGTGTCCCCCTCCTCCATGCACTACATCCTCATCCACTACCGTCATCACCAGCACACCTATCAGGACACACACCTCACTGGCAGACACCACCCCAACAGCCATGCACATGACCCCTGTGTCCACTACCACTGTGTCTGTGCACCCCCCCAAGGTACAAAAACACAAGTACTCAGGCACCCAACAGCCATCCACCTCACAACAGCATCCAGCCGATGCACCTGCGCCCAAACACAGCAGACACACACCTCCTACAACCACTCCCTCTTCCTCCACTCCCAAACCTTCTCCCTCTTCCCGCCCCAATGTCCCTAAGAAGTTTTTCCTCTCCACCATTGACCTCTTCCATACCCCTCCCTCCCGTCCTTCATGTCTGGCCAGGGTGGGTAAAACCCAGGCAGGCACCTCAGCCACCCAGTCCACGGGCCCAAGTAGTATCCACAGCAACTCGTGGTGGTCAAGGATCCAGGCCACCAGCCAGCCTCATGGAAAGGGTGCCTGCCCCAAGTGCTTCCCGGAAGGGCAAGGAGCCATCCCCAGCAGCTGCCAGGAAGGGCAAGGCGCCATCCCCAGCTGCTGCCAGGAAGGGCAAGTGGCCTGCACCAGCTGCTGCCCTGAAGAGCAAGGAGCCATCCCCAGCAGCAGCCAGGAAGGGCAAGGGGCCTGCACCAGCATGCAGGAAGGAGAATAGGCCTGGTGCAGGGACTCAGTCGGAGGCCCCACCACCAACCATGGTTGTGCAGCCGTCCTGGGCTGCAGGGGATGGGCTGGAGCTTCCCCCACAACCACCACCAGCAGCAGCAGCACCGTCACCAGCTGTGGGCAGGCATCTGAGGCTGCAGGGAATGGGCTGGAGCTTCCCCCCACAACCACCACCAGCAACAGCAGAAGCACCACTGCCACCACTGAGCAGCCGTCACCACCGGCAGACATTCTTTAGACCTGCCTCCATGGGGTGTTGTGCGGCCTGCCCCCTGCAAATCCTGTAGGTATGACACCCAGCTGAGAAACTGTGACCTTGCACTCCCCAGGATCAGAAGAACAGGGCACGATGCCCTCTCCAGAACCAGTGAGTATGGCACCCACTCACCCTATCCTCCCCAGAATCAGAAGCACAGGACATGATGCCCCTTCCAGAACCAGTGGGTATGTGTCAGGGTCACCAGATCCTCGGGGTCTGTGCACGTTCCCAACACGTCCACCACTGAACAGCTCCAAAACTCTGATAGATAAATCACAGAGACTGAGAGAGTTCAAGAGGGGATTAGGAAGGGAACAGCTGGGAAGGAGACCTGTAGTAAGAAAAAGTTTGGAACACACAATATGAAAATTATATGTCCTGAAATCAATACTAGACCATGATTCTAAGCCTAGTCACTCTGAAAACATGAACAATCTAAGAGTTAAGTTTAAAATGACTAAGTTTCAAGATGGCCTGTAAGGGAATCAAGATGAATTAAATGAAAACTTTCTTATTCAAGTACTTTCCTTTACATGAAAATCAGAAAAAACATTCTTACTAAATTTTAAACCAGTCATATAAATCCTGTTTTGAGAATTTATACTAGGACCATACAATATTGCATCTAGAAACTCTGGCCTTCTGTGTACTCTTAAAATGTTTCAACACAAATTGCGCATATTGCATATATATATATATATATATATATAGTAAACACCATAAAAGGATTGTGCACCATGACTAACACAATATGGATTCAGGAAACAAATCACATAACTTGTCAACTCGAATATTACATAATAAATATCTTAGAATAGTGGCATACAATAAACAACATGAAATAAACTTGAGGAGAGAATCGTGCGTCTTGCCGATTCGAGTGTCACCATGTAAAATACCAAGAAATGGTAGCAAGCAATGAATATGAAAGTCAAATCATCATTAATCGAATCACGCGTCTTGCCGATTCGTAAAACAAGGATGTAAATGTCAAGAAATAACAGCTCACAATAAATAACAAGATCAAAGTACAATGAAACGAATCGCGCTTCTTTTGCCTATTCTTAAGCCACCATGGAAATGTCAAGAAATGGTAGCGTGCAATGAATAACAAAGTTAAATCCTCATGAAACGAGTTGCGGGACTTGCCAATTCGTAAAACATAATGTAAATGTCAAGAAATAGTATTGCGCAATGGACAACAATGTTTAAACACCATAAAACGAATTGCGCGTCTTGCCGATTCTTAAGCCACCATGCCAATGTCAAGAAATGGTAGCACGCAATGAATAACAAAGTCAAACCTTTATGAAACAAATCGCGCATCTTGCCTATTTGTAAACTACCATATAAATGTCAAGAAATGGTAGCGCGCAAGTAATCTGTTACTCATTTAAGAATTAAACCAAGAATATGAAAATTCTCAATAACGGTGTCGGAACAGTCCAACTACCGTCTTAGCACCTGGAACAATGATCACCAATGAAGGATGAAGGGCAGAAGACTGGAAGATCCAAATAGGCCGCCGGGACAGGAGCTCAGGAAGAAGCTGCTGCTCTGCACTGAGACCTCTGAATAATGAGCACTGGGAGTTGGGCTGGCTCTCTTTTATAGAGTCTTGGCCCAGCCCAGAAGCACGCCCAGGCATGTTGTAGGGAAAGTCTCTGGAAGGCCCTGGAAAGGGGCCACACCCTAACACACTCTGAAAACCTGCAGCAATACATTGCAAAGGAACAGTATTTGTAAGCATATTAAAAATAAGTTTTCAGGATTGAACTCTGAAATGCAAAAGGTTAAACCACAACATATCAGCACAATGCATAAATTACATTGTTTTGAGAGTGCTGGGTTTTTGCATTTTTGTCGCCAATAGAGCGCGTACTGCTCTGGTGTTGACAGTACTCCCCTCTCCCATATGCACGCTGGGGCCTGGTTTGCTTGGATTAAGACGATGAAAGCATCTCACAAGTACTGGAGAATGAACATCAGATGCGGAAACCCCTGAGTTACTTCCAGGACCATAACCTTTCCATGAGATTAAGTACCATAGATTACGCCCTCTCAGTTTAGAATCCAACACTTTCTTGACTTCGTATTCTTCTTCCCCTTGTACTAGAACAGGAGCTGGATGAGGGTGGACCTTTTGGCTGCCTTTTTCAAGAGGGAAGTGTGGAACACTGGATGAATCCGTAAGGACCTGGGCAATTGTAGTTTATAGGTCACCGGATTGATTTGCTGAAGGACAGTATAAGGACCTATGAATTTGGGGTTAAACATGTGCTTCTTCTTGAAGTCTATATGTTTTGTGGAAAGCCACACTTTGTCACCTGGTTGATATTGTGGTCCCTCACAATGTTTCTTGTCATAATGCCTTTTATATTTTTGTTTGGCTTTTTCTAAATGCTGTTGAATCAGCTTCTGGGTTTGATGTAAATGCTGAATGGTTTCTGACACAGCTGGAGTAAGAGAAATTTCTTGAGGAATTGTAATGGGCAAGGTGTCAGGATGATAGCCAAATAAACCAAAAAAGGGTGTAACGCCTATAGAAGTGTGGAATAAGTTATTGTAAGCTAACTCAGCTAACCAGAGCATAGATGTCCAAGAATGAAGTGCCTTTTCAGCGTAGGCACGTAGGTATTGTTTCAAAGTCTGATTTAGTCTCTCCGTTTGACCATCTGTTTGAGGATGGTGACTAGTAGATAGCGTAGATGTCACTTGGAGTGTTTTACACCATGGCTTCCATAAATTGGAGGAAAATTGTGACCCCCGATCGGAGAGGATAACCTTTGGCAGTCCATCAATCAATCAATCAATCATTGAATTTGTAAAGCGTGCTATGTACCTGTTAGGGTTTCAAGGCGCTGAGGGGGGGGGGGGGGGGGTAGCTGCTATCGGTCGAAGAGCCATGTCTTGAGAAGTCTCCTGAAGGTGAGGAGGTCCTGGGTCTCGTGCAGGGAGATGAGGAGTGAATTCCAGGTCTTGGCGGTGAGGTAGGAGAAGGATCTGCCACCGGAGGTCTTGCACTGGATTCGGGGAACGATGGCGAGGGATAGGTTGGCAGAGCGGAGTTGGCGGGGGGAGACGTAGAAGTTGAGTCTGTTGTTCAGGTAGGCGGGTCCGACGTCGTGGAGTGCTTTGTGCGCGTGGGTGAGAAGTTTAAAGGTGATCCTCTTGTCCACGGGGAGCCAGTGGAGGTCCTTTAGGTGGTGGGAGATGTGGCATCAGCGGGTATGTCGAGGATCAGGCGGGCGGAAGCGTTCTGGATGCGTTGGAGTCGTTGGATGTCTTGTTGGGATGCCTGTGTAGAGTGCATTGCCGTAGTCAAGTCTGCTACTGACGAGGGCTTGGGTCACTGTTTTTCTGGTTTCCGTTGGGATCCACTTGTAGATTCTCCGGAGCATGCGGAGGGTGTTGAAGCAGGAGGAGGAGACTGTGTTGACCTGTTTGGACATGGTGAGAGCGGAGTCAAGGATGAAGCCGAGGTTGCGTACGTGGTTGGCTGGAGTAGGTGGGGGGCCCAGTGCAGTGGGCCACCAAGAGTCGTCCCAGGCCGAGGGGGAGCATCCGAGGATGAGGACTTCCGTCTTGTCAGAGTTTAGTTTCAGGCGGCTGTTTCTCATCCATTCGGCGATGGATTTCAGTCCCTCGTGGAGGTTGGCTTTGGCGGTGTGTGGATATTTAGTAAGGGAGAGGACGAGCTGGGTGTCGGCGTAGGAGAGGATGCTGAGGTTGTGCTGACGGGCCAGTTGTGCGAGGGGTGCCATGTAGACGTTGAACAGCGTTGGGCTTAGCGAGGAGCCTTGGGGGACGCCGCAGATGAGGTTGGTGGCTTCGGAACGGAAGGGTGAGAGTCGGACTCTCTGGGTTCTACTGGAGAGAAAAGAGGAGATCCAGTTGAGGGCTTTGTCTTGAATTCCGGCTTCGTGGAGACGAATTAGTAGGGTGCGGTGGCAGACCGTATCGAAAGCGGCGGATAGGTCCAGGAGGATGAGGGCTGAAGTTTCGCTGTTGTCCATTTGCTGTCTGATGTCGTCTGTGGCGGCGAGGAGGGCAGTCTCGGTGCTGTGGTTGCGTCTGAATCCAGATTGGGAGGGGTCCAGGATGGAGTTGTCTTCGAGGTGGTGGGTGAGCTGTGCGTTGACGATCTTCTCCATGACCTTCGCTGGGAAGGGGAGGAGGGAGATCGGTCGAAGGTTTTTGAGGTCGTTGAGGTCAGCCTTGGGTTTCTTGAGGAGGGGTTGGATATTGGCCTGCTTCCAGCTGTCCGGTAAGGTTGCGGTGTCGAAGGATAGGTTGATGATCTTGCGGAGTTGGGGGGCGACGGTGGAGTCGGCTTTGTTGTATACGTGGTGTGGGCAGGGGTCAGAGGGAGATCCTGAGTGGATGGAGTTCATGGTCTTTAGGGTTTCGGCGTCATCTACGTGGGTCCAGGTGGTGAGGTGGTCGGCGTGGGAGGAGTTGTCGGGGGTGGGGTCTGGCGGAGGTGTGGTGTTGAGGCTGTCATGGATGGCGGCGATTTTCTGGTAGAAAAAGTTGGAGAGAGCGTCGCAGAGTTTCTGGGATGGTGGGACGTCATTGACGTTGGCGTTGGGGTTGGAGAGCTCCTTCACGATGCAGAAGAGTTCCTTGCTGTCGTGTGCGTTGTTGTTTAGGCGTTCTGTGAAGTGGGAGCGTTTGGCGAGTCGGATAAGATGGTGGTGTTTGCGGTTGGCTTCCTTGTGGGTTGCTAGGTTGTCGGGTGGGCGCTCGAGAATCCATTTTTTCTTGAGTTTCTGGCAGGTGCGTTTGGAGGTGATCAGTTCGTCTGTGAACCAGGCTGCTTTTTTCTTTTCATGGTTGACGGTTGGCCTCTTGAGTGGTGCGAGGGTGTTGGTGCAGTTGAGGATCCACTGTTGGAGGTTGATGGCGGCGGAGTCCGGGTCGGTGGGGTCAGGCGGTGGGTTCTTGGTGAGGGTGCTGGTTAGTTGTCCTTTGGTGACTTTTCCCCAGCGGCGGTGTGGCGGTAGAGGGGTGCGGTGGTGTTCGGTGTTTTTCTTGAATGTGAAGTGGACGCAGTAGTGGTCGGTCCAGTGGAGTTCGGTGGTGTAGCTGAATACGATTTGGTTGCTTGCAGTGAAGAGTGGGTCTAGGGTGTGACCGGCGATGTGGGTGGGTGTGTTGACAAGTTGCCTGAGTCCGAGGTTGGAGAGGTTGGTGGTCAGTGATGCGGTGTTGGCATCATTGTTGTTCTCCAGGTGGAAGTTGAGGTCTCCCAGGAGGATGTAGTCCGTCGAGGCGAGGGCGTGGGTGCTTGCGAGGTCGAAAATGGTGTCGCTGAAGGGGGCTCTTGGTCCTGGAGGTCGGTATATGAGGGTTCCTCTGAGGGTAGTGTTGGGCTCCGTGTGGATCTGGAAGTGAAGGTGTTCGGCTGTCTTGAGGGTGTTGTCCGTGTGGGTGTGGATCTTGAGTGTGGATTTGTGGGCGATGGCTATTCCTCCACCGATTCCGTTGGTGCGATCTCTTCTGGTGATCTTGTAGCCGTCAGGGATGGCGATGGCGATGTCTGGGGCTGAGGAGTCGTTCCACCAGGTTTCAGTTAGGAAGGCTACATCTGGGGCGGTGGTGTCGAGTAGGTCCCAGAGCTCGATGGCGTGCTTTTGTGCAGAGCGTGTGTTGAGGAGGATGCAGTGCAGGTGGTTGGTGTTGGTTTTAGCAGGCTTTGTTGTTCTGTTGCAGGTGAAGTTGCAGGTGCGGCAGGAGAAGGGTCCTTTGGTGTGCTTCGGGGTGGCCTGGAAGCAGACTGTGGAGGGGCCAGGGTTAAGGGCGAGTAGTTCGCTGGCCGAGTAGCGAAGGCTGGTGGTGCGGGGGCGTGAGGACCAGGGGGGGTGGCGCTGGGCGCGGTCCAGGCACGGACAGGGGCAGACGGGCTTACCTCTGGCACGGACGCGCAGCGCCAGCCATTAATAAGGGAGGGGGGAGGGAGGAGCAGCTGGGAGGCGGGAGGGAGCGGCAAATGGGGGTGCGAGGGGGGCGGGCCGCAGGGAGGCAGCGGCAAGGAGAGATCGGCAAGGGGGAGCACCCAAGGGGCGAAAAAAACAGAAAAAAACAAGGCACAACAGTAAGGCAAAAAGTTAAAAAACAGTCACAATATACAATTAATGCACAAATACAATCGGGGTACAGCGATCAGAAGGGGCACACTGGGGGCAAGAGCGCAAGGAGCTGAAAAAGTGGAAAAACACTTACAGAATGGTGAAAAAGCGGCACAAGGGTCTAGTGAGGCTTACCAGGGCCTCGAACACGCTAGCAGCAGCGTGGGCGGGGGTCAAGCGCACGAGACAGCAGGGTGGTGCTGCGGACGTGGGGGGCGAGCTCTAGACCTAAAACAGGTCAGAGGTCGCTCACTCGCGACGCGCAGCGCCAGCCATTAAGAAGGGAGGGGGGAGGGAGGAGCAGCTGGGAGGCGGGAGGGAGCGGCAAATGGGGGCGCGAGGGGGGCGGGCCGCAGGGAGGCAGCGGCAAGGAGAGATCGGCAAGGGGGAGCGTCCAAGGGGTGAAAAAACCAGAAAAAAACAAGGCACAACAGTAAGGCAAAAAGTAAAAAAACAGTCACAATATACAATGAATGCACAAATACAATCGGGGTACAGCGATCAGAAGGGGCACACTGGGGGCAAGAGCGCAAGGAGGCAAGGCGCTGAAAAAAGTGGAAAAACACTTACAGAACAGCAAAAAAGCGGCACAAGGGTCTAGTGAGGCTTACCAGGGCCTTGAACACGCTAGCAGCAGCGTGGGCGGGGGTCAAGGGCACGAGACAGCAGGGTGGTGCTGCGGACGTGGGGGGCAAGCTCTAGACCTAAAACAGGTGAGAGGTCGCTCACTCGCAACCTGCAGCACCAGCCATTAAGAAGGGAGGGGGGAGGGAGGAGCAGCTGGGAGGCGGGAGGCGGGAGGGAGCGGCAAATGGGGGCGCGAGGGGGGCGGGGCCGCAGGGAGGCAGCGGCAAGGAGAGATCGGCAAGGGGGAGCGCCCAAGGGGCGAAAAAAACAGAAAAAAACAAGGCACAACAGTAAGGCAAAAAGTTAAAAAACAGTCACAATATACAATGAATGCACAAATACAATCGGGGTACAGCGATCAGAAGGGGCACACTGGGGGCAAGAGCGCAAGGAGGCAAGGCGCTGAAAAAAGTGGAAAAACACTTACAGAACGGCGAAAAAGCGGCACAAGGGTCTAGTGAGGCTTACCATGGCCTCGAACACGCTAGCAGCAGCGTGGGCGGGGGTCAAGGGCACGAGACAGCAGGGTGGTGCTGCGGACGTGGGGGGCGAGCTCTAGACCTAAAACAGGTGAGAGGTCGCTCACTCGTGACACGCAGTGCCAGCCATTAAGAAGGGAGGGGGAGGGGGGAGCAGCTGGGAGGTGGGAGGGAGCGGCAAATGGGGGCGCGAGGGGGGCGGGCCGTAGGGAGGCAGCGGCAAGGAGAGATCGGCAAGGGGGAGCGCCCAAGGGGTGAAAAAAACAGAAAAAAACAAGGCACAACAGTAAGGCAAAAAGTTAAAAAACAGTCACAATATACAATGAATGCACAAATACAATCGGGGTACAGCGATCTGAAGGGGCACACTGGGGGCAAGAGCGCAAGGAGGCAAGGCGCTGAAAAAAGTGGAAAAACACTTACAGAACGTCGAAAAAGCGGCACAAGGGTCTAGTGAGGCTTACCAGGGCCTCAAACACGCTAGCAGCAGCGGGGGTCAAGGGCACGAGACAGCAGGGTGGTGCTGCGGACGTGGGGGGCGAGCTCTAGACCTAAAACAGGTGAGAGGTCGCTCACTCGCGACGCGCAGCGCCAGCCATTAAGAAGGGAGGGGGGAGGGAGGAGCAGCTGGGAGGCGGGAGGCGGGAGGGAGCGGCAAATGGGGGCGCGAGGGGGGCGGGCCGCAGGGAGGCAGCGGCAAGGAGAGATCGGCAAGGGGGAGCGCCCAAGGGGTGAAAAAAACAGAAAAAAACAAGGCACAACAGTAAGGCAAAAAGTTAAAAAACAGTCACAATATACAATGAATGCACAAATACAATCGGGGTACAGCGATCTGAAGGGGCACACTGGGGGCAAGAGCGCAAGGAGGCAAGGCGCTGAAAAAAGTGGAAAAACACTTACAGAACGGCAAAAAAGCAGCACAAGGGTCTAGTGAGGCTTACCAGGGCCTCGAACACGCTAGCAGCAGCGTGGGCGGGGGTCAAGGGCACGAGACAGCAGGGTGGTGCTGCGGACGTGGGGGGCGAGCTCTAGACCTAAAACAGGTCGGTGATCGCTCACTCGCGACGCGCAGCGCCAGCCATTAAGAAGGGAGGGGGGAGGGAGGAGCAGCTGGGAGGCGGGAGTAGGGAGGGAGCGGCAAATGGGGGCGCGAGGGGGTCGGGCCGCAGGGAGGCAGCGGCAAGGAGAGATCGGCAAGGGGGAGCGCCCAAGGGGTGAAAAAAACAGAAAAAAACAAGGCACAACAGTAAGGCAAAAAGTTAAAAAACAGTCACAATATACAATGAATGCACAAATACAATCGGGGTACAGCGATCTGAAGGGGCACACTGGGGGCAAGAGTGCAAGGAGGCAAGGCGCTGAAAAAAGTGGAAAAACACTTACAGAACGGCGAAAAAGCAGCACAAGGGTCTAGTGAGGCTTACCAGGGCCTCAAGCACGCTAGCAGCAGCTATCGATATATCGATATCGAGCTATAATGATGACAAACCACTCTTTTCAGTAAAATAGTTGCCAATTCACTAGAAGTGGGCAATTTTTTACAGGCGATGAAATGTCAATATTTCGTGAGACTATCTACTACCACCAGAATTATTGAATGCTGTTGAACCACTGGCAGACCGGTAATAAAGTCTAAAGAAATGTGCTCCCATGGACGACTTGGGGTTGGAAGTGGATGTTACAACCCTTTTGGTTTTGAATGACTTGTTTTAATGCAAACACAAACTTCACAGTTGTTTACCATTGCTTTTATATCTTTTGTTAGGGTAGGCCACCAAAAATAGCATTGGATCAGTTCAAGAGTTTTAGGAGTACCTGGGTGACCTGCCGTAGGTATAACATGCAACCAATAAAACACTATCTTGCGAAGTTTGGTAGTGGGTACGAACAAACGAGCGCCATGAAAGGGTAAACCTTGCTTGATTGACCTTTTGGGATCTGCTTGGGCCATGTTTGCCATTTTTCAACAGTGAAAGAGTTGCGAATTTCTTCAAAGAAATCTTCAGTTTTTATGATACGTAGAACCTTGTCAGGAGCAATTATAGCTCTGGAGGCTTGAAATGCAGGCAACGTGGTAGACTCTTGACGGGACAAGTCATCAGCCTTGCGATTATCTTTACCAGGCCGGAAGGTTACTACAAAATCAAATTCTGCAAAAAAAAAGCATCTAGCGTAATTGCCGAGGGGTCAAAAGTCTGGCGGAACTCATGAATTGAAGATTACGATGATCAGTATATACTGTGACAGTGTATTTGGCACCCAACAAATGATGTCTCCATTCTTTAAATGCGTCACGAATTGCCAGAAGCTCTTTTTCAGCAATGACATAGTTCTGTTTGGCTTCGTTCAACTTCCGAGACATATAAGCTACAGGATGAAGTTGACCACTGTCTTTATTTCGTTGTGATAAGACGGCTCCTATTCCTACATCTCATGCATCAGCTTCCACTATGAAAGGTTGATTCGCATCAGGATGAGTCAAGACTGGGGCAGTGGAGAAAGCTTCCTTCAAAGTCGAGAATGCTTGATCAGCTTCTGGGGACCATACAAACTTTTCTTTCTTTCTTAGTAGCTTAGTGATTGGAGCCACTGTCTGGGAGAAATGATTTATGAACCTCCGGTAAAAATTTGCAAACCTCAGGAAACATTATACATCACGAACAGTCTTTGGGGTGGGCCAATCAGATACGGCTTTTACTTTCTTTTCTGCCATCACCATACCTTGAGGGGTAAGAATAACCCTTAAAAACTCAACTGTGGTAACATGAAACTCACACTTGGTTAGTTTGCAATATAAATGGTGTTTTCGAAGGGCTGCAAGAACTTTCTTGACATGTTGGACATGTTCGTTTTCATTGTCTGAGTAGATCAAAATGTCATTGATGTAGACTATGGCAAATATGTTGAGGTACTCTCTAAGAACGTCATTCAAGAAAAATGTAAATGCTGCTGGAGCATTACACAGACCAAAAGGCATGACAATGTATTAAAAAAGGCCATATCTTGTCTTGAACGCTGTTTTCCATTCGTCACCCTCTCTCATTCTGACCAAATGATAAGCACCTCGAAGGTCAAGCTTCGTGTAGATTTTTGCTCTCTTTACTTGTTCCAATAAGACCGGAATTAGGGGTAAAGGATATTTATTCTTGATGGTGACTTTGTTCAAACCCCTATAGTCGATGCAAGTTCGAAGTTCTCCATTAGCTTTTGGAACAAAAACAAAGGCAAAGCTGCAGGAGACTTAGAGGGGCGAATGAAGCCATTCTCCAAAAATTGATCTAGGTATTTTCGTAAATGTTGATTTTCATGTTCTGACAGGGCACATACCCGACAGTTGGGAAGTATTGCACCTGGGGTTAGATCAATTTGACAGTCATAAGATCTATGAGGAGGTAGAGTCTCTGCTCCTTTCTCATCAAATACATCTTTGTAAGATGAATACTGTTTGGGCAGCTGAATTTCTTTCTCTGCGGCAGTAGCTATGTAAGAGTTGCAAACTTTTGGTACTTGAATCTTTTGAAGACATTGTTTGTTACATAGCGCAGATGAGAACACGATTTTTCGTTCTGCCCAATTGATCTCCGGATTGTGATGAGTTAACCATGGCAAACCGAGGATAATCCCATATTGTGGAGCATGGATCACGTCAAGGATGATTTTCTCTTTATGTTTCTTTCTTTGATTCTTATCTTCACAAATCATCAACAAGGGGATAGTCTGAAGAGTTAACGGACCTCCAGTCAAGAGTTTTCCATCGACTGCCTGGATGATTTCTGGGGTCTTCTTTTCAATACATGGGATCCCCCATGCACGAACCAATTGGACATCAACAAAGTTCCCAGTAGCCCCAGAATCGACTAGAGCTTTTTCGAAATAGATCTTTTTCTTGACCTGAACTCTTATTTCCAGTTTAAGATGTCTAGATTGTGAAGGGTCCACGGTGACACCCAAGAGCAACCCTTCTCTGAATCTTGGGTGTTTTAGTTTTCCAACTCGACTGGTGCATTGGCTGCAACCTTCTGAACTGGCCCTTGCTTGTTCTTTGGTTTGATTTGACAATCTTTGGCAAAATGGCCTTTTCGCCCACAATAAAGACATTGTCCATTTTTTCTGCGTAGGTCCTTTTCATCTTTGGTCAAAGGTTTTCTGATGGTTCCAATTTCCATCGGTTCCGGCGTTCTTTCTTTCGGAGTTCTTGAGTCTCTGTCATCATGAATACACCATGAATATTTTTCAATCATTTTGCGCGTTCCTTTACGTTCTGCTAAACGATGAACAAGTCTCAAGACAAGATTTATTAATTCTTGACAGTCTGTAGGTTGTGGATCGATTTGCGCTAAGATATCGTTTAGTTCCTCTTTGAGTCCCTTGTAAAACAAGACCCCTTGTTTTTCTTCAGGCCAGGCTGTCTCGGCAACCAGCCGGTTAAAGTTGGCTAAATACGACACTAGGTCTTGATTCCCTTGGCGTAAATCTAATAATTCACAATCTGCTGACTGTGTTACAGTTCTACGATCAAAAACTCTCTCAAATTCACAAACAAAATTTCTCCAGTTGTACAACAAGGGACTATTTTTACGCACAAGAGGAATTGCCCAAGTAGCTGCATCCCCAGACAGATATGATAACAAGAAAGCTACTTTGGACTGGGCATCGGGGAAAGTATTTGGTCTGCAGGTGAAGTGTAGTTCCATTTGAACCAGGAAAGATTGCGCTTTCAAAGGATCATCTGAGAAACGTTCTGGGGGAGCTAAAGGAATTGCAGAAGGAACATTTAGGGAATTCAGATCATTTCCAGAAGCCTGAGGAGAAGTACCTGGCCAAGACACACCTGTGGGACTTTGTTCCTTCTTCTCTACCTTATCTTGCAACTGACTCACTCTCTCTGCTAAGCTAGTTGTCAATTCTTTGGATGATACCACCTCTGCTTGGAGCTGGGTGATAGCCTTGACTAACTCGTCTAGCCTGGCTATGCTGAGAACATACACAAGTCAGGAGGATACTAATTCCTGGGCTCACTATTCTGTCAGAGTCACCAGATCCTCGGGGTCTGTGCACGTTCCCAACACGTCCACGACTGAACAGCTCCAAGACTCTGATAGATAAATCACAGAGACTGAGAGAGTTCAAGAGGGTGAAGAGGGGATTAGGAAGGGAACAGCTGGGAAGGAGGCCTATAGTAAGAAAAAGGTTAGAACACATGATATAAAAATTATATCTCCTGAAATCAATACTAGACTATGGCGGTCATTCTGACCCTGGCGGTCAAAGACTGCCAGGGTGGAGGACCGCGGGAGCACCGCCGACAGGCCGGCGGTGCTCCAATGGGGATTCCGACCGCGGCGGTAAAGCCGCGGTCGGACCGGCACCACTGGCGGGCTCCCGCCAGTGTACCGCCGCCCCATTGAATCCTCCAAGGCGGCGCAGCTTGCTGCGCCGCCGAGGGGATTCCGACCCCCCCTACCGCCATCCAGATCCCGGCGGTCCGACCGCCGGGATCCGGATGGCGGTAGGGGGGGGTCGCGGGGCCCCTGGGGGCCCCTGCAGTGCCCATGCCACTGGCATGGGCATTGCAGGGCCCCCCGTAAGAGGGCCCCTACATGTATTTCACTGTCTGCTGCGCAGACAGTGAAATACGCGACGGGTGCAACTGCACCCGTCGCACAGCTTCCACTCCGCCGGCTCGATTCCGAGCCGGCTTCATCGTGGAAGCCTCTTTCCCGCTGGGCTGGCGGGCGGTCTGAAGGCGACCGCCCGCCAGCCCAGCGGGAAAGTCAGAATTACCGCCGCGGTCTTTCGACCGCGGAACGGTAACCTGACGGCGGGACTTTGGCGGGCGGCCTCCGCCGCCCGCCAAGGTCAGAATGAGGGCCTATGTTTCTAAGCCTAGTCACTCTGAAAACATGAACAATCTAAGAGTTAAGTTTAAAATGACTAAGTTTCAAGATGGCCGGATACATGTAAGGGAATCAAGACGAATTAAATGAAAACTTTCTTATTCAAGTACTTTCCTTTACATGAGAATCAAAAAAAACATTCTGACTAAATTTTAAACCAGTCATATAAATCCTGTTTTGAGAATGTATACTAGGACCATACAATATTGCATCTAGAAACTTTGGCCTTCTGTGTACTCTTAAAATGTTTCAACACAAATTGCAGATATATATATATATATATATATAGTAAACACCATAAAAGTATTGTGCACCATTACTAACGCAATATGGATTCAGGAAACAAATCACATAACTTGTCAACCCGAATATTACATAATAAATATCTTAGAATAATGGCATACAATAAACAACATGAAATAAACTCGAGGAGAGAATCGTGCGTCTTGCCGATTCGAGTGTCACCATGTAAAATACCAAGAAATGGTAGCACGCAATGAATATCAAAGTCAAATCATCATTAATCGAATCATGCGTCTTGCCGATTCGTAAAACACGATGTAAATGTCAAGAAATAACAGCTCACAATAAATAACAAGATCAAAGTACAATGAAACGAATCGCGCTTCTTTTGCCGATTCTTAAGCCACCATGTAAATGTCAAGAAATGGTAGCGCGCAATGAAGAACAACGTTAAATCCTCATGAAACGAGTTGCGCGTCTTGCCAATTCATAAAACATCATGTAAATGTCAAGAAATAGTAGCGCGCAATGGACAACAAGGTTTAAACACCATAAAACGAATCGCGCATCTTGCCGATTCTTAAGCCACCATGCCAATGTCAAGAAATGGTAGCACGCAATGAATAACAAAGTCAAACCTTTATGAAACAAATTGCGCGTCTTGCCTATTTGTAAACTACCATATAAATGTCAAGAAATGGTAGCGCGCAAGTAATCTGTTACTCATTTAAGAATTAAACCAAGAATATGAAAATTCTCAATAACGGTGTCGGAACAGTCCAACCACCGTCTTACCGCCTGGAACAATGATGACTAATGAATGATGAAGGGCAGAAGACTGGAAGATCCAAATAGGCCGCCGGGACAGGAGCTCAGGAAGAAGCTGCTGCTCTGCACCGGGACCTCTGAATGAATAGTGAGCAGTGGGAGTTGGGCTGGCTCTCTTTTATAGAGTCTTGGCCCAGCCCAGAACCACGCCCAGGCATGTTGTAGGGAAAGTCTCTGGAAGGCCCTGGAAAGGGGCCACACCCTAACACACTCTGAAAACCTCGAGCAATACATTGCAAAGGAACAGTATTTGTAAGCATATTAAAAATAAGTTTTCAGGATTGAACTCTGCAATGCAAAAGGTTAAACCACAACATATCAGCACAATGCATAAACTACGTTGTTTTGAGAGTGCTGGGTTTTTGCATTTTTGTCGCCAATAGAGCGCGTACTGCTCTGGTGTTGACAATATGGCACCCACTCACCCCATCCTCCCTGGGATGAAGATCACAGGGAACGATGCCCCTTCCAGAACCAGTGGGTATGGCACCCACTCACCCTATCCTGTCCAAGATCAGAAGCACAGGGCACGATGCCCCCTCCAGAACCAGTGGGCAAGTCACCCACTTGAGAGACTGTGGCCTTGCACTTCCCAGGATCAAGAGCACAGGGCATATTGCCCCCTCCAGAGCCAATTGCCAAGTCACCCACTTGAGAGACTATGGCCTTGCACTCCCTAGGATCAAGCACAGGGCATGTTGCCCCCTCCAGAGCCAGGGGGAAAGTCACCCACTTGAGAGTCTGTGGCCTTGCACTCCCCAGGACAAAGAGCAATGGGCATGTTGGCCCCTCCAGGACCAGTGGTGTTGTTCCATCTGCCGGCTGAGGTGCCCCCCCATTCCACATCCCCCTGAGGTGCCTGCCTATTTTCGAACTGCAGCCCCTACAGTGTTCTCTCTGTGTTGTTGCAGGAGACAAGTGGGGCCTTGGACTTTGTGATGTGGCCCTGTGGCCCACAAACGTTGAGAACTGGGCAGTGCCCCTTGATTTGTACATATCTATATACTTTTAGATTGGATTTATTTATTTTTGATGTATTTATTTATTACACTAACTTTCATCTATTTGTGTTGACCTTGCATTATTCCTGAGGGGTACGAGGTATATATGTTTTATTATTGTATCTGATTGTGTGTATGGTGTTGGGGGTGAGGGTGTGTGTGATATGCGTGTGTGTGTCACTCTCTTTTTCCTCCCTCCCTCCCCGTGTGCTAGGTGGCTGTACTCACCGTCTTCGCTGTCGTTGGTGTTCGTGGTGGAGCAGGACGTAGAAGATCATAGGAAAATTCTGCAGCTTGGACTCCATGGCGGCCTGGTTTTTCTCTGTGTCTCCAATGGTGAGTCCTTTCCCTTCTGGACTCTGTTTCCGCCTGGCTTTTGATGTCATTGGTACCACCCGTGAAAAGGTGGCGGATTGGATTGTCATAATATGGTGGGGTGAACATTGTCTTCCGCCTGGCTGTAGCTGGCTACCGCCGGGGTGCCTGTCGTTTCCGCCCTGGCAGTCAGTGTGGTAAAGTGGTTGTCTATCTGAGCTCTTTCCGCCATGGCCCTAATTTGGCGGTAGTTACCGCCAGCCTGTTGGCGGTATTACCACCACTTTATCACCAACTGCCAGGGCTGTAATGAGGACCAGAGTCTTAATCCATAGAAATCAATGGATGCACTGTTTTAGCACAAAGTACCTGGTATGTGTCAAAAATAAAGCCGCATGGGTGACCGTGCATCAGAAAATCAAGCGATGCATCAATTAATTACTCGCAAATGAGGCCGTGCACGATTCTTTCTCCACCGGGCAAGTGATGCATCGATTATTTCCTGTGATGTTTCAATTTCGGACTATCAGTCTCAGGTCTGCACGGTGATGTTTCAGGTTTTGACAAAGGGGCGATGCATTGAAAGTCTGAGTGCACAGCAGTGATGAATCTGCGCTGAACTGGCGATGCGTCGATTTTACTGGCGATGCATCAATTTTTCAGGCACGGTGCGGGTGCTGCATCAATTTTTCTGCTGCTTGGCTTTGGTGCGTGGATTTTTACCTTGTGGTCACCAGATTCTCCTTTCAAGGGCCCAGGGACTGGATGTGGCACCACTTGGCATGGCAGGTATCTCAGCAAGAGACCCCAGGTGCTGGCCGATAAAGTCTTTGATGTCCCTGAGACTTCTTACAGGAGGCAAGCTCAGTCCAAGCCCTTGGAGAATCTTCACAAGTTGGATAAACAGCAAAGTCCAGTCTTTGTCCTCTTTAAGGCAGAAGCAGCAACTGCAGGCCAACCCAGCAAAGCACATATAGCAAAGGGGCAGTACTCCTCCTCTAGCTTTTCAGCTCTTCTCCTTGCCAGAGGTTCTTCTTGATCCAGAAGTATTCTAAAAGTCTGGGGTTTTGGGTCCACTACTTATACTCATTTCTGCCTTTGAAGTAGGCAAGCTTCAAAGGAAAGTCTCTGTTGTTCAAAAGATCCTGCCTTTCCCAGGCCTGGCCCCAAATACACATCAGAGGGATGGAGACTGTATTGAGTGAGAACAGGCACAGCCCTTTCAGGTGCAGGTGTCAGTCCCTCCCTCTCCACTCTCGCCAGGCAACTCATCAGGATAGGCAGGACACACCTCAGCTCCCTCTGTGTCACTGTCTAGAGGGAATTCATAAACAGCTCAACTGTCAGTATGACACAGACTTGAATTTCACAGGCAGGCAGAGGAACAGAATAAATAAGCAAGAAAAAGCCCACTTTATAAAAGTGGCATTTTCAAACAGGCCATCTAAAAAACAACTCTACCAAAAGTTGTGCTTTTAAATTGTGAGTTCTGAAACCCCAAACTCCACATCTTTATCTGCTCCTATTGTGAAACTGTACTTAAAAGATATTTAAAGGCAGTCCCCATGTTAACCTATAGCAGAGGTAGGCCTTACAATAGTGAAAGACGAATATGGCAGTATTTTACTATCAGGGTATGTAAAACACACCAGTACATGTCCTACCTTTTAAATACACTGTACCCTGACCTTGACGCTATCTAGGGCCTGCCTACTTCAGTACATGTCCTACCTTTTAAATACATGTCCTACCTTTTAAATACACTGTACCCTGACCTTGACGCTATCTAGGGCCTGCCTACTTCAGGTGTGACTTACATGTAGTAAAAGGATAGGTTTGGGCCTGGCACGTGGGTACACTTGCCAGGTCGAATTAGCAGTGCAAAACTGTACACACAGACACTGCAGTGGCAAGTCTGAGACATGTTTACAGGGCTACTCATGTGGGTGGCACTATCAGCGTTGCAGGACCGCTAGTAGCATTTGTTTTATTGGTCCTGGGCATCTCTAGTGCACTTTACTAGGGACTTACTAGTAAATCAAATATGCTAATCAGGGATACCTAATCATAATCACAATTTACACAAGAAGCACTTGCACTTTTCCACTGGTCAGCAGTGGTAAAGTGCCTAGAGTAGCAAAAACCAGCAAAATAAAGTCCAGCACACAGTCAAAAATACAGGAAGAAGAGGCAAAAAGACTGGGGAAACCAAACTAGGGATGCCAGGTCTAACAAGGGTGATCAAAAGTCCATGATCACACTTGTACAACAGCTCTGATTAGCAAATGTTACCACGATGTCAAGTAGGCCCCAGCAACAAACTCCACCTAAGTGGCGGATACATATGCCACACCATATGCGTGCATGCCATTTGAACTATCCACTGTTGCCAACAGGAAAATCAGGGTCTCAGACAACTACAAATGCATGGCTGAAGTTGTGCAATTGCACTAGCTATTGAACTAGTAGGAGATCTCATCACCCTTAAAGCTTTGCCCAATGGTGCATACCTCAGTTACCTGCTGTCATACAAAAGTAGGCCAATGCAAACTGCATTCACACAGATCCCACACAAGGTCATGCACACATCTATTTGACACATACATAATGGCCCAATAATATGAAATTGTGCTCCACAATCCTGTCATGTTGCTGACAAAAGAAAAATATCCTGGAGAAGGTGCCTTGGAAATACTCATGACATACTGGAAGGAGTTCCATAATGCACACTTCACCAAGTGATATTTGGCCCAACAGAGTCATGGAGGTAATACTAATGTTGCTCAGATAGGCTACGCATGTGGCATGGAAATGGATACTGTGGACATTTTGTGCAATATGTCAGGGAGCGATGCCCCCAAAATCCACAACAAAATTAATCAGCAAGCCCCAGGACTATCACCACTACTGTTTGGCTCCACTTACAATGACATACCCTGAGTGCATCAGTAGAGAACATTAGTCCATTAAATGTTGGAGAGGCCCTGAGATTTGCAAGTACTTGTTGAAGGCCCTCAACATGTTGCCGAATTGGAAGCTACATTATTGTCTCCATTGTGGTCATGCAGACCCAGACGTCTGTCTGTGGATGAATGCTTGCACCTAAACACATGTGATTCCAACATAACTGCAAGTCACTTCATAATGCATCCCAACAGTCAGGTTACAAACCTTACCCATTACACATGTGCAGTGCATTTTGCTACATGATGCATCATCAATGGCATAGAAATGCACAGAATGGCTCAATACTCTAGGTCTACCTGTCATGTCCCTCATTGCTACGGCAGTTGTACGTTCCAAATGACATGGTATGACGCATGAAAGTATGTTTCAGCCAATCAATAATGGTGACACAATTCTGTATGTGGCACAACATGAAATGTACCCCCATTGTAAATGTCTTATTCCACACACGGGTTGCCATGCACATATATGTGAGGGAATACAGGCATCATCCCATCAACACATGTAGACAATGCCTGAAACAGCAGCTTACAAATGTTTTGCTAATGAGAGAGGGACACATGTTAACATGTAGGCACAAGGAATGTCGACAAATGTGATGACAATAGATCATATGCATGGACATTCCCCACTTCCCAAGGGAAAGTAGTGCTCGGCAGATGCACCCAAAGTACAATGTATGCTCTGCCACACATATGATGACCATCTACACATTAGAGAATGTAGTGAGGCAGTAGCACCCGTCATGTGCTGAAGACAAGTAGAATGTGGTTGGCAGATGACACAATACTCATTTGAGCAGACACATGACGGAGGACAGTGATCCAAAACTTCCTTACCTTTGGCCTGTAACATTGAGGAGTAGTGATCTGTTGCATATAATTTACACACCCAACAATAACAATAAGTATTTGATTGATCACTGTACATAGCCAAATGTCGTTCCTGGAGAGCAAGTTGTTTGTGGATTGTACCCAGTTGAGTCCTAGGTCCCTGGTCAAATAGGCAAGGCACATCATCATACAACACATGACATGTCTGCACAAACTATCACTCAACTACTGTGTTACACATGGTGCATTCGTAATCGTCAGGGGGAGATGTGAGAACACAAGATATTAACGTGGCAATGTGACAGGCAGGAATATGCCCTGTACTCACCCCTTGTGGCTGCTGTGCTTCCCTCAAATGCCCATCAAAGTCTGGGTAAGCCATCGCAAGAATATGGGCCATTACAAGGGTCATGGTCCAATAGGCACCATGCCCGTGTTGGGAGGACATCCCCAGCTGGACCTCTGCGATCTTACGCACCCAGTGTCTTGGGTACTCCCACCTTTTCCTGCAGTGGGTACTCCGCCAGCTGTGGACCACCAGGGTCCACACCTCCTTGGCGATGGCTCTCCATAGCTCCTTTTATTGATGGGCATTGACCTCAAAGATGCAAAAGACTAATCACCAGATCATAATCACAAGTCTCATCACAAATGATTGAATTACATATGTCAGTAACGCCAGCTAGGACCTTTCTATTTGTCAGTACTCCCCAAGTGTGAAACTCAAGTCACTAAGTAAGGGGCACGACTACGGACAGATATATTTGCTTCAGAAGACTAGCCCACTACCCTGCTCTTGGCCCACAATTACTAAGCAAGTTTACTGACATCAGGTAGCCCATGCTCTAGCAACCTGTACTGTGATGTGAGCCACTATGAAGCACTACATACCTATGTGGCTTCTGAAGGGTAAACTCCTTAGGCATGGATGGACCAACACATTCACACTCTGTGACAATGACTCACTGCATGCAGTCCCTACAGGAAACTGCCAGAGTACAAACTTCAACATTCCACATGAGTAACAATCAAGGGGCTGCCATTGTGGCTACACAAGGTGTCTTCCTTGTGCATGTGCGGACATGTGGCCTACTAAATGCAGACTCATGCCTCTTCACAGGATGGGTTCTCTGGTATGTACCTGTACCACAGAGCACTCCTTTGGACATATGTGTCCATCCTACAGAGATGGCTTCAAAAAAAGCAAAGGCATGCATTGTACAGTTTCTGCCATTTGACCAATTTACTGAGTCACATATCATGGCCTCCCAGGAATCAATACACTGTTTGGACTAGGGGACTGTCAGTGTAGGAAAGTAGCCTCTTTGCAGGATGGTTTTGCCCCACTTTTTGCCTATTTGTCAGTGTGCTTGCCTGTGTTCACTGGCATCCTACTAACCAGTACCCCAGTGATTATGCTCTCTCCTTGTAAACTTGGTTGCAGGAACTTTTTTCACCCCACATTTGGCATACTGGTGCCCCCATGTAAGTTCCTAGTATATTGTACCTAGGTACCCAGGGCACAGGGGTACCAGGGGATCCCTATTGGCTGCAGCATGTATTATGCAAAGTGTTCTGCAGGCCTATCATTGCAGCCTGCATGAAAGGGTGCACGCACACTTTCACTACCAGGTTTCTACACCAGGTCACTGTAAACACCCCTATGGCAGGCCCTCCTAGCCCAGAGGGCAGGGTGCAAGAACCTGTGTGTGAGGGCACCCCTGCACTACCAGAGGTGCCCCCAAAAACTCCAGCTCCTTTTTTTCTGGACTTCGAGAGTGCGGGGACACCATTTTATGCATGTACTGGACATAGGTCACTACCTATGTCCAGCTACATAATGGTAACTCCAAACCTAGGCATGTTTGGTATCAAACATGCCAGAATCATACCCTAATACTGTTGCAAGCATTTGAAGTATGATTCCATGCACTCTGAGGGCTCCTTCTAATGCCCCCAGCATTGCTACCACCAGTCTTACAGGGTTTCCCAGGCAGCCCAAGCTGCAGCCACCCCTTAGACAATCCCAGGAAGGCAGAACAAAGGATTTCTTTTGGTAGAGGGAGGTAACACCCTCTCCCTTTGGAAATAGGTGTGACTGGCTTAGGAAGGGTAGTCTCCTCAAGCCACTGGTATGCTTTGAAGGGCACCTTAGATGCCCTCCATGCATAAACCAGTCCACACCAGGTCAGGGACCCCCAGCCTCTGCTCTGGCACAAAACTGGACAATGGAAATGGGAGTGGCCACTTCCCTGTCCATCACCACCCCAGGGATGGTGCTCAGTGCTCCTACAGAGGGTCCCTGGCTTCTGCCATCTTGTTTCCAAGGTTGGCAGGGAACTCTGAGAGCATCTGAATGGCCAGACCAGGCAGGTAACGTCAGAGCCCCCTCCTGATAGGTGCTTACCTGGTTAGGTGACCAATCCCCCTTTCAGTGCTATTTAGAGTCTCTCTCATGGGTGGGTCCTCAGATTTGGCTTGCAAGATTCAAGTAGGACTCCTCTGCAACCTCCACTTCAATTTCTGGCCACTGGAACTGCAACTAGACACTCCAGGAACAGATAACACTGCAAAAAATGAAGAAGACTCTTCTGCAACTTTGTTTCTTCAACTCCTGCCAGATTTGCAACATTTCCCTTGCCATACATCCTCAGAAAACAGCAACTCTTCAGCCTGCACACGAAGAAGAAGGAATCTCCCTTGGAGTGAAGGAGCCACTCCCTTACAACCGCAGGCACCTACAGCAAGTGACGACTGGCTGTGTGGATCTCCTCTCATCTGAGCTGTGTGGATCTTGCATCATGGGTGGTGGTCCGGAGTAGCCCTCTTGGTCCTCTCTGCCAGCTGTCCAACTTTGGTGGAGGTAAGCCTTTGCCTTCACATGCAGGACAGTACCCTCATGCATCATGTCCTGTGCAGCCGCCCAGGCTTGTTGGCATATCCTCCAAGGGATATTCAGGCTATGTGTGGCTTCAGCCCCCAGCATTCCTTCCTGCAAAGCACAGCCTCCTGTGTGGTTCTCTGGCAGCGAGGGATCCTCTTTTGTAGCACTGCATGACCTCCTTCTGCAACTTCTGTGTCACCATCCTGTGGGACTCCTGTGGGCGCTGCCTCTGTTCCTGTGGATTCTCTGTGATGCCGAGGGTCCCCTGTGACTTCCCCTCCTGGGTTGAGTCCTCCTGGGCTTTGCTGGTCCCCCACAGGACCGCTTTTTCACTAACCAATAGTTTGCCTTTGCCAAGGCTTGTTGATAGAATTCCTGCACTGACACCCATCTGCAATCTTCACTCCAGCTTAAGACATCTTCTGCATCCATCAGGAACTCTTCTCTGGCTCCAGGGCTGCAGTGCTAACCTGTTCTTCATCACCAACAACCCACTCCTGCAAGTACAGCTGGGTAGGTAGTAGCTCCTACTCCTCCTGGACTCCATTGACTCTTGGACTTGGTCCTCTCTCTCCACAGGTCTTCTTTTTTTAGGAATCCACCATCCAACATTGGTTTTCTTGCATTCTTCTCTGGGTGTCTTTGTTTTCTTCTTTTCCTCCTTTTGGGTGGTTTGGGGAAATTCTAGTGATATACTCCTGCTTTGCTGGTCGCTGGGGGGTACTGTGTTACTTACCTCTATGGTTTTCGAGTACTCCCAGCTCCCCTCTACATATTCCACTTACCTAGGTGGGGGTTTGTTTTCGCAGTCCATTTTATTAGTATATGGTTTGTGCTCCCCTAGGGTCACTATTGGTCATTGTTATTTGCACTGTTTTCTAACCTTTTCTATGCCTATTTCTGATTGCTAGTGTATATATTTAGTGTATTACTTACCTCCTATTGAAGGGTTGCTCTTCTAGTACTTTGTGGTGTTGTGTTCCAAAAATAAAGTACCTTTATTTTTGTACAACTGAATGTTTTCTTTCATGTGTGTAAGTGCTGTGTGACTACAGTGGTATAGATAAGCCTTTGCTGCTCATCTACAGCTACCTCTAGAGAACCTAGCTTCTAGACACTGCCTACACTTCACTAAGAGGGGATACGTGGACCTGGTATAAAGTGCAAGTACCTTAGGTACCCACCACACACCAGGCCAGCTACCTATAGTCAGTTATACACCTGTACAGGATAAATATTTCCTGTGTGAAGGTGATAATAGAACTGTGGAAGTAAGTGACATGTCATGGATCTGAGACATACATTGACAATGATGCTAAATGCACACATGGACTAGATTAATGATTTACTACTGTACCCATTCCTAATATAGTTAATGAATGAGGCATTCAAGGCAGGTTTTGTCAACAAAGCATTATATTGACCACATGACAGGATCTGTTGGGGTACAGGAAGTGCACAAAGTGCCCGAGTTGCATAGCCAATATTACTCTACCACAGCCTAGACTAGGTCCCATGCTGGGAGATACATTTGAACACCCATGGTCTCTGCAGGCTGAGCAGACAGAACCTACATTTTTTTATTCTATATTTTCTATAAATTTTTCATATAGGAACTATTTTGACATATGTTACAATAACCGCAGATTTGTTCATTGTAGAAATATATCTCGCATGTCATTGTATACTTATGTGTGTTTCATTATTATTTCTGTTAACGTGTTGTGTGTACGCATATCAGTTAGTTAAGGCAAAAAGAGTGAGAAAAAGGAAGAAGCGAAAGAGATAACATGCAATAAAACATTATCATTGATATAATCATTGCTATTTGTTGACAACATGTCTAACATCAGAACAGTGGACTCTGTCTAAACTATCTGATCATTAATAGCATTCAATGGTTCAATCCTGTGTCCGCTACATATAGTTTGTCCAGTACAAGTACATCAACCATCTCTTGATATCGCTGGGTCTTGCTGTGCATGAATGTCCAATATTGAGACATTGATCTGTGTCTCCCCTATGACTAATCTCATAGAGGATGCTCATTATTCTTAATGCTTCAATTTTTACCACAAAAGCATTCCAACATTCCCCACCTTGTATTGGTACCCCTTTCAGTTTCATAGTTGAATAGTAAGCAGCTTCAGCTCATGTCCATGCCAAGAGTATTCTCAGCCACTCCCTCATATCTGGAGCAGTCGGTGCTTTCCAGTGCATGGCTATTTGATGTTTGAATAAGATTAAAACTAAATCAATTAATCTGTGGGTGTGTTTGGCCTTCGGAGTGAGTGTTCAGATCCCCACAATGCAGGATTCTGGTTTAAGTGCTAAGGTGTGTTCCGTAAACTCACTAATGGTTTTTGTTACCATGTCTCAAGCATGCTGAAGAATAGGGCAGTCCCATAGTTCTACCACAGTTGGACTGGGCACAGTGACAGGCTGGGTGTCTGCCATAGGGGGATTTGGGGGCAATATAGAGGTGATTTACCATGTCCTACAACATATTTCACCCAGCACATGCGGGCCACCCTCATCTGTTGGAGCCCAGTCACCACATTCCCCATTGCTGTTGGGTCACTGCATAGTACCATTCATAATTGGGTACCCCCAGTTCCCCTTATAGTTGTGGTGCATCTAATACCGACAATGTGACTCGTCGCCTGCCACCATCCCAGCTCAATTTCATTAGTAGACTATGCACTTCTCTGAAGAAGGCTCTATGCAAGTAAAGCGGGAGAGCTACAAAATAATATAGTAGCCGAGGTAATACTAGCAACTTAGCTATTGCAACTCGTCCCACAGGGGACAATGGCAAAGAAGTCCAAAAGGGCAAGGATTTATGCATACCCTTAGAGTTTTCTTCAAATTTCCCTACCTGAGGTCCTCTGGATCATGATAAATCTGTACCCCTATAAACAGTGAAGGCATCCAATATGTTTATATCTGTGTGCACCCTCATCATCGGGTCCCCATAAAGTGTCTTAATCCAACTTATAAAAATTGGGCCAAAGCCCATCTGCAAAAGTGTAGTCCAGTGGTTCCCAACCTGTGGTCCGGGGACCCCTGGGGGTCCGCGAAGCCTTCTCAGGGGGTCAGCGAGAGCCTAGAAAATTAAAAAAGATTAAAAAAAGTTTGACAAATTAGGTCCCCAGCTTCCAGTAATGACTTAGGTGGGGGTCCCGGGATTCCCATGATGATTCAGTGGAGGTCCTTGGGTTCCAATAATGTTAAAGGGGGGGTCCACAAAAATCAAAAGGTTGGGAACCACTTGTGTAGTCCATAGGAATCCCCATGCTAGAGTATTGAAAGCCTTCTCAATATCTAGTGACACCACACACATCCCACTAATACGCTCAGGGACCACATCCACAAAATGAGCAGTCGCCAAATATTAATGAAGGTGTTATGGCTAGGAATAAAGCCTGATTGGTCCGGGTGTATCATACTACTAATTATGGGAGTAATCTATTGGCCAGTATTTTCCCCAATATTTTGCAGTCCAGATTTTAAAGGGACAAGGAGTATAGGAGCGGGCATCTAATGGATCTTGGTTAGATTTAAGTAACACCACTATCAGCACTTCCCTAAGTGTTCAGAGTAGCTGACCCATCTGTTGGGCCTCATTAAAGACCTCTAGAAATGTGGGCACTAATATGGCTGTATATTGTGCATAGTATTCGACAGGAAGGCCGTTGGTCCCTAGAGTCTTGTTCATGGTAACCTGCTGTATTGCCAGTTGAACTTCAGCCAGTTGCAGTGGTGCTTCTAGTTCTTCTCTATGTGCCTGTAAAAGTGTGGGTAGTACAAGATCTTTTAAATAGTCATGCATACGTTCCCCTGGGGGTGAAGGTGTAGCACTATATAGTAATTGATAGAAAGCTCTAAACACAGAAGTTGGCCACCTGTGTGTTCTCAATCCTCCCATCCTCTAGCCGGATCACTTTGATTGGTTGCTTAGTTCTATCTTCCTTGATTAACCAGGGTAATAGTCTACCAGAATGGACTCCCTTAGTATGTAGTGTTGCCATTCCTCGCCTGTAATCATGTCTTCCTAATCTTGTGTTGGCCTCTTTATATTCCCCTCTTAGCTTATGCAATTTCTTCACCGCTGCAGGTTGAGCCACCATTTCCGTCTCTAGAGTTTTCATTTCTGTCTCTAGTTTAGTCAATTCAGCAGTTAGTGCTATCCGAAACCCCCATGACTCCCCTATACAGTGTCCCTTCACCACCACGTTATGTGCCTCCAATTCTAAGGCCCAGGTCGTTGCCGTGTTGTGATTATGTTAAAAGTAAGTGGTCAGTAGTGTTGAAAGATACGCCCTTTACTAGAGATCTAATAGAGCTTCTGGTTGAAGCCCCCAGGTGCGAATTGCTGACTTCTCCCTGCCCCATATCAATGAAAACATCAGTGGAGAATGATCGGATAGTGTGCGCACCAGATATTCAGTGCCCTCAGTTCTCCCAGTAAATCGCTACATAGGAACAAATCAAGTCTTGCATGAATATCACGTACTGGTAAATAGTAAGAATATTCACTCACCAAGGGGTTACACATTTGCCAAACATCACAGAGACGATGCGGTGCCATCCATTCCCGCAATCAGCGTGACACATGGGTACACGTCGATCCCTGTTAAGTGGTAAACCTACAAATACATTAGAATATCAGGCATGCAATTATAATCACTCCCCCATATACTCGGAATCTGATGGTTTAGTAGCAATGCAGGCATGAGGGTATCAAGAAACTCCATCTGGCCAACATTTGGTGCATATATCCCTGCTATCTCTAAAGGAGAGCCATCAAGATGTCCCTCTAAGATCACATATTGGCTGTCCTGGTCGATCTTTGCTATTCTCTGGGAAGCCAAAGAATGGGACATTATTGCTGCGTGATCAACCCTCAGTATCTTCTGCTCGTTGATGAAGTGTATCTACCTTATATTGTAGTTCTTGCACCTGTGTCTGCAATCCCTGAAGAGTGGGTCTCATACAAGTGAGCTCTGACTCTGTATCATCCACCCGTTCAGTTAACTTACGATGGTCTGCTCTGAGGAGGTTCGATTATACATGTAAGGCACACCTAAGGTAGGCTGTAGGTATCCCCATGGGTAGGGTGCAGTGTATATTTAAGGTATGGCATATACTAATGTGTTTTATATGTTCTGACAGTGAAATACTGACAAATTCAGTTTTCACTGGGCAAGGCCTATCTCTCACGAAGGTTAACATGGGGGTTACCTTTAAATATTATTAAAGTGGAGATTCTCTTTGGGAGCAGGTAGAAATGTGAAGTTTAGGGTCTCTGAACTCACAATTTAAAAATACATCTTTTAGTAAAGTTTGTTTTTAGATTGTATGTTTGAAAATGCCACTTTTAGAAAGTGGGTATTTTTTTGCTTAAACCATTCTGTGACTCTGCTTGTTTGTGGATTCCTTGTCTGGGTCAGGTTGACAGTTGTTGGGCTGTTTTCTCCTCTCCTCTAGACAGTGACACAAAGGGAGCTGGGGTGTAGCCTGCATTTCCTGTTGAGCGATCTGTGCTGGGAGAGAGGGGAGGAGTGGTCATTAACATCTGAAAGGGCTATGCCTGCCCTCACACAATGCAGTCTCCAACCCCCTGGTGTGTGTCTGGGGCCTGGCCAGGGCAAGACAGGATCTTGTGAACAGCAGAGACTTTCCTTTGAAGTTTGGCTACTTCAAAGGCAGAAAGGGGTATAAGTGGTGGACCCAAAACCCCAGACTTTAGATTACTTCAAGATCAATTCTGGAATCAAGAACCTCTGCCAAGGAGAAGAGCTGAAGAGCTGTGGAGAAGTGCTGTCCCTGCCTGTGACTGTGCTTTGTTGGGCTATCCTGCAGTTGCTGCTTCTGCCTGTGGAAGGGTACAAAGACTGGTCTTTGTGGTGCACTCCTGCTTGAGAAGAATCTCCGTGGGCTTGAACTGAGCTTGCCTCCTGTTGTTGATGTCTCAGGGCCATCAAAGACATCCCCTCTGCTGAGACTCCTACCCTGCCAAGTGGGGCCCTATCCAGTCTCTTGGCCCTTGAAAGTTGAATTTGGGGGGCAAAAACTGAAAATCCACACACAGAACGCTATGCAGGAAAATTTATGATGCATCTTCTGCAACGCGGCTGATAAACGACGTGCCGCCGGCTTCGCGGCTGAAATCACCACTCCACCTGCATTGTGGTTGGGAGATCAACACAACGTGGCTAGAGAGATGGTGCACAACACCTTTTTACGGAGGCTGATAACGATGCAAACCCCACACAGAGCCGTTTTCTAACACCATGCAGCCAGATTTTCCACGCATCCTCCCTTAGCGTCCTAGTCATTCCGGCTCTGCACGTATCCGAGGTGCCCCATCCGCAAATCAACACATCGCTTTCTTGCATGGGAGAAAAATGATGCATCGCCGACCAGAGAAGGAAACGATGCATGGCCTCACTTGCGAGTAAGGAAACAACGCATTGCTGACTTTACCGACGTACGCTCGCCCGTGCAGCTTTTTTTATTGACGCTATCCAGGTACTTTGTGTAGCAACAGCATTCTCACTGTTTTCTAAGGATTAAGATTTGTATTCTTTTGAAAATTCATATCTTGACTTGTGCATGGTGGATTTTTGTTGTTTTGGTCTTGTTTTGTTTAGATAAATATTACCTATTTTTCTAAACCTGTGCTGTGTCATTTTGTAGTGATTCACTGTATTAGTGTGTGTTAGTACAAATACTTTACACATTTCTTCTAAAGTTAAGCCTGCCTGCTCGCGCCAAGCTACCAAGTGGGTGAGTGGGTGTTAACTGAGGGAGATTCTCCTTTACCCTGACTATAGTGAGGGTCCTTGCTTGATTAGGGGGTAACCGGACTACCAACCAAAGGCCCCATTTCTAACATCCCCCAGCAGGCTATTTCACTCCCTTCACACTATCGTACAAGCCTTCACAGGGATCTAAGGTACTTCCACCTCGTGCGCCTGCAATGCGATAACTCTTCTGATTGCAATCAGTATTAACATCAAATAATGCACTTTTGACTGGGGTTTGCTGCTCTACAATTCAAGGGCCATTTCTTTGGGGGGGTCATTTCTTTCCGCTCATCAGAACCTCCACGACTCACCCTTTATGTGGTGTCTAACGGACTTCATTTGGGTTATGAGTATTTGCAATTCACCTCTCCAGTACCACAGGGTTGATGGGTCACGGGCTTCATCACAGCATACTGGTCAAAAGTGATGCCACATCAGTAGCGCTGTGCAGCTAGCTAAGTACCCAGCATGCTCACGCGACCACGAGCACCTGGAGGTACTCCGGTCTGCCCGCAGGTGCCAGAGGCAGCACTCTCGCGCTCCAGCAGTTCTGTCCCTCCCATGGACTCTACTCTGCCACTCAATCAGGGACATGTAGCGCTCAAGCAGTCCAGTGCTGTCAACGCTCCAGTATCACGGTGGAACTGGTGTTCTGTACCGTCTCCAGCTGCAGGAGGCCCACATGGCCACTAGCACAACGAGGTCCCCCGGTCTGCCGTCAGTTTTCAGAAGGAGCGTCTGTGTGTTTCAGCAGTATCGTCCCCTTCGCAGCCTCCTCTCTGTCACTCGCTCGGGGACAATTAGCACACGTGCCGGTCAGCGTTGCTACCGCTTCAGTATTGCGGTGTGGCTGGCGATCTCCAGTTTGCTTTGCGCCTGCAGCTGCAGGCCCACGTGGCCTCAAGCTCCGCAACGCACATCGGCTCAAGCATCCCACTCGGATGCAGCTTCCAAGTGCACCCGCAGCGCCTTCCCCGCAGCAGGCTCTGCCCCCCCACTCATTCAGGCATAAAAAGCATATGGGCCCAGCAGTTTATTGCAGGATATTTTGCGGGTAGCCCAGACCAAAGCAACTCATGTTCGTCTCAGCCGCCATGTTGGCCCCCCAGACAGAATCTACATGACACTCCATTCCCATCACTTCCATGCATGGCAGTATGTCATGTAGCCAACAGCAATTTGGCATGTGGTGTGTGTAGCAACCTGAAGGGCAGAGTGACTCATGATATGCCTTCTACACAACAGTTTAGCAAGGCCAAAGGTGGCCTGAAAGATCTGTCGCACTATACACATTGCTCACATGACTCTCAAATAGCTCAATCAACATGCATACACAGCTAATTCTGTCATGCATATACCCGCTGTCTGACATTTACCACAATCATGAGGAAAGAGATGCCAGTGGATGGCAGTAATGTTTCCTTACCTAGTTATGTGCATCCAACACAAGGATGATCTAGGACCCCAAAAACCTCACACAACACAATGTGACTGAACTTAACATATGTTACTGCCCACATTACCTGCACATTGTCCATTCCATTGATGTCACACAGAATGCAACTACAGGCACACAAGAAGTCTAACTTGCACAGATGGGCACATTCTAGCCTGTGAGGAGGGAACAGATTTTGAAGTAAAGAGAAAAGTGTGCACATGAGGGACTAACCTGCTCCATTGGTGAGCCATAGAGCTGTCTATACAGGGGTAGGACCTCAGACACCAGCCTCTCCAGTGCCTGTGGTGAGAAGGTAGCGGCCCTATCACCTGCAGGATGTGGCATGACTGTTCCCAGAGGCAGCACACATCAGCTCAAGTCATGTAGGTGTTGCTGACAGCAGTGTCAGGAGTCAAGTGAGTGAATCTGCAGAACATGGCTGTCACATCTGCCATGTACGCAGTCATCACCACTGCCAGACACTGCCATTGGTCTGTGAATTCCACTGCGACTAACGTTAGCCTATGGCTCTGTCCACCGCTGTTGCAACCGCCAACCTCTATGACAAATTCTTAACCTCTATGACAAATTCTTCCAGCGGTCGCGAATAGTTCCTAATGTCCAGTGGAGTAGGTCAGCATCCATCGTTTTGGCAGCCTTAAATGCTGTGTTGTGCTTCTGTAACTACGTCACATCTCCAAAAAATTATTCTTGACCTCACAAACATCTGTATAATGTCTTGTCATGTATGTCCTACCACTCAAACACCATTGTAGTATGTTTCAGGGCACAGATGGCATGTAACAGTGGGGCACACTCCACCACCGCTGATGGTAATTTTGGAGGTGGGATTAACACTCACATTTTAAGGGGAAAATGTGTTGCACATTTTTTAGTTTGGTCCATATCCATTTTGGCGACACATGTGTGGTAAACCATGGGGGGGGGGGCACATGTGACCCTTGTGTTTTTGTAGCTGTGATGTGTACTTGGTGCCATGTCTATCCAGTCTGAAATGCTTTGTCAAATGATATCATTGACATTCATCATGTGTGTTGCTGTGGACACACTAACTAATGTCATAAATCATGTAATACATCATCCATTGTCATACATAGGTACTAGCAGAGAGGGATGAGGTGACAACCTTCTGCCTACCGTCCACTGCCAGACTTTCAGACCATGGAAGAATGCCACATCATACTTCTCTACCATCTGAATTGGTAAACAATAGTGGACTTATCTCGTCAGTTGGAGCCAGATCTGATACGAGCTATAAGTTATCCAACCAGCATACCACCCATTGTACAAGTCATGTCAGTATTGCACTTCCTAGCCACAAGGTCCTTCCAATATACAATGGCCCTATCTGCTGGTATGTCCCAGCCTATGTTCAGTCTGCTGTTGAAGGATATCTTCTCAACAATGTTGAAAAACCTAGACAGCTATTTCCGGTTTTGCACGATGTGAGGATTTAGCTTGTGTGAAGGCTGACTTTTATGGATTTGCATGTATCCCACATGGGGTGTGGGCCATTGATGGCACACATGTTGGTTTGGTCCCACTGCAGGCCGATGAATAGCTATATCGCAACCAAAAGAACTGCCATTCCATCAACGTGCAAGTTGTTTGTTTGGTGGATCTCTACATGTCACATATCTGTGCCCGTTTTCAGGGTTCAGTCCATGATTCCTTCATAATGCAGAACACCACCATACCCCAGATGATGTCACAACTGTACCCAGAGAGGACCTGGCTGGCTGGTAAGTCACATCTGTCCTTTTTATGAGTGTGCAATGTCTGGTTCTACAATCATGAAGTGAGTGACTCGTTGTCTTATTCCTTAACAGGAGACTCCGCACATTTGAATTGTCCTTGGTTGTTGACTCACTGAGAAACCCAACTATGCCATGGGAGTCCACTTCAGTGAGGACCATGTAAGATCCAGGTGGATAGTGGAGTGGGCTTTTGGGCTCCTGAAGTCCAGATTCAGGTGTCTTGACCAGAATGGTGGAGCACTCCTCTACTCACTCAGATAAGTGTGTCAGATCACTGTGGCATGCTGCATGCTCCACAACTTTATTCTGTGGAGGAACATCCCGTACATCCCAGAGGAGGGGAAGCCTGCAGTGCCACAGGGTGGGAATCCTGAAATGCCAAGTGACGATGACAGTGGTGAAAAGGAAGGAGCTGATTTGCAGGAAGATCTCTTCAACAGCTACTTCTCACGAGTGTAAGTATGTCATGTGATGTAATGACTGACTGTTCAATGAAGTTTAGTTGTGAAAGTGTGTAGAGCTGAGTGTTTTAGCAACAACAAGGGAGCTGTTACTCTGCAATATTCAGCCAAAGGCTGCCTGAAGAGTTAGCCTTTGACATATCCCCACCTTGATGATGTTGCATTGTTTGGGTCAGTTTATTGCAATGTAATTACATTTCCAGTAGCTTGCTATGTGAGTTGTCTAATGGGTATGTTTACACAACTCAACTCCTTGTTTTGCCTTTGTACAGGTACCTTCACCATAACATCTTCATGTGGGCATTTCAGAGTTGTGACATTGGCAGGTATCTGATGCTGTTCTGACATGCAAAGTGGACATGAATTGTTCCAGGTAATGTATGTCACAGAGTTGGGGTGTATGAGACCTGTGCCAAAGCTGCTTGCAGTGTTTGGGTGGAAGGTCTGAAGTATAGATTGGACATGTTTTGTGTGCTGTGTTGGTCCATTTGCATTATGTGTGTCCTCCTGTGGGCATGAAATATACATTCATCAATTGCTAGCAAGTCATTCTCTCTTCACATTAGGTAGGCACTATTCTTGAATAACCTGTATGTAGCTGTAGATGTGTTTCATCAGTGCAGGCCACAGTGCGTGTGCCACAACACTGACATATATCTGGGTCATACCACCAGATTCATGGTCATTGGAATATGATGGGCATTTTATCAGGGACTGTTGTACTGCTATCTGTCTGTATCTTGGATTATGTGATGTTGGATTAATTTGGTATGGTATGTGATAAGGCTTAAGCTGTTGTGATATCATCCACTTTAATGTTTGCCTTTTCTGCAGGACAATGTCTAGCAAATCCCTTCCTTCTGTGGTCTGGGGGGCTGTACCCTGGAATTTGTACTTTGACTCAGTATGAGTCACACATTCTTATGTCACAAAGGTCCAGACATAATGACAGCCTATGTGCTGTACACTTGGATAAAATGTTTGGTGTGACCATGCACTTGTAATGTGTTTATGTGTAATTGTTGGATTCCTGAGCAGGACACTGTGTACATGTAACATATCCCTCCTTGCACAAGTAAGTCATGTCTTCATCATATGGTTCACATGGTCTTACTTCTCTACATAGCAGCATTTTGAAATTGAGAAAGCAGACAATGAGTTTGTGATGGATACATTTATTACAGTGCTGATGCAGTAAATACATTTGAGACAGAAAAGGTAAAAAAATACAATGAAGGTGTCAGTCATGGTGAATGAAAACATTGGAGTAGATGCCACACCACTGGGAGTCTGAAGTCCAAAATACTCCTCCCATTGGAATTGATGGGTAGTTCAAGATTAGTCAACAGAGATAATGTGTGGCACAGTAGGAGTTCCTTTAGGAAGAGGTCACTTGCTGGCAGTGGTGGGTGTCTTGCCATCTGCAACTCCTTGGTTCTTTGCCGTGGTGGGTGGGGGGATCTGCTGCTACAGAGGCAGGGGTGTCTGGGGCTTGTTCCTTTGCAGGGCCTGGTATTGATGCGCCAAAGGAAGGGGTAGAGTGATGTTGTAGAGTCCTGCTCAGGGTGGCGTTAATGCCCCTCATCAACCCTGTTAGGGAGGCCGTGTTGGTATTGTGAGCCTCTCACTGTTCACACATTTCCCTGTGCAGGTACCTGTGTAGCCGCTTGATTTCCTCCAAGATGTGGCTGATGTTGTCCTGGCCAGGAGCAGCCTCAGTGGCCTCACCCCCACTGGCCCACAGCATCCCTCCCATGCACCCTACCACCACAGGCCGGTGCCCTTGCAACAGGGTGCCCTCTCCCACTGGTTCCTGGACCCTCATCGTCTGAAGTGTTGCAATGCAATTCAGGATCCAAGACTGGGAGCATGAAATGGTTGACACTCTGCTTGGGACACAGGTTAGGGGGCCAATGGTTGCCTCTGATGTTGAGGCAACCGGGCTGGGAGGTGTTGATGTGGCCACAATGAGACTTACTGTTGGTGTCTGTCCAGGTTGCCCAGATTGGTCACAACCATCCTCCATGTCCAGACATCCAGGAGTATCTTAACTGATGGCTTCATCCAGTGGTGTAGTGGCAGCCTCCTCTGTGGCCTCTGTGTGCCCAGTGGCAGCTCGACCTGTTGACATGAAAGATACAATGTTACTGGTTGTATTTTGACATCTATCGCCAACAATTTAGTGTTACATTAAGCATAGAGCTTGCCCAAAGTTATTTTGCATTTAATATTCTTGTAGTAAGTAACCATGATATTGGTTGTATTGAACTGACATTTGTGAAGCATGGCAATTCCATCTAAGTCAAGCAGCTGCTAAAATGTGTAGATCATTAGCCCTTGGGAGGATGGCCTGAGAATGCTATCTTGCCACCAGTGCAGGCAAAACAGTTGATCGGCAAGATATGTCTTTGGCCATTTTGAGCCCTAGTTGATTGTTATGCAGGCAGACCCAGTACTATGTTATACATGTGAATGGAGTCATCATGTGCCTAGTGCATGGTGAATGTGTCTGCTGCCACTACCATTCTAGTAATGCATCTTGAGGCCTTTAGGATAATTGTTTCACACACTGGGTAAGCTGTCCTTCCTATCCTCAATAGTTTCACCTTGGGTTAACTGGTGAAGATGGAGCTAGGGGGCTAGACCCATCTCTCATTTCAGCATGATCTGTATCTTGGTCCCTTCCAGGTGAGTTAACTTCAATTGTGAGTTAGCAGGCAAGGGTATTTTGACAAGTGACCACTATCCTTGTGTTTGGAGTTACTGAAAAAGTGCCTCCTGGAAGTTGCTATCATGTCACTCTCCATACTACATACACTTGACAAATGGTATCCTCCCAGGTGACTAAACTTCAATTGAGAGTTCATAAATAGATAGTTTTGGGCAAGTGAACATTGTTTTTGTGGTGGACGTTAGAGACACAGGGCCTATTGGGCTTAGCATTCCGGTCACTCCCTCTACTTCCCACCACCATACAAATGTTATTCTCCCAGATGAGTAAACTTCCTTTGAGAGTTAAGACAAAGGGGTATTTGGGCATGAGAATAATGGGCTTGTGTTTGGAGTTGGAGAGACAGAGGCTCCTGGCCTTAGCCGTCATGTCACTCCCTCTACTTCATACGCTTGGTAAATGTATACTTCATGTGTGAGTTACCAACCAGGAGTATTTGGAGAAGTGGACACTGGACTGGTGGTTGGAGTGACAGTAAGAGACCCTCGTGGGAGTTGCAGTCATGTCAGTCCCCATACTATACACACTTTACGAATATCACCCTCCCAGGTGAGCATACATCAATAGTGAATCAAGACACAGGAGTCTTTGCGAAAGAGAACACTGGGCTGGTGTTTGTAGTTAGAGAAACAGTGCCTCCTCGGAGTTGCAGCCAGGTCACTCTCACTACTCCCCAATACTGACAAACGGTATCCCCCCAGATGAGTAAACTTCATTTGGGAGTGAGATGCGAAACAGGGGTCTTTGGACAAGAGAACACTGTGCTGGTGTTTGGAGCTAAAAGACTAGTGCCTGCTGGGAGTTGCGGTCATGTCTGTCCCTGTACCACACACTATAAAAATATAATCCTCCCAGGTGAGTACACCTCTATAGAGAGATGAGACACAGGGGTCTTTGGACAAGAGAACACTGGGATGGTAGCTGAAGTTACAGAAACAGTGCCTCCCGGGAGCTGCAGTCATATAACTCCCTGTAGTACACACACTATATAAATGGTATCCTCCCAGGTGAGTACACTTCAATTGAGAATTCACTAACAGAGGTATTGTAGCATGTGACCACCGTGCTTATGTTTGTATTTACAGGGTTAGTGTCTGCTGGGAATTGTGGTAATGCAAGTACCTGTACTACACACACTATACAATTGTTATCTCCCCAGGTGTGTACCCTTAAATTGATATGTACAAAACTTGGGTATTTAGAGAAATGAGCACTAGTCTGGTGTTTGGAGTCAAAGAACAGTGCCTGCATGGAGTTGGAGTCATGTCAGTCCCTGTACTACACACACTATAAAAATATCATCCTCCCAGGTGAGAACACTTCAATAGAGACTTAAGACACAGGGATCTTTGGAGAAGAGAACACTGGGCGGGTGTTTGGAGTTCGAGAAACAGTGCCTCCTGTGATGTGCAGTCAGGTTACTCTCACTACTCCTCAATACTTGACAAATGGTATCCCCCAGGTGAGTAAACATTGTTTGTGAATTGACAAACAGTGTTTTTTGGAGAAGAAAAGACTGGGCTGATGATAGGAGTTACTGAAACGGGGCTTGCTGGGTGTTCCAGTCAAGTCACTCTCACTACGTCCCAACACTGGAAAAATAGTGTCCCCCCAGGTGAGAAAACTTCATTTGGAAATTGACAAACTGTGGTCTTCGGACAAGAGAACACTGTGCTGGTTTTTAGAATTATAGAACAGTGCCTGCTGGGAGTCATGTTAGTCCCCCTACTACACACAGTATGCAAACATCATCTCCCCAAGTGAGTGCACTTCAAATGTGAGTTGCCGAATAGAGGTTTTTGGACAGGTGAACACTGGGCTGGGGAGTTTAGTAACAGTAAATGAGCCAAAAGTTGAGCTATGAGCATGCATGTCAGCATTTCAGTGACATATTTCTGTGTTGTGACTTACCAGACTCCACTCCCCCCAGTATATCTGTCAAGCCCTCAGAATGCAGGATGGCCAAGACCTTCTCCTCCCAGGGAAAGAGATGTAATGGGGCACCGGGAGTGCCACCACCAGTTTTCTTGGGCTGCAGCTGGTGTCTGGAGACCAGGGAGCAGACCTTGCCCCTGAGGTCGTTCCACCTCTTCCTGAAGTCCTCCCTTGTATGCAGGGTGGTGCATTGACTCTGTCGAAGATCCCACATTTAAATTTTTCTACTGAGAGGAGTACACTGGACTTGTGCTCCAAACAATTGTGGCTCTACTCTTTTGATTTCATCCACCATAACTCTTAACCCATCTTCTGAGAAATGGGGATTTTTTTTAATGTGCCGTGGTGGGAAAATAAAAGGATGACAGTGACTTACTATACAGGGGAAGTGCAATGGGTGTGAATAGATAAAAGTGTGTGCATGGTGTTGTATGGAATGGTGAAAAAAGTGGTGCCTAGTATCTGTGCTGTGTGTAAACAAATTGCTCTGGCTTGTGTGAGTTACGTTGGAAATGCAAAGGATTGTGGTCAGTGAAGGGGTGTGTTTTGTAGTGTCCTTTGCAGGTGTGGCCAGTGTGGCAATATGTGTTAGCTGTGTTGCTTTCAAAATCATCTAATGTGCTGTTGTGTATTGGTTTGCTGACCGCACACCACCATGGTTTGTACCACCATTGGCTGACCACCATAGGTGTACGCCAGGCAACTGTATGCTTGTAATACAGTTAGTGGTTGGTTGCTGTCGGTGCTGGAGGTCAGACCCCCTATTTCCAGGCTTCCCCCCCCCCACTGGCAGTCTGCCTTTTTTAGTTGGCGGTTGGTGGTCCTGACTTTTTAACTCGTAAGAAGGTGGTCTGAAAGACCGCCAACATGGTGGTCTTTTTGGGATTTCCAACATGGCAGTCTGGCAGTCCAACCACCAAACTAGTAATGAGGCCCTAAGTTCTTAATAGTTTTATTGTTAGAGCTCCCTAATATTATATTTTATATTTGTTCTACGAAATATAGTGCCACTTTTTCTTGTATTTTTTTAAAACCAAGGTTATGCACTCCTGCCATGGATGTGACACCAATAGACAAACCAAAAAAGTATAACAGAAAATAACTTGAGCTCTACACTCAAAAACATGCATTATGGAAAGGGCCTTTGAATTATTTAAATCCAGATCTCAATCAGCTTTCATACTTCCTTACTGCTAAATAATTAGTACAAGTTTGCTTCTTTCATTTTTTTTATTAACCATCTAGCAAATTAAAGGTGTACCATAATTAAGAAAGAAATCCAAAATAAGCAAATCCCTCTACAATAATGCTATAGGTTCCAAAAACTGCTAATAATAAAACCTTATTTAGTCTAATAATTCCAAAATATAACTACTGTAATGCCTACATAAAGGTTTCACTATTTAAACCCTCCCATACATGAACACGAATTTAACATCTATTACATCAATATACTTAAAAACCTTTAGGAACCTTATAAGAAAAACACTTATAACCTAAACCTATTCTAATAAATCTATTAAACTAGAATTTTAAAAGTATTCCCTTAGCCTCATACCAAACAATAACTGTGTATAAACAAAAATAGAATATAAGTCATTTTAAATTTGTTAAGCTATTGCGTATCGAGCTTGTTGGCATCCTTGCAACATGATGGTTGATTGCTATAATTGTCTATTCCTACTGAAACTATAGCATGCAAGATTTATTAAATGCTGTGAATTATGTAGTTACATTCTGCATTGTCACAGTCTGTTATATCTTCTATGACTTAATTGGCCTTGTTATGATTCTGCTGTTGGAAGTGATGGTGGTTATGATGTTGGTGGTAGAACTGAAGTACCTGATGATCATCCAGTCCTGTTTTTCTCCCTGACTCTTATATTAACCCCTTTGCTGCCATGCCTTTTCCCCCCTGAGGTGCCAGACCTTGTTTTGACTATTTGGGGCAGTTAGCGTTTAGGCCCTGATAACGTTTCATCCACATAAGCTACCCACGTCAAATTTGCACCCTTTTTTCCAACATCCTAGGGATTCTAGAGCTACCCTGAGTTTGTGGGTTCCTCGGAAGGAAACCAATAAACTAACCAAAATACAGCAAAAATGTCTTTAAAAAAAAAAGAAAATGGGGAAAAAAGGGCTGTAGAAGAAGGCTTGTGGATTTTTCCCTGAAAGCGGCATCAACAGAGGGTTTGCGGTGCTAAAATCACCATCTTCCCAGATTTCAGAAACATGCAGACCTGTATCAGAAAACCACATTTTTCAACACAATTTTGGCTTTTTGCTGGGACATACCACATTTTTACTATTTTTTGTGCTTTTAGCCTCCTTCCAGTTAATGACAGAAATGGGGGTGTAACCAATGCTGGATTCCACAAAGCAAAACATTTCTGAAAAGTAGACAAAATTCTGAATTCACAAAGGGGTCATTTGTGTAGATCCTATAGGATTTCATACAGAAATAAACAGCTGAAATGAAGAAATATTGAAATTCAGGTGAAAAAAACTGCAATTTTTCTCCACGTTTTACTCTGTAACGTTTTCCTGCGATGTCAGATTTTTTAAAGAAATATACCGTTACATCTGCTAGACTCTTCTGGTTGCAGGGATATATAGGGCTTGTAGGTTGATCAAGAACCCTAGGTACTCAGAGCCAGTAAATGAGCTGCACCTTGCAATGGGTATTCAATGTATACCGGGTATACACCAATTCATTTGGTGAAATATAAAGACTGAAAAATAGGTATCAAGGAAACCTTTGTATTTCCAAAATAGGCACAAGATAAGATGTTGAGAAGCAGTTGTTATTTGCATAGCTCTAAATTCCAGGCTCCCCATATTAGCATGTGAATTAAAGGGTATTTCTCAAATAGACGTCTTTTTTTTACAAACTGTCTTACATTTGGAAGGAAAAAATGCAGAGAAAGACAAGGGCAATACCTCTTGTTCTGCTATTCTGAGTTTTCACAAGTCTCCAGACTTAAATTGCACCTCAGTTGTGTTGTAGGCCTAATGCCTGTGAGAGGAAGCGCAACATGGACACATCTCATTTTTACATTGAAAACTGACATCTTTTTTGGAAAGTGCCTAGATGTGGATTTTGATCTCTAGCCCAGCCGGCACATAGGAAAACCTACCAAACCTGTGCATTTTTTAAAACTAAACATCTAGGGGAATCCAAGTGGGGTGACTTGTAATGCTCTCACAAAATTCTGTTACCCAGAATCCTGTGCAAACCTCAAAATTTGGGAAAAAAATAACTTTTTCCTTGGATTTTGGTGACAGAATGTTCTGGAACCTTAGAGGAGTCACAAATTTCTTTCCACCCAGCATTTCCCCAAGTCTCCCGATAAAAATAGTATCCCACTTGTGTGGGTAGGCTTAGTGCACACAACAGGAAATGCCTCAAAACACAACAAGGACACATCACATTTTCCCAAAGAAAACAGAGCTGTCGTTTGCAACGTGCCTAGCTGTGTATTTTCGCCTCTAGCTCAGCCGGCACCTAAGGAATCTTACTAAACCTGTGCATTTTTTAAACCTAGACACCTAGGGGAATCCAAGATGGTGTGACCTTTAGGGCTCTCACCAGGTTCTGTTACCCAGAATTGCAAACCTCAAAATTTGGCACAAAAAACACTTTTTCCTGAGATTTCGGTGACAGAAACTTCTGGAATCTGAGAGGAGCCATAAATGTCCTTCCACCCAGCATTTCCCAAAGTCTCCGGATTAAAATGGTACATCGCTTGTGTGGCTAGGCCTAGTACCTGTGACAGGAAATGCACCAAAACACAACATGGACGCATCACATTTTCCCAAAGAAACCAGTGCTGTTTTTTATAAAGTGCCTAGCTGTGGATTTTGGCATCTAGCTCAGCCAGCATCTATGGAAACCTACCAAACCTGTGAATTCTTAAAAACTAGGCACCTTGGGGAATCCAAGATGTGGTTACTTGTGGGGCTATCACCAGGTTATGTTACCCAGAATCCTTTGCAAACCTCAAAATGTGGCAAAAAAAAACCCTTTTTCCTCACATTTCAGTGACAGAAAGTTCTGGAATCTGAGAAGATCCACAAATCTCCTTCCACCCATCAATCCCCCAAGTCTCCCAATAAAAATGGTACCTCACTTGTGTGGGTAGGCCTAGTGCCCCTGACAGAAAATGCCCCAAAACACAACCTGAACACATCACATTTCCCCAAAGAAAACAGAGCTGTTTTTTGCAAAGTCCCTAGCTCTGGATTATGGCCTCTAGCTGAGCCGGCACCTAGGAAAACCTACCAAACCTGTGGATTTTTTAAAACTAGACACCTAGGGGAATCCAAATGGTGTGACTTATGGGGCTTTCACTAGGTTCTGTTACCCGGAATTGTAAACCTCAAAATATGGCTAAAAAAACACGTTTTCCTCACATTTCGGTGAAAGAAAGTTCTGGACACTGAGAGGAGCCACAAATTTCCTTCCACCCAGGGCTCCCCTAAGTCTCCCAATAAAAATTGTACCTCACTTGTGTGGGTTAGCCTAGCACCCGTGACAGGAAATGTCCCAAAACACAACTTGGACACATCACATTTTCCCAAAGAAAACAGAGCTGTCTTTTGCAAAGTGCCTACCTGTGGACTTTCAACTGTAGCTCAGCCGGCATCAGGGAAACCTACCAAACCTGTACATTTTTGAAAACTAGACACCTAGGGGAATCCAAGATGGGGTGACTTTGGGGCTTTCACCAGGTTCAGTTACCCAGAATTGCAAACCTCAAAATTTTGCTAAAAAAATACTTTTTCCTCACATTTCGGTGACAGAAAGTTCTGGAATCTGAGAGGAGCCACAAATTCCCTTCCACCCAGCGTTACCCCAAACCTCCCGATAAAAATGGCACCTCACTTTCGTGGGTAAGCCTAGTGCCCGCGACAGGAAATGCCCCAAAACACAACGTGGGCACATCACATTTTCCAAAAGAAAACAGAGCTGTTTTTTGCAAAGTGCCTACCTGTGGATTTTTGCCTGTAGCTCAGCCGGCATCTAGGGAAACCTACCAAGCCTGTGCTTTTTTTTAAACTGGACACCTAGGGGAGTCCAAGATGGGGTGACTTGTGGGGCTCTCAACAGGTTCTGTTACCCAGAATCCTTTGCAAACCTCAAAATTTGGATAATAAACACCTTTTCCTCACATTTCGGTGACAGAAAGTTCTGGAATCTGAGAGGAGTCACAAATTTCCTTCCACCCAGCATTCCCCCAAGTCTCCTAATAAAAATGGTACCTCACTTGTGTGGGTAGGCCTAGTGGCAGAGACAGGAAATGTCCCAAAACACAACATGGACACATCACATTTTCCCTAAGAAAACAGAGTTGTTTTTTGCAAACTGCCCAACTGTGGATTTTGGCCTCTAGCTCAGCCAGCACTTAGGGAAACCTACCAAAGCTGTGCATTTTTGAAAACTAGATACCTAGGGAAATCCAAGATGGGGTGACTTCTGGGGCTCTTGCCAGGCTCTGTTGCCCAGAATCCTTTGCAAACCTCAAAATGTTGCTAAAAAAACACTTTTTCCTCACATTTCGGTGACAGTAAGTTCTGGAATCTGAGAGAAGCCACAAATTTCCTTCCACCCAGTATTCCCCAAGTCTCCCGATAAAAATGGTGTCTCACTTGTGTGTGTAGGCCTAGTGCCTGCAAAAGGAAATGCTCCAAATCACTATGTGGACACATCAAAATTATTAAATACAAACCTACCTGTTTTTGTGGGGGGCACCTGCGTTTTTGGTCCTGGGCTCTGCAGCCATATATGGAAACCTACCAAACCCAAACATTTCTGAAAACTCGACATCCAAGGGAGTCTAGGGAGGTGTGACTTGCGTGGATCCTCCAGTGTTTTCTTACCCAGAATCCTTTGCAAACCTCAAAAATTGGCAAAAAAAGCACTTTTTCCTCACATTTCGGTGACAGAAAGTTCTGGAATCTGAGAGGAGCCACAAATTTCCTTCCACCCAGCGTTACCCCAAACCTCCCGATAAAAATGGCACCTCACTTTCGTGGGTAGGCCTAGTGCCCGCGACAGGAAATGCCCCAAAACACAACGTGGGCACATCACATTTTCCCAAAGAAAACAGAGCTGTTTTTTGCAAAGTGCCTACCTGTGTATTTTCGCCTGTAGCTCAGCCGGCATCTAGGGAACCCTACCAAGCCTGTGCATTTTTTTTAACTAGACACCTAGGGGAATTCAGGCTGGGCTGACTTGTGGGGCTCTCACCAGGTTCTGTTACCCAGAATCCTTTGCAAACCTCAAAATTTGGCAAAAAAATACACTTTTCCTCATATTTCAGTGACAAGAATTTCTGGAATCTGAGAGGAGTCACAAATGTCCTTCCACCCAGCGTTCCTCCACGTCTCCCAATAAAAATGGTACCTCACTTGTGTGGGTGGGCCTAGTGCCCATGACAGGAAATGCCCCAAAACACAACGTGGACACATCATATTTTCCCAAAGAAAACAGAGCTGTTTTTGCAAAGTGCATAGCTGTGGATTTTGGCCTCTAGCTCAGCCGGCACCTAGGAAAACCTACCAAACCTGTGCATTATTTAAAACTAGACGCCTAGGGGAATCCAAGGCGGGGCGACTTGTGGGGCTCTCACCAGGTTCTGTTACCCAGAATTGCAAACCTCAAAATTTGGCTAAAAAACACTTTTTGCTCACATTTCGGTGATTGAAAGTTCTGGACTCAGAGTGGAGCCACACATGCCTTTCAACCCAGCGTTCCCCCAAGTCTCTCAACAAAAGTGGTGCCTCACTTGTGTGGGTAGGCCTAGTGCCCGCGACAGGAAATGCCCCAAAACACAACGTGGACACATCACATTTTCCCAAAGAAAACAGACCTGGTTTTTGCAAAGTGCCTAGCTGTGGATTTTCGCCTCTAGCTCAGCCAGCATCTAGGGAAACCTACCAAACCTGTGCATTTTTTTAAACTAGGCACCTAGGGGAATCCAGGGCGGGGTGACTTGTGGGGCTCTCACCAGGTTCTGTTACCCAGAATCCTTTGCAAACCTCAACAATTGGCAAAAATAGCACTTTTCCTCACATTTCGGTGACAGAAAATTCTGGAATCTGAGAGGAGCCAAAAATTTACTTCAACCCAGTGTTCCCCCAAGTCTCCCAATAAAAATGGTACCTCAGTTGTGTGGGTAGGCCTAGTGCCCGCAACAGGAAATGCACCAAAACACAACATGGACACATCACGTTTTCCCAAAGAAAACAGAGCTGTTGTTTGCCAAGTGCCTAGCTGTGGATTTTGGCCTCTAGCTCAGCCAGCACCTAGGGAAACCTACCAAACCTGTGCATGTTTGAAAACTAGACACCTAGGGGAATCAAACATGGGGTGACTTGTTGGGCTCTCACAAGGGTCTGTTACCCAGAATCTTTTGCAAACCTCAACAGTGGGCAAAGAAGCACTTTTTCCTCACATTTCAATGACAGAAAGTTCTAAAATCTGAGAGAAGCCACAAATTTCTTTCCACCGGGCATTCCCACAAATCCCCCAATAAAAATGGCACCTCAATTTTGTGGGTAGACCTAGTGCCTGCAACAAGGAATGCCCCAAAACACAATGTGGACACATCACATTTTCCCAAAGAAAACAGAGCAGTTTTTTGAAAAGTGCCTAGCTGTTGATTTTGGCCTTTAGCTCAGCCGGCACCTACGGAAACCTACCAAACCTGTGCATTTTTAAAAACTGGACACCTAGGGGAGTCCAAGATGGGGTGACTTCTGGGGCTCTCAACAGGTTCTGTTACCCAGAATCCTTTGCAAACCTCAAAATTTGGATAATAAACACCTTTTCCTCACATTTCGGTGACAGAATGTTCTGGAATCTGAGAGGAGCCACACATTTTCTTCCGTCCAGCATTCCCCCAAGTCTCCTGATAAAAATGGTACCTCACTTGTGTGGGTAGGCCTAATGCCAGCAACAGGAAATGTCCCAAAACACAACTTAGACACATCACATTTTCCCTAAGAAAACAGAGCCGTTTTTTGCAAAGTGCCCAACTGTGGATTTTGGCCTCTAGCTCAGCCAGCACTTAGGGAAACCTACCAAAGCTGTGCATTTTTGAAAACTAGATACCTAGGGAAATCCAAGATGGGGTGACTTCTGGGGCTCTCGGCAGGCTCTGTTGCCCAGAATCCTTTGCAAACCTCAAAATTTTGCTAAAAAAACACTTTTTCCTCACATTTTGGTGACAGTAAGTTCTGGAATCTGAGAGAAGCCACAAATTTCCTTCCACCCAGTATTCCCCCAGTCTCCCGATAAAAATGGTGTCTCACTTGTGTGTGTAGGCCTAGTGCCTGCAAAAGGAAATGCTCCAAAACACTATGTGGACACATCAAAATTATCAAATACAAAACTACCTGTTTTTGTGGGGGGCACCTGTGTTTTTGGTCCTGGGCTCTGCAGCCATATATGGAAACCTACCAAACCCAAACATTTCTGAAAACTCGACATCCAAGGGAGTCTAGGGAGGTGTGACTTGCGTGGATCCTCCAGTGTTTTCTTACCCAGAATCCTCAGCAAACCTCAAAAGTTGGCCAAAAAACACTTTTTCCTCAAATTTCGGTGACAGAGAGTTCTGGAACCTGAGAGGAGTCACAAATGTCCTTTCATCGAGTGTTCCCCCTAGGATCCTGTTAAGAATGATACCTCACTTGTGTGGGTGGCCCAGGTGCCTGCAACAGAAACAGGACAAAAACCTGTAGAGATCGAGGAGATAGCACAGCAAGTTGATGAGCACATATTTTTCTTTTATACATCTTTAGGATGACTCTACTTTGGGGACCCACACAAGTGAGGTATCATATTACTTGGGAGACTGAGGGGAATGCTGGGTGGTAGGAAATTTGTGCCGGAGAGGTGATCCTACGAAGAAAACTAAGGAAGATATGCTTTTTTAAGCAAATTTTGGGGTGTGCTGAGGAGGCTAGGTAAGAAAATGTTGGTGGATCCCCACAAGCCACACCTCCCTGGACTCCTTGGGATGTCTACTTTTAAAAAATGTCTGGGTTTGGTAGGTTTCCCTAGATGAAGGCTGCACCTGGGACCAAAAACATAGGTGCCCCTCCCCAAACACAGGCTTTTTGATGTGTCCAAGTACTTTAGTGTTTAGTTCCAAACACTAAAATTGTAAAAAGAAATGCACTTAGGTTATGTTAAAAAGACCCCTCACCCACCAACCAAGTTGGTGACATGCTTCATCATCAGGGTCCCACCCGAGACACCTAGCCTGTCACGGGTGTGCTGCGACACCTGATTACAGCAGAGCAGGTTTTGTCATTTTTACCACTGTTGGAAAATGGGTTATTGGTAAGGGCAGGTAGGTACACACACTTAGCAATAGGCCACTAACCTCCACTAAGGTCCAGTTAGGTCTCAGTAAATTAACCCCAGCTCAACCCTTGGTAGCTTGGCAACGAGCGTCAAGGCTTAACTTAGGAGACAGAGGGCCTGATTCTAACTTTGGAGGACGGTGTTAAACCGTCCCAAAAGTGGCGGATATACCACCTACCGTATTACGAGTCCATTATATCCTATGGAACTCGTAATACGGTAGGTGGTATATCCGCCACTTTTGGGACGGTTTAACACCGTCCTCCAAAGTTAGAATCAGGCCCAGAGTGTAAAGCATTCAAATATCACAAAACAGTAATTAAATAAAACACAGGAAACAGTTTAAAAATCCAAAACCAATTTATAACAATAGATTATATTTTTATCTTTAAAATGACACCAAAACGAGTAAAATCGGATAAGGGGAACCGGAAATATGAATTTTTAAAGAATTATTATTTTTTTAGCGCCTAGAAACAAAAAGTGCCAATCCGGTCATCTGGTTGCACCTCGACCGGGGAAAAATCAAAGTTTAAGGCCGACCGCGATGGAGCCCTGCTCGGCAACAGGCCACGGGAGGCCTCGGTTAAAAGTTTACCTTCTCACTTAGGGGGTCATTCTGACCTTGGCGGTCATCGACCGCCAGGGTTGACGACCACGGAAGCACCGCCAACAGGCTGGCGGTGCTTCCCAGCCCATTCTGACCGCGGCGTTAAAGCCGCGGTCAGAAAAGGGAATCCGGTGTTTTCCCGCCGGATTTCCCCTGCATGGGCTGAATCTCCATGGCGGCGCTGCAAGCAGCGCTGCCATGGCGATTCCGACCCCCTTCCCGCCATCCTGTTTCTGGTGATTTTTACCGCCAGGAACAGGATGGCGGTAACGGGTGTCGTGGGGCCCCTGGGGGCCCCTGCACTGCCCATGCCACTGGCCATTTGGCGGCCATTTGGCGGTGACCGCATGGCGGGCGGCGACCGGGGCCCGCCGCGGTCAGAATGACCCCCTTAGTCTCTTTTTCGAAATATTTTCTTCAGCGGGACGAACCTGCCAGTCCAATCCGACCTCCTGGAGCCCTTCTCCGGATACACGATGCGGGAAGCCTCGGTGGAGATTTTTACCTTCTGACTTAGTCGTTTTTTCGAGGTGAAAATCCTTTGACCGGGGTAAACCTGGATCTTGATCCGACGTCCATGGAGCCCTCCTCGGATACGCTGGCTGGGAGGTCCCGGTCAACTTTTTACCTTCGGACTTAGTCTCTTTTTTGGAGATTTTCTTTACCGGAACGAGCCAGCAAATCAGGCCGGGTCGCGGTTGAGGCAAGCTGGCTAGAGTTGCCGCGGCGGGTCGGTCCCTCTATGGAGCTTTTTTACAAAAGTTGTCCAAACTTCTCCAAACTTCTGGGGCTTCTCCCAGATGTCCTTTTAAGGTTCTTTTGGGATCCACAGCTCACCCCAAGGGTCCAGAAGTTCTGAGATGGTCCTTGGGGGGGTGCGGACTACAACTCGCAGAATGCACCTGGCACAAACTCCTTTTTGGCCACTGGACAGTGGTCAGCTGGTCGCTTTCTTCAGGCGTTGGTGCAGGGGACTCTGGTTAGCAATTTTTCACCTGTAGCAAACAGGGAGTCCCTCCTTGAACCAGTTGAAGCCAGGCAAAGTCCTTCTTGTGGTGAAGCCCAAGTGTGCAGCTGGTGCAGTCCTTCTGAGTGCAGGTTCCAGGTGCAGGCCAGGGGTCCAGCAGGGCAGTCCTTCTTCTTCTGTTGTTCTTCCTTGTTGGATGTGGTAGGGAACTGAGGTGTGGGTGCAGGTCTGCCAGTTTTATCCTTGCTCCTGGGTGAAAAGCAGGGGGGTCCTGGTTCTCCAATCAGGTGCAGGGTCCTTCCACCTGTGATGACCACTTCCTGGGAAGTGTGGCAAAAATCAATCCCAGGAGGCAACATTCTGTAAAAATCCATCATGGCTGAATCTGATTTTTAGAGGTTACATCTGGCTGAGCCCACCCACTGGTGTGGCTAAAAATCATAAACACACCCCTCTCCTGCCCACTCCTAATCAAATCAAGGGGGCACCTAGTTGTCTGGGGTTGCAGGATGTGGGGGTGTTGCTGGTTGCTCCAAATGTCCTTCTCTGCCTTTGAAGACCAGTTTGGCAGCCCTCCCCCTTCCTGCCTCACCATCTGCTGAGGGGAGATTCCTTCCCACAGGCACATTCCTTTGTGTGAAGCCAGGCCACTTCACACCTCATCAAGGCAGCTTGGCCAAGCTGCTCGAGTCTGGCCAATCAGAGCACAGCAGCAAAAACAATGCAGGGCTGAAATTGGCAACTTTTTAGGTAAAGTTTAAAACTCTTTACCTGAACAAGTTATATTAAATTCTTGGTATGCATCATTTAAGGAGACTTTAAAAATCAAAATAAAGGGGGTTATTCTAACTTTGGAGGAGTGTTAATCCGTCCCAAAAGTGACGGTAAAGTGACGGATATACCACCAGCCGTATTACGAGTTCCATAGGATATAATGGACTCGTAGTACGGCTGGTGGTAAATCTGTCACTTTTCCGTCACTTTTGGGACGGATTAACACCTCCTCCAAAGTTAGAATAACCCCCAAAGTCTCCCCATTCTAGCCTATGAAGGCCATTTACTACAATGAGGGAAAAACGAATTTGGCTGTTTTTACCTCACCAGGGCTTATAAAACTATTTTTATAAAGTCCCTGCTTATAGTTACATGGCACCCAGCCCTAGGGGCACATAGGGCACACCTTAGGGGTGACATATATGTAAAAATAAGGTAGTTTAAGACTTTGGAACTACTTTTAATTCCAAAGTCGAATTTGCATATAACTTTAATTTAAAAGCAGCCAGCAAGGCAGGCCTGCCTTTAAAATGACACTGGGCACCTCAGCAGTGCACCTATGGGTGCACTACCTATGCTGTGGTCCCTAAACCTACATGCCCTACCATATACTAGGGACTTATAGGTAGGTTAACTTAGCCAATTATAATTAGCCTAATTTGCATATCCATTTTACAAAGAGCACAGGCCCTGGGACTGGTTAGCAGTACCCAGGGCACCATCAGAGTCAGGAAAACACCAGCAAAAAGTGGAAAATGGGGGCAAAAAGTTAGGGGGCCTCTGCAATCAGCCCTGTTTTCTCACAACCACACATACTGGCTGGATTTGGCACGAGGGTGAGTGCTGGTTCAGTGGATCAAATTTTATTAACAAGAGATTTCACAAAAATGAAATGCACTGTTAATAACTGAAAGGACAAAAAACTGAACCAATGACTCACAACTCGTGAGCAGTAAAGCCACGACAAGGCACCAACCGCTTTACAGTCCATTCACACACTTTTCATACATGACATGCACAAGACCAGTCATGCTGCCAGCCACAGGCCCAGCACATTACTACACTCGCATCGACAGACATCGTCACTCAAGGGCCCATCACTTACATACGTCCACATGCCTGATACAGCAATCACACCAGATGATGGGAGTGTGTGGACTGACGTTTGGCTGGCACTGCCAGCCAAGCACCACTCCACGCACACCAACAGCCAAGTGCCAATCCACGCACACCGTCAGCCAAGCACCACTCCATGCACACAGCCAGCCAAGCGCCACTCCATACACACCGCCAGCCAAGCGCCACTCCACGCACCCCACCAGCAAAGTGCCACCCCATGCACACTGCCAGCCAAGGGCCACTCCCCACACACCGCCAGCCAAACGCCACTCCACCCACACCGCCAGCCAAGCGCCACCCCATGCACACTGTCAACCAAGCGCCACTCCACATACCGCCAGCCAATCGGCACTCCACGCACACCTCCAGCCAAGCACCACTCCATGCACACCTCCAACACTTTTTTTGTTTTTAAACAACAAAGAAACTACTAACTAATTATAAATAAGTACAAAACTACAAACACAAAGGGGGTCATTCTGACCCTGGCGGCCGGTGGCCGCCAGGGCCACAGACCACGGGAGCACCGCCAACAGGCTGGCGGTGCTCCCACGAGCATTCTGACCGCGGCGGTTCAGCCGCGGTCAGAAGCGGAAAGTCGGCGGTCTCCCGCCGACTTCCCGCTGCTCGGGGGAATCCTCCATGGCGGCGGAGCAAAGTAATAAGTGTGGACGAGTCTTTGGTCCTGTTCAAGGGGCGTTTGGTTTTTTAGCAGTACATCCCTAGCAAGAGGGCACAGTATGGAATTAAATTGTATATGCTGTGCTGAAAGTAGTACAGGATACATGTATAATTTCCGGGTCTACACTGGTGGGGATTCCAGTATTGACCTCCCTGGTTGTCCGCCCACTTTTGGAGTTAGCGAGAAAAGTGTGTGGGAACTTGGTAGACAACTGTTTAACAAAGGTCACCATTTGTACATAGATAATTTCTACACTGCAGCTGTTCAAGGAGTTGTTCAGAGTGGACACTGTTGCTTGTGGCACAATCTGTTCTAACCGAAACGGCTATCCAAGTGAACTTCTCTGTGAAAAACTTGAGAGGAGACAGTGCAGTGGAATGAAGAGCTGCTAGCTCTCAAATTTTCAAATAAGAGGGATGTGTACATGCTAACTACAATCCATGATGAGAGTACTTCCCCTGTGACTGTTTGGGGTCAGGTTGCTAAAGTGCGCAAACCTGCTTGCATTTTAGACTACAATAAGAATATGGGTGGTGTTGATAGAGTAGGTCAGAGGATGGAGCCTTAACTCACGTATGGTATAAAAAGTTGGCCGTCCATTTATTTAATTTGGCAACTTTTCATGCTTTTATTGTGTTCAAGGATTGTTCCCCTGAGTCAAGGATGAAATTTGTTAAATTTCAGGAGTCAGTGATAGAGAGCCTTATTGTGGTGGAACAGGGAAAAGTTCCTAGAGTAGCAGTGGATTGAAAGATTGCCACTTTCCTGATCACATTCCTCCCACTCCCAAAAAAGACTTGTCCACTAAGAAATGTAGAGTCTGTGCCCGAAGAGGTATCCAGAGGGAGAGCCGATGTACTGCCCCAATTGCACTTCAAAGCCTGGGCTGTGTGTGGCCAGCTGTTTCAGGAGTTACCACACAAAAAAGAAATTCTGGAAAATACAATGAGCATAAACTGCCTGTTTTATATTTTCATATGTTCAGTTTCACGGTTGGCATTTCTGTTATGTTTTCAGTTAGAGATTTTGTGTTTGTAGTTTTGTACTTATTTATAATTAGTTAGTAGTTTCTTTGTTGTTTAAAAACAAAAAAAGTTTTGGAGGTGTGCATGCAAGTCTGTGGCCTTCTACCTCACAGAAGACATGTACCGTACACTAGTGTTAGGAGGCACCTATAGATGTGTGTCTGTCTTCAGTTAGCATATTCTTGTGTGCAACATAGTGTTAAGGATTGGTGCTGCAGGTCGTGGAAGACCCTATTTCCTTATTGACTAGGTTAGTGGACCATCCAACTGATTGATCCTCCCAAGATCTTGCTGGCTATACATTATGTATCTGGTTGCAGGGCTGGATCATAAGCTGAGTTTCTAATAGGCACTTTAAAGCAGCTGTGAGGGCTTGTTCAAGTAATGCACACTTCTAGTCAGTGCATGGGACTCTGACACATTCCTTCAGCACACACTGGCCAAGTGTCACAGGGCTTGCCAATATCACTACCATTAGTGACTAATTAGGCAGTGCCAGAGAATGATTTCAAGTTTGTTAATCATCAGTTGACACTGCTTACAGTGCCTGCAACAGCATTTTTTGTGGGGGCTATGCACTGGTACATGATCTGCAGTGTGGCAGATCATCTACTTTCACAATAGTTACCATCCTAAAAGTACAAGTACCCCAGTCATGCTATAATAATACTTTGTCTGTCGGATCCACAGCACCTTCTTCAGATGCTCTGTGCTTTCAGCCCTCTTAGTTTACTTTACTAATTCCCCTTCTTCCAGGCATAATTCTCAAGGTGTTCAAGTACAATAACATTGCTCATTGACCAGATCTTACTTCAGGTGATGTCTCCTAAATTCCAAAAGTCTGGCTATAAGGTAAACATACAGTTCTGGGTGCACATTAGACCTCTGGGTAAAGAGTGGTGAACCCGCACCCCTTCATTGACAAAAATAACCTGGAGGTAGAACAATATGCAGGTCAAGAGCTTTAATTCCATATATATATGAAACTAATGCAGGTGATGTTTATTTTCCGTCTTCAGTATCATAAGCAATTTGGTGTCATTATTATTTCATGGGTCCTTCACTGTCAGATTTCCAGAATCATCCTTTGTGTATAGCAAAGATCCTCATGAAAGAGTCATCTCTAGGTTGAAACACCCACAAAAGAAAGAAAATCACTATGAACATTCTACACTTGGCTAAAAACAGCCACACAACAGTGATCAGGAGGAGGACAAATGACTTACCCCTTGCTAATCGACCTGTGATAACAGGAACTGCAGGCCAACCCTAGACCCTTTACTTCAAACAAATGGAATAATAAAGGTGACTAGATAACATTATAATATAGCAAAACAAAATAATTGATTTATGAAAGGGAGATTGTCTCCTCTTTGGACACTTCATTATCAACGTCCCTTACTCCAGTCTCAACCATGTCTGCAAAGGGCTAACACTTTTTGGCATAGTAGCCTCACTACAATTGATGCACACAAACAGAACAGTGCTTTCTAAAATGTAACCCACAGGCGTTCTTCACTCTGATGTGCTCAGATACTCAATGTGTGCAACATGTATAACACCCACAAACATAGACATGTGTGGTTTTAATATATGAGCACAATGAACTACGTTCACCAGTACGACTAGTAACACTAGTATCCCACAAAACACAGTTTGCTGTCACTACCACGTTACCACACTTGAATTTGTGCAACACACAGTAGTCCTCTGTCTTTATAGAGATGGTACCTAGAGCACCCCTCCAGATTCAGGACAGGCCTTTGCCTTCACACTCAAACTAGCTTAGCATAGTGCTGGGGCTTAAATGTTAAAAACCTGAAACCCATAAACCCATATATGGACAATCATGTCAGAAGCGACAGAATTGTACACAATGCTGAGGACACTCCTGTCCCAACTGGATACACAGAGGGTTAAGCATTGCAATGTTTGTTTGGTTGGTTTTCTATCCCTTTCCTCCTGGCATGTACAGATATTATTTTCTAATGGAAATGGTGAGTGTGCCCTTTCTAGCAGTGGATCATTCTCAATATCAATGTTTATTAAGATTTCATAGAATCACACGGTTGGATGTATGATCAGTTATTAGTAAGATTATCATTGAATATTAGTAATATAATGAATCAAACATTATGGAAATCCTGTACAAGGTGTGCTTGGAGATCATGAAGTACAAATCATAGCAAAATGGATCTTTGCGCCTTTAAGCTGGATATTTTGCTCAGTTATGCCACTGTTTATGTGTTCATTATGAATCAATGTACTTTGGAGAGTAAAAATATAATTCCTTCACGTTGCCTTTACACTTTAGTCTAGAGTGGATCATATTTTTTGTTTATTGTAAATTGATTTTTTAATAATTATGTGAAATTATTTTTAGACATTTTAAACACAGCAGTCCAGATGTCTTGCAATAGTTTCTATACTGTTACCCTTTTTCTTTTAAAAATCATTGCAAATAATTAATTTCCTCAGGATTGTGTGTATAGCTAGCACCAAATTGCCATATTGCTATATTCTATTAAAAAATTAAGGACAAAATTGCATTGAAAACATTTTCTTTAATGTATTTTTCTTTATTTGTTACCCATTTCTGTACGAAAAAATATTTACAATATGCATTAGTGTTTAACATATTTGAGCAACATATTGAAAGGAAAACATAATGTCTATATTGAAACACTGCAGCATACAAAATTGAATTACTCATCATCATCATCATCATGTTCCTATGATACCTTCTCGTGCCCCTTGATGTGTTAGGATGGTGCAGTCACAGGTGTAGCTGTCAGCATTCAGTAGACAACCAATGCTGCAGGAATGAGTGAAGTTCTGTCCCTAATCCATGTTGGAAATTAATATTTGAATAATTAGTGTTCTTTTTTTTTCTATGTTTGAAACATTTGCTTTCAAATCTGGCCCATGTCATCTCTCTTTTATTGCTTTAGCAGTATCAGCTGTAGAAGCATCACTGACATGGAGCCAAACGTAAGGGCACAATTACGACCTTCGCGGATGGGATACTCCATCACAAACGTAACAGATATTCCATCTGCCGTTTTACAAGTTCCATAGGATATAATGGAACTTGTAATACAGAGGTCAGGATATCTGTAACATTTGTGATGGAGTATCCCATCTGCCAAGGTTGTAATCAGGCCCTAATTGTCTTTAATGTTCAAAGCCATGGTCTTGCTTGAACTCAGACATCTTCAGACTCATTCCAGAGTGTCCAAAAGTGTCAGTGTCCCTTTCTCTGCAAACCTTTCCTGTGTCCTGTTGATAAGTCTATTACAGGTGTCTATTTCAGCATCCACATCCGTGTAATTTTTTATTGTGAAGAAGAAGCATACGCGAGATACTCTGACATTGTCTTCCCTTAGCAGTATTGGTGGAGAATTGTCCAAATCATCCATGAGATTAAATACCATGTCCTCATCCAAGGAAGGCAGGGTGAACTCCACAGATTTAAAGATGTCTTTCTGAATATTGAGGTCATTAGAAGCACTGTCTCGGTCTATTTCAAAGAAACCAATATACATATAAATCTATTTATATATATAAAAGAAAACAATATACCAACTTTTAGATCATGGAGATACCTACAGTAACTCTGAAAATGATTAGGAATAGACACAAAAGAATATCTTTCTCTAAAGAACACCTAACATTATGAACAAGAGACTGTGGCCCAGCCCTTTAGCACAATCTATGAAATTACAGTACTTAGGAACGTTTTCATATTCAATATGTTAACCACTTCCCTTTGGCCTTAGGAATGACAGGAATACACTTTAAATGTGTGAGAAACATACTTCCACCTTTTATATATGAACAGGCCAGTAGATTTCAAAATGGAATCCATGGGCCTTCTTCAACTCTGTTATCACACACACCTTCCACGTATGTGTTGCATAGGTCACACAAACAAACACACGCATACAAGCATGGAGATGTTATCACTAGGATACTGTTTTTCCTTACACTAAGAAGCCCATAGGCTATGAAGCCCATGACACATGTAACAAAGTTTGCTCAAGACACCTGACTGATTAAAACAGAGGGACTGATTTAGAATTTGGAGAACAGTTGTATGTCAATCAGGGCAATGGAATACATCACTCCATTGACCTGACATATATCCTGTCCCCCAAATATAGAGATGTCTATCATCCCTGTGGACATCTATTAACCTGACAGGAACCTCTGATACAGGGGTTACCGTCAATGTTGTAAGAATGTGACGGATATCCCTGCCAAACAGGATGCCCATCCATCAAACTTTAAATGTTTTTACATAGTTTTACTTTACATTTTTCAAAGCACTAACTCCCAAATAGTAAAACTATTGACTTCCAATCACCAAGGGAGTTTTCTCCTATGGTGTAGAGTGTCCCTCAACCGCTCACTCTAAATTGGGCAGACAGTCTGATGGTTAACCTATCACAGCCCATAGTCTGTTAGGTTTTCAGAGGAGTATGACAGCGATGGAGCCAGAATAGGCTGTGTTGTCGACATACGGAAGGTCTGGCCAGCCCTAAATTAGGCAGGCAGACTGAAAGTTTGGCAAAGAGAATACTCTGTTGCGAAGGAGTACCCTCTCTGCAAACTCTAAATTGAGCCTTTAGTTTCCTGCATACAATACTCTTTAAGCTAACTCAAGACAGGCACAGTACTACACTGTTGCAAGGTAAAGTGCACTTGGTGTACACCTCAGTGTACATGACAATTTCCAAACTCTCCTACACCAAGAAGCATGCCCAGGACTTTGTACACAGAGTGAGCAGAAGATTTGCTAAGTTTTCACACAATGTTGTGCAGCAACCAAAGTTGCTGCACTAGATTGTATGAAAGTAAGAGAGCTAGTGCTCTTTAGGCTGCCTTGCACTTACACACACACACACAAACTCTTGCACCGTAGTGAAAGGCTTTGTAAATGAGGTCAAGCATAGGTTTTGTACTAGAATGTGTTCTTAAAGTGCAAATGGTTATGCTTTGACATACTTTTACATTTACCCACTTTGTATGTGTGATGTACTGTACAACTCGCATGCAATGTGGGAACATTTTAGATAAAACAAAACTTTTCTCAGACTAAACACCTGCCTTGACGAGGCATCCATTTCTTGTGCAAAGTCCTGTCTAACATTTTAAATAGATGAGAATTTGTGTGGAAATCTATGGGTTGTTGCATGTTGTTGCATGTGAAAACCAATGTACTACCCATGACCCAAACTAGCTCTCTTTTGCATCACTTTAGGACTACATTCCAAAGCAAGCCAGGATCTGCATTGGAGTGTAAATCTCAATATAACTCTTTGCACCATGATTGTGTCATTTTTGTAATACAAACCCAACTCAAAATGTTCCCAAATCTGTCTCAGATTAGCATGAATTTGGAGCAACACACAATAGAAGATAATCTCTGTAGGCCACTCAAGGCAGGGGACATCCCCATCCCAACATAGGTAAACAAAAATCCCAGCATGACACTTTTCACTAAAATTATATGAAATGACTATGTTTTCTAATTTAAAGATTGACAGTCATATTATAAAACAGGAATATATAAAAGAACATTTGATTTTAGAAATGTTGTACCATGAGATGTGGTTGTGTTCTCAAGGTCAGCCATGTTAGTGTTCTCATATCCACCAACCAGTACTGGTTCTGTGACTGCTGCCTCTTGCTCCTACTTAGGCATCAATTCATCAAGTATGTAAGGAAATGCCTCCTTGGCATGGTTACCCCCTGATTTTTTGCCTTTGCTGATGCCAAGTTATGATTTGAAAGTGTGCTGAGGCCTGCTAACCAGGCCCCACCACCAGTGTTCTTTCCCTAAACTGTACCTTTGTCTCCACAATTGGCACACCCCTGGCACCCAGGTAAGTCCCTTGATACTGGTACCCCTGGTACCAAGGGCCCTGATACCAGGGAAGGTCTCTAAGGGCTGCAGCATGTCTTATGCCACCCTAGGGACCCCTCACTCAGTACAGACACACTGCTTGCCAGCTTGTGTGTGCTGGTGGGGAGAAAATGACTAAGTCAACATTGCACTCCCCTCAGGGTGCCATGCCAACCTCACACTGCCTGTGGCATAGGTAAGTCACCCCTCTAGCAGGCCTTACAGCCCTAAGGAAGGGTGCACTGTACCACAGGTGAGGGCATAGGTGCATGAGCACTATGCCCCTACAGTGTCTAAGCAAAACCTTAGACATTGTACGTGCAGGGTAGTCATAAGAGTATATGGTTTGGAAGTCTGTCAAACACGAACTCCACAGCACCATAATGGCTACACTGAAAACTGTGAAGTTTGGTATCAAACTTCTCAGCACAATAAATGCACACTGATGCCAGTGTGCACTTTATTGTAAAAATACACCCAGAGGGCATCTTAGAGATGCCCCCTGAAAACATACCTGACTTCCAGTGTTGGTTGACTAATTTTGCCAGCCTGCCACACACCAGACATGTTGCTGGCCTGATGGGGAGAGTGCCTTTGTCAATCTGTGGCCAGGAACAAAGCCTGTACTGGGTGGAGGTGCTTCTCACCTCCCCCTGCAGGAACTGTAACACCGGGCCGTGAGTCTCAAAGGCTCCCCCCCTTTGTTACAGCGCCACAGGGCATCCCAGCTAGTGGAGATGCCCGCCCCTCCGGCCACTGACCCCACTTTTGGCGGCAAGGCTGGAGGAGATAATGAGAAAAATAAGGAGGAGTCACTTCCCAGTCAGGACAGCCCCTAAGGTGTCCTGAGCTGAGGTGACTCTGACTTTTAGAAATCCTCCATCTTGCAGATGGAGAATTCCCCCAATAGAATTAGGGATGTGCCCCCCTCCCCACAGGGAGGAGGCACAAATAGGGTGTAGCCACCCTCAGAGCTAGTAGCCATTGGCTACTAACCTCCCAGTCCTAAACACACGCCTAAATTGAGTATTTAGGGGCTCCCAGAACCGAGGAAGATAGATTCCTGCAACCTGAAGATGAAGAAGGACTGCTGACCTGAAGCCCTGGAGAGAAGACGAAGACACCAACTGCTTTGGCCCCAGCCCTACAGGCCTGTCTCCCCACTTCAAGAAAAACTGCAACAGCGACCCATCCCCCGAGGTCCAGCGACATCTGAAGCCTCAGAGGACTACCCTGCATCTAAAAGGACCAAGAAGCTCCAGAGAACAGCGGCCCTGTTCAACAAACCTGCAACTTTGCAACAAAGAAGCAACTTTTAAAGACCACATGTTTCCCGCCAGAAGTGTGAGACTTTCCACTCTGCACCCGATGCCCCCGGCTCGACCTGCGGAAAACTAACTCTACAGGGAGGACTCCCTGGTGACAGCGAGCCCGTGAGTAGCCAGAGGTGACCCACTGAGCCCCCACAGTGACACCTGCAGAGGAAATCCAGAGGCTCCCCCTGACCGCGACTGTCTGCTTCAAGGAACCCGACGCCTGGAAACCACACTGCATCCGCAGCCCCCAGGACCTGAAGGAACCGAACTCCAGTGCAGGAGCGACCCCCAGGCGACCCTCTGCCTAGCTCAGGTGGTGGATACCCAGAGGAGCCCCCCTGTGCCTTCCTGCATCGTTGAAGGGACCCCTGGGTCTCCTCATTGATCTCTATTGAAAACCCGATGCCTGTTTGCACTCTGCACCCGGCCGCCCCTGTGCCACTGAGGGTGTACTTTCTGTGCCTGCTTGTGACCCCCCCGGTGCCCTACAAAACCCCCCTTGTATGCCCTCCGAAGTCGTGGGTACGTACCTGCGGGCAGACTGGAACAGGGGCACCCCTATTTCTATTGAAGCCTATATGTTTTGGGCACCACTTTGACCTCTTCACCTGACCGGCCCTGAGCTACTGGTGTGGTAACTTTGGGGTTGCCTTGAACCCCCAACGGTGGGCTACCTGGGACCCAACTTTGAACCATGTAAGTGTTTTACTTACCTGTGAACTTAACATTTACTTACCTCCCCCAGGAACTGTTGAATTTTGCAGTGTCCACTTGTAAAATAGCTTATTGCCATTTTTGCCAAGACTGTACTTGCTATTGTGATAATGCAAAGTTCCTAAGATACCTGAGTGAAATACCTTTCATTTAAAGTATTGTTTGTAAATCTTGAACCTGTGGTTCTTAAAATAAACTCAGAAAATATATTTTTCTTTATAAAAACCTATTGGCCTGGAATTGTCTTTGAGTGTGTGTTCCTCATTTATTGCCTGTGTGTGTACAACAAATGCTTAACACTACCCTCTGATAAGCATACTGCTCGACCAAACTACCACAAAATAGAGCATTAGAAATATCTCTTTTTGCCACTATCTTACCTCTAAGGGGAACCCTTGGACTCCGTGCATGCTATTTCTTACTTTGAAATAGTACATACAGAGCCAACTTCCTACATTGGTGGATCAGCAGTGGGGTACAAGACTTTGCATTTGCTGGACTACTCAGCCAATACCTGATCACATGACTAAATTCCAAAAATTGTCATTAGAAACTGATTTTTGAAATGTGAGCTATTTTTCTAAATTTTTAAAAGTCCTGCTAGGGCCTTGTGTTAGTCCCTGTTAGCATTTCTTTTAGAGTTTAAACGTTTTGTAAAAGTTTGGATTAAGATCTAGAGATAGTTTTAGATTCTTAAAAAGTATCCCAACTTTTAGAGAAACAATGCATACTGCAGAAGAGATGGTGGTGGAGCTCAACCTCACCCCTTACCTGCATCTTAGGATGTCAGAGTTAAGGACTCTCTGCAAAATCAAAAAGATAAAAACCTGATCAAACCCTACCAAAGCGCAGCTCCAGGAGCTCTTGGCAGAGTTTGCTAGAGACAACCCCTCTTAAGATACCCTTACAGAGGGGGAGACTAGTGATGTGGAGGGGGAATTTCCCCCGTCCAGTCCTAGTTAGGGTGACCAGGGTTCTCCAACCCTGGCTCCACAAGTAATAGTCAGAGATGTTGCTTCTTTCACAGGAGAGTCCAACAACTCTGAAAGCATTGAGGGCAGCCTCAATGAAGATGACCTCCTGTTAGCCAGGATGGCCAAAAGATTGGCTTTGGAGAGACAGCTCCTAGCCATAGAAAAGGAAAGACAAGAGATGGGCTTAGCTCCCATCAATGGTGGCAGCAACTTAAATAGGGTCAGAGATACTCCTGACATGCTAAAAACTCTCAAAGGGATTGTAACTAAATATGAAGATGGTGATGACATCACCAAATGGTTCACAGCTTTTGAGAGGGCATGTGCAACCAGAAAAGTAAACAAATCTCACTGGGGTGCTCTCCTTTTGGGAAATGTTCACTGGAAAGTGTAGGGATAGACTCCTCACACTCTCTGGAAAAGATGGCAGAATCCTATGACCTCATGAAGGCTACCCTGATTGAGGGCGTTGGATTCTCAACTGAGGAGTACAGGATTAGGTTCAGGGGGCTTAAAAATCCTCGAGCCAGACCTGGGTTGATTTTGTTGACTTTTCAGTCAAAACGCTGGATGGTTGGATTAATGGCAGTTGTGTACATGAATATGATGGGCTGTACAATCTGTTTATGAAAGAACACCTTTCATGTAATTGTTTCAATGATAAACTGCATCAGCATCTGGAAGACCTAGGTCCAATTTCTCCCCAAGAATTGGGAAAGAAGGCAGACCATTGGGTCAAGATTAGGGTGACCAAGACTTCCACAGGGGGTGACCAAAAGAAAGGGGTCACAAAGACTCCCCAGTGGAAGAGTGTTGAGGCATCCAAGGGTAAAAGTAAAGAGTCTTCTACAGGGCCCCAAAAACCTGCTCAGGAGGGAGGGTCAAAAGCCTCTTCACAATCCAATTTTAGGTACAAGGGTAAAAACTTTGATCCCAAAAAGGCCTGGTGTCATAGCTGTAATCAGCAGGGACACCAAACTGGAGACAAGGCCTGTCCCAAGAAAGGTTCCACTTCAACTACTACTCCAGTTAGCACTGGAATAGACAGTCTCCAGGTGGGATCAACAGTATGCCCAGAGCAAATTAGGGTTCACACTGAAGCTACATTAGTTTCTGAGGGTGGGGTGGACTTAGCCACACTGGCTGCCTGGCCCCCTAATATGCAAACATACAGGCAGCAACTCTTGATTAATGGGACTAGTGTAGAAGGCCTGATGGATACAGGTGCCAGTGTCACAATGGTGACAGACAAACTGGTTTTCCCAGGACAATACCTGACTGGACAAACGTATCCAGTCACCAACGCTGACAATCAGACCAAAGTACATCCCATGGCTTTGGTAACTTTAGAATGGGGAGGGGTCACTGGCCTGAAACAGGTGGTAGTCTCCTCTAATATCCCAGTAGACTGTTTGCTTGGAAATGACCTGGAGTCCTCAGAATGGGCTGAGGTAGAACTCAAAACCCATACAGCCATGCTGGGTAGCCCTGAACTGGTGTGTGTCAAGACAAGGGCACAGTGCAAGGCTCAGGGTGAAAACGTGGTGTTGGAGCCTGGAATAATGGCCCAACCCTCCAAGAGAAAAGGAAAGAAGACTGGGGAACCTTCTTCAACACAGCAACAGAAAAAGAACCTCTCTTCCCAGGAAGAAGTTCTGCCCTATTAGGGAACTGAGCCCATGGAGTTGGAACCTTATCAGGTTGAACTCTTAGGCCCAGGGGGACACACAATGAACCAGTTGTGTAAGGGGCAAGAAACCTGTCCCTCTCTTGAAGGCCTTAGGCAGCAAGCTGCTGAAGAGACCAAAGGAAAAATCAGTGGAACACATGGGGTTTATTGGGAAGATGAACTCCTTTACACTGAGGCAAGAGATCCCAAACCTGGTGCCACTAGGAGAGTGGTAGTGCCTCAGGAGTTTAGAGAGTTCATCCTGACCTTAGCCCATGATATTCCACTTGCTGGGCATATGGGACAAACCAAGACTTGGGAGAGGTTAGTCAACCATTTCTATTGGCCCACATGTGCCAGAAAGTAAAGGAGTTTTGTGCCTCCTGTGCCACCTGTCAAGCCAGTGGTAAGACAGGTGGCCACCCAAAGGGCCCCCTCATTCCACTTCCAGTGGTGGGCCTCCCCTTTGAAAGAGTGGGAGTGGACATAGTGGGTCCACTTGAACCTCCCACAGCCTCAGGGAACCAGTATATCCTAGTAGTAGTGGATCACGCTACTAGGTACCCTGAAGCAATTCCCCTTAGGTCCACTACTGCCCCTGCAGTAGCTAAATCACTCATTGGTATCTTTACCAGAGTGGGATTTCCTAAGGAGGTGGTGTCTGACAGGGGTACCAACTTCATGTGAGCATACCTGAAACACAGCTGGAATGAGTGTGGGGTGACTTACAAATTCACCACACAATACCATCCACAAACCAATGGTCTTGTGGAAAGATTCAACAAGACATTGAAGGGCATGATCATGGGGCTCCCTGAAAAGCTCAAAAGGAGATAGGATGTCCTCTTGCCATGTCTGTTTTTCGCCTACAGAGAGGTGCCTCAGAAGGGAGTAGGGGTTTCCCCCTTTGAACTTCTGTATGGCCATCCTGTAAGGGGACCACTAGCTCTTGTGAAAGAAGGCTGGGAGAGACCTCTTCATGAGCCTAAGCGAGATATAGGGGACTATGTACTAGGCCTACGTTCCAGGATGGCAGAGTACATGGAAAAGGCAAGTAAAAATCTTGAGGCCAGCCACCAACTCCAGAAGATGTGGTATGACCAAAAGGCTGCTATGGTTGAGTTTCAGGCAGGGCAGAAAGTCTGGATTCTGGCACCTGTGGCTCCCAGGGCACTTCAGGACAGATGGAGTGGCCCTTACCCAGTGCTAGATAGAAAGAGTCAGGTCACCTACCTGGTAGACCTAGGCACTAGCAGGACCCCCAAAAGGGTGATCCATGTGAACCGCCTCAAACTCTTTCAAGACAGAGCAGATGTAAACATGTTAATGGTTACAGATGAGGACCAGGAAGCTGAGAGTGAACCTCTCCCTGACCTCCTCTCCACTGACCCTAAAGATGGCTCAGTAGATGGAGTGATGTATTCAGACACCCTCTCCGGCCAACAGCAAGCTGACTGTAGGAAAGTCTTACAACAGTTTGCTGAGCTCTTTTCCCTAACCCCTGGTCAGAAGCACCTGTGTACCCATGATGTGGACACAGGAGACAGCATGCCTGTCAAAAACAACATTTTTAGACAGTCTGACCAAGTTAAGGAAAGCATCAAAGTGGAAGTCCACAAGATGCTGGAATTGGGAGTCATTGAGCACTCTGACAGTCCCTGGGCTAGCCCAGTGGTCTTAGTCCCCAAACGTCACACAAAAGATGGTAAGAGAGAGATGAGGTTTTGTGGACTACAGAGGACTAATTCTGTCACCAAGACAGATGCCCATCCCCTTCCAAGGGCAGATGAGTTAATTGATAAATTGGGTGCTGCCAGGTACTTGAGTACATTTGACTTGACAGCAGGGTAGTAGCAAATAAAAATAGCACTAGGAGCAAAAGAAAAGACACCATTCTCTACACCTGATGGGCACTATCAGTTTACTGTAATGCCCTTTGGCTTAAAGAATGCCCCTGCCACCTTCCAAAGGTTGGTGAATCAAGTCCTTGCTGGCTTGGAGTCCTTTAGTGCAGCTTATCTTAATGATATTGCTGTCTTTAGCTCCAGCTGGCAGGATCACCTGGTCCACCTGAAGAAGGTTTTGCAGGCCCTGTAAGCAGCAGGCCTCTCTATCAAGGCATCCAAATGTCAGATAGGGCAGGGAACCGTGGTATACTTGGGACACCTTGTAAGTGGAGGCCAAGGTCAGCCACTCCAACCCAAGATCCAGACTATTCTGGATAGGATAGCTCTAAAAACCCAGACTCAAGTCAGGGCATTACTTGGCTTGACTGGTTACTACTGGAGGTTTGTGAAGGGATATGGATCCATAGTGACACCCCTCACAGAACTTACCTCCAAGAAAATGCCCAAGAAGGTAAAGTGGACCATAGAGTGCCAACAGGCCTTTGACACCCTGAAACAAGCTATGTGCACAGCACCAGTTCTCAAATCTCCAGATTACTCCAAGCAGTTCATTGTGCAGACTGATGCCTCTGAAAATGGGATAGGGTCAGTTTTGTCCCAAACAAATGATGATGGCCCTGACCAGCCTGTTGCTTTCATTAGCAAGAGGTAGCTCCCCAGGGAGCAGCTTTGGAGTGTCATTGAGAGGGAGGCCTTTGCTGTGGTTTGGTCCCTGAAGAAGCTGAGACCATATCTCTTTGGTACTCACTTTGTAGTTCAAACTGACCACAGACCTCTCAGATGGCTAATGCAAATGAAAGGTGAAAATCCAAAACTGTTGAGGTGGTCCATCTTCCTACAGGGAATGGACTTTATAGTGGAACACAGATCTGGGACTGCCCATGCCAATGCAGATGGCCTTTCCAGGTTCTTCCACTTACAAAATGAAGACTCTCTTGGGAATGGTTAGTCTCATCCTCTTTCGTTTGGGGGGTAGGGGGGGTTGTGTAAGGAAATGCCTTCTTGGCATGGTTACCCCCTGACTTTGTGCCTTTGCTGATGCCAAGTTATGATTTGAAAGTCTGCTGAGGCCTGCCAACCAGGCCCCAGCATCAGTGTTCTTTCCCTAAACTGTGCCTTTGTCTCCACAATTGGCACACCCCTGGCACCCAGGTAAGTCCCTTGATACTTGTACCACCGGTACCAAGGGCCCTGATACCAGGGAAGGTCTCTAAGGGCTGGTGCATGTCTTATGCCACCCTAGGGACCCCTCACTCAGCACAGACACACTGCTTGCCAGCTTGTGTGTGCTGGTGAGGAGAAAATGACTAAGTCGACATGGCACTCCCCTCAGGGTGCCATGTCAGCCTCACACTGCCTGTGGCATAGGTAAGTCATCCCTCTAGCAGGCCTTAAAGCCCTAAGGCAGGGTGCACTATACCACAGGTGAGGGCATAGGTGCATGAGCACTATGCCCCTACAGTGTCTAAGCAAAACCTTAGACATTTGGTTTGGTATCAAACTTCTCAGCACAATAAATGCACACTGATGCCAGTGTGCACTTTATTGTAAAAATACACCCAGAGGGCATCTTAGAGATGCCCCCTGAAAACATACCTGACTTCCAGTGTGGGTTGACTAATTTTGCCAGCCTGCCACACACCAGACATGTTGCTGGCCACATGGGGAGAGTGCCTTTGTCACTCTGTGGCCAGGAACAAAGCCTGTACTGGGTGGAGGTACTTCTGACCTCCCCCTGCAGGAACTGTAACACCGGGCCGTGAGCCTCAAAGGCTCCCCCCCTTTGTTACAGCACCACAGGGCATCCCAGCTAGTGGAGATGCCCGCCCCTCCGGCCACTGCCCCCACTTTTGGCGGCAAGGCTGGAGGAGATAATGAGAAAAACAAGGAGGAGTCACTTCCCAGTCAGGACAGCCGCTAAGGTGTCCTGAGCTGAGGTGAATCTGACTTTTAGAAATCCTCCATCTTGCAGATGGAGGATTCCCCCAATAGAATTAGGGATGTGCCCCCTCCCCACAGGGAGGAGGCACAAATAGGGTGTAGCTACCCTCAGGGCTAGTAGCCATTGGCTACTAACCTCCCAGTCTAAAACACACCTCGTACTTGAGTATTTAGGGGCTCCAAGAACCAAGGAAGATAGATTCCTGCAACCTGAAGATGAAGAAGGACTGCTGACCTGAAGCCCTGGAGAGAAGACGGAGACACCAACTGCTTTGGCCCCAGCCCTACGGCCTGTCTCCCCACTTCAAGAAAAACTGCAACAGCGATGCATCCCCCAGGGTCCAGCGACCTCTGAAGCCTCAGAGGACTACCCTGCATCTAAAAGGACCAACAAGCTCCAGAAAACAGCGGCCCTGTTCAACAAACCTGCAACTTTGCAACAAAGAAACAACTTTTAAAGACCACACGTTTCCCGCCGGAAGCGTGAGACTTTCCACTCTGCACCCGACGCCCCCGGCTCGACCTGCGGAAAACTAACTCTACAGGGAGGACTCCCTGGTGACTGCGAGCCCGTGAGTAGCCAGAGTTGACCCCCCTGACCCCCCACAGCGACGCCTGCAGAGGAAATCCAGAGGCTCCCCCTGACTGCGACTGCCTGCTTCAAGGAACCCGACGCCTGGAAACCACACTGCACCCGCAGCCCCCAGGACCTGAAGAAACCGAACTCCAGTGCAGGAGTGACTCCCAGGCGACCCTCTGCCTAGCCCAGGTGGTGGATACCCAGAGGAGCCCCCCTGTGCCTTCCTGCATCGTTGAAGTGACTCCTGGGTCTCCCCATTGATCTCTATTGAAAACCCAACGCCTGTTTGCACTCTGCACCTGGCCGCCCCTGTGCCACTGAGGGTGTACTTTCTGTGCCTGCTTGTGACCCCCCCGGTGCCCTAAAAAACTCCCCTTGTCTGCCCTCCGAAGTCGTGGGTAAATACCTGCGGGCAGACTGGAACCTGGGCACCCCTATTTCTATTGAAGCCTATGTGTTTTGGTCACCACTTTGACCTCTTCACCTGACCGGCTCTGAGCTGCTGGTGTGGTAACTTTGGGGTTGCCTTGACCCCCCAACGGTGGGCTACCTTGGACCCAACGTTGAACCCTGTAAGTGTTTTACTTACCTGTGAACTTAACATTTACTAACCTCCCCTAGGAAATGTTGAATTTTGCAGTGTCCACTTTTAAAATAGCTTATTGCCATTTTTGCCAAGACTGTACTTGCTATTGTGAGAATGCAAAGTTCCTAAGATACCTGAGTGAAATACCTTTCATTTAAAGTATTGTTTGTAAATCTTGAACCTGTGGTTCTTAAAATAAACTCAGAAAACATATTTTTCTTTTTAAAAACCTATTGGCCTGGAATTTTCTTTGAGTGTGTGTTCCTCATTTATTGCCTGTGTGTGTACAACAAATGCTTAACACTACCCTCTGATAAGCCTACTGCTCGACCAAACTACCACAAAATAGAGCATTAGAAATATCTCTTTTTGCCACTATCTTACCTCTAAGGGGAACCCTTGGACTCCGTGCATGCTATTTCTTACTTTGAAATAGTACATACAGAGCCAACTTCCTACATTGGTGGATCAGCAGTGGGGTACAAGACTTTGCATTTGCTAGACTACTCAGCCAATACCTGATCACATGACTAAATTCCAAAAATTGTCATTAGAAACTGATTTTTGAAATGTGAGCTATTTTTCTAAATTTTTAAAAGTCCTGCTAGGGCCTTGTGTTAGTCCCTGTTAGCATTTCTTTTAGAGTTTAAACGTTTTGTAAAAGTTTGGATTAAGTTCTAGAGATAGTTTTAGATTCTTAAAAAGTATCCCAACTTTTAGAGAAATAATGTCTACTGCAGAAGAGATGGTGGTGGAGCTCAACCTCACCCCTTACCTGCATCTTAGGATGTCAGAGTTAAGGACTCCTCGCAAAATCAAAAAGATAAAAACCTGATCAAACCCTACCAAAGCGCAGCTCCAGGAGCTCTTGGCAGAGTTTGCTAGAGACAACCCCTCTTAAGATATCCTTACAGAGGGGGACACTAGTGATGTGGAGGAGAATGTCCCCCCTCCAGTCCTAGTTAGGGTGACCAGGGTCCTCCAACCCTGGCTCCACAAGTAATAGTCAGAGATGTTGCTTCTTTCACAGGAGAGTCCAACAACTCTGAAAGCATTGAGGGCAGCCTCAATGAAGATGACCTCCTGTTAGCCAGGATGGCCAAAAGATTGGCTTTGGAGAGACAGCTTCTAGCCATAGAAAGGGAAAGACAAGAGATGGGCTTAGCTCCCATCAATGGTGGCAGCAACTTAAATAGGGTCAGAGATACTCCTGACATGCTAAAAATCCCCAAAGGGATTGTAACTAAATATGAAGATGGTGATGACATCACCAAATGGTTCACAGCTTTTGAGAGGGCTTGTGCAACCAGAAAAGTAAACAAATCTCACTGGGGTGCTCTCCTTTTGGGAAATGTTCACTGGAAAGTGTAGGTATAGACTCCTCACACTCTCTGGAAAAGATGGCAGAATCCTATGACCTCATGAAGGCTACCCTGATTGAGGGTGTTGGATTCTCAACTAAGGAGTACAGGATTAAGTTCAGGGGGCTCAAAAATCCTCGAGCCAGACCTGGGTTGATTTTGTTGACTTTTCAGTCAAAACGCTGGATGGTTGGATTAATGGCAGTGGTGTACATGAATATGATGGGCTGTACAATCTGTTTATGAAAGAACACCTTTTATGTAATTGTTTCAATGATAAACTGCATCAGCATCTGGTAGATCTAGGTCCAATTTCTCCCCAAGAATTGGGAAGAAGGCAGACCATTGGGTCAAGATTAGGGTGACCAAGACTTCCACAGGGGGTGACCAAAAGAAAGGGGTCACAAAGACTCCCCAGTGGAGAAGTGTTGAGGCATCCAAGGGTAAAAGTAAAGAGTCTTCTATAGGGCCCCAAAAACCTGCTCAGGAGGGAGGGTCCAATGCCTCTTCACAATCCAATTTTGGGTACAAGGGTAAAAACTTTGATCCCAAAAAGGCCTGGTGTCATAGCTGTAATCAGCAGGGACACCAAACTGGAGACAAGGCCTGTCCCAAGAAAGGTTCCACTTCAACTACTAATCCAGTTAGCACTGGAATAGCCAGTCTCCAGGTGGGATCAACAGTGTGCCCAGAGCAAATCAGGGTTCACACTGAAGCTACATTAGTTTCTGAGGGTGGGGTGGACTTAGCCACACTGGCTGCCTGGCCCCCTAATATGCAAACATACAGGCAGCAACTCTTGATTAATGGGACTAGTGTAGAAGGCCTGAGGGATACAGGTGCCAGTGTCACAATGGTGACAGACAAACTGGTTTTCCCAGGACAATACCTGACTGGACAAACGTATCCAGTCACCAACGCTGACAATCAGACCAAAGTACATCCCATGGCTATGGTAACTTTAGAATGGGGAGGGGTCACTGGCCTGAAACAGGTGGTAGTCTCCTCTAATATCCCAATAGACTGTTTGCTTGGAAATGACCTGGAGTCCTCAGCATGGGCTGAGGTAGAACTCAAAACCCATACAGCCATGCTGGGTAGCCCTGAACTGGTGTGTGTCAAGACAAGGGCACAGTGCAAGGCTCAGGGTGAAAACGTGGTGTTGGAGCCTGGAATAATGGCCCAACCCTCCAAGAGAAAAGGAAAGAAGACTGGGGAACCTTCTTCAACACAGCAACAGAAAAAGAACCTCTCTTCCCAGGAAGAAGTTCTGCCCTATTAGGGAACTGAGCCCATGGAGTTGGAACCTTATCAGGTTGAACTTTTAGGCCCAGGGGGACCCACAATGAACCAGCTGTGTAAGGGGCAAGAAACCTGTCCCTCTCTTGAAGGCCTTAGGCAGCAAGCTGCTGAAGAGACCAAAGGAAAAATCAGTGGAACACATGGGGTTTATTGGGAAGATGAACTCCTTTACACTGAGGCAAGAGATCCCAAACCTGGTGCCACTAGGAGAGTGGTAGTGCCTCAGGAGTTTAGAGAGTTCATCCTGACCTTAGCCCATGATATTCCACTTGCTGGGCATATGGGACAAACCAAGACTTGGGAGAGGTTAGTCAACGATTTCTATTGGCCCACATGTCCCAGAAAGTAAAGGAGTTTTGTGCCTCCTGTGCCACCTGTCAAGCCAGTGGTAAGACAGGTGGCCACCCAAAGGGCCCCCTCATTCCACTTCCAGTGGTGGGGCTCCCCTTTGAAAGAGTGGGAGTGGACATAGTGGGTCCACTTGAACCTCCCACAGCCTCAGGGAACCAGTATATCCTAGTAGTAGTGGATCACGCTACTAGGTACCCTGAAGCAATTCCCCTTAGGTCCACTACTGCCCCTGCAGTAGCTAAATCACTCATTGGTATCTTTACCAGAGTGGGATTTCCTAAGGAGGTGGTGTCTGACAGGGGTACCAACTTCATGTCAGCATACCTGAAACACAGCTGGAATGAGTGTGGGGTGACTTACAAATTCACCACACCATACCATCCACAAACCAATGGTCTTGTGGAAAGATTCAACAAGACATTGAAGGGCATGATCATGGGGCTCCCTGAAAAGCTCAAAAGGAGATAGGATGTCCTCTTGCCATGTCTGTTTTTTGCCTACAGAGATGTGCCTCAGAAGGGAGTAGGGGTTTCCCCCTTTGAACTTCTGTATGGCCATCCTGTAAGGGGACCACTAGCTCTTGTGAAAGAAGGCTGGGAGAGACCTCTTCATGAGCCTAAGCAAGATATAGGGGACTATGTACTAGGCCTACGTTCCAGGATGGCAGAGTACATGGAAAAGGCAAGCAAAAATCTTGAGGCCAGCCACCAACTCCAGAAGATGTGTTATGACCAAAAGGCTGCTATGGTTGAGTTTCAGCCAGGGCAGAAAGTCTGGATTCTGGCACCTGTGGCTCCCAGGGCACTTCAGGACAGATGGAGTGGCCTTTACCCAGTGCTAGATAGAAATAGTCAGGTCACCTACCTGGTAGACCTAGGGACTAGCAGGACCCCCAAAAGGATGATCCATGTGAACCGCCTCAAACTCTTTCAAGACAGAGCAGATGTAAACATGTTAATGGTTACAGATGAGGACCAGGAAGCTGAGAGTGAACCTCTCCCTGACCTCCTCTCCACTGACCCTAAAGATGGCTCAGTAGATGGAGTGATGTATTCAGACACCCTCTCTGGCCAACAGCAAGCTGACTTTAGGAAAGTCTTACAACAGTTTGCTGAGCTCTTTTCCCTAACCCCTGGTCAGAAGCACCTGTGTACCCATGATGTGGACACAGGAGACAGCATGCCTGTCAAAAACAACATTTTTAGACAGTCTGACCAAGTTAAGGAAAGCATCAAAGTGGAAGTCCACAAGATGCTGGAATTGGGAGTCATTGAGCACTCTGACAGTCCCTGGGCTAGCCCAGTGGTCTTAGTCCCCAAACGTCACACAAAAGATGGTAAGAGAGAGATGAGGTTTTGTGTGGACTACAGAGGACTTAATTCTGTCACCAAGACAGATGCCCATCCCCTTCCAAGGGCAGATGAGTTAATTGATAAATTGGGTGCTGCCAGATACTTGAGTACATTTGACTTGACAGCAGGGTACTGGCAAATAAAAATGGCACCAGGAGCAAAAGAAAAGACACCATTCTCTACACCTGATGGGCACTATCAGTTTACTGTAATGCCCTTTGGCTTAAAGAATGGCCCTGCCACCTTCCAAAGGTTGGTGAATCAAGTCCTTGCTGGCTTGGAGTCCTTTAGTGCAGCTTATCTTGATGATATTGCTGTCTTTAGCTCCAGCTGGCAGGATCACCTGGTCCACCTGAAGAAGGTTTTGCAGGCCCTGTAAGCAGCAGGCCTCTCTATCAAGGCATCCCAATGTCAGATAGGGCAGGGAACCGTGGTTTACTTGAGACACCTTGTAGGTGGAGGCCAAGGTCAGCCACTCCAACCCAAGATCCAGACTATTCTGGATTGGGTAGCTCTAAAAACCCAGACTCAAGTCAGGGCATTACTTGGCTTGACTGGTTACTACAGGAGGTTTGTGAAGGGATATGGATCCATAGTGACACCCCTCACAGAACTTACCTCTAAGAAAATGCCCAAGAAGGTAAACTGGACCATAGAATGCCAACAGGCCTTTGACACCCTGAAACAAGCTATGTGCACAGCACCAGATCTCAAAGCTCCAGATTACTCCAAGCAGTTCATTGTGCAGACTGATGCCTCTGAACATGGGATAGGGGCAGTTTTGTCCCAAACAAATGATGATGGCCTTGACGAGCCTGTTGCTTTCATCAGCAAGAGGTTACTCCCCAGGGAGCAGCGTTGGAGTGTCATTGAGAGGGAGGCCTTTGCTGTGGTTTGGTCCCTGAAGAAGCTGAGACCACATCTCTTTGGTACTCACTTTGTAGTTCAAACTGACCACAGACCTCTCAGATGGCTAATGCAAATGAAAGGTGAAAATCCAAAACTGTTGAGGTGGTCCATCTCCCTACAGGGAATGGACTTTATAGTGGAACACAGATCCTGTACTGCCCATGCCAATACAGATGGCCTTTCCAGGTTCTTCCACTTACAAAATGAAGACTCTCTTGGGAATGGTTGGTCTCATCCTCTTTCATTTGGGGGGGAGGGATTGTTGAAGGAAATGCCTCCTTGGCATGGTTACCCCCTGACCTTTTGCCTTTGCTGATGCCAAGTTATGATTTGAAAGTGTGCTGAGGCCTGCTAACCAGGCCCCAGCATCAGTGTTCTTTCCCTAAACTGTACCTTTGTCTCCACAATTAGCACACCCCTGGCACCCAGGTAAGTCCCTTGATACTGGTACCCCTGGTACCAAGGGCCCTGATACCAGGGAAGGTCTCTAAGGGCTGCAGCATGTCTTATGCCACCCTAGGGACCCCTCACTCAGCACAGACACACTGCTTGCCAGCTTGTGTGTGCTGGTGGGGAAAAAATGACTAAGTCAACATGGCACTCCCCTCAGGGTGCCATGCCAACCTCACACTGCCTGTGGCATAGGTAAGTCACCCCTCTAACAGGCCTTACAGCCCTAAGGTAGGGTGCACTATACCACAGGTGAAGGCATAGGTGCATGAGCACTATGCCCCTACAGTGTCTAAGCAAAACCTTAGACATTTGGTTTGGTATCAAACTTCTCAGGACAATAAATGCACACTGATGCCAGTGTGCACTTTATTGTAAAAATACACCCAGAGGGCATCTTAGAGATGCCGCCTGAAAACATACCCGACTACTAGTGTGGGCTGACTAGTTTTGCCAGCCTGCCACACACCAGACATGTTGCTGGCCACATGGGGAGAGTGCCTTTGTCACTCTGTGGCCAGGAACAAAGCCTGTACTGGGTGGAGGTGCTTCTCACCTCCCCCTACAGGAACTGTAACACCTGGCGGTGAGCCTCAAAGGCTCCCCCCGTTGTTACAGCGCCACTGGGCATCCCAGCTAGTGGAGATGCCCGCCCCTCCGGCCACTGCCCCCACTTTTGGCAGCAAGGCTGGAGGAGATAATGAGAAAAACAAGGAGGAGTCACTCCCCAGTCAGGACAGCCCCTAAGGTGTCCTGAGCTGAGGTGACTCTGACTTTTAGAAATCCTACATCTTGAGATTGGAGGATTCCCCCAATAGGATTAGGGATGTGTCCCCCTCCCCACAGGGAGGAGGCAAAAAGAGGGTGTAGCCACCCTCAGGGCTAGTAGCCATTGGCTACTAACCTCCCAGTCCTAAACACACCCCTAAAATTAGTATTTAGGGGCTCCCAGAACCAAGGAAGATAGATTCCTGCAACCTGAAGATGAAGAAGGACTACTGACCTGAAGCCCTGGAGAGAAGACGGAGACACCAACTGCTTTGGCCCCAGCCCTACCGGCCTGTCTCCCCACTTCAAGAAAAACTGCAACAGCGACCCATCCCCCAGGGTCCAGCGACCTCTGAAGCCTCAGAGGACTACCCTGCATCTAAAAGGACCAAGAAGCTCCCGAGAACAGTGGGCCTGTTCAACATACCTGCAACTTTGCAACAAAGAAGCAACTTTTAAAGCCCACACGTTTCCCGCCGGAAGCGTGAGACTTTCCACTCTGCACCCAACGTCCCCGGCTCGACCTGCAGAAATCTAACTCTACAGGGAGGACTCCCCGGTGACTGCAAGCTCGTGAGTAGCCAGAGTTGACCTCCCTGAGCCCCCACAGCAATGCCTGCAGAGGAAATCCAGAGGCTCTCCCTCACCGTGACTGCCTACTTCAAGGAACCCGACGCCTGGATACCCGCAGCCCCCAGGACCTGAAGGAACCGAACTCCAGTGCAGGAGCGACCCCCAGGCGACCCTCTGACTAGCCCAGGTGGTGGCTACCCCGAGGAGCCCCCTGTGCCTGCCTGCATCGTTGAAGAGACCTCCGGGTCTCCCCATTGACCTCTATAGAAAACCCGACACCTGTTTGCACTCTGCACCCGGCCGCCCCTGTGCCGCTGAGGGTGTATTTTCTGTGCCTGCTTGTGTACCCCTTGGTGCCCTACAAAACCCCCCTGGTCTGCCCTCCTAAGTCAAGGGTACTTACCTGCTGGTAGACTGGAACCGGGCACCCCTATTTCGATTAAAGCCTATGTGTTTTGGGCACCACTTTGACCTCTGCACCTGACCGGCCCTGAGCTGCTGGTGTGGTAACTGTGGGGTTGCTTTGAACCCCCAATGGTGGGCTACCTTGGACCCAACTGTGAACCCTGTAAGTGTTTTACTTACCTGTGAACTTAACATTTACTTACCTCCCCCAGGAACTGTTGATTTTTGCACTGTGTCCACGTTTAAAATAGCTTATTGCCATTTTTGCCAAGACTGTACATGCTATTGTGATCATTCAAAGTTCCTACGATACCTGAGTGAAATACCTTTCACTTAAAGTATTGTTTGTAAATCTTGAACCTGTGGTTCTTAAAATAAACTAAGAAAATATATTTTTCTATATTAAAACCTATTGGCCTGGAATTGTCTTTGAGCGTGTGTTTCTCATTTATTGCCTGTGTGTGTAGAACAAATGCTTAACACTACCCTCTGATAAGCCTACTGCTCGACCACACTACCACAAAATAGAGCATTAGAAATATCTCTTTTTTCCACTATCTTACCTCTGAGGGGAACTCTTGGACTCTGTGCATGCTAATTCTTACTTTGAAATAGTACATACAGAGCCAACCTCCTACAATGTATTTCTGAACCTCCACCAGCTTCACTTATAGACCTCAGTGCTACTGGCAATTTCCTCTTCTGCCTGACCTTGTAATTATGCCACCTTTTCTTGAATTAATCAATTGTCATGTGTGTTGGTGCTACAGTATTGGTTTTGTCAACTATTTCTCCCCATAAACCTGCCTTCTTGTCTAGTCGGAGAAAATTCAGAAAGTTTGTATCATATTTATTTCCCTTTTTAAGTGAAACACCATGTAAGGAGGCCTTCCATCATACAGCTTTGACTTGGGATACACAGTCATGCTTTGGTTCATTCAACAATGAGTTATGTTATGCTTCATTGTGCTATGATGCTGTTGCACAAATCATGATAAATATGATGCAGCCCAAGCCAAAACACATTGAGCAATGTAGCACAATTTTTTCACACAATTCAACACTGTAAATTACGACTTCAGTACCTGAGGCTGCCATGGTGCCTGCGGACTGCAATCTCCAGAGGGCAGAAACAACTTTAGCGAGCCTGGCAGTTTGGGGGCAAGCGGTAATTGTAAGTGGGGTAGGTGGGAGGCTAAGAGAACATGATGGGATGGATGGCTTCTATAAGAACTAGTATCTCAGAGCCAACTACCTTATTTTAACTATGCATAGCTAAGCCTTGTGTGTAGCTATCTGTAGTCCCTAAGAGGGATACACATTAAAAATGCACATGAGACAGAGGTTGTCTAAGATGAGGAGAGAAGTTGTAGGTTGGCTGGCTTGGGAGTAATATGAGGAAAGAGAGGAGATTGAAAGGAGAAGTGATCGGAGTGATGGAGAAGTGGGGGCAGAAGTAAGGGGAGGAGATGAATGGATTATGCAGCAATTGGGAAAGGTGTTAGAACTAAACAATTGCATCTTAAGGATCTATGGGTCCTCAGGCAATTATATTTTTGGGCCAGCTGTTTAACTTAACTTTAGAATCATTACCCCTTTTCAGATCATTTAAGCAGTAGTGATTGCAAACACTATTGAATTATGTTAAACTTTCTGAAACAGGTGCACACAAAAACAACTGAAAGCTCCAGCTGCCCGATGTCCACCAGCCAAAAAATACCCAAAAAATCTTGCACAAGTTGTTAACTCCCATCAGTAACAGTTTATGTGGAATTCAGTGTCTAACCTGCTTGTTACTCCACTGCTGTTACTCAACTGTATGCAATCACTCTCAGTGTGACTTGTTAGATGTTTAGTGGACTAGTTCATATTTTTAAATCAAGCAGTATGCACATAGTTCTTGATATTGTAACTTTAGTTGCCAAATATTGGTACTCACAAATATTTCCCCCTCACCACTGGTATTCTTGCTGCAACAGTGAAAATCAAAGTCCTTCACTGAGGATTTTCCTCATTCCATTGGTAAAAATCAAATAACTTTCTCCTAATTCATCTTTCCCCGTCTGACTTATTCACATTTCTACTCTTTATGTGCATTTGCTAATCTGGTTAGACAAGTAATGTGACCCTGTGGAGTAAGAGATACAGGGTGGTGCAGGATGCAGGAAATGGACAGAGACATAAATAGAAACGTATAGCAAGAGATTTGACGTAGAGGGGGAAGAGAGCAAAGTTAGAGATAATATAGTGAGAAATGTGAAGTGGTAAGAGAAGTGTTAGTGCGTCAGAGCCTCAATAAGCAAACTTACAAGGAGACGCGTTTAGGTCGACGAACCGTTGGACCACGTTCGGGGACTTCCCAGCACGAGATGTCTTTTTGGCATCACAAATCAGTGGATCAATAACCCAATCAATAATTACAATAACTAATCAATAACATTCAGTAAGAAACAATACGTTGAACACACTATGACCTTTCAGTCTTGAATAACCACACCATTTAGTTAAGTGTTAGGATGTTTATTTCTCTATTGATTGCAATCTAATGTCATCTCTGTTAATCTCATTAGCAATTAATCTCATTAAAAAACTCTTCTTATTAGCGGTTAGAACACAATTAATCAACGTATAGAGAATATTCATTCAGCATTTAGGCACATCATTAATATGAAGCAACTTAGCAAAGTCCCAGCAATACATGATTCAACAAAGCAAGAACTCAGTCATTTATCTATTTGCACAAGATATTGTGAACACCTTAACTAACCTCAAATTAGCATTAGCATGTTGGGTTTCATGCAAAACATTTTAGCAAACATGAATTTGGAAAACATCTAAACTATGGCCTCTATCAAAATAGCAGTTGGTACCTAGGAAGAAAAGGCAAACAGGCAATTATAATTTTGCATCAGATAGTTACCAATCCAACAGATCAGCAAACAGTGTCAGTCTTCGTCCTCAGGACATCAGTCAAATCACCATCAGCAGAGATAGGATGGGGCAAAGTCTCAATATAGAATAGCTAAGGAATAGAACCTTCCCTCATATGGAGGAGAAGTAAGTGTCAGGCAAGAATGGGTAGAGGATGGTTTAGAGTATCAGGACAAATCACTAGAGGATTAGTGGCAAGCCTTCTGGAAGTGAGCGAAAGAGTGAAAAGTCTCTGTGAGTAAGTGAAGTCTCCCTGTTTCTCCTTGGGTCCCTCCGTTAAATCAAAACGGTCTAATTAGCCCTTAACTACTCATTGGATAATAATTGGTGCATCGTTATCTCTGTCCAATAATTCTTCAATTATCTTGCGAGAATTTTCCACAAACCACAGTTCTCATGTCGCGGATTGGTCCATGTTATTGACGTCTTCAACGGTTGGAATGTCAGGTAGGAAAAGTTACACTTTGCGCTCCAGTCAGTGTCTCTATTGTCTTCTCCTAATACAGTTAACCTTGCATCTGTTATGAATTACACTGTTGCATTTCAGCAAGAACGTCGTCTTGAGCAAGTCGGTTCTCATGAGAACGAATTGACTACGGCTACACACACAGAACTTCTGGAAAAGTACTGCTTTGTGTCTTTCAGAAAAACAGCACATTACACGTTAGAAAATACAGTTTAATATGAGGCCAGGCAGCTAGGCACAGACCCTCGCTAAGCTAAGGCCCTCTAATTAATAAAGCAAACTCTTAATACATAACTCTAATTATGATATATTAATACAAACTCAAAACATTATTGCATAATAATTCAGAATTAACAAGCTTTTCATTAGTCTTCGTATACATTGGTAGCCACTCCCCGTGGGCACATTTCAAATGTGTGCATTATTTTCTATGTTAACACGTTTTCTATGCAGCTTCATCACACAATATATTGCAAGCTTTTCATGTTAATATTGCTTTTAAAAGTCACACTCCAACACAAGTAAAGTAAATAAAGGAAAAAGAAGTAGCCGAAGGAAATAGATAATATGAGGTAGAAAGAAGAAGATGTAGGCAGAGAAAGAGAGGTAGAGAAATATGTAATGTCTTAGCCTGCAGTAGTGAGAGAGATGCATGGAGAGGAAAATGTAGAGCAAGGCAGTGAAGTACACTACTGCAGGGCTGAAGTATAAAAAGAGGTATTGTAGAAAAATATGTGCATTAGAAAGAGGTAAATGCAGCAAGAGGTAGTGCTAGACAGATAGATGAGGGAAACAAGTAGATGCAAAGTAGAGAGAGAGAACAATGAAAAGAGTTATAGAAAAGCAGGTGAGGTAAAGGAAGTAGTGGGGAAGAGAAAAAGGTAGAGAGGGGGTGACGTGTAGAAAGAGAAATGTGTTGTAGAGCGAAAAGAGGAAGTTGAGAGACATACAGGAAATCAAGAAAGAGATATGATGTTTGTACAGAGATAAAGACTTGCGAGAGGAAGAAATGATGTGGTAGAAATATCTATAAAAATGAGCTTGCAAGAGATAGCTGAGCTGAAGGGCTGAGTTGACCTGGAGTGGGAGATATAGAGAGGGATATGTATCTGTTAAGAGAAAAAGCAGCAGACAGAGGGAGGAGTTGGTTGTAGAGAAAAAGGTGTAGCGATAGAGAAAGAAAAACATACAGAAAGGAGTAAGATATTTAGAGAGGTGAAGGAAATGGAGAAGAGGTCGAATAACAGCAAGGGGAGGTGGAGTGGCACTAATAGTGTAGTAAATTGAGAGGTTAGGTGGTAAAAGTGGTGGTGTGGAAAAAAGGTCAGGGAGTTAGGGGGATGTAAGGTAGAGAGAGTTGAGATAGAGAGGTGAGAGAGTGCTGAGGTAGAGAAATGGCTGAGAGCGAGGTAGCGAAGGGCACGGTAGTAGATACATGCTTCTCACTATGCCTGAGATGGCGTATAAACAGGTTGCCTAGGCCTCACACAGAACTTTTGCAAACACATTGCAAACACTGTAGGAGTGCTGTACAATTCAGCATGCTTGCAATGTGAGGACTGTTTGGAGAAATTAAAACTTTTCTTCATGTTAACACCTGCTTCAAGGAGGCTTTTTTAAACACAAAGCTTCATCTGGCTAATTTAGTAGTTCAGATTTTACATAAAAACTATGAGTGCTTGCACTAATACACCCACGTTACATCCAAATAACGCCCCTTGACACAAAGTGGTGCAGCGCAGCACAAACACTATATGTGCTGAGAAAATGTCTCAATTCCAGTGCTAAATACTGTTTTCACTGGAAAATAAATACCCTTTCAGGATTTTGCCATGCCTTGAGCCACTCTGTGACATCCTGCCTTGACCTAAACCCTTAGTAAATCTGGCCATATGTTTTGCTAAGCAGGCAGAGCTCTCAAATCAGAAAAAGAAGGCGCTGCTAATAATCAACATTACTATGGCAGCAATTCAGACTTTCCCTTTACTTTACAAAGGGGCACTTGGAAGATGGGGCCCCTGGGCAATTGCCTTCTTTGCCCATGACTTAAAATGTATCTGGACCTCAAGGCAGGATTGGGGTTAAATAAAATATGAAGAGGGAAAAGGAGTGGATTGGGTAAGCATCACCATTTACAAGACCTAATGGAGTCATAATTTTACAGGCCAGTGGATTGATATCGAATTCATAATATTGGTCAGACAGAAATACTGAAAAAAATATCAAAGGGTAAGTAAATCTAGATTTTTTATACCTAACTCAACATTAATGTGCCTACGCTGTACATACATCTTCAAGGTACATAGATGTGTAGTTAGGAATAGTAAATCTGCAGTTCCGTATATGCAGTTACCTTTTAATATTATGGACCGCGATATTGGGTCTTCAGGAGTCTTGTACCACGATATTGTTGGTGTCGATATTCAGTGGTACAATCAGGTCAGTCAAAATATACCCAGCACTCAGGGCACCAGTCAGTGAGAAGGAACCAATCTGTGCACAAAAGCATCTCATCCCTGCCCAGAGCGCCATGCGGCTATACCAATAGCAGAAATGTGTCTTCCAAACGTTGTAAAAAATAACATACTTTAGTACAGGAAAGAAAGGTCGTGAAGTGAGTACATAAGAAGATGGTTTTAGACACTATTCAAACGCTAACATTGCGTAACTATCCAAAATTATCATAAACAAATTAATCTTATTTTTTGCCTTTGTAGAAGCTGTTCTTGATACTTAGGCCCTCATTCTGATTCTGGCGGGCGGCGGAGGCCGCCCGCCAGAATTCAGCCCTCCATAATACCGCTCCGCGGTCAAAAGACCGCGGAGGGTATTATGAGTTTTTCCCTGGGCTGGCGGGCGGTCTCCAAAAGACCGCCTGCCAGCCCAGGGAAAAACTCCCTTCCCACCATGAAGCCGGCTCGTAATCGAGCCGGCGGTGTGGGAAGGTGCGACGGGTGCTACTGCACCCGTCGCGTATTTCACTGTCTGCTACGCAGACAGTGAAATACTAGCGGGGCCCTCTTACGGGGGCCCCTGCAGTGCCCATGCCATTGGCATGGGCACTGCAGGGGCCCCCAGGGGCCCCACGACAATCCTTACCGCCATCCTGTTCCTGGCGGGTGAGCCGCCAGGAACAGGATGGCGGTAAGGATTGTCAGAATCCCCTCGGCGGCGCAGCTTAGGGGCAGTGGAAAACCTGCGGGAGACCGCCGGTTTTCCCTTTCTGACCGCGGCCAAAGCACCGCGGTCAGAATGACCAAGGGAGCACCGCCGGCCTGTCGGCGGTGCTCCCGCCCCCGTTGGCCCTGGCGGTTCTCTACCGCCAGGGTCAGAATGAGGGCCTTAGTCTTTGGCAAATATTGTTTCCAGTATTTACATAAATAAATGTATGAGAAAACAGGTTTATTTTTAGATTAATTATGCTATCTTTTCCCAACCGTTCTCATCCTGATTTTAATAATGAGGTGTACGAAATAGCATAATTTCCCCTCGTGAATCTTCGGATAATTCCATGAAAATAAGTGAAGTTTTGCTTTTGTAGCAAAATGTGATTTGTTGCTATCTTATGCAACTTTTACCCAAACAAACGTCTCTTGTAAATGAATCTCAACAGATACTTGCTGGATATTGTCTCGATCAGAAAATATATATTGGCAAGACATTTCAGATGCATTTGTAATAGGCCTGAGAGCGCCCAGATGAAAAAACGAAACTTTGAAATCACGGAATATGAAATCTTGAGAAATTTCACAAACTTTGAGTTAAACTCAATTTGGGAATTTCACTGGTGCACCTAAAATTATGCCCAGTCCTATTATCAATGTATTTGTTTATATTAAAATACAAGAATACATCATAAAGTTGCACACAATATATACTTGAAATATATCTAACCAATATCCACAAGTAGAAATTATTATTGAACTTCTAATGACAGCTGACCACGGTGCATGCATGGCTGATATTTAAAGTGCTAGCCAAATCCAAGTCCGCTTACGACATTTAGCCAGATGGTTAGTTAAATTCCTGGAACATGACATTTAGATAAACCACAAACCTGGATGAACTAATATTGTTCCAGCGAGCCGTCGTTTCTTCCAACGAAAAATGTGCATTCCATGTGAAAACCCTTCAACCTATTTCCCTGAAGGTGTTCTATCAATATCTTTGCGCTCATGGTCAGCTGAAAGGAGTTGACAGTTTCTGCAACTGTGGAGAATTCTACAGTCAAAGAAGAGCTTGTCATCCAAGCTTTCACTTCTTTTGTGAAATCGTAAGTCGTCTTTGCTGAGGGTCTTTTACACACAACAATTATGCATACATTCATTATATGGAATAATGTATGATGAAACAAACAATATACTGTGATATTCTGTACATGAAAGATTAGTCAGCTATAAACCAAGAGGCCCAAAGGAGAGTTAGAGACTGAACTGCAGTTCAACCTAGTAGTTAAGAGTAGGTTGTTTTAAGAAGGTGATAGAAGCAGCCTTTAGACTGCCTGGTTATTTGACTATGCAAAGAGACATTCACAGGAGACCCCAGAATACATTTTAGATGTGAGACACTTTTTGTAAAGATTATAGATATATTAGTTTACAGATATTACAGATTATGGAAATGGTATTGAACTGTTTCGCCAGGGGCCTGGGGGAACTCTCTCAGTGTAATTTGACATTTTTTATATTATGTACAAAGTAAAGACAGTACTGTTTTCTTTGCATGATTTTTGTTAGACCTGACGTGTCGGTACCCCACCAAAACCTCTTGCCTTCACTCCACCTATTTGCATAATTAGTTTTTATTGTCATTAGGACTCTGTGCATTTTACCAATGTTAACCAGTGCTAAAGTGCTTGCGCTATCTCACTCAAATATGGTAAGATTGGCCTACACCTAATTGGCACATTTAATGTACTTGTACGTCCCTAGTAAATGGTACTACATGTACATGTACCCTGGGCCTGTAAATTAAATGCTACACTTTCAAATCCCAGGCCTGGCACTGCAGCCTGCAGGGCTGTTTGACTCTACCATTTCGACAAGGATTGTGCTTATTGCCCAAGTGCAGATTCCACCTCACTGAACTAATAACCTGATTTCTTACAATTTTGTTACTAATACTGCTGGGCTTTCTAGAAATCCAAGAACTGGAAAAGATTTCTTAGGGACTGTTTCCCTCTACAATGCATATCAGGTGAATTGCATTGACAGTAGACATCCTGACCTTGGGTTCCAATGTTTTTAGAAATAACAAGAATTGTATTGAAGCAGTGATTTTACTAACTTCGCTGTTCACTGTTGTGATCTTTAAATGAGTAGAAACCTGAATGTTAATATGAAAAGAGAAGCCTAGAGCAGTAAAACATTTCTGGGAACATTCTGTAATTCATTGAAAGATGCTTTGCTTGGATGTGCGAGGTAAGCACAGTGGGCATATTTACTAAGATTTCACACAAAGCTGTGCATCAAGGGTAGTTGCTTCACTGCGTAGCATGAAAGGCAGAACAAAACTATGCCATATTTACAAAGATGTGATGCAGTTCAGGTCTTCATAGTGCTGGTGCACTTGTGGAAACCTAGTACAAATAGAGGCACCCTTGCTTCACGTCTCAAGTGTGCCTGCATTGTGGTAAGGATAGTTTCTGTGCAGAAAGGGAGACTTTACTGCACAAAAACTGACCTTTGAGGCTTATCCCACTTTGTATGTGTGCAGAAGAATGCAGCACATATGCAAAGAGAAAGTAAGGAGAAGAAATTAAGATTTCTCCTTCTTATGCCTGCCTCGGGTAGGTGCACACTTTTGGTACAAGCCCATGTTTACATGTCTTTGTAAGTATGGATTGCACCAAAATACATGGGTGGATGCACAGGAATGCCCATGCTCCACCCAGATAATGCCTACCGCTATGCACTGTGTAACTATTCCTTTTCTACAAAACCATGCAAACCCATGCAAATCCAGTTTTACATGGCTCCCTAAATCCCAACATGGATTTTGCATCTGGGCTGTGCCCCAAAAGTAGCGCAACACCAATGCAAAATCTTGTAAATTTGGGTCCCAGTGAGGGAATTCCATCACCCGGCATGAGTAAGCCAGCAACTTCCTGTAATTTTTTGGTTCGAAATGTACTTCTCGACTAACTCATCACAATCATTTAACCTCTTGCTTGCTTGCTATAATAACTTGTTTTTGAGTCCCTTCAGCAAAAGTAAATGTTTAAAACTCATGAGCCCTGTACACAATGGCTTTAAATAACTGTCTTGTAAAAGTAAAAGAACACACTCTTAAATTGGGTTGGTAGGTCATCATATAAGCAACAAATGCAACCTGGCCTGCTGTCAACTAAGGTACTAACTTGAATCGAGGCTTCTTTGGAGACAACTTTGGTTCATAGAAACTTTTGAAGGAGCTACAGAAACACTCAACTACTACAATATTCTCTTCATCTGCCTGCCAAATAAACTGATGGCCCCACTTCTAGTGTTTCCAACAGCAAAGTCAGAAACATTGCTAGATTCAAGTACACATTGCCAACCTACTGAAAACATATTGTTGCCTACAAGTCAAAGCATTGATAATCTTCAATCTCCTAACCATCAATCACAAAAGTGCTTCAATGAAAGGCATCTGTGTATTGCTCCAACACCAGCCGATATTTAATCTCCTTGATGCTGTACAAATTCCCCTGCTTCTCCATAGCCACAGTGGATGGATGTGAAATAAACTTGCCTTCAACCAGTAACACCTATGTAGGCCACCTAAGACCTTTCTGCTTCCCAATTAATATTAGAAAACAAAAACCTTCCACTTTAGACACATCCTCAGGAATTGGAGGTAACCCGCTTCCCAACACGTCAAGAGCTTTGTGCTCTAATTTAACCCTCTGTTTTCCTTTGTATTGCAGATCCCAGGCATCACAATAAACTCAACATACCACTTTATGAAGAGCCCTTTCAGTGAAGTTACTAGCACCCTCCTATTCTCTAGTTGGAGCATTATAACCAATTGAACAATGGGGCTTTTTCGAAAGAAATGGAGGATGTGGAGTGATTTGGACAAATGGATAGCATTTGTCTGAATATAAATATCTCATCACATCACAATAGCTATCAGAGAGCACCACTGGTTCCAAACAGAGCAAATATTCACATTTAAAACATTGTGTATAATCTATATGTTGGACCTGGCCCTTTTTGCAGTTCCACCCCCAGACTTTTTGCCTCCTTCCTCCTATTTTTTCTGACCTCTTGCTCTTGGCTCTAGGACTCTGAGCATTTTACCACTGCTCATCAGTGCTAGAGTGCAGGTGCTCTACTTTCTAAAGTTGGTATGATTGGCTTATACCTAATTGGCATATTTAATTTACCTGTAGGTCCCTTTTACAGTGGTATTCCTATACAAGGGCCTGTAAATTAAATGCTACTAGTGGGCTTGCAGCGCTACTTGCCCCACCCACAGAAGTAGCTGTGGCATTCTGTATGTAGAACCTGCACTGGAACCTGGTTACGAAACCTGGCAACTGTTACTAAGGGAACCTGGTGACAGTAGCCAAGGGATCTGACAGTTGGAGGAGGGAAGCAGGAAGAAGGCTTGTGTTGGCTGGGGTGTTTTATGTGACTCTTAACTTAAATAAATAATAACAGATTTCATCGTAAACGGTGTCACTCCTCATCATTTCATTGGCAACGAGGATGAAGAACCCATCGACATTTATATCACGGGCGAAGTGAAGTGTCAACACCCCAACACCACTACTGGATTTGTGGAGCCGTGTAAAAGCTCACCTGATTTCAATAAACTCTGGCGGCTTTGGTCGGAGCGCCGCAAGGATTCAGCTTGTTAGCATGGCAGCGGCTTGGATCTCAGCTTCTCCGTCTCTCACTGGTGCAGCTGTCTTGATGCAGAGTCGATCCAGCGCCATTTGAGTTGACGTGTCTGCTTGGCGGTGATGTGGATCTCTGCTGCTCTATCTATCCGTGGTTCAGCGGAGCTGTGACAGAGCCGATCGCCTTGTCTTCATTGCTCCGAGCCTCCGTTGTTTAGCGGAGCTTTGGAGCGACAGTGTGTGGCGGCGTCAAAGACCTTGTGTCTTCCCTCGTTGTGGCCACAAGTCGCTCCGGCCGCACCCGGCGGTGCAGTTGTGCCCTCGGGGTTCCACTACAGCAACTGCTGGTCCCGTAGAGCCCAGTTCTTCATTTTCTGTCAGATTGCTGACCAATTGGCTGGGCTTTGCTCTGGAGGCGTTTCAGAATTCAGCTGCTCTGCTTCTCCTCAGTCTCCGATGACGTATCTGTTTTGAACTCTCCAGGAAGTTGTTCCGGGTGCCAGAAGGTGGCGCTAGAGCGTAAAGGAAGGGGTGGAGTCGTAGAAAAATGCTTCCTAGAGCTGGGACTGTAATTTGTAAACTGTTCTGTACTAGTGGTAGTGCTTTTTTTTATGAATGAAATTGTAGTTTGAAATTTTAATCTTCTCCAAATCTTTAGTTTTAGATTGCTGTATACTGCAGTACTTTGAGTAGACTTTTGTATAAAACACTATACAGATTCAATAATTAATACTATTTTGTATGATATAGAGTGGCACAAATTTTAAAGGAGATATTGGTACCTTATTTAATATTATCATTCGCCATGCAGAATGTAACTTGTCCCCCATTTTTCTTACCTTCTCCTGGTGAACCACAGATTTTGTGGAAAAAATGGAAATGTGTGTTTGCACATTGTGCAAGAGTTTGTGGCACTTCGTTGAGTGCCGAGCGCAAGATGTCACTTTTGTTGCACTGCCTAGGGGCGGAAGGTCAGGAGGTTTTTGAAAATCTTCCCGAACTTTCAGTTGATGATGCGAGTGAGCTCAATGATTTTGAGATTTGTATCAAAAAACATGATTTTCATTATTTACCTAAAGTTTTCACAGTTTTAGAAAGGTATCACTTCGGGAAAAGAGTTCAACACCCAGGTGAATCTGTAGAGGAATACATCACAGTTCTCAGGAAATTTGCCTCATCATGTAGTTTTAGGAGTAATAAAGAGGAAAGGTTAAGAGACCAGTTCATGTTGGTCTGTAGCATTAAGAAAGCAAGAGAATCCTTTTGGAACAAGGATAATCCTTCTCTTAGTGAAGTAATTATAATTGCTAAAATGCATGAACATAGTTCAGCTTGTGTTGAAGAAATTAGGAAGACAAATTTTACTGAAAGAGAATGTGATGTACATCTTGTTAGTCATAGGAAGAACCCACAAGAGATGGTGAAACCTCAGAAAATGGTCAAGGAGAATTCGAAAGTCAATAAGGAGAAAGAAAATTTCCAGGGAAGGTGTTATAGGTGTGGAGAGTTTGGTCATTATGCTAACTTCAAAGGCTGTGTTGGGTGGAAAGTGTCTTGCAAGAAGTGTGGTAAGAAAGGACATGTTACTTCGTGTTGTAGGAGTGCAGACATAAAAAAAAAGGGTTCAGGAAATAAGTTTGGAGGATGACGATTTTCATGAAGAATTTGTCTTACAGGTCAAAAAGGGTAACGGTGGTCCAGTTGAATCTGTACAGATTGAGGGAGTAAATATTCCCATGATGTTTGATTCGGGAGCAAAAATTACACTTATTCCTATGGTTCTATTTGAAAAACATCCCAGAACTTGTTTAAGACTTTTCAAACCTGACATTTCACCTAAAGGGTATGGTGGAAAACCAATTAAGTTATTAGGTTACTTTATTGGCTCAATTCAGTTCAAAGATAGGTCTACAGTTGGTAAGGTCTATGTTTCTATGAGAGGTGATTCCCTTATTAGCTGGTTTCACCAGAGAGATTTAAAGGTGTATCTTGATCCTAATGAATGTCCACCTGTAAGATTGAAAAATGATGTGTGTATTGATACTGTGAAACATGATGGGTATATCAATGTTAACAGTCCGAGACCATCATATGAACAAGAATTCCCAAGCCTTTTTCAAAACAAACTTCGATGTATGAAAGGTTATGTACATAAAATTAAGATGAAGAAAGATGTCATACCTGTGGTCAGCAAAGTAAGAAGTGTACCTTTAATGGTCAAAGAGAAAATGAAAGCAGAATTAGATAAACTTAAGCTGAATGGCATTATCAAAGAAGTGGAAGCCACTGAATGGTTGGCTCCAGTGGTCATGGCTGTAAAGACCAATGGCGAACCAAGGCTTTGCATTGATTTAAGAGAATTAAATAAGTGTATAGTTGTGGATCATTACCCTTTGCCTAACATTAATGAAATGTTATCTTTATCAGGAAGTGCAAATTATTTATCTTCTATAGATTTAACATCTGCCTACCACCACATGAGGACTCTTCAAGATTTAACAGCGTTCATCACTCCTTTTGGCAGTTATAAGTTTATTCGTATGCCCTTTGGCCTGGCTTCAGCTGCAGCTGTTTTTCAACGTGCCATGGAAAGACTGCTAGGAGGACTGCAAGGTATCAAGGTATATCAAGATGACATTCTTGTATATGGTAGAGATGAGAAAGAACACAACGAAAGACTACGCTGAGTTCTTCAAAGACTAGAAGGGAGCAGTTTGACCTTAAAAGCAGGAAAATGCAAATGTAATCTTCATGAAATTGATTATCTTGGTCACAAAATTTCTTCCAAGGGTATTGAACCCAGGAAAGAATTGGTTGATACTATTATTAATTTTTCCAGTCCTCCCTCAAAAGATGAGGTAGTGAAATTTCTTGGCATGGCAGAGTTTTACAGTAAATTTGTGGATCATTTTGCTGACAAAACTATATGCCTGAGAGAATTAGTGAGGAAAGGTGTCGCCTTTGACTGGAGTGATGAGTGTGAGAAGAAGTTTGTTTCAATGAAGCAAAGTTTGAAATTCTGACTGACAATGGTGTACAATTGGTCTCACAAGACATGGAACGCTTCTTGAGTGAAAGAGATATTAAACATAAGAAGACTTCTCTGTACCATCCTGAAACCAATGGAATGGTGGAGAGGTTAAATAGAGCATTAAAAGAAACTATTCAAATGGCTTTGGCAAATAATAAATGTTGGAAGGAGGAAGTGTCATGTAAGATCAGGATCTATCGGTTGACCCCTCATTCTGTTACGGGTTTTTCACCTTTGAGTTGTTCAGAAGGAGAAAACCAAACACGTTGGTGTGTCCTTCATGGGTAAATGACAAGCTTGGTTCGAAATCTGAAACTTTATGTAATGACAAGCAGAAATGTTTAAAAGAATTTTTAAAAAAATCTGAAAGAAAGATCAGATTTGATAAGCGGAGAGCAGTCAAGAAAGTAGTGATTCGAGTAGGTGATTTTGTCAGGGTAAAGAATCCTCGTTTTGGTCTTTCAAAAGAACATTCAAAATTCTCTAGGCCTCTCAAAGTTAAGAAAGTTCTGGGAAATGCTGTAAGAACTGAAGATCACAAAGTGTGGAATATTGGAAGAGTGGTCAAAGTGAAATCTGCTTGTGAGGAAAATAAATCTGTGAGAGATGATGAGGAGGGAAAACATGGTAATGTTGACGATCATTTTTCACCAAGGAAGTCTTCAAGAATTATCAAACGCCCTAAAATTTTAGATGACTTTGTTTAGTACTTATGTTCCTTTATTCTATGTGTTTTCATGTTATAAATTGTAATTTTTACTTAGATACTCTTCATTGTTGTTAAAATTTCATTTCTTCTTTTGTTGATGAAGGGAGGGAGATGTGTGGCATTCTGTAGGTAGAACCTGCACTGGAACCTGGTTACGAAACCTGGCAACTGTTACTAAGGGAACCTGGTGACAGTAGCCAGGGGATCTGACAGTTGGAGGAGGGAAGCAGGAAGAAGGCTTGTGTTGGCTGGGGTGTTTTATGTGACTCTTAACTTAAATAAATAATAACAGATTTCATCGTAAATGGTGTCACTCCTCATCATTTCAGTAGCCTTTCAAACCTGTCTCAGACCTGCTAGCTCAGGGCCTGCATGCGCAGTTTGCTGCAACAGGGACCTGGCATCTAAATTTACTTCCCAGTCACAGAACTCCCCTTTCAGTACATGTACGTCACCCCTAATGTAGGCCCCAGTTGGTCCTATGGGCAGGGTGCTATGTATGTAGAAGACAGGACAGGTTGCTTGGTCTGTCCTGGTAGTGACATTCAGCCTATTTAGTTTCTCACTGCTGTGAGTGCTGCCTTCTCATAGGATTGCATTGGAAATGCCCTGCCTTATGTCTAGGCATATTGTCTGATTTCTGAGGTGTAGTGTAGGCATGTTTGGTATGGTTGTAATAGCAGCGAGAAATGTTACTTACTGGTGTAGGTGGATTTTTTATTATCATTACAGAAATGCCACTTCTAGAAAGTGAAAATGTATCTGTGCTTATGACTCTGGTGTTTTGCAGCTTGACTCCCATCCTTGTCTGGGCAGAGTGACAGTTGGGCTTTGTGCATACTTTTCAGACTGTACACAGGGAGGGGTGGAGGTGTCACAAAGGTGCATTTGCATTTTGAATGGTCTTCCTGGGCTCAGGGAAGGGGGAGGCGGGGCACACATGCATCTGTAAAGGCTGTGCCCTGGCCTCACACAAAGGGCTTGTTTACTCCCCAACTTGGAGCCTGTGCTGAAGGAGAGAGGGGGCACTCCCAGAACCAGTTGGAACTGGTTGGAACCTCCTCTCCCCTTCTTTGTTAAACCACTGCAAAACTTAGTATAAGTACAGGGGATTTTTCCCCACAATTTGGAACCCTTGGGACAAGAAACATACATGGAACTGGACACAGAATGCTGCTGGAGGGACTCACCAGGAACCGCCTTGGACTGCTGCTGCTGTGCTGACCTGTGACCTGACGGGTCACTTGGAGGAACTGCCACTCACTGCATCCCTTGTGCTGGCTTGCTGCTGGCCCCTGCCACCCTGTGCTCCCTCATTGGTGTCCCCAGAGGCTGGGTGCTGTGGCCCCTGCCATCTGTGGCTCTAAACTTCCCAGCACAAGGACAGAGCTGTGTGGGAAGCCTCATGATGCGGCTGTAAGCGCTTGAAGAGTACCTTTCTTCAGGACCTAGTGTCTTGAGCACGCTTTCCGTTTATTTGCCTAGTGCTTTGGAAGCACTTGTCGAAGCCTGGAAATCACCGCCGTAACCTGGGAATTTCGAAAGTCCAAGCGCATTGGAGACGCACTGTCCCTGGTGCCCCAGGGCCACAAAGATTTGAAATCTGGAGCAAGCATACTCCTAGCGGTGCCCCTAGGGCGAAGCACACTCCGAGGAGTGCCCCCAGGGCACCAACTGACTCCTACTGTCGACGGATCACTGCTGCGGCCCGGGTAGACTGCCCTAGACTAGCGCACCAGATCAGCATTGGCTGGACGGGTGGGGAGAAGACCTTATCGGAGGCTCCCCTGCTCCACTGAGGCTCTGAGTGAGTGTGTGACACCGGGTGGGAAGGAAGCCTCGACAGAGGTTCCCCTGCCCCACAGGGCCTTATTCACTTTGGAGGTTGCGGGTGGGGAGAAAGCCTCATCGGGGGCCCCCCTGCACCGCTTAGCCCCAGTTTCCGTTTTTGCTCTGCCCCCCATCTTTTGGAGGGACGACTGTGGCCCCAGGAGGGGGCTCCAGAAATTGTTGGTGCCCGGTTTGAGCGAGTGCCCCAGGAGGGCCGCTCACCTCCCCCGATCACCAGCTCTTCTGCACTAGCAACCTGTTTTGTGCAGGGGAGCGCCGGGGCCCCCTCCTTTTACTTCATGGCACTCAAGGTGTATTTCATCATTCAAAACAGGTACTGTTAGTGGAAGTTAAATACTGATGTTTGCTGCCCAGGCCTTTGCTGATGTTCCTTTTATGGGCATGCTGGAACTTGTCTGTTAACCTGTTCCTTACATGATGTGCCATACATATACATAAATGTTCCTTTTATGGGCATTCTAGGCTAATATGTTTTCATGAGTTGCCATATGTTTTCTAATGTGCCTGCAATGGGCATCTATTATACTTTGATGAAAAGTGCATTTTTATAGTAATGTTTCCTGACTACTGCTTATGTTGCCGAATAATGAGTACCTGTGTGTTATATGTCACTACTGCTGATCTCTGCAGAGTAACAGTATTTTGTAACTGTAAGGAAATGCCTCCTTGGCATGGTTACCCCCTGACTTTTTACCTTTGCTGATGCTGAGTTATGATTTGAAAGTATGCTGGGACCCTGCTAACTAGGCCCCAGCACCAGTGTTCTTTCCCTAAACTGTACCTTTGTCTCCACAATCGGCACAACCCTGGCACTCAGGTAAGTCCCTTGTAACTAGTACCTCTGGTACCAAGGGCCCTGATGCCAGGGAAGGTCTCTAAGGGCTGCAGAATGTCTTATGCCACCCTGGGGACCCCTCACTCAGCACATGCACACTGCCTCAAAACTTGTGTGTGCTGGTGGGGAGAAAATTACTAAGTCGACATGGCACTCCCCTCAGAGTGCCATGCCAACCTCACACTGCCTGTGGCATAGGTAAGTCACCCCTCTAGCAGGCCTTACGGCCATAAGGCAGGGTGCACTATACCACAGGTGAGGGCATATGTGCATGAGCACTATGCCCATACAGTGTCTAAGCAAAACCTTAGACATTGTAAGTGCAGGGTAGCCATAAGAGTATATGGTCTGGAAGTTTGTCATACACGAACTCCACAGTTCCATAATGGCTACACTGAAAACTGGAAAGTTTGGTATCAAACTTCTCAGCACAATAACTGCACACTGATGCCAGTCTGCAATGTATTGTAACATACACCCAGAGGGCACCTTAGAGGTGCCCCCTGAATACCAACCCGACTTCCAGTGTAGGCTGACTAATTTCTGCCAGCCTGCCACACACCAAACATGTTGCTGGCCACATGGGGAGAGTCCCTTTGTCACTCTGTGGCCAGGAACAAAGCCTGTACTGGGTGGAGGTGCTTCTCACCTCCCCCTGCAGGAACTGTAACACCTCAAAGGCTCACCCCTTTAGTTACAGCACCACAGGGCATCCCAGCTAGTGGAGATGCCCGCCCCTCCGGCCACTGCCCCCACTTTTGGCGGCAAGGCTGGAGGAAATAATTAGAAAAACAAGGAAGAGCCACCCACCAGTCAGGATAGCCCGTAAGGTGTCCTGAGCTGAGGTGACTCCTGCTTTTAGAAATCCTCCATCTTGAGACTGGAGTATTCCCCCAATAGGATTAGGGATGTGCCACCCTCTCCACAGGGAGGAGGCACAAAGAGGGTGTAGCCACCTTCCGGGACAGGGGCCATTGGCTACTGCCCTCCCAGGCCTTAACACGCCCCTAAATTCAGTATTTAGGGGCACCCCAGAACCTAGGAAACTATATTCCTGCAACCTTAACAACAAGAAGGACTGCTGACCTGAAGCCCTGCAGAGAAGACGGAGACGACAACTGCTTTGGCCCCAACCCTACCGGCCTGTCTCCCCACTTCGAAGGAAACTACAACAGCGACGCATCCAACAGGGACCAGCGACCTCTGAAGCCTCAGAGGACTGCCCTGCACCCAAGGATCAAGAAACTCCCGTGAACAGCGTCCCTGTTCAAAAACCTGCAACTTCCTTGCAACAAAGAAACAACTTTAAAGACTTCACGTTTCCCGCCGGAAGCGTGAGACTTCCCGCTCTGCACCCGACATCCCCCGCTCGACCTGCAGAAACCAAACACCTCAGGGAGGACTCCCTGGTGACTGTGAGCCCATGAGTAACCAGAGACGACCCACCTTAGCCCCCACAGTGACGCCTGCAGAGAGAATCCAGAGGCTCCCCCTGACCGCGACTGCCTGTAACAAGGGACCCAACGCCTGGAACCAACACTGCACCCGCAGCCCCAGGACTTGAAGGAACTGAACTCCAGTGCAGGAGTGACCCCCAGGTGACCCTCTGTCTGGCCCAGGTGGTGGCTACCCCGAGGAGCCCCCCCTGTGCCTGCCTGGATCGTTGAAGTGACCCCCGGGTCCCTCCATTACTTCCTATACAAAACCCGACGCCTGTTTGCACACTGCACCCGGCCGCCCCTGTGAGGCTGAGGGTGTACTTTCTGTGCCTGCTTGTGTCCCCTCCGGTGCCCTACAAAACCCCCCTGGTCTGCCCCACCGAGGACGCGGGTACTTACCTGCTGGCAGACTGGAACCGGGGCACCCCTGTTCTCCATAGAAGCCTATGTGTTTTGGGCACCACTTTGACCTCTGCACCTGAAAGGCCCTGAGCTTCAGGTGTGGTAACTTTGGGGTTGCCCTGAACCCCCAATGGTGGGCTGCCTATGCCCCAACTTTGAGACTTGTAAGTGTTTTACTTACCTTCAAAACTAACCTTTACTTACCCCCCCAGGAACTGTTGATTTTTGCAGTGTGTCCACTTTTGAAATAGCTTATTGCCATTTTTACAAATACTGTACATGTTATTGTGTTCATTTAAAGTTCCTAAGGTATCTAAGTGAAGTACCTTACATTTAAAGTGTTTGATGTAAATCTTGAACCTGTGGTTCTTAAAATAAACTAAGAAAATATATTTTTCAATATTAAAACCTATTGGCCTGGAGTAAGTCTTTGAGTGTGTGTTCCTCATTTATTGCCTGTGTGTGTACAACAAATGCTTAACACTACCCTGTGCTAAGCCTACTGCTCGACCACACTACCACAAAATAGAGTATTAGAATTATCTACTTTTGCCACTATCTTACCTCTAAGGGGAATCCTTGGACTCTGTGCACACTATTTCTTACTTTGAAATAGTATATACAGAGCCAACTTCCTACAGTAACGTTCTGACAACTGCTTGGGTATTAGGGTATTACTGACATGTTGTGTTTGGTCTAAAAATGTTGGGTACAATACAGTTTATTTTTATATCGCTTGGTGTTGTGTTTCCTTTGTGGTAGGGATAGTGAGTCACATGTGTTGTGTGTGTTGTGCAATCGCTTTGCCTCCGGGATAGGCCAGACTGCTTGTGCCAAGCTACCAAGGGGGTGAGCAGGGGTTATCTTGGGTGTGTAACTCCCTTGCCCTGACTAGAGTGGGCGGGTTCTGCCTGGCTTAGGTGCATACCCTAGCCAACCAGAAACCCCATTTCTAACGCATACAATATTCCTGTGCCTCTCTCAGTGGTTATCAAAGGAAATCAGATCGGAAGAAGCAAGAGGTGAGCCCATCTGAATAAATGGTCCACCTTCTGGAAATGCCACACAGTACGAATCCACAGTTTGATGTACCCTAAGAGATTTCTGAAAATAATCATTTTCAAGGAGGCAAGCCTTTTCAAAGAGGCAACAACCATTGCCAGTACAGTGCCGGGATCTCCGACTTACCTGGAGGTAAGCAGATCATCTCTAGCAATCACTTATAGAGCCTCACATAACCCTTCCTTGAAGGTGTTTCACTGTAGAAGTCAGAGTCAGCTTATGGTATATCTAACTCCTGGAAAGAAGGGAGGTCATTAAATGGCTCGCTCTCCATACATTTTTAAGTGATATAAAAGATCTAAGGCAGACACTATCTAACATTAGAATAATAAATAGCTAAATACATGAGACCAATATGGATTGATAACCTGAATGACATAACAGGAAACAATTCATCTTCTCAAAGTATCTCTGGTGTTTCAATAGTTGCGTCAGAATAAATATGTATTTTTCATATTTGGAGGCATTTTCTTCTGTTAAGAATAAGTGTAGAAGAATATGGATGCAGTTCACACACTAATAGGAATACACAGATGACATGCATAGTTTTCTACACTTCCTTGCAATTAATACACCATGGGGTACGTTCTAAGGAATTTGCCCAGGGGTGCACCTGAGGGACCTAACCCTTAAGCATCAATTGTTTGTAAAGCAGACGATCTGCAGGGGTAGGTGTGCAATATATGTGCAATTTTATACTCACTACTTTCCATTACTTTCTTCATAGGGAAAGAAACATTTGTTATCTAAGAACGATTCGCTTCCAAAACATCCCTTAAAATGAGGGTTGTGAGGGCATTTCAGACACGCCTACTACACCACCTCTTTCACCCGTCTACAGGGGACATCCAGTGAATTACATCACAATAGGTCTCAAAACCCAAGAGGCCATCAACAAAGGAACATTCTGGAGAACGTTAGCCAGCAAGCCTAAGTAGACACATTTTTTCTCCACTCTAAGTGAGCACTTTCAATTGTGTGGTTATTCTGTTATGTACTTCATACGAACGTTTATAAATATCTAGCCAATTATGGTTTCTGGATTTTCATCACATTTTATTCCAAACTCCTTGACTGGTCAACTGGAGCACCTATTTCGCCATTCTTTGCAAGCACTCACCAGTATGAATATTGTGACTATCGGCAAACTTTGCACACCCATTAGCGTACAAAAGAGCCGTTCTTTTGTACGCAGATGGGTGTGCAAAGTTTGCCGATAGTCCATTCATGAAACATAGACTCAGAATCCTTTAATTCCAATCGCATCCTTCTTTTTAAGCACATAAATGTAGTTTCAGTGACAAACCAAGTTTTGTGAATGAGCCCCTGGATGACTTGCAGCGTAAAATAATGGATACTCTCATATTAATTTCTCAATTGTGCACACATTTCAAGCCTTGGGCCCAGAAACTCAGTAAGGCTTGCTTGTGGTTTCATTGTGTTTTTTCATTAAGTAATAGGTAGTGTATGCACTGGCTCACAGGCAGTGCCAACGTGACCTTTTCCTGTACATGTTCAAATGAATTAAGCTTTTATTTCTATATAGGTTTCCCAGATGTTTTCTCTGAACATTTTTCTTGGCAATGAAATGCAAACATACTGAAAGACTCTCAAAGCAATTACAAAAATGATTGGTAGGGCAGTAAACCCAACAAAGCTGAAATCGAATATTCATGTGCAAGAATATAATATCATTAATGCACTGCAGTTTTACCGTTACATTGACAATTGTAGTATGTGGTTCCCCTGCTAGCGTCTATATAAAATTACAGCCAAGGCTGCAATGAAATGCACATTTTGGTTATCTATAACTTTGACACATAATAATGTCTGTTACCGAACTTGGGCACATTAATGGTTTTAAAAGATGGGTGTTTTCGCTCCTCTAATTGGTGCAAGTTGTGTTATTCAGAAAATTTTATGGGGAAAGAAGTTTCCTCAAATGAGTTTTCATAATATGTCTCCATACTTTCATTCACCGATTCACGTGTAGCCCTGAATGAGCTTGAATGATCAGCACCAGATCGATGAGCCTACAGCCTATGGAAGGTATTATTGGCTTTGTCTGCTTTTGGTATAATTGGCCTCATTAACTGTACCAATACACAGGAAACCATTCAGGGGCGGCTCCTCTGCAGTGCGGAGGGGCATCGCCCCCTGGATGAACCAGCAAATGAAAAATAAAACAATATCTTGCTATCGTTTTCTTTTTCATTTTTCATCTGCTGGCTCAGCCAGCAGGAGCAGGGAGGGGTGGGGCTGGGCCCAGGGGAGGTAGGAGAGTGTACTAAGTGCACAAGTGTGTTTGGCTGGACGTTTCAGGACAACCAAACACACATGCACACTTAGGTTTCTCCAACCCGGCTGTATTCACAGCCAGGCTGGAGAAACAGCACAGACCCCAGGCTTGTGTCTGAGCAACAGTCACTGCCGCTCAGACCAATCCTGATGCTGCTTACATGCTGTGTTCGGCATGTAAGCAGCACCAGGATTGCTGGGGAGCCTGTGCTGGTGTCCCTGGGACTCCACAAGAGGAGCAAGGCAGCAGGAGACAGCGACGGGAGACGGGTGATAACGCGTCCAGCCCTTAAAAATTACCTGTACACGTTGGAGGTCGATGAACCTTTTATCCGAGTTGGGCTCTCCTCATCCTTGAATAGTCGGGTCACTTAAATCAATAATCAATAACTGTTGTACGCGATAGCCAATATTCAATTAATAAATCAAAATAACACATTAGAAATCAATAACGGTTGGTATTTCGACGCACCATGACCTTTCGGTCATGAATAACCACACCAGTTTATTAAAAGTTAGTGAATTTATTTCCCTATATTAACAAAGCTAGCACAATGTATATAAGTCTCAAAACCAAATGATATATGTATACGAACATTACTAGCTGTCCATAGCGGCGGAAGAAACGCAACCTACGCAAAATCTGAATAATGATACATTCAGTTATGGCAATACAAATCACTAATATAAGCAACTGAATTTGACTAATTTCATACATCGGTCAGCATGACAAGATTTCAATTCAACATGGTGTATCAATTGCATACCTCGACAAACCTCTAATTAGCATTGGCATGTGGGGTTTCATGCAAAACAAATTTGGGCAACACAAATTTGGAAAACTTCTAACTTGGGCCATATCAAAATAGCAGTTGGTACCTAAAAGGAAAAACACAATGCATAATACAATTATCCTTTCATAATTACCAATTACATTCAGCATTCAAGAAAGTCTTCATCCTTCAGGTACCGGTTCGATCAGCATGGGGCAGAATTTCAAAGGGGCAAAGTTCAGGGCAAGTTTCCTTGCGGCAGCAAGGAGAATGGGCAAAATTACTGCATGGGCAAGACGGGGCAAATTAAAGTTAAAGCCTCTCTTTGAGAGAATTCTCAAAGTCTCTTTCTCAGTAATAGAGAAAAGGGCATCAAGATGTCGTCTAAGATGGCATCTGGCGTTTGGCTTCAAAGATGGCATCAAGGAAAAATGGCTGACTTCTCTTTGTCCAGTGGGTTTAAGTAAGAAACATTCCAAATTCTGCAGAGTCTTCCATTGGAGGGTTCATAGGGTGGCTTCAAATTGAGCAATGAAAAATGTCTTTTTACTAGTACTCACTTATGCATACATTGTCCTTGGAGCCTTGGAACACAAGTTGTAACAAGGTTTGCAAATTATTTTGATATCTGTACCCTCATTGTCCGCACCTGCAGACTGACCTTGGATCAGAGGGGATGAAACCGGCCTAGTACGAAACCTTGGAGATAAGTGTATTAGTCATCTCTACTGGAAAAATACAACTTCAAGCAAGAATATATGTTACATTAGTTCAAGGAAAAGCCACGCAGTTAGAATTTGAGACCAGGCAACTAGGCCAAAGCCTCTACTAAATTTAAGCTAAGCACAAACAGTTTCAATGAGAAATCGTGGCACACATTTGCAATTAAGACGGATTACTACAAATTTCAATTCTTCATGATTAATAAAGCACAGTTATAATATTGGCGAACTACCCCGAGGGCACAATTTTCCTCGTACATTATTTTCTTTTCTAAAATCACACTACATTATACGATTTTGGTTACATGATATATGAATATATGTTGAACCCTCTTTTTCTGCGTCATCACGGGCAGTGCAAAGTAAGTGGTTTCTTTTTTTCTTTTTTTTTCCCTGTCGTTCATCATCCCCCTCCCCACCCTCCAACCCCCATCCCCCGTCCTTGAGATATGCAGCGGCAGCCACTGGAGACCATCACAATTATCATAAGAGTCGATACACATATATATCAGCAATCAGGAGTGACCACTGTCACATCCATCAATAGCATATTATATCAGTGGAAAAGTTGTTGAATCACATCGTCAGGTCTGGTTTGACTGCAAAAATAAAAATAAAACTTTTGGCGCAAGAGGTCGAGTACTTGGACTATCTCATTACGGGAGGAGGAGTCAAACATAAATTGAATGCGTACAGTGCTATAGTTAATGTGGAGGTGCATGGTGATAGAGACAAAACATCCATCATTCATGGGTTTGGTAGAATGCTATTTCAAATTTGTGCAAGATTTCGCCTTTAAAACAGACACCTTGAGGGAGTTGTTGAAGAAGGGAAAGAAGTTCACCTGTGGCGAAGCACAACAGGCAGCTTTTTTGCAGATTGAGGACAGAATTGTGAACACTGTTATTTCAGTTCCATTTCAGATACGATTTGTGATTGGCATTTGTGTACTGTTCTCACAAGTACATGGGAGAACAGAGTGAACAGTGCTATTTGCTTCTCTTTCGTTGTCTAGTACTGAAAGGAATTACTCGGTCATAGAGTGGGAGGCATTAGCTTCTGCATGGGCACCAAACTATTTTTGTACTTTATTTGGTCTAGTAGAGTGGTGTTGAGAATACATCATAAACCATTACTGAAGGTTTAGGTCCTGATGGCACCAAAAATTGTTCAGGCATTTGGCAAAATTGGCTGTGAAGTTACAAGATTATGACTGTTGTGCTAAATATGTACCATGCTGGAAAAACAAGGTGGCAGACTGTCGTGGTTGCCTGATAGGGTAGACAGATGATTGTGAGTTGTTTACCTAGGAAGTGGTACTGAGTGTGCAGGATGCCATGGAAAGTTATAATGGTTGTGTATCGATGGAAGATTGGATGGGCGCTATGGATGGAGATAGTGTACTCAAGGCAGTTGTTAATATGATCAATGGTGGAGTGAGGAGAAAGTAAGATTATCCGATGCAGTGAAACCATTTCACAAAGTAGTCAACGCATTGTCTTTATTTGGGAATGAGTTCATCATGAGAGGTGAAAAGTTTGTGTTGCTAAGTGCAGTAAGAGCTAACTGATATGAATAGCCCATGAAGTACCTTTGGGTCAGACAGTGATGCTCAAGAGACTCAAGGAAAGATTCTGGTGGCCTCTCATTGATATTCAGGTGAAGAAATGGGTGGAAGATTGTGAAGTATGCAAAAATTCAGGGAAGCAACTGAAAATTAGGAGTATTGGAAAAAGATTAGCATGTGTCTGAAGCAAAATCTGTTTGGGAAAATTGTTTCTTGGATTTCATAAGTCCTTTGCTTTCTGAACATGAGAGGTATGCTGCTGTCATGGCAGTTGCTAAATCAAAGTGGGTTGAAATGGTTTTCATGAAGTGTGTTAGCACAAAGGCTACCATTGCTGTTTTAGGAGAGATTATCAGGAGGGAAGGTATTCCCTCAGTTTTGGTAACTGATAATGTCACGCAATTTATTTCTGATGAGATGAAAGAGTTTTGAGGAACATTACAATAGTGTTAAGCATGTTTGTACCTCTTTGTACAACTCACAAGGAAATGACCAGGTGGAAAGGATCAACCGGTTAGTTAAGGTTATCGTGGAGTTGCCTAGCAGTGCAGGGTTGTTTGCTCCGAATGCCATTAGTTTCATGTTATAGGCCCATCACACTACTGTGAATATTAATACGGGCAAAATACCGTTTGAAATCATGTGAGGTAGACAACCAGGAACTAAGTAGGTTCCCTTGTGAATGCAAGACCTGGGAATTAACGTGTTGGTCAAGGCTTCACAGGTAGATTGGAATGAGTATGTGATCAGTGTGGGTGATTAGGTTAAGGTTAAACATTGTGGTGTGGGTCGTGGTTTGTCCAAGTCTCAGGGCCCCTGCAAAGTGAAGGTTGGGGAGGCAAACAGCGTGAAATTGGGGAATGAACAAACATGGAGTTTGAGGAGAGTCACTTTGCTCCAGAAGGAAGGGTGTGGTGCAGCCCAGGAAGGAAGTAGATGATTGATGGATGTTTGGGTTGGCTGTTGATGAACGATTGTGATTGTGAAGGATTGTGATTTTTCAAAGGGAAACGGGTGGAAATGGGGCTGCATTGCATGACAGGGGTGATGCTAGTGTCTCCCAATTTTCAGACTTTGGTTCTTCGACTGAGCGGGCAGTGGGGTCTCGCAGACCACTGGATGGTTTGGTGACTTTGTATGGAGATGATTCGTTGATGAATTGTTATATCCTAGTCTTTGTTCTTGTCAGACATTGTTTGTTTGTTTCCGCTTGTAGTTGTGTTTGTTGTACAGTAGGTCTGGTCACTGGTAGCATATTTGTTCATCCGTGCCTCTCTTGCTCATCCGTGCCTCTCTGTCTGTTTTTTCGGTCACCTTTCCTTTCTTGTGGATGTTTAGGTGGAGTGGGTGTTAATGTGTTTGTGGTTTTTTTTGGTAGGAAAGAGTGTGTGTAATATTGGTTGCTTATTTATATTCAGCCTTTTTGCTTATCTGTGCCCAGGTCTGTGATGTTTCCATAGAAATGTGCCCATATAATACACTGTGACTTTATTGACTTCTAGTGTTGTTTACCTAGGAATTGAAGAGTTGCTGTTGGTGCATGGCTTTGGGAAGTCTCATGATTTTTCTGATCAGTCAAACAAGTTGTGTCTGGCTACAATAGTTGCTAAAAATAATGCAGTGAACACGCTATAGGAGACTGTAGGGGTTGAAGAACTCATAGTTTATGCAGTAGCAAAACCAAAGTAGCCCTTCATCTTGGTGAGCTATCTAGAAGCAATGAATACTTTTTGTTTGTTGTACATCCATCATGTCACTATGCCATTGGTGCAAACTCAAAGGAAGGGTGTTTGCCTCATGCTGGAAGAAAATACGTATTCAGTTTAACCCTTTGCTGCTACACATTGTCTTGAATTGCACAGTAAAAGATAGATAAGGAAGAGGTGTAAGTACTTGTAGAGTGGCAAAAATATGAATCATGTTATAAAGGGATGAATAAATTATTCTGTGTGATTCTGACAAGTCATAATGGCTTGGGCATGCGCTATTCTCTTTATGCATCTGGTGATAAGAGCAGATAACCTGTCAGGTGTCATTAAATTGTCAATTCTGGAATATGGTTGTCAGAGTAAAACATGCATTTGGTTGGCTCTTCTTCTAGGGTCTATGCTCCTTTGGGTGGTTGTTTTATATTAATCAAAACTCTTATGGACACCGAGGCATCTTTAGGCCTTCAGACTGGGACATGGGAAAAGGATGGCTCTGGTAGGTGCATGGTGGACCAGCGTACTTTCTAAGCCATCTTCTTTAGATCTGTTGATTCTTGCTCACTTTCACAAGGTGGCTGACAGAGAAACAGTTTCTCATCACTACAGACATAGCCATGGTCTGTTGTAAATGTGTGGCTGTAGGAAGTTGTAAGAGATGTTGATCAAGATTTTATCACTTCCACCTGATCAGTTAGGGCTTTATGCCCATCTTTTTGCCTTGGTAAATTACCATGTATCACTGCACTGACACTTGGTCAACAGTCCCCTTTTTACTCCCTAATACAGGACAAAAGATATTGTGCTGTTGAATGGCAAATGAATGTAAAGAAGAGTTAAACCTTTGTATTAGTTTGAAACTGCAAGGCTTTATTTAAATAGAATGCTATTGTCTTGTAATGAGGCTTAGTCCATTCTTATTCTTTCACTTTGTCCCACGTTTGTCCACTTTCCTTTAATTCTGATCCTTTTGCTTAGTTCTAAGGAATGTATGATGGAACAACAAGTGTGATAACCACGCATGCCTGAACAACGCATATTGTTACCACAAATGGCTTTACCACACATGCCTTTACAATGATTTTTTGTTGTAAAAGCATGCCTAGTAAAGGCATTTGTGGGAACGACATGTGTGGTTCTAGCATGCCACACCCCACCGGCCCTAAGGCCCAGACATACCCCACCCCTAATACTAAAACTACCCTGACCACCCAACCCTGCCCCTAAAAACAAAAGTACCACAACACCCCCACCCACCCTGAGCCCTAAAACCTTCCCTGATTCCCCCACCCGTGCCCCTAAAGCCAAAACAACTGCGCCCCTAAACACAAAACTACCCCGCCCCCCACTTCTACCCCAAAAAACAAAACTACCATACCCTCAACCCCTGACCCCAAAAACAAAACTACCCCCACCCCAAAAACAAAGCTACCCCACCCCACCCCAAAAACAAAACTACCCGTCCCTCCACCCCACCCCTAAAACAGAACTATCCCGATCCCCACCCATTCCCAAAAACAGAACTACCCTGATCCCCCCACCCCTGCGCCTAAAAACCAAACTACCCTGATCCCCCAACCCCAAAAACAACATTACCCCCACCCCCAAAAACAAAAGTACCCTAACCCCTACCCCTAAAAACAGAACTACCCTGATCCCCCACCCCTGCCCCCAAAAACAGAACTACCCCGCCCCCAACCCCATCCCTAAAAACAAAACTACCCTGATCCCTATCCCCAAAAACAAAACAACCCCGACCGCTCCACCCTGTCCCTAAAAACAAAAGTACGCCAACCCTAAAAACAAAACTCACCCTACCCCCACTCCCAAAAAACAAAACTACCCTGCACCCCCGCCCCAAGCCGTTAATCCACCGTCCACCCCTAAAAACTACCCCCAGCCCTACTTATCTGACTGCATCCTCTCCCGATCCACTCTGCGTTTTTCTTTGCCTTAACCACGCATGTGCGTTGTTCAGCACATGCGGGGTTAAGGCAGAGAAAAAGCAGCTATTGTTCCGGCAAGCTTGGCTACACTTGCGTTGTTCATGGCATCGTTCTTCCGGAGTCGTTGTTGAGGATGTTTCCCCATTCTAAGAGCTTCTTCTGTTGGACCAGATGCCTCACTCAGAGACTGACAAGATTCATGGGTAAGTATCTGAGCTTTTCTTAGATATGATCCTTTACTTCCTATTTCTTTCCCCTTACCCAATTTCCTCTTGTTCATCTTTCTTTTTTCACCAAATTATTTCTCTTTAGACCTTGCTAATCTCTTAAGCTTCATCTGGGTGCGTTTCTTTTATACATAATGTTTTTAGCCTAAAAAACATGTGCCTGTGTACCTGGCCTTGGCCTTCTCTTCAGTTGCCTAAAAGTGCACTTATTGGTCCTAAAAGTCTCTCTCCAGAATATAAGATAGTGACTCCCAAAAACCCAAAATACCAGTGAGACAGTAACAAAGGAAAAAAACAAAAAAAGAGAGAGAAAAGCAAAAAACCAACACTCTTCACTCTTTCCTCCCTCCCCTCCAGTAAATATTTATGCCTCTCACCACCTGTCCATCCATGTTGATGCTTCCAGCCCCGTATACAGGCTAACCTAGTGAAGCCATGCTAGGGCAGGCTCCTCTCTGGTCCCAGTCACGCTGGGGAGGCACCGTGGCGGACCTGGGGGCCTCCTGTTGTCATCCTTGGGTTTGTCTTCTGTCCTTGGAAACCCCAAATCCTCCTGGTCAAGTTCTCCACCGTTCGTTTTTCTACTTCCCCAAGTTTTTTATTTTGGTGTCACCTGTCTTGCCTCTTCCTACCTTTGCTCTTTCTCCTTTGTAATTCGTTCTTTTTTCATTCTCCCTCCGTGCCTGACTTCTGTCTCTCTCCTTCCTGTCTTTCCTCTGGTACAGAAAATGTAGGTATGTTCTCTGTTTGCGTGACATTTTCCTGCCTATTCATTTGTCCTTTCTCCTTCGTTAACGTTTTCCTTGTCTTCGTTTCTGTTTAGGGCCAGTGCTGTACGACTGAGTGTAGCCTGCCGATGGGATAGGAGGTAAGTACTCTAGCCCATCTGACTCCTCATCCTCTCCTTCCTAACAAGGACAAGCACTTTTTAGAAGGTAGTGAATGTCCTATAAATGGTAACAGCCATTCATTCGTTCTTTTAATTCATTTTTTTTGTTGGCCTTCCATTCATTTGGCTCCATAGTTTAAATAGGATGAAACTCCTAAAAGTGATTACTATGCAGAAGATGCTCAAGTTATACTAAAGTACGTTTGGTGGTTAGTTGCTGGTCCCAAATTCCAGTATAGGTGGGCCTTCGAGATTTCTGTTCGAATGCCATTTAAATCCATTGGCAGTAAAGATTTTTCCCAGTGGTTTTGCATCGCATCCTGGAGCAGTATGGAAATCCTAGCATACCTGGTAGAGATATTGCAACCTCTTGTATTAAGTTAATTCTTTTTAATCTGTCATCTTGTTCATTATAATTCATGGAATGTATGCTTTGCTCTTGACACTGATGATGTAAGACTTTCTACTTTGGCTTTATAATCACTGGGAGTGATGTACACTACAGATGGTCACAGTTGTCTCATTTATATCTTGACTGTGTAGCTTTTAGAGGCCTGGTATATGTCCAGGCCAGGGCCCAGGCACAAAAGTGATAGGTTGTTCCAGTTACTTATACCTACGCTGCTGAGGCTTTCAACTCGTCTACTTGAACACTAGCATTTAGTTTTTTCTTTGGTTATCCTCCTGGTAGTGTATAGTGTCTTGGCAACCACCGGTTCTTGGGCCCCTGAATCTGTCAGCTGTTGCAGTATAAAAAGCCAACATCAGAGGTTTGACAGGGTCTGACTGACCTTTGGAGGCCATAGGCATTTAAAATAATGATCTTGTTGTACTGAAGCTTGTTTGTTCTGTTTTCTCCGTTCTCTCGGCTTCCGTGATTTGTTGCCAGCTGGCATGATTGGGGAGGTGAGGATGATGATGTTTGTGGCTTGGGATCTGTTATGATTGGTAAGAATCCATACCTGTCCATTGGAAGTGGCTAGCAGGAGTGCAGGAACGCCTACATTGTTGCCCCTTGAATCAGGACTCAAGGGGTGGCAATCAAACACCAACAATGTGATCATAGAGGGGCCTTTTCACAAAGGAAAATTTACACACAAGTAAATCCACACATGTAAATTTACACTTACACTTCGTAGTAACTTTATTGCTTTTGGCTATTCACAATTTCTAAGTGTAAAGTTACTACAAAATGTAGACTTACAAGTCTCCATCGCCTCAAACAGGGGGTGGAGATAAATTTACAACTGTAAAGTTACTACTAGTGAGTTTTCACTAACACCAGGTGGAGTTTTAATTCTCTGAGCACAAACAGAGAATTTTGGCAACTCTATGCTATTCCCATCAAATCGACTTATTGACACACAAGGCACAATGTGGTGTTGTTCCCCTTGATTTGTCAACGTGGAGCGCACTACCGGTGCTAAAAATCGAAGCGCAAGCAATGCAGCAAGCATTTTCCACCTGTTGCAGTCCTCTGCAGAATCTTGCAGAGTTTTTACGTAACTCTGCATGATTCCGTGGAGTAAAATTCCATAAGTTCCATCTGACCCAGGTTTCACAAGTAGATGGAGAGCTCCGCATGGTAATGTATAGGGATAAGTAAAAAAGTTTAATAAAAAAAATAAGGTCTGAGGTGCCTGGTGCGAGCGAGATGGCCACCCTCCTTGGTGAGTAGGCATGGGCAACTCGCTGAGGGGCTACTGTGAGGGCGGTGCTGGTACGGGGTGGCGGCTGTGCCTGCACCTGGGGTGGTCACAGAGGTGTCTGCCACTACCAGGCAGCTTACATCGGAGGAGGTATCTGAGTCTGTGTTGTCACCTCCTGCCTCTGCCGTGGGACTCCGTCACACTGGTTCCCTCAGCGTCGGAGGACTCTGCTTCCAGGGTCCTGTGGGATGCAGCTCCCTCAGTCACCGGTGCCCCTGCTTCATCGCCAGATGATGCTAATGCACACATGGACAGGATGACAGAAGAAAAAAGGGGGGGAGAGAGAGAAAGGAAACACTGGGTCAATTACTGCCCCAGCACCACAGTTGGCATACACAGCACTGTCACACACAGGGATTAGGATTGAGCACTATGCATTACATTGCCAGTGATTTGGCTAGATGCCACGGCAAGATGAGGCCCACACACCATCAACTGTACCCCTCCTGAGAACCACAAAGCCCTGACTGACATGGAATGCTAACAAGCTAGGTTACCTGCATTGTAGTGTTATGAAATTGAGGGAAAAATGCAATGGAATGGGGTGATGGTGGAGGACGTACAGGGTATTGTTCCAGTCTGTTTGTAACACAGGTCCAGTGTCCAAGGGGCCATAGGAAGGGGAGCAAAGGCAGTTCAAAGTGGACAAGGTGACTTTGTGGGACATGAGAGGGACAATAAGGAGAGTCTCATTTCCTGGCGGTGGTCTTGGCAAGTGTCTCTGGCTTCTGTCTGGCTTCTGTCTGGGTCACAGGGAACATTTGCGGGGTGGTTCACCTTCTGCAGGGGGAGGCGTGCTGGTGGCCTGTGGGTCATGTAGCGGGGCCTCCTGCCCACTAGCTGCAGAAGAAGTGGAGGGCTGGTTAATGGACTGGCTAGTGGTAGGGGCCCGCTGCTGTCCTGTTGCTTCCCTCATGATGTAGGCCATGTCTGCCAGCACCCCTGCTATGGAGATCAAGGTGCTGTTAATGGCCTGCAAGTCCTCCCTGATCCCCCGATACTGTTCCTCCTGCAGCCGCCTGTTCTCCTGCACATTGTCAAGGATCTGGCCCATCGTGTCCTGGGAATGTTGGTAGGCTCCCAGGATCTCCGTGAGTGACTCCTGGAGAGTTGGTTCCGTGGGCCTGTCCTCCCCCTGGTGCACAGCGGACCTCCCAGTGTCCCTGTTACCCTGTGCCTCTGTCCCCTGAACAGTGTGCCCACTGCCACTGATCCCCGGTCCCTGACTGTCTTGGGTATGAGATGTGGACTGGGGTCCCTGTACAGGTGTGTACACTGCTGATTGACGTGTCCTGGGGACACAGGTGTGGGTACGCTGGGTGGGTGCTGTGGTGTTGGATACTGAGGGGGGAGGCAATGTGGTGGACTGCGAGTGGGCTGGGGTGACCAACTGTCCTCTGGTCCCTAATGGGCCAGGTTGTTGATCCAGATCCTGAAGTCCAGAGTTACTGTCATCACTGGGGGCATCTTCTGTTGTGGGACTGGATAGTCGTGGCAACTCCTCTCTGCTGACATTGGCTGGGGCACCTGAGGGGATGTAAGTGATGTATTATGCTTCATGTATGTGACATATTCTACATCCCCGGCTTTCCCTCTCTCGTTGCTGTTGCCCTGCCACCTTTGTTTGTGTATGGTGATGTATTGTGGGATTGTTAGTTTCCCTATGCTGTGCATGCCTTAGTGATTGGTGTCCATGCAGGGCTGGGAGGGCTGTCCATGCATTGGTATGGCATGCAGGATTTGGCAATGGGGTTAGTCAGATGTGTAGGTGCAGTGTGTGGGATGGAGTGGAGTGATAGGAGTGAGGGTGAGGGTGTGTGATGGCATACAGGTATGGGGGGTGATAAGTAGTAAATATTGACTCACCAGTGTCCAGTCCTCTGGCCACTCCAGCAAGTCCCTCAGGATGCAATAATGCCAAGACTTGCTCCTCCAATGTCGTGAGCTGTGGGGGAGGAGGTGAGGGTCCACTGCCAGTCCTTTGTATGGCAAGCTGGTGCCTTGCTGCCAGGGAATGCACCTTCCCCCGTAGATCATTCCACCTCTTCCTGATATCGTCCCTTCTTCTTGGATGCTGTCCCATGGGGTTCACACTGTCGACGATTCTCCGCCATAGTTCCATCTTCCTGGCAATGGATATCTGCTGCACCTGTGCTCCAAACAGCTGTGGCTCTACCCTGACAATTTCTTCCACCATGACCCTTACCTCCTCATCAGTGAAACGGGGGTGTCTTAGTGGGAACAAGTGTGGTGTGTGTTGTTGAGAGTATGCTGAGTAATGTGGTGGGGTGTGTGATGTGGGGTGTGTGAGGGATGCATGGGTGTATGTGGTGTGTGTGTCTAGTTGTCTCTGTGCTGTTCGTGTCAATCCCCTGGCAGTAAATGTTGTTCGTAAAGGGTTGTGGGTAATGTGTGTGTGTGTTTTATGGTGCTGTGGGTGGGTGAGTGCGGAGTGTGTATGAGTGTCAGGTGTGTGTTATTGGTATTGGCCAATGTAGTATTGTTTTGTATTTGGGTATCCATTCTGAGTGCGGCGGTATGTACCGCGAATGGTTTACTGTCATTGAATGTCCGCCGTCGTGATTCTTGGGTCATGATGTGGTGGGCGTTGTTTTGTTGGCGTAACGGTATGGGTGTTGGTACCGACAGTTTACCACTGACCTTTGGGCTGGCAGATTTCTGTATGTGGCAGCATTCTGTCTGATTGGTGTGTGTGTGTCGCAATATGAGGAACGGATATTTGCCACCGTGGCAGTATATTGGCGGCCGTCACCGTGGCAGTAAGTGGGATTTACCGCCAATGTTAAAATGAGGGGCGTAGTTTCTTTGGGAAAAACCTTGAGGGCTGCTACAGAAATGGACCCTTGATGAATGCAGAATTGTGTCCAATTCTTCAGGACTGTATAACTGGAGGCTATTCAAACTATACTGGAGTCCATGCAGCGGCTCGCTTAATGACAACCTGGCTGCCTACCACTGTGATGTAGCTGTTGTGTTGAAAAAACCAGCAGCTTCTCCTTGGTGCAGCAATGGCTTTCATCTTTCCACAGATGAAAGCTATCAGAACCTTTGATCTTATATCTCTAGCCCCTGATGTGTGTGTGCCTCCCTCAACTTCAACAGCAGCACCACCCATGGCAAAGGAAGCAACGCACATCAGAGGATGAAGATGTGGAAGGAACACCATTCTCCCGAAAAACCACCTGGTAGCTATAGTCTGTAGCACATGGACAGTTTCTCTTTTCTCTGCATTGATGATCATGCCAGTACAACAACATCTATCAACGTCCCCTCTTCACTCTCCCACTTTTGACCTACCACACATGTGAACTGTCATACTGGCCAATTCCTACTGTACTATGATCACCTCCTCAGTAATGCACTCCTCTCCTACACCTATCAGGACATGTTCCCCTTCCCTTGGACTCTCTCTGGGCTTCTGATGATTTAGGATCTCTAATGAGGTTAGTCTTCAGTGAACTGTACTGTGCAACCTATATCATCATTTATCATTCTGAAACATTCACTCAAAATATCACATTTCTTGAATCGGTTTCTGAGTCAGTAACTTTGTGAACTTTATGCATTGTGGGAAGCCTATACATTGAGAGGCCTATGTACCTAAAAGTTTGGGCAGCATGGTGCTGCAAGCAGTGTACGTGGGCTGAGATGCTACATAACAAAAAAGTAGGTAAGTATTGTATGCAATAGGATCATATCCCAAAAATGTAATTTTGACTAACACTAGTGCATATGCAGCTACTGCCAATGCAGGCACCCTTGTACCATATATTAAGGGTACTTACATTGCAGGGACTGGATGTCCATGAGCAGAACCTCCCTGCACATTTACAAACAGTAAACGCTCCTTGCTCGTCCTATGTAAAATTCAGCACACACACATTTAGACAAACTAGCTTATATTTGTGTTTCCCTGTTCTGCCAAGCAAACGACACCCCTTGTTGATTTTATAGTTTCTGCATTGCCTCAGGTCTACATTCCATTGTAAATCGGAGGCAGTACCAAATGTTTTGGATGTAGCATGGGTAAATCACCAGCAACCCACATTGGATGTCACTCTGCAACAGATATCATACTTTGGGGGGCAGACATGTATACAGTGCAGGCAAGTGTGGGGACGTGTAGGAGAGACATGTGACATGAATGTCTTTTAGAAATGGGGTTTCTGGTTGGCTAGGGTATGCACCAAAGCCAGGTAGAACCCACCCACTCTAGTCAGGGCGAGGGAGTTACACACCCAAGATTACCCCTGCTCACCCCCTTGGAAGCTTGGCACAAGCAGTCAGGCCTATCCCAGCAGCAATGTGTAAAGTGATTGCACAACACACACAACACATGTGACGCTCTATCACCACCACAAAAGAAACACAACACCAAGTTATATAAAAATGAACTGTATTGTACACAACATTATTAAACCAAACACAACATGTCAGTAATACCTTGCTACTCAAGCAGTTATCAGAACATTACACAGTACTATTACTCCACAATAGCCAGCAGTAGTCACATAAAACATATAGGTTATGGTTATCCTGCAACATAAGCAATAGTGAGGTAAACCTTACTAAAATAATGCACACAACATAATACCATCATAAATGCCCATAAAAGGAACATCAGAGAGCACAAGGGCAACTCATGAAAAACATATCACCGTACATGCATGGGTCATAAGGAACACATACCATCCTAATTGCCCATGTCAGGAACATAGATCATACTGCACCATTGTGTATATAAAAATACTATGATTCCCACGGGGCTTAGATCAGCCTAATAGCTAGGGCTGCCATGCCATAGGTGACAACAGGGACATCCGTGTCTCGATCCTGGAGCCCTCTTCCACCAATCGTTGTGGGGCACAAATTGACCCTCAGCGGTGCAGGGCCTCCATTGAGGCCTCCGTCTGTCACACAAACAAGGCCCTCTACAATCAAGGCTCCCCCCCTGCGATCTCCAAATGATGCCCGGGGAGGGGGGTGGAAACAACAAGAACCCACACCCATAAAGGAGGTGACCCCACTTCTCACACAGGTGCCGCCTTCCAAACAAGAGCCTCTGGGTTCTGGGAGCCACAATCTTCAATGAGCCATTTGGCTCTGGGGCCACAGTCCTGTGCTCCTGCCCAGCCACACATCCGTCTACTGCAGTAGAGGGTGGGAGACAGATGGCCACATCTACAGGGGGACAGGGAAGGCCTCCTGTGGCCTTGTCTCCTCCTCCAATGTGAAAGGGAGGGGGCGTGCTGAGAACCCTCCTGAGCCCAGCACCTCACTTCCCCCGCAATCTGGCATGCCTGCACCTGGTCCTGGTGCGCAAGCTCCTTCGGTTTGCTGACAGATATGTTATGAATTTTCACATGTAATTGGGAAATGAAGAAATTGCGTTGTCATATTACTAACATTGACCAACTGTTGCGGGCAATGACTGCTCTTGCTGCTCATGTCCTGCCAGGAGGTGACATCTGGATAACATTCATCACAAGGAGTACCATTGCGACTGCTGTCATATTTCAAGGAAACAGACCTTTGTAACATATCTGTTTCATTGCAACATGTATGTGAAACTGGCATAGCAAACATGACACACAAAATCATTCACATTGCTATGTGTGTAGTTGAACAGTCTTCCTGAGTGTTTTTCTACTTCTTTTCTCACTGTTTGGGCTTAGTCCCACTTTCCAAAATGTGTATGAATCACTTTTGCATTTGCATGTGATAGATACTCTGAGACACTTGTGTGATTAAGTGATTCATTAACAAGTAGGTTGAAGATGAAATATCAAAGAATAAATTCAGGAGAAGAAATTATCCACAATGTGTACACGCCTGCATGCCTCAGCACTGGTATGAGGGCCATCCCCATCTTGAGGTGGTCATCATTGTCCTCATCCTCCTCCATTGGGCCCTCCATCTGTTCCTTCCAAGGGACATTAGTCCGGGCACATATGTTGTGCAAAATTGCACAGACAACAATCATCTTACACACTGGTGGGGGTGAGTAAAGCAGCCTTCCCCGAGACATCAAGACATCGGAAACTTGTTTGTGCATTCCGATGTTTGCTCAACAACATTTCAGGTGCGGACATTCATTACTTTGTAGGCCTTTTCATCGTCACTCTGTGGATTTACATACGGTGTCATCACTCATGGCTGAATGGCATAACCTTGGTTGGCTGCAATGGAAGAGGAGAGACAGTGTCAGAAGTGCCCTTGTGTTTTGTACAGACTGTCATTGCTTAGGATGTGACTGTGACGTAAAGATACAAACTTGTTTCTGCCATTGTGTGAATTGCTATTTCCAAACTTAATTGTAGTTTTGTGTTATAGTGCACCTTCCAGTCACAGATAGAGGCTTAGGGGCTTGCTGATAGTGTGAATTGTGTGTCATGAAAGATTACCCATGTGGTGAGTGTGTGGTGTTGCGGTTACTTGCAAATTAGTCCAATAACATGGGCCCTGCCAATGAGCCATGCTATGTGACTTTACTCCTAGTTTGTGTTATGTGTCCCAGTGGAACAGGTGCTGTGCCCTGTGTGCTGCAAGTCCCCCTCTCCCCCTGATCACATTGTACACCTCCTTTGCACACAGAGCTGTTATCCATATTGTCTGTCAGGCATGCATGTGTATGTGTAGACATCATGCAAAGTGTGTCACAGTGGGTTGTGATCCATCACAATGCCTGCAGCTGCTTTACAAGGCCCTGTGGCATAGTGTAGGGCAGAAAATGCATTGATGCGCCACCAAGCACCACTATGACAGACCAGCGATGCGCCATAACCACCTGATACAGAAAATTTCAGTTGTCTGCCCCGGCACTGGCAAAAAGTCAGGTGCCAAGTTGCTACATGGGCACCATTGCACCATGATGCAAAGATGCATGTGTTGTGGCTGTTATTGATTATGTGTTGGGAGATGGTCATTCCTGCACATGACCAAGCAATAATGGATATTTATTTTTCCTAGGTGTGCTGCAGATTGCATCTGACATAGGAAGATGGTTTTACTTTAGTGACATGAGGAAATTTTGTTGTTGCACCATGGTAATGCCATCCATAGGGTCCAGTAAAATATTTTACATACAGCATTGGGTTGCCAGTTCTCCATAAATGTGGGACTGTGCAAAATATCATTGAAATAAGTGTTGTGAATATAATACCCACAGCAACACCCATTGCACACACCTTCCACACTATGGACAATATTATTGGGACATTGTGCATTTCTCCCAATGCGCCTGTTTTAATGTGCACCCCTTACTCCTCCAAACAACACCATGATTGTACAGTATTAACTACCTGGCACTACATGGATGTCATTTCCAAACACATTGTCAATTTCTTTGACGCAGTTACGGTGCTTCAGCTAGACTTTTGTAAAATATTACTGTATTTATATGCTAGTGCAGGTAAGGTAATGGAGACCCATAGATTTTGGTTGGGACTTTATGTTTATGCCTGCATTGAGCAGGCATTTGCACTAAGGGTAAAAAATACCACAGTGAGATTTCCCTGTGCCACTTTGTCTGTCATCCCTGCATGGGAATGTCACCCTTGCATTCACTATGCAGGACGCAGGCAAGATATGGCACAATAGTTAGCTAAGTGGCACAATGTATGCATATTGCAACTTTGTAACATGACACAGGTGTATGGGCACCTTACCGCCACCGTGGCATCATAGACAGCACCAGGGGTATTACAAAATACCCCTAAGTGTTGTGTGTGAAGGTGTGCCATTTACAGGAGAGTGTTAAGCCAAAAATATGGCTTGAAGCCGCCTTGTAAATGCAGAGTGGGCATTGCACCACCAGACCATCAGTACGAGTGCCCAAAGTGTGGCTGATGTTCATTGGATTTATGGAATGACACATGTTGCATAGTGCAGAGTGTGTATTGTGCATTGTTTGTCCCATGAGTCTTATGTGTTGTGTAGTGTCTGCTGGCATACCTACAGGCAGGCCATTTCTATATAGTCCATCCTGGAAACGTTGATTGATGATTGAGTGCATGAAGATGAAGGCATCATGAACGCTTTAAGGATATTTTGCTAGGCCATTTATAAAGAGGCCCCAATGGTCTACAATGGCCTGCACATTTATTGAATGGGTATGCTTCCTTTTGGGGTATAGGTGTTCCATAGCAGCAGGAGGGACAAGTTCCATATGCGTGCAGTCCATGGCACCCAATACATGTGGAAACCTAGTGATGGCATAGAATCTTTCTTTGATCCCCACCGGGAGTTGTTGGGTGTTGGGGAAGAGGATGTTAGGAGTCAGGCTGATGAAGGCATCCAGTACAGTAGGCAGGAAGTGTGAAAAGGAATTCTGGGCTACTCCACCCACTTGTGCTGCAGTTGTTTGGAAGGGACCAGAGGCCAGTATGTGCGGAACAGCCAGGAGCTTTGTGAGGGGTGGAATGTTGGTTTGCCTTCCTACTGTTGCTGTAATGGCAGGGGCAATTTCTTGGAGCAGCTGGATGATAGACTTCCACATCAACTGATAATATCTTATGGTGTTTTCTTCTGGGACCCCAATAATTGTTGCCCTTTGTCGATATACGCACTCTCTCCTCCTGCGCTGGCTTTCTGGTTGATGCGTTGGTGATGGAGAGTGCTGTGGGTGGTTCCTGGCATTGTTGCTGGCAGCAATTCCATGGGGTCCTGTGGGTTGCCAGAGTGTTTTCTGAGTGTTCCCCTTATATACCTGTGCCTGTGCATCATTTTAATGCCTGGTCTGACCGGGCATTAATGGTGGGAAAGCGTTGTTTTTCGTTAGCGTGTGTCTTTTTTCGTGAGGCTTGTAAATATCACACTAAAAGGCTAGCCCCATTTTTTAAGTGGCTACGCTAACCTTGCATGCCATTATCAGTAAATTACCCAAGGTGAGGCGGCACTCTTAAAAAATTACGCAAGCCTTGTCAATGTGGCACTAGACATGTCTAGTGCCACTTTTTAATTATGGAGTTCAGTTTGCGTCACATATATGTAAAAAAAAATGGCACGCATGTGGGGCAAACTCCCTGTAAATCTGGGCCTCAGAGTCTCAAATTCTGACTAACCTTAACAGAATTCGTGAGTCTGGTTGTAGAAGCTCCTCTTCCAGATTATATTTTATTTTTTATTACATTTAAAAAATGAAGAAGCCAACAGCTGTACAGGTGCTTGAGCATATTTCAGGGAAACAGCAATATTAAAAAACTTGAAGTAACAATTTGCTTTAGTTTGTACTATTAGAACTATTGCAAGTATCCAGTATGAATCGCCGTTCTCAAGGGCTGCGAGACACACTTTTTTTAAGAAGTATTTTTTAAGTGTATCAATACGTCTGTCTGGTTAATAATAACTCATCCTGTCTGTGACATAATGTAATTAATAACTTCCTTCTAGCTTCAGATCGGATTTTCATTCTCATCCAAGCATTTCTTCCGAGCATTTAGTCTTTTTTTTCTTGCCAGTGACTAAAATGGAACTAAATGATTAACAGCGACACTGCAATGTGTGCTTTAACTTTAGACAAACTAAGTGCTCAATACATTAAGTTGTCCATAAATCCCACTTCTCACTAAAATGCAGGTCCTGGCAATAATGTCGATATGTAGAGGCAGATTTTATTTTAAGAAACTCACTGGAATGGGTTTCGTTTCCATTGCTCGTTCATAGTTAAACAATGCGAAGTGACAAATAAATCAGCAAAAAACAACTTAATCAATTGAATTGTGCACTTGTTCATTTTATTATAGCAGGTGAGAGCAAAGACCTACTACTGGCAGTTCTCTCTCATGAAACTCAACAAAAAAAATGTGCAGCTACTTTTACCCAGGAGAAATAGATATAGCGAAAACAGAGCTATCCTGTTTTCTAGAGGGAATGTTGGTAAGTACGAGTGGATTTATTTGGGCACAGATGAATTCTAGATCATGGTGTGTTGCGCCTACTATGAATCTACTCCACGTTACTCATGACATTCATTTAGCAGACATCAGAGTGACAGAAGAAGGTAAATCCAAGGTATACATTTATTGTAAATGGTAATATTTCTCCAGTCTCAACTAACCTGAGTCCAAATGCTCCCCGTCCCAGTACCTTGGGATTTGTAGTGTCCTGCTTGACATGTTCTAGTTTTTCCACCAACCACTCTGCTGAGGGCTGGCTTCCACACTCACCTCACACCCATCCATCACAGGTGTCACCAGTCAGGTGACCCTGCTATTAAATAGGGCCGGGTGCGCGTCCCCGAGGCCAGTTATGTGAATCTAACTACCGTGTCTGTGTCACCATATTTAGTAGCACGAGGGCCTAGGGCACCCAACACTACAATGGCAACAACTGGGTCTGACCCCACGGCATGGGCACCAACTTTAACGTTGTTCATAGGTGGACAGTAGCCTTCGAATGAGGCACCCCAGTACCAACTGCCAGCACGAAGGACACCCAGTGTGGGCACCTGTGCCCCCAGTGAGGCCCCTGCAGCCCCCTGCCTTCTGCGACACAGCTTGCTAATTGGTGCGGCTCACCCAACCTCGAAGTGGAGAAGCCGTCTCTTGCTCCGTATGCTGCAATCCGCTTCCAGCAGGAAAAGATGAGAGGAGCACCCTCCCAAGAAAGCACAGCAAAGTACACAACCAACTTTCACTGCCGACGCGAGAGGAATGACCCGTGGGACGAGAGTGGCTACCTGTGATGCCACACGAAGTGGGCACTTAGCCTACGAAGAAGGGGTACCAGCTGCAGAAAACTGGGCACAAAGCGCTATGGATTTATGCAAACCACAGAGCGGTGAGTCTCTCCCTCTGAGAAGTGTGGAGCGGCTGCATCGGGAGGGAGGCCCCTCTCCCATCCCTGCAGGGTCTGCTCTAAGGCCAGGAGAGGTCTGCAGCAGCCCTGTTGCACAAAGACTGTAGCCATACATCCCCTTCACCTCCAGCACCTGCACTGATTGGTGGAAGGACAGTTTCCAACGTCTTCATTCTCATCCTGCCTAACTCCACAGCGCCTGCATGACCGGCACGGCCCGCGGTTCCAGGAGGACGGCATGGCCCCTCCTGCAGCAGGATCTCGAGCATAGCTTGCAGCCTTGAGATGACTGCCGTGGTCATATGAAGACTCCACAGCTCCACCTATGCCAACTCGCTGCATGAGCAACCAATGAGGCTTGCAGTCAGAGGAAAGACTGCTGTGGCCTGTAAACAACACATAGTGCAGGTCGCCTGCCTCCACACCGCGAGGCTGTTTGGAAAAAAAAGAAGAAGAGAAACATGGAAACTGCACTTACCGGGAGAGGTGAGGTGCAGCCCCAGTCACCAGTGACAGGAATCCCCGTCATCTTCACTAAGGGGAACCAGCTACCATAGAGAGGAGGACGTGGTGAGAAGTTCTGCAACACCATCCAATAGCCACTAGTGGTTACTGCACTTCTTTCAAATTAAAAGAGACTGTGTTTTGCCAAAGAGAAGGCCTGCAGCACCAAGGAGATTTGCAGGTACCAGCAGCTCCCCCAGACATTCACTGCCGAAGGGAGAGATGTGCGCTGCCACTGCACAGCAAAAAGAAACACTGCTGCTGCCCTAAGCTGCCCCAGTCGAGCAGCAAAAGCGTAAGAAGGATCCTAGTGCCACATGGGGCACAAGAAGAACATGCGTGGCCTGCGCTGCCCCTAGTAGACATCTGCCACTGCCGCCAACAGGAAGATAGCGTCACATGACCCCAGCAGTGAAGGACATCACTGCAAGCCAAGAGAATGGGCACGCCAGATCCAGCAAAAGGGTGCCCATAGAGGAAGAGACAAAGTCAGAGGTGCACAGAGGGCTGCAAGAGCGTAACGCTACACTAGGGAAGAGAGGCCTTGCTAGCCAGCCCAACCACAGAACAAGATGGCCACCATTGGTCCATCGTTCAGCAGGTCAGCAGAACTGACCAAACCTGCCAAGCAGTCAGAGGCAGGAGCAAGCGCTGCAACAGCTCAGTCTCAAGGTGCAAGTTCTGCGCCCTCAAGCCAAGACATTAAGGAAGAGAATGGTGACCCTCCAGTCATGAAGCAGACCACCATGAAGATCCTGGAATGGACCAGGCCTGCGAGTGGTCTGAGGGATGAAAGGATCATGTCCTACTAACAGGACTCAGCCTGTGAGAGGCTGCAACAGAACACGATGAACAGGCTGAGGTGCATCACAAGCCAGCAACATCCCACCGTGATGAGTAGATGTCACTGGAGATAGCTCCACGGGTGGGGCAACTGTAAGCCTCCAGCATGTGTGAACCGTGTCAATGCCCATGCTTCCCAGCTTGACTGTCCTGCCACCTGTCACCGGCTGCTTGACCACCATGACATCCCTGTTGACAACCGCACACACCAGGAAACAATCGCAAATGGACACGAAGTCCCACAAGTCATCCTTTTGCCAGAGAAGATACTGCCACATGTTGATCTTCCGCAAGATGTGGCGAGATTGCCATCTTTATGAGGTGCATAACCCAAAACACCAGAGGAGCAGAGCACGACCCAAATGGAGCTAAAGTCAGCAACAAGACCCGAAGTTAACAAGACATCCCTGGCTCCGTGGGAGGCTCACCACCTGAACACCTGCCATGGGCCCCGGTGAAGTCATACACCTGTGGAAGAGAGGGCACTCAGCCATTTGGACCACCCACCCTTGGGGTTGCACAAGGCATGGACATGGCCCTGTTGGGAGTTCCGCAGCGACCCCCTTGGCACGGCATACCAATGGCCCACATAGCCCATGCGGTCCTGTGGCAATCCAGGGGCAAGGGCCTCCAAGGAATTACGGTGAGAGAGGAATCCCACCACGAGAGATGTGTCTGAGGCAGCCCCATGACAGGCACTAGGAAGCACAGAGGTCACAGAAACTGGCCACCCCAAAGACTATTGCACTAAGGCCAGAACACCTGAGTCCTGGCGCCCTTAGCACGCCAACCCTAAGACAACCACCCTGGTGGCTCAATGCGCGACTTGGATGTGGTCCTATGGGCAGTTCCTTAGCAACGCCTTCGCTTGGCCTGCAAGAGGCTCAGCACAGTCCACAAGGTCCTGTGGCAGTCCGCCAAAGGGCCTCGAGGAGACTCCTGTCTGCTGGAGTTATGGCACGACAGGGAAACCTGACGCTGCTCTACCAATGGACGTCGGGATGCACCAAGGCCTTCAAGAACAACGCTTCTTTTTTCCAGGTCATCTGCAGTCTTTGGATGTGTGCCATCCCTGGAGCCAGAATGCCTTCCAGAGATCTGTTAAGTGGACTCCCCAGTGCTCCTGATGCACCAGCATCAAATTGTGTAAATAGACTCCAACATTGCGAGCCTAGGTGTGACAGGAACGACAGTCCTCAAGCGAACTGTGATGTTGTGGACAGGCGACTGAAGTATCTAGACGTCATCAACACTGCCATTCGTGTCCAGAGCACTCTGGTTAAACAACTGAGGCATGTTGTGATACCAAGTGCCCCATATGTACCTGTTCCATGCGGACTGCCTGAAGAGACTCCGTACTCTGAACACAGTGGTGAACGGGCTGCAAAGCAGCCCGTTCACTACCACCCACCGCCAGGCCAGAATCAACCGCCGGGCTGACTGTAGGCACATTCGACCCAGCGGTGGAGGCTGGACCGGCGGTGGGACTATGATCCCATTTCCACCAGGGATTCCCTGGTGGGATACCCCAGCAGGTAATCCCTGGCGGAAAGCATACAGGTGACAGGAATACTCATTCCTGTCACCTATATGTGACATGCCAGCCCCCCCCTTGCCAATACACCCACCCTGCCAAGTCCCTAGATCCACCCCACCCCTGAGCCACAAAAACCGACCCCCCCAACCCTCCACCCCAAAACCCCATGTAGGCATGTAGGCCCCCAGCTCGACATTCACCATCCCCGCCCCCCACCCCTACATACAGGTCCCCCACAAACCCTAACCCCCCACATCCTCATGCACCCATTCACCTACATGCATACATACACTCAGACACACATCCCCCACACACATACACTCACGCACACCCCCATGCACTCGCACACACACACACACATAACCCCCTCCCCCTTTTCCTCCCGGACAGCACTTACCTCTTCTGTCGCACTGCTCCAGGAGGGAACGGGCTCCCTGGATGCTGCTCCATCACCATTGCTACCTCTCCATACACCGCCACGCCTATGAATGCATCATCATAGGCGTGGCGGTGTCTGGACTGACGTGGCAGTGAGGGTGGAGCAGCATCCACCCCGCCACCGACCACCAGCATAGCGCATGGCGGCCCTCACAGCCATCAATGGTGGTGAGGCTCCAGGTGTCATTATTTGGCGCAATGCCTGCCACCGCCACTGGCGGTCTTCCATTGACCGCCGGATCGGTTGGCGGCGGGCATCCTGCCAACATCAAAATGTTCCCCTCAGTGATATAGTTGTATTGATTATGTTTTCTCATTGAAAGGTTGAACTTAGTTGTTTGCTTTTTCAATAAAGTTTGGGAGGCATGTAGTGTCCTGCTGGACAAGTTCTAGTGTTTCCAACAGCCACTCTGCTGAGGGCTGGCTTCCACATTCACCTCACACTCATCCATCACAGGCGTCACTAGTCAGGTGATCCTGCTAATAAAAATGGACTGAGGCCAGTTATGTGAACCCAACTACTGTGTCTGTGTCACCTTATTTAGTAGCATGAGGGCCTAGAGCCCCGACACTGCAGGATTTCGATGGTTCCCTCTTCGGACAGCCTCTTCCTGTAAGTGTTTCAATCGGAAACAAAATATATTTACAAAGTTTTATCAAATGCCTGATCCATAGGCATAAATCCCTCCGCTTCCCTTCCCACCATGCTGCCTGTGCAAAAATAATTTGTATTGGTGGTACACGTTTGAGGAATTTGAGAGGGAAGGGCAGCAAGTAGTACTGGGACGGGGAGCAGTTTGCCTCAGGGTAATGCAGATTACCAGTAAGTGATACAAAGATTACCCATTGTCAGTGGTTCCCATCCCAGTACTAAAAGATTGAGGATATGCCCAAGCCTTCAGGAACTGCCAACACAAATTCTTCATACATATAAAAAATGTTTATAAAACTGAAAAAAAACACCCTTGGACTTTATGTACTGCTGAGATATAGGCTTGCAAAATTGCTTGCCAAACCCAGTGACTCAAAATGGGTGTTGAGATTAGTTTTACCCTTATTGGCCAAATCATAAGATAAAAAAGAGAATTTGTAACACTAAGGCCCTCATTCTGACCCTGGCGGTAGAGAACCGCCAGGGCCAACGGGGGCGGGAGCACCGCCGACAGGCCGGCGGTGCTCCCTTGGTCATTCTGACCGCGGCGCTTTGGCCGCGGTCAGAAAGGGAAAACCGGCGGTCTCCCGCCGGTTTTCCACTGCCCCTAAGAATCCTCCAAGGCGGCGCAGCTCGCTGCGCCGCCGAGGGGATTCTGACAATCCTTACCGCCATCCTGTTCCTGGCGGCTCGCCTGCCAGGAACAGGATGGCGGTAAGGATTGTCGTGGGGCCCCTGGGGGCCCCTGCAGTGCCCATGCCAATGGCATGGGCACTGCAGGGGCCCCCATAAGAGGGCCCGCTAGTATTTCACTGTCTGCGTAGCAGACAGTGAAATACGCGACGGGTGCAGTAGCACCCGTCGCACCTTCCCACACCGCCAGCTCGATTACGAGCCGGCTTCATGGTGGGAAGGGAGTTTTTCCCTGGGCTGGCGGGCGGTCTTTTGGAGACCGCCCACCAGCCCAGGGCAAAACTCATAATACCCTCCGCGGTCTTTTGACCGCGGAGCGGTATTATGGAGGGCTCAATTCTGGCGGGCGGCCTCCGCCGCCCGCCAGAATCAGAATGAGGGCCTAAATCTTTAGTTTTAACCAGATTGTTGGGCTTGGCCCTCTTTGCAGGGTCACCCACATGTTTTGCCTTCACCCCTCCTAGTTTTGTTGAATTTGTTTTTGTTGGCTCTAGGGCTCTGTGCGCTGTAGCACTGCTAGCCAGTGTCAACATTCTTGTACTCTCTCCTAGTAAAATTGGCTTACACCTGATTGGCATATTTAATGTAGTTATAAGTCCCTTGTAGAGAAGTATACCATATACTAAGGGCCTGTTAATTAAATGCTACTACTGGGCCTGCATTAGTTACAGTGCCACCCACTTAAGTAGCCCCCAAAGACATGTCCCAGGACTGCCATTGCAGCCTGAAGGCAGGTTGTAACTGCAAATTTGCCTTGGCAATATAGCCCCTTGGCAAGCCTTAAACACTCCTTTTAGTGCATATGTCACCCCTAAGGTAGGCCATAGGTAGCCCATAGGGCAGGGTGCATTGCAATAAAAGGTTGGACATTTATGTTTTACATGTCCTGGTAGTGAAAAAGACTCCTAAATTAATTTTTCACTACTGAAAGGTCCATAGAATAAAATTGGGTTGCCTTATTACATTTAATAACTACTAATATGTGATTGGGAACAGGTGAACATTGTGTGCTTACTGTCTGATAAATTATAAGTAACAATCCTCTTTAATGGTCAGATTTTAAGCTACCAATTTTGAAAATGTCACTTTGAAAGTCAGCATTTTCCTGCCCTTTGCTATTTGGTACCTACATCCTGTCCTAGGTCACATGGCTGGGTGTAGTTGGCAGTCGGATTTTGTGAATTCCTCCCAGATAGCCACACAATAGAAAGATTAGGTGTGCCTGGATGGGCCATCAACTAGCAGAATGGGGGGGGGGGGGCTGAGCACAGCCCCACTTGCAACTGAATAGGATGTGCTCTGCCTTCGCAAAAAGGATTTGTCACTCCTGCATTGTTCATGCAGCCAGCTTGGAGTAAGGGGAGGTGAGCAAGGAAGTGTCAAGCACTTCAAAGGGAACTCTCTAGAAACCTATTCTACTCCAAAGAAGACACCAGGTATAAAAATGTATAAAAATGGTACCCTCAGACCCACTCTTCAGTGCACTTTCAGGGTGTGTGAAAGAACTCTCATAGGACTGCTTGCTGCTGTGACCTGCTGTGTACTCCATCAAAGTCCATCCAGGGAGCTCAGGAGGAGAGAGATAACTTCAGCGTGCAGCAGCCTGGGTGCACACACGTTCTACCCGGAGATGGGCCTGCCACCTGCAAACATCACCTGCCTCTGCACCAACTTCTGGGTGCAGCAAGTTTGAGGTGGCTGGTATGCAGCCAGTGCATGGCAGGGAGCCCCTACCTAGTCCAGTACTCAAGTGGGCCCGTACCAGCTGAGTGAGCAACTGCGAACAGCAGAGACAGGAGGGCACCACACGTGGTCAGGACTATAACAGTAGCTCAAGCTAGTTGATTCTGGGGTGACCTTTGTTGGCTGTAAGCATCCATGCGACAGCCCCTGTGCTTGCCCTCTTTGGCCTCATTTGTCCAATCTGGAATTCAGGGTCACACAAGACCAGCCATACCTCTCCCTTGATTGCTGCAGGCATGAGGGGGTATCCATATGTAGTCTGTAGGAAAGAGCATGCAGGGTCATCAACCTCCAGACGCAAAAGAACATAATTTTACCAGCCACAATACTCCAGGCCACACAGGACCTAAATGAGAAGATCAGAGGGGTAGGGACAGAAGTATCCCTCCTCAACCAAGACCTACATGATCTATCAGATCACATCACGGAGGCGGTGGGGAGAATTTCCTCACTTGAACGTGTTGGGCACCAGTAGCAAGGAGATCAAGTGGTTGAGAGACCTGTTATCTGCCCTGGAACACCGAGTGGAAGACGCAGAAGGCCGGTCATGTAGAAATAATTTGCAGTTGGTGGGCTTGCCGGAGGGCACGAAATACCAATGCCTGTAGAAATTCCTCACAGATTGGTTCAGAACCTGTATACTGGATGGTGAGCTATCCTCCTACTTCATCCTGTAAATGGCACACAGGTCGCTGGCCCCAAGGACCCTACCACAGTCTCCACCTAGAGCCATCATCAACTTGGTGGACAGGGACTCTATCCTATAAGAGGCACACTGACAGCCAGACATCCATTGTGCCAACTCCAGGTTATCCTCTTTCCGATTACAAAGCTAAAGTGCAGCTCCTTTTCAAATCTTCACTAGAGGTAAAGAGGAAATGTCATGTACCCTGCCAAACTGAAAGTAATATATCAGGGGTGAGACATTTTCTTTGAGAGCCTAGAAGAGGCCTGGAACTGGCAGAAAAGAAACAATTGCCCAAACAAACAATTGAGCCAATGACATCTTAGGAGACTAAAGGGAGTTGACCACCCCATTCTAGGAGGATCAGAAGCCGGCGTAAATGCGCAGTCCAAGAGGAGACCAACTCAGATTACCACAAGACAGACGTGGGGCATCATCTTTGAGGTGCTCGGATGACCACCGGGGAGAAGACTCTACCAGGGGCTGATGTGACATCCTTCAGTGGAACGAAAGAGACGGTTGGATTCCCTATCTCCCTTTCCACCATGTAATGATATTTCATTCATAGCCAGTTATGGGATACATTGCATCTGGAGTGTGGGGCTTGTGCAGGGAAAAGCACTACCCATTATATAAGACTATGGTGACTATTTTATTTTGATATACTTTTACATTGTATAGTTTGCTATTTCTGTTTGGGGAAAAGGATCCTTCCACTTCAGAAGTGTTCAGTGGAGGAGTGTCGGGGTACAGCTGGGTACTTTTGGGTTTGTTGTGATCGCTATATGGTGCCTCGCACTGCACACAATTCCCAGGCCCCAGTCACACACATTCAATGAACCACCATGACCTCTGACACCATCACCCAATATAAGATATATTCTTGGAATGTCAATGGGCTGCTGGATAAAATAAATGCACAGCAATCCTGTAATGGGTCCACAACCTAGTCCCAGCAGTTCTATTGTTGCAAGAGATACACTTGCTTAGTAATAGATGCACCTTTCTGGCTTCAATAGGGTATTCCATGCAAGGTTCACTAGGGGTTCCAGGTGGGTTGCCATGTTGTTAACAAACCGTCCCCCTGATGGTCACAGATGCTATCCCAGACACCCTGGGAAGATATGTGGTGGTGATGGGTGTCATGTTTGGCCTCCCATGGACTGTGGTGTCTGTGTATATCCCACCACCTCTGAGGGTGACCACGATGACAGACATGATGACAGTAATCACCTCGGCCCTGGATTGGAACCTTATCATGGTGGGGGGATTTCAACAATGTTATGAACCTAAAAATTGATTTGAAAGAAATGCTGGTGAACAACGATGCTCAACCCTTGCACCATGGGCCGAGTTCAAGGGCTCTGCAATCTATGGAGAGCTAAGAACTTAACAGTGCATGAATTTACGTACTACTCCTACTCCCACATGTCATATTCAAAACTAGGCTACTTCTTCCTCCCAGCTGCCAGATATGGAAGGCATCAGGAGCTACAATTCATGCAAAGGTATTGTCAGAACACTCACTGATTTAATTGTCGAAGTGGTTGGAGAGGCATAGGCCTAACAGGCACTGGAGCCTCCAAGCAGGGTGGATAAAGGATGTCAATTTTCAGGAACACATCAAGGATAGGATACAAGAGTACTTCAAAGAAAGCTCCACCCCAGAGGGCTCCCCAATTACATTGATGGAGGCGATGAAAGCAGTTCTTTGGGGGGACATATTAGCATAGACTGCTGGGAGGAGGATGAAAAGGGAAGAATAACTCACGACCCTGGAAAGGTAGATTGGGGAACTGAAATATTGCCTCTCCCATATTGGGGGAGATGAAAAACATTGTCGTCTGGAGGCACTGAGGAGGCCCTTAAGCAGAAACTAATGTCTCGAGCCAGGGTGGTAGTGTCTGATTTGAAAACAGAGTGTACGAATTCGGGGACAAGATGGGAAACCTGCTACACTGGCTTGTGACCCATTGTCTGGCAGAAAGCTTTGTTCCGCAGGTGTGGGGGCCTTTTGGGAAGGGCACCCATATTAACGAGGCAACACATTCACACTCTGCCCTGCTTCTGCTTTACAGAAACTTTACCAATCAAACCTACAGGGGAAGAAGAAACAACAAAATCCCATAGCTGTGGACCTTGTCATGCAGCGGCTCTCCAGTAGTGGGAGGGCAGATTTGGATGTCCCTGTTGGAGAATGAACTACTTGCAGCCCTGCAGGAAATGCAATCAGGGAAGGCGCTCAACCCAAACAAAATATTACGGAATTCTTGAAAATGTTTGCCCCTGCTACTTCCACACCTCCTCACAATGATTGAAGCCACAAGATCAGCTGCAATATCTCCCTCTGATATCCGAGGTGCCTTGGTGGTCATCCTCCTTGAACCAAACAGGCTGCCCCTAGAATACTCATCCTACAGGCTGATCTCCCTAATAGTATTGAAGCCAAAAGGGTTGCGGCAGCCTTAGCAACCAAGTTACTCAAACAGGTGAGATCCATAGTGCATTGCAAACAAAATGACTTTATGCCAGTCAGGGGCCCCCGGCATTGTCTGAGGAGGCTAAACATGACCTTGGCATATATACATTCTGAATCTGACCAAACAGTTGTGATACCATTACGTTTTGAGAAGGCTTTCGACTCAGTCAAATGGTCCTTTTTCTACACCATCCTGGAAAGGATGAATTTTGGCCCTAGGTTCCTTCAATGTGTGAAGCTGCTACACATGGAGCTGGGGGCTAGGATCAGAGTAAACAGCATCTATTCATGAATATTCAGGATAGGCAGAGACACCCAGTAGGGTTGCCTACTATTCCCTCTCCTATTCACTCTTGTGATAGGACCACTGGCCGAATGGATCATGAGGGATGCGGAGGTGTGGGGCCTAAAGTGGGGTGGTGAATCAGAGGACTGTATCTCTTTGAATGTGGATGATGTCCTTCTTTATACCCAATGCCCAAATCAGTCAATCCCATGGCTGATCTAAAGAGCCTGTCAGGCCTGTCAGGCCTGTCAGGCCTGAGGGTGAACTGAGGGGAATCTGTGATAATCCAGGTGATGAGCGCTTCTCCTAAGTTACCTCAGGGCTATCCAATGACCCGTCTCACAACCATAGCATTTAAATACTTGGGCATGAATAAATTGAGAGACCCTGGAGACTGCTGGTATAGAAATATCACTCCCTTGACATCCAAAATCAAGGGTCATATGGTGAGATGCAGTGCCCCCAAGCATGATGGAGCATACAGCTCTCTTCAAAATGGTGGCTCCGCCACAGCTGTTGTATGTTTTGAAACATCACCCACACAAAATGCTTATTCATCAATAGCTATGTGTGGGGAGCGCTGGCTCCATGACCCTCTCATAAAAAGTGCATACAATCCCCTCATAATGACAGACTAGGGACACTGGACATCAAACTGTACTACTAGGCAGCCCAGCTTCTTATGGTTAATGATTGAATCTTTGGGACTGGGGGGATCCAGCTACGAGGCTCGAGCAGACTCTCTTTACAGGGTTGGGGAACCCTTCCTGCCCACTCTCTTTGCCATTACGGCCATTCTAGTGATTAGCTAGAAAGAGGCCCTGCAATGGATACGATGGTTGAGGGTGCCCGACAAGGAGACGCCAATGTGGATGGGTACATGGCTATAGGAAATAGTAGGAATTCGGGGCTTCATTAACTGGGATTAGTTGAGGATCTCTAAATTGTGAGACGTCACATGATGTTATCTGATCAACTCACAACTGAGTGTGATTTACACAGATTCCAGTTCTACCTTTACGTACAACTCCAACGTGCGTTGGATTGGCACAAGGCTTGCATAACATTGCTCCTAGAGTATAACCGATTAGAAATGCAGCTCACAGTGTTGGCTATTGGTAGAAAGGGCCAGCTTATATAGAATTTGAGTGTTAAATGTTCCAGACCCACTAAACCAATTGCAGGAAAGGTGAGAATCTGACTTTGGGCCATTGGGTGATGATGTATTGGTTGAGGCAAAAATGGCAGCCCTAGAACTGGTATTACCAGCCCACCTGAGATGAGTTCAGATGAAATATTTTCACAGGATTTATTACACACCTGAAAGGTTGTGGAGGTTGGGGAGGGGTAGTGGCCCTAGTTGTCTCTGTTGTGGCCAAGGCAAAGGTACCTTTATGCCTGTGGTATGGAATACCGGGTGATTCAGGGGTATTGGAACTTTTCCACAATCCAGAAAGGGCATGCAGATTTCTGATAGAACAGGACCCCAAATTTACAACCATGGGAGTTTTCCCAGTATGGGAAGGGAACAAAGGACAGAAACTCTTGGTTGGGAATGGCTGTGTTTTGGCTAAGCAATACATAGAGGCCCATTGGAGATCTAGGGAGCCCCAATCCCATCTAAAATTGGCTACATGGGATGGATTATTGCTCTTTAGCTGAAGACGCAGTGTATAGGTTGAGAGCAAGTCCACAGAAGTATGATAGAATCTGGGAACAGGTAAAAGCACATCACAAACTATAAAGCTGGCCACCTATTGGAATTTCCTGGGGGAAAAGGTGGAGTGATCCGGGTCATAGTTGTATCTAGGGAGCAACAGGGTGGTGGTGACGGACTCAAAAGTGGTCTGCATCACAGAATTCTGGACCAAGATAGGCGGTTGGGCAAGAGGGGCCTTGTGGAGTGTTGATGCTGTACTACAGTGTTGTGATCTTAAAATGATTGAAAACTCAATCATTTAAATAATTAAAAAAATACTTGACATCTGTGTGTGTCAAATAGGGTTCCAATTATTTTTCTTCTCCAGCAAAACAATTGATTTTTTCAGATTCATGATCAACCCCAAAGCTTACAGGCAATCACAGACTTTGATTAGACTCGTTTGCACCATAAAAATGAAGAATCAGAAATGAACCAATCGTCAAGATATGGAAAAATGTGAACCCTTTGTAACTGTATATTGTCTACGAAGGGAGCCAATAACTTGGTGAACACTCGGGGAGCGTGTAGGAGGCTGGCCTGGCTTATTGTGGGTACCTGAGGGTACTTACACCTTGTGCCAGGTCCAGTTATCCCTTATTAGTAGATTAGTAGTGTTCTAGCAGCTTAGGCCGATAGAGGTAGCTACAGCAGAGCAGCTTAGGCTGAACTAGGAGACATGCAAAGCTCCTACTATACCACTTATATGATTTAGGTACTATATCATAAGAAACACAATACTCAGGGGTACCAAAAATAAAGGTACTTTATTTTAGTGACAATGTGCCAAAAATATCTCAGAGTATATACTCCCTTAGGAGGTAAGTAAAATACACAAAATATACACACAAACCGAAATCAGGTAAATAAAACAGTCACAAAGTAGTGCAAACACTGCAGAATACAATAGGATGCAAAAGACCTAGGGGCAACACAAACCATATACTAAGAAAGTGGAATGCGAACCACAAATGGACCCCTAGGCTAGTGTAGTGTGTAGAGGGTCACTGGGAGTGTAACAAAACACTAAGGGTGTCCAAGATACCCCACCCCAGGACCCTGGAAAGTAGGAGTAAAGTACTACTATTCCCCCAGAAACACACTAAACTCGCAATAGGAGATTTTGCAAAGACCACAACAGACTGCTAAGCACTGAAGACGGATTCATGGACCTGAGGACCTGCAAAGGAAAGGGACCAAGTCCAAGAGTCGTGAAAGTGTCCAGGGGGGGCAGAAGCCCACTAAACCCCGGATGAAGGTGCAAAATGGCTGCCTGTGGATGGAAGAAGCTGAAGATTCTGCACCAACGAAAGGTGTTAGGAACTTTTCCTTTGTGCAGAAAATGTTCCACGAAGTGCTGGAGGATCCAGAGTTGTTTCGTTGGCAAAAGACTATAAACAAGCCTTGCTAGCTGCAAAGGTCACGGGTGAAGAAAAAGGGTGCTGCCCGGGCTCAGGAAGGACCAGGATGTCGCCACTTGGAAGAGGAGACAGAGGGGGCCCTCAGCAATGTAGAGAGCCCATGCACAAAAGGGTAGCACCCACAGAAGTCCTTGAAGATGGGTTCAAGAAGACTGAGCACAGCAGTCATCTCAACACTACAAAAGAGGGTCCCACGAAGCCGGAGGTCAACTCAGGAAGTTGAGCAGTGCAGGATGTAGTGCTGGGGACCTGGGCTTTGCTGTGCATGAAGGATTCCTTGGAAAAATGTACAGAATCCCAGCAGCTACAGTTCACATGGTGCACAGGATTACAGTCTGGAGAGGGGACGCAAGGACTTACCTCCTCCAAATTTGGACAGTTGGACCACTGGATGGTCTGGGTCACTGGAGTCCACCACCTGTGTTCCAGGGGCCAAGCTCGTCAGGATGAGAGGGGTCCCAGAGTACCAGTAACACTGAAGTTCGGTGCCTGTTGGAGCAGGGGGAAGATTCCGTCAACCCACGGGAGATTTATTTGTGGCTTCCAGTGCAGAATGAAGGCAGGCAGCCCCCAAAGCATGCACCACCAGGAAACAGTCGAGAAAGCCGGCAGGATTAGGCGCTACAATGTCGCTGGTAGTCTTCTTGCACCTTTGTTGTATTTTTGCAGGCGTCCTGGAGCAATCAGCTGTCGATCCTTGGCAGAAGTCAAAGAGAGAGGTGCAGAGGAACTCTGGTGAATTCTTGCAAATCGTTATCTGAGGAAAAGCCCACTGGAGAGACCCCAAATAGCCCTCAGAGTAGGATTGGCCACCCAGTGATGCAAGCACCTATCAGGAGGGGTATCTGACATCACCTGCTGGCACTGGCCACTCAGAGGCCTCCAGAGTGCCCTCACACCTCTGGATTCAAGATGGCAGAGGTCTGGGACACACTGGAGGAGCTCTGGGCACCACCTATGGGGTAGTGATGGACAGTGGAGTGGTCACTCCCCTTCCTTTGTCCGGTTTCACACCAGAGCAGGGACTGGGGGTTCCCTAAACCGGTGTAGTCTGGCTTATGCAAGGACGGCACCATCTGTGCCCTTCAAAGCATTTCCAGAGGCTGGGAGAGGCTACCCCTCCCCAGCCCTTAACACCTATTTCCAAAGGGAGAGGGTGTAACACCCTCTCTCAGAGCAAATCCTTCGTTCTGCCTTCCTGGGACTGGGCTGCCCAGAACCCAGGAGGGAAGAACCCTGTCTGTGAGATGGCAGCAGCAGTAGCTGCTGAGAAATCCCAGAGAGGTGGTTTGGCAGCATCAGGGGTCCTCAGTGGAGCCCCCCGGATGCATGGGATTGGCAGCCCAATTCCAGATTTGGCATGGGGGGGACAATTCCATGACCATAGACATGTTACATGGCCATATTCGGAGTTATCATTGTGAAGCTAAATATAGGTATTGACCTATAGGTAGTGCACGCGTGTAATGGTGTCCCCGCACTCACAAAGTCCGGGGAAATTGCCATGAACTATGTGGGGGCACCTTGGCTAGTGCAAGGGTGCCCTCACACTTAGAAACTTTGCACCTAACCTTCACCAAGTGAAGGCTAGACATATAGGTGACTTATAAGTTACTTAAGTGCAGTGAAAAATGGCTGTGAAATAACGTGTGCGTTATTTCACTCAGGCTGCAGTGGCAGTCCTGTGTAAGATTTGTCTGAGCTCCCTATGGGTGGCAAAAGAAATGCTGCAGCTCATAGGGATCTCCTCGAACCCCAATACCCTGGGTACCTAGGTACCATATACTAGGGAATTATAAGGGTGTTCCAGTGTTCCAATTAGAATTGGTAAAAATGGTCATTAGCCTAGCAAAGGCAGAGAGAGCATAAGCACTGAGGTTCTGATTAGCAGAGCCTCAATGACACAGTTAGTCACTACATAGGTACACATTCAGGCCACAACTATGAGCCCTGGGGTCCTGGATAGCAGGATCCCAGTGAGACCGGCAAAAACAAACTGACATACATGTAAAAATGGGGGTAACATGCCAGGCAAGATGGTACTTTCCTACACAACCCCCCCAAACGAGGGGCAATAAGGCTAACCTTGCCCAGAGGAGTCTTCATTGTCTAAGTGGAAATATTTGTAGAGTCCATCTGCATTGGAGTGCGTACTCCCAGGTCTATGTTCCACTGTATAGTCCGTTCCCTGTAGGGAGATGGACCACCTCAACAATTTAGGGTTTTCACCTTTCATTTGTTTAAGCCATAATAGAGGTTTGTGGTCTCTCTGAACAATAAAGTGAGTAGCAAACAGGTATGGTCTCAACTTTTTCAGTGCCCAGACCACAGCAAAGGCCACCCCTCTCTATGGCAGACCAACGCTTTTCTCTAGGGTCAACCTCCTGTTGATAAAAGCAACAGGTTGATCCTGGCCCTCAGTGTTAAGCTGTGATAGAACTGCCCATACCCCTAAGTCAGAAGCATCAGTCTGGACTATGAATTCCTTGGAGTAACAAGGGCTTTTTAGGACAGGTGCAGAGCACATGGCCTGTTTGAGCTCATAAAAAGCCTTTTGGCAGCTAGCTGTCTACAATACCTTTTTAGGCATCTTTTTGCTGGTGAGGTCATTAAGAGGGGCTGCAATGGAACCATAGTTCTTAATGAATCTCCTACAGTACCCTGTGAGGCCTAGGAAGGCTCTCACCTGGGTTTGAGTTGTAGGGGGAGCCCATTCCATAATGGTTTGGATCTTCCCCTGGAGTGGCGCAATCTGTTCCCCACTTACCAGGTGGCCCAGATAAAACACTTTCCCCTGCCCTCTCTGGCACTTTGAAGACTTGCTAGTGAGGCCTGCCTTTTGCAGGGCCTCCAAAACTTTCCATAGGTGGACTAGGTGATCATCCCAGGTGGAGCTAAAGACAGGTATGTCATCTAGATATGCTGCACTAAAGGCTTCCAGTTCTTGCAGGACTGTATTCACCAACCTCTGAAAAGTGGCAGGTGCATTTTTTAATCCAAAGGGCATAACAGTGAACTGATAGTGCCCTCCAATGGTTGAAAATTCTGTTTTAGGTTTAGCATCTTCTGACAAATTAATCTGCCAATACCCTGCAGTTAAGTCAAAAGTGCTTAGATACTTGGCAGAAGCCAGTGTATCTATGAGCTCATCTGCCCTGGGTCTAGGGTGAGCATCAGTTTTGGTTACTTGATTGAGACCTCTATAGTCAACACGAAATCTCATTTCCTTTTTACCATCTTTACTATGAGGTTTGGGGACAAGCACCACTAGGCTAGCCCACGGGCTTTCAGAAGATTCAATCACTCCCAGATCTAACATTTTCTGTACCTCTTGTTTTATGCAATCTCTGACATGGTCAGGCTGCCTATAAATCTTACTTTTGACAGGTAAGCTGTCTCCATGGTCGATTGTGTGCTCACACCAGGTAGTTGTACCTGGGATCAGTGAGAAGTGGTCTAGGAGATTTATGCAATTGTCCTTCTGCTCAGCAGTAAGGCAATCTGCAAGCACCACTCCCTCCACTAAGCCATCAGCTTCAGTGGGGGAGAAGAGGTCAGGAAGAGGGTCACTCTCTTCTTCCTGTCCCTCATCAGTTGCCATGAGCAGGGTTAAGTCAGCCCTGTCATAGTAAGGTTTCAGGCGATTGACATGAGCACCCTAAGGGGACTTCTGGCAGTGCCCAGGTCTACCAAATAGGTGACCTCACCTTTCTTTTCTACTGTGATATGGGGTCCACTCCATTTGTCCTGGAGTTCTCTAGGGGCCACAGGCTCCAACACCCACACCTTCTGTCCTGGGCAGTACTGGGTCAGGACAGCCTTGTGGTCATGCCATTGCTTTTGGAGCTCTTGGCTGGCCTGAAGGTTTTTATTGGCCCTTTTTATGTATTCAGGAATTCTGGATCTTAGACCATGTACATAATCCACAATGTCTTGCTTGGGAGTTTTTAAAGGTTGCTCCCAACCCTCCTTTACAAGAGCAAGGGGACCTCTTGCAGGGTGCCCAAAGAGAAGTTAAAAGGGGCTAAAGCCCACACCTTTTTGGGGTACATCCCTATAAGCAAAAAGGAGGCATGGCAACAGGACATTCCATCTCCTCCTGAGTTTTTCAGGGAGTCCCATGATCATACCTTTGAGAGTTTTATTAAACCTCTTAAACAGGCCATTTGTCTGTGGATGATAAGGAGTAATGTCCGCAAGTATTTTTTGCCTTTTCTTTTGGGCTGTGATGATGTAGCACTGACTGTTTCCATAAGTAAGGATTCCCGTTCTCCTCAAGAAAGGGACTCTCATCATCAGAGATAGATGCATTCTTTCTGAGTGGCTATACTGCTCCATTTCCCACCAACTAAAACATAGGTTTCTTGAGAATGAAAATGTCATCTCTTGAGATGAAAAACCAATAGAAGGCACCCTGATGCAAGCCTTAGAGCACACGTCACCCAAACACACAGAATGCTGTCAGGATACCACTTCTGGCATCCACTCTGCGCAAAATAGCAGATTCTGAAACCTCCCCACTCAGCATGAGCATGGAGCCATCTGCTGCTACACGCTGCATCGACAAAACAACTGTCAAGAATTGAAAAATATGAATAAATTCCTTTACTTACATTTCCTTGCTCACAGCGCTGTAAGAAGGAAGTGACAACGAAAACCGCAGGACTCTGTGAAGGGAAAGGGAGGGATTTATGCCTATGGGTCAGAGATAGCAAAATTACCTTGTAAGAATCATTCCTTTTCTTTTAAAACACATATAAAAAGAGCCTGTCAGGGGTGTGGAACACCTCAGTCTATTAGGACTTGGACCTGGAAGTACGGACAATGGGGTGATGGGTCATGAAGCAAGTATTGCACGCAGTGTTGTGTTCAGTGATCAGTAAAAACATGTTTCAATCGATGCAAGTGTTTTCAAACATAAGCCCTAATTACGAGTCTGGCGGTCACTAGATCACCAGACTAGTGGTGGCAGCCTGGTTTGCTGCGGCTTTGATGGTCCGATCGTCAAATTAAGAGTTTGGTGGTCAGACCAACAAAAGACCGCTGTCTCTGATAGGATCAGTGATCCCGACAGGATGACGGCGGGCGTGGTTGTAATCAGCCACGGCGGCACTGAAGTCAGCGCCATTGTGCTGATTACAACCTTGTTCTCTGCCATCCTTTTCATGGCAGTCAGACCGCCATGAAAATGCTGGCAGAGAACAAGTGCAGGGGGCCGAAGGGGGGAGGGGCTGCACTGCCCATGCCCATAACAATGGCATGGGCATTGCCGGGGTCCCACTGCCCAGCACCCTTGAAATGCACACTGTCTACACGCTGCGTGCGGCAGCATTGCCGCCGGCTCAAATATGAGCCGGGAACAATGCTTCTGCACCTTTCTCATTGGGCTGACTGGTGGTCAGCCCAGTGAAAAAGTTGTAATGGGGCTGGAGGGAAGACCGCCAGCCCGTGGCGGTCTCCTCATCGGAAGTTTGGCAGACAAATGTTTCCATCCGCCAAACTCCTAATGACCCCCTTAATATTAAAGTTGATATCCATTTGGCTGAGAAAATACGTATACAGCAAGAAGTCTTCCAAAATAGCTTGGTGGGGCAACAACAGTGCCAACCAAGAGAACCTAGTGGAGGCAGGTCAAAAGGGATAATGTGATGATTTGACCAAGTATAATTGTTCAGCTGGATTTCACGACTCAACAGTCACCACTGTTAATCTTTTAAGGGTGTGTGCTCTATATTTTTTTCTGCATCTAAAAATGACAGATGCAGGATGAACTTCAACATTATCTAAAAATTCACTCAGATTAGTATATTTAAAACAAACTAAGGGCAGGCTCTCATGGGGAGTAAAAAGCTCAGAGGTGGGATAGGAAAGGACCTGATTCTGTATAATAGCATACCTTAAGGAACCACACAAGAAATCTGATCCAGACCTGCAATTGGATTGTCCCTATCATCAGATCATTGGGGTAGTAAGGAACGAAGCAAGGAATGAAGCATGCATTAGAAAAGACTCAAGGCTGAAGCATGCCAGATATACCTTGGCACAGTAAACAAGTTATTCATATGCCTCAAAAAGCCTGTACATTTCAAAATTGCTAATTAAGTCAGTTTTCCCAAAGGAAACCAAAGAAAGATTATGCATTGTAAGGAACAAATTATGAATGGCATGATTAGTTGTTCAGGTCAAATCAAATGGAAGATGGTCAGGATGAACCACAGATGTAAAAAATAGAAAATAAAGGAAATCACTGCTATTTTTGTCATGTACCCTGGTGTTGACAATTAACAAGAAAGAGTAAGAAAAAAATCCAAAGTCATCCGATGTTCTTTCATGAAAGGTGAGGCACTTTTAATACAAAATCTCTCCTGTTTTTGCAACAATGGGAGAGATAACTAAATAAAAGCTGTCTTTTTAAAAAATTTTAGACCTTTTATCCATGCTATCTTTGGAGAGATGGCACATAGACAATCTTAATTATCAATTTTCATTTTCTTTTACCCTCATATACCCTGTTGCCAAGTGTGTAATTTCAATCAGGCAACAGAGTGGCTGTCGGCTATCACAGGGCTCCCTCACAATCGAGAAAACAAAAGAGAAGGAGGATTGGTGAGAGCTCCTAATTGTTCTAGTTGCCTGTTCACAATTGTATCTAAAGCAAAAGAGCAGCTGACTCAGGCATTTCTCCACCTCGGAAAAATGAGGATAAAGGAGGACCGTAATAACTGACAGAGGCCCTGGTGTCCAGTTCTCATATGAGAACAAGGCACATGGGTAACAGATTCTTTTTTTTAAATTCCACCAATCCTTACATTCTCAGATGAGGTAATGAGGGGTTATGAATATTTCTTCCCCTATAGCAAGATGTGGACAAGAGGACAACAAATACACTCTCCCTTGCACATGATGCTTGTGCTAATGGGACACTGATAATTTTTAGGGTTGAGCTCAAATCGCTCTGTCCTTGGTGTAATCTCTCTATGGGGTTGTAACGACAATCATGTCATTCCCATCAGTTTGGTTGGTTTGTGGGCTTGCCTTTTAAAATTTGCTTGATTTAATTAGTGAAAGGCATGCATACGTCATGCCTTTTCCGGTGTTTAGCCCTCCTCGAGCACACTGACCAACTACTGAAAACATACAAGGCTCGATGTTTTCCGTATGGTTTCTGGACTACTTTTTCTCTTTATTTCGCAATGCGATCTCGCTGGGCAGTAGTCGAGTGCTTTGCATGACATCGACCCTGTTACATGGATATTTGCACTTTTGCCGGTTACAAGGATAATTGCTCTTTTGACGGTTACATGGATAATATCACTTTTGCCGATACGTTTCATTGCAAGCAAACTTCTGTTTTCTTTTGTGTGTCTGCTTTGCGCTGATGCCTGCCGTTGGCTCACTTATGTGAAATTTTTAATTTTCAGTTTATGTGGCTAGAAAAGTCTGGTTAGTTATGTGAAACTGTTTTACTTTTTATTTTCAATTTAAGTGGCAAGAAAAGTCCGGTTAGGAGTTTACAATGCTAATAGCTCTAAGTCTACCAAAAGCGAGACCCGTTGCATTGAAAATGCTTGTTACAGCTCACTGTTATTAAGGGGTCACTCATGCTGGGGCATTTGAGACCATGAACACTCCCTTTAATTGGGTATTGCTTTTCCCAGTGCAACTGATGTTCATTATTGCTTGAGACACATTAATGTTGCCACCACAGACATCCATTACTTCTTTGTGAACATTCATACTCATTACTGTACATGCTCAATCAAAACCATTAATGCGTGAGATTATTGTAATTTTTCAATGCCTACGTCTATTGGGGCTTATTATATCTGGAGAACACTGAAGAGTGTTACTAACTGGGGCCCAATAAAATACCCCTTACTGACTGAGTACACTGATGTTCATTGATAAACAGGACAACTGAAGTTCATTAATACCTGAGGAAATAGATGCTAATTGAGACTCTCTTCTGCTTCGCAACTTTAATGCTTATCACAGACTGCACACATTGGTAGCAACACTGGTGACTATTACAACAGCGGTCAATAATGCTCATTACGTTCTGGGGTAATTTGTCTACATTAATACTTGTGTCTGTTAAAGTTGCTCACAGGCTAAAGCCATTAATTCAGGGGTCATTCTGGTTTCTTATTCACTCAGAACATTAACACTCAAAGTGTAGAACCATTAATGGCCATTTTAAACAGCAGATTATTATTAAAAATGTTTAGTAAAGGTTATTAACAGGCATATAAACAGTAATAAACTAAATATATTTCATGATCCAACATACCTACAGTATCTATCAATGAATCAAGGTATAAACGTAATAAAATCATCACTTGTATTTCCTTAATTCAAAGAATTGTGTTTACAGATACTATACATTGCACTATGAGGATATACTAAAGCACAATAGGTGACATCTCTCCTGTTGGGAGGTATGGCAGACCGTGCTCCTGCAGCTTACAGCATGTGTGTGAGGCGAATCTGCATTCCTTTGTAATCAAAATTGGGCAATGTAAAATATCTTAATATCCGAAATGTAATATTCCAAACGAATTCATAGTAAATGCCCTATAAAACATTTTGGTGCTTACTGCCCATGCATTTGTCTCTGCTGATTGACCCTCACCAAGCAGATTGTACAGATTAAAACCCTCTGGCTTGTACATTTGATATATCAAAGGTTCAAGCACCCTGTCTTAAGGAGAAATGTTATAGATACAAGCGCCCGCTGCCCATGAGTGCACCTGCTTGTACCCTACGCCTGGAATAACCTCCCCCTGACCACTGAAGGATGCATAACCATCTTGCGTTTAGATCATTTGAAAAGTGCACAACCATCTTGCTTTTAGAAGAGCCCTTAAAAACGTTGTTTTTTAATTGTCTATTTGTTTTTTTTGCACAGACTTTTGTGGGATTCTCTTGAGCGCTTCATAAATAATAACAACATTCATAAAAGGTGCATTACCCTTGTTAGAGCTTGATTAAAGTCAAGATTTTGTATGCATAGACGTACCCAGAAAAAAGTGTTCAAGCATAGCCATGCTCAACAGAAATCTAAATAGAATTTAAATTTGCCATTAGAGCTGTTACTTAGCTAAATACAGTGCTCTGCAATGGACATCCTTCGAGGCACAACTCAACAAAAAAAGCCACCTTAATAGTGATACCAAAGTGGCTGACCAGCTAGATATGGCATCTGACTCTTGTCTCAGCGGATGGATAGGAGTTGATTTCCCATTTCTCCATACTGAGTATCACGTAGAAAGGTAATTACAATAACGTGCCATAATTAAGGATTGGAGTTACCTTGGCGTGATAGCCGTTAGCGAAAGGTCAGAGCGAGTTAGCCGAAACGAAGTGTAAAGTGCTTTGAGGCATTGCAGAGTCATAGCTCATTTTATCTTATTGTCTGTCTTCTGAGGGACCAAAGCAAGCATATAATCAAAGGGTTATGCTAAAAACCTATACGCTCTAATCTCTTGTGACACAATATTTCTCAAGTACCTTCGAACCTCTTAACTACTTTTGCTGAAGATCATGATGTGGCTTTCTGAGAGATTTATTGTAATCAAATGTTTGAAGTTTAATTTAGTATCCAAGAACTGCTGCAGCCTAACAGACTTCAAAACCCAAGCATGAGCTCAAAGGCATTGAAGAGTACCCTATTTTTACAGATCCCAGAGTAAACAGAGCATTGTGAAGTTTCTTAATCAGAGCAGTGTAACTAAATCAGACCTTCCAAATCACACGTAGGCACCGTGTGTCACACAATATCGACTTCCACCACTCTGTCACCCGGTGAGGAGCCGACATCACACAGTGTGCACACAATTAGTTGGAAACAGCTGCAAAGAGCTAATTGTTTGGATGTTCTGCTCAGCCAAAGGCCATTACGGGATGTGAAACCTCCCCAGGACATCGGCGAAAGCCTTTAAGGCAGTGCTTAATTTGTGCTCGTTGTTTCCGGTGCTGAGCACTGGCACTTATTTTTGAGGGCTGGGGCTTATTCTTCTGCTTCAAGCACTTGCTGCAAGAAAAAGACACATTTGAGAAAGACGGAGGAAGAGGAAAAACGACAAAGTGTCACAGAGGGAGAAAGCAGAAAGCTGCAGGAGTGAGCTGAAGGGGCAGGGAGTGGCTGTAAATGGATTGAAGAGGCCCGAGATGGCTTCAGGATTACGCTGCCTCAGTGTTTCGTGCTCACACTTTTAATTGGAGCAGCTGCATGTTTCAGAGGATGGCTCTGAGCACCGGCACATTTTTATTGACAAATTAAGCACTGCTTTAAGGCTTTGTTTTTTGTGTTGACTTAGGGGTGTTGGTGGAGGTGCATTTAAATTTAAAAACAGCCTTGAGCTGTGCTCAGCACTTAACCCCATTCACTTCTAGGTTCTACCTCCCACACACACAATGAATAATTTTCAGAAGTTGACAGGTCTGCTAAGTGAATAAATATTATATAGTGTTGGCACCAGTACACACTCCGGTCCACCCAATGTTTGGGAACAAAATGGATAGCATTGAAAGACTCATTCATGTCTTGCCATTTAACTTAGAAATTGTAATTTTTTGATGTGTGTGCAATTTTGGATAATAACTAATGATTTTTATGATGAAGATAGTTGTAACCAATGAATTAATAATGTTGCACTTCAAATTAATTAATTATAATGTTAGCAATATGATTGTTAACGTAGCTTAGTTATGCCACATTTTTGTGGAGACACCGTTTTATGAAAATCGATGCTGTGTTTGGTGTTTTGCTTATCTTGCTTCTGCTCATTCCCCTTCTCAATCAATGTCCCTCCATGTGTCTTCTCTCTCCACAATTTTTGCAGAGCACAGTACAATGTGACACAGTTGGTTATTTTCCTCAGAAAGCATGGATTGTGAATGAAATATCTATTGCGTTCCTGATGTATCTGTCTGAAGGACCCTTCAGCTGGAAGTTCTGATGCAGGCTTGCTAACCCATGAGAGGTTTAGTATTTGGGCCTCATTATGAGGCTGGTGATCACAAGATGGCCAGCCTCCTGTGGTGGTGGAGGACCGACCCTCGGTGAGGCTGGGGTGGAGGTCGGACCGCAGCGGCTGTGGCAGTCTGATCACCACATGATAAGTTTGACGGGCGGACCAGCCAACAGACCGCCGTCTCTGACAGGATCCATGATCCTGATGGGGTGATGGAGGTCCTGGTTATAATCAGCCAGGGCGGTGCTGAACTCAACACTGCTCTGCTGACTACAAAATTGTTCTCTGCCAGCCTTTTCCTGGTGGTTTCCCCACCATGAAAAAGTTGGCAGAGAACAAGTGCCAGGGCCACAGGGGGGCCCCTTCACTGTCCATGCCCATGATTCCTCCTGCCCAGCACCATGGGAATGCTCACTGTCTGCTTTGCAGACAGTGGGCATTCAGTGGGTGCTGGTAGGCCCCCTCTGTGCTTTGAGATAGCACTCGGCTCCTTTAAAAGAACAGTGATGCATTCGGTCAGACCAGCGGAAATGCTCTAGTTCAAGGTTTCCGCCAGTCAGCTAGGTCAGGCCGGCGGAAACCTTGTAACAGGGCGGTGGTGTCCTCCCCGCGAGTTTGGCAGTCCCTGTTTGGAACTGCCAAACTTGTAATGTTTCATACTCATACTGTATTCTACATCTTCAGGTTTCTGTTGCTGTGGAAGTTAATGGAAGATTCATGACTAACTTAGAAATGGGTGATTTGACCAGTATATGCTATAACTAGCGATGCTATTCTGGCTCAGCAGTTTTGTGCATTGTCTATGCAAAAATTGTCTATAAAAAAAAACTGGTTTTGGGGTTGAGAGTAAAGATTTTTCATATTCTACTAGAAACTCTGTCCAATTTTTTCATGACTTCTCATTTTCCCACTGGACTCTATCTGAAAATTGAGACATTACCCTTCCTTAATAGGGCATGCTGTTCGTTTCTTAAGGTAAAACATAGAGGTTCTTCCCTTCCCCTTTAGAGATGATCATTGTTCTGTCTATGAATTTCCTGTTTATTGGAGTTTACTTTAATTTTTGATTTTTGATTTTGTACTCTGTATTAGAGCCTTCATGGCATTTAAGCAATTTCTCTGTGTTGTCAATTTTGAGGTTTTTTTTATAAAACCTTTTAACTTTTTATCAATCTAGAACTCAGTTATTGAGTAGTCCCAATCACTAGGGGCCAGATGTAGCAAAACTTGGTTTTGCGACTCGGAAATTGCGACTCCGAGCGACTCGCAATTTCCAAGTCGCAAAACCATATGCAGAAAGGTGTCTCAGACTATGGGGTCGCAAAGACCCACCTCATTAATATTAATGAGGTGGGTCGCAAATTGCGGCCCCATAGCGACTATGGGCACTCACTAACATGGAGGCCTGCTGTAGTCAGCAGACCTCCATGTCCGTGACTGCTTGTCAATAAACCAGTTTTTTTTTTTTTTAAGTGTAGCCCGTTTTCCTTAAAGGAAAACGAGCTGCACTTAAAAAAAATCCGAAACCTTTTGTTTCGGAATTTTTTCAGGGCAGGTAGTGGTCCCTTGGACCACTACCTGCCCTGAAAAAATATTTTGGGGTCCATTCACAAAGGGGAAGGGGTCCCATGGGGGTCCCCTTCCAATTTGCGAGTGGGTTACCATCCACTTCAAGTGGATGGTAACTGCGACTCCATTTGCGACCGCGTACGCGGTCGCAAATGGAATTGCATACCACTGCGAGTCGCAAATAGGAAGGGACCAACCCTTCCTATTTGCGAGTCGGAAATGCATTTTGCGAGTCGGTCCCCACTCGCAAAATGCATTTCTGCATAGGAAATTTCGGTTTGCGACTCGCAAACCGCAATTTTTGCCATTTGCGAGTCGCAAACTGTTTCCTACATCTGGCCCTAACGGATTTACTCTGCTAACATTGTTGGGCTTGATGTGGAGGGTCGTGTCCCTTATCACTAGCTCAAGGGTTCTGGATTCATACTGCCTGAGTTAAATTTTGGAGTGATCCCACAAATGTATGAACTCCAGAAACCAATGTAGACTAATTTGTCCCACATTAAAGACCAGTTAATAAGACCATTTAATTTAGAAACGTCTACAGTTATACAACGCAGCAGGCATCAGCTGTAGCCGGAGTTTTATAGGCCAGGACAACTTTAGTGCATCTGCCTTGACCAGCATGTGCATCACCCCTTACAAATGCCTGTTTATGTGCACTGCAATATATCGTCTTACAAATGCCTTATTATGTACACTGCAAGAAAACTTCTCTCTTTGAGTGGGTGTTCCAATGATCTAGCAAACTCTAGCACTGATACTGACTGCAGAACATAGCATGGCCAAAAGATGACAGTCTGACTATTTAGAAGCATTCCCTTTTTTAAAGAACTAAATCAAAATTGATTGCATGCTTTTCCTGGGGAGCTCTCCGTCAGCAGCAGTTCATTTAAATTGATAAGTCAAAAGTATAGCCTAGCATTATGAATTAAGGGTAAGGAAATTGTTTGAGACACCATCTGTGTCAACAGCAGCTGACACCTTACTTTTCATGATGGTATCCATCATTTTATTATCTGTGACAACAGCATTCAGTACAAAAACAACCATCATGCACTGTATTATAGCATAAGGATTTCATATTACAACACAAAATGAAAATTCTACCAACCATACTGATTAGTTCATCACTGTTACAAGCTTTCATCTATAGGAACATGTTCCAACTGACAGCAAAAAATGTTGCGGTCCCGTGGTTGCTAAATTATTGAGCCAATAGATTTCGTTTTGTGATAAACTGATGTTATGATTTTCCTTTCCCCATATAGATTTTACCTCTTCCCCAATTTAGAAGCGTAATTGCCAAAAGTTTATTTGCATTTCACTTTCTAAAGTTGGATTTATGTTCCTGTTACTAGTGTTTTCTCTGAGTCACTGAATCATGTACATTTCTCAGCTGCTCTGAAACCTAAGTAAGAAGGACTTGATGAGGGCAGGCATGGTCAATAAATGTTGGAATACCAATACAGTAGTCGAAGTGGGTAGGATCTGAAGGGTATAATGTGCCCATATTTTTTTAAGTTAGGAAAAACGGTTCCCCCATTTTTTGTGAAATGATAACCATCAGCAGACGGTTAATTAAGACAGTTGAAATGCTTCAGCCAAAGTGTAAGGGGGGAGTCTCCTTTGGTGTGAAATCGATGGAGTAGCAGACAGCTATACAAACCTTCTTTCCAGGATGCCTGGTTGTCTGGGAAAAATGTAAATGTTGTAAATATGGAAAGATGGCCAATCTGCGAATGTAAAAGGTACCTGGAAGCCGATACTGGCTTTAAGTGATGGAATCACTTGAGGCTTCCTCTTGACAGAGCTTTGTTCATTTTGAGTGGTATTGTAAGAGAGTTACCAGCTAAGTTGTGAAGTGGGTGTTTTTGAAAAGACACTCTGGATATTCTTAATAGCTACACTAAGGGCCTCATTACGACTTTGGCAGTCTTTTCGAAAGATGGCTGCTGTGGCGGCCATCAAGAGACCGCCACGTGGGTGGTAATCCAACCACCATATTATGACTCACACCGTGAAGGCTGTCAAAAAACAGTCACAAATCCGACACTGCCAGAAGACAGGAGGGCGGGAAAGAGGCAGTTCCACCACCAGCGATGCCACAATTCCACCAACCAGATTATAAGCCATAAAACACCACAGCGGTTCTTTCACAGCAGAAAACCATTGGCGGTGTGAACCGCTACACTCAGAAACCAATACTGTCAGAACACAACATTGCATTGGACAGTTTGAATAACCCACACCTACTCACTGCATTATATAACACCCCCCACACAGCCAACAATCCTTTGCTATTAAATCAATGTACATATACACCTAGAGCAAGCAAATACACTTATATAGCACCATTACACCATAGGCACATGTACATATCTCACTCAGGACACCCAACTGCACTACCAACACAAAACACATATAACAACCACACACACACACACAAACACACACACCACATGCATCCGTCACTCACCACGCACCACCCACACCCCATCAATCACCATACACAGCACCCTTACACACACAACTACCCCCCTCATCACAACCACTGCCATGTCCCCACAAAAGCACCCAAGGTTCACAGACGATAAGATGAGGGTCATGGTGGATGAAATCGTCAGGGTAAAGCCACAACTGTTTGGAGCACAGGTCCAGCAAACGTTGACTGCCAGGAAAATTGAGTTGTGGCAGAGAATAGTCCACAGTAGGCAACCATCCACGCAAAAGGGAGGGCATCAGGGAGAGGTGGAACGACCTTAGGGGGAAGGTGCGTTCCACTGCATCATGACACCAGATCGCCATGCACAAGACTGGCGGTGGGCACCTACCTCCTCCCCCACACTTCACACATTGAAGGAGAAGGTTTTGGACATTCTGCATCCCGAGGGCCTGACTGGAATATCTAGGGGACTGAACTCTGGTAAGTACCCATGACTTTCATGTCAAACGATTTGTTGTAGTTGGACTCTTGTTCTAGGCAAGACTGCTGGTTTAAGGATGAACGTACTTATGTTTGTAGGCGACTATGCCAGTCCTACAACAAGTCCCAACCCTCCTGGCTCACAAGCAGCACCTCACCAAAAACCCAAACAGTAAAAGGTGATTTGTGGCAGCCTTTAAGCATGGACTCAAGAGTGTGACATCTCAGGGAGTGTTGTGATTAAATGGAGATTACCCCTTTCTCACAAAAACACCATGTCTCAATCAAACACAGGCAATGAAGAAGATGCAGTAAAGTTTCAATAGATTTATTTTGCAAAACTGCAATCTGCGATAAGTTGTATGGACTGCAATGATTAGGATAATGAACAGTGCAAGAAACAGAATGGTAAAGACAAGAGTCATTAATACAAAAACCACCACCATCTTGCAATAACATGTAATGACATAAAGGCCCTCATTACAACATTGGCGATAAATCCCGCTTACCGCCGCGCAGAAGACCGCCAACACACCGCTGCGGCGGTGGTATACCGCTACAGCTATTAGGACCCACAGCTTGGAATCCGCCAAAATCCCGTAACCCACACAAGTCCGCCACACCAAAGGTCAGTGATAAACTGGCGATCACAAAACCGACACCGTCATGCCAACAGGAATACGTCCATTCTATCACAACCCACGAATCCACGCAGCGGTCTTTCAACAGCGGTATTCCATTGGCGGTACATACCGGCGCGCTCAAAATACACACACAAATACAAAACACAACCACATTGGACAAATCGAAATACATACACCTGATACACATACACACACCACTCCCACACACCCAATCCAATACAAAATACACACCCACATCACCCACAAACCCTTACGACCAAAATTGTGATAAAAGGCCAGAGAGAGACTCGATCAGAAACAACACTAGCATCCACAGGCACACAACATCATTACTCACACAACATCCACGCACCTCAGAAAACACACACAAACGCATCCCCTCACACATCACAACTGACACCACCTCACACATCACCAACACCAAATCATGGCACCTCAACGACCCCCCAGGTTCTCTGAGGAGGAGCTCAGGGCCATGGTGGAGGAAATCGTCCGGGTAGAGACACAGCTATTCGGATCACAGGTGCAGCACATCTCCATTCCTAGGAAGATGGAGCTGTGGCGCAGAATCATCGACAGGGTCAACGCAGTGGGACAGCACCCCATAACACTGGATGACATCAGGAAGAGGTGAAACGATCTATGGGAGAAGGTGCGTTCCGTGGTCTCCAGACACCAGATAGCTGTACAGAGGACTGGCGGTGGACCCCCACCTCCTCCCCCACAACTAACAACATGGGAGGAGCAAGTCTTTGCAATACTGCATCCTGAGGGCTTTGCAGGAGTAACAGGAGGAATGGACTCTGGTAAGGCAAATCTTAACTATAATATCCCCCACCCTACCTGTATGCCATCACATACCCCCGCCCTCACCCCCATCACTCCAACACCTCACATATGTCCCCCATCACAACCCACACATCCCAACACCGAGCCCTGCATGCAACACCAAAGCATGGACAACCATCACCAAAGCATGTCCACAACAGATACCCACACAGACCCCAAACCAAATATCACACAAGGACCGAGACAACAATGCAAGCACTGGAGTACAGGGTCACTCACCCATTGCAAACAATGGCACACACAGATGCAATAATCATGCCTTTACACCCCTGCAGGATCCCTACCCAACGTCACCGGACAGGAGGTTCCAGACATGTCCAGTCCCCCCACAGAAGAGGCCCACAGTGATAACAGCAGCTCTGCACAACTGGATCAAGATAGCCAGCCCTGCCCATCTGGGACCTCGGGACAGTCGGTTCCCCTGACATCAGCACAAGCCACCACAGAGCCTCCCCCCTCAGGAAACACCAGCACAGCACCCACCCAGCGGGCCCATACCTCTATCCCCAAGACACGTCAAGCAGCAGTGTGTCCACAACTACTGTGAACCCAGACAAACCCACCGCCCCAAGAAAATCAGGGACCTGGGGGCGGTGGCAGTGGGCACACAGTTCAGTCCATTTTCTGTCTGTTGACTCTCTTGATACCTGACCTTCAACAGGAGAGGACCTACACTGCAAGTGCTTCTGTGACCTGGGTCTGGTAGAGACAATGGCTCGTGCGTCTGGGGAAAGGGCCCCTGCCTTCACTGCAGAGGAGTTGGAGAAGTTAGTGGATGGGGTCCTCCCCCAGTACACGCTACTCTACGGTCCTCCAGACAAACAGGTGAGTACACTGTGAGCATGCTGCATGGGCAATGCCTGTTTGGAGTGGTGTGGCTGGAAGATACATGGGGGGGGGACTGAGGCCTGCATGAGCGAACGGTGAGTGTATGTGCGTCAGGGCAAGGGTGGGAACGTGAGCCAATGAGTATGACGGTCCGGACGGGTAAAGATTATCTTTTTCCCCTGTACTATTCCTCTAGGTCAGCACCCACCAGAAGAAGGATATTTGGCGTGGCATCGTCAAGCACGTCCGGACCCTGGGGGTCCACCACGGACGGAGAACCCACTGCTGTAAAAGATGGGAGGACATTCGCCTCTGGAGCAAGAAGACGGCGGAGGCTCAGCTGGGGATGGCCTCCCAACATGGGAGGGGTGCCCGTCGAACCATGACCCTCCTGATGTTCAGGATCCTGGCGGCGTCCTACCCTGAGTTGGATGGGAGCTTGGGGGCATCACAGCAGACACAAGGGGGTGAGTACACTAGCATTCAGCGGACTTTGCGCGCAGTGAATGTATCTGGGTTGGGGAGGAGGGCTGTGGGTTTCCCTAGGCCAGGGCGAGTTCCGTAGGCAAGGCCCCTCTGTAAGGCAGGCCATGTGGCCCCCCACCCCACTTCTGTAGAGTGCCAAGTACAGCTATTCATGCCCCTGTGTCACCTATGTGTGCAGATGTCATCCATAGCCTTGTAGGCCATTTCCCAGGAATTGCATCTGTAGAGCCCAAGAGCGCAATGTAGTGCAGGGGGCTGCTGTGTCTATATTGTCCGCCAACGCTAGCGGTAAGCCATGCACTCAACCTGTCTTTCTTCTGTCGTCCCCCACCTTTTTGTGGTCTCCCTGTTCTTGTGTGCATTAGCATCATCAGGTGGAGGTACAGTGGCACTGGAGCACGAGGGAGATACATCCCACATGGGCATGGAGGCTCACACTACGGACTCAGACTACACCAGTGGGACGGAGGGCGAGGGCAGCACCACGGCGGTCACAGGATCTGCAACCAGCGACATGGGCTCATCCTCCTATGGGAGCTCCCTTGTGGTGGCGGCAACATCTGTGACCCCCACTTCTACAGGTACAGCCGCTACCCCCCACCAGCACCGCCCTCCCAGCAGCCCCTCAGCCTTCACCCCGTGCCCGCTCAACCAGGAGGGTGGGCATCACCTTCGCCCCAGGCACCTGAGCCCCTGCCCCTGTCACCTCTGCTGCCCTCAGTGAGGAGGCCATTGACCTCCTCAAGTCCCTCACTGTTGGGCAGTCTACCATTTTGAATGCCATCCAGGGTGTAGAAAAGGAGTTGCAACACACAAATGTATTCCTGGAGGGCATTCATTCTGGTCAGGCTGCCCTTCATCAAACCCTTCAGACCCTGGCCTCAGCACTGATGGCAGCCATTGTCCCTGTGTCTAGCCTCCCCCCTCCAACTTCCTCCTCCCAAACCCAATCCCCTGTAACTCTGCCTATCCCAAGCACACCATCAGACCAGCCTGCACACACCTCACCACACAAGGGAAGCTCTGGCAAACATAAGGGCCACACATCCCACAGGCACTCACACAAGCATCACACACATGCAGACACACCAACATCCACTGCCTCCACTGGGTCCCCCTCCTCCTCGTCTCCCTCCTCCGTCCCAGTCTCGTCTACACTCACACCTGCATGCACTACCACTACAGCCACTACGTCCCGCACCAGCACACCAACCACCACATCCCGCTCACGTGCACTCACCACCCCCACTACCATTTACACGTCCCCTGTGTCCTCTCCCAGTGTGTCTGTGAGGCCCCTTCCCAAGATACACAAACGCAGGCACACACCCACCCAACAGCCATCCACCTCACGACAGCCTCCAGCCCATGCACCTGCACCCAAAACCACAAAACTTACACTTCCTACAACCACCACCTCTTCCTCCACTCCCAAACCCCCTCCAGCTACCCGTCCCAGTGTCTCCAAAAAACTTTTCCTTTCCACCCTTAACCTATTTCCCACCACCGCCCCCCCGTCCAACTCATAGGTCCCGTACTAGCACCTCAGCCAAAAAATCTCCGGGACCAGTGGTGCCTGTTGTTACAGATATGTGGAGTGCACGGCCACCAGGCCAGCCAGTGTGGCACGGAGCCACAGCACAGCCAGTCCCCCCCCTGTGAAGCACCAGAAGTTGGACAGTACCCGGCGGGAGAGGGGGAAGACTCCAGCCAGCCAAGCTGCTCACAGGGGTCCCGGGGGAGTGTCGACTCAGCTGTGACTCCTCCCAAGGTGGGGAAGGGGCAGAGGAAATCTCCAAAGTCTGGGAGGAGCAGCACGGTGGAGAAGACCTCCATCATCCCCGCTGCCCAGGAGGCCACCGCCAGCCCAAATGTCACTGCCCAGGAGGCCACCGCCAGCCCAATCGTCACTAGCCAGGAGGCCACCGCCAGAGTCACAGCCAGGAGTCCACCGCCAGCCCAATTGTCACTGGCCAGGAGGCCACCGCCAGAGTCACTGCCCAGGAGGCCACCGCCAGCCCCATCGTCACAGGCCAGGAGGCCACCGCCAGAGTCACTGGCCAGGAGGCCACCGCCAGCCCAATCGTCACTGGCCAGGAGGCCACCGCCAGAGTCACTGGCCAGGAGGCCACCGCCAGCCCAATCGTCACTGGCCAGGAGGCCACCGCCAGAGTCACTGCCCAGGAGGCCACCGCCAGCCCCATCGTCACAGGCCAGGAGGCCACCGCCAGAGTCACTGGCCAGGAGGCCACCGCCAGCCCCATCGTCACAGGCCAGGAGGCCACCACCAGAGTCACTGGCCAGGAGGACACCGCCAGCCCAATCATCACTGCCCAGGAGGCCATCGCCAGCCCAATCGTCACTGCCCAGGAGGCCACCACCAGCACCGTTGTCACTGGCCAGGAGGCCACCGCCAGAGTCACTGCCCAGGAGGCCACCGCCAGCCGCATCGTCACAGGCCAGGAGGCCACCGCCAGCGTCACTGCCCAGGAGGTCACCGCCAGCCACAGCCCAGCTGGCCAGGAGGGCCATCGCAAGCCACAGCCCAGCTGAATAATGAAGGACCGCCAGCCACAGCCCTGCTGGGCAATGCCGGACCGACTTGGCAAGGACCGCTGAACAGGGCAAAGACCGCTGAACAGGCCAAGCACCGCTGAACAGGGCAAAGACCGCCATGGAAAGCACCGCTGCACAGGTCAGACACTGGCAACTCAAGCACCGCTGAACAAGCCAAGCACCGCTGAACAGGGCAAAGACCGTCATGGAAAGCACCGCTGAACAGATCAGACACTGGCAACTCAAGCACCGCTGAACAGGCCAAAGACCGCCATGGAAAGCACCGCTGAACAGGTCAGACACTGGCAACTCAAGCACCACTGAACAGGCCAAGCACCGCTGAACAGGGCAAAGACCGCTATGGAAAGCACCGCTGAACAGGTCAGACACTGGCAACTCAAGCACCGCTGAACAGGCCAAGCACCGCTGAACAGGGCAAAGACCACCATGGAAAGCACTGCTGAACAGGTCAGACACTGGCAACTCAAGCACCGCTGAACAGGGCAAAGACCACTATGGAAAGCACCGCTGAACAGGTCAGACACTGGCAACTCAAGCACCGCTGAACAGGCCAAGCACCGCTGAACAGGGCAAAGACTGCCATGGAAAGCACCGCTAGTCCATTTGCGGCACGGGCAGTGACGCATCAGGGACCCTCACGGGGTGAGTGCTGCACTCTGGGCACCAGTCCCCCTCCAGAACCAGTGGAGACTTGCATCCACTCCGTCTGTCCTGCACAGGATGAAACACTCTGGGCACCAGTCCCCCTCCAGAACCAGTGGAGACATGCATCCACTGGAACAGTGGGCAAACTTGTGAGACTGTGGCTTTGCACTCCCCAGGATGGAACAGTGGGCAACCCACCCACTGTAGAGACTTGTGAGACTGTGGCTTTGCAGTCCCCAGGATGTAACAGTGGGCAAACCACCCACTGTAGAGACTTTAGAGACTGTGGCTTTGCACTCCCCAGGATGGAACAGTGGGCAACCCACCCACTGTAGAGACTTGAGAGACTGTGGCTTTGCACTTCCCAGGATGGAACAGTGGGCAACCCACCCACTACAGAGACTTGTGAGACTGTGGCTTTGCACTCCCCAGGATGGAACAGTGGGCAAACCACCCACTGTAGAGACTTGAGAGACTGTGGCTTTGCACTCCTCAGGATGGAACAGTGGGCAAAACACCCACTGTAGAGACTTGTGAGAATGTGGCATTGCACTCCCCAGGATGGAACAGCGGGCAACCCACCCACTGTAGAGACTTGTGAGACTGTGGCTTTGCACTCCCCAGGAGGCCACCGCCAGCCCCATCATCACAGGTCAGGAGGCCACCGCCAGAGTCACTGGCCAGGAGGCCACCGCCAGCCCAATCGTCACTGGCCAGGAGGCCACCGCCAGAGTCACTGGCCAGGAGGCTACCACCAGCCCAATCGTCACTGGCCAGGAGGCCACTGCCAGAGTCACTGCCCAGGAGGCCACCGCCAGCCCCATCGTCACAGGCCAGGAGGCCACCGCCACAGTCACTGGCCAGGAGGCCACCGCCAGCCCCCATCGTCACAGGCCAGGAGGCCACCGCCAGGGTCACTGGCCAGGAGGCCACCGCCAGCCCAATCATCACTGCCCAGGAGGCCATCGCCAGCCCAATCGTCACTGCCCAGGAGGCCACCGCCAGCCCCATCGTCACAGGCCAGGAGGCCACCGCCAGAGTCACTGGCCAGGAGGCCACCGCCAGCCCAATCGTCACTGGCCAGGAGGCCAATGCCAGAGTCACTGGCCAGGAGGCCACTGCCAGCCCAATCGTCACTGGCCAGGAGGCCACCGCCAGAGTCACTGCCCAGGAGGCCACCGCCAGCCCCATCGTCACAGGCCAGGAGGCCACCGCCAGAGTCACTGGCCAGGAGGCCACCGCCAGCCCCATCGTCACAGGCCAGGAGGCCACCGCCAGAGTCACTGGCCAGGAGGCCACCGCCAGAGTCACTGGCCAGGAGGCCACCGCCAGCCCAATCATCACTGCCCAGGAGGCCATCGCCAGCCCAATCGTCACTGCCCAGGAGGCCACCACCAGCACCGTTGTCACTGGCCAGGAGGCCACCGCCAGAGTCACTGCCCAGGAGGCCACCGCCAGCCCCATCGTCACAGGCCAGGAGGCCACCGCCAGAGTCACTGCCCAGGAGGCCACCGCCAGCCACAGCCCAGCTGGCCAGGAGGGCCCCGCAAGCCACAGCCCAGCTGAATAATGAAGGACCGCCAGCCACAGCCCTGCTGGGCAATGCCGGACCGACTTGGCAAGGACCGCTGAACAGGGCAAAGACCGCTGAACAGGCCAAGCACTGCTGAACAGGGCAAAGACCGCCATGGAAAGCACCGCTGCACAGGTCAGACACTGGCAACTCAAGCACCGCTGAACAAGCCAAGCACCGCTGAACAGGGCAAAGACCGCCATGGAAAGCACCGCTGAACAGGTCAGACACTGGCAACTCAAGCACCGCTGAACAGGGCAAAGACCACCATGGAAAGCACCGCTGAACAGGTCAGACACTGGCAACTCAAGCACCGCTGAACAGGCCAAGCACCGCTGAACAGGGCAAAGACCGCCATGGAAAGCACTGCTGAACAGGTCAGACACTGGCAACTCAAGCACCGCTGAACAGGGCAAAGACCACTATGGAAAGCACCGCTGAACAGGTCAGACACCTGCAACTCAAGCACCGCTGAACAGGCCAAGCACCGCTGAACAGGGCAAAGACTGCCATGGAAAGCACCACTAGTCCATTTGCGGCACGGGCAGTGACGCAACAGGGACCCTCACGGGGTGAGTGCTGCACTCTGGGCACCAGTCCCCCTCCAGAACCAGTGGAGACTTGCATCCACTCCGTCTGTCCTGCACAGGATGAAACACTCTGGGCACCAGTCCCCCTCCAGAACCAGTGGAGACATGCATCCACTGGAACAGTGGGCAAACTTGTGAGACTGTGGCTTTGCACTCCCCAGGATGGAACAGTGGGCAACCCACCCACTGTAGAGACTTGTGAGACTGTGGCTTTGCAGTCCCCAGGATGTAACAGTGGGCAAACCACCCACTGTAGAGACTTGAGAGACTGTGGCTTTGCACTCCCCAGGATGGAACAGTGGGCAACCCACCCACTGTAGAGACTTGAGAGACTGTGGCTTTGCACTTCCCAGGATGGAACAGTGGGCAACCCACCCACTGTAGAGACTTGTGAGACTGTGGCTTTGCACTCCCCAGGATGGAACAGTGGGCAAACCACCCACTGTAGAGACTTGAGAGACTGTGGCTTTGCACTCCCCAGGATGGAACAGTGGGCAAACCACCCACTGTAGAGACTTGTGAGACTGTGGCGTTGCACTCCCCAGGATGGAACAGCGGGCAACCCACCCACTGTAGAGACTTGTGAGACTGTGGCTTTGCACTCCCCAGGAGGCCACCGCCAGCCCCATCATCACAGGTCAGGAGGCCCCCGCCAGAGTCACTGGCCAGGAGGCCACCGCCAGCCCAATCGTCACTGGCCAGGAGGCCACCGCCAGAGTCACTGGCCAGGAGGCCACCACCAGCCCAATCGTCACTGGCCAGGAGGCCACTGCCAGAGTCACTGCCCAGGAGGCCACCGCCAGCCCCATCGTCACAGGCCAGGAGGCCACCGCCAGAGTCACTGGCCAGGAGGCCACCGCCAGCCCCCATCGTCACAGGCCAGGAGGCCACCGCCAGGGTCACTGGCCAGGAGGCCACCGCCAGCCCAATCATCACTGCCGAGGAGGCCATCGCCAGCCCAATCGTCACTGCCCAGGAGGCCACCACCAGCACCGTTGTCACTGGCCAGGAGGCCACCGCCAGAGTCACTGCCCAGGAGGCCACCGCCAGCCCCATCGTCACAGGCCAGGAGGCCACCGCCAGAGTCACTGCCCAGGAGGCCACCGCCAGCCACAGCCCAGCTGGCCAGGAGGGCCCCACAAGCCACAGCCCAGCTGAACCATGAAGGACCGCCAGCCACAGCCCTGCTGGGCAATGCCGGACCGACTTGGCAAGGACCGCTGAACAGGGCAAAGACCGCCATGGAAAGCACCGCTGAACAGGTCAGACACTGGCAACTCAAGCACCGCTGAACAAGCCAAGCACCGCTGAACAGGGCAAAGACCGCCTTGGAAAGCACCGCTGAACAGGTCAGACACTGGCAACTCAAGCACCGCTGAACAGGGCAAAGACCGCCATGGAAAGCACCGCTGAACAGGTCAGACACTGGCAACTCAAGCACCGCTGAACAGGCCAAGCACCGCTGAACAGGGCAAAGACCGCCATGGAAAGCACCGCAGAACAGGTCAGACACTGGCAACTCAAGCACCGCTGAACAGGCCAAGCACCGCTGAACAGGGCAAAGACCGCCATGGACAGCACTGCTGAACAGGTCAGACACTGGCAACTCAAGCACCGCTGAACAGGGCAAAGACCACCATGGAAAGCACCGCTGAACAGGCCAAGCACCGCTGAACAGGGCAAAGACCGCCATGGAAAGCACCGCTAGTCCATTTGCGGCACGGGCAGTGACGCAACAGGGACCGTCACGGGGTGAGTGCTGCACTCTGGGCACCAGTCCCCCTCCAGAACCAGTGGAGACTTGCATCCACTCCGTCTGTCCTGCACAGGATGAAGCACTCTGGGCACCCGTCCCCCTCCAGAACCAGTGGAGACATGCATCCACTGGAACAGTGGGCAAACTTGTGAGACTGTGGCTTTGCACTCCCCAGGATGGAACAGTGGGCAACCCACCCACTGTAGAGACTTGTGAGACTGTGGCTTTGCACTCCCCAGGATGTAACAGTGGGCAAACCACCCACTGTAGAGACTTGAGAGACTGTGGCTTTGCACTCCCCAGAAAGGGAACAGTGGGCAACCCACCCACTGTAGAGACTTGAGAGACTGTGGCTTTGCACTTCCCAGGATGGAACAGTGGGCAACCCACCCACTGTAGAGACTTGAGAGACTGTGGCTTTGCACTCCCCAGGATGGAACAGTGGGCAAACCACCCACTGTAGAGACTTGAGAGACTGTGGCTTTGCACTCTCCAGGATGGAACAGTGGGCAAACCACCCACTGTAGAGACTTGAGAGACTGTGGCTTTGCACTCTCCAGGATGGAACAGTGGGCAACCCACCCACTGTAGAGACTTGTGAGACTGTGGCTTTGCACTCCCCAGGATGTAACAGTGGGCAAACCACCCACTGTAGAGACTTGAGAGACTATGGCTTTGCACTCCCGAGGATACATCAATGGGCATGGAGCCCCCTCATGAATCTGGCGTTGTGCACTCATCCGGCTGAGGTGCCCCCCCCCCTCTTCCCTTCCCCCTGAGGTGCATGTGTTATTTTGATCTGATGCCCCTGCAGTGTTCTCTCCGTTCGGATCGGGTATCTTGTGTGGGCCTTGCCCATGCATTTTGGGCCCTGTGGTCCATGAATGGTGCAAAACCTGAACTACTAATCGTGGTGTATATTTTGTTTATTGTGTATATATATATGTATATATTTGCTTACTGTATTTTGATATATTTCAATGGTTCCACTCATTTCCTTTTGTCTTTGCATTCTTCCTGGGGGATTGGGAGATGTTACTGTAATGTATAGATAAGCATTGTTGTGTGTTTTGTAGTGGGTGAGGGTCGGGTGGGGGTTGGGGTGTTGAGTGTGTGTGTGTCTGTGTTTTTGCTACTCCTCCCCTAAGTCGTGGGTGCAGTACTCACCGTGGTCTTCGCCGCCGGCGTTGATGCTCTTCGTAGAAGAGCAGGAAGACTAGTACAGGAAGAATATGGAGTTCCGGCTCCAGGGTGTCGTCGTTCCTCGTGGAGTGTGTAGAGGTGAGCGTTTTCCCTTCAAAATGGCTGTTTCCGCCGTGTTTTTATTCGCAGTAAATCCGCCCCGGAAAAAGGTGGCGGATTGGTAGGTTGTGATACTGTGGGCGGTACATTGTCTCCCGCCTGTCTGTTGGCGGTGACCGCCGCGCTGTTTGTTTCTACCGCCGTGGCGGACGGAGTGTTAAAGTCTCTGTCTTTGTTGGCGGTTTCTGCCACGGTCATCGTTGCAAATATTTTACTGCAGGCTTGTTGGCGGTCTTATCGCCGCTTTAACACCGCCCACCAGGGTTGTAATGACCACCCATGTCTCAATCAAACACAGGCAATGAAGAAGATGCAGTAAAGTTTCAATAGGTTTTATTTAGCAAAACTGCAATCTGCAATAAGTTGTATGGGCTGCAATGATTAGGATAATGAACAGTGCAATAAACGGAATGGTAAAGACAAGAGTCATTAATACAAAGACCTGACCATCTTACAATAACATCTAATGACATAAAGTACGAGATATGTCCTAATACACTAATAATGTGAACCTAATCTCTAACCTAAAAGAGAGCTAGGTGTGTTAAACCTAATCTGCCACTGCCATGTCTATGAGAAGAGCCCCCAACCCTCGTTACCTTGGAATGAGGTCTCTAGCTCAGACTCCATAGGGACACGAAGACATATGGGTCAGCGTCAAGGCGATGTGCAGCATCGATAGCAGCGATGACATCTGGTCGGAATCGCTCTGACTATCTGTTTAAGTGAGGATTATTTATACAGATCTGCTTGGACCCCTGACATAGGTCTGTTCCCAAACAATAAATAACAAGACATGCTTGGGACGGTAATTTATATAAACAATTCCCTCAAAAGCCTGAAAAGGGAAAAAGGGAAAGTACCTAATGTGAACACCTACATTTTGTTTATCTTTGTCGCTTGATATTGACGCCTTAGCACAGTGGTACTGGTAACAGGAAACTAAAACATAGGCCTTAACTAAAACAAGGCAGCCACCTTAAAAGATTTAATTAAATAAATGTGCTAAAACAGAGCAAGCTAAGTAGGGTAAAAGTCACTAGGTGACAGGGGCACCAGTCTGAATGCCAAAGGCTAAGTTAACTCCTGTATCCCATTAAAACAAACTTGGATTCACTACAAATTATTGTGTCCTGCATGTTTCCTCACCACCCAGATACTCCCCAATTCCCTGTATATCTCACTACACCTCCCACCTATACACCCAATGCCCCTCTGCTGCATACTAACCTCCACCCAACCCAAATGCCCACACAGCCCTTGGCAAAGGCATAGATGGCATTGGCTAATACCATCACTACGACTCCCACAATGCACTAGCCCATCTATATGAATACCTGGAATGTGCACATCACATCACATCCCTTGAGTGTATGACTATTGTACTAGCTATACTAACTAGATGCTACGACTAAGGACCACTACATGGCAATGACAGCAATGCAATGACACAACACTATGCCAAACTAGTCTGAACACAGCTACAGCACTGTGACTAATCCAATTGGCCAGTAATCAGGATCTACAACCCAGAAATTGACCCAACATGGTATGGAATGTAAGATGGTAGACTCCATGCACATGCACAGCATGCACAGACAGGACAATTAACCTTGCAGACACACAGACCCACCTCCCACTGGGACACCATGCTGCAATGTACAGCCATTACCTCTCACAACTAGCAAGCCTGAATAGTCACTAGCTAACAGTGCAGAACAATCATGGGAAATATCAGACTGTACAAGAATCCATCCACAGAGTCAAAGTTACTAAACCATGAATGACACCAACCAAAATGGAGTATGGTACACATGTCACAAACCTCTGACTAACACCAATGGTATGCTGTGCAGCATCTGACATTGTCAGTGGCTGGGAATCATGTCTAGCTACTGTATGCATATGATAAAGAGAGACCCAAACAGACGTTCAACACTCAACTCCCTCTCTCATTCCATCTACAGGTACCCCTGCCAGTGCCACAATGGAGAGGATACCAGAGACTGCAAGCCCTCCTCAAGATGGAGGCCCCAGGGAGGACAGCACGCCTAGATGTCAGGACACTGATGGCCTACCTTGCTCATCTGGGACACCTGGTCAGTCTACGACTCCCTGCCTCACCCTGCCCACATCTATCTCCCAAACACTGTGGCATCTACATCACAGCCAACCCTTCATCCCCAAACCTGTGTCCCAAGGACTGTTCCAACTATTGTGTGCCCCACTGTACAGGGACCAGATTCGACCCCTCGCATCCCAGACAATGAAGGTCCTGCAAACACTGGGAATGGGCACACCATGCCAGGGGAACAGGCATACAGGGGCAGAGGGTGTGGGAGCGAAGCTCTGGGCCAGAGGATGGGGCACCCAAGGAGCCCTACTGACCAGGAAGCCTTCTCCCCAGTCCTGGGAGCATACCAACAATCCCTGGACAGGATGGGCCAGATCAACATGTTGGGGGAAAACCAAAGGCTGCAGAGGTAATACCACCAGGAGGTCATGCAGCAGTGGCAGGCACACAGTGCCAGCATGGCCTTCATTGCAGGAGTGCGGAAGGATATCAACACCACCCTGCATGCTTCCACCACCCACACACAGGCCCCTTCCGCTAGCAACATGACATCAGAGCCATCCACATCAGGGGCAGTTAGTGGAATGGAGGCCCTGCCAGGGGAACCACAGCCCTCAGACACCCCTCCCTTTGTAGCGGAAGAAACCCCTGCAAAAGTGGTCATTCATCCAGACATCCATATGGAGCAGATGCCAAGACCAAACCCACTGCCAGGAAAGTAACCCCACCTGATTTGTCTCCCTTGTGTGCCACTGAGACACCCTGTTGACTGTTCAATTACATAACTCCACCTTCACATTGGCCCATGGACATAGGACCTATGCAACCAACTGCTGTACCACCTACTCTGATTATTCTCTCTACCATGACTTCACTCATCACCTGTTGGTCAATGTATGCACCATAAGTTTTGTTGTCACAAAATCATTATATGCACAATAAACACCACTGGAACACAGTGACTGTATATGTGTCTTCATTAAAACATCAACAAATGTAATGATTGCAAATTGTGATGTGATCATGCCCCCCTACATCCAACAGGCAGTGTAAAGGACAGCAGAGGGAGGAACCCTCAGCAGGAGACACAGTACAACAGAAATGTTCCATTGCAGATGTCAGAGAGTCACAAAACCAGGGCCACACAAGAGTAAAGTCAGTATTCCAACCTGCAAAAAGACAATGACAGATAGTACCATCAGGATGGAAGGCATAGAGCCACACAAAGCACATATGCAGCTCTTAGATGTCATGCCCAGTGTAGAATACCTCCTTAGCAGGGGCCCCCAGTGATTACCTATACATCCCCAGTCTCAGGATGATCATTAAACATCACTTTAGCTGCCATCTGTCATGGACAACCCTCAAGCCTGAATTCATTAGCAATGGTTAATGACTATGAATGTCTCCATAGGTAGCAGAGCCATGAAATGAGAATAGGAGATTGGAGCAAACATAACTCAATAGTAGTCTGTACAGTGGAGATATGAATGTAGGAAACTGCTGTAAGTTCACTTGTAAGAGTTGAAACACTTTTACTGTGCAACTTACAGACAATCAGTCAGCTCCCCCAACACACACATAGGGATAGGACCAGATTATACCCCCATTGATGAGTCAACTCAGGAGGAGTATTCACAGCAGTTCAGGTGGATATATATGACTTGAATACCCACACTCACCATACCTGTATGTCACTGGAAGTACTGATTGATGAGCTCAGTCCTAGAGTCTTCTGCTCCTTCTTCCTCTGCCTCCTCATCACTTGCAATTTCAGCATTACCAGCCACTTGTCCAGCTGCCTCACCCTCATCAGCTATGTTCAAACAGGAGTTTAGCAGGAGAGGGACAAATTAAGTAATTATTACACGAAACCAATATTAACTCTTGGTTCGGAGGGATAAAACTATTTTCCCTTATTTATTATATTTGTAAATGTACACACATATCAGGGTCAGAGGAAGACTTCCTATCTATAAACAAATGATACTACAGTGGAACTCTATACACTTAAATGTACATATTTACACTAATAACAGACATGTGAAACACATAATACATGCAATATTAAAAATATATGTGCCCTACTCCAACAATTTATAGAATAGTCACAACACAAAATACAATAAACATAGTGATCAACAATTATATGGTGGCCAAGGATCTTGCACCCAGCTGTATACTGCCTTAATTTTCTTTAAACAAGGTAGTAAGTAGGGCTATATAAATATTTTTGAAATCAGTTAATTATTTGTTCAGACTCCTTGGACCCCTTGGGAATATGTCAGATCACTATGTTTATTGTATTTTGTGTTGTGACTATTCTATAAATTGTTGGAGTAGGGCACAAAATGTAGGACCAGTGAACATACATGTACAGCGACAGGGAAGATTGGGAAGACAGGTGCCAGAACAGTGAAGCACCTTCATATGCATACATACCACAGAGCCAGGCCCTCTCTGTGTGTAGTCGTTCCATCATGTGTGGGACATTGCTGTTCCTCAAAATGTGGAAGCCATGCACAGATCCAGTACACTTGGCTGTGACCTGTGTGATGTACTGGTCTCCCAGACGCACTACCTGAACACATATGGAGTGGTAGTTCTTCCTGTTCCTATACATCTGTTCATTGGGACTGGGAGGGACTAGCGCTATATGGATACCATCAATGGCCCCTATCACATAAGATATGTGTCCCATATCATAAAAGTCTGCCTTCACATAAGCCAAATCTGCACATTGGGGGAACCTGATTTAGCTGTCCAGGTGTTTCAACAATGCACACAGTACATCTTTCAGCAGAAGACTGAACATCGGCTGTGGCATACTTGCAGCCAAGCCCACTGTATTCTGAAAGGAACCTGTGCCAAGAAAGTGTATAACTGACAGGACTTGTCTGTGGGAGGGATGCTATAGGGATTTTGCATGGCTAATAAGAGATCAGGCTCCAACATTGATCCATGATGGTTTGACGATTGAGACGATAGGTCTGGATGAAATGCCTGTCCTGCAGGGTTGTAAGGTCAACTAGTAGACAGTACACAGGTGGTTGTCTCAATATGCTCATGGCAGGATATCTAGGTAGAGAGGAGAGAATGTGTATTGACAAATGCACTTGACACATGTAAGCAGTACATGTAAAATTTGCACACACCTAACACTGTAGGACATGCGTAGCACTGCTGACACATACTATTATAGGCATGCTGAAGCCCCTTGGACACCATCCTTGCAGCACATTGCTGAACCTGTAGGTCAGATGGGACACATATCACATGTGAGATGTACCATATGTGGCACACTGAGCTGTCCTGCACTGATCAATTGATGGGACATACCAATATAGTTCCACCGCCTATGTGCCTCCGAGTATCTAAACGTTCATTATCAGATATACTGCCACATCACGTCACTGTGTCATGCATGTCACATGTCATTGCACTACCATGATGGCACAACATAGGCTTACTCTGCCATTTGTACGAATATGTGCATGGCATACTTATTGAGGCACATCAAAGCATGATATGTGCACAAAATAGCAACCGCCTGTCCTGCTGCACTGGACAGTTGGAAGTGACCTAAGTCCACCGGCGTATGTCATTATGGCGGTAGGCGGTCACAACCACTGTGCAACTTGTCATTGGATAACATTGCTGCCTATGGCGGACTGGGGCCAATGGCGATGACCGCTGACGGTAATGGTCCTGTACGTGTGGGCTATGACCGCCGTTTTCTGCAGCCTTGCTCACTTGACTCCTGACACTGTTGCTAGCAAGACCTCCACGACGTGAGCTGCTATGTACTGTTTCTGGGAGCCATTATGCCACGTCCTGCAGGTGATAGGGCCCTAGAATTCATCCCAGAAGAGCTGGGGAAGCTTGTGGAAGGGGTCCTACCCCTGTATGGACAGCTGTATGGGGCACCAGAGGAACAGGTGAGCCCAATGCCATAGTCAAAAGGTGTGCGTGTGAGGGTGAATGGGGTAAGTGTACCAGTGAGGAAGTACATGCCTACAGAGGGCATGAAGTGAAGTCATGTGAGCCGAGTGGATGGGTTTGTGTGGGCACTTGGTGAGTCAGATGTGTAGAGGCCACTTCTGTTGGTATGGTGCCAGTGTACATGACTTTCTCCTTTTGTCTGTATCATCCATGCAGGTAAACTCCCATCGGAAGAAAGGGATCTGGTGCGCCATCTCCAAGCAGGTGTGGATCCTGGGGGTCCACAGCTGGCGGAGCGCCTATTGTCGCAAGCGGTGGGAGGACCTGAGATGCTGGGCCCAGAAGACCGCAGAGGCCCACCTATGGATGTCCTCCCAATGAGGGAGGGGTGCCTGTTAGACTTTGATCCCCCTAATGGCCTGCATTTTGGCGGTGGCCTATCCTGAGATGGATGGGCGTTTGAGGGCAGCACAGCAGCCACAAGGGGGTGAGTACTGACTGTATCCTGGGAGTTGGCTCTGGGTGAATGGGATTAGCTACCTCACTGTAACTTTTGTGACTAAGTAGTCAATGCAACATGTATTTAGACCAGTAGGAATGGGTAGTAACCACCCGGTCTGAGTATAAGCTGTAGATGTGTTTCAATAGTTTACTGTCAGTGGATGTACTCCTCCCATATCAAGAATTTTCCATGTCTGGATTGTAGAGATGGTCTAATGACATTGGCACATGTGTGACTCCATCCTGCCCATACAATGGATGTGTGCTTGTGTATCATCCTAACCTTAGAGCATGACCTGCTCCCTCCAACTGCATTTGTGGCTCTAAGGTGACAGTCCACTCCCATCTGTATAGCATACCTGTACATGCAACTGTATGACTCTTGTTTTATCTCAGGGACTATATACATCAAGTACTGCTTATGGTATTGACTGAATGTGAGGCAGCCATTACATTTCCCCACAGATATGGACTGTAGAGGACTGGATTAAAGGCTTGACAGTTGTATACCCATGTATTGGTCATCTGCTAACCATTGGGTATGTGAAGGTTGCCTTAGTAGGAAACTTTTACATGTACATTTGATTGGCCCTGATTGCAATCATCATGCTTTTTTAAGTGCTAGACCTGCGGGGATGAAGCCTTGAAGCCAATAGGATAGTACTAGAGGTATTAAGTGCCTAGGCAGACCTGGTCATTGTCAATATGTTATGTATATGCCATGTAAGGCAATGCCCTAGCAATTACAGTGCAACACAGCTTAGTTACTGCCTACATCATATCTCAATGGTTACTTAGGGTCACATCTGATGGAGTGGGAAAATGTCTGCTTCCCCCCGGCCTAGCTAATGTGACAGATTAGGACAGGATTAGGTATTTCATGATTTATGGGATAATGGTGTGATTCAAATATAGTATTTTCTCCCCTATGGGTGCCATATGTAGTAGTGGGATATGTTGTCAGTGCAAAGGCAGTGATGTTGGTCCATGTGTGCATGATGCTTACATGTATTTACAGTCTGAAATGTGTGTTGTCTGGATTTAGGTACACAATTCACAAATCTGGAATGATGTTTGTGAGGATGATGTTATCATGTTGTGAAGTCTTACTGGTGACACTGAATGTGTAGTGGTATTGTATGTGGATCATGTTGTCATATGTGTGTTAATGAAGATCATCAATTGTGACACTGCACTCAGTGATTGAGTATGGATGTATAATATGTGAAATATGGGCCATTGTAGATGCACTTAGATGTATGATAAATTGTGACATATGTCTGCAGATCTTCGTCTGTGATTGGGTCAGACTAATCACATGGCTATACCCCAGACTTGTAGTGTACACATCAGATGTTACCTATATGGGTGTCTAACTTGTACTGGCTAAATCAGTTATTAGATCTCTATTAGCATTACTGTACAGAGTGTTAGGTCTGCCATGTAATCTGACAGGCAGATGCTGTGTGGTGTGTAAGTGAGTAGTCTACACTGTTATGGATATTTACCAGAGGACATAGACTGATCAGCTGTTGTAGCTGTAGAGGCCTGATATGTTTTGTTCAGTCAGCTGTACTTCCAATGGGTGATAGGGTATGGAGAGGTATGATGTGAAATCAGGGAGTCATCTGTACTTCATCCAGGGCATGATGTGCATGCAAACATGGATTGTTGGAGATCGTATGGATGACTCCAGTTGTGCTGACCTAGTTAGATATAGATATAGGTGTGAGGGTTGCCATGCAGGGGTGTGCAGTAGTTACATATTGTGACATGATGTAGGAAATGTGCATTGGCACCTGAGATAGCCTAACCAGGATATGTAGTCTCACATATGTACATGTTGACATGTCTTTATGTGAGGTATATATTAACCCTCTCTCTCCCTATCTCTCTCTCCCACCCTCTCTCTCTCTGTTTGTGTGCATCAGCATTGGCAGGTGAAGGAGAAGGGGCACAAGCGAGTGGGGATGCTGCAGGCCACGGGACTCAGGGTGCTGCTACCAGTGACAGTGAGGGACCCAGTGCCAATGAAGACAAGGGGAGTGCCACGGGGGAGACCGGATCTTCCACATCATCTTTGGAATCCCTCTCAAGTGGACTCACCCTGGTGGTGGCGGACCCATCTGAGACCAATCCAGCACCATCTTTGTCCACCAACCCCCTGCTACCACTGCCCTCTCTGTAGGTCTCACCCAATTGCCCGTGCCTGCCACAGGCACCTCTGCCCCTGCCCCAATCAGCCCTGCTGCCCTGAGTGAGGAGGTTATTGACCTCCTGAGGTCCATCTCTGTGGGTTAGTCGACCATCATGAATGTCATCCAGGGACTGGCAGCTCAAGTCCAGCCGAGCAATGCATTCCTGAGGGTATTCACGGTGCACTGCCTGGCCTACCGAGATCCTTTCAGGCTCTGGCCTCCTCACTGTCGGCAGCCAGTCACCCTTTGTCTACCATCCCCCCTCCACCTATCTCTTCCCAATCCCAAACCCCTCTTCCCAAACCCAGCCAAAGCACACAGACATACAAGCATGCATCCACCTCCACATCCAAGGGTAGCGCCGACAAACACAAGCACCGCAAGACCCACCACTAGCATGCACACAAACAACACCCACCTGCAGACACATCAACACTCACTACCTGCACAGACTCCCACACCTCCCTCACCTTCACGGGCACTGCACAAGTCACACCTGCAGCCATCACACCAACATTCACTAATCCAGCCACAATTCCTATCTTACCCACTGTCAGCACAATATCAGACCTGCAAACATCCACTCCTGTCACCACATCCTCAGACACCACAACCACCAACACACATGCAGCACATCTTCCATACCTGCAGACACCACCCCAACAGACAGTCACCTATCCAGCATGGCATCTCCCAGCACCTCCTCCCCCCTCCTCCCAAGACACATAAACGCACACACTCACCCACCCATCCAATAGACACCCAGCACCCACAAGCATTCCTCCCACGCACGTGCACCCAAGACATCCACCAAGACACCTCCTACAACCCCTCCCTCTACCTCCACTCCCAAACCTTTTTGTCATGACCACCACCATGTGTCTAAGAATGTCATCCTCTTGGAGTTTTCCCTGTTCCCTATTCCTCTCCCACCCCGTGATACCCACAAATGGTCTGTGTCCCTCACCAAGCCCAGCCCTTCCACCTCCAAATCCTCCCCTGCCTCTCCTGCTAGTACCCATGCGCTTCCCTCTACCAAGAAGTCAACCCCCCAAGCCGAAGCCTAGAGACCCCTCTCCCAAGCACAAGCCCAGAGACCCTTCTCCCAAACCCAAGCCCAACCCCCTCCGCAACCCCCAATCCCTGAGGTGCCTGCCTGCCCCTAATTAGCCCTCTAAAACATGTCTCAGGCCTGCCATTGTAGCCTGAATGCAGTGTCACACTGCCATATCAACTTGCTATTCAAACCCCCTTGCCAAGCCTTAAACTTCCTTCTTATTGCATATACAGCATGCCTAAGGTAGGCCCTAGTTAGGCTGTGGGGCAGGGTGTTGTGTAATTAAAAGGTTAGGCATGTACTTTTACGTTTTACATGTCCTGGTAGTGAACAACTTTCAAATTTGTTTTACACTACTCTGAGACCTACCCCTCTCATAAGGTAATATAAGGGATTTCTTATTACATTTAATAAGCTGTAATTCCTAAATGAGAGGATGTAGATATGTCATGTTTGGTACCTATGAACTTGTAATGATAAACCATCTTTAATGGTAAAGTTAAATTAATCATTACATGTTTGAAAATGCCACTTTTGGAAGGTTGGCCTTTTCCTGCCCCTAGCCCTCTGTGCCTGCAGCCTAACAGGCTCCCACCATCTTGACCCAGCCTGAGGGCCTCTTGAACCGTCAAGAGGTCTCTATCCCCTCCTGGACCCTTGTTTGTGGTGCTAAAGGTGCCCAGGTGGCCATTTTCTAAAACTGACAGCTTGCTATTTTGAACCTTAATTCATAACTCTGGTTCTACAAATTGGATTTTGGTGGTTTTGGTGTCAAATCATTTTTTTAAAAGTGTCTCTTTGGCTAAATTGGTACTAATTTTTATTGTGTTGTATTTTCACTGTGTTGCTGTTTCTGTACTGCATAAATACTTAACACATTGCCTCTAAGTTTAGACAGACAGTTTTTTGTGCCAAGCTATCCAGGGTTAAGCACAGGTTAAATTAGTGACTTTTTGTGGCTCACCCTGCAAGGGACTATGGCTGTTGCTTGACCAGGGCTCACACCCCAGTCAACCAACAAATCAATTTCTCACATTGGTGTTCAGGGGTGTGGAACAAGACTTGTGTGTGTGCAGTTCTATACAGTGATATGTGTTACACAAGAATCCTGAATAAATCATTTAGCATCAGAACTGGTTTTGTTTAAATCTCCTTAGTCGCTATTAGCTGTTTTTGACTTTTCTAAATTTAAGTAAGCCTACCTTCTTCTACTACCATGGAGATGGAGCTGATAATTGTTCACAACCTCACTAAGGTTAAGCTGCAAAATCTCTGCAAGGAGGGGGGCTTAATGTAGACAAAAAAACTTCCAAAGAGGACCTACGGAGAGTCCTCTGAGCCTATGAGGACATTTAGAGACACAAAGCAGCGACAGAGGAGGATGATCCTGAGAAGGACATGGAACCCAAAGAGGATGGGAACTAGGGGTAGGCGGTGAGCTCAGCTCTGCTGGTGCAGTTAGAAGAGTTTTTGGCACTCCACGCTCCGCTTGGAGCACGGAGTTTGGACAAAAACTCCATTAGCCCAGGCAGTGCACCGCATATACACTACAGCCCAGTTATCAGCTACACAGCACAAGTGGGGACAGGCTGCGCTTGCACTGTGTGACCCAAAGCTGGGCCGCAGTGTGCCCTCAGCCCAAAGACGTTAGAGGCAGCCAGGAATGGTACTGCTGCAACCTGCTGGTGAGGGACTGCATCAGTGCCGCCACCGGATCCAGCCCTCCCTCCTTTCACTGTCCTCAGCAGCCCAGCAGCGGGGGGCAGAGGGAGTCAGAAAGCCTAGCCTCTGGCAATGGGGACCATAGAGTGAGGAGTCATAGACCCAGGTAAGACCCTTGTTTCACTTTCTCTTCTGTTTGTACATGGGGGCTGGCACTGGGCATGGACAGTATTTGCATTCAATGGGGGTGGAGAGGTCTGTGCTTGGAAAAAAGGAAACTTGCAGTCAGAGCTCCACTTGAAAAGACCCTGTCTCCCCAGATACCCTACGAAAAGAAGTGGTGTTATAGGGTATGGTTCTGAGGTCAGCATGGAGAGCTGAAGACGGGGGGAGCATCGGCTGCTGAGTGGTAGTCTGGCAGCCCCTGCCAGATACAGATGTGTGTGAGCTGATAGAGTGCCTTGAGCCCAGTGGCAAGCAAGAACCATGGAGTGAGGAGTCCTAGACCCAGGTAAGACCATTGTTTCCCTTTCTCTTCTATTTGCACATGGGGGCTGGCACTGGGCATGGACAGTATTTGCATAAGAGGGGTGTGGAGCGGTTTGTGCTTGGAAAAAAGGAAACTTGCAGTCAGAGCTCCACTTGAAAAGACCCTGTCTCCCCAGATACCCTACGAAAGGAAGTTGTGTTATAGGGTATGGTTCTGAGGCCAGCATGGAGAGCTGGAGACCGGGGGAGCATCGGCTGCTGAGTGGTAGTCTGGCAGCCCCTGCCAGATACAGATGTGTGTGAGCTGAGAGAGTGCCTTGAGCCCAGTGGCAAGCAAGAACCATGGAGTGAGGAGTCCTAGACCCAGGTAAGACCATTGTTTCCCTTTCTCTTCAATTTGCACATGGGGGCTGGCACTGGGCATGGACAGTGGTAGTCTGGCAGCCCCTGCCAGATACAGATGTGGGTGGCCTGAGAGAGTGCCTTAGAGCCCAGTGGCAAGCAAGGCTAGACGCTTTGTAAAAATACCAGACTGCTGGTGGTAGTGAGCTGGTTTACTGCTGCTAGTGCTGGGCCCTAAAGAAAGGGTGATCTGAGACTGTGTGTAAGTTCAGACAAAGTGATTGCAAGGCTGGTGCAAGACGGGGGGTGCTTGGCCCTCCAAAGCAAGTTTATGAAGGAGGGCAGTTGGTGAAGGGAAGCGTGCAGGTGTGGTTGAGAGCAGCAGGCTCCAGCTAGGTGAGCTGTGTCAGTACAAGAGAGCTGAAACTGCAGCGTTTGCTGCTGTTTTGGCATAACCTGGCCTGAATGTACCCTATATAGGAAGCGCTAAGCAGGGTTGGGCTTGGTTAGTAATATCAACAGGCCCAACCCTGCTTCACACTTCCGAGATCAGGGCCATGCAGCACCAGGGTTGTAGGGCAGGTGGCACTACGCTCCACGTGGAACTCTGTGGAATTCCACAGAGTTTTAGCCCAACTCTGTAGAATTCAATGGAGTAGAACTCCATGAGCTCTGCCCACCTTTAACGAGAACTAGGGCCCAGAGAAGAACCCAGAACTGCTGGGAGAACTCTCCTGCCCCCAAGAGGAGAATCAGGATAACCGGGATGGGGCAGGGAGAAGTGTGTCTTAGTGAGGCATGTCACAAATGGAGTTGGAGGACAGGAGGGAGGAAAGTTGGAGCTGGCCAAGCTGAGAATGGAGGAGAAAATGATGGAACATGAATTTAAACTTAAGGAGTTGGACATAAAAGCCAAGCAAGTGGAGTCCAGCTCCAACGGTGGCAGTGAATTATCAGTGTCTACTGGAGAGGTGAGCGTCCACATACCCAAAGACCTGGTGCTCAGTTCTGGGGTGGGAATGATATAGATAAATGGTTTTCAGCCTATGAGGTAGGGTAAACAAGGTTCCAGAATAAAACTAGGGGGTAGCTTGTGGAGGTGCATGCCAACGATGGGGAGGGACACACTGCTGACACTAGAGGTAGAGGACCAGACCAAGTATGTCCCCATTAAAGCCAGTCTCCTTTCCAAATTTGGTTTGACACCTGAGAGTTATAGGCACAGGTTTAGGGACAACCACAAAATTCCAAACCATTCTTGGGTGGACTTCACTCATCATACCAGCAAGGCACTGAACTGCTCAGTGAGGGGAAGCAAGGTAGGTGATTTCAATTAACTGTACAACCTAATCATGAGGTAGTACATGCTCAATACCTGTTTTACAGAGCTGTGCCAATACATGATAGATAGCAAGCTTGCTGACCCAAGGAAACTTGCTGAGGAGGCGGACCTCTGGGTCAGCACCAGAGTGTCCAAAAAGGTACATGGGAGTGACTCCAAGAAGGGTGGCTCTGGTTCCCCCAGCAGAAAAAGGGGGAGGTCAAGTGAGACCAAGACAAGTCTCAGGGAAAGGGGGAAGGAAAAGGGTCCCCTGTCCCTTCTTAGAAGAAGGAGGGAGGTTCAGGTGGGCCAGGGCACCCCATTTCCAACTCTGGTGCTTTGATTGCTCAAGCAGGGGGACTCTGTCTGTCCAAAGAAACCACCCACTGGAGGGAACTTCCCATGTGGCCTTAGGAGGAGGTTGTCCCTAGGGGCAAAAGATAGAAGATACCCTAACTCCATTAGGTGGGAGGTAGACTCAGAGGGTGAACTTGTGATCCCTGATGGTGGAAGTCATTGCTTCTACCAGGTGAAAGTGAATGGGGTCCATGTCACTGCTCTGAGGGACACCAGGGCCAGCCAGACCATGGTAGAAGAAAGGCTGGTTTCCCCAGATCACTACACTGGTCAGGTGTGTAGGGTAACCGAGGCACAGGGGCAGGTCTCTGTCCTTCCACTAGCCCTGGTATCCCTGGAGTGGGGTGGGGTGGGGAGGTGACCCAGAGAAGGGTCATAATAGTTAGTCCCCAGATGTCCATAGACTGCCTTCTGGGGAAATAGTTGCCACCAGTGATAGAAGAGCGAGGAAGGGTGGCCACCCATGGTGCCTTGAAGGCTCAGACATCTAGACATACCACTCCCAAATGGAGGGTCCAGAAGCCTAAATGGGAGGGTAGAGGGAGGAAGGGCTCTCTTCTGACTCCTGTTCAACCTCAGGGTACAGATGCTGGGCTGAGTGGCCAGTTTCAAATACTACCCCTGAACTGGTGGGAGGGAGAGTGGAAAAAGGGTGCAAGTCACCTGGGGCTAGTGCCCCCACTCTGCGAAACTTCAAAGGTCAGAGATTCCAGGGAGGACTGGGGCCTGGCTCTTACCACTGACAGCGGAATGTGACCTATGTTAGTTGTTGTCATTATGGACAGAGCTTTCCTTTGGTTGGGGACAGCAGTCGGATCCAAGGGGTGAAATGGGCCACATCACTTTGTTGGACATGGTGGTACTGTCAGCCTACTGGGATGCATCTGTGAGCAAGTTAAGGTTAGGTGTTGCACAGATGGGGTCAACAGATAAGGAGAAGAGTTGCCTATGGGTCAGTTCAGTGGCTCGTGAGAATGTAGACAGAGGGGTCCAATTGAAATCAGAGAGACGCAGAATTGACAAGTGCCCCTGCAGTAGAGGGCCATTCTCCTTGTTCTATTGCCATAGCAGGGACGTCCATCAAGGTATTGATTAGTCTACCCTGCTTTAGGCTGGATGGGGTCATTTTGGAAATAGGACTCTCTACAGGGTCAGCCCCAATCCTTTTGCCTTCCCCCTCCTACTTTTTGCTGGATTTTTGCTTGTTGGCATTAGTACTCTGTACACTTTTCCACTGTTAACCAGTGATAAAGTGCTTTTGCTCACTCCTTTAAACATGGTTTGATTGGCATATAACTGTTTGGCATATTTAACTTATGTGTAAGTTCATTGTAGAGTGGTATATCTTATACAAGGGCCTGTGATTTAAATGCTACTAATGGGCCCGCAGCACTTACTGTGCCACCCACTTAAGTAGCTCCTTAAAACTTGTCCGAGGCCTGACATTGCAGCCTGAAGGCAGTGTCCCAATTCCATGTTGACCTGGGATTTAAAACCCCTTGCCATGCCTTAAACTCCTCTTTCATTACATATGTCACCCCTAAGGTAAGCCCTAGGTAGCCCAGAAGGCTGGGTGCTATGTAATTAAGAGGTAGGCCATTTACATTTAAGTTTTCTATGTCCTAGTAGTGATACTCCCAAATTTGTTTCTTCACTGCTTTGAGGCCTACTCTTTCATAGGATAACCTTGGGGCATCCTTATTTTGTTTAATATGCTGTAATTCCTAAACCAGAGGTGGTAGATATATTATGTATGGTACATATGAAATTGTAATGATAAACTCTCTTTAATGGTAAAGTCAGATTTATCAGTATAGGTTTGAAAATGCCACTTTTAGAAAGTTGCCATTTTATTGCCTTTAGCCCTTTGTGCCTACAGCCTGTCTTGGGTCACATGACTGGGTGTAGCTGATAGTTAGACTTTGTGAATTTCCTCCAGGCAGACACAGAATAGTGGGATTAGATGAACCTCAATGGGCCATTAACTAGCTTGATGGGGGGTGGGCGAGCTAACCACAGCTCCACTTGCACCTGACAGCTGAACAGGCAATGCCCTGTCTCCTTATAATAGACCTAACAACCCTGTATTGGCACTGCAGCCAGCTTGGAGCCAGGACAGGGGAAACAGGAAACTCCCAGAAGTTCAAAGAGCCTTGCTAGAAACTTCTCCCACCTTCTGAGGGTAAGTAAGTAAGAAACTTTGGTGGTCATTACATAAGTTTAGACTTATGGTCAAAGTTTAGAATAAAAGTCTAAGTTTAGACCTCAAGTCTAACTTTACTCCTCGTAAAGTTAGACTTTTGGTCTAAGTTTAGAACAAAAGTCTAAACTTAGACCAAAAGTCTAACTTCACTCACAGTAAAGTTGGACTTTTGGTCTAAGTTTAGACTTTTATTCTAAACTTTGACCATAAGTCTAAACTTAGACCAAAAGTCTAACTTTACTTGTAGTAAAGTTAGACTTTAGTGTAGGAGGTTGGCCCTCTATGTCGTGTGCAAAACTAGACACACCGTGCAGGGGGTCCAGGCAATCACATGTTGGTTTACAGGGGTAAAAACTAGACCACCTAATGCTCTAATTTTCATGGTAGCTTGGTCGAGCTGTTAGTCTAATCTTGGAGAGGTACAAAGCATTTGTTGTACTCACAGTATCAATAAATCGAGGCACACCCTCAAAAGAATAACTCAAGACCAATTTACAAAAACACTTCTGATTTTATAAAATGTTTAAGACCAAGATCATCAAAATTGGGTAAGTACTTTTTAAGTTATGAACCCCTCAGTGGCAATTGTCGAGTCCTGGTGCAGAAAGCAGGGTTTGGCGCCTTTTATTGGTGCAGCAGGACTCCACTTCTCGAGCCTTGGGTCTTCTTTGTTTCTTGCCTTCTCTTGTCCGTGGTATCTATTTTCTTGGTCTATGGCTGTCCACTAAATACAGTATTTAGGGGGTATTTTAGGAGGGAACCTAGTAGTTACCAATGGGTCATCAACCTTAGGGTTGCTACATCCACTAAGTGACCACTTCCTGTGGGCAGAGGTCACTTCCCTACACCCGATTGGCTATTTTCCTTCCATCCAAGATGGAGGAAAATTAAATGGAGAGGTCACCTTGCATGTAACACCTTAGGGGTGGTGTCCTTTTTCTGGTTTCCTGCCATTACTCCCGCCAAAAGTGGGGGTTTACAATGGGCGTGGCCATCTGCTGCTGGTAGCAGGCCTGGGGGTCGAGTTTCAAGGGTGGTAAGCCCTTTGAAGCTCTCGAATAGGGCAGTGCACATTCCTGAGGGAGGGAATTTTACCACCTCCACCCAGGAAGGGCTTTGTTCTGAATCCCAAAGAGCAGGATCTCTCACCCCAGGGATTCAGACTCTCGTCTGGTGCTGGGAGGATGGTTGTGACCAACCTGCAACCATACCAGGGTAGTTAGCTTTCACAAGGGGCTCCTCTAACGTGGCCCCTGGGTACATTTTGCAATAAATCCAATGCTGGTACCAACTTGGATTTATCACTCTGAGTTGTTTGGTACCAAACAACCCAGGGTTCAGAGTGGCCATCATGTAGCTGTGAAACCCATATTAGCCAGTGTCCAGCACATGCACTTGAAATGGCTGCTCTGTTCCCTCACTATGTCCCAGGTTTGGCAAAGACACAGTGAGGGCATATTGATCCTGTAGCTATGCCCTCACATACAGTGTAGTACGCCATGCCTTAGGGCTGGAAGGCCTGCCAGAGGGTTGTCTTACCTATACTGCATGCAGTGTGTAGTGAACAGGGCACACAGGCAGTGTGCCATGTCAAGTTTGTCTTTTGGGATTGCATCAGGACATTCAGCATGCAATGGCAGTGCTGGGAACATCTGAATGGATGGCCCTAGAGGGTGGCACAATCAGTGCTGCTGCCCTCAGGGGCCATGCCCTCAGTACCCCATGCCTTAGGTACCTAAGTACCGATGACTAGGGACTTATAGGGGCAGCTAAAGGTGTCTCCAATTGTGCCAATGCATCACAACAGTGACACTAACAACTTTTAGGATTCTTCATTTACCAGGCAAAAAGTGGGGAGCTAACCAAGTCAAAAGGGGCCTTTTCTCACATCACCCCCACCCCCCAAATGAATGAGGATGAGACTACACTTTCCCTAGTGAGTTTTCATTATCTAAGTGGAAGAACCTGGAAAGACCATCTGCATTTACATTGGCAGTCCCAGGTCTGTGTTCCACTTGAAAGTCCACCCCCTCTAGGGAAATGGACCACCTAAGCAGTTTGGGGTTTCGCCTTTTATCTGTTGTAGCCATCTGAGAGGCCTGAGGTCAAACTGTGAAGTGAGACTTCAGATGCAAAAAGAACAGATGATGGACAGAGAGCTGAACAATGCACACATGCACCCCCAGTCACATAGATGTGGGTTTAATCCATCATTTTCTTTGCTCACCACGCCACACCAGTTTGGTCCCAAACTGGTCCCAGGATGCTTGTTTCTGGTCCAGGGAGGACCTGGCCTGGCAGTTCGGGCTGAACTGATCCCATGGGGAAGAGGGTCAAGACTGATTTGCACATGGCTGGGTCCGAACTAATGGCATGGCAAGCAAAAGAACTGATGGATTAAACCCAGATCTGTTACTGGGGGAGAATGTTTGATTTGCTCTGCATTCCGTCCATCAACTGTTGTTTTTGCACTCAACATCTTCAGGGCCCAAGACACAGCAAAGGCTTTTTTTGTTCCCTAGGGAGTAGTCTCCTGCTTATAAAAGCAACTGGCCGGTTATGTCCTTCATTTTTTTTATGGGCTAGGACCACTCATACCCTCATTTGAGAAGCATCTGTTTGGACTATGAATTGCCTGGAGTAGTCTGGAGCTTGTAGGACTGGAACAGAGCACATAGGATTCTTCAGAGAGTGTCAAAGGCCCTTTGACAACTCACTGTCCAGTTAACCTTTTTGGGCATTTTCTTGGAAGTTAGTTCAGTGAGGGGGCAACTATGGTGCCATAGTCCCTCACAATTCTCCTATAGTACCCAGTCAAGCAAAGGATTGACGTGACCTGTGTCTGGGTTGTGGGAGCTTCCAAAGGCAGAATGGTCTGGATCTTGGATTGGAGGAGTTGAACATGGCCTTAACCAACCATGTGGCCTAAGTAAACAACCTTATCCTGTCCTATCTGGCACTTACTGGCCTCGATAGTGAAGCCTGCCTTCTACAGGACCCCAAGAACCTTCCCTAGGTAGATCAGGTGATCCTACCAGGTGGAACTATAGACAGTTATGCCATCAAGATAAGCAGCACTAAAATTTCCCAGCACAGCAAAGAATTGGTTTACCAGCCTCTGGAAGGTCACAGGTGCATTCTTTAGGCCAAAGGGCATAACAGTGAACTGAAAATTCCCACTTGGAGTAGAAAATGCTGACCTCTCTTTTGTTCCTGGGATCAGGCCAATTTGCCAGTACCCAGATGTTAAATTAAAGGTACTCAGGTATTTGGCTGTCCCTAGTCTGTCTAAGTGCTCATCAGCTCTTGAAATTGGGTGTGCATCAGTTTTTGTAACAGAATTGAGCCCCCTGTAATCCACACAAAACCTCATTTCCTTTTTCTCTCCTTTGGAGTGAGGTTTGGGGACTAAGACTACTGGGCTAGCCCAGGGACTGTCTCACTGAGGGTTCAATGACACCAAAATCCAGCATCTTTTTAACTTCTGCTTGGAGGCTTTCCCTAGCATGGTCTGACTGTCCGGAGATTTTGTTTTTGACAGTCAAGCAGTCACCAGTATTCATATCATGGGTACACCAGTTTGTCTTTCCAGGAGTCATGGAAAATAGCTCAGCATGGTGGTTGAGGAATTGCCTGCAATCAATCTGATGTTGTTCTGTGAGGGTGTCTGACAAAATCACTCCATCCACAGAGCCATCTTGGGGATTGATGGAGAGGAGATTAGGGAGAAATGCACTCTCATCTTCCTGTCCCTCCTCTGTAACCATGAGCAATTCTCTTTTGTTTTTTGTGACTGCCCAGGTCAACTATGGACCTCCCTTTTCTTTTCAAGTATGGGAGAGGGCCCAGACCATTTGTCTTGAAGGGCCCTTGGCGCAACAGACTTCAACACCCAAAATCTCCAGGCTGGTGGGGAGCTTGTTTCTGCCAAACAAATTATGACCCAGCACACCGCCACAATTTCTGGGGCGCTCTCACTGCCACGAAAAGCCTGTTGGAAATGAGCAATATAAAAGGGGACACCCACCTTCAGGAACACAGGCACATCTGCAGCACCATGGAACCCGAACTGGAGCTCTTCCCAATACTTCTGCAGGCCATACAACTCCACAACCAGTGACGAAACCCGTAAGTACAGCTGCCTATCACACACTGGAGGAAAGGACATTAGAACACACCCACACGCAACACAAACACCCGGCATGGCTAGCTACACCAACACACACATGCAAACACCCGTACCAACACACACACACCTACACACACACAAGCTACACACAACAAATTGCACATAAACATCACATACATGTAGAAGGAAAGCCAGGACAAGTTTGTAAACATTGACACCAATGGTGAAGTGGTGCAGATATATTCAAACAAAGAAATAGTGCAGGCAGAACTATATACAAGATGAGCCTATTGGCCAGTCCAATACACATTCGTGCCCCTGGCACACTGGGCAATGTCCAAGGCCCCAACTTGACTCCTGACTGCAAAGTGGCCTTCAAATGGCAGGGGCACCAATGGGGCATGCAGGCACCTCAGGGGTGGGGGAGCGAGGTGGGTGGGGTTGGGTTTGAAGGGGGGTCCTTTGGTCTGGGAGGGTTAGGTTTTGACCTTGGGGGAGGTGGCTTGGGTTTGGGTATGGGAGGGGTAACCTTGGACTTTGTAGGGATAGAAGTCTTAGGTGGGGGAGGGACATGGCTTCTACCAGGAGGACCATGGGAGGACTGGAAGGTGGAAAGCAGGAGTTTGGGGAGGTAAACAGGGCGTTTGGGGGGACAGGGACTGGATCAGTGGGAGGGAAAAGGGAAAACTCTTTTAGGAAACGTGTTTTAGGGGCACAAAGTTGGTCATGGGATAGGCGTTTGGGAGTGGAGGGAGACCCAGTGGTTGAGAGGTGTGTACGGTGAGGTGCCTTGGGTGCAGGTGTGAGCATGGATGCCATGTGTGTGCTGTGTGACTGTTGGGTGGGTGAGTGTGGACGTTTGGGTGTAGGAGAGGAGGGGGCAGGAGATGCAGGGGGATGGCAGGGTGGATGTGTGAATGTATGTTGTGGTGGTGGCTGCAGGGAGGCTGGATGTGCTGCAAGAGGTAGTGTTGACAGTTGTGCTGAGTGTGCATGTGGTGTATGGGGTGCATGTATGGCTGTCAGCTATTGTTGTGATGGTGGGCATCAGGGCATTTGTGGCAGGATCTGGGAGTGATGATGTGGTGACTGCAAGTATGCTTGATGTAGTGTCTGTGAGTGTGGAGATAGTGGGGGAGTCGGTGTAGGGAGTGCACGTTCTTGTGTATGCAAGTGTCTGTTGTGTGTGTGCATGTCGGCGGTGGTGTTTGTGGTACTTGTGTTTGTCTATGCAAACCGTGTCTGTCAATGTGGATGCATGTTGGTATGAAGTTGTGCCTTGGATAGATGAGGGGAGAGGGCTGTGGGCTTGGGAGCAGGTAGTTGGAGGGGGGACGGAAGAAGAAGGGACACTGGTTGCCATCAATGAGGAGGCCAAAGCCTGAAAGGATCTCTGCAGAGCAGCCAGGACACAGTGAATGCCTTCCAGTTAGGCATTGGACTGCTGCATCTGTGATGCCAGTCCCTGGATGACATTCACAATGGTTGAATGCCCTACAGAGATGAACCTCAGGAGGTCAATAGCTTTGTCATTGAGGGCAGCAGGGCTGACTGCGGCAGGGGCAGAGGTGCCTGCAACGAAGGAGATGCCCACCTTCCTGGGTGAGTGGGCACAGGCAATTGGGTGGGGAATTACAGGGAGGGTGGTGCTGGTAAGGGGGATGGCAGACAAGGATTGTGCTGGGATGGTCCCAGATGGGTCAGCCGCCACCAGGAAGCATCCATTGGAGGAGGAATCTGAACATGTTGTTGTCAATCCTGCCTCGCCGTGGCACTCCCCTCGTCCTCCATCCCACCGGTCCCCTCGGGTCTGCTGGTATCAGCCTCCTGGTTCCCATGGGCTGCAGTTTCCCCACTCGCTAGTGCCCCTTCTCCTTCACCTGATGATGCTGATGCACACAAAACAGAGGAGGAGAGGGAGGGAGGGTGGGAGAGATAGAAAGGGTGCAATGGGTCAATACCTACTCATCATCACGTCATCTGCAGCCATGCCATGGCAGGCCATGCCCACACCTATACATGCTACAACAGTAGGATACCATGGGGGACACTACAGCAATGCAGATGTTCAATGCTGATCGTGGTACAATAGCAGTACTTGATGAGGGTCATACTAGTCACACTTTCACAGTGCTTGGCACATTCTTGTGGTCGTCTATGGAGAAATGTCCTGTTCTCCTTACTCAACAGAATCAGGCAAAGATAGGTAGCATGCCCACAAATCCATTGACAAATGGCACTGTGACATTTGGGCCAACTGTGCCTATCTACACATAGAGGAAATGGCAGCTGCTTGAAGACTCACTAATTAGCTCTGTCACAGTGGTAGGATGATACTGATGGCAATGACCTGACACCTCAGGTGTACTGATGCTGATGGCAGAAGCTGGCCTTCCAAACTTTGTTGAGGGTGTCTCCACAAATCCCACATTGGAATGAATTGCCTTCATAAGCCACTATCTGCATGGAATGGGCACACATCTCTGATACCAAACCTGCCAAGGTGGCTGATACCCATAGTCGACATGCACCTACCAATGACCTACGCTACATCTATCCACAGTAGTCAACCAAAAGCCATAAAAGCATTACAATATAGAGGTGTGAGTATGTACTTACCCCCTTGTGGCTGCTGTGCTGCCCTCAAGTGCCCATCCCCCTCAGGGTAGGCCACCACCAAAATGCGGGTCAATATGGGGGTACAGGGTCTGACAGCACCCCTCCCTCATTGGGAAGACATCCCCAGATGGGCCTCTGTAGTCTTATGTGCCCAACATCTCAGGTCCTCCCACCGTTTCCTGCAGTGGGTGTTCCACCGGGCATGGACCCCCAGGGTCTGCACTTTACTCAGCAATGGCACCCCAAATCTTCTTTTTCTGATGGGCGCTGACCTGCTGGGTGACACAAGCAGAAGGACAAAGTCATTTAGAGTTGAATCACAGGAACAGCAGTGGACATAAAACATCAGACACATGACATGACCACACTCACGTGTCTTGACGCCACTAATGATCAGACTCCTCACCCATCTCCATTCATCCACTCCGTCTGCCTCGTCCCAATGCCTTTCATCCTCACACACATCAATATCAGACAGGACAGTGACATAAGAGTCACCTGCTGCTCTGGTGCCCCATACAACTGTCCATACAGGGGTAAGACCCTCTCCACAAGCTTGTCCAGCTCCTCCTGGGTGAAGGCTGGGGCCCTATCTCCTGCAGGAAGTGGCATCTTGGCTTCCAGAGTCAGAACACAGCAGCACACGCAGTGGAGATCTTGCTTGCATGAGTGTCAGGAGTCAAGTGAGCTATGCCACAGTAGATGGCAGTCACACCCGCAACGTACATGACCATCACAGCCGGCGGTGATCACCATTAGCCCCAGTCTCCCATAGGCAACACTGTTATGCAATGAGTAGTTGCATGGCAGTTGAGGCTGCCTACTGCCATGACGACTAATGCCGGCAGAATGAGGTCACTTCCAACTATCCTGTGCAGGCAGAACAGGCGGCTGCCGATGTACATGTGAATAATGATTTGTAGGTTAATTGTAGGTGCATCATGGGTGTGGGTGAAATATAGTGACTACTGCATATATTGTCCATTCACACATTCGATACATCTACTTCTGACTTCTCCTCTCTCCTACTCCCAGATAAGGTGCAATGGCGAGGATGAGACGTGCTCCTGTGTACCGGCCCCTAGTCGACCTTGGTACCCTGGAAGAGAGACACATCATACAGATGTATTGTCTGAACCGTCAGACCACCATGAAGCTGGTGACCCAGTTGAAGCAGGATCCGATGCCTGCCATACGTAATCCTTATGCCATCCCTGCCACTGTACAGGTGTTGTCAGTACCCCACTACCTTGCCTCAGGGCCGTTCCAGATGACAGTGAGCTTGGCAGCAAGGATGTCACAGTCGATGTTCAGTAATGTGTTGAAGGATGTACTGTGTGCTCTGCTCAGACATCTGCCCTACTACATCAGGTTCCCCCAACATGCGTATTTGGCCACTGTCAAAGCAGCCTGCTATGATTTTGCACATCTCCCTCATGTGATAGGGGCCATAGATGACACCCAAATTGCCTTGGTTCCACCCAGAAGAAATAGACAAGTGTTCAGGAATCAGAAAAACTTTCATTCCATTAATGTTCAGGTAGTGTGTCTCGCTGACCAATATATCTCCCAGGTTACGGCCAAGTTCCCTGGTTCTGTGCATTTATTCTGCGGAACAGCAACATCCCACACATGATGGCACGACTACAGAGGGACCGGGCCTGGCTCATTGGTATGTAACCAATAGTACGTGTTCCCCTGTAATCTCACCTCTCTTCCCAACCTACCCTGTGTCTATACAGGTATTGACATGGGTTCTACCATTGTGCACATAGGTAACTCTGGTTACCCTAACCTTCCCTGGCTACTGACACCTGAGAGACATCGAACTACAAATGCTGAAAACTGTTTCAATGAGGCATGTTATTGAGAGGACCTTTGGGCTACTGAAGGCCAGATTCCGGTGTCTACATGTCTCCGGAGGTGCCCTACTCTACAAACGATGGAAAGATCGGGCAAATCGTTGTTGTCTGCTGCATGCAACACATGTTCTATGCTTCCTGTACTGCTATGTGAACTGTGATGGATGTGCCTAACATAGTGGTGTCATCTGCATTGCTACTTATCCTCACAGTCCACAATGGGAGGATGTGCAACCTAACTGTAACTGACTGTGGAACATGCCTTTAGTTTAGTTTAGTCAGCTGTGAGGGAAGAACCATTGGGTGTGTCTGTCTAGGGAATGTGGCTCTGACAAGGGCATATGGTATGAGATTCCACTTGTCAAACAACTCTAGGGAGGCTGACATTGTACTGCATGTGTGTTGGGTGGGCAGCATTGACTCATTGTATTAGTTGTCCCTCTCTTGTTCTATCTGCGGAGCATTTTTGTGGTGCAACTCTGGTTCCAGCCTAGTCTGTTGGCTCCCTTGACACATGTATCCCACATATGTCTGCTCTACAATCAGCTTATTGCCATTTTGCTACCCCTTCGGTCAATCTCAAAGACTTTTGCTGGACAATGGATTGCCTGTCGTGACATGATACACAACAGTAAATCTGACTTATTATGATCAAAACACGTGGACAGTAGCTGTGCTCAATGGTGTTTATTGCAATGGGTAATGAGTTTGGTCATGGTGGGTGAACTCATCAGAGTAGCTGGCCCAGCTGTTTATAGTCCAGGTCCAGTATTGAAGGGGCCATGGGAATATGGAGAGATGACAGTGTACAGTCAACAGGGTGTCTCAGTGGCACACAAGGGAGAATGTTTAGGAGTGGGTGACTTCCTGGCAGTGGTTTTTGTCTTCGCATCAGGTCCTGCAGGATGTCTGGTTGTTCATTCTTGCTGGCATGGGGGTTCCTCAGCTACAGGGGGAGGGGTGCTGGTGGTCTGCGAGTCCTCTGGCAGGGCTCCCATTCCACTAGCTGCAGCAGAAGTAGAGGGCTCTGTTGGGATGTGGCTAGTGGAAGGGGCCTGCTGGTGGGCAAGGACTCACACAGGATGGGGTGGTTTGGGATGTGATGTGTGAGGGGTGGTGGGGACACATGCTGGGCTGGAGTGGTTGGTGCCTGGGAAGTGTTGTTCACTTACTAGAGTCGAGCCCTCTGATGATTCCAATCAGGCCTTCAGGATGCATGATGTCCAGGACTTTCTCCTCCAAATATGTTAACTCTGGGGGAGGAGGTGGGGGTCCACCGCCAGTCTTCAGAATGGCAATTTGATGTCTCAATGTCATGGAACGCACCTTCCCTCTGAGGTCATTCCACCACTTCCTGATGTCCTCCCTTGTGCGTGGATGGGTACCCACTGAGTTGACCCTCTCAACAATCCTCTGCCATAACTCTGTTTTCCTGGCCATCAATATCTACTGTACCTGGGCTCCAAACAGTCGTGGCTCTACCATGACGATTTCGTCAACCATGACCCTCAACTCATTGTCAGTGAAACGTGGGTGCTTTGAACGTGACATGTTGTGGGTGTGGGGGGGTGCTGTGTGTGTAGGGTGGGGTGCAGGGTGGTTGGTGGGGTAGGAGTGTTTGAAATGTGCGTGCTGGTAGGTTGTGGTGTGTGTGTGTATTGGTGATGTATGACTAGTGTTATTGGTGCAGTTGTGTGGTGTGTGGTGGTTGTGCAGTGTATATGTGCCTATGGTGTGATGGTGCCGTTTCTGTTCTTTCTTCATGCTCTTCTGTGCGTTTGTCTGTGCTTTTTGTCACAAAGCATGGGTGTGTTACATAGTGCAGTGAGCAGGTGTCTGTGGTATTTGTATGTGTATCAGGTGTGGAGTTTTTGAACTGTCCAGTGTGGCTTTGGATTAATTTAGAGGTGAGTTTTGAACCGCGGCCATTCGCACCACCAATGGTTTACTGCCGTTGAAGGACTGCTGTGCTGATTTGTGGGCCATAATATGGAGGGCGGAATGTTGTCGGCGTGGAGGTGCTGGTAGTGGGACCGCCTCTCTCCCACCCTCGGACGGCCTGGCAGTGTCAGATTTGTGGGTGTTTTCTGGCAATCTTCAGTCTGTGACTCTTAATACGGTGGTCAGGATACTGCCAACACTGGCGGTCTTTTGGGGGCCCCCACCACGGGGGTCTTCCTAATAGACTACCAAAGTCATAATAAGGGCCAATGTGCTTACCAATGTCTCCTTTCAGATAGGTTGAGGTTGTTGTTGGGTACCCTGGACCAGCTGGAGACATTCAGCAGACTCCCGGTTTCAGCGGGAGTAGCTGTAGAAAGTCGATGGAACTGGTGCCCGGCCACTGACGTGGACCACATGGAAAAGCACTGCACAGGTGGACTTAAAGGTACATCCTGTGGGTCCCCTTGGAGTGTCGAGGATGCAAGGGGTTAGAGACCCTTAGGGCACAGATGAATCTTTGGTGCAGGGCACACGGTGGCCGGGTGCAGAGCAAATCGTTGAGCCAGGAGCTTTTGTAATGGTGCTCTTGGAAGAAGGCGGAAGGTCATTTTTAGGATCACTTGCTGGTAAGCAGGGGCACTCTGGTGGGAGGTCTGTGTGGTTCCTGAAGTCCCTCAACTGGGCCTTCCTCCTGGTCCTTTTTCCAGTCCAGAGTGGACTGTCCTTCTGTGGGCCTAACGTGAGGTGACCAGTACCTGGCGCTATTGCACGGTCTGGCCACTGGAGGTTGTAGTGCCACCAAGCTTGGCTCACTGGTAGATTTTCTCCTCACAGTCTGACAGGTGAAGTTTGGTCTGGCTGTGGTGTCCAGTTCCTCTGTCAGCAGAAAGTCAGTGATTTGGCCTTCTCTGGGTCTTTGGTACCTTGGGGTTTCAGAGTGATGCCTTCACTCTGGAGGAAGACCTTTGGTGATTTTCAAAGAGTGGAGGTCCCCTGGAGATTTGTAGAGTCCGTCCGATGCCCAAGCAACCACTCATCTGCGATTGTTGAGTGCTGGGTGCAGCAGGTAGGGCTTCACACCTTTTCATGGTGCAGCAGGACTTCAGTTCTTGAGCCTTGGGTCTTCATTGTTTTTCATCTTCTTTTGTTCATGGAAACGTATTTCTTGGTCTAGGGATGCCCACTAAATATTGTATTTAGGGGGCGTCTTATGGGGGAATCTAGTAGTGATCAATGGGTCATCTTCCTGAGGGTGGCTGCACCCACTAAGTGACCACTTCCTGTGGGCAGAGGTCTATTCTCGACACCTGATTGGCTATTTTCCTTCCAAGATGGAGGAAAATGAAATGGAGAGGTTACCTCGCATGCAACACCTTAGGGGTGATGCAAGCCAGGAATGGCCACTCTTCCTGTTGTTTCTCTGGTTTCCTGCCCTTGCTCCTGCTAAAAGTGGGTGTTTGCAATGGGGGCGACCATCTGCTGCTAGCAGCAGGTCTGGGTGTCGAGTTTCAAGGGCTGTAAGCCCTTTGAAGCTCACTAGCAGGGCAGTTCACATTCCTGAGGGAGGGGTTGTTAGCACCTCCACCCAGGACGGGCATTGTTCTGCATCCCAGAGAGCAGGATCTCTCTCCCCAGGGATTCAATCTCTTGGCAGGCAGGTTGTGACTGGCCAATAACCATGTCTGGGTAGTTAGCTTTTGCAGGGGCTCCTCTAAGGTGATCCCTGGGTACATTTTGCAATAAATCCAATGATGGTACCAGCTTGGATTTTCACTCTGAGTTGTATGATACCAAACAACCCAGGGTTCAGAGTCCCGGGTTCAGAGTGGCCATCATGTAGGCGTTAAACTTGTATTGACCAGTGTCCAGCACATGCACTTAAAATGGCGTTCTGTTCACTTACTATGTCCCAGGTTTGCCAAGGACACAGTAGGGGCACAATGCTCCTGCAGCGTTGCCCTCACATACAGTGTAGTGCACCATGCCTTAGGGCTGGAAGGCCTTCCAGTGGGGTGTCTTACCTATACTGCATGCAGTGGTTAGTGGACAGGGTACACAGAGAGTGTGCCATGTCGCGTTTGTCTTTTGGGATTGCATCGGGCACTCAGCCTGCAACGGCATTGCTGAGTGCATCTGAATGCATGGCCGTAAGGAGGGTGGCACAATCAGTGCTGCTGCCCTCAGGGGCCTTACACTCAGTACCCCATGCCCTGGGTACCTAAGTACCATTTACTAGGGACTTATAGGGGCAGCTAAAGGTGTCTCCAATTGTGCCAATGCATCACAACAATTATGTGGAAAGAGATCTGGCCCACTGAACCTGGTTAGCAGGGGCCCTGGGCACTAATAACTTTTAGGCTACATCATTTACCAGACTTTGGTCTAAACATAGACTTTTGGTCTAAATTTACCTTTGTGAATCGGGCCCGAGTGTCTATGTTGTTTCTTGTTTTAGTGCTGCCCCTTCAAACCAGCCTCAATGACTTTTTTAGTTTCCTCTTGTCCAGGTAGAGGGCTATTGACCTCTTTTTAGGTTTTTAACAGTGTCCTTGGAGTGCTAGTTTGTCCTGGAAGGGTTATCCATATTATGGTTGCTGTTTGCAAGTAGGTCAGTTGTGAATTTTTGCCATGTTGCTAATTTGGTTAAGTTTAGTACTTCACACTCTTTTACGACTACCTCGGTGCTGTTGGAGATCTTCACTATAGATGTTTCTGACCATTTCAGTTTCCTGTGGATTATGGTGAACCTGGAGCCAAAAGTAAGAGGCCTGCTCTCAAATACCTCTCCTCTTAGGTCTATGACCAATGTTTGTGGGAGGTGATCGCTCTCGTAACATTTGGCAATTTGAAAAGAATGAACAACAGGAAACAGAGTGAGCCATAGAAAGGTGTAATCAATAATGGACTCAGACCATGGGCCGATGTAATGAGAAGGGCATCAGGGTATAAAAATAGGGCGCTCAGACACGCTCCAGTTTACTACTGGACCTGGGGACAACTCTCAGAAGACTGCCTACTGCTGCGAACTGCTGTGCACTCTGCCAGACTGCTGCTGTACCTGAGGGACTACTCTTCTGTCTGCAGCCTAAAACAATGCACATGGGGACTTGATCCCCAAGTGACCAGGCCCTGTAGCACCTTTGTAAGTCTCTAGTAAATGGTACCTCTAGTACCTAGGGCCTAGGTGCTGCAGAGGGTCCCTAAGAGCTGCAGCACAACTTGTGCTACTCGAAGGGATCCAGCACCAACCTCATGTCAGACTGCCATTGCAGGCTGCTTGACAAGGTGCTCTCTAAAAGTGAAAACACAACATGGCAGACTGTCTGTGTGCCATGTCCCCTCAACACTGCATATACTATTCGTACGTCACCCCTACAGCAGGCCTTACAGCCCTAAAGCAGGGTGCATTATATTACATGTGTGTGCATAACTTCAAGAACAGATATGCCCCTGCTATGTCTTTGTAGATGCATAGACATAGTAAGTGAACACGGAGGCCATTTTAAATACATGTGCTGGACATTGGTGAATATGAGTTCCCCAGCTACATAATGGCTTCTCAAAAGAAAAGGGTGTTTGGTATCAAACATCTTGTATTAATAAACCCACACTGATTCCAGTGGTGGATTTATTAATACATGCACCCAGAGGGTTTCTTTGAGGTGTCCCCTGAAAAACCTACTAACCGCTGGTGAGCTCACTGACAAGTTCTGGCCATTCTGACACCAACAAATGAGAATTTGAACCCCACCCAGGGTGAGAGTCTTCACTCCCTGGCAGTCAGAAACAATGCCTGTTCGGGATTCAGTGTGGAACACCCCTCCCCACATGATGATCCACATTCCAAGTAGGGAGCTTCAAAGAAGTCCACCATCTTTATTATGCAGTTCTGGCCTTCCTCAGAGGAAGATACCAACCCTGCTGCCCCAGGGCCCATCTGGCACCTGGACAGGCAGGAAAATTAGCTATGTGGGAGGAGTGTTGCATGTCTGGACTGGGCACACCACTTGGTTAGCCAGCCTGAAGTGGGCACCACCTAGGAAATTACAGCATCTAGTGTGTGGTTGCATTTAGGAACTCTGGACAGATTGATGCCCATTCCCCACAGGAAGTACTCATCTAAGGGGTGTAGTGACCCTAAGGGTACGTTTTTTGGCTACTACCCTTCACTCCTCTTAATGCCCCCCAAAGTGAGTATTTAGGTGAGCCCTTTGAGAACAGATCATCATATCTTCGCTAGATGCAAAGAAGGAGTGGGAAAGAAGTCCTCTGAACTCGAGAACCGAAGAGCACAATTGACTTGGCACCAACCCTGCTGGCCTACCTGCTGCACTCAGTCCTTGAATAACAAGTGACCTGTTCTGTCGCTGCTCCCTTCAAGAAACTGGGAGAGCTGACAGAGCTTGACAAATTGTCAGGAAGAACTCACCACAGGCACCCAATCAAGAACCGGGAGAACCAGGACCGCTAGAAACCCAATGTCAGACATAGGTACTGTACCCGAGATGCCTAGCCCATGTTGAAGAGGGTCAACAGTGTTGACATGATCACCAGGCCCTCCAGAGATGAAGCCCACCGTGGGTTCACCCACTGTGGACTTTGAGGCAGCATCTGCAGTCTGTTTTTGCAGACCCTTCCTACAACAGTGAGTCACCAGGAGAGAGAAACCCGACACCTCAGGTCACCTCTGCCCACGTCCGCCCCAGACTGAGGAGAAGCGAACCAAGGGTGTCCCAACATCTCCCAGCCTTGTGAGACCTGAACCCACTTGTTGGCTTGGTCAGACTGGAACCCTAATTCACACCTGCAGTCTGTTTCTGAGGCCCCCTTGCAACCGCGAAGAACTCCAGCACCGGACTCGATGCCAAAAGATACCACTCCACCCCAGCCACACAGCCCAAGGAGAAGTAGACCAATAGTGTACCCATGTGCCCAAGGACCTTAAGCGTTAAGCTCCCCCGTGGGCAGAGATCGCCTTCCAGTCCATCTCTGCAGCAACTTTTTGACCGAACCGTTCCTCTTACAAGTGAATAGGACACCCGATGTCATAACACACCTCTGCACCCGTACGAACCAGAGCCTCCTGAGGTGACCTGTATGTGTGGCCTTGAACCTTTTCCATACCCACCTTAAGTCCTGGAGAACAGTCTCTTAAGTCCCTGTGAAGTGTGTGAATGCAGTACGTTTTCGCCCATAGGATAACATTACCACACCTAAAAATTGCACAGTCAACTTTTAAAAACGCAAAAATTACTATCTCAAAAAGTACTTACCTGATTCCAGTGAACCTGGTATCAAAAGCTATATAAAACTACTTGCTGTTTATATAAATTGGTGTTGAATTTCTTTATTGATAGTGTGTCTCACTTACTGCATGAGTGTATGCCTTGCATGCTTAGCACTACCCTCTGATATGCCAACCGCTCGACTACATTACCCCCAAAGAGAGCATTTAGGATGTCACTTGCACCACTGTGATACCTCTGGGGGATTGATTGGACTCTGTGCACAGTGTACCTCATTTTGGTCCACTATATAAAGAGTCAGCTTCATACAGATAGCCTCATTGATCATTTATTAGCATAGCAATGGAGAAACAATGTTTTAAAGTTTTCATATTATGCTAATTATGTAATATCTATTAGACTGAGAAGTAAGAGCTCATATTACTTATATGGAATGGCAAGTAACTAATTTATTTGTTTTACAGGTCCTCAAAATATCATGATGCTCAAAGCTGAAAATATACTTGGCTGCAAATTTCGGATTCCACATTCACCAAAGCAAAACAACTTTGCATGTCAACCAGCTAATTGGTACAACCAATACTTTTCTTACTAATCATGGGGGGGTAAGTTGGTCCCCAATGAGTGATATAAAATAGTTATCTGTAGGTAACTCAAGATTAAGATGATATTGTCTGCTTATTATCATTCTTCTTACATAGGATACTCCAGTGTTTATATGGCATGCAATTGATATGTTTAGAGCCTGAGCTATAATCTATTAGGTATCTTACTGCACCTCTCTCCCTAAGGGTATATTCTGAAGTATGTTGTTTTCCACCAGTACGTCTTGCAGAATTGGAAATCATCAGGGTTTATCTCATTTATGGTCTTTTTCAAGCTTCTTTCTAAGATTCAGATGTCATAGCCCATTAGTAAATCAGGTTTTTGCTTCTAAAGATTAAATTTCAAATCCATGATTCACAGAACAGTTAATTATTGTCTATGACCAAATCACTCTAGGCAATGATGTTCACAAGCATAGAGATGGGCATCATCCAATTTAAGGACATAATTGTTTGCACGATCCTTGTATCTCATTTAAGCCAGCATGATATAATATAGCTCTTAATAAATATATGTAGATGTACAAAATCTATTAAAATTGATATCATTATCATTCAGAAAATAAGTATAATCATAAAAGTCAGAAAATTACCCTTCCGGGTGATAAATAGGTTATCAATAAAACAAATGTGTCCAGAATTGACTATTATATAAGTTATCCCCAAATAGGCTTTGTAGCCCACAAGTTAGAATGCTTGGTATTTAAAAAATGGAGTATGGAAGAATTTAGGGGCTCATTACGAGTTTGGCGGTCCCAAAGAGGGGAAGAATCCGCCGCCATGGCAGTAGTGTTTCTCCCACCCTATTACAAGGTTTCCACCAGCCTGACCTGGTTGACTGGTGGAAACCTTGGAATAGACAGTTCCCACTAGTCTGACCGGCGGGAACAGTGCTACAAGATAGTACTCGGCTCCCTTAAAAGAGCAGAGTGCTATCTCGTAGCACAGTGGGGGTCGACCAGCACCCTCAGAGCGTGCACTGTCTGCACATTCCAATTGTGCTGGGCAGGGAGTCCCCTGCACTGCCCATGCCATAGGCACTTGTTGGTTGCCAGCCATTAAAAGGTGGGGAAACTGCCATGGAAAGGCTGGCAGAGAACAAGGATGTTATCAGAAGGCTGATTACAACCAGGACCACTGTCAGCACATCAGGATCTTTGATCCTGACAGGGACAGCTGTCTTTAGGTGGGTCCGCCCACCAAACTCACAATGTAGGGTTTGGATTGCCACAGCTTCGGCGGTCCGACAGCCACAGCAAGGCTGGCGCTCTTATGACTGCTAGCCTCGTAATGAGGCATTAATGTTTGCATGTTCCTACAGTGATTAGCTGCCAACAGCTATTTTCATTGTTAGGTCGATAGCTGGTTCTATGAAGAAAAAGGTAAAGTACAGTTTATATGTTAATTCTGTATATTCATTTTGATGCAGAAATGGTCCAACCACTGTTTATAATATTTATTAGGAATCCAAATCAATGTTGAAGTTGTGTTTAAAAAAAAAAAAAAGATTTACAGGTAAAGGGACTTTTAAAAAGTTATTTTCTCTGCCTGAAGCCAAACCAGGCTAATTAGAGTTGGCTTGCAGCAGCTGGCATCTAAGGGGGTCATTCTGACTTTGGCGGGCGGCGGAGGCCGCCCGCCAAAGTCCCGCCGGCAGAATACCGCTGCGCGGTCAAAAGACCGCCGCTGTAATTCTGAGTTTCCCACTGGGCTGGCGGGCGACCGCCAGAAGGCCGCCCGCCAGCCCAGCGGGAAACCCCCTTCCATGAGGATGCCGGCTCCGAATGGAGCCGGCGGAGTGGAAGGGGTGCGACGGGTGCAGTTGCACTCGTCGCGATTTTCAGTGTCTGCCTGGCAGACACTGAAAACCTTGGTGGGGCCCTGTTAGGGGGCCCCTGCAGTGCCCATGCCATGCCAAAGGCATGGGCACTGCAGGGGCCCCCAGGGGACCCACGACACCCGTTACCGCCAACCAGGTTCTGGCGGTCAAAACCGCCAGAACAAGGCTGGCGGTAAGAGGGTCGGAATCCCAGCGCCGCCATGGAGGATTCAGTTGGGCAGCGGGAAGGTTTCCCGTATCTGACCGCGCCTGTACCGCCGCGGTCAGAATGCCATGGGAGCACCGCCAGCCTGTTGGCGGTGCTCCCGCGGTCGTTGGCCCTGTCGGTCCATGACCGCCAGGGTCAGAATGACCCCCTTAGTGTTGCTTTGATGAAGTGTGGAATGCAGTACTCATGGCAGAGATGATATCTTGAGCCTAACAGGATTGCTTGAGGGGGGTGGGTGATGAATTGTGACCCAGTTTAACTCACGTATGGCAGATCAATAGTGTACAGAAACTTCCTAACTTTAACATGGCCAAGGAGAGACCTGTACATTAATAGCTTAGTGATAAGGGAAGCCTGCAGGAGAAGGATCCTGTAAACACAAAAAAGAATTTAGCTTTCAGGCTTTAGTTTCAGCAGAGGAGGACCCATACCCATTTTGGAGTAGTTGAATGGTATTGGACTGCTATTTTCTTTAAACATGCCATGCATTTTTTCATGTCGGATTTTACTGAAAATGGTGCTCCATGGGATAGTTTACAGGGATGCCAAGAGGAGATACTACATAAATAAAAATGTTTGACCATGGGAACATTTTGACCATTGGTCAGGGAGTGTCCAGGAGTCACCAACACCCACTGGAAAGTAAACTGAACAAAGGTTTCACCTCAGCCCCTGCTCCTTAGGACACTTTCTGAACATGTGTCAGAACAAAAGAGGAAAGGACCTGCTGTTTGTAACCTGTGAGGAGACTTGAAGCAATGGACCTGCTTCAACTTGTGCCCAGGACTTAGAAGTTGCCTCCAAAGGTCAGTCAGTTGACCTCCTGTGATTACAGGGACATAACAAGGTACCTTTTTTCCTGGATTTACCAGCAGACTAGTTTTAACTGGAACTGGACTGGCCCTTGCTGGTGGCCTCTGCTGGAGAGTACCCAGATCCCTAAGTACTGTCTGCCTTACAAGTGGTAAAAGGTAACCTACCCAGAAACCTTGACAAATTGGGATATAACAAATTTGACTTTCATGACCTTTGGGCCAAACATATAGCTGTTTTTTACTGTCCCTCAACACCAGGCAAACCCTGGCAGGAAGGGAGAGTAAAATATAAAACAATGCCCCCTCCCCATGGAAGATGACTCCCACAGCAGGGGGGCATTACCTTTTTTTAAAAGAAAAATCCCACTTTGGGATTTTCTTTTTGAAAATAAAAAATAAAAGAGTTTGGTGGGTGACACTGTCATGTTGATGAATCCCTGAATCAAACTGTGAAAAGCATTGACAAAAGTTGTTTTGACCACACTTCCCGAAAATGCTTTAGAAATTGCTGCCAGCTTGGCAGTCATTTACAAATTCAGTGGGAAACACCTCAGTCAGGGCTACAAGGTAATATACTCCATTGTCCTAGCAGAGAAACAGGCCTCCAGGTGATAACTAACTGGGCCCCTAAGTTCGAAAATAGAAATCTTGACCGGGCAGAGGAGCAAAAAGTATTCACCCAATGAGAGAACTTTGGCTGCTGCAAAATTTGAATATCTCATACTGTGAGCTTTACCTGCCAAAACCAAAAACATTGGAGGAAACTCTTCCAGTGGTTACCTTGCTTCGAAAGGAGTCCAGTGGATACAGCCTTCAACCTTGCCCCATTGGAGGACTTCATCTTCAATAAGACAAGACGAAGCCAGTCTGGGAAGACTTGGTTGATATATTCAAACTGCGCTACATTGCAGTGGGCCTGAAATTGCACTTTGGTACTCATCAATCACAAACAGTAATGGTTGGTGATTTAATTCCTTGGTGCTTTTTACTTAAAAACATTAAAAAATTACATCTTCAGTTCCACTTACTGGATTTTAGTGATTTGGGTGTCATTTTTCCTTTTGAATTGTTCCTATGTTTCAGAAATCAGTTGTAGAATTTTTATTGAGTGATTATGTTTTAACTTGTTGTTACACCTAGTTATGTAAAAATAAACTGTTTTGCACAAAACATATTTAGACCAAACATTACATGTCAGAAATACCCTGCTACCTTAGCAGTTGTCAGAACGTCACACAGGTTACTAATACTCTGCAGTAATAAGCAGTAGTCATACTGGAACACATAGGCACTCCATATTCTGCAACATAGACAGTAGTCAGGAATCATATTGAGAAGGAAATGAACTTGTTATAAAACTATCATAACTGCCTAAACCAGGAACATTATAAAACCATATGGCAAGTAACCAACACTCCGAGTCCCCGGGGGTACCAGCAAGAGCACTCTGGCTCCAACGCTCGTTGTTCTTGTGCCCTGGGGTTACGGGGAGGCACATGGACAAGAAGCGCTCACGGCACTGATACGGATAAGCCGCCCCGGGTCGCGGCGGTGATTCTTTCACAACAATTCGCTCGCCAAAGCACTGGGGGACAATTAAGAGAGTGGGTTGCTGCAGTGCTTTTTGAAAGCAGCCAAGCACTTCCAGAGCTTGATCCTCAGACAAGGGGGAGCGCTATGCAGGTGCTGTGGAAGGGATCCACCCGACACACTCTTCGTGCTGTCGGCAGTTGCAGGGGTCAGGGGCAACAGCACCCTGCCCCTGGACACAGGAGAGGAGGGAGCACAGGGCTAGCATGCCCAAACAACAGGCCAGCACAAGGGATGCTGATGGTGGCAGATCCTCCTAGTGACCCAATAAGTCACAGATCAGCACAGTAGCAGCAGTCCAAGGTGGGTTCTGGTGGGTCCATTCAGCAGCATTTTGTGTCCCGTTCCAAGTATAGTTCTTGTCTCACAGAAATGTCTCCATTGTGGGGAAAAATTCCTGGTACTTATTTTCAATGAGGAGGAGAGGGGGTTGCAACCAATTACAACTGGTTCTAGGACGTCCCCTCTCTCCTCCAGCACAGGCTCCAAACATCAGTTGGGGGTAAACTACCCTTTTCTATGAGGCCCGGGCACAGCCTTTACAAATGCAGGTGTGCCCCGCCCCTCCCTTCTTTCAGCCCAGGAAGACTATTCAGTATGCAGATGCACCTCTGTGACATCTCCACTCTCCCTGTGCACAGGGTGTCTGAAAAGTATGCACAAAGCCCAACTGTCACTCTGCCCATACGTGGATTGGAGTCAAGCTGCAAAACACCAGAGTCATAAGCACAGAGAAATGCTCACTTTCTAGAAGTGGCATTTCATTAATAGTAATAAAAAATCCACTTACCCATACCAAACATGCCTACGCTACCCCTCATAAATCAGACAATACCCCCTACACATAAGGCAGGGCATTTCCAATACAATCCTATGAGAAGGTAGCACTCACAGCAGTGAGAAACCAAATAGGATGTTTGTCACTACCAGGACAGGCCACGCCACCAGACACATGTCCTGCCTTCTACATACATAGCACCCTGCCCATAGGGCTAGCTAGGGCCTACCATAAGGGGTGACTTACATGTAGTAAAAGGGGAGTTCTGGGCCTGGCAAGTAAACTTAGATGCCAGGTCCCTGTGGCAGAAAACTGTGCACGCAGGTCAGGTTTGAAAGGCTACTTCAGTGTATGGTGCAAACAGCGCTACAGGCCCACTAATAGCATTTAATTTACAGGCCCTGGGTATAGAGATACCACTGTACAAGGGACTTACAGGTAAATTAAATATGCCAATTAGGTATAAGTCAATCATAACAAGTTTAGAAGGGAGAGCACATGCACTTTAGCACTGATTAGCAGTGGTAAAGTGCCCAGAGTCATAGCTTCAGCCAAAAAGGGTCAGAAAAATTAGGAGGAAAAGGAAAAATGTTTGGGGAATGACCCTGTAAAAAGGGCCATATCCAGCACTCACACTGTGTGCTTCTCCTGCCAACACCAACCGCATCGGTGGAAACTTGTCCAATTGTTATCTTGCTTTGAAAGGAGTCCAGTAGATGCAGACTTCAACCTTGCCCCGTTGGAGGACTTCGACTTCTATAAGACAAGACTGGTTTGATATACTCGAAATGCTCTACATTGCAGTGGGCCTCAAATTGCACTTTGGTACTGCTTAATCACATTACACTAAGAGAGAGTATATGGGAGAAAAGGGGAAAGAAGAAGAACACGACTGTACTCATCTCCCAAAACAATACTAAATCACAAAACAGAGTACGGGGTTCTTGTAATGAAGGTAGGTCGATAGTGTACCAATTGTGACACTAGACCACCCGTAGACCTCAACTGGAGGTAAAATGTGTGTATGCTATGGTGTGGTGTGTGATCTGGGAGGGGGATTTCCTTTACGGACTAGGTGGTCTCACACACTATATAGTGTCATGCTTCATCATATGACCACCTAGCCCCACCCAGGTAGGACAGTGCCACCTGGGCGGACTCGACCTCACTGTTAAAGGAACAGGAGGGAGTGCGTAAATTAATTTTATTTCTGGAAAGGGGATCCAGCTATGCTAGGGAAATAAAAACACCTACTCAGATACCCGGGTGAATTTTTAATAAAGGGTTCCGTGTGGTGTGATTAAAAAGAACTGGGGGACCGGTGTGAGAGCAATGAACCCCGTACTCTGTTTTGTGATTTAGTACTGCTTAATCACAAACATTTAGTCATGGTTGATGCTTTAGCTCTTTGGTGCTTTTTGCTTTAAAACATTAAAAAATCATACCTCCAGTTCCACTTACTGGAGTTTAGCGATTTGGGTGTCATTACTCTTTTGAATGTTTCAGAAGTCAATTATAGAATTTCTATCGAGTGATTATATTTTTACTTTTTGGCTCTTGTAGTGTTGCTGAAATAATTTCCATGTTTTCCTAAGCTAGGCCTGTCTTCTCTGGATCATAGCCAACGGGGGTTGAGCCTAGATTTAAAGTACTGAAAGAGTGTGTTTGACCTTACAGGATTTTAGGACTTATTAGTTGAGTAGAACCCACAAACTCTTCAACTAATAACCCATTTTATTACAGAGGTGTTATGGGAGTGTGAGAAAATGCCTCTTTCTGTCTGGTCACCGTCTGTTTTTTGCTGAACTACAGTGCTGTTTGTAAGACTAACAGTTCAGCACTGCTGTCTAATGCCTAGTGCGGGCGTTCTGACCTCTAGAACATGTAAACGTTTGTTAATCCCTGGATGGTATGTTTAACTCTAAAGATATAGTATATGGTGTGGAAACTACACCCATGACATGTAAAGTTAAATACTGTGGGCTGCAGCACTTATTGTGCCATCCAAGTGTGTGACACACGGAAACATAGCTTCAGATATACCATTGTAACCTGACTGATGCAGGTTAAAGCTACACTCCTACCTGTTAAAATAACCTTTGACAGGGGAAATCCTTCCTTCTAAATAATAATAAGGGGCCCCTACGTTGACTAACAAAGTAGGTGTCAAAAAGGTGAGGCCCCAAATACCAGAAAAGTATTAGATGCCTTCCCAGCAAGTCTTCATTGGTTCATGACAACATCATCACCTAAAAATGAAAGAAAGACGGCCACTGAAATATAAGAGAACTAAAAATAAAAGTAAAAGTAGGAGCACTAAAACTAAAGGAGGGACTTTTCATTTTCCAGGATATCGGAAGAAACGCAGGAAGAGAAGAAGGACAAGTGGACTCAAAGTGGGAGGAAAAAGCAAACGTTGGTTGGTTGACAAGAGAGAGAGAGGCAAGCTGAGCCGCAAAGTCCGAAGCAACCCATCACCCAGAGGACAAGAAAGGAAGGAAAAAAGCGACGGGACAAAGTGGCGTCCTGCCAGTGAAAGAGAATGCTTGTGGGAAGACCTGGGGCCAGAAAAGATAAGTCCTGAGCAATATGGAGCCTCTGAGTAGCAAAGTCAACTGAGGTCAGAGTCACACTGGAATCAGAAGGTGGACCCAGCCAGAGAAGTCACAAAGCCTGCCATGTTCCAGGAGGAGCGTGGCTTACACAGGTGCATGCCAGGGAGGGGGATTGGTGTGGAAAATGACATCATTGGGATAACAATGACCCCATTATGGGGTAATAATATCAGAAAACCCTGATATTAAAACTGCAGCCTAAAAAGATAAAGAAACTTGAAAATGCTTCATATCGACAATTATGAATTGAGAATGTTATGTTGCTGATTTTAGTTTTTGTTCTCTTTTTTTGACTTGAAGATCTCTGATTTGTGACTTTTCTTACAAAAGAACGATCATTTAGAAATTGGTTGTACCTAGAGAAAGGAAAAGGGAACATAAAGAACAAGGTGCAAGAAATATATAAAGGCAATAACTACCTTCTAATCACAATTAGGAATGTCAGGAAAGGAATAAAACTTAGAATAAGACAGGAACAGTAAAGGCAAGAGAATCAAGCCTAGAAGAAGGAAAAAATAGTAAGAACAAGGGAAGAAAAAAAACACAAATATCCTAAAAAAACACAAAAGTACCTGTGCCTTTCTTTCCGAGGGAACCAGCTGACACATACCACCTTGAAGAAAAGGAAAGAAAGAAAAAAACTCAAGAAGACTTCCAAATGAAGCACATAGAACTATTAAAACTCCATTACCATACTACTATTTTCTGAATGAACCCTATTCAAAGGAAGAAATAGTTTATCACTTGAATTGTTCAAACCAACAAAATTCAATAAATTACTACAAAACCAGTTATTCTGCAGTTGTTTAATTTCATAGAGGAAATTACAGTAGAGTAAATGGTATTTATATGCGGGGCATGTAGGAAGGTAATGTTACCATGTTCCTAGTGAAACAAGGCCTCAAAAGCTATTTTCACTGTAGAATGCCCTGGCTGTCTTAGGAATAAAACTGCACTACATACTAAACTATTTCTTCTGTTATCTCAGGTTTGGAACCACCTAGAAACAAATAGTTCAACCACTATGTTTAATATTTATAAAAAATCCAATTCAGTTGTCAATCTAGATTTTTATCAAATATTGAGGATCAGTAACCTCAAGAAACCTGTGTTTTATCTGCATGAAACTCCTGAGACTATTTTGCAGCTGCCCTGTCAGTGCATAATGAGGTGTGAAAACTATTGCCAGAGCATAAACAATGGCCTAGGTGTGGGGAGCTATTTTTCTTACCCGTGCAAGAAAACCATTTAAGGGTGAATTTCATTATATTGTAAAGGGGCTGCTCTTTCACAAGCACATGTAAGACATGTAAGGTGAGACCTAGGTAAGGCAAACCGTTGTTCCCCAGGCATGCTGGTAATAACCCCAGGGGGTGTTCTGATCAGTAGAAACTTAAACTTGGAGTGGATTTTGCCAGTGGCCTCTGCCTGGCACCCCAGTAGTCTCTAGGTACCCCCAGAGGAAGTGGAAGTGAACTCCTGTGGTTGCTTGGGCATCAATAAATAATTTGGAAACTTTTACTCCAGAGCCAAGGGGGTCTACTTTGAAAACTACCTGACTGCCAGTTCCACAGCATTGAAATGAATTTCAGATTCATCCCCTGAAAGGCATCAGAGGTTCTGAAAGAAACAACAAAGTCCCTTTCTGTTTTGAGACTTAGGGCCTGATTTAGAGTTTGGTGGATGGGGTTACTCCATCACAAGTGTGACAGATATCCCGTCCGCGTATTACAATCCCATTATATTCTACGGGAATTGTAGAACGGCACGCAGGATATCCGTCACATTTGTGAAGGAGTAATCCGTCCGTCAAACCTTTCCGTCAAACTCTAAATCAGGGCCTTAAATACTTTTCAAGAAAAATCCTCAAAACCTCCAGGACCTTATTGAAACCAACCTCTGACAACGCTGTCTGTTTTGGAATTTAAACATTTTCAAGCAAAACCCTCAAGCACTCCAGGGCCTGTGACAAGTGGCAGCTATAATTTCTGATTTGTTCCGCAGGGAGTCCGCTTTTTCTTCTCATAGTGGCAAAGTTCCTTTCTGCCTTAGGACTTAGAAACTTTTTTGGCTTTTTGACTTCCAGACTTTCACTGGGACCAATCAACCTGGACCCATACTAGAGTTCCATCACAATGGCCTCAAATCACACCTGGCCTACCAATTCCAAAGGCTATAATTGATTCTTTGTACTTTTTGCATCTATTTTCACTTACATTTTTAAAAAAAAATTTATATCTCCTGTTCTGTTCCCCTTATTGGATTTTTGTCATTTTTATGACATTTTGTGAGTTACATTATTGTCTGTTTTCCTAATTTAGCTTGGGATTTTTATTATTTGGCATTTTGGTAGTGCATAAATACTTTACACATTGCCCTAAATTAAGCTTGCCTGCTCTGTCCTATAGCTACAACAGGGTTGTGCCCGGGTTAATTTAGTGACTTTCAGGGTTCACCTTGACAGAAGTTGTGATTATTCCCTGATGTGGAACGTCACCCATTTTAGGAAATGTACCCTTTCTCAGGTAACACAAATGTGTTTTTGCCTTTTGGACCCTATATATTTGCTACCTGTAGGACTCTATGCACTTTAACCCTGCTGGTATTTCAAAATAATGAGATTGGTATACCCCTGGTTGGTATAGTTACTTTGCATGTGAGTTCATAGTATATGGTACAAGGGGTTCCCAGGACCTGTAATTTAAAATTCTCAAGTAGGCTGAAGCACCCATTGTGCCACCTACTGCAGTGATAGAGCAATCATGACTGCAGGCATGCCATCCTAGCTGTGTAGCTTCTAAACTGCAAATTTTACTTGTCAAAATAACCCTTTTGACAAGTCAAAACTTACCTTATAAATATTGATGACCCACTCCTAAGTAGCTCTTATTGTTCAAAGGGCAGGATGTATTGTATTCATAATTAGGACATGTAACAGTTGAATGTCACACATGCCCTAAAAGTGAAAAAGCACCATAAGCTCATTTCATTGTAGAAAGGATGGCCATTCCATAGGAAAACATTGCAAATAAATATTAAAGTTAATAATATTCTCCTGGGGTAGGAAACACCTACAAAATTAATGCTTGTATTTTTTTTAACATTTATCAAAAGCCCAGTGCACTGGTGAAGTTGAGGTTTTCATAAATATTTTGGAAAAGGTACTTTCAAAAGGTTACCTTTTCAATTTCTCAAGCCTATGTAGGCCCATTTGCATGAGTTCCAACTGTCATATGGCAGGTGAATAGCCGCTTGAAGAGATGTGAATTTGTTCCCAGAGCAAGTATAAATTGCCATGGGTGTGGAGAGGCATTGTTATTCTAATGGCAGGATGGCGAGTGGGCTGTGCCCAGGAACTAGATTAACTTTATAGAGTTCTACCCTGTCACACGCAAATGTTATCTCACACTTAGCCATGTCCTCCCTTTGTTCTCTCAGTAAGGCAGCCACCAATCTCAGTTGGAGAGAATGCTTCCAGAACTGGTGTAGAGTGACCTCGGAGAAGGGGATGCTCATTTCCGCCATTCACACATCTGGGGTGGGCATACCAGCTGTGCACAAGGGGAATAGAGTTTCACCATCTTGATTTCAGAGAATAAGGTCCTTATTTACATTGGTGTTACACTTTGGACTAAGTTTACTATTTTCGGTACTCACAAACTCAGAGCGTAACTTTACTACAAGGTGTAAGTTACAAGTCTCCACATGTGGGTGACGTACCTCCCTAAATCCTCCCTGACCATGCCTGTAACACTGTTACTCCTTCCTAGTCCCATCCTGTAAATGATTAAGGGCCAGATGTAGCAAGCAGTTTTGCACAAAATGCTGTCTATTGTGTCTATGGGAAAATGTGTTCGTACATATGGCCCTAAGTTCCTTTTCTTGCCCACTGCCCTGTGTCCCTTCCATATTTTCAGCTAAAACCTGTACCTACATGTGCAGATACTCCACAGTTTGGGTGGAGAACTCCGCACACATAAGTATAGGTAAAATATACATTTTGTAGTATGTTTTGCCATACTACAAAAAGCACTACAGAGTGCAATTTGTGATTCAGGTACGAAGGGCCTCATTACCACTTTGGCGGTCTGGTGGGGAGGTAGCTGCCAAGCCAACGGCCTTTCCACTGCCTTATTGGGAGTTCCCTGCTGGGCTGGCCAGTGCACACAGTGTGGCAGCATTGGCTTTGGCTCTCAAGGTCATGGGCAGTGCAGGGGCCTCCCTGTGGCCCCACTCCTGCCTCTCTGCCAGCCTTTGTTTTATGGCAGTGACCCACCCATGAAAAGGCTGACAGATAACCAAGTTGTGAGCAGTACGACGGTGCAGCCATCGGCACTGCCGTGCTTGACCACGACTTGCGTCGCCATCAACTCATCGGGATCCATGATCCTTGTGGTGGTGGCAGTCTCCTGGTGGTCCGACCGCCAGGATTATAATCTGCCAGTCGGACTGCCAAGATTGCGGCAGTGGGACCGCCACTGCGAGTACTGCGTTCTTAGAACCGCCATACTCATAGTTAGGCCCTTACTCTGCATGTCAAACCCTGCACAGGTCAACCCTGATTGTTGTGTCTGACTCATGCTCCTTCACAATCGGCCCTAACTTGTACCTATGTACCAGAAAGTGAAACCAGATGACTACATTTTTACAATTTTCATATTTAATCTTCAAAAATTCAGAATTCAGGTTTCCCTTATTGGATCATTGTCATTTTTGTGACATTTTATTTATTACAATTTACTTTATTTTTTAAATTGGTTTGGGACTTTTCTTATGTTGTGTTTTGACTTGTGTTAGTACTCTTTTGGTCTTATATAAATATTTTACACATTGGGCCTGATTCTCAAAGGTAAACTTACACTTTTTAGTAAGTTTACTTATGTTTAGCATATTTATGTGTGTGGAGTTCTTCACACCAAGAAATTCCACAGTTAGGGTAGAGAAACTCCATGCACATAGATATAGGAAGTAGGGAGGTGTGAAACTCTGCACATAGTTTGTGAATTACATATTGTAGTAAGTTTTGGAGTACTGCAAAATGTACTACAAAGTGCAGTTTGTGAATCATGCTCTATGTCCACAGGTAAAACGTCTGACCAGGTCAAACCTGATTGTTATTTCCAACCCATGCTCTGTTTCGGTCAGCCTTATCTTGCACCTAGATACTGGTCAACTGTGACCAGATGATCACAGTTTGTACTTACAGCTTTTTGGCACTATTTTTATATTTACATTTTGTAGTAAGTTTATTAATTTTCAGTATACTTATGTGTGTGGAGTTCTCCGCACCCAGAAACTCAGCAGTTGGGGTAGGGGAGCTTCACACACATAAGTATAGGCAGTGGTACAAAATGGACTTCAAGTGCAGTTTGAGAGTCAGACACATTGCATCTAAGTTAAACATGTCTATTTTGTGACATGTCTACAAGGTGGGTGAGTTCAGGTTAATGTAATGACTTTACTGCTTCATCCTGACAAGGGCTGTGATTATTATTGGAGGTGGGTACTCATCCCCTCAATTAATAGCCCAGTTTCTTACACTCACCAAATATAATAATCAAATTTCCCACAGCAACCATCTTGTTTCCACTCAGCAAGCAAGTGATGAAAACTGCCCTTTCCCACCTCACAAGCCTGTTTAAGTTCACACAAGGGTTCAAAACACACTCCAGCCTTGTCTAGTTGCTAGGGTGTTCAAAATACACCCATTGACAGGGAAGGCGTGTGCTGGTCCCGCCCCACACCTTCCTTGGCCAAGGGCAGGGGTCTGTGTTAACGGGGCAGACTTTAGTCACCTTAATCTTTACTGACAATTTTGGACTTCCATAATGTTGAGGAGTGTTCCTCAAAGCTATACATTTCCTCGGCATATATGAACACTGTCAGCGAGGCCTGTAAGAAATTATTATTTTGCCTACAAAATTTGTGAATTTTGCTTTGGGTAAATTTTGCAAAATTTTGTAAGATATCATGTGTACAAAATTTTGCAGATTTTTCTTCTTTGAGCAGAAAAAAATGCCTTGTGGGAAATATTTAACCAGGCTCTTTGTAGGTATCATTAGTATCTTCTGAATGTGAGACATTACTTAACATTCATTTTCCCTCAATATGCCACTAGGATCATTCACAATCTATGTATTTTTTTTAAAACAATAGATTTGATTTCACCCATTTCTACTCTCAACTTTGCATAAGGAACAAAGGGGCATATTTAACAGCCCCTAGTGCCTCCTTGCGCCACATTCGCATCATTTTCTTTGATGCAAATGTGGCCCAATGATGCCAAAAATGAAACGCCATATTTACAAAGTGGCGCAATGCGTGCACTGCACCACTTTGTAACCCCTTGCACCACATTATGTCTGTTTCAGGCATAATGTATGCAAGGGGGGCATTTCGGCACTAGGGGTCCGTAAAAATGGCCAAAGGAATCTATGAGATTCCATTGCGTAATTTTTATCTGCATTTTTTAACGTCTGCTAAGTGCAGGTGTTAAACAGAGGCTCCCATTGAGTACAATGTGCCTCTGAGTGCAGGATTAACGTCATCATTTTTTACGCTAATACTGCAAAGCACCAGACTAGTGTAAAAAAATATGCTGCTAGTCACCCTAACTACCGCTATGGTGAGCCATACTTTAAATACTGTGCTACGATGGTGGTGTTATGGGGGGTGCTAAGGGGCAGAAACAAGTGGCGCTGCGCTATGTGCAGTGCCACTTTTCATAAATTTGCCTCAGAGGTTTTTCCGGCATCAGCCACACCTTGCCCAAGGATTCAGTTGCGTTTTTTGCCACTTTACATCCTGTTTTTAATGGTTGGAAAGGTTTTAAGCACCAAACAACTTCACTATAGGTTGAGGGTGGTGCCTTGCTCCTCACAGTTGAAGGTGATATGAGCCCCCATCTTCACCCAAAGATAGAGTATTTTTGTTTGCTCCTCATGTCCTTTCCTAATTCCTGGGTTGTAATGTGTGGCCTTCATTTTGACCAGAGGTGGGAAGTTTAGTGGGTTTTTTTTAAACAACACTAGCCTGCACCTGGGGAACATGAAAGGTGTCCAGTTCCCTGTTTGCATTTGCATTGCAGATGCCTGGAGTCTCCTTCTCCCTCACTAAAATGAGAATGAGGGAGGATCAGGATAGCTGAAAATTGAACAGTTTGTTCTGTAAATATTGCATTTTACTAGACATCATCACATTTAAATGGGGGAAGAAGGACTACAATGGTCAGGAGCAATTCTGAATAGTTGATATCCCCTGTCAGCAGTTAACAAAGCAATACAGAGTAATATATCTTATCCAGGTTCAAGATGGCATCTTTTCTTTGAAGCTCAGAGTCCCTTGCACTTCCAAGAGTAATGTGTAATGCTTGCTGATTTCCCCTTTGAGTGCCATTTTGAGTTGTAAGTGTAGGAAACAATGGATCGCACACACCCTGTGTTTGTCTGTTATATTTGATTGTTGTTTCACTGTTGCTGAAAGTGGCCTTCACCCCTCCCCTGGGTCATCTTGTATTAGATGCATGCCACAGTAGTGGGCCATGCTCAAATTAAGATAGTGGCCCCTATTTCCTTTGGCTATGACACCAGCAAGTAAAAACAACCATGACAAGGCTATAGGAGTGCCTTCAAGTGTCACGGACAAGTCATGATTACCTTTAATGCACAAAGAATCTACTATATCCCATCCCCCACCTGTCCTGGAAACCAGGACGTAGGATATGGAACCTGTCTTGCATCCCCATCATAGGTTTGTCCCTCTCCCTCTGGGGTCTCAGGCGCTTTGCTTCACATTCTCTTGATAGTTGCATATCTCACTTTAATGATATGCTCTTGTTCCAGGGTTTTAGTTACAAACTTTTCTATATATGCTCCCTCACTGACTTTTTCACATTCAGTATCCAAGCATCCATTTGGCTCCCCATCGCCAATTCATGGATGCACCTCAGCAGTCCATCTTCATCCATGCACAGACATTTTTTTATTGACACACATCTTTAAATGGGCCACTTCCTAATTATCACCCACTTCCTCTTGGTCAAAATAATGGTGTTTCCAGAGGACTACTGTTATAGGCACAATTAAAATGTGATTGATGATTGAGCCCTCAGTGGGTTGCAGTCCTGAATATCAACCTCAGAATATTACCATATCAGAATATCGAGGTCAAAGTATTCACTATCAAAATATAGTGAACCATATACTGATAATTAAAGTACCAAAATTATTGAATTAAAAATATCATCCTATAAAAGTTAAACAATACTGCTAACATATAAATTGCAATAATGCTGAGTTTTACCATCACTACTAGTATTGCCACAAATATTGAAAACCATAATTTAGTGTAAGAAATGCTGATAATCTAATTTATTCTACTTTCAGTCCAATTAACATATTTTGGGGGCCGATTTACTTTTTTAACACCAGTCCAACTAGCCTTTAGGAAAGTACATTTTTTTGAGTGATCAGATGCACTATTATAACTTCAGTCCAAGTAACATGGAGAAAGTAAATCTATGTAGGGACAGTAGTCAAATTTACTATTATAACTCCATTCCAACTAACATTAGAGAAAATGTATTTGTTTAAGGGGCGAGGATTACTATACTAACTCTATACTAACTCCCATTGGACACAGTGCAGATTTAGTATAATAAGTCTAGTCTAACTAACATTAGAATAAGTGTACAAAACTGGGGGAAGGCACTTGTATTGGTCTAACTCCAGCTCCATAAAAAACGTGTAAGTAAATTTAATTGGCGTGAGAAAATGCAAATTTTTACCTGGTTACCCCATTTTTTGGACTGATGCTCTTGGTTGTTGAGATCTGCACTCTGGGGCACTACTGTAGAGTCCCCAGATTATGTGCTTGTGCTGTGATCCATAAAACATGGCAAAATTGGCTAATACCTAATTGGCATATTTAACTTCCTAGTAAGGTCATAGTATATGGTGAGAGAAAAATATCAATGGCAGGAAAACTTAGACGTCACCTGTGGACTGCAGTACATTTTGTGCTATCCACTAGACTGACAAAGGAAATATGGCTTCAGGTCTACTAGTGTAGCGGGACTACTGCAGCTTTTATACCTGCAGGTATGCTAACCATTTTGGACAGGAAAGAGACATACTTTTAAATAATATATGTACACAACCCCTAAGTAGGCAATGTTCCCCACAACGGAGGGTGCATTAGCATTTAAAAGTGGTAAATACAAGAATTATTTGTTTGCAATGTACTTAGAGTGACTAGACCCCAAAAGCTAGTTTCACCATAATGGTGGTAGGTGTCCTATTAGAAAAATAACAGTTCAGAATAAAACCATAAACCTACTTCTCCTAGTTTAGGACAAGCTACTGGGATCAGTCAAACAATCTAATTCAATGGTGAAGCTGGGTTTTTTTGATAAATATTTAGGAAACATTACTTGAAGGACAATAAACTTTACCTGATTGCTCCTCAAGTAGGCTAAGACACATTAGCCTGCTGACAAAGGATTCCACTGGAACATCTCCTTAATGAGATGTGCAAATCGCTGTCAGAGCAGGAACAATGGCTTACGCCTTTTCACCAGAAGACATAGGTGTGAGGTATGTGATAGATATCAGTTTGGACAGGATGACTAGGGAGGATCCAAGAACCTCATTAACTTAAAAGGGGCCAGGGTTAGGACTGCCCTTTAATAGTTAGGTGTAAAGGGAGACTAGGAAAGAAAAGCCTTTTATATCTTGGGCTTTCTGTAGCAATGTGTCACTAGCCCAGTGGGAGGGGTAGCTGGCCCAAGAACTAGTTAAGTGTAGCCCAGGAGGAGATGGCTGCTCATTTCCTCAAACACACCCCTGGCTGGCATACTAGGTCCCCTTAGGAGCAGAAAGATTCTGCCATAATAGATTTGCCTCAGAGTAGTGCACTGTGCACTGAGGGATAGTTTATATTAAGAATATTAGGATCTACTGCAACAGTTGGAAAGGTTACCCCTGGGACCTTTTTCTCATTGGTTAGGGAGTGCCAAGGAGGCATTCCCATCCACTGGATAGAGAAACCTACAAAGCTCACACCTGACCCACAGCTGATCAGGACACTCTCAGAGACTGACTGCAGAAGAACAGAAGACCTCTTAACCACCTGTTTGAAACCTGTGTGGACACCAGAAGAGTTGTATCTGCTACATGTATCAGGACAATAATGTGGACTCCGAGCATCAGTTAACTGATCTCCTATGTGGCTATAGTCAAAAGAGCTGCAAGATGCCTTTTTCATGAGATCATGGAAGCCTTAGAAGTGGACTTGCTCCAGAAACTCTGAAGAGTTGGGACTTATAACATTTTTGGACATCTAGTACCTCCAAAGCATCAGCAGGGCCTCATGGCAAAGGTGTCCAATTTCAAAAACACAGCTGCAGACTTGTCCCTCTATAGCATTTGAGATCCGTAAAAAAGACTAAGGGCCTGATTTTGGGAGATGGGTTATTCCATCACAGCGGTGATGGATGTCCCACCACTGAAATTTAAATCCCATTATTTGCTATGAGATTTATATTTCAGCGGACAGCATATTCATCACCGTTGTGATGTAGTAACCTGTCTTACAAAATCTAAATCAGTCCCCAACTTCAAAAGTATAAATCTTTGCCAGGAGAAAGCACAAAAATTATCCACATGACACAAGGGCTTCGTTTTCTTGAATATTTGAAGGGTTTGTTTGCAGTTTTGTAAACCACGATCTCAACCCAAAGGTATTGGAGCACTTTCCATGAGCACCAGTTACATTACACAAGGACACCTTAATTTTTGTTTTTTAGGCACAGGGATATTGTTATGTTATTTTACATTGATTTGTATAAAGCACTAATCACCCAAGAGGGTATCCAGGCACTTGGACAGGTGTGTAGGTTTGTGATCCCCAAGGTGCTTATATGAAGAGCCAGGTTTTCAGCTTCTTGTGGAACTCAATAAGTGAGGAGGAGGCTCTGTTGTGTTGAGGGAGGTTGGTCCATGTCTTGGATGTGTTGTAGAAAAAAGAATGACCACTAGTTTTGCTTTGGCAGATGTGGGGAATGTGTGTAAGTGAGAGTGAAAGTGAGGCATAGGTGTCTGATAAGTTGATGAAAGTGTATGCAGCTATTCAGGTATTCTGGTCCAGTGTTGTGTAGGGCTGTGTAAGTATGCATGAGAAGCTTGAATTGGAAGCCAGTGAAGGTGTGGTGTGATGTGGGTGCGGTGTGGGAGGTCATGTATGAGTCTTACTGTGGTGCTCTGAATGGTCTGGACTCTGTGTAGGAGTTGTTTGGAGATTCTGGTGTAGAGAGTGTTGCTGCAGTCTATCCTGCTGGTGATGCGTGCTTATGTCCAATTGGTGTTATGAAGCAACCATTTGAAGATTTTTTGCAGCATGCGTAGGATGTGGAAGCAGGAGAAGCACACTGTGTTGACTTGGGCTGTCATGTTGAGATTGTTATCTAGGATCATCCATAGATTTCTTGTGTAGTCTGTGAGTGTGGCTACCAGGTGCAGTGCCATGGGGAGATCTTTTTGCCAAAGACCACTACTTCAGTCTTATTGGAGTTGAGCTGCAGGCAGTTGGTTCACATCCAGTCTGCTACCATGTTCATGCAGTCAGTAAAGTTGGTTCTGGCAGTGGTTGCTTTGTCCATCAGGAAGAGGATGAGCTGAGTGTGATTGATGTAGGAGATGATGGTGATAACTGTGATGGGATGATGTTGGTTAGTGGAGTCATGTATATGTTGAAAAGGGAGGAGCTGAGGGATGATCCCTGTGGGACTCTTCATATCACTTTCTTGGTCTCTGAAATGAAGGATGTAAGCCTGAGCCTGTGGGTTCTTCCTGTGAGTAAGGAAAGATCCACTTAAGAGTGGATCCTTCTATGACAATCTCCTGCAGCCTTCTGATGAGGGTGTAATGAGGGGGACAAAATTAAAGACAGCAGAGAGGTCGAGCAGGATGAGGGCCGAAGTTTCTCCTCAGTCCAGGATGATTCAAATGTCATTGGTGACATCGATGAGTGCTGCTTTGTTGCTTTAGTTCTTTAAGACATATTTTAAAAACTTTACAACTTTTAAATCCATTCTCATACAAATGACTAATTTCAAAGTAATTTTAAAATATGGTTGGCTTTTTAAAACATATCAAATAGAAATAATAACATATATTCAAATTGTTTTATAATTATAATTTATGTATTGCTTCATATAGGTTTCTAAAATTAAAAACATCTTAATTCCCTAATCCCCAATAAACCCTATGACCTTGTAAATAAAATAATTTAAAATGAACACCATAATGAGACATTGCTAATTATCATACTTAATTAATTAAAATAACAAAAAACATACAAAATGAAAATTAAACACCACCCACCGCATATTCCAATAAAACGAACCAAACAAAAAAACACAAAATTGTAATTTTTATACTTTATTTTATATTAACCACAATACAACTTGAGAAAAAATCTAATGAAATAGTAGTAATACAGAAACAATGTTGATGCCACAATGTTTCAGAAACCAATTTTTTAAAATTCCATAGTACTGTAAAACTATATACTTGCCCTCAATATTTCCTTGTTTGATATTCTGTAGTCATAACATTTTGACCTTGGTAATAAACACCATTGCTAACTTGAAGTCAATATTCAAGCTCTGCGCCCCCCCCCCCCAACCACTGGAGTGCTATGATTTTAGCACCTTTTTTAATACTGTGCCATAATTTAAGTGATTTGATGCAGAACCATTATTTCTATGAATTGCAATTCACCAGTATTTGTTTGTCTATGTAAGATACCTTCTAATTAGATTAACATCACTTACTACGGGTAGGGAAGTGGATTATTATTTTGGGTGGACAACTGTCAGCTCAAAGGATATGACCGCCACTTTCTAGATGTCGCACAAATTAAATACATAAACCTGTGCTCAGTCTCTGGTGAAGTATTTAAGTAGTTCATACATAGTAGAAGTAACATTAAACAACATTGTATGTGTAAAATAAGACCAATGCACCAAAAATCCAATAAGGGGAACTGAAGATATGAATTTTTAAAGACAAGTGAAAATAGAGGAAACAGGTAAAAAGCCCAAATGGTAGTCTAAAAAAGCAGTACACTGGATCTCTTTATGAATTGTGGACATCCGGCATCGAGCCCCTGTCATATAAAAAAAGTGGATTGATCCCGGTGAATGTCTGAAAGTCAAAAACCTCAGAAAAGTTTTTAAGTTCCAAAGCAGAAAGGATCTTTAAATCCTCCGTCAGTGGGCCGCCACTGAAACTGCAGTCACCGCTGAGGAACTGTAGGCTGTATGCTTCAGCATATTGGGCATGCTGAAACCCTTAAACTTTGGAGATTTTTTGCTAAAAATGTTTAAAGTCCCAACACACAATGGGATGTAGTCATTTTTTCAGATGTGCTGTAAGCCTTCGCCAGGACAAAGCTAAAATTCAATCCAATGCCATTGAACTACCGGCCAGATACTTTTCCCCTAAGGTTACCCTAATGCTCTGAAGGAAGATGTTTTCAAAGTGACCATAAATCCTTCTGGTGCCCGAACAACCACAGTAGTATACTTAGAAGGCCAATATTATCTCAGGAGAGGCCAGATAGAAACTCACAAGGTATCAGGCAGAGGCAAACAGCAAAGTTCAATCCACATCCAGTTGCTACTGATCATCTGGGTACTTCTAGGAAAATGTATCTGGCAGCTTGTTGTGCCTCAATGGCCAGAGAAGAGGTTACCCAACTGACCCTTGGAGTCCCATTATTTGTCCTGAGTACAAGAGGGAGAATTTTCAGTCCTTTGCGGATTCCCTTGAGTCACAAACAGCAGTTTCAGTCTTCTTCTGATCTTCTGCAGTTCCAGAAAGTGTTCTAGCAGCACCTACTAGGTGGAAGCGACTCCTGTGCACACTCTAAAAAATGGAGTGAAGGTTCCTGGGGGCAACCTTGCAGGCTTTCTCAGCAAGTCCTAATCAAGATGGGAAAACCCTTTTTCCCTTGTGCTGAGCCTGTATGCCTTCACAGAGGTGTGAACAGGGTAATGTGCAGTCTCATCCTCTGCAGTCACTCAAAACCGGTTCTAAGGGTAGCTTTCCAGTTATTGGATTAGGTGCCAGCCTGACTAGGGGACAAACATTGGGGATTTCCAAGTCTAATCTAATAATTGCTTGTGACAGGGCAGGCCCCTTTGTAGTTAAATTAGTTCCTTGACCCATCCCATCTGGTTTTCCTGCCAGGAGTAAAAACATCTCCCAACCCCCAGGTCATTGTCTCTGCTCTGGGAGAAGTTTTAACATCTCTTTCACACCTAAATCCGTCAAAGTAAAGATTGAACAATTGGTAGAAAGCTAATGCAAATTATCCTCCAGCAGCTTTCAGCAGGGTAGATGCATTTTGTTTAATATCTAATATCTAAATTCCCCATATATTTAATCAAAATCTAACTGTAACATTGGAATGGATTTTTATTGTTTATAACAAAAAGTCGTCCAAATGAGTCTGTAACTGGTACAGGTCAAAAGTTATAGATTCAGGTGTATAATGTATACTTTGCCTTTTCATATGGACAAGTTACAATCTCACCAGTGACAATGTGATTTTAGCCTAGTCACTGAAAGAATATGCCATTTCTCTTGTTACACATGTCCCACTTGTAAATATTACATAGCCATCTTTTGGGCAGCAAGGTTTGCTTAAGGGTAACTTATTTGATACTTAAGTACGTTTTTTATTTGTCAAAGGGTGATTTGACAGGTCTGGGCAGCAGGGTTCAAGCTGCTGCTGTCAGACTATACAGTGGAGGCCTGAAGCCATGTTTTTACTCCATTTTGGTGGATGGAAGAGTAGATGCAGCAGCCCACAACTGTCATTTAACATTCCATGCAATGTGTGTGCATAATAGCCTCATAGGAACGTTAAATATACCAATCAGGTTTTAAGCAGTTGAAACATGTTAAGGGGTCAGAGAACATACACTGGGTACTGGAAAGCTGTGTCCAGTGTTAGAACTCAAGATTGCCAACAGGTGAGTCTCCCAAAAACTTGGAAGTTACCACTCAAAAAGACGGGACACTTGCTTGCTTGCTTGATTGTTTTGACCGCACAAGTGAAAGGTGTTTTTATTCTTTGTCCTGGTTGAGTCACTTTACTTGAAAAATCAGTCACACTGCAGCTGCAGTGAAATTCACTTTTAACTTAACCTCAGAGATTGACATTTTGATGTATAATGTGTAAATTAAGTTCTCAAGAGTCACAGTACTCTTTGCAATACAGTTGATGAATGTGTGTTGGTGAACTTCAATGTCCTCAACCAAGAACAGGTGTCTAGCCTCCTGGCTAATTCTTAGTGTGCCCTCAGAAGGTATATAGTTTTCCTAAAATTAGATTTTCCTCTGCAGAGGAATGACAAGGCAATTTTGGCATATTTTAGATTACTACATTTACCTCACAGTCTCTTGACTCATTGCCTTTGCATTCAAGAACTGTTTAATTTTCCATGTGAGATATTAAAGACAAACGTCAGTAGAGTATCACTTTCTGCACTCTAAAACAGCAAGCTGGTGGTAGTGTGTTCAAGAAAAAAATGTGTTGGTAGGCTTTGCAGGTGCTTTTAAATCCTCATTAAGCTAACGTCCACATGTGCGACCTTTGTAGACTCATCAAGGTTAAAGTCCACTACTCTAACATACTGAGATATCAGCCCTACCTACAACCATTGCTCTGATTTTTTTATTTCAAAAGTGTTTATCTATTGAAAGGATATTTGTATAATATAGCAGCTCTCACAGGAAGCCTTCAGACGAGTCATTCTTTCGCAATTTAACCGAAGTCTGGGAGTTGGGAAACACAAATGCCAGATTTACTAAAAAGTGGTGCAGCGCAGTGCTGCACCAAAATTGTCTGCATCACTTTAGAAATTGAGGGATGCACTGTATTAAGTAAAATATGACGCACTCCTGTGTTTCCCCCTGCACTGACACTACATTTAGCTGCCAACTCAGGCATCCTTACACCATAGTACAAGAGTTTCTCCATTTAGGGGATTGATTGTTTATGTGCAATATGGTATCCCTTCCTGCACATAAACAATCATTCATGGCTGTTTGCTCTTTCTATGTGTGCTGCAGAATGAGGCTTTGTTGGTTTTAGGGCCTTGTAAATCTGGCCTAAAGATCCTGTCATTCTACAAAAGTCTGCCCACTTCATTGATATTCATTGTACAAAAGAGCTCAATGCCTGCCCTGACTGAGCACTTTTATTGCTAACCTTACTATTTTATCGTTGTTCGTGGTGGAATTCTTTTAAATACTGACACATGCATTCAAGATATCAACGTCCAACCAAGTGGCCATATCGAGCTATAGGCAAATGCATTGCAAAGACACGAGAGTCGACTACAATCTCTCCACTCGCTTAGAGTCCATTGATCTGATGCTCGACTTCCAACCTTTATGAGGGACCTAAAATGTTTATAAACATCAGACTGCTTGTTGGATAAGAGACAGACCAAGCCTGCATACTGGTCCTATTGGACATATCAATGCCCAGTGATTCTGGTGAAGTCAAAGTGCTGTTGCACTGCCTATTTACACGTTAGTATTTGAGGAACTCTGGCAAGCTAGCTATTGTACCTCCAAGCTGCATCTACAAATTTTCATAAGACACTGGCAAATTGCTGCACCACCGCCACCCTCATCTTGGTCGTGCTCCGATCCTCTCAAGCCTGAGTATTGACAACAGCTGCTGCACACACTCCTGGTCTCCCTGTCACTGTGTCTGTCTTGTATCTTCATGGACTGGGATGGCAGGGAGCCTGTAGAGGGGTTGTTGAATGGGTGGCCTGCAGATAGAGGAGGTGGAGACCAGTGACGCTCGTAGGTTGAATGGTGCTCCAAGGAAGGAGCTGAGTAGTGGTAGAGTGAGGTGAGTAGGTGGTGCATAGTTAAATATTGGAAGATAGCAGTTGGTGTCACACCAAGGTCATGCATCAATAATATTTTGCCTGTTAAATTTGATCCTATATAATATTCCTTTTCTTCCATGGTGCCAACGTCGTGGAGTGTCAACCACTATATGGCACAGGCTATTGGGATTATGCATGGTTTGTGAAAATCAGCTCTGAATTCATCAAAGACTTGTTACCTAACAATTTATGACACCAATACATTGGGATTTTGATTTGTTTTGTTGGATTGAAATGGGTAACATATTACCTCTTTGTCATATCTAATTTTCCTTTGCAACTAATTGCTCGATAGATTTGACAAAATGATGTTGAAAGAAAGGCAAGAAAAATGAAATGAGACAATAAATACAACAGCAGGCTTGAAGTGTGTGTCATTATCATTTATTTACATGACCAAAGGAACTGAAAAGTGTTTCAAACAATACAACAATGCATACAACCAAAAAAAAAGAATCTATCATTGTGGAAAATAATCTATCATTGTGGATGAAAGTATAATAGAGACAAAAATATTTGTAGTCCAATGCACAAAATACAACTTTCCTCAGAAAAGGTAAATGTGTCCCTGAAATAGTCCACAGAGTGAATGCTAGAAACACATTTGAGGAAATTAGAACCTGTGTCTCTTGGAGGTGGTGGTGAAGATCTTGCCATCCTCTCTTGGTGGTCCAAATGACTGTCCCCTCTGGGGAGGTGGTGGGCCACAAGTGTAGGGACTGGGTTGGGAGGAGAAGGCTCCTCATGTGGCAGAGCCTCCCTGTCTGTGGTCGGCATTGGTGTACTTGGTCCAGATGTAGAAGGATCACAGGCAGGGCCAGATGGTGTATGAAAAGCCCAGAACATGTGGTGATAGATATCGAAAAGCACCCCAGTCAGGGAGGTAATTTTGTCATTATGGCTGCGGATTTCCAAGATGAGCTCCCTCTGCACCTCCATGAGCCCCCAGAGCTTAGTTACAACCTGGCCTATCACATCTTGGGACTGCTGTACTGCTCCCAAGACTCTGTCAATGGTAGTATGAGTGACAATGATGGTGCTGGCCCACAGATTTCCTCCCATGTCCCTTACCCCCACTACCCTGTGCCCTGGAGGCAGTGTGCCCCATTCCACTGGGTCCTGACACAACTGGGGGAGGTGTTGGTAGGGAGGTGTTGGTAGTGTATCAACAGTAGCCAGGACTGGGGGCATAAGACTGGTATGACGTTCGTCTGTACACAGGAAGTGGAGGTATCCACAGGCTGAGATGTCGTTTTTAGCCTGGTGGCCCATTACCTCAGCCCAAGACCATTGTTAAAAATCTACGTTAACAACAAACTTTTCTTTGACAGCCAAATCACTGCAGTTGCAGGGAAATGTTTTGGGCTGTTAAAAACCCTTAAAAATGTTCTTCTGCTTTTTGCCAGAGGCCACTCAAAAAATGGTAGTCCAAGATCTGATTATGTCCAGGCTACACTACTGAAATATCCTTTACCTAGGTGTGGTGTCTCAATCATGTCTGAACAGACTTCAAAGTGTACAGAATGCCGTGACATCAAACTCCCATAACGTACCTCCATCGGGATTGCGCTTAGCAAACTGCATTGCCTCTTGATAAAGCAGAGGAGTTCATTTAAAGGTCTTTGCTATTAATATAAGGCTTTATCCAACAATGGCACACTATCTTTTGTCATTGACACTATGGCGGTCATTACAGCATTGGCAGTAAAAGCCGCTTACCGCTGTGCAGAACACCGCCAACACACCGCCGCGCCCGTGGAAATCCGCCACAGCTATCATGACCCACAGCACGGAATCTGACAAAATTCAGACACCCACACAAGTCCGCCACACCAAAGGTCAGTGATAAACTGGCGAAAACAAAACCTCCACCGTCACGCCAACAGACATACGCCCACACTAACACGACCCACGAATCCATGCGGCAGTCTTTCAACCGCGGTATTCCATTGTCAGTGCACACCGATGCGCTCAAAATATACACACATCTAGAAAACACAGTCACATTGGACAAATCGAAATACACACACCTGCTACACATACACACACCACTCCCACACACCCAATACTATATAAAACACAGACCCACATCACCCGCAAGCCCATACGACCAGAATCACCGAGAGAAGGCCAGAGAGAGACACCACCATCAACAAACTAGCATCCACAGGCACACAACACCATCACCCACATAACTTCCACGCACCTCACACAACACACTACTACATATCAGCATACTTATCACCACACACACCACCCCACACATCACCCACACCACCCCATGGCACGGCAAAGACACCCCAGGTTCTCGGAGGACGAGCTCAGGGTCATAGTGGAGGAAATAGTCCGGGTAGAGCCACAGCTATTCGGATCACAGGTGCAGCACACCTCCATTGCTAGGAAGATGGAGCTATGGCGAAGAATAGTGGACAGGGTCAACGCAGTGGGAGAGCACCCAAGAAACAGGGATGACATCAGGAAGAGGTGGAATGACCTATGGGGGAAGGTGGGTTCCGTGGTCTCAAGACACCACCTTGCGGTTCAGCCGACTGGCGGCGGACCCCCACCTCCTCCCCCACAACTAACAACATGGGAGGAGCAGGTCTTGGCGATTCTGCGTCCTGAGGGCCTCGCAGGAATAGCAGGAGGAATGGACTCTGGTAAGTCAAATCTTAACTATTACATCCCCCGCCCAACCTGCATGCCATCACATACCCCCACCCTCACCCTCACCCCACCACTCCAACTCCTCACAAATGTCCCAATATCACAAACCACACATCCCAACACCAAGCCCTGCATGCAACAACAAAGCATGGACAACCAACACCAAAGCATGCCCACTGCACAAACCCATACACCCCCCTAAACCATCCTCACACAAGGTCCCACACAGGAATGCAAGCACTGGGGTACACGGTCAACCACCCATTTTACACCATGGCACAGACAGATGCAATAATCATGCTTTTACACCCCTGCAGGACCCCTACCCAACGTCACCGCACAGGAGGGTCCAGACATGTCCACACCACCAACAGAAGAGGCCCATAGTGATGACAGCAGCTCTGTCCAACTGGATCGAGATGACCAGCCCGGCCCATCGGGGACCTCGGGACAGTCGGTTCCCATCACACAGTCACAGGCCACAACAGAGCTTCCCCCCTCTGGAAACACCAACACAGCACCTACCCAGCGGGCCCTTACCTCTGTCCCCAGGACACGTCAATCAGCAGTGTGTCCAACACTACAGGGAACCCAGGCTAACCCACCACCCCAACAACAACAGGGACCTGGGGGCAGTGGCAGTGGGCACACCGTTCAGGGGACAGAGGCACAGGAACACAGGGGAACTGGGAGGGCTGCTGTGCGACAGGGGTAGGACAGGCCAAGGGAACCCACTCTCCACGAGGCCCTCTCCAACATCATAGGAGTCTACCATCACTCCCAGGAGACGATGGCAACGGTACTGGCCAAGTTTCAGGAAACCCAGCGCCTGCAGGAGGAACAGTATTTGGGCTGCAGGGAGGAACTCAGAGCCATCAATTCCACCCTGGGCACCATCGTAGGGGTGCTGAAGGAAGTACTCAACACCAGGAGGGACACTGTGGAACAACAAGGGGCCCCTGACACTAGCCTGGACGATGAACTGCCCACTACCTCTGCTGGAGCTAGTGGACAGGAGGCACCGCCACAGGACCACCACACTAGCACCCCACCCCCTGCAGAGGGAGAAACACCCCGCAAACGGTCCCTGTGATCCAGGACAAAGACAGAGAACGATGCCAAGACCACCACCATGAAATGAGACCACCCTGAAGGTCATCTTTCTGTCCCACTTTGTCACCCTGTCCATCCTCAAACTGCCCCAGCTCCAATTCCTATGCCCATTTGGGCATTGCACCTGTGAGACCAATAGAATGGACTCTGCCATGGACATACCTCCACCATCACCCCTCCCCATTTTGCAACCCCCTCCAATATTGGGCACTTAAATAAACACCCTTAAAGCACAAAACAATCTGTAGTCAGTCTGTGATTTCGAATTAGTGTATTGACAATTACTGTGGCAAAATGCACTTACAATTGTAATGTCAACATACCTATGTCACACAGCTCTAGTCCATGAGGAATCAAAGCAGATGTCACACAGTGGGACCCACATCTGTGAAATCATAAGGGAAAGTGACAACTCAGTGACCATACACTGGGTGAAAACGACAGACAGTAGAGAGGTAGTAATGTTAAAGTACATGTAGTAGGCAGGTTTGTATTCTTACCTGTGTCTCACTGGAAATATTGCAGGATCACCGAGTCCCTGTTGTCGATGTCCTCTTCTTCTGCTTCCTCGTCTTCACTGCCCACAGACTCCACAGCTGCAACAACACCGCCATCTGGACCATCCTCCTGTAGAAAAGGCACCTGTTGTTGCAAAGCTAAGTTGTGAAGCATACAGCAGGCCACGATGATCTGGCACACCTTCTTTGGTGAGTAGAATAGGGATCCACCTGTCATATGGAGGCACCGGAACCTGGCCTTCAGGAGGCCGAAGGTCCGCTCGATTATCCGCCGTGCTCGCCCATGGGCCTCATTGTAGCGTTCCTCTGCCCGTGTCCTGGGATTCCTCACTGGGGTCAGTAGCCATGACAGGTTGGGGTAACCAGAGTCACCTGCAAATGGCGAGGGACAACTGTTAGACACACACTAACATGTAGGGATATCCCCAGACTACCATTCCCACTGACTTGCTTCCAGGTGCTCACCTACAGTGCCTCTGGAGTTGCCCCATCACATAAGGGATGCTGCTATTCCGCAGGATGTAGGTGTCATGCACTGAGCCAGAGAACTTGGCATTAACATGGGAGATGTACTGGTCGGCCAAACATACCATCTGCACATTCATGGAATGATAACTCTTCCAGTTTCTGTACACCTGTTCACTCCTGGGGGGGGAACAAAGCCACATGTGTCCCATCAATGGCACCTATGATGTTGGGGATATGCCCCAGGGCATAGAAATCACCTTTCACTGTAGGCAAATCCTCCACCTGAGGGAAAACGATGTAGCTCCGCATGTGTTTCAGCAGGACAAACAACACTCTGGACAACACATTGGAAAACATAGGCTGGGACATCCCTGATGCTATGGCCACTGTAGTTTGAAATGACCCACTTGCAAGGAAATGGAGCACTGACAGCACCTACACTTGAGGGGGGATTCCGGTGGGATGGCGGATAGCTGACATCAGGTCTGGCTCCAGCTGGGTACAAAGTTGATGGATTGTGGCACGGTAAAGCCTGCATGTGATGATCACATGTCTTTCCTCCATTGTCGATAGGTTCACCAGCGCTCTGTACACCGGAGAATGCCGCCATCTCCTCACATGTCACAGCGGACGGTGCCTATGAAGGACAACAGCGAGAACAGAGTCAACCAACTCAGAGGTACGTACCCACAGTTTACACAGAACACGAATCATAATCCGAAAAGTGGCCTGTATGTGTGTTGAGTCTAGGCCTAGGTATGTGTGACGCAGTTACAAATAAAGCCACGTGGGCCCCTGAAATGGCGGCTGCCTGACCTCTAAAGTGGGACAATGGGATGTGAGGTAACTGCGCTGGCGTTGTACACCATTGTGGTAGGCAGTTGAAGACCGCGGCGCAATGCTGCATTGGTTAACATTGGACCCTATGGGTCCCGGGAGCCAATGACGATGTACGCCGGCGGTGACCGTACGGTCACCGCCGCAGACGTGACCGCCATTTTCTAACTGTTCAATCACTCGATACCTGATCTTCGACAGGAGAGGACCTACACTGCAAGTGCTGCTGTGACCTCAGTCTGGAAGAGACAATGGCTCGAGTGTCTGGGAAAAGGGCCCCTGCCTTCACATCGGAGGAGTTGGAGAAACTTGTGAATGGGGCCTTACCCAGTACACGCTACTCTACGGTCCTCCAGACAAACAGGTAAGTACACATGGGAGCATGCTGTATGGGCTATGCTTGTGTGGAGAGGGGTGGATGTAAGAAGGAAGGGGGGAGAGTGCGGCGTGCATGAAACGATGGTGAGTGCATTTGCCACATGCCAAGGGTAGGGTTGGGGGCCAATGACTGTGACGGTGCAGTTGGTAATAAGTTTCTCTTCCCCCTGTACAAATCATGTAGGTCAGCACCCACCAGAAAAAAGATATTTGGCGTGCCATCGCCAAGGACGTCTGGACCCTGGGGGTCTACCACAGACGGAGCACCCACTGCCGGAAAAGATGGGAGGACATTCGCCGCTGGAGCAAGAAGATGGCGGAGGCTCAGCTGGGGATGGCCTCCCAACGTGGGAGGGGTGCCTGTCGCACCATGACCCCCCTGATGTTCAGGATCCTGGCGGTGGCGTACCCGGATTTGGATGGGCGCTTGATGGCATCACAGCAGCCACAAGGGGGTGGGTACACTCTCTTCCTGCTGATTTAGCGTGCAATGGAGGTGTCTGGGTGGGGGAGGTGGGTTGTGGGTTTCCCTAGGCCAGGGCGAGTTTAGTAGGCTAGGTCCCTCCGTAAGGCAGCCCATGTGGCACCCCACCCCACCTCTGTAGAGTGCCAAATACACCTAGTCATGCCCCTGTGTCATCCATGTGTGCAGATGTCGTCCATAGCCTAGTGGAGTCCAAGAGTGCGGCGTAGTGCAGGGGGCTTCTGTGTCTGTCGTGTCCGCCAACAGTGGTGTTAATGCACATGTCTTTCTTCTGTCGTCCCACCCCCTTTTTGTGGTCTCCCAGTTCTTGTGTGCATTAGCATCATCAGGCGGAGGAGCAGTGGCACCGGAGCACGAGGGAGCTGCATCCCACATGTCCTTGGAAGGCGAGACTTTGGACTCGGAGTTCACCAGTGGGACGAAGGGCGAGGGGGGATCCACGGCAGGGACCGGAGCTGACACCAGCGACATGGACTCGTCCTCTGATGGGAGCTCCCTTGTGGTGGCGGCAACATGTGTGCCCCCCGCATCTACAGGTACAGCCACCACCCTCCTACCAGCACCGCCCTCCCAGCAGCCCCTCAGCCTTTGCCCAGTGCCCGCTCACCCAGGAGGGTGGGCATCACCTTCGCCCCAGGCACCTCATGCCCTGCCCCAGTCACCCCTGCTGCCCTCAGTGAGGAGGCCATTGACCTACTCAGGTCCCTCACTGTTGGGCAGTCTACCATTTTGAATGCCATCCAGGGTATAGAAAGGCAGTTGCAACAAACAAATGCATTCCTGAAGGGCATTCATTCTGGTCAGGCGGCCCTTCAGCGAGCTTTTCAGATTCTGGCCTCAGAACTGATGGCAGCCATTGTCCCCGTCTCTAGCATCCCCCCTCCAACTTCCTCCACCCAGACCCAATCCCCTGTACCCCAGCCTATCCCAAGCACACCTTCAGACCAGCATGCACACACGTCAACACACAAGGGAAGCTCTGGCAAACATAAGCACCACACATCCCACAGGCACTCACGCAAGCATCACACAGATGCAGACACACCAACATCCAATGCCTCCACTGGGTCCCCCTCCTCCTCGTCTCCCTCCTCCCTCCAAGTCTCGTCTACACTCACACCTGCATGCACTACATCTACAGCCACTACTGCCATCACCAACACACACACCACCTGTAAGGAAATGCCTCCTTGGCATGGTTGCCCCCTGACTTTTTGCCTTTGCTGATGCTATGTTTACAATTGAAAGTGTGCTGAGGCCTGCTAACCAGGCCCCAGCACCAGTGTTCTTTCCCTAACCTGTACTTTTGTATCCACAATTGGCAGACCCTGGCATCCAGATAAGTCCCTTGTAACTGGTACTTCTAGTACCAAGGGCCCTGATGCCAAGGAAGGTCTCTAAGGGCTGCAGCATGTCTTATGCCACCCTGGAGACCCCTCACTCAGCACAGACACACTGCTTGCCAGCTTGTGTGTGCTAGTGAGAACAAAACGAGTAAGTCGACATGGCACTCCCCTCAGGGTGCCATGCCAGCCTCTCACTGCCTATGCAGTATAGGTAAGCCACCCCTCTAGCAGGCCTTACAGCCCTAAGGCAGGGTGCACTATACCATAGGTGAGGGTACCAGTGCATGAGCATGGTACCCCTACAGTGTCTAAACAAAACCTTAGACATTGTAAGTGCAGGGTAGCCATAAGAGTATATGGTCTGGGAGTCTGTCAAACACGAACTCCACAACACCATAATGGCTACACTGAAAACTGGGAAGTTTGGTATCAAACTTCTCAGCACAATAAATGCACACTGATGCCAGTGTACATTTTATTGTAAACTACACCCCAGAGGGCACCTTAGAGGTGCCCCCTGAAACCTATCCGACTATCTGTGTAGACTGACTAGTTTTAGCAGCCTGCCACAAACCGAGACATGTTGCTGGCCCCATGGGGAGAGTGCCTTTGTCACTCTGAGGCCAGTAACAAAGCCTGCACTGGGTGGAGATGCTAACACCTCCCCCAGGCAGGAATTGTCACACCTGGCGGTGAGCCTCAAAGGCTCACCTCCTTTGTGCCAACCCAGCAGGACACTCCAGCTAGTGGAGTTGCCCGCCCCCTCCGGCCAGGCCCCACTTTTGGCGGCAAGGCCGGAGAAAATAATGAGAAAAACAAGGAGGAGTCACTGGCCAGTCAGGACAGCCCCTAAGGTGTCCTGAGCTGAAGTGACTCTAACTTTTAGAAATCCTCCATCTTGCAGATGGAGGATTCCCCCAATAGGGTTAGGATTGTGACCCCCTCCCCTTGGGAGGAGGCACCAAAAGGGTGTACCCACCCTCAGGGCTAGTAGCCATTGGCTACTAACCCCCCAGACCTAAACACGCCCTTAAATTTAGTATTTAAGGGCTACCCTGAACCCTAGAAAATCAGATTCCTGCAACTACAAGAAGAAGGACTGCCTAGCTGAAAAACCCCTGCAGAGGAAGACCAGAAGACGACAACTGCCTTGGCTCCAGAAACTCACCGGCCTGTCTCCTGCCTTCCAAAGATCCTGCTCCAGCGACGCCTTCCAAAGGGACCAGCGACCTCGACATCCTCTGAGGACTGCCCCTGCTTCGAAAAGACAAGAAACTCCCGAGGACAGCGGACCTGCTCCAAGAAAAGCTGCAACTTTGTTTCCAGCAACTTTAAAGAACCCTGCAAGCTCCCCGCAAGAAGCGTGAGACTTGCAACACTGCACCCGGCGACCCCGACTCGGCTGGTGGAGATCCGACACCTCAGGAGGGACCCCAGGACTACTCTGATACTGTGAGTACCAAAACCTGTCCCCCCTGAGCCCCCACAGCGCCGCCTGCAGAGGGAATCCCGAGGCTTCCCCTGACCGCGACTCTTTGAACCTAAAGTCCCGACGCCTGGGAGAGACCCTGCACCCGCAGCCCCCAGGACCTGAAGGACCGGACTTTCACTGGAGAAGTGACCCCCAGGAGTCCCTCTCCCTTGTCCAAGTGGAGGTTTCCCCGAGGAATCCCCCCCTTGCCTGCCTGCAGCGCTGAAGAGATCCCGAGATCTCTCATAGACTAACATTGAAAACCCGACGCTTGTTTCTACACTGCACCCGGCCGCCCCCGCGCTGCTGAGGGTGAAATTTCTGTGTGGATTTGTGTCCCCCCCGGTGCCCTACAAAACCCCCCTGGTCTGCCCTCCGAAGACGCGGGTACTTACCTGCAAGCAGACCGGAACCGGGGCACCCCCTTCTCTCCATTCTAGCCTATGCGTTTTGGGCACCACTTTGAACTCTGCACCTGACCGGCCCTGAGCTGCTGGTGTGGTGACTTTGGGGTTGCTCTGAACCCCCAACGGTGGGCTACCTTGGACCAAGAACTGAACCCTGTAAGTGTCTTACTTACCTGGTAAAACTAACAAAAACTTACCTCCCCTAGGAACTGTGAAAATTGCACTGTGTCCACTTTTAAAACAGCTATTTGTCAATAACTTGAAAAGTATACATGCAATTTTGATGATTTAAAGTTCCTAAAGTACTTACCTGCAATACCTTTCGAATGAGATATTACATGTAGAAGTTGAACCTGTGGTTCTTAAAATAAACTAAGAAAAGATATTTTTCTATACAAAAACCTATTGGCTGGATTTGTCTCTGAGTGTGTGTACCTCATTTATTGTCTATGTGTATGTACAACAAATGCTTAACACTACTCCTTGGATAAGCCTACTGCTCGACCACACTACCACAAAATAGAGCATTAGTATTATCTATTTTTACCACTATTTTACCTCTAAGGGGAACCCTTGGACTCTGTGCATGCTATTCCTTACTTTGAAATAGCACATACAGAGCCAACTTCCTACATTGGTGGATCAGCGGTGGGGTACAAGACTTTGCATTTGCTGGACTACTCAGCCAATACCTGATCACACGACAAATTCCAAAATTGTCATTAGAAATTGATTTTTGCAATTTGGAAAGTTTTCTAAATTCTTAAAAGACCTGCTAGGGCCTTGTGTTAGATCCTGTTTAGCATTTCTTTTAGAGTGTAAAAGTTTGTAAAAGTTTGAATTAGATTCTAGAACCAGTTTTAGATTCTTAAAAAGTATTCCAACTTTTAGAAGCAAAATGTCTAGCACAGATGTGACTGTGGTGGAACTCGACACCACACCTTACCTCCATCTACAGATGAGAGAGCTAAGGTCACTCTGTAATCTAAAGAAAATAGCAATGGGCCCCAAACCTACCAAAGTACAGCTCCAGGAGCTTTTGGCAGAGTTTGAAAAGGCCAACCCCTCTGAGGATGGCAACTCAGAGGATGAAGATAGTGACTTGGAGGGAAATTCCCCCCCTCCAGTCCTACTTAGGGAGAGCAGGGCTTCTCAAGCCCTGACTCCACAAATAATAGTCAGAGATGCTGGTTCCCTCACAGGAGGGACCAACAACTCTGAAATCACTGAGGATAACTCCAGTGAAGAGGACATCCAGTTAGCCAGGATGGCCAAAAGATTGGCTTTGGAAAGGCAGATCCTAGCCATAGAGAGGGAAAGACAAGAGATGGGCCTAGGACCCATCAATGGTGGCAGCAATATAAATAGGGTCAGAGATTCTCCTGACATGTTGAAAATCCCCAAAGGGATTGTAACTAAATATGAAGATGGTGATGACATCACCAAATGGTTCACAGCTTTTGAGAGGGCTTGTGTAACCAGAAAAGTGAACAAATCTCACTGGGGTGCTCTCCTTTGGGAAATGTTCACAGGAAAGTGTAGGGATAGACTCCTCACACTCTCTGGACAAGATGCAGAATCTTATGACCTCATGAAGGGTACCCTGATTGAGGGCTTTGGATTCTCCACTGAGGAGTATAGGATTAGATTCAGGGGGGCTCAAAAATCCTCGAGCCAGACCTGGGTTGACTTTGTTGACTACTCAGTGAAAACACTAGATGGTTGGATTCAAGGCAGTGGTGTAAGTAATTATGATGGGCTGTACAATTTATTTGTGAAAGAACACCTGTTAAGTAATTGTTTCAATGATAAACTGCATCAGCATCTGGTAGACCTAGGACCAATTTCTCCCCAAGAATTGGGAAAGAAGGCGGACCATTGGGTCAAGACAAGGGTGTCCAAGACTTCAACAGGGGGTGACCAAAAGAAAGGGGTCACAAAGACTCCCCAGGGGAAGGGTGATGAGACAACCAAAACTAAAAATAGTAAAGAGTCTTCTACAGGCCCCCAAAAACCTGCACAGGAGGGTGGGCCCAGAGCCTCTTCACAAAACAATGGGTACAAGGGTAAAAACTTTGATCCCAAAAAGGCCTGGTGTCATAGCTGTAAACAGCATGGACACCAAACTGGAGACAAGGCCTGTCCCAAGAAAGGTTCCACTCCAAACTCCCATCCAGGTAACACTGGTATGGCTAGTCTCCAAGTGGGATCAACAGTGTGCCCAGAGCAAATCAGGGTCCACACTGAAGCTACTCTAGTTTCTGAGGGTGGGGTGGATTTAGCCACACTAGCTGTCTGGCCGCCTAACATGCAAAAATACAGACAGCAACTCTTGATTAATGGGACTAGAATAGAGGGCCTGAGGGATACAGGTGCCAGTGTCACCATGGTGACAGAGAAACTGGTTTCCCCTGGCCAATACCTGACTGGAAAAACTTACACAGTCACCAACGCTGACAATCAGAGAAAAGTACATCCCATGGCAATGGTTACTTTAGAATGGGGAGGGGTCAATGGCCTGAAACAGGTGGTGGTCTCCTCAAATATCCCAGTGGACTGTCTGCTTGGAAATGACCTGGAGTCCTCAGCATGGGCTGAGGTAGAACTAAAAACCCATGCAGCAATGCTGGGTATCCCTGAACTGGTGTGTGTGAAAACAAGAGCACAATGCACGGCACAGGGTGAAAAAGTAGAGCTGGAGTCTGGAAAAATGGCCCAGCCTACCAAGAGAACAGGAAAGTCAGTTGGGAAACCAACTGCAACACAGCAAAAGAAAGGGAACCTCTCTTCTCAGGAAGAAGTTCTGCCCTCTGAGGGAACTGAGCCTTTGGAGCTTGAACCTTACCAGGTTGAGCTCTTAGGCCCAGGGGGACCCTCAAGGGAGGAGCTGTGTAAGGGACAAGAAACCTGTCCCTCTCTTGAAGGCCTTAGGCAGCAAGCTGCTGAAGAGTCCAAAGGCAAGAAAAATGGAACGCATAGGGTCTATTGGGAAGATGGACTCCTGTACACTGAGGCCAGAGACCCCAAACCTGGTGCCACTAGGAGAGTGGTAGTGCCTCAGCTGTTCAGAGAGTTCATCCTAACATTGGCCCATGACATTCCCCTTGCTGGACATTTGGGACAAACCAAGACGTGGGAGAGGTTAGTCAACCACTTCTACTGGCCCAATATGCCCAACATGGTTAAGGAGTTTTGCCTCTCCTGCCCCACCTGTCAAGCCAGTGGTAAGACAGGTGGGCATCCAAAGGCCCCCCTCATTCCACTTCCAGTGGTGGGGGTGCCCTTTGAAAGAGTGGGTGTGGACATAGTTGGTCCACTAGAACCTCCCACAGCCTCAGGAAATCTGTATATCCTGGTAGTAGTGGATCATGCTACCAGGTATCCTGAAGCTATTCCCCTTAGGTCGACTACTGCCCCTGCAGTAGCCAAGGCCCTCATTGGTATTTTTACCAGAGTGGGTTTCCCTAAGGAGGTGGTGTCTGACAGAGGTACCAACTTCATGTCAGCATACCTAAAGCACATGTGGAATGAGTGTGGAGTGACTTATAAATTCACTACACCTTACCATCCACAAACTAATGGCTTAGTTGAGAGATTCAACAAGACATTAAAGGGCATGATCATGGGGCTCCCAGAAAAACTCAAAAGGAGATGGGATGTCCTCCTGCCATGTCTGCTTTTCGCTTACAGGGAGGTACCACAGAAGGGAGTAGGGTTCTCACCCTTTGAACTTCTGTTTGGTCATCCTGTAAGGGGACCACTTGCCCTTGTTAAAGAAGGCTGGGAGAGACCTCTCCATGAGCCTAAACAGGACATAGTGGACTATGTACTTGGCCTTCGCTCTAGAATGGCAGAGTACATGGAAAAGGCAACCAAAAACCTTGAGGCCAGCCAACAACTCCAGAAGTTTTGGTATGACCAAAAGGCTGCACTGGTTGAGTTCCAACCAGGGCAGAAAGTCTGGGTTCTGGAGCCTGTGGCTCCCAGGGCACTCCAGGACAAATGGAGTGGCCCTTACCCAGTGCTAGAAAGGAAGAGTCAGGTCACCTACCTGGTGGACCTGGGCACAAGCAGGAGCCCCAAGAGGGTGATCCATGTAAACCGCCTTAAACTCTTCCATGACAGGGCTGATGTGAATCTGTTGATGGTAACAGATGAGGATCAGGAGGCAGAGAGTGAACCTCTCCCTGATCTTCTGTCATCAGACCCAAAAGATGGCACAGTAGATGGAGTGATCTACTCAGACACCCTCTCTGGCCAACAGCAAGCTGATTGTAGGAGAGTCCTACAACAGTTTCCTGAACTCTTCTCCTTAACCCCTGGTCAGACACACCTGTGTACCCATGATGTGGACACAGGAGACAGCATGCCTGTCAAGAACAAAATCTTCAGACAGTCTGACCATGTTAAGGAAAGCATCAAGGTGGAAGTCCACAAGATGCTGGAATTGGGAGTGATTGAGCGCTCTGACAGCCCCTGGGCTAGCCCAGTGGTCTTAGTCCCCAAACCTCACACCAAAGATGGAAAGAAAGAGATGAGGTTTTGTGTGGACTACAGAGGGCTCAATTCTGTCACCAAGACAGATGCCCATCCAATTCCAAGAGCTGATGAGCTCATTGATAAATTAGGTGCTGCCAAATTTCTAAGTACCTTTGACTTGACAGCAGGGTACTGGCAAATAAAAATGGCACCTGGAGCAAAAGAAAAGACAGCATTCTCCACACCTGATGGGCATTATCAGTTTACTGTTATGCCCTTTGGTTTAAAGAATGCCCCTGCCACCTTCCAAAGGTTGGTGAATCAAGTCCTTGCTGGCTTGGAGTCCTTTAGCACAGCTTATCTTGATGATATTGCTGTCTTTAGCTCCACCTGGCAGGATCACCTGGTCCACCTGAAGAAGGTTTTGAAGGCTCTGCAATCTGCAGGCCTCTCTATCAAGGCATCCAAATGCCAGATAGGGCAGGGAACTGTGGTTTACTTGGGCCACCTTGTAGGTGGAGGCCAAGTTCAGCCACTCCAACCCAAGATCCAGACTATTCTGGACTGGGTAGCTCCAAAAACCCAGACTCAAGTCAGGGCATTCCTTGGCTTGACTGGGTACTATAGGAGGTTTGTGAAGGGATATGGATCCATTGTGACAGCCCTCACTGAACTCACCTCCAAGAAGATGCCCAAGAAAGTGAACTGGACTGTAGAATGCCAACAGGCCTTTGACACCCTGAAACAGGCAATGTGCTCAGCACCAGTTCTCAAAGCTCCAGATTATTCTAAGCAGTTCATTGTGCAGACTGATGCCTCTGAACATGGGATAGGGGCAGTTTTGTCCCAAACAAATGATGATGGCCTTGACCAGCCTGTTGCTTTCATTAGCAGGAGGTTACTCCCCAGGGAGCAGCGTTGGAGTGCCATTGAGAGGGAGGCCTTTGCTGTGGTTTGGTCCCTGAAGAAGCTGAGACCATACCTCTTTGGGACTCACTTCCTAGTTCAAACTGACCACAGACCTCTCAAATGGCTGATGCAAATGAAAGGTGAAAATCCTAAACTGTTGAGGTGGTCCATCTCCCTACAGGGAATGGACTTTATAGTGGAACACAGACCTGGGACTGCCCATGCCAATGCAGATGGCCTTTCCAGGTTCTTCCACTTAGAAAATGAAGACTCTCTTGGGAAAGGTTAGTCTCATCCTCTTTCGTTTGGGGGGGGGTTGTGTAAGGAAATGCCTCCTTGGCATGGTTGCCCCCTGACTTTTTGCCTTTGCTGATGCTATGTTTACAATTGAAAGTGTGCTGAGGCCTGCTAACCAGGCCCCAGCACCAGTGTTCTTTCCCTAACCTGTACTTTTGTATCCACAATTGGCAGACCCTGGCATCCAGATAAGTCCCTTGTAACTGGTACTTCTAGTACCAAGGGCCCTGATGCCAAGGAAGGTCTCTAAGGGCTGCAGCATGTCTTATGCCACCCTGGAGACCCCTCACTCAGCACAGACACACTGCTTGCCAGCTTGTGTGTGCTAGTGAGAACAAAACGAGTAAGTCGACATGGCACTCCCCTCAGGGTGCCATGCCAGCCTCTCACTGCCTATGCAGTATAGGTAAGCCACCCCTCTAGCAGGCCTTACAGCCCTAAGGCAGGGTGCACTATACCATAGGTGAGGGTACCAGTGCATGAGCATGGTACCCCTACAGTGTCTAAACAAAACCTTAGACATTGTAAGTGCAGGGTAGCCATAAGAGTATATGGTCTGGGAGTCTGTCAAACACGAACTCCACAACACCATAATGGCTACACTGAAAACTGGGAAGTTTGGTATCAAACTTCTCAGCACAATAAATGCACACTGATGCCAGTGTACATTTTATTGTAAACTACACCCCAGAGGGCACCTTAGAGGTGCCCCCTGAAACCTATCCGACTATCTGTGTAGACTGACTAGTTTTAGCAGCCTGCCACAAACCGAGACATGTTGCTGGCCCCATGGGGAGAGTGCCTTTGTCACTCTGAGGCCAGTAACAAAGCCTGCACTGGGTGGAGATGCTAACACCTCCCCCAGGCAGGAATTGTCACACCTGGCGGTGAGCCTCAAAGGCTCACCTCCTTTGTGCCAACCCAGCAGGACACTCCAGCTAGTGGAGTTGCCCGCCCCCTCCGGCCAGGCCCCACTTTTGGCGGCAAGGCCGGAGAAAATAATGAGAAAAACAAGGAGGAGTCACTGGCCAGTCAGGACAGCCCCTAAGGTGTCCTGAGCTGAAGTGACTCTAACTTTTAGAAATCCTCCATCTTGCAGATGGAGGATTCCCCCAATAGGGTTAGGATTGTGACCCCCTCCCCTTGGGAGGAGGCACCAAAAGGGTGTACCCACCCTCAGGGCTAGTAGCCATTGGCTACTAACCCCCCAGACCTAAACACGCCCTTAAATTTAGTATTTAAGGGCTACCCTGAACCCTAGAAAATCAGATTCCTGCAACTACAAGAAGAAGGACTGCCTAGCTGAAAAACCCCTGCAGAGGAAGACCAGAAGACGACAACTGCCTTGGCTCCAGAAACTCACCGGCCTGTCTCCTGCCTTCCAAAGATCCTGCTCCAGCGACGCCTTCCAAAGGGACCAGCGACCTCGACATCCTCTGAGGACTGCCCCTGCTTCGAAAAGACAAGAAACTCCCGAGGACAGCGGACCTGCTCCAAGAAAAGCTGCAACTTTGTTTCCAGCAACTTTAAAGAACCCTGCAAGCTCCCCGCAAGAAGCGTGAGACTTGCAACACTGCACCCGGCGACCCCGACTCGGCTGGTGGAGATCCGACACCTCAGGAGGGACCCCAGGACTACTCTGATACTGTGAGTACCAAAACCTGTCCCCCCTGAGCCCCCACAGCGCCGCCTGCAGAGGGAATCCCGAGGCTTCCCCTGACCGCGACTCTTTGAACCTAAAGTCCCGACGCCTGGGAGAGACCCTGCACCCGCAGCCCCCAGGACCTGAAGGACCGGACTTTCACTGGAGAAGTGACCCCCAGGAGTCCCTCTCCCTTGTCCAAGTGGAGGTTTCCCCGAGGAATCCCCCCCTTGCCTGCCTGCAGCGCTGAAGAGATCCCGAGATCTCTCATAGACTAACATTGAAAACCCGACGCTTGTTTCTACACTGCACCCGGCCGCCCCCGCGCTGCTGAGGGTGAAATTTCTGTGTGGATTTGTGTCCCCCCCGGTGCCCTACAAAACCCCCCTGGTCTGCCCTCCGAAGACGCGGGTACTTACCTGCAAGCAGACCGGAACCGGGGCACCCCCTTCTCTCCATTCTAGCCTATGCGTTTTGGGCACCACTTTGAACTCTGCACCTGACCGGCCCTGAGCTGCTGGTGTGGTGACTTTGGGGTTGCTCTGAACCCCCAACGGTGGGCTACCTTGGACCAAGAACTGAACCCTGTAAGTGTCTTACTTACCTGGTAAAACTAACAAAAACTTACCTCCCCTAGGAACTGTGAAAATTGCACTGTGTCCACTTTTAAAACAGCTATTTGTCAATAACTTGAAAAGTATACATGCAATTTTGATGATTTAAAGTTCCTAAAGTACTTACCTGCAATACCTTTCGAATGAGATATTACATGTAGAAGTTGAACCTGTGGTTCTTAAAATAAACTAAGAAAAGATATTTTTCTATACAAAAACCTATTGGCTGGATTTGTCTCTGAGTGTGTGTACCTCATTTATTGTCTATGTGTATGTACAACAAATGCTTAACACTACTCCTTGGATAAGCCTACTGCTCGACCACACTACCACAAAATAGAGCATTAGTATTATCTATTTTTACCACTATTTTACCTCTAAGGGGAACCCTTGGACTCTGTGCATGCTATTCCTTACTTTGAAATAGCACATACAGAGCCAACTTCCTACACCACCACACCCCGCTCACGTGCAGTCACCACCCCAACTACCATCCACACGTCCCCTGTGTCCTCTCCCAGTGTGGGTGTGACACCACCTCCCAAGATACAGAAACGCAGGCATACACCCACCCAACAGCCATCCACCTCACGACAGCCTCCAGCGCATGCACCTTCACCCAAAGTCACCAAACGAACACCTGCTACAACCACAACCTCTTCCTCCACTCCCAAACCCCCTCCAGCTACCCGTCCCAGTGTCTCCCAAAAACTTTTCCTGTCCAACCTTGACCTCTTTCCCACACCTCCCACACCCCGTCTGTCTCCTAGGTCCCGACTCTCCAGGTCCCAAACTAGCACCTCAGGCACAACATCTCCGGGACCAGTGGTGCCTGTAGGCACCAGAATCTGGAGTGCACCGGCCACCAGGGCAGCCAGTGTGGCACGGAACCACAGCACGGACAGTCCCCCACCTGTCAAGCATCAGAAGTTGGCCAGTGCCCGGCAGTAGAGGGGGAAGACTCCAGCCTCCAAAGCCGCTCCCAGGGGTCCCAGTGGGAGTGTGGAGTCAGCTGCGACACCTTCAAAGGTGGGGAAGGGCCACAAGAAACCCGGCAAGTCTGGGAAGAGCAGCATGGCGGAGGATACCGCCATCATCCCCGCTGCCAAGCAGGCCACCGCCATCATCCCCGCTGGGCCAGAGAGGACTGCCAGTACAAGCCCTGCTGGGCCAGAGAGGACCGCCAGCACAAGTCCCGCTGGGCTAGAGAGGACTGCCAGCACAAGCCCCGCTGGGACAGAGAGGACCGCCAGCACAAGCCCCGCTGGGCTAGAGAGGCCCGCCAGCACAAGCCCCGCTGGGCTAGAGAGGACCGCCAGCACAAGCCCCGCTGGGACAGAGAGGACCACCAGCACATGCCCCGCTGGGACAGAGAGGACCTCCAGCACAAGCCCCGCTGGGCTAGAGAGGACCGCCAGCACAAGCCCCGCTGGGCTAGAGAGGACCACCAGCACAAGCCCCGCTGGCACAGAGAGGCCCACCAGCACAAGCCCTGCTGGGACAGAGAGGACTGCCAGCACAAGCCCCTCTGGGCTAGAGAGGACCGCCAGCACAAGCCCCGCTGGCACAGAGAGGACTGCCAGCAGCTGAGTCGCTGCAAAGTAGCCCGCCATCTCAAATACTGCTGAACAGGGCACCGCCGCCTCAAGCACCGCTGAACAGGGCACCGCCGCCTCAAGCACAGCTGAACAGGGCACCGCCGCCACAAGCACCGCTGGCCCATGAGCGCAAAGGCCACTGACGCTACTGAGTCAGTCACGAGCAGGATGAAGCACTCTGGGCACCAGGCCCCCTCCAGAACCAGTGGAGTATCACATCCACTACCTCTGTCCTTAGCAGGATGAAGCACTCTGGGCACCAGGCCCCCTCCAGAACCAGTGGAGTATCACATCCACTACCTGTGTCCTTAGCAGGCTGAAGCACTCTGGGCACCAGGCCCCCTCCAGAACCAGTGGAGACTGTCATCCACTACCTCTGTCCTTAGCAGGATGAAGCACTCTGGGCACCAAGCCCCCTCCAGAACCAGTGGAGACTGTTATCCACTTGAGAGACTGTACCTAGCTTTGCACTCCCCAGGATGCAGCATGGGGCAACCCACCCACTGTAGAGACTTGAGAGACTGTGGCTTTGCACTCCCCAGGATGGAACAGTGGGCAACCCACCCTCTGTAGAGACTTGAGAGACTGTGGCTTTGCACTCCCCAGGATGCAGCAGTGTGCAACCCACCCACTGTAGAGACTTGAGAGACTGTGGCTTTGCACTCCCCAGGATGGACCAATGGGCAAACCACCCACTGTAGAGACTTGAGAGACTGTGGCTTTGCACTCCCCAGGATGGAACAGTGGGCAAACCACCCACTGTAGAGACTTGAGAGACTGTGGCTTTGCACTCCCCAGGATGGAACAGTGGGCAACCCACCCACTGTAGGGACTTGAGAGACTGTGGCTTTGCACTCCCCAGGATGGAACAGTGGGCAACCCACCCACTGTAGAGACTTGAGAGACTGTGGCTTTGCACTCCCCAGGATGGAACAGTGGACAAACCACCCACTGTAGAGACTTGAGAGACTGTGGCTTTGCACTCCCCAGGATGGAACAGTGGGCAAACCACCCACTGTAGAGACTTGAGAGACTGTGGCTTTGCACTCCCCAGCCCTCTCATTGGACGAACCCTCCCACCTCCCAGCTGCCACTCCCACCCTCCCCTCCTCTTATGGCAGCCGCAGCACGGGCGTGCCAAAGGAGACCCCTGCGCCTCCAGAAGTCGCTACACGGCCGACCAACTCAACGCCCTCAACCCCGGCCGCACCACAGCTTACTCCCAGTCATCACCTAGGACCACCCACGGACCCTTCGCATGCCAAGCCTGCAAATTTACCTGCGACAGAACAAAGAAACCTACAAAGACCGGAACAAACCACCTCCACTGCATACTCCTCACCACCCGCTCCGCACGCAAGCACGCCATCGAGCTCTGGGACCTGCTCGACTCCACCGCCCCAGACTTAGCCTTCCTGACCGAAACCTGGTGGAACGACTCCTCGGCGCCCGACGTTGCAATAGCCATCCCGGACGGCTACAAGATCATCCGGAGGGACCGCAACAACAGAACCGGAGGATGCATAGCCATTGCCCACAAATCCTCCCTCAAAGTCGACACCCACACCAATGACTCCCTCAAGACCGCCGAACACCTACACTTCCGCATCCACACCGACCCCAACACCACTCTCAGAGGAACGCTCATCTACAGACCCCCCGGACCACGAGCACCTTTCAGCGAATCCCTCGCCAACCTCACCAGCACCCACACAGTCACCTCAACGGATTACATCCTCCTCGGAGACCTAAATTTCCACCTGGAGAACAACAACAACACCAACTCCACCACTCTGATCGCCAACCTCGCCAACCACGTCCTCAGACAACTCGTCAACACACCAACCCACATCGCAGGCCACACGCTTGATCCCATCTTATCCTCAAGCGCCCACATCACCTTCAACCATACCACCGTACTCCACTGGACCGACCACCACTGCATCCACTTCACCTACAAAAAACATACCGAGCACCATTGCACCCAACAACCACCCCGCCGATGCTGAAACAAAGTTACGGAAGACCAGCTTACCAACGTTCTCGTCCAGAACCCACCCCCGACTCCACCGACCCAGACACCGCCACCAACAACCTCACCCTGTGAATCAACGACTGCGCCAACACCCTCGTGCCACTCAAAAAACCCACCGACAACCAAGCAGACGAGCTGCTAAATTCCAAACGCGACTGCCGGAAGCTAAAAAAGGAATGGCTCCTCAAACGCACACCTGACAGCCTCACAGCCCACAAGGACGCCACTCACAAGCACCACCAACTCATCAGACAAGCCAAACGATCCCACTTCAAAGACCGCCTGGACAACAACGCACACGACAGCAAAGAGCTCTTCAGCATCGTGAAAGAACTCTCCAACCCCAGCGCAAACGTCAACAACATCCCTCCATCCCAAGAACTCTGCAACGCACTGTCCACCTTCTTCCACCGGAAGATCATCGACATCCACGCCAGTTTTGACGCCACTCCCACACCAGACCCCACCCCCGAACACTCCACCTATGCAAACCACCTGACCTCCTGGACCAACGTGAGCGACACAGAGACACGCAAGATCATGAACTCCATCCACTCAGGATCTCCGTCAGACCCCTGCCCACACCACATATACAACAAAGCCGACGCCACCATCGCCGCCCAACTACGGAAGGTCATCAACATCTCCTTCAAAACAGCAACATTCCCTGAAAAATGGAAACACGCCGAAATCCGCGCCCTCCTCAAGAAACCCAAAGCCGACCCCAACGACCTCAAAAACGTCCGACCCATCTCCCTGCTCCCCTTTCCAGCAAAGGTGATTGAAAAAATCGTCAACACACAACTAACCAGCCACCTCGAAGACAACGGCATCCTAGACCCCTCCCAGTCCGGCTTCAGACGAAACCACAGCACCGAAACCGCCCTTTTCGCCGCCACAGACGACATCAGATGCCAAATGGACAACAGCGAAACATCAGCCCTCATCCTCCCGGACCTATCTGCTTCCTTCGACACAGTCTGCCACTGCACCCTAGAATCACACCTCCACGAAACCAGAATTCAAGGAAAAGCCCTTGCCTGGATCGTCTCATTCCTCTCCGGCAGAACCCAGAGAGTCCGCCTCACCCTCTTCCGCTCCGAAGCCACCGACATCATCTGCGGCGTCCCCCAAGGCTCATCCCTCAGCCCGACGCTGTTCAACATCTACATGGCCCCCCTCGCACAAGTGGCCCACAACACAACCTCAACATTCTCACCTACGCCGACGACACCCAGCTCATCCTCTCACTCACCAAAGACCCGCGCACCGCCAAAACCAACCTCCACGAGGGGATGAAATCCATCGCTGAATGGATGAGAATCAGCCGTCTGAAACTGAACTCAGACAAGACGGAGGTCCTCATCCTCGGATCCACCCCCTCCACCTGGGACGAGTCCTGGTAACCCACCGCACTAGGAACCCCACCGACACCAACCGACCACGCTCGCAACCTGGGCTTCATCCTCGTCTCCTCCCTCACCTTGTCTAAACAGGTCAATGCAGTTTCCTCCTCCTGCTACAACACACTCTGCATTCTCCGCAGAATCTACAAGTGGATCCCAACAGAAACAAGAAGAACAGTGACACAGGCCCTCGTCAGCAGCAGGCTGGACTATAGCAACGCACTCTTCACAGGCATCCCAGCGAAAGACCTACTACGCCTCCAACGCATCCAAAACGCCTCTGCCCGACTGATCCTCAACGTACCCCGCCACAGCCACATCTCCCACCACCTGAGAAACCTTCACTGGCTCCCAGTGGACAAAAGGATCACTTTCAAGCTTCTTACCCACGCTCACAAAGCGCTCCATGACACCGGACCAGCCTACTTAAACAACAGACTCAGCTTCTACACCCCCACCCGTCAGCTCCGCTCCTCTAACCTCGCCGTCGTCCCCCGCATCCGAAGAAAGATCTCCGGCGGCAGATCCTTCTCATACCTCACCGCCAAAACCTGGAACACCCTCTCCACCAACCTGCGACAGACCCAAGCCCTACTCACCTTCAGAAGACTCCTCAAGACCTGGCTCTTGACCAGTAACTCCAGCCCCCCCCAGTGCTTTGAAACCCTCACAGGTATGTAGTGTGCTTTATAAATCCTGTGATTGATTGATTGATTGAGGGCTGTGTGTGTAGGCTTGCATTTCCACATGCTTGAGTATATGTGAAGAGGGCTAACAAAAACTTAGAGTCCAGCTAGGAGTTTATTAAGACTGGTATGACCAAAAAGCAACATTGGTGGAATACCAGCCAGGTTAAAGAGTGTGGGTCGTAGAGCCTGTGGCTTCCAGGCCCACCCAGGACATGTATCCTAGGCCCTCAATGGTACTGGAATACCTGGGTGAGGTCATCTACCTTGTAGATTTTGGAACCCCCAGAAAACCCCACAGGGTGATCCATATCAACCCTTCTGGTGCCCCAATTTGGCACGGTCGATATGACCATGTTCATGGTCACTAACAAAGGAAAAGAAGACAAGTAAGCCTCTCCCAGGCCTCCTATCCCACAATGCCAAGGATGGTTCAATAGAGGGAGTAGTACTTTCCCTCACACCAACAGAGCAGCAGCAGATAGATTGCCACTATTTTTGGGGCAGTGTGTTGTACTGTTCTTATTAATATCTGGACTGGCCTAGTGGTGTGTTAATGACACTGGCACTTGCGAAACCTGACCTATAAAAACAAAATGTACATGTCAGATAAAGTAAACTGCAGGCATCAAGAAAAAAGTTTACAAAATGCTGTCCCCGGGGGGGATTGAGATCTCTAGTAGTCGCTGGGCCAGCCCAGTGCTACTGGTGCAAAGACCAACACAAAAGGAAGCCCCAGAACTCAGGTTCTACACTGACTACAGAAAACTGAATGCTTCCAATAAGACTGTCACACATCCCATCTATCAATCAATCACTCAATCAATCAAGTTGTGCTTATGCAGCATAATTAATCACCCAAGAGGTATCCAGGTGCTGTGTTGCAGGTATCAGTTGAAGAGACAGGTCTTGCGTTCCCTCCTAAAGTGGTTCAGTGAGAGTGCAGTGTGGAAGGGGAGGGTGTTCAAGGCTTTTGCGGTCTGTGTTGAGCTTCAAGCAGTTGTCTTTCATCCAAGTTGCAAAGTTCATCATGCAGTTGGGAAGTAGGTCTTTGCCGATGTGGAGTCCTCTGAGAGAGAGGATGAGTTGTGTCATTGGCATGGGAGATGATGTTGAAGTGGTGGGATCTGACAATGTCTGCAAGTGGTGTCATGTAGATGTTGAAGAGGGTTGGGCTGAGGGATGAGCCTTGGGGTACTCAGTGTGCTTGGGTTGTGACGTAAAAGGGGGCAATGGACTCTCTGGGTGCGTTCAGTGAGCAAGGATGCCATCCATCTGAGTGCATTTTCTGTGATTGCAACCCTGCATAGTCGATTGATGAGTGTGTGGTGGGAGTCGTGTCGAAGGCTGCAGAGATGTCCAGGAGGGTGAGTGGGGCTGATTCTCCTCTATCAAGTAGGGCTCAGATGTCATGTGTTGCAGCGATCAGGGTAGTCTAGGTGCTGCGATTGGTTCTGAAGCATGATTGGGATGGGTCCAGCAGTTTGTTTCTTTACAGATGATTGGTATTAGCCTTCTCTAGGACTTTGGTGGGGAACAGTATGAGGGAGATGGGACGGTAGTTCTGGAGCTCGCCGGTGTCAGCAGAAGGTTTCTTAAAGAGGGGTCTCACCTGTGCATGTTTCCATGCGTTGGAAAGGTGGCTGAAGTTATGGAGGCATTGAGGATGGCAGTGTGCTGGTGGCTGATCTCGGTGCTTCCAAAGATGAAGAGTCGATGAGGGCACAGGTCGATTGGGTGCTGCTGAGTTGATGGAGTTCATAAGGGTGGTTGTTGTCGGAGTGCTTAGTTGATCCCATACAGTGGGAGGCTGGTTAATGATTGTGGTTGATGGGTTGTTGAGGAGGTCGGAGGGCTGGGCATCGAAGTTTCTGTAAATCATTGCTATTTTGTTGTAGAAGTGGTCGGCACTTCCCGTGACGGGGAGGATTGAGTTCTGTGTGACTGATGGGCAGGTGAATTCTCTGACAATGGAGAAGAGTTCCTTGGTTTGGTTGGAGCTTTTTCTCGATCCAGTGTGTCAGGGCCTCCTTATTTGCAGCTTTGAGCTGGAGGTGGTAATTGATGAGGACTGCTTTGTAGATGGCTCGGTGGGTGTCATTTCTGCTGGTTCCCCAACTTTTTTTCCAATTCTTTACACTTGCGTTTTGATGCTCTGAGTTGAGGTGTGTACCAGCTGGCTTGTTTCTTGGGTTTGTGTGTTTTTGGTGGTTTGGTGGGGGCAACTTGGTTGCCTGAATTGGCTATCCAGGTGTTGAACTTCTCTACTGCTTGATCCTGGTTGGTGGTTATGTTGGGCTGAGTAGTGCTGGGGCATCCGTCCAGTGCTGCTGAGTTACCCTGGTCCAGCTGCGGTATGGAGCGCTGTGTTGGTTGGGCTGGGTGGGCAGTCAGGGTGAAGTATGCAATGGCGTGATCTGTTCATGTGAGTTCCGATATGTGGCTGTATCTGATTATGTTGCTGGACATGAAGATGGGGTCTAGCATGTGTCCTGCTTTGTGTGTGGGGTCGGTGACTATCTGCTTAAGGCCAACATTGTCTAATTTTTTCTGGAGGTCGGAGGTGTTGGTGGAGTCATGCAGGTGGAAGTTTAGATCTTCCAGGAAGATGTAGTGTTTGGATTCAATGGTACGCAGGGTGATGAAGTCGGCAATGGCGTCTCTGAAGCTGGTTCATGGTCCTGGTGGTCTGTATGCGAGGTGCCTTTGATGGTGATTTTGGCATTGGCGTGGAGCTGGAAATTCATGTGTTCCATAATTGACGTGGTGTCATTGTTGGTGATGGAGCAAGTGACTGATTCCTTCTGTACGATAGTGATGCTCCCCCCACGTCTGTTTGTACTGTTGTGGTGTTTCATTTTGTAGCCGCTATGGGTTGCTGTGGTGATGTCTGGGACTGATGAGGGGGTGAGCCGGGTCTTCATGATGAAGGTCACATTGGGGGTGATCGTAAAGATGGTGTCCCAGATTTCGGTGGCGTGTTTGCAGGGTGATTTGGCATTGATCAGGAGGCAGTTGAGTTGGACTGGTGGGATGTCAGCATCTGGGGTTGGTGCAGTGTTGTTGAAGTGATGGTGATTGGTATAGGGGTGGCAGCGAATTGGCAGTGGATGCAGGTGAAAGATCTCGCTGTGGAGCGAGGTGATGCGAGGCAGAAGTTGTTGCATGTGGGGTCCATGCATGGAGTTCCATGGAGGAGGACCTGTGGGAGTGCTGGGGGCCAGGGTTACTGGCACTGGCCGTGGTCCAGCCATGGACGGGCACAGACGGGCTCACCTTTTGCGCACCGGAGGCATGCTCACTGTGCGCATCTGCTGTGCAGCCTCCATTATGTACCCATGGGAGGTGGGACTGTCCAGGAGGTGGAAGGGCAGAGGGCTTGGGTGGTGGGAGAAACAGGACGGGAAAACTAGTGTGATCAGGCAGAAAAGCACAAAGTGGAATTCCAGCAAACAGACCAAGCAATCAGGCAGCTACAACCACTCACCCCACCAAAAATTAAGTAATTACACAAAGCGTTATCACCGGCAAAAATCAATAATTAATCAGGAAGGAGCAATCACTCCACCAAAAAATTAAGTAATTATCCAAAGCATTATTACTGGCAAAAATTAACAATTAATCAGGAGGGAGCGTCTGGACTTGAACTGAGGAAGAGGGGGTAGATTGAAGACTGGGTGATGTCTTGGTGCTACTGGGCCTGCAGTAGGGGAAGGGGTGAGCAAGACCCAGAAGGTTGAGGGCTACTCACTGGAGCCTCTCTGGGGCCTCCATTAAGTAGCCCTGGGGTGTGAGAGAAGCTTTCCGGGAGGCAGGAGGGCAGGGGGCTTGGGAGACAGGAAAAACAGTGCTGGAAAACTGGTGTGATCAGGTAAAAAACAGCACAAAAGACAGTTCCAGCAAATAGAACTAGCAATCAGGGAGTTACAAGCACTAACATCACCAAAATTTAAGTAATTATCCAAAGTGTTATTACCAGCAATAATTAATGAGGAGAGAGCATTCACACCACCAAAAATTAAGTAATTATCCAAAGCATTGTTACCGTCAAAAATCATTAATTAATCAGAAAGGAGCATCTGGGCTTGAGCCAAGGTACAGTGATAGCTAGAGGACCAGGATAGTGCCTCTGTGCTACTGGACCTGCCATGGTGGTTGGGCGAACAAGACCTAGAAGGTACCACAGCTGATGAGCTCATTGACCGGTTAGCAGATAGCAAGTGTCTCAGCACATATGATCTGATTTCCAGGTATTGGCAGATTGGCCTGATGTGTGGAAGCAAAAGAGACCAAAATTATTCACTCCTGATGGCTGCTTCAACTTTAAACTAATGCACATTGGCTTGAAGAATGCCCCTGTAACCTTCTAGAGGCTGGTGAACAGGGTAGTGCTGGGCTTCAGACCTTTAGTGCAGCATATCTAGATGATATTGCAGCATTTAGCTCCACCTAGCAGGAATACCTGACCCGCCTCAGGAAGTTCTTCAGGACTGCAACAGGCAGAAATGACTATCAAGGATGTTAAGTGCTAGAAAGGCCAGGGAGCAATATGCCTCTTTTTGCATGACCATCCCCATTTTTTTGACTGATGCTCCTGGCTTTTTGGCTCTGTGAATTGGAATTCTGCTAACCAGTAAATGTGCTCTGACCTGTAGGACATATCGACATTGGTTATACCCTTAATTGGTGTATTTAACTTACCTACCTATAAGTCCCTAGTATATGGTATAAAGTGTACCCAGGGCCTATAACCTAGATGTCACTAACAGACTGCAGTACCCATTGTGCCATCCATTTCAGTGACAGTGCAGACAAGACTGTAGGCCTGTTACTGTAGCCTCTCTCTGCATTTTTTAAATGTCTAAATCTACCTGTGCTAACTCTAACATATTTAAGTATTATTAAATACTAATGGTTACTCCTACGAAGGTCTTAATGCCCCTTAGGCAGGGTGAATGATGTATAAAAGTAGGTTATGTAAATGTTTATTGTTAAACATGTCCTTGCGGTGAAAGGGCTTTAAACACTATGTAGCAGTCTTAGCTGTACCATATGAAAGCATTGGATAGTATATTAAATTTAATAATATTATCTTTGTCAGGAAAACAGCTACAAAGTTCATTCTTGGACTTTGTACATTATTGTATTTAAAAAGTATCAATCAGGGAGCACTTAGTTCAAAAGTCCAGCATAAATGAAATCCGTTAAGTTCAGAGTATGAAAAGAAAGGCGCCTGGATATTGTACAAACATATTTTTATTAAGTTACATCCATAAAAGCAATACAGCCAACACATTTCATTCAAATGAACTTCTTCAGGGCTTTACATTTCAACACATACATACATAATGCATGCAAATGCACATTACAAAAACTATAGTACATTTTACGTAACCAGAAACAGATTAGTGACAATAGTCAATTAATCAAATAACATGCCAACAACTTTGGTTGTACAGTTATAGAAGTTGTTAATCATATCATAAGTGTAGCAATCTATTGAAACATTACCACTTGTGCACCTCCATACATAGGGGGTCATTACAACCCTGGCGGTCGGTGTTAAACCAGCGGTAAGACCGCCAACAGGCTGGCGGTCTTACTGTGTGGAATTATGACCATGGCGGTTACCGCCATGGTCATCCGCCGGTTCTCCGTTCCGCCCGCCAGGGCGGAGACGACCGCCGGGCTGGAGACCTGGTCGTCACTATACCGCCAGCGGTATTTGGACCCGGCTTACCGTCGTGGATATCCAGCGGTTTGAACGCCATGAAATCCATGGCGGTAAGCACTATCAGTGCCAGGGAATTCCTTCCCTGGCACTGATAGGGGTCTCCAACCACCCCGACTCCCTCCCCTACACCCCCCACCACCCCTGCCACCCCCCAAAGGTGGCAGGGCCCCCCTCCCCACCCCAACCCCCAACATCACATCACCCATACCCACACGACACGCACGCAGGCACCACCTACACACTTACACGCACACACGCCGACATACATGCCTATACCCACACACACGGTCAGACACGCACACCCACATTCAAACATACACGCACACATCCTTACAGACATACCCACAGACATACACGCACTCATTCCCATACACACAACACCCCAGCAAGCATACACGCACTCACACACCCCCTCTACATACACACATGCACACCCCCATGCACCCACACAACACACAACACCCTCCCATCCCCCTCCCCTCATGGACGATCGACTTACCTGGCCCGACGATCCTCCGGGAGGGGACGGGATCCATGGGGGCAGCTCCCCCGACACCGCCACGCCAACAGAACACCGCCACGGACGTGATTCGCTGGGCGGTGTTCTGTTGGTGTGGCGGTGGAGGTGGAGCAACCTCCTCTTCCCCGCTTCCCATCTGTATGGCTGTTGGCGGCTCTCCGTCCGTAAAAGGACGGAGAGTTGCCAACGGTCATAATAGGCCGAGCGGAAAACCGCCACCACTGGCGGTCTTCCGCACGGCGGTCCCTCAGTGGTCTTCAAAAAAGACCGCCGAGGTCAAAATGACCCCTAGTCTTGTTGCATCAATCGCCACACTACATTAACTATAACTTGTCTCTCTACCATGTACAGTGTTCTGAGAAATGATGACATTACAAATGTTATAAGTATTAATGTGACTGCTATGATTTCACATGCTATGAGTTATATAATATGCAAGAGTATAACCAATGCATGCAGAAAGGGTGAGTTATAGTTTATGTAGTGTGGAGATTAATGTGACAAGACTATGCACGGAGGTGAGTGATGTATAGCAAATTGCAGGTGGCATGTAAATTATACATGCAAGTTAAAGCTAGTAATGTGCAAATTGGAAATGTAAGATATAACTTTAACTTTAGAAACTCCATAGTTTGTATAGCTTAAGTTAGGTTTGTATAGAAAGAATAAATGGAAATTTTCCTAACTATAACTAAGGTTAAGCCTTTGTTTTTTTGTCATTAGATTTAACAGTTGTTTTATTTTTTTAATAAAAATGTGTTTGAAATCATGTTGTTGAGTGTCATTCAGATGAATGTTGCGAAGTGGAGTGTGGTAGATTATAGTGGAGGACAGTGTCATAGAGTATGATGTTATAGAGTGTAATGCTGTACAATGGAATAGAGTGTTGTGGAGTAGAGTGGAGTTGAGGAGTGTGGAGTATGATATAGTGCAGTGGTATACAGTGGAATACCATAGAGTGGGGTGGTGTAGAGTTGAGCGGCACTTTGGGGATTGGTGTAGATTGGAATAGCGTAGAGTAGAGTGGTGTAGAGTGGATTGGCATAGAGTGGAGTGTCATAGAGGGGAGTGAGGAAAAGTACGGTGGTGTTCAGTGCAATAGATTAGACTATAGTGACATACACTGCAGTGGCATTCAGGGGAGTGGTATACAGTGGAATAGGATACAGTGAAGTGGACTACAGTGAAGTGGCATACAGAGTAAAATCTTTGAGTAAATTGGCATACACTGAAGTTCTGCACAGTGGAATAGCACACATTGGAGTGGCGAGATTATAGGTGCATACAGTGAAGTGCCATAGACTGCTCTGGCTGGAATAGAATGGTGTTGAGTGGAGTAACATAGGTGGTCATTATGACCCCGGCGGTCAGTGATAATTTGGCAGTAGTACCGCCAACAGGCTGGCGGTACATTTCACCACATTATGACATTGGCGGGTTGGCTTAAGCCAACCGGCCAATATACCACGCCAACCACCATGGTGGTAGCAGCCGCTGGGCGGGAGATAAGAATCTCCAGGCCGGCGGCCGCTAATGTACTGCCAGCGGCATTTTGACCCTGCCTACCGCCATGGTTTTTGTGGCGTTCGTAACGTCATGAAAACCATGGTGGTTGGCCCTACCAGTGACAGGGAATTCCTTCCCTGTCACAGATAGGTGGAAACACTCCCCAGACGCCCCCCAGTCCCTCCTCTATCCAAGCTCCCCCCTTCTAATCCCCCACCCCCATATACACACACTCGCAGACACACACCACGCATACACACACTCACTCACACAGGCATGCATGCATTCATACAAGCATGCATCCGTTCATTCACGCACACATCCGTATCACATTCACACTGACACGCAGACAAGCATTCACATTTCCATTCATACATGCAATCTCACACATGCACAAACACATGCAAACAACACTACACACAAGACACAAAACACCTCTCACCCCCTTCCCCCGTCGGAAACCCAACTTACCTGCATCCAAGAGGTCTTCCGGCAGGGGACGGGACGGGGCGCTGCTACCGCCAGCAGCGCCCTCCAGCAAAACACCACCAGGCCATATTATTTGTCATAATACGGTTGGTGGCGGTCTACTGGCGTGGCGCTGCTGGTGGTAGCAGTGCCATCTTAACACCATCCACCAGTATGGCCACAGCCGGATTTCCACCCTTCTTGTGGCGGAAATCCGGCTGTGGTCATAATTTGGCAGATGGATGTTAGCTGCGGCGACAGTCTTTTGGTGGCCGTCGCCGCCACGGTAGGAGGCATTTACAGCCAATGTTGTAATGTGCCCCATATTGTCTAATGATGTACAGTAGAGAGATGTACAGTAGAATGGCATACAGTGGAGTGGCATACAGTGGAATAGGGTACAGTGGAGTGGCGTATAGTCAAGTAGCATAGACTACAGTGGCATAAAGTGGAATAGCGTAGAGTGGAGTGTCATAAATTTGAGTTGCATACAGTAGAATAGCATACAGTGGGGTAGAGTAGAGTGTCACACAATGGAGTGGCATAGACAGGAGTGGTGAAGAGTGAAGTGGCATAGAGTGTATTGGCATACAGTAGCATAGCGTAGAATAGTATGATGTAGTGTGGAGTAGGTTACAATGAAGTGGGGGTGCAGTGTAGTTGCATACAATCTAATAGCGTAGAGTAGAGTGGCACAGACTGGAGTGGCATAGAGTGGATTAGCGTAGAGTTTAGTGGAGTGCCATAGAGTGGAGCAGCATACAGTGGAATAGCGTACAGTTGGGTGGTATAGAGTGGACTAGCATTTAGTGTAGTTGCACACAGTGAAGTTGTATACAGTGGAGTGGCATAACAGTGGAAAAGTTTAGAGAGGAGTGGCATAGAGTGGAATGGCATACAGTGGAATAACATACAGAGTAGTTGCATAGAGTATAGTGTCATACAGTGAAGTGGTGTAGACAGCAGTGTTAAACAGTGGAGTGGTGTATAATGTGGTAGCATTGAATGGAATAGTGTAGAGTTGACTGGAGTACACTGCATTGGGGTAGAGTGTAGTGGCCTATGGTGTAATAGCGTAGAGTACAGTGTTGCACAGTGGAATAGAGTAGAGTTTTGTGGCATAGAGTGGAGTGGTGTAGAGTGCAGTAGCATACGGTGGAGTATCATAGAGTGGAATGGTGTACAGTGGAATAGTGTTGACTCTAGTGGCATACAGTAGAGTGGGATAGAGTGGAATAGGGTAGAGTGGGGTGGCTTAGACTGGAGTGGCATACAGTGGAATAACGTATAGTGGAGTGGCATAGAATGGAATGCCAGAGTGTAGTACACTTGAATGGTGTAAAGTGGGGTGATGTACAGTCGAATAGCACAGAGACTAGGGGATACCGTGGAGTGCCATGCAGTAAAATAGTGTAGAGTGGAGTGGGGTGGGGTGGAGTGTTGTAAACTTGAGTGATGTATAGTCCCATTTCTAACTAGCAGCATGTAGTTGAGGGCCAAGCAGGGAAGTGGTGGGAAGTGGATTGGCATAGAGTGAAGTGGCATACAGTATAGTGGTGTAGACTGGGATGCAATACAGTAGAAAAGCATAGAGTGGAGTAGCCTAGAGTGGAGTGGAATAGAGTGGAGTGGAATAGCATGGAGTGGAGTGTCACAAACTAGAGTGGCGTAAAGTATAGTAGTGCACATTGGTGTGAAAAATAGTGAAGTAGCAGAGAGTGGATTGGCATAGAGTGTAGTGGCATACAGTGCAATAGCATAAAGCAGAATACCATACAATTGAGTGGAGTAGCATGGGAGATAATAAAATGGATTAGAGTACTGTAAAACAGTGTAAAGGGCAGTGGCATAAAGTGCAGTTGTGTACAGTGGAAGAGCACATAGTGGATTGGCATAGAATGGAGTGGGGTTCAGTGGAATGGTATAGATTGGAGTGGAGTGTACTGGAGTGGAATATTGTACAGTGGAGTAGCATATATTGGAATGTCACACAATGGAGTAGCATAGAGTGGAATTCAGTAGAGTAGAGTGGTGTACAGTAGAATAGTGTAAAGTGTAGTGGCATTGTGTGTAGTTGTATACAGTGGAAGAGCGTATAGTGGATTGGCATAGAGTGGAGTGGGGTACAGTGGAATGGCATAGACTGGAGTGGCCTACAGTGGAGGGACATAGAGTGGAGTGTTATAGAGTTTAGTTGCGGACAGTAGACTAGCAGACAATAGAGTGGCATAAAGTGGAGTGGCATAGACCAGAATGGGGTACAATCGAGCGTTATAGAGTGAAATAGGGTGCAGTGGAGTGATGTAGAGCAGAGTGGCATAGAATGGATTGTGATAGAGTGGTAAAGTGTATTGGTGTACAGTGGAATAGCATACAGTGAAGTAGGGTAGAGTGCAGTTGCATAGTGTGGAATAGCATACAGTAGCATAGTGTGTAATCAAAAGGCGTACAGTAGAGTGGCGTAGAGTGGATTGAGTTACAGTGCAGTGGTGTAGAGTAGAGTTGCATTCAGTGGAGTGGCATAAAGTGAAGTGTCATAAAATGGAGTGTCATAGAGTTCGAATAGTGTAGAGTGTAGTGTCATAAAGTGGAGTTACATACAGTGGAATAGCATAGAATGGAGTAGCGTAGAGTGGAGGATCATACACTGGAGTAGCAAACAGTGAGTGTCATAGAATGAATTGGTGTAGACTGGAGAGTCATAGAGCAGAATATTGTAGAATGTAGTACTGTACAGTGAAGTACCATAGAGTGGAGTGTCAGACAGTGAAATAGCATAACATGGAGTGGTGTAGACTAGAAGAACATTGAGTATACTGCCGTACAGTGGAGTGATGCAGAGTGGAATAGCATAGAGTGGAGTGTTGTACAGTGGAAGAGAGTAGACTGCAGTAGCACACTGTGGAGTGGTGTACATTGGAGTGCCATAGAATATATATATTCACACACACACACACACAGGAGTGGTGTACAGTGTCCAGACCTTTTTAATATATATGTCACCCCTAGGGCATGACTAGCAAGCCCCAAGGCACAGTGCTGTATAGTGAAAAGTAGAATATGTGTTTTATGTGTCCTAATAGTAAAAGCCCCAAATTGTCAAAAAGGTTGATGGCCCCATTGGCGTGTACATAGTTACACACCAACAACTCAGCTGTGCTAACTTCTGAATGGGACTACTAATGTTGGTACTTGAAGGTTTCAAAAGAATCATAACATTAAACCTGACTGGTTGCCCAAGTCAAATGTAACTTGTAAGTAATTGGCAACTTTATGAAATAGCAACTCTGTTGCCCAAGGTTTCCAGAGACTCTTTGCAGTTGCGGGCAATCAGACAGCATCTGCCCTTCTAGAGGGAGGTGTGAACAACTCTCAGGGAGGAGCACATACGGCCTGCTGTTGGAAGAGGTGTTACCTCCTCCTGGCAGGAAGGCCAAACAGGGTGTGACCCCAAAAGGCAAGCTTCAAAGGGGGCAAATTGAATGGCAAATGGTGCATACACATGAGAGGGACTGCTTTTTTTGTTCTAGTAGACAAGGTGCTGTCAGGGACATAGAGGGGGAAACAGTTGAAAACAGTTTTCCTGTGGGCATTTTCCCTCAGGTAGCCACACCTCTAGGGTGGGCTACTAAGCTCCACACATAGAGAAAAGGATTGTGCCATCAGGGAGTGGGCAGAGTATTGCACTCACAGCTGGATATCACGCTATGCCTGAAGTCATCAGGTGGGAGGGGATCTGATAGCCCATTGGTTACTAGTCAGCACATCCCCGGAGCACATGCCCTGGGCATTAAAGTGACACCCCTGGAGCCTAGACCTCAGATCACATCTGCTCTAGAGAGAGGACTGAAGAAGGACTGTCCTGCTGTTCCTTGGACCTGGCAAAGGAAAGCTGCACCAAAGATTGGACTGAACCTGCTGATCCTTATGCTGGCAAAACATGAGGAAACGTCATCTGCGAGTTGTCAGAAAGCACATCTATGATTGCAGATAAGTAGATGTTAATTGCATATCGGGATCCAAGTCCGACCAGGAAGCTGGCAAGGAATGCATTGATCCCAAAAGCAGGAAAATCACTGCTGAGAAAGGAGCAGATAACAAACAATAATGACTGAACAACAAGGTACGGGTACTGAAATACCAAGGTATCTAAAATATGGAAAGGAGCTTGAAAAGGGAGAAAAAAAAGTTGAGGATGCAAGGCTGGGTGATGAACTCCAGCAGGATGGAGAAGTTGGGAAAAAAACAGCAAAGTGTTGCCAGGCAAAGTTAAATTTACTGAACTTCTCTTTTTTCCTAACTCTGATCTTGTAGCCCTAGAAGAGTAGGAGCTAACCCAGAAGTCCTGCCTATAATGTTTCTGCGGGACCAACAACCTAAGACACATTCGCCATAAATTCCAATCTTCAATTCTAGATAACCTTGGGGTAGTGTGTGCAATGAGGGACGCTACGGACTCTCTACGGCACATAACACCTGGAATGTCATATGCACCTCATCATCCTATGTGCCCCATCCCACCTTTGATGCCTAACAGGACCCTTAGCCATGCCAATGAAATAACCAGTGAACCCCAGCAGGAGCCCATTTGTGAGGGAATCTTCTGAGCCATTTGTGAGGGACTCTTCTATGGAAAGTGAATACAAACTTAGGGGCATGAGCAAAAGAAACTGGCTCCCAAGAATACTCAGAAGCAACATATCTTTTCCTGTGACCTAAGAATTGCAGGCTGAGATACACAGGAAGTATTGTTGATAAGTACTGCTGATTGATGGTTGTCTCATATTAAATTAGTGTGTAGCTACAGAGGATATCGTCCCTCCCCAGTCTGGATTGTGGGTATTCCCTTATTGAGGATAAGAATTGGGACCAATCAAGACATTGTGCATGTTTATTGGTCACTTTCACATGTGTGTTCATGTGGGTTCTATTTTGTTTGCAGTGTCTTTTCACTTGTATCCCACCTATGAGGTCCTTGACTTAGGCATTTAACATGTGCCTCTATTTGACGATACCTGGTTGATTAAAAATACTTATTGTTGTTCGTGTATTATTCTAGGTTTACTAGCACTAGGACCAGATATCAATCAATCAATCAAAAAATGTATAGAGCACGCTACTCACCTGTGAGGGTCTCAAGGCGCTGAGGGGAGGGGGAAGGGGGATCACTGGTCGAACAGCCATGTCTTGAGGTTCTTTCTGAAGAGCAGGAGGTCTTGGGTCTGGCGGAGGTTGGTGGGGAGGGAGTTCCAGGCCTTGGGGGCGAGGTAGGAGAAGGATCTGCCTCCTGTGGTGGCGCATTGGATGCGGGGGACAGTGGGGAGTGCGAGGTCGGCAGATCGGAGGTGGCGATTGGGAGTGTAGAAGTTCACTCTTTCGTTGAGGTAGGTTGGGCCGGTGTTGTTGAGGGTTTTCTGTGCGTGGACGAGGATTTTGGAGGTGATCCTCTTGTCGACGGGGAGCCAGTAAAGGGATTTGAGGTGTTTTGAGATGTGTAAATGGCGAGGGAGGTCCAGGATGAGGCGGGCGGCTGCATTCTGGATTCTCTGGAGTTTGCGTTTGAGTTTGAGTGTGGTGCCGGCGTAGAGGGCGTTTCCGTCATCTAGCCTGCTGCTGATGAGTGCGTGGGTGATGGTCTTTCTGGTCTCTATGGGAATCCATTTGAAGGTTTTTCGCAACATGCGGAGTGTGTTGAAACAGGAGGAGGTAACGGCGTTGATTTGCTGGGTCATGGAGAGGGAGGGGTCCAGGATGATGCCAAGGTAGCGTGCGTTGTTTGCAGGGGTAGGTGCGGGGCCTAGGGCGGTGGGCCACCAGGAGTCGTCCCATATGGTTTTGTTGGGGCCGAAAATGATTATTTCGGTTTTGTTGGAGTTGAGCTTGAGGTGGTTTGCTGTCATCCATGTGGCGGTGTCAAGGAGTGCAGTGTGGAGGTTGCTTTTGGCGGTAGTAGGGTTGTGGGTGAGGGAGATGATGAGTTGGGTGTCGTCTGCGTAGGATAAGATGGTGATTCCATGTGGTCGGAGGATGTTGGCGAGCGGGGTCATGTAAATGTTGAAAAGGGTGGGGCTGAGGGAGGACCCTTGGGGGACTCCGCAGATGATTTTGGTGGCAGTGGAGTGGAAGGGAGGGAGGTGGACTTGTTGGGTTCTATCGGTGAGGAAGGAGGTGAGCCACTCTAGGGCTTTGTGTCAAATCCCTATGTTGTGGAGGCGTGTGAGGAGTGTATGGTGGCAGACAGTGTCAAAGGCAGCGGAGAGGTCCAGGAGGATGAGTGCGACAGTCTCGCCCTTGTCGACTCTGGTTCTGATGTCATCAGTGCATGCGATGAGGGCGGTCTCCGTGGTGTGGTTCTTGCGGAACCCAGACTGGGAGGGGTCGAGTGTGTTGTTTTCCTCAAGGAAGTGGGACAGGTGGGTGTTTACTAGTTTGTCAGCGACCTTGGCGGGGAAAGGGAGGAGAGAGATGGGGCGGTAGTTGGAGAGGTCGTCAGGGTCTGCCTTGGGCTTCTTTAGGAGTGCGGTGACTTATGTATGCTTCCAGGGGTCTGGGAAGGTGGCGGTGTCGAATGAGCTGTTGATTATGTCGCAAAGCTTGGGGGCGATGGTTGGGCTGGCTTTGTTGTAAATGGATGGGGGAAGGGGTCAGAGGGGGATCCAGAGTACATGGAATTCATTGTTTTTTCAGTTTCTTCGTCGGTGGTTGGGGCCCAGGTGATTAGTAGGTTGGGGGTGTGTTTGGGGGGTCTGTTTTGAATGAGTCAGAGGTGTGTGTGGTGGGTGTGAGTGGTTTGAAACTGTTGTGTATGTCTAGGATTTTGCGGTGGAAATGGTTTGAGAGGGAGTTGCAGAGGAGTTGTGTGTGCATGGGGTCTATGTTGCTGGCTTTGGGTTTGGAGACCTCTTTGATGATGGTAAAGAGTTCTTTGCTGTTGTGGGGGTTACTGTCTATGCGTTCCTTGTAGTATGCTCTTTTGGTGGTGCGTATGAGTTGGTGGTGATAGCGAATGGAGGTTTTGAGGGTGGAGAAGTTGGTGGTTGAGGGTTCCTGTCGCCAGGTTTTCTCTGCTTTGCGGCATTTACGCTTGGAGTCTTGGAGTTCCATGGTGTACCAGGGGGCGTTCTTGATGTTGCGGGTGGTGATGTTTTTTCTGAGGGGAGCGAGTGAGTCTGCGCAGGTAGTGATCCATTTTGCGAGGTTGAGAGCAGCAGTGTTGGGGTGGTTGGTGTGGCGGGGGTTCTGCGCAAGTTGGGAGTTCAGGTGTTCTGTGGGGATCTTGTCCCACATGCGGTAAGGTGTGGTGTGTTGGTGGTGGTGTGTGGGGGGTTTGGAGAAGGAGAAGTGGACGCAGTGGTGGTCAGTCCAGTGGAGTTCGGTGGTGAGAGTGTAGGTTATGTGTTGGCTCAAAGTGAAGATTGCGTCTAGTGTGTGTCCTGCTGAGTGGGTGGGTGCTGTGACCAGTTGTTTGAGTCTGAGGTTGGTGAGGTTGTCTAGGAGGGATGAGGAGTTGTGGTCTTGTGGGTTCTCCAGGTGAGAGTTGAAATCACCGAGGAGAATGTAGTCTGTGGAGGTGAGGACGTGAGGGCTGATGGTGTCAGCGATGGTGTCGCAGAAGGGGGGCATGGCCCTGGGGGTCTGTATGTGAGTGTACCTCTGAGGGTGGTGTTGTTGTTTATGTGGATTAGGAAGTGCCTGTGTTCTGCGCTGTCTAGGGTGTTGTGTGTGTTGGTGGTGACCTTAATGGTGTCTTTGTGCAGGATGGTGATGCCACCTCCTGGTTTGTTTAGGCGGTCTTTGTGTTGGAGTTTGTACCCATCAGGGGTGGCTGTGGCTATGTCAGGCCCAGATGAGTGGTTCGTCCAGTTTTCCGGGAGGAAGACTATGTCAGGTGAGTATGATGTGATGAGGTCCCAGAGTTCTACGGCATGCTTGTGTAAGGAGCGGGTGATTAGGAGTAAGCAGTTGAGATGGTTGTGGGGGGTGTTGTTGTGGTGCACGATGGAGTTGGTGTGGGGGGTTGTGGTGTTGCTGTGGTAGTGTTGTCGTGGAGTGTGTTCGGGTTGTGGGGTTTTTTGTGGTGGGTTCTGTTGGGGTGGGCGGGAGCTGTGTGGGAGTCTGCTGCGTTGAGATTGTGGTGTTTGATGTGAGGAGCGTTGGGTTTGGTGTGGGGCGTGTGGGTGTTTCTGGTGTTCAAGTAGGAGCAGGAGAAAGTTCCCTGTGTGTGTGTGGTGATGGCTTGGGTGCAGGCGGGGCGTGGTCCTGGGTTGAGGGAGTGGAGTGTGGTTGTAGAGTAGTGTTGTCTGGGGGGATCTGGGTTAGGGGGGCCAGGGGGACTGGCACTGGGTGCGGTCCAGGCGCGGACGGGCGTGGACGGGCGCGGACGGGCGCAGACGGGCTTGCCTCTGGCGCGCCTCTGGTGCGCCAGCAGCACGCCCGCTGCGTGCAGCCGCCATTAAGAGGGTGGGGTGGGAGGGTGGAGCAGCTGGGAGGAGGGAGGGAGGACCAATGGGTGTGCACGGGGGCCGCAGGGGAGGCAGCAGTAGGGGAACAGAGACCGGCCAGAGCAGAGGAAACGGGCGGTGAGAGTCAGGAAAAACAAACAAGAGCTAAAACGGGGGGTAGGGAGGGCAGAGACGCGCTGAATAACTAACGGCAAAAGCTAGAGGCAAAAAATAACAGAAATATGAAAACAGAAGCACAATATTAGACAACACTGAACCCGGCAAAAACTAGCGGCAATGTAAAACACAGAAGCACAATATAGAACTCTGAAACACGGCAAAAACTATTGTCAATATGAAACACAGAAGCAGATTATGGCAAACACAAAAGGAATTACTCACGTGAGGGCAGCAGGAAGAGCCTACCACTAGGAACCAGGGATAAGCCGCAGGCGGGTGCCTGCGGGTGGAGTAGGGCCTCGAACTGCAGTCCAGATGGCAGTCAGCTAGTAACAGGGGCACGGGGCAGGCTGGTGGAGCCAAGTGAAACTCCTGGCCAAAGATGGTCAGGGAGTTTACACGGGGCTCCGTGCAGTGGCCGCCATTAAGAGGGTGGGGTGGGTGGGTGGAGCAGCTGGGAGGAGGGAGGGAGGGCCAATGGGTGTGCACGGGGGCGGGCCGCAGGGGAGGCAGCGGCAGGGGAACAGAGACCGACCGGAGCAGAGGAAACAGGCGGTGAGAGTCAGGAAAAACAAATGAGACCTAAAACAGAGAGGGGCAGAGGGGGCAGAGGGGGCAGAGAAATGCTGAATAACTAACGGCAAAAGCTAGAGGCAAAAAATACCGGCAATATGAAAACAGAAGCACAATATTAAGCAACACTGAACACGGCAAAAACTAGCGGCAATGTAAACACAGAAGCACAATATAGAACACTGAAACACGCAAAAACCTATAGGCAATAAGAAACACAGAAGCAGATTATGGCAGACACTAAAGGAATTACTCATGCGAGGGCAGCAGGAAGAGCCTACCACTAGGCACCAGGAATGATGCGCAGGTGGGTGCCTGCGGGTGGAGGAGGGCCTCGAACTGCTGTCCAGATGGCAGTCAGCTAGTGACAGGGGCACGGGCCAGGCTGATGGAGCCAAGTGAAACTCCTGGCCAAAGACGGTCAGGGAGTTTACACTTGTCCTTCTAGCACATGGTTTTAACTGTTCGCTATTGACTATTTGTTAGTCTTGGCCTTTAGGGAGCCTTAGCCCTAACAATGCTCCTGACTGATATAGGTGACTTAGAAAAGGGCAGACACATGTTGGTGATAAGATGACAATCTGAGCCATTGTGCTCTCATTTCATCATGTCATTGGTTTAAGATGCATCGGAGGTTACCTCTAATAAAGGTGAAATCCTGGTTACCTCTAGGTACTTTTAGCTTTATCTGTGTCCCCTTGTTTTGTCCAGGAAATTATCTTATTTAAGAACTTCCTCCTTTGGGTTTACTAGGAGGTTGAGTCCATTCTGGTGGTATTGTATTGTCCTACGAGGGTGGGGAAAGGTTGCCTATGATGAAGCATGTCACACATTATGTGAGTGAGGCATACTCTTTCAATAAAACTGGGCTTTCTTCTCCTCTTGGGATTACCCCTATCACCCCAAAATCTTGGTAATTTAAGTATCAGTAATTTGTACCATAACACTTTACTTTGGGAGGATGTGTGGTAGTGTACACTGTCCCTCTCCTTTTGTGTTTTGAAATGCCATCAGTGGTCAGGGGACACTCGCAAAGCCTTGTCTGACAAACTAACATCTCCTTCACAGCTGTCCTCTAGCTCCATTTGAGGCTTAATTCAAGACACTTCACTCCTATTTGAATAGATCGTCAAAAAGGTGAGGTTACATCTCCCAAGATAAGGTTGTTGGTTTCATAGCTCCTCTTAGAAGCAGAAGAGAAGCCTTCATCATATTTTCTTTTACAACAACAATGAACACATGGAAATCAGCAGCATATACTGCATGCCCCTCATTATTTGAAAAGTAGAGCTAAGGGCCATTTCGTAGCTACCAGACTTCATACACATTGAAACATATCAGCTTTTTTTAAGCCTCAGGGTAGTCTTCCCCTCAAATGTTTGCCTGTCTCTCTCCATTTTCTAGCCTTGTTTGTGTTGGCTTTAGGACACGGTGCACCTACCACTAGAAACCAGAGCTAAAGTGCTTGTGCTCTTGCCCCTAAAAACATGGTAGCATTGGCTCATGCCCAATTGGCATATTTAATGTACATATAAGTCCCTAGTAAAGTGCACACCATGTGCCCAGGGGCTATAAATTAAATGCTACTTGTGGGCCTGCAACACTGGTTGTGCCACCCATTTAAGTAGCCCCTTAATTATGCCTCAGGCCTCCCAGTGCAGAGCCTGTGTGTGCAGTTTTAAAACTGCCATGTCGACCCGGCAAGTTAAAACTCTTGCCAGGCCTAAACCTTCCCTTTTTATACATATACGTCATCCATAACTTAGGCCCTATGTGACCCACAGGGCAGGGTGCAATGCGTTTAGAAGGCAGGGCATGTACTTTTAAGTTTTACATGCCCTGGTAGTGAAAAGCTCCCAAATTCATTTTTCATTGCTGCAAGGACTATCTCTCCCATAGAATAACATTGGGATTACCTTATTGCATCTTATAAGTGTAAATCGCAATCTGGAAGAGATGATTGTCAAGTTTGGTGTCTCTGGACCCACAATTTAAAATCACAACTTAGTTGGCATTATTACTTGAGCCATTTGGTGCCTACTGCCTGTCTCCAATAAACATCTGGGCTAGGGTAACAGTTGAGCTTGTCCATTCCCTCTAGACAGCCACACGCAAAGGGAGCTTAGGTGTAACTGATAGGCCATCAACATCCTGATGGGTCACCCTTGGCAGGATGGGAGGGATGGTCTGACACTTACACCTGAAAAGGCAGTGTCCTGCCACAGACATAGGGCTAGATCCCACCCTGTAGTGACTCTGGTGCCAGGGCAGGAAGGGAGGACCTCTGTGCACTTCAAATTCCTCTCTTTGAAGTCTCCCCCACTTCAAAGGGACAACTGGGTATAAGTACTGGACCTTCCACACCACCAACTCAGTCCACTTCTGGACCTGAGGATACTTTGTCAGGAAGAATGACTGTTGTGCTCTTAAAAGGGCTGTAACCCTGCTGGAATCTGCTGGACTCCTGCTCTACTGTGCTGACCTGCTGTCCTCCTTGAGTGGTAGTGAGAAGGACTGGACCTGATTCTCTCCAACCCAGGGCTTGCCGGCTTGCCTTTTCTTCTTAAGTCTCAGGGACATCAAAGAGTTCTCTTCAATCTACAAACAGCACCTGGACTTTGCTTGCTGTAAGCCTTGCTCTGCCAAGTCTTGCCAACCCAGTCTAGGGCGCTTGAAAGCGAGTATAAAGTGCTGCAACTTCCAGAACCAACGCATCTTCATCAGAACCTGTGCATCTTCACTGTTGTGTGGAAAAATCCAGCGCATCACATTCTGAACCAGCACTTCACCACTGGAACCGCCGCATTGGAACCACAGCATTGCCACCACTGCAGGGAGACGATCAACTCATCTCATCTACTACATGGAGAAACCTGGCGCAGCGGCTTTCGGAACAGATGCATCTCTGAACCAGCACTTCATTTTCTGAACCAATGCATCATCATTGTTGTGTCAAGAAGCGATCCATCACCTCAACAACAGGATTGACACTGACGCATCGCTTGGCTGCACTCCCCACCTCGTGTTGCGACCAGGATTAAGGTACTTTACACATTACCTCTTAAGTTAAGCCTGACTTGTCTTTGCCAAGCTACTAGAGGTTGACCACAGGGGCTAACCTAGGGTGTGTTTGTGACTTACTCTGACTAGGACTGTGGTTCTTGTTTGAACAGGATGCATGCCTCTGCCAATCAAAAACCCAATTTCCAACAATTACTATTAGCAAATTATTTCCTTTTATGTTTTTTCCGGTCAAAATGTACTGGCTGATTCTTGCCGATAGTGATTACAAAGGTGCTCCTCTTTGAAAACTTTTAAAGTATTAAAAATAACCTATTCAAATTGGACTCCAAAGGGGTTATTATAACATAATATCATTAGTATAATAGCGGACAAGGGTGCGTTCATTGTCATGTTTTGAAGGAAAAAGGTGTTTATGGTCCAATTCCTATGCAAAGTTGCCAGTTTATAGATTAAATAAAAAATGTGGTCAATAATAAAACCTGCTTCAATCCTGGTGAAAAAAATATTTCTAGTCAATGTTCCTCCCTATTAGAACCCTTTCCCATAGGCTGATCCAGTCGCGGCTCGTGGGTGTTAAAGGGGGCATGGCGGGCTGGCGGGGGGGAGCATGGGAGGTGGTGGGGGGTAATAGTAATTAAAAAAAATCTAAAATAAATAAACTTACATTGGCTCCTGTGCCGCGCACCGCTCCTTTGCTGGCTGCAGGCACAGGCTCCCAGACTGCCCTGCAGCCAATCCTGACCCTGCTCAAAGAAGCCCAGCCAGGGCGCTCCCAGGCAGACTGGGAGCCTGTGCAGGCTCTCTCCAGCCCAGCAACAGACTTGCTGGGCTGGAGAGAGCCCTGTGCGCATGTGTGTTTGGCTGGCCCAAGACGGCCAGCCAAACACACATGCGCTCTGAGGGGAAGTGCTGGGGGAGTGCTGACCACTCCCCAGCACTCCCCTCAGAGCACGTCACCCCAGTGGCCCCGCCACTTTACAAGGAACCAATAACCAACACTCTGTTATTGTTTCCTTGTGAAGGTTGTGCAGCTGTCTCTAATGGCAGGGGGCGACGCTCCTCCGCCCTCATGGAGGAGCCGCCCCTGTGCTGATCATTGATGACTACCTCATTTAGGCACAGAACTATCCAGATTAGGAGCCTTGACCCTAAAACTAATTTATCAGTTTTATTTTGGCATTCAAGTAACAGACACAAATGTACAGTTCCACGGAAGGTCGCTTACACAATATGACACGTGGACCACAAACATCCACAACTCAAACGGATTTAAAAAATCATCTAACTTGCATGTATTACTGTCAACAATTCTAAATTAATTAGATCATTCCTTTCTGTACAGTTTCTCATACCTTTTTCAACGCACACTAAAATGTGGCGAATTGTTCTTTGTACAAGTTTATCTCCCTCATGAACATTTTAGCCCTTTGCACTATCTTCTGAATCAAACTAACCTGGCAAGAACTTACACTCGCTGTAAATGGATATTTAAATCCATCTTTCCTAACATCAAGACAGCAGGGAGTGAGAGTGATACTTGTCAGTCAAAAAGATCTTGTCTCCTGTCTTCCGTTCCCTCTAATTCGTATTATTTTACCCATTTCGTTTGGTCTTAGGTCATGTGGTCATGGTCATATGTGTTCATTATGTGGCTGTATAATGATTTTTATTTTTTGCAGCTGAAGCAATGAATACAATTCTGATTTTTTAATTGTTTACAGTCTGGAATTTCTAGTTATATTTTTTTCTGGTATTCTAATTTCTACTCTGCTTCTTGTCATTACAATTGTTTCTGCTTTGCAAACCGAACAGCCTTACAAATTTAATGGACCCATGTCTGCCGCTTCGTGACTATCTACACATGTGAGTTCGTGTTCTGGTCCAAAGACCCTGGTAGTCCACGCCGCTCTCTAAGGATTGAGAGCGGAAGTACATCGTCACGCAATGAAAGCAGGCACATACCTTATTACCCATTTCTTTTTCAAATGACAACATACATTTTTCACAATTCACAATGACTACATCCGAGAATATGTAGTCTGTTATTATGCGGTGACGCGATGTTTTCACTCATATTAGTTGGTGCTTTTTTTCTCTGTCTCTTCTGGGTACAGAAAACTGCGTCATCAGTTTTGGCTCCTACCTCCTACTGTACGTTAGTTCAGTCAGTCAGCATCCCGCAGCCCAGAGGTTACAGTACTACACGGAATACCTGGAAAGGCCACAAAGGTCCAAAGTCATCTAATTTCGCTACTTGGTGATAAAAACAAAAACCCGCGTTTGATTACAGAGCTAGGTATGTAGGGAGCAGATGTACATAGAGAGAGAACTGCTCGCCTCTGATGTCACGTCATTTAGCATGCCAGTGGAATGTAAGTTTGTGTTTAACTAGGCAGTATCACTTTTCAAAAAAAGATAACATGTCATGAGTAAATAGCTTAAGGTTAGTAGCCGAGGGGTTACTTCCACGCCCATGGAGTCCCACTCCTGCACATCTCTAGATAACAGCTTGCTGACTGCAAATACTGAAAGTAAGTTCTAGGGCTTCCTTTCCCCACCCCCAGATTTCTGAGATTTCTGAAAGATCTTTCCACCATGCCATAGGTTCCTCCAACATGCCTCTTCTGCAACACTCTTGTGGAATGTGTGTACATTTTGACCGCCCAGTTCCAAGTAATGTTAATAGTCTAAGAAGAACCGTTGAGTTGGTTAATTGGGGTAATCTGAATAATTTAGTGTAAACTGAAGGTCTGCAGTTAAAATTCTGTCAGCAATAACTCAGCTTTTCGTAATTGAGAGGCCGCTTGAATGAACACCTCGGGTCTGGTGATAATTCACACCTATCGCAATGAATTTTACATTGTGGCCAGTATAAAGAGTCAGGTTCTCTTTTGTAGTCAAGAAAGCAGTGTTTCTTTAATGATTGTAATCGTACTTGACGATTAATAAGATACCCACAGCAGTCTTTGTGGCAAGTATAGGCTAGCAAGAAAAGCCAGTAGCATCAGTGGCCAATGGTAAAGAATAGGAACTAGGGACAAAAACCACATCCAGACATGAGCACAGTGATCAATTAAAAGGAAATGAATGGTGTGATGCTGGGCGTCTAGTAATGAGCAGAGGAGTTTGAACAGTACATTCTCAGCTATGATCTTAAGTAAGACCTGCAAGGGTGCAGGTTGACAGGGAAGCTTGGAAGGGCAGTCTCTTTATTGAGAGTCATTAGGAGGGGACGGAATAGGAAGGGATGGGAAACTGCTGTCACACACTATGGGTTGGGTAATTGATGGTGTATGAACCAGTACAGAAAATAAGGAGTGCTAGTGAAAATAACATGCAAGGAGGTGAGTAATTGTGCACTGGTGATAGCACACTTTTGTAACAAGCCTCATAGGGACAAACAAGGCATAGAAATTAGAGGGTGGGGGTGTGTGATGTTGATGAAGGCACTGCAACCCAGCCATATCCGGACACCAGGATCCAAAGTAACCCTGGTACTCTGTTATACCTCTGTAAAAAATTGCTGCCCATGGATTTTCATTTTTGATTTGTGTTTTTGATCATTTGAGAAGTAATTTAGCTTGTGTAGACATTACTGATCAAGGCCAAATTTTTCTGGACATCATTTTTTAAAATGGCAGATGTGTTGCAGTGACGATGCAATATTTCAGGAACCGTAAGACCCATATACTTCATTTTGGGGGTGAAGTAGTCTGATAGAGACAGATAATAACATCTCAGAGCAACCCTTGCACCGTTTTCCAAAATGGTGGCTATAATAGAGGAAGAAGAGACATATATGGAAATTAAAGAAATAATAATGGTTTTTAACCATGTTTATGATCTTAATACGAAAAAATGTTTAGCACTTCTGTTTTAGACACATTTTCATAGTTCACTTTATTTATTTGTTTCAGAAATCACTTGAGATGCATTTGCAGAATGTTGAGCATTTGAGAAGAGCATATCAACATGGACATCTTTTTGTAGCACAAGTTTTGCAAGTACATGTACGTGTAAGTATTGTCGGTAGAGGCTTTTGAAATTTCATACATTTTAGTACCCTATCAATATCTTCCCAGCCAAATTCTCACTGATCTTTCTCTACAAATTCATGATCCAAAACATTTACATATCTTCTGTTCAAGTTGAATGCTCCTTTAATGTGTTCATGCACAGAATATGATGTCGGTGGAAGGTCACTTAGCTGGACTGATTTCTTGAAATCACTGTACCGAAGATCATCAAATGTGTGACAATCAGAACTCATTTTCCACACACGCACAAGGTATTTTTCTATGTCTTTAAAGTCACATTCTTCTTCAGTCTCAGCAAATCCTTTTAGAAACTTCACTGGTTCAGCAGTTAAAGCACCAAGCTTTGTTCCAATTTTGCTCATAGTGTCATCACCAGTAAGAATATTGGCATCTCTAGGTAAAGTTTTTTGTACAGAATCTGAAGCTGAATTGAGTGCCTTTTCACACCTGTTCCATAGCACATCCACAACTCTGACAATCTTTGACAATGAACAATGCAAACAAAACTTAGTAGCACAATAATAACATCTGTGTCATTTGACAGTACAATGACTCGATTGGAACCATTTCGAACAGAACACTCAAAATGTGTCACAACACGAAGGTCAGCTTCCTCCAATTTGCTGTTAAGTTCTTAAACTATATGGCCCATACCTTTTGAATATATCTCTGCAGGCACCAACTCCTCACTGACAATTATTCTACTTACAATAATTAGAAATTCAGTGTTCACTTAAGCATCAGCAATGTTTTGGTGAGTTAACATCTCCAAGTTCATCTTGTTCAGAATTTATCAAGTTGCACAGGTATAGGTATTGGATTTTTGATGCAGGCAAGGTCAATTGTTCCACTTATAGACATTCTACTGATTCTCCAACATTCTTTGACAGATAGCTCAAGATAACTGTCTTAGACAATGTGCAGTTCTTGCAAGGTGCACACTGACTTTGATATCTATACAACAGTCTGAACGACCGCTCCGAAGTTTGGCATGGATAAAATCTTGACCTGTTTGTAATGGCTGGTTGGGCAAAACTCTTACTATGGCAATTCAAGCATGGAAGTTTAGCTTTAGTGATTATGTCAAACAGATTTCTCTCTATCAATACAAATCTCTCCTGCTTCAGTTCTCTGTATAGTTTCAATCATGTTCCAGGACATTTAGTAGACATGTCTTTATATCGTTATCCACATATTTTTTTGGTCATAAATGTGTGTAGTCACACAGGCTAAGTCATTTCAAAGGAGTTTCCTTGCTGCTGCATGAAATGAAGAAGGCTGTCTACATGTTTATTAAAACATTCCCCGCTCTTTTCCACAAGTTCCTGATGAGGAACAGTTTCCTGATGGCCCATTAATTTTTCATTTGTCAGCTCTCTGAAAACATTGCAAATAGATAGGACTTCATCGTAAATTAGCTGTCATTGAACAACATATTCACTTTTACGCATCTGACCAACAATTCCCTTAAAGCGTTCCTGTGATCTCTGGATCGTTTGTTCCAGTTTCATATCTGGAGCCAGATCACTGAACCTTCCCTGTCTATCACCACAACATTTCTTTGGATTAATTTTCTGTAGAGGTATGGTTTTTCCACCTCTAGCTTCTTCACTCTTTCAAAATACCAGGTCCCATATCTCAGGTAGCTTATGCAATCAAATTCACAAAACACAGAAATCATTGACTCCTCAGCCTTCACATGCAGCTGTCAATCGCCTTCCCAATTAGCATGTACAAAGTTTTTATTAGAGCTATCATGTGTAAAACTTGCAAAGTTCTGATTTTTCTTTTCATTCTTTGACAAACTCTACGAACTTGGTATTCAGGTGTTCTGATTCTAAACTGAGTGTATTGAACATTGCCTGCCTATGCATTGTCGTTTGAATGAAGTGGACCTTGTGTCTTGTTCACTTCTGAGATAAGATATGCAAAACCTAATTTGTCATTCTTGTTCCAGAAAGTATTCCAATGCAATGTTTCCATAGCTTCAGATGTTATGAGCATACCTTGTAACGAACCAACATAATGAGTTCAGCTCAAACATGACTGGACAGTTTTGCTTCCAAAGATTTCAGCCTTAATAAGTGCCACATCTACTGAGGTAAATTCCTGCACACTGCAATGCAGCCTTTGGCATGTAGAAAATGCCCATCATTGGATAAAAATCATCAAATAAATTCTACTGGATTGCTCATAAAAATGTCCGCTTCGATAGGAAAACCACCTTCATCACAGAAAGTTGGCAGGATAGGCTGGTCTTCAAGCTGAGCACACACATTTTTGAAATGTTTTGGAGCTGTGCATATTGTTGCCTACTTTGTGGCTGGGGATGGTATTACTGTGAAAAACACAACCTCCTTCAGTGGGGTGCTATTCTGGGAGATCAGAACATGAATTCCAGCCCAGAGAAACTGGCTTTTCTTCATCTTTCATTCCGCACAGAATAAGCAATAAGATAAATTCAGTTAAATCAGCTTTGCAGACCGCAGCATCGGGTATATGAAGATCCATGTCCTCAACCACTTTGAAACTTTCTGGTAGACTGGGATGTGTTGTTGGCTTGTAGTGGTTTTGCACACGTTGGCAAGGCACTTGCGTTATAGGTTTGGTAGTTCGTTTGTGCCTACAACTGACACAGTTTGTTTTTCAGCAGCTACTTCATTGCTACAGTTTAGAAAAAGCACCATGGCAATATCATGTGTGCTGGATGTTCGAGACAAAAAAGAGCTGTCTTCAAAATCAAAATGATCAAGAGCAGCAATTGTAAATCCTTTCCTGGTAAAGTGACTTGGAAGAGGTGCGCTGTCGGATTCACAAGATTTGACAGCATGAGCTTCTAACAAGCTCCTGCTCCATACTATGTCATTATAACGTGTTGATATACCAATCTTATTCAATGAAGTGATTAGCTCTCTGTGTGTGCCCACTTGTCATAGGTTGCGAGGCAGTCATCATGTGTAGCAGACTTTTCTTTTTGCTGTGATGTAATTCATGAAACACGATTTGGAAAAGACAGTACATTTGCACAGCATAAGCCTGTCGGTTCATGGGATTGTCTCCACTTCTTCGCTTATATATTCAAAACCATCATCAATCTTGTCGGCTTCTGTTCTAAACTCAAGAATTTTAGCTTTTAACAGTTTTGCCTTGCTGATATTAAACAAAAATGTAAACATTTTTAAGGTAATATCAGATATTCTTGTTGACTCCCGTGATTTGCTGAGCTCTGGGGCATCAAAAAATGTGTCATTAAGTTCAAAATCCAAACCTTTCAGGGAGTTTCTTAAAATGGTTCCTGCTGATTTTACTGCATCCTGGGATCTTATTTTGGCAGCAAGAGCATCAGGAGTCAAATCAGCTGAGAACACCATAAGTGACTTATTCTTTTTGTTAAACTGACAAAAAAGAATTCTGTCATTGTACATTCTCATCAGAAAAATCTTAATTGCATTATTAGACAGTTTCATCAATATTGACCATTATTTCCCTGATCTCACTGAGTGTGAACCTGTAGCCAGCACTCAAGAGTGACTTTTGCACCAAAAAATGATATTAGGCTGGTTAGAGTAAAAAAAGATGACTCTAACCAGCCCATGTCATTTTCTGATGCAAAACCACCCACACCACATGACTCATGTCTTAGAGAAGACAGGAGTCATGCCCACCACCCCAATGGCCTGCACAGGGGACCAGTGTCCCCTGGGCATGGCCATTGCACCCTGTGCCATGCAGGGGGCCCCAAGTTGGGTCCCCGATGCCATTTTAATAAAAAAAATACTTACCTATACTTACCCTACTTACCTGAGATGGGGTCCCCCATCCTCCTGTGTCCCTCTGGTGTGGGTGGGGGTGTTCCTGGGGCATGAGGAGGGCACCTGTGGATCCATTCCGTGGTGTTGAACCATGGCAATGGGTCCACAGATCCCCTAACGCCTGGTCTGACCTAGGCGATACGCTTTGCACCATTATTTAGCCCTTCCTCCCACCCACCCGTGCATCATATCAGCAGGGGGGGATAAATATGGGGCTACGGGGTTAGCACCATTTTTTTACATGGGAATGCCTACCTTGCATCTCATTGATGCAAGGTAGGTTCATGCATCTAAAAAAAGGGCCAAACTCCAATATTTTGACGTTTCACAGGTCTAACGTCAAAATATAAATAGGTAGTTAGGTTATATATGTGCCCCTTAATTTGCCTTTTCAAAGAGGACAAACTTAACTGAAGGCTGGCGGTTATGTTGCTGCTGTTAGGTCATTGTACATTGTACATTCCTATTCTCAAATGTATGCACGCATGCAGTTTGGTTGGGCATACAAACCAGCTGCAAATACATTCACCTTGATGTTCAGATCAGCTACTTGGCTGAAAACTTCATCTTGAAAGAAACTAGCTGCAGATAAAAACATATTTGGCCTTTGAGACTCACATACTCTGTACTTTGTTCTTTCATCAGTCTCTATGGCCCTTGTTCTGGCTAACCCGCAGATAACATGTTGAAGATCCTCTACTTTCTGATCAGTTTTTGGAGGGGGACGAGGGGTAACCATCGATCTTATAAGTGTATGGGCATTGGGTTTGGTTGTCATTGCTTTCTCAGAAGACTCAGACTCTTGTTGTGATTCACTGGTTTCTGCCTTTTTTGAAAAAAAATTCCCAGGCTTTTTTCCATTGTATACGACTTGTAGCACTTTTTGTTACAATTATAAAATATTTGATCTTCTTCACCCATCAGTTTTAATCTTTTGTGAACTTTGTCTTGCCGTATTTCTACAGCATCTCAAACTCTCTTCTCTCCAGCCACCATTAGTGTTAGCTTCTATTTCGGATTAGTTTGGCATTTGGCACATTTTTCTTTGTTGAAGGAGTCCTCAGATTTTGTAGTTAGCAACACTCGGTCAAGAGGTAAAGATCCTTTTCTACCACTTGCTTCGCTCATGTTTACAAATTTGAATCAACAGTAAACATGAAACAAAAACAATATTAAAATAAATACCAATATGATGGCAAAAACACATCATTATAGAGCTGCCATTTCAGAAAATAACAAAAGGAGTGGACTGAAGAATTATTTTATGTCTCTATAAGACTACTTGACCCCCCAAATCTATGTTTTAACACCAACATGAAGTATATAGGTCTCATGATTCCTGAAGTATTACATCAGCACTAGAACACATCTGTCATTTTATAAAATGTTGTTCCCAAATAAAAGGCCCGGATTAGAACTGTCTACTCACGTTAAACCCGTTAAATTACTTCTCTAATGATGCAAAAACACAAATCAAAACTTAAAATCTCTGGTCAACGTTTTTTACAGAGGTATATCAAGGGGCCAGAAGTAAAGTGGACAGTTCATTTTCTAAGAGATAACAGCAATGCTGCACTTCAGAGTTAGTCAAAACTCAAGGAAGGAAACACGAAGTACAAGAGAAGAAACAGGCTGGCCTGAACTTCCCTTGCTTCCCTTCACATCAATACACAAGAGGAATTAGAGACTTTTAAGGGATGACCAGTTGATAACTGGAAGGAAATGACCAGTTTGGGCTTTCACTTTCAGGGTGACTATGGTAGTGTGGGTATTTAATTCCATCACTCTTATAGCAAGATGTCTAGCAACAATTCATGGTTGTATGGCTTCACAGCTTGTAAACGAGTGTGCCCACAGTTCCCTACACCTTAGTTACTTTTTTCTCTATAGTTCCCTCTGGTCCTCAAGGTTGAGGGCCTGTGCCTATTACTCTATTTCTGTGTATCCTTTTGTTACTTCAACCCTTTACCACACCTCTCCCTGGCATGCTGATGTTCCCAATTCATATGATGACCCATTAAAGCATCATCCACATTTGAATATGGTAAACGGTTCAAATACTCTATTGTTTGGATATGCTGTTGTTCAAAAATATCTCACATTAACCTTATTCTCCCTTTCCCCTATGTGTGCAAACTCAGACTGGAGGCTCTGTGTGTCCAAAGACCTTGTGACTGACTTTACTCACACTGAAGACCTGCTTATGCATCCTGCTGCCTTCCACCTATTTATCCTCAACTCTCCTTAACATCACTCTTGTTACTTATAACCACTTTCTGGGGAATGGGTAGAAGGACTGGGACACTCAATGGCTCCATCTCCTTTATTCAAGCTTAATAGATTTGAGGTGTCAACAATCATAATAAACATTTAATTAAATCAAACTATAGGCAGAGGTGGCAGAACCAAAGAATATTATGAATGAGTTCACCAGGGGACCAATGCCTGCTGGCCTGCAGTTCAGACTGGATTATCTGGATTTGGGGCAAAGGTCTGTATAATCTTCCAGAAAGTGTCCCCGCATTTTGTCAAAAAGTTTTTTATTTAGGACTTTAATTGAAAGCCACTTTTATCATGATTTCATAGACAATTAATGTGCCTTCACCCATCTCATTGTATTGAGGGAGAGAAACACTTGTGAGCACATTTGAAAACATATGATTGTTAAATATAAATGTAGGTATCCGGACCATTTTGAGCAGAATCAGAAGACAACAAAGGCCAGAGAAACCTCAAAGCAACAAGTAGTGACATGGAGTCATATTCACTTTCAAGACCTTCAGGTAGCTCATAAGACCAACATTTGAAATAATACTTTAAATAAGGATACAGTGAAGGTAATGTGATCTATCATTAACCATTATCCTTATTAACATAGTCCATGTGGAAAGATTCCTTAAAAAAAACAATAGATCCATTCATTGCGATTGGAAAAAAAGGCTGACCAAATAGCTGTTATTTTATTCAAAAATCGTTTGTTGTCACTTCCACCAAATGTACAAGATTACATTGCTGTCAAGATGCACTAATCTTGCAATCTGGATCTAACAGGAGTAATGTGTATTTACACACTTCTGCGTACCCACCACCAACCATAAACTGACAATGTGTTGGTCAGAAGTGCGTCTAGGAAAATCTAATAGAACAAGAGTGAGAAAGAAAGACACAGGATATCAGAACACTGCCTCGTTATTCAGCTGGTCTTGGTCTGTACTGCAAGATTATTGATATTTTAAGACAAGAGAAGACGTTTAATAGTTCAATTATAATTAATCCAACACTTCTGATAATACCGATGATATACCCTATGACACACTCTGTATTTCCAACTCTCTATGGTTAGTATCTGTGCCTTTCTTGAGCCGAAACACAAGTAGAATCTATATAAAACCTGGAAATAACACTCAAAGCTATTATGCTTTGTTTGCTACAACCAATTATATATAGTTATAGTCAATGTTACGAGGGAACATTCTGTGGTTTGATTACTTTAACAAAGACTGGTTCATGAACTGTAACATAAGGAATCCACACTAATACCACAATGTTCACCTAACAACTGGCATTCAGTTGACCATCTAAATAAACACTTTAATACTATAAGTCCCAACCAAAGATTATCAAGTTGTGATAAAGATAAGAACCCTCTAAGTTCCTTTTGTAGGAAGAACTATTGCTGCTCTCAATATTTGACTATATCAGGCCTAAGTTGCAAATCAACTTTACATATTGTGGATGGGGTATAATTTTCCATCAGACATTGATTTGATCTTGACTGCTGCTATCTGTGCTTTGTTATAGTAATTTGAATTTGCATTAGTCTAAATCCTGCCCTAATGACCACCTCTCTTGGGCACTGTGGGGTATCCTCCCATTCTGAGTCCTCCCTTGCCCCAAGGTCTTTAATTCACTTCCCCCATCTTTTGTTGTAGGAAATGTAAAAAACAAACGCACTGTAGTAAATATGGGACATGAAAATATAACGCAACATTGAGCCCAAGCAGAAACCACACAGCCGCTCGTAGTTAGAAACCAGTTTAGGCATAACCCCCACACTGACATGAGCAAGGAGAAAGGTTAATTTAATGACATAATGGAATGCGAAACATGAAAGGGTTTTCAGTTAAAGGCCAACTCATGTCTGACAGACCCACAAACATTTACAACATCTGCACATGAGTCCCCCAGCACACTCTCCGTGCCTAAAACAGATTATGGCCTGATAAGACAACGGGTATATAATTGAATTAGTCCAGAGGACACAGGTGCATGATTAAACAATGGGTACAGGGAAGCGACCACTTTCTGAGCACACAGAGGTCTGAGACACCCAATGCCGCCAGAGCACACTTCACGTAAGTTACATTTACCATGAAGCAGGCACAAATTCATGAGTCAAAGAACACCCTGTCATAAAGCATTGTTGAATGTATTGTAAAAAAATTTGCAATGTATTAGCTCAGGAATTTTTAGCTATTAGGTCATATGTTTTCAAGTGTTTTTCCATTTTAAATCTATAACTTGCAAGTTAACTATTAATTACTATATGTAATAAAACATTGTATTTAATTGTATAAAAAGGCCCGTCTGTGAACAGACATTAGAGAAATACCACAGAGGCAGGGCATGGGTGCAATCCGCAGTGTTTTCCTCCCTATCGAAACAGTTAATAAATACTGTCTTTGGATTGCCAAGAAGAGTCTACCTGGTTATTTGAGTCTTGGGAAAGTTTTTGTTCACCCCGCAACAGTTGGCGAGCCACATTCTAGGAGGCTCTTTGCCCCCCACCTGATGACTGGCACTGGAAGACCACCTATCCCCATGCAGAGAAACCACCACACACAGGTAAGCAGAAGCCGAGGTTAGAACTGAAATTCTGCCTGTGCACCAGGGGTTGGGAATGATCCGGGAACAGCTGTCTCTTTAAGGTGAGGACAAAGTGAATCACAATCCCTGTATACGAATAAGCGTGTTAAATGCATATGTACAAACAAGGTAGAATATAATTGTATGCTGTATTTTATGTAACTGATAAGAGACAGAATAGGTACCACGTGCAACTTTTTCATTTTTGTTATTGGATGAATGTGTACATATGCTGCACAATCAGCACGGTACCTACATAACTAGATAACCTGTGATTTGAAGCAGCCTGTGGGGGAGCCTTGAAATTAGAAGGTACCGAGATGTGCTTCATTTGACACTGAGGAAAAACTAAACAAAATGGTGTCGCTAAACTTTACCTCTAGTTAAGAGCTGAGCACTCAAAGTTCCCATCCTGGACCTAATATCTGACAGCCTTTTCGTGGTTTCTAAAATGCACTGTCTGAAGTGGATCTCCTCTGGAGTGTGGAGGAAAGAGGCCAGGGGTTGCTAGGTGCATTTACTGAGAAGTAGTTTAGAAATGTAATTATCGCCCTATAGTAGAATTTTGTTTTGTGTGATGTGATGGAGGTGAGTGTCTGCATTTGAATGACGTGTTGCCTCAGTGTGATGGTGTTGTGCAGTACAGTATAATGTGCAAACTGTTGTTTTGAGTACAAATTGCATGTAATGAAAAGTTTGTATTGTAGAGTGCCCCATAGAATTGGTACAGCAGAATTAAAAGTTGAATATATATTGTGAAACAATAAATAGAAGAAGTTGTCAACATTATTCTCACTATAAGATCCATGTAAATCTACTTTCAAATGATTTGATATTGTAGAAGAAAAGATATAAAATTGAAGTATTAAAGAATGCCTAGTCATGGAGTTCCCCTTAGAACATATGCAGAAGGTGTTCCCCAGTGACAAAAATAATTATAAAAGTATATTCTGTAGTGGTTTAATGCCCCCCAAAAGCATATGTATCCTTGGCCGAAAGAAGGAACGTTCAATGATAGGATAATTGAGCATGTTGTCACATACCTCCTAAGTAAATAAGTAGGAGCCAAATTAAAGGAAAGAGAAACCACCATAACTTTATGGAAAGTATTTTGTGAACATTCGAAAGACTCCTCACAAGGAGACACCCCTAACACCCCATCTGTTCCCCCACCCCATATGACCCTATGAGCACTCCACCCACAGTGCCCAGCATTTACCAACTAGTGCAGTACCAAGAAGCCACAGTAGGGTGTGAGAACCCTGTGATTGGGATCCCTCAACATTCCTCAACAGCTACCCCCAAGGTAACCCCACAAACTCCAAAGCCAAGGAGGGTGAGCACTCCCAGACAGCAAACAAGGGTAGGGGACCCCCAATTTTCAGGTACATTAGAGGCACAGTTTGTACTGTATCTAGATCCTGCCCTTCCCCAGCAGGATAAGAGCAAAGAACAGAGTTCAGGGGATAGTGATGACCAATCACATATTTTGTCAGCAATGTAGTGGTTGCTTCAGAAAAGGGATACTACAGGTAGAGTAAATAGAGAATAGGTATTCACCCAACAGCAAAGGGACATAGAGAATGCAGAGTGGAGTGACTATGTGCATAGGACTGTAACTATGACACAACAGCCAATGTCTCAAGGAAGGGAACAAGAACATAGAAGAACCGAAGGTAGTCTACCCCTTTGGCAGAAGGAGAAGGGTGGCATAGTAGTCTCACCAGAGAGGATGCCGGACTGGCTATCACGCAGTGGGAGTAGGAGAAAGACAAGTGAAGTAAGGGGAGAAAGGCAGGATAAACTCAGAGAAGTTGTGGGAAGTTAGAAGAAAGGATAGAATCCATACACTAGCATGTCGATAGCATGGGTGAACTTCTTCAAACCCGGAAAGTAAATCACACTACTCATGATAGTCAAAAGAGACCACTCATTATACTGCACAATGGGTGATTGGAGATTGGCTAAACCAACTGATACAAGGGAAAGAGAAGTAGGAAGCCCCAAGCCACGAAGCTTGAGCAGTTACAAAGTCAAGGCACCCATGGCCAGTTAGACCCCAGAATAGGAACCAACAAGGTTAGGGGACGAGTGACACTACACAACAGACCAGCACAGCAAATGAGTGCCCAAGCAAATTTTCTCAGCATAAGCTTCACTTCCAGTGATGCCTCGGTGAAGGAGAAGGTAGCTGGCATTTTGTCCAATCATTTGTAGATAACTTAGCAGACTGGCTGAGCGGTTAGCTCCACCAACAAGTCCATGGCCTCAAGACGGGTCTTTTGACCCACATGACATGGCAAATGCTGTAGACTGCATTCAGTTTGGTGAGGGTGACCCAGATTGGGACTACCCTTACATAAGGAAATGTCTGCATATATGGCAGAAGTATGCCAGACAGCACCATCCCCAGCGGGCCACCACCCCTTTACACTACATACCCCTGGTACATAAGGGATCTGGGGCACAATATTATCTTACTTGGTCACAAATGGACACAGAAAACCTCAGAAAACTGTTGCCATTGCTCACTGAGGTAGCAGCAAAAGGGACCAGGACATTTGAGAAACAAACTGCAGGTATCACCCTGGCAGTAGGGGATGAAAAAAGCGTGCTTAGTTCCCTCATAGGGGATGAAACAGACACAATATTTCGAAAGGCTGGAGTTAGATATGTAACCCTCACTGATACCAGGTGTGATGGGTCTCCATTTAATCTGATTAGATCAGTAGTGTGGTATCAGATGAGGAAAATGTACCCCAAAAGACCAGAAATCGGATCTTTCATGACTCAGTCTATACATCCGAATGAGGATTCAGTGCAATACATCAATAAGATAAAAGAAAAATGGACCTAGGAAGTAGGTCAGGGCTGGGAAGTGACAGGAGGTAATGCTGTACTGTTTTATTGAGAAAGATCCAAATTTTACTAATATATTAGTGGCATCGAAGTTAGCATATGATGACTAATTAATTTCATTTAAAATGCCTAACTGAGAAATGACACAGAAATGTAAAATGTGCACATTTCAATTAAGGTGGACAATGTGGCAGCCACTCGTATTTTGACATCACTTTTTAACATGAAGATACTGTGCATTTATATTTGAGTGGTTTACTGACATGAATTAATGATGAAAATATTATTTTAAGAGAAACAGTATAAGTGAAGCATAATATGAGTATTAAATGAATATGAATTAATTATAATTGTATCAATCTAACTTGAATGTTATTAACATGAGTTACATATATGCAGAAAAATAAATGCATGTTTAAATTGTTCTAATATTTCATAAGCAATCTTTGCAGTAAAATAATTTGCTTTACATATGTGATTCAAATTGGAAGGTGTGTAATAGGAATTATTTTTGAATTATTTTTAATAACTGTATTCATTTGCATTTCGGCTTTCTTAGCTGAACTAGGCCTGGAGTTTTACTCCTGCAGCATTAGAGGAAAATTACTTGTTTAATTCTGTTCCCTCTGACCTGAATTCTTTCCCTAAGTTGCTGACGTGATAATGAATGTCCAATTGTATTGAAGGTGAGGAACATAGTTCAATTATAATTATGTAACAATATTTGTTCTAGCTGTGGAACAAGACAGGAAACTCTTGATTCCCATATGGGAACTATTTAGCTCATTCTGTGTATCGTGAGAAAGGACTCTGAAGTAACAACCAACTAGTAAATGTAATATTTTGTCTGAACTGTATGAAAACATTGAAATTACAACTTACTTTTCTGAGAAAATCCAGAATAGTTGCAAACTTGATGTGCCACCAACAGCCATTGGATGCCTAATCTTCTGTGGAAGATGAGCCCACCTAAAGGACCAATCAAGAGGACCATGGATATTTCTAATTAGTGAGAGACTTTGGACCTGAGGGAGAATCCGCCTGTTACCATGAGACTGTTAGCTTTGTCTAGTCCTTCTAGTCACAGTCTGCTAGAGCCAGTCTGGATGCTGCTCTCTTTTCCTTCTGAAACCCTCCACCTTTACGCATAACTTTAATGAATAAAGTTATACTTTAATTGTCCCATTTGCTTATGCTGTTCAGTACTAATATGCCCAATTAATTCTGACCTGCTGACCTGTCCTATGTGTAGCCCCTGTTCTGCACCGTTCTAATGCTGCTGTCTACTGATGCTGGGAGAAGGTGGACTCTCTATCTGACAAAGTATTTCTGTCTGCTGTCCAATGAGGAGAGGAATAACTAAATGTGATTTACTGTTTCCTTTTCAGCTTAGATACTTACACCAGCATATTTTTATAGTGAGTTTCCCTAGTTAGATGATTTTTCCAAATTATTTTTTGTCCTTTTCTTTTTGCTTTTGTCCATATGTGTTACCCCTTTCCCATACATGCAAGTCCAAATTAATTTTAGTGATAGGAATGGCCCAGAAATCTGAATGCCTTTGACTGACTTTTGATGATTTACTGATATCACCATCATGTGCTTTGAAATCTGATTTCAATGTACATATTTTGGTTTTGCTAATTTAGGTCATTCTTTTGGAGTGTATAACTGTATTAATGTTTAGTAGGCTAAGTCTTTTTAATGTTTCAGTCAGCCTATGGTTTACATGTATGTTTATAACTTAGTTTTCCACACCATTTAATTCATCTTGATATTAGTATTGTAATAAAATTTTGAAATTTTATTCAGTTTAGAGTTTGATTTAGTGTGAAAATATTCATGATGTTCAAAATTGTTTATGGTTTTATGTTGCTGCTTTGTGTTGAATTGAATCTCACTACTACACTTCTCACTAAGTCCAAAGATCCAACTGTGTTCAGAAGGTGAGATAGGGTAAGGTTGTCTCACCTGCGTACTTGTGGTTTCTGAATTGAGATGGGAAGAAGACCTCTGCTGGTGCTCCAACATTATAATGTAGTCAAGAAAGGGTTGCCTTCTGACATACAGGACAGGACAGGTCCCACGCAAGAATGGAGGCACTGGGGTACAGGGTGACCCACCCATTGCACACCATGGCACACACAGACATAATAATCATGCCTTTACACCCCTGCAGGACCCCTACCCAAGGTCACCGGACAGGAGGGTCCAGACATGTCCACTCCACCCACAGAAGAGGCCCACAGTGATGACAGCAGCTCTGTCCAACTGGATCAAGATGACCAGCCCGGCCCATCTGGGACCTCTGGACAGTCGGTCCCCCTCACACTGGCACAGGCCACTACAGAGCTTCCCCCCTCTGGAAACACCAGCACAGCACCCACCCAGTGGGTCCATCCCTCTGTCACCAGGACACGTCAAGCAGAAGTGTGTCCACCACTACAGGGAACCCAGGCTAACCCACCACCCCAACAACACCATGGACCTGGGGGCGGTGGTAGTGGGCACACGGTTCAGGGGACAGAGGCCCAGGAACACAGGGGAACTGGGAGGGCTGCTGTGCGACAGGGGGAGGACAGGCCCAGGGAACCCACTCTCCACGAGACCGTCTCCAACATCATGGGATGTAGGGGTGCTGAAGGGACTCGTCAACACCAGGAGGGACACTATGGCACAACAAGGGGCCCCTGACACTAGCCTAGACGATGAACTGCCCACCACCTCCGCCGGCACTAGTGGACAGGAGGCACTGCCACAGGACCACAACAGCAGCACCCCACCCCCTGCAGATGGAGAACCACCCTGCAAGCAGTCCCTGAGATCCAGGACAAAGGCAGAGAGCAATGCCAAGACCCCTGCCAAGAAATGAGACCACCCTGATTGTCATCCTTCTGTCCCACTTTGTCACCCTGTCCATACTTAAACTGCCCTAGATCCACTTCCTATGCCCCTTTGGACAATGCACCTGTGAGACTAATAGACTGGACTCTGCCATGGACATTCCTCCACCATCACACCTGACCATTTTACAACCCCCTCCACTATTTAGCACATAAATAAACACCATTAAATCACAAAACTATATGGAGTCAGTCTGTGCTTTCGAAAATGTGTATTTGCAAAAAATGTGGAAAAATGCTATATCCAATGTAATGTCAACATACCTATGTCACACAGCTCTAGTCCATGCGGAAAGAAAGCAGAGGTCACACAGTGGGACCCACATCTGTGAAATCGAAAGGGAACGTGACAACTCAGTGTCCATACACTGGGTGAAAATGACAGACAGATGAGAGGTAGAAGAATTAAATCAGATGTAGCAGGCAGTGTTGTCTTCTTACCTGTGTCTCACTGGAAGTATTGCTGGATCACCGTGTTCCTGTTGTCTATGTCCTCTTCTTCTGCTTCCTCATCTTCACTGTCCACAGGCTCCACAGCTGCCACAACACCTCTTTTGGACCATCCTCCTGCAGAAAAGGCACCTGTCATAGCAAAGCCAAGTTGTGAAACATACAGCAGGCCACGATGATCTGGCACACCTTCTTTGGTGAGTAGAATAGGGAACCACCTGTCATATGGAGGCACTGGAACCTGGCCTTCAAGAGGCCGAAGGTCCTCTCTATAATCTTCCTAGTTCGCCCATGGGCCTCATTGTAGCGTTCCTCTGCCCTTGTCCTGGGATTCCTCACTGGGATCAGTAGCCATGACAGGTTGGGGTAACCAGAATCACCTGCAAATGTCGAGGGACAACTGTTAGATACACACTAACTCTTAGGGACATCCCCAGACCCAGACACCTAGTCACACTCTATTGGGTCCATGTCCTCACCTAATAGCCACACACGGTGCCTCTGGAGTTGCCCCATCACATAAGGGAAGCTGCTATTCCACAGAATGTAAGCGTCAGGCACTGAGCCAGGAAACTTAGCAGTTACATGGGAGATGTACTGGTCGGCCAAACACACCATCTGCACATTCATAGAATGGTAACTCTTCCGGTTTCTGTACACCTGTTCACTCCTGCGGGGGGGACCAAGGCCACATGTGTCCCATCAATGGCACCTATGATGTTGGGGATATGTCCCAGGGCATAGGGAAAACGATGTAGCTGTGCATGTGTTTCAGCAGGGCAGACAACACTCTGGACAACACGTTGGAGAACAAAGGCTGGGACATCCCTGATGCAATGGCCACTGTTGTTTGAAAAGACCCACTTGCTAGGAAATGGAGTACTGACAGGACCTGCACTAGAGGGGGATTCCTGTGGGATGGCGGATAGCTGACATCAGGTTTGGCTCCAACTGGGCACACAGTTCCAGGATTGTGGTACGATCAAGACTGTATGTGACAATTACATGTCGCTCTTCCATTGACGACAGGTCCACCAGTGGTCTGTACACCGGAGGATGCTGCCATCTCCTCACCTGACCCAGCGGACGTGCTCTATGGAGGAGAACAGTGAGCAGAGAGTCAACCAACACTGAGGTACGTAAAAACAACTTTATAGCAACATGTTTGAAAATCGATATATGGCTGTATTAGTGTTTAGGCAAGGCCTAGATATGTGTGACGCAGTCAAAATTAATGCCATGTGGCCCCCTGAAATGGTGGCTGACTGACCTGTTATGTGGGACATGGGGATATGAGGTAACTGCGTTGGCGTTGTACACCGTCGCGGTAGGCTGTCGAAGACCGCGGCGCAATCCTGCATTGGTTAACATTGGACCCTATGGGTCCCAGGAGCCAATGACGATGTACACCGGCGGTGACGGTATGCACCGCCACGGATGTGACCGCCATTTTCTCTCTGTTCAATCACTTGATACCTGATCTTCGACAGGAGAGGACCTACACTGCAAGTGCTGCTGTGACCTCAGTCTGGAAGAGACAATGGCTCATGTGTCTGGGGAAAGGGCCCCTGCCTTCAGCACGGAGGAGTTGGAGAAACTAGTGGATAAGGTCCTCCCCCAGTTTACTGCCGGCCTGTTGGCGGTTTTACCGCCGCCTTAACACCGACCGCCAGGGTTGTAATGAGGGCCTTTGTGAACTGACAATTATATATGGTAAAACAAGTAATGCCACAAGCTCCCTTTTCAGTCCCCCAGGATCAGATCCATTTGCCAGCCCACACCTCTAGGGATTATTTAGCAATAATAATGCAACAAAACTGCTTTGTCCCCAGTTTGTCTGACACAATTACCATGTATCTACACAGCTGTATGATCTGTTAGCAGTATTCTCCTAATCCCACTTTGAAAGTGATAAACACCACCATTCCCCGACCACAAGGTACCTTCAAAGCCCTGAAGTTGGACTTTGTGGACATTATTGATATATGCAGTAACTACAGGTACCTCATTGTGGTGGTCTGCCCATTTCCCAGATGGATAGAGGCAGAACCATGCATCCATTGTGATGCCAAATCAGCAGATACATTCCTGACTTGTGAACTGATTCCACAATAGGGAATACCAGAAGAGATAAGATCCGACAATGGCACTCTTTTTTCCAAAGCAATATGTGAATATATCATAGCAATTTTAGGCATAAAGCACAAATTATCCTCTGTGTACCATCCTGAAAGTAATGGAATAGTAGAGCACCTCAATGGTCTCTTGAAGAGCAAGTTCAGCAAGTTATGGACTGCCCTAAATAAAAAATGGTTATCCTGTTTGCCAATAGCAATATTTCCCTCTGGAATACACCAAGCTCAGACCACCACTTGACACCCCACCAAACAGTGACAGGGCAATCCATCAATGTCCCAGCCCCTGGCACTAGAAGTAAAATTCAGGGAGAAAGTTTGTGATTAGGATTTTTATGGGCAACATGCCTGCACAATTAATGTAACAACTATTTTGTGATGCCCTTGCCCCAGATTGTGTCTGGAGGCCAGGTTTTAGAGTAACAGAGTCAGTCTTTGCTCATAATCAATGGCATCCTAAGATTGAATTTTCCTGCACGGCTATGTCTTTATGGAATGGCATTTCTATTAGAAATTATGCAATAAAGAAATGTACATCTTCCTAGGACAAAACTATTCCATGCTATACTTGTGTGCATAGCACTGTAAGTCCCCAAACAGTAATGAAATTAATTTCTGTTTCCTTATGTTTTAGGGAAAATGGCACCATTGACGTAGGTCAGAAAATTGTTTGTGAGATCACAATCTTCACGGCCGACATGCAGGGGTCACCTCTATCCTTCTGGATTTCTTCTTGCAGTGCTGAGATATGTAGTACGCCCAGTTACTACCTAGATGGGGAGGTATTTTTTCCATAGTGACTTTGCACGCTCCAGTTTTGGTAATACCTGGAATAAACATTTCCCATTCACATAAATACCCCATGAGCCATCCAATGACCTTGCTACATCACTGCCAAAGGAAGAGAATGACACAAGCACCTGGAATTAAGTTTCTCAAAAGTATAGACTGTTCAATGATGCTGAACATTTCTTCGTGAACATCTTGCCAATTGTCCAAGCAGAAGCAACATCTAGTTGGCTCCAGACCACAAGGTGGAAGCTCCTCAAGGTCATTAACACCACCAATCAGGGCTTCAATGCCATAAAGGAAGAACTGCATGCCCTAAGGATGATGGTACTGGACCTTACGACGGCCATGCAAAAAGGGGTTTGCAAAAAGATAAGCACTGCATGCTGCACTTTTATTCCACCAAATGATGCAGTAAATGGAACTTTGTCAAAGGCAATACAGACACTGCCTTATTTACAAATTAAGGTGATAGAGAAAGGAGGTGTGCCAGGTAGTTGGTTCAGTGGTAGGTTTGGGTCACTGCCATCCTGGATGTCTGGTCTGTTGGGGGCTCTGTTACCAATGACTATGATCGTGCTACTATTATACTGTGTGATACAAGCAATTTCAGCATGTGTTAGGAAAATAGAGGCTAAGGCAGGGAAGTATATTTTAAATTAGGACACCAACACATGTAGTAGATTCCAAAGGCAACATGTATCACCTGGTACCCAAGACAGACCAAGTTCTAGATGAAGTAGTTGAAATATCAACTAGAGGGTGGAAAGTTGTAGGAAGTGTAAAAAAATAAACACACTGTAGTAAATATGAAATGTGAAATCATCATGCAGCATCAATCAGAAACCACACAGCTGTTTGTAGTTAGAAACCAGTTTAGCCCTAACCCCTACACTGACTTGAGCAAGGTGAAAAGTTAATTTAAGGACATACTGAAATAAGAAACATGGAAGGGTTTTCATTTAAAGGCCAACTCCTGTCTACCAGACCCACACACATTTACAACATCTGCACATGAGTCCTCCAGTACACTCTCCGTGCCTACAAACAGATTGCGGCCTGATAAGACAATGGGTATATAATTGAATTAGCTCAAGGCACACAGGTGCACAATTCAACAATGGGTGCTGGGAAGAGACCAAATTCTGAGGTCACGGAGGTCTGAGACACTCAATGCCACCAGCACACACTTCACATAAATTACACTTACCATGAAGCATGCGCACATTTATGGGTCAAAGGATACCCTGTTATAAAGTGTTGTTGAATCTATAATAAAGAACGTGCAATGTATTAGCTCAAGAATTCGGGGTTATCGGGGTCGCGTGTTTTCAAGTGTTTGTCCATTTTAAATCTATAACTTGCAAGTTAATAATTTTTTACTATATATAATAAAGCATTGTATTGAATTATATAAAAAGGCCTGTCTGTGAACAGGCATTGGAGAAAAACCATAGAGGCAGGATGTGCAGGGCCAAGGCTCAGTCAGCAGTGTTTTTATCCCTGTTGTGACATCACTTATACAACATCCACGCACCTCATACAACACACAACAAAACAACACATCACACAGCACAACAAACAGCACCTCACACATCACCCACACCACATCATGGCACCTCAAAGATACCCCAAGTTGTTGAGGAGGAGCTCAGGGTCATGGTGGAGGAAATCATCTATTCGGATCACAGCTGCAGCAGACATCCATTGCAAGGAAGATGGAGCTATGGCGGAGAATTGTTGACAGGGTCAACGCAATTAATACAAGAGGAGGGACTGGGAGATTGATGGTCCAGTTTACAGTCTCCCGAGATAGAACGGCACACTGTTCCAAAAAAGATATAAAGAGTGATAAGAATGCAGGGTCGGAATCAGTCATTGATATCAGTGATATCAGGAGAGCCCTCAAGCACCCAATAGGATGACAAGCTTCATCACTGGGCTATCACCTCGTCAGACTGGTGCTGCAATGTCTGGCGGACCACCCCTACAACTGGGATGGTACTAAACAATAGGCAGTTTGCCAAATTAGGGTCTGAAACGAATACTGACTGTGAAAGATATTCGTGAATATATGTAGGAGAGATTGGGAAGGTTAAAATTAGCTCTGAGCCTTAAACATCACTTTAATGAATCAGGGAAAGGTTCAGGCCAAGATTAAAAATCATAAGGAGTGAATGCGGGAGTAATGTCCCGCTACACTCTACACAGGGGAAAGAAAGGTAGTGTACCTAATCCTGTCAAAATATGGTCAACATGTTTTGCGTCTTGATGGTCAACAAATGATCCCATGACGCTTCATCAGGACCGTGACTACTACTTCTCCTATTCAAAAAATGCAACAAAAAGTGCTAAAATGTCACTTACAGAATGAAGACAAGCTGTCAACGTCAGTTGGTCAAACAGTCACCCTGCATAATAGTGAAAGGAAAAAAGTACATTAGTGCAAAGATAAAAAGGGACGCACAGTGTGGTGCAATCACAGCAAACAAATCCCCAGAGTGCCACAGATGAAAATTAAAAATAAGCTTACCATCCCATAGTCGAGAATGAGCTTCCTAGGAATGCGCAAGCCTCAACCAAAGGGGAATTACTAGACATGGAAACAACATGGTAACGTACAAATGCAATGTGTATTAATATATTCATAGTTTGAAGACAATGTGAGGAAGAGCCAAACGCACAATTGTAAGTCTAGTCATGTGACTCGTAGATGGAGTTCAAAACTGTCAAAAAATTCAACATAAATAAATCCAGACCAAGACCTTAGCGAAAAGGGCTATTTGCTGTCAGAAAGCAATTAGTAATCAATAGTAATGGTCCAGAGTCGAGCCATTGGACCTTATATACAAGAGAGGACTTATTCCGATTTTATATAGGTTGCAACAAAAGTTGTAACAAAAGTTAAGCCCGATAGAACCTATGAAAGTCAGGCTAGAAGTAGGCAGAACATTAGTGAAGTCAAAAACATATACGTTCTGGAAATGGACCTCGTGTAATAAAAATGAAAGCCCTCTATATAGGGCAGACTTACTTTATTCTTTCTTCGGTCGAACTGGAAACCTGCCCTCATCCGCGCACCTGTAGATACTGGTGCAGCGCGGCAGGGCTGCTTATATACATGAATGAAGACGCGCCCGATTGCGTCTCAATCCGGAAGTAGCAACAACTCGTTGCGACCTGGAAGAGTCCTAAACATAAAAAAGGGACATGTCTAATATACAGCGGCCATCTTAAAAAACCGAGCCATGTCTGCTCCGATGGACGAAGTAGAAGATAATCTATATATGCCCGGTCCTGCATCTAATATGAGGACTTTTAGTCAGCGCTTGAAAGCTCAATTATTGTAAAAAAAGGGGGCGAGATGTGCCATATTGTATCCATAACTTGGCAAAGTGAAAATAACTCTGCTGGATACGAGTTAGTAAAAATCAAAAAGGGACCCTCATCAGGTTCTCACTTTATAACGATGGCGGCCATCTTACTAGTAGTGGTATGTCCCAGTTAGATACTGTGTAGAACAGGGCCATCTAAAATACAGAGAGAGGTATGGATGAGGCGCAAATAGTTAGAAAATGAAGAGGCTGCCAAACATCTCAGCTGATAACTGGGCTCTAAATGGCTAAGTATTGTGATGACCTGTAGGATAATAGTCAGTATTCATTTCAGGCCCTGATTTGGCAAACTGCCTACGGTTTAGTACCATCCCGGTTGTAGGGGTGGTCCGCCAGACATTGCAGCACCAGTCTGACGAGGAGATAGCCCAGTGATGAAGCTTGTCATCCTGCATTTTTATCACACTTTATATCTTTTTTGGAACAGTGTACCTTTCTATCTTAGGGTCAACGCAATGACAGCATCCAAGAACCAGGGATGGCATCAGGAAGAAGTGGAATGACCTACGGGGGAAGGTGCATTCCGTGGTATCCAGCCACCATGTAGCAGTACAGAGGACTGGCGGTGGACCCTCACCTCCTCCCCCACAACTAACAACATGGGATGAACAAGTCTTGGCGATCATATATCCTGAGGGCCTCGCAGGAGTAGCAGGAGGACTGGACTCTGGGAAGGCAAATCTTTACTACTATATCCCCCCACCCTGCCTGCATGCTATCACAAACTCCTAGCGCACCCCTCACACCCATCACCCCAACACCCCACAGATACCCCACTATCACAATCCACACATCCCAATACCAAGCCCTGCATGTTACACCAATACTGGCCCCCCATCACCAAAGCATGTCCAGTACAGATACTCACCCAAGCCCCAAAATTAACAATCACACAAGGCCAAAGACAATAAGCCAAGCACAGGAGTAGAGGGTAACTCCCACATTGGACAAGATGGCACACACAGATACAATAACTATGCATTTACCCCCATAAGGACCCCTACCCAAGGTCACCGGACAGGATGTACCAGACATATCCAGTCCCCCCACAGAAGAGGCCCACAGTGACGACAGCAGCTCTGCACGCCTGGATCAAGATGACCAGCCCGGCCCATCAGGGACCTCTGGACAGTCGGTTCCCCTGCCACTATCACAAACAACCACTGAACCTCCCCCCTCAGGAAACATTACCACAGCACTCACCCAGCGGGCCCATCCCTCTGTCCCCAGGACACATCAATCAGCAGTGCAGGGACCCCAGGCAAACCCACCGACCCAAGACAATCATGGACCTGGGGTCAGTGGCAGTGGGCACACAATTCAGGGGACAGAGGCACAGGATAACAGGGAAGCTGGGAGGACTAATGTGCGACAGGGGGAGGACAGGCCCAGGGAACTCCCTCTCTACGAGGCACTCTCCAACATCATGGGAGCATACCATCATTTCCAGGAGACCATGGGCACGGTACTAGCCAAGTTTCAGGAGACCCAGCGGCTGCAGGAGGAACACTACCTACGGATCAGGGAGAACTTGAAGTCCATTAACAACACCCTGGTCACCATTGCAGGGGTGCTGGCAGACATGGTCAACACCAAGAGGGACACAGTGGCACACCAACGGGCCCCTGACACTAGCTTAAATGATGAACAGCCCTCCACCTCCGCCGGCGCTAGTGGACAGGAGGTCCCACCACAGGACCAACAGGCCACCAGCACCCCACCCCCTGCAGAAGGAGAACCACCACGCAAATGGTCCCTGAGATCCAGGAGCAAGACAGAGAACACTGCCAAGACCCCCGCCAGGAAATAAGACTCTCCTGATTGTCACCCTTCTGTCCCACTCTGTTACCCAGTCCACCTTTAACTGCCATTACTCCACTTCCTATGCCCCCTTGGACAATGCACCTGTGATACCAATAGACTGGACTCAGGCCATTGCACAGCCCCCTCCACTTAATAGCACAGAAATAAATACCCTTGAATCACAAATCAATCTGGAGTCAGTCTGTACTTTCACAAATGTGTAATTGCAACCCACCTGAAAAATAGCAATGTCAATGTTCATTTTCACATACCAATGTTAGACAGTTGTTGGGCAGCTGTAGACATAGCAGAAGGCAGAAAGGGTACACAGATCAGTAAAATGGAAAGCCAAAGTGAGCTGTCAGCGTTGAAACACAGAGGTAAAAAGGCAGAATCATGCAATGTCCTACAGTAGTATGATATGAGAGGAGCAGTGCCAGTCTCTTACATGTGTCTCACTGGAAGTATTGCATGATGATGTTGTTTCGGTTGTCTATATCTTCTTCTTTTGCCTCCTCTTCTTCACTGTCCACATGCTCCACAGCTGCCACAAGACCAATAACAGGCCCATCCTCCTGCAGCAAAGGCACCTGGCGTTGCAAAGCCAGGTTGTGCAACATACAGCATGCCACGATTATCTGGCACACCTTCTTCGGTGAGTAGTATAGGAAGCCACCTGTCAGATGGAGGCACCAGAACCTGACTTTTAGGAGGCCGAAAGTATGCTCAATTATCCTCCTAGTTCGCCCATGTGCCTTATTGTAGCGTTCCTCTGCCCTTGTCCTGGGATTCCTCACTGGGATCAGTAGCCGTGACAGGTTGGGGTAACCAAAGTCACCTGCAACTATCGAAGGACACCTGTGAGATATACACCAACCCTTAGGGACTCTGCCATACCCAGACACCTATGTAAACTGTGTTGGGACCTTGGGCTCACCTATTAGCCACACACAGTGCCTCTGGAGTTGCCCCATCACATAAGGGATGCTGCTATTCCTCAAAATGTAAGCGTCGTGAACAGAGCCAGGATACTTGGCATTCACATGGGAGATGTACTGGTCTGCCAAACACACCATCTGCACATTCATAAAATGGTAGCTTTTGCGGTTTCTGTACACCTGTACATTCCTGGGGGGGTGGGGGAACAAATGCCACATGTGTACCATCAGTTGCCCCAATGATGTTGGGGATATGTCCCAGGGCATAGAAGTCCCCTTTCACTGTGGGCAAATCTTCCACCTGGGGGAAAACGATGTAGCTGCGCATGTATTTCAGCAGGGCAGACAACACTCTGGACAAAATGTTAGAGAACATTGGCTGTGACATCCCTGATGCCATGGCCACTGTTGTTTGAAAGGACCCACTGGTCAGGAAATGGAGTACTGACAGGACCTGCACTAGAGGAGGGATTCCTGTGGAATGGCAGATAGCTGACATCAGGTCTGGCTCCAATTGGGCACACAGTTCATTGTGGCATGATCACTTCTGTAGGTGATAATGATGTGTCTGTCTTCCATTGTCGACAGGTCCACCAAGGGTCTCTTTACTCGAGGATGACTCCATCTTGTTATCTGCTCCAGCGGACGTGCCCTATGGAGGAGAAGGGTGAGCAGAGGGTCATACACCACATAGCTTGCAGAAGGGTGTTTTGAACAAATGTGATGTAATCGGTGTTTTGCGCTGTATGTCCGTATTCCTGCTCAAAAGTGCTGTGATGCAGTTAGTTGCTCTGCCATGTGGCCCCCTGAAATGGCGGCTGCCTGACCTGTAAGAAGGGACAAGGGGAAATTAGGTAACTGCGCTGGCGTTGTGCAGCGTTGCGGTAGGCGGCGAAGACCGCGGCACAATTTAGCATTTGTTATCATTTGGCCCTATGGGTTCCAGGTGCCAATGACCATGTACGCTGGCGGTGACGGTACGCACCGCCGCAGACTTGACCGCCATTTTCTATCTGTTCACTCACTTGATACCTGACCTTCAACAGGAGAGGACCTACACTGCAAGTCCTGTTGTGACCTGAGTCTGGAAGCGACAATGGCTACAGTGTCTGGGGAAAGGGGCCCCTGCCTTCTCTGCAGAGGAGTTGGAGAAACTGGTGGATGGGATCCTCCCCCAGTAAACGCAACTCTAAGGTCCACCAGACAAACAGGTGAGTACACTGTGAGCATGATGGATGGGACATGAATGTATGGAGTGGCGTCGATGAAAGATAGAGGTGGGGGGGTGGGCAGAGGCCAGAATGTGAGGATGGTCAGTGTATGTGTTTGTGGGCCAGGGTGGGAGGTTGTGGCCAATGAGTAAAAATAACCGGACGGGGGAGTAAAATCCATTCTTACTTTACATTTCCTCTAGGTCAGCGCCCACCAGAAGAAGGGTATTTGGTGTGCCATCGCCAAGGATGTGCAGTCTACCATAGACAGAGCCCCCACTGCCGCAAAGATGGGAGGACCTGCGCCGCTAGAGCAAGAAGATGGCGGGGACCCAGCTGGGGATGGCCTCCCAACGTGGAAAGGGTGCCCGTCGCACCATGACCGCCCTGATGTACCGGATCCTGGCGGTGGCATATCCGGAGTTGGATGGGCGCTTGAGGGCATCACAGCAGCCACAAGGGGGTGAGTACAGTCTCATGCAGCTGACTCTGCACGCTTTAGGAAGTGTCTGGGTGTGGGAAGTGTAGCATCTCCTTCGCCCCAGGCACCTCAGGCCCTGCCCCAATCAGCCCTACTGCCCTCAGTGAGGAGGCTATTTACCTCCTGAGATCCCTCACTGTTGGGCAATCAACCATTTTGAATGCCATCTAGGGTGTCGAGAGGCAGTTGCAGCAAACAAATGCATACCTGGGGGGCATTCATTCTGGTGTGGCAGCCCAACAGAGAGCATTTCAGGCTCTGGCATCAGCACTGATGGCAGCCATTGTCCCTGTGTCCAGCTTCCCCCCTCCAACTTCCACTACCCAGACCCAATCCCCTGTACCTCAGCCTATTCCAAGCACACCATCAGACCATCATGCACACTCATCAACACACAAGAGTGGACATGGCATACATAAGCACCACACATCCCACAGGCACTCACACGGCACCATCCTCATGCAGACACACCAACATCCACTACCTCCACTGTGTCCTCCTCCTCCCTCCCAGTCTCGCCTCCACTAACATGTGCATGCACTACATCATCAGCCACAACCTCCATCAACAGCACGCCTATCACCACATACCACTCACATACAATCACCACCCCCACTACCATGCACACGTCTTTTGTGTCCTCTCCCAGTGTGTCGGTGAGCCCTCCTCCCAAAGTACACAAATGCAAGAACACACCCACTCAACAGCCATCCACCTCACAACAGCCTCCAGCCCATGCACCCTCACCCAAACTCAGCAGAAGTACACCTCCTACAACCACTACCTCTTCCTCCACTCCCAAACCCCCTCCATCTTTCCGTCCCAGTGTATCTAAAAACTTTTCCTGGCTAACATTGACCTCTTCCCTACACCTCCACCCCGTCCTTCCCCTAGGGCCAGGATGTCCAGATCCACGAAATCCTCGAGCACTGTGGTCCCAGCAAGTCCAGTAACATCGTGGGCCGCACCCATCAGGACTGCCAGTGTGCCACCTAGTGAGGCCAAGGATCACCCTATTCCCTCACCTGCCAAGGTGAAGAAGGAGACAGCATTCCGTAGAGAAAAGCTGCACCAACCACCCAGCAAGGCCTCCTCCAAGACAAAAGAGGACAGTGCCAAGGTCCCAGCAGCGACTTCCAAGGTGGGGAAGAGACACCAGGCTAAAGGGAAGTCAGTTCAGGGCACGGAGCCTCTGAGTTAGGGACTGGTGACACCCCTTCTGCAAGACAGAACAGCAACCTGTATGGCTGTGGCCACCTCTGCAACCACTGCCACCTGCACGCCCACCTGCACCACCACCTGCACCACTACCTGCACGCCCATCTGCACGTCTGCTGCCTCTGCTACAGTCCCCAGCATCATCCCCAGTGGGCAGAGGCTGCAGGAGACGTCCTGGTGTCTGGCAGGCTATGTCGCCGCAGGGGGGAGTGTGTCTTTGCCTCCATGGAGTATCATGCTACATGTTCCCAGGATATCTTGTGGCTCTGACACCCAGGTGAAGCACTCTGGGCACTAAGCCCCCTCCAGAACCAGTGGAGAGATACATCCACTATCCCAGACCTTGGCAGGATGAAGCACTCAGGGCACTAAACCCAGTCCAGAACCAGTAGAGAACAGCATCCACTACACCAGTCCTTGGCAGGATGAAGCGCTCTGGGCACTAAGCCCCCTCCAGAACCAGTGGAGAGATACATCCACTGGAGAGACTGTGGCCTTGCACTCCCCAGGAGCAAGCAGTGGGAAAGCCACCTTCTTGAGAGACTTGAGAGACTGTGGCTTTGCATTCCCCAGGACCAAGCAGTGGGCAAACCACCCACTTCAGAGACTGTGGCCTTGCACTCCCCAGGACCAAGCAGTGGGCAAACCACCCACTTGAGAGACTTGGGAGACTGTGGCCTTGCACTCCCCAGGACCAATCAGTGAGCAACCCACCCACTTGAGAGAATTGTGAGACTGTGGCTTTGCACTCCCCAGGAGCAAACATTGGGCATGGAGCACCCTCGTGGAGCAGTGGCTTCGTCCCATCATCCGGCTGAGGTGCCCCCCTCCCATTCCCCCTCAGGTGCCTGTGTTTTTTTTTACCTGATGCCCCTGCAGTGTTCTCTCCGTTTTGAGGCAGGTATCATGTGTGGGCTTCTCCCATGCATTTTGGGACCACTGGTCCACGGACAATGGATGGAACACTATCCGGACTTGTGTAGTTGCTCTACATATTTGTATATAATGATATGTTACAGACCTGTTTCCCTATCTGTATTTTCGATAATTACACTTGTTAAACTCATTTAATTTTGTCCTTGCGTTCTTCCAGAGGGTTACGGGATGTATATGTAATGTTGCCGCATGTATTTGTGTGTATGGTATTGGGGGTGAAGATGGGGGGTGGGGGTGTTGCTTGTCGTGTGTGTGTCACTCTCTTTTTCTCCCCCCCTCCCCTGTGTGCAGTACTCACCGTGGTCGTCGCCTCCGTCTTTGATGTTCCTGGTAGAAGAGGAGGTAAACCAACATTGGTAGCACCTGTAACTCGGGCTCCATGGCGTCCTGGTTCCTTGTTGGATGTCGAGAGGTGAGTGGTTTCCCTTCTGTGTACTGTTTCCACTGTGCTTTTGATGGCGTTGGTACCGCCCCAGAAAAGCTGGCGGATTGGTGCCTTGTAATACAGTGGGCGGTACATTGTCTTCCGCCTGTCTGTTGGCGGTTACCGCCGCGGTGTTTGTTTCTATCGCCATGGCGGTCGGATTGCTAAAGTGGCTGTCTGTGTTGGCGGTTTCTGCCATTGTAGTGATTCCCTTTTTATTACCGCCAGCATGTTGGCGGTATTACTGCCGCTTTAACACCGACTGCCAGGGTTGTAATGAAGGCCTTAGTTCCTTAAACCCCTCCACATGATTGCTAGGGCATTTTAAATTTGTGTTTCAGCACTGATTTGTTCCTATGGATTCCAAACGTTTTGGGTATGGTTTCCTTGGGTTCAGAAATATTAAAAAATATATTCTGCACAGAATTACTTTTGCCCAAACCAGCCTCTTTCCTATCTTAGCCCCTGACCCAGTGCACCCCCTTTAACCAAATACACCAGTGGTTCTGATGCAAGGGCAAAGACCTTCAGTGTCTCTCGCAAGTTGGTAAGTGTCTGACACTACCCTGTTTAGTTTGATTTGAGGTAGGGGCTGCCCATAGATTAGACTAGGACATTATAGATATTATGGTCCAAATTCTATTTTCTTGAGAACTGCAAAGAAATATGGTAATTCGACAGAGTCAAGTGCTTTATCCACACCCAAAGACATGACCGTGCAGTTTCTGCAACAGTTTCAGTGGATGTGTCGCTTATTGCTCCTGGGTTTAAAACCAGTATTACTTTGCTCAATCTTTTGGCCTAGATTTCTTAAAGTATTGAAGTATTGTAACGTTTGAATTTAGGAAAGATACAGGTCTGTTCAAGTAATATTCAATTTTATTTAGGTTTCCCTTGTTTGTATTTTGCTACCACTGTGGCTAATCACAAATCATTTGGCAGGTATTTTTCCCTTTCAAAGGTGTTAAACATTGCCTGAAGGTGAGTCAACAATTTGCTAGCTATTTTCTCAAACAACTCCACTGGTAGACCGTTCAGGAGAACTTTTGCAGCTGAGTTAATGCCTCCTTGACTTCCTCAACTTCAAGCTAAGAGTCTATCATTTACCTGTCCCCTATTGAAAGCCTGGGAAAGGAAGTATCAGACGCCAACCCATCTAATTCACAATTGCTATGATTTTGACATGAGGTATATATAGGTTGAAAATATTCGGCGATGGTTCGGGCTATGTTTTTTTCTTAGCCAATTTACCATTCTTATTGATGATCTCCCCCACCCACCTGCAGTTTTTGTCTCTCTTTCATAGCCATGCCAGTGGTTTTCTGGCTTGCTTCATCCCCACTTCATATAATTATTTATTTTCTGAATGGTCAGGCAGTGACTGTGAGCATTATTATGCGTGAAGGCCTGAGATTCTCAGTACTATAGGTACAGGCAATGTCCCAGCACTGGATCATTTAAGAGTATGAAATCAGCTTCTGATTTAATATGGTCTGTTTCTGCCTGTGTGGCATCCTATTACTTTGTAGAGCTGATGCATAAGAGATTGCTTTCCCTAAATAGAGTTTCTCAGCCCTCCCTAGAGTGACCTCTGATACGATTGCACCTTCTATAAAGTGGTGCCCCATTGCTGAGCACAGTTTATCAACCACTGGTTTGCACTGCAATAGCCACATGAATATCTCCTATCTGCGGGAGGCAGCAGATCCCTGATTACCTATCTCTGTTTATAAAAGGAGAGTGATTGATAATTATCCCTAAACTGTATGTACACAGGTGGGTATTTGGTGTAATAAGATAATCAGTCCAGGAGCATGTGTTGTGGGCTTCTGAGTTGTAGTATGTTTCCTGCTGCTTGGGTAGTGTGTTCATCACTCTTATACTAATACTACGGCTGAATGGAACATTTGGAAAGGGGTATTCCCACCGTGTGTTTTAGTATGCGATCTGTCAATACTGTGTGAGGGCACCATGTTAATATCCCACCTACCATCCATGTGTCCCCTAGGCAGTTTTAACAAGAGGTGATCTTACAAATTACAGATTCTAGTAGTCTGAACATGAAGCAAATAGGCCGTAGACCAATCCTTTCCCCACCCCATGTGCCTTGCACATAACATTACATCCCAGGGGGCTTCTCCAGATCTGTTCTACCTACTTCAAATGGGGAAGAACTCCTTACTGTGATCACCACATTCCAGAAGTCTGGCATGAAACCTGCATGGGCCAGCAAAGTGTAGTGTCTTTTTTCTCAACCCTCAGCAAGCTGTTGACTTAAAAGGCATCTTCTACAGGAAGAACATATCTGGTCCATGCCATTACATCATTTGCATTACCACTCCACTCTTTACTGCCTAACCCACTGACATTCCAGGAGATTTATTTTTAGGTTAATAGGATGTGACAACCACATTTCTAACATATCCACCTTTCATCAGCAGCGGTGTTATGCTCCAACTGCACTTCCAAGGACATGTAGGCCTCAATGATATCTTCAAAAAGTTACAACTCCCATCCCTCTTTTGTTCCCACCCCCAGGCAACCATCTTGTGCATCAGGCTTGAAACTAGCCCTCACTCCAATTCACAGGAACATGTTACCCTATGCAAAACCAAACAGTTCATTGGTTTTCCTGTCCTTATTAGGTTAATATTGTTGGGGTCCATGAAGGGAGACCAGTATGCTATAGCTGGACATATACATGTGGTTAGAGCAAGTTAAGCAGCACACATTGCCTTGGTGGCAACATCCCACAGAAAACAGGTCTGATGCAATTGCAAGATATTCCATTCAAACACAGTGCAGGTTGTCTCGGTACAATATCTGTCCATCCCAACTGGATGTCTGTCCAGAATAAACCCATGTTCAGTTTGCACTTTCCAACAGCAACATTCCACTGCAAATGTCCAAATGAAGATAACATGGTGACAGACAGTGAAACTAAATAACAAGTGAAAATTGATGATTTCACACATACAATTTGACTCAGATGATAAATTCGGAGGACACATATGGTAGGCACAAGCAAAGTTAATCTATGTCAATAAGCACATTAGTCAATGTAGAGAAACTCTGATCCACAAGCATCTTTGCCTTGGACTGTTCTTAACTGACCATTCCTACCACATTACCACTGCAGATTGATATGTTCCCTATGTCATAAATTGTTCTGACATTGGAGTCACAATATGTAAGGGTGCACTAACACTCAGGTGAAGAAGTGGTCCATGACATCTTGAGGTAGGTCAGCTCCTTCCTTTTCACCACTGTCATCTTCATTGGGCATTTTGATATCCTCACCTGCTTTTTCTTCACAGTCTCCATCCTCTCCGATGATTGGGATGTTCCGTCACAGGGAAATGTTGTGCAGCATGCAGCAGGCACCTTATCCGGTGAGTAGAGGAGGGCTCCACCGGTCTTCTCCCGACACTTGAATATGGCCTTCAGAAGCCCAAAAGCCTGCTCCACTGGCCTTCGTATTCTTCCATGGGCCTCATTGAAGTGGACTCCCCCTGACATTTCTTGAATTTCTCAACAGTGCCAAGAACCATGGTCGGTTTGAATAGCTGAGTCTCCTACATGGAAGCAATACATTGATAGATTAAAATCATATCAGGCCATTGTACATTCCTAAACTATGATTAAAGCAAATGATCCTCAAGTCATATTGAATTTACCAACAAGCCAGACCCTCTAAGGTCCAGGTTGCGTCATTTGCAGGGGTACGGTGATGCTCCGTAGTACAAAGGAGTCATGTGTTGATCCAGGTAAGCAGGCCCACACACTTGAGATGTATGAATCCGGTAAGCATACAACATGCACATTGATGGAATGGAAGTTCTTCCAAGTGTGGTAGACCTGTTCCCTGGTGTGTGGTGGCACCAAGGCAATATGTGTACCATCAAATGCTCCAACTACATGGGGTATGCCACCCAAATCCTAAAATTCTCCCTTCACATTGGCTAAATCCTGAGCTCTTGTAAAGTGGATGAAGCTGTTGATGTGTCTCATCATTGAAACAAGGATTCTTGTAGCACACCACTGAAAGTTGGCTGTGACATGCCTCCAGATACTACTACAATGTATTGAAAAGAGCTAATTGCCACAAAAGGATGTACTGCCATGAGTTTCACTATTGGGGTTATTGCTGTTGGGTTCCTATTGCGAATCATGAGATCAGGCTCTGCTGCGTTGGCTCTCATTGTATCAATGTGGCTGCTGGATTTGGGCAGCAGCATCACCTGAATTGTGGGGAACTGAGTCCAATCCCACACCATGTGACAACTATCGGCCTAATGCGTTTCCAGGCAGCTAGTAGCGTCACATTTCTACCCAAGAGCAGAGACGATTTGTGGCAACCGGGCGTATGACATTATTACTTTTCAGGGAAATCATGGTGGGTTAGATCTCATCCTTTTCTCTCAGTTAAATTAGTTTCACACATGCAAAAACTGACAGAGGCAGGAAATGGTTCAATATGACTTATTGAATCAGCTGTGTCTTAAAATGGCATGAAATGCAATAATGAGAATGATGAAACATACTAGAAGCAAAATGGTGACAAGAAAAGTGAAACACAGAAAACATCCGACCATACTGTCACTGTGCACAATATATGTAATTCCTACCTAAGATATGTTAGCACACAGCAGGATAAACCCTAATCCACCCTTCAAGATTATCCCCTGGGCAGACATCATTACCCATACCTGAGACTGACAGTAGTGAAGAAGCCTGTTATCTAGAGAGACACCATCCCCATATGGGTGAGGGAACCGGTGGTCTCAGCAAGCTGGTGTAACAAAGTCAGATAGCATGCAGCTGCGGACATCTGGCTGGAACTTCCCTCTAACGTGCATGGGACAGGGAAATGTTTTTATAATAAAACAACTGATGTTTTGAGAAAATGTCCCCACGTAAAAATACATATGTTTCTGTGAATATTAGACACAGGTGGTCATTGCAACCCTGGCGGTCGGTGTTAAAGCAGCGGTAAGACCGCCAACAGGCCGGCAAAAAAAAAAAATGGAATTTCGACCGTGGCGGAAACCGCCAACATAGTAAGCCACATTAACACTCCTACCGCCACGACAAACAACAATGTACCGCCCACAGTATCACAACCTACAAATCTGCCACCTTTTCCGGGGCGGATTCACCACGATCAAAAACACGGCGGAAACAGGACTTCGAAGGGGAAACGCTCACCTCTACACCTCCCACGAGGAATCCAGACGCCATGGAACCCGAACTCCAGATCCTGCCAGCCCTTATCTTCTTGCTCCTCTACCAGGAGCACGAACGCCGGTGGCGAAGACAATGGTGAGTACTGCACCTACGACACAGGGGAGGAAAAAAACAGACACACACACACGCAACACACAACACCCCCACCCTCACCCACGACAACACACACACTAATACAGCATGATACATAACAGTTACACACCCCAAGCCCCCCCGGGAAGAATGCAATAACAAAAGGAAATGAGTGTAACCATTGTAATATATTAAAATCCAGTACGCAAAAATATATATATACACTATAAACAAAATATACATCAAGATTAGTAGTCCAGGTAGTGCTCCATTGAAGTCCGTGGAACACTGGGTCCACACGGTATGGGCGAGGCCCACACTCAATCCCCGAAATGACGGAGAGAACACTGCAGGGGCATGAGATAGCAATAAAACAGTCACCTCAGGGGGAAGGGAAAGGGGGGGCACCTCAGCCGGTTGAGTGCACAACGCCAAATCCATGAGAGGGCCTCATGCCCACTGTCCAATCCTGGGGAGTGCAAAGCCACAGTCTCTCAAGTCTCTACAGTGGGTGGTTTGCCCACTGTTCAATCCTGTGGAGTGCAAAGCCACAGTCTCTCAAGTCTCTACAGTGGGTGGTTTGCCCACTGCAATATCCTGGGGAGTGCAAAGCCACAGTCTCTCAAGTCTCTACAGTGGGTGGTTTGCCCACTGCAATATCCTTGAGAGTGCAGAGCCACAGTCTCTCAAGTCTCTACAGTGGGTGATTTGCCCACTGCAATATCCTGGGGAGTGCAAAGCCACAGTCTCTCAAGTCTCTACAGTGGGTGGTTTGCCCACTGCAATATCCTGGGGAGTGCAAAGCCACAGTCTCTCAAGTCTCTACAGTGGGTGGGTTGCCCACTGTTCAATCCTGGGAGTGCAAAGCCACAGTCTCTCAAGTGGATAACAGTCTCCACTGGTTCTGGAGGGGGCCTTGTGCCCAGAGTGCTTCATCCTTCCAAGGACAGAGGTAGTGGATAACGGTCTCCACTGGTTCTGGAGGGGGCCTTGTGCCCAGAGTGCTTCATCCTGCCAAGGACAGAGGTAGTGGATGCCTTTCTCCACTGGTTCTGGAGGGGGACTTGTGCCCAGAGTGCTTCATCCTGCCAAGGACAAAGGTAGTGGATAACAGTCTCCACTGGTTCTGGAGGAGGCCTTGTGCCCAGAGTGCTTCATCCTGCCAAGGACAGAGGTAGTGGATGCGTTTCTCCACTGGTTCTGGAGGGGGCCTTGTGCCCAGAGTGCTTCATCCTGCTCGTGACGGACTCAGTAGCGTCAGTGCCCTTGGCGCTCATGCTTGTTGCGGCGGTGCCCTGTTCAGCGGTGCTTGTGGCGGCGGTGCCCTGTTCAGCGGTGCTTGTGGAGGTGGTGTCATTGGCAGCGGTGCTTGTGGTGGCGGTGCCCTGTTCACCGATGCTAGTGGCGGTCCTGTCTGGCCCAGTGGGGCTGGTGCTGGCGGTCCTTCATGGCCCAGCGGGGCTGGTGCTGGCGGTCCTGTCCTGGGCAGCTGGACTGGTGGTGGTGGCCTCCTGGGCAGCATGGCTGGTGCTGGCGGTGGCCTCCTGGGCAGCTGGGCTGGTGCTGGCGTGGGCCTCCTGGGCAGCTGGGCTGGTGGCCTCCTGGGCAGGGGGGATGATGGCAGTGGCCTCCTGGGCAGCTGGGCTGGTGCTGGCGGGGGCCTCCTGGGCAACTGGGCTGGTGCTGGCGGGGACCTCCTGGGCAGCTTGGCTGGTGCTGACGGGGGTCTCCGGGGCAGCTGGGCTGGTGGCAGTGGCCTCCTGGGCAGCGGGATGATGGCGGTGGTCTCCTGGGCAGCTGGGCCGGTGCTGGCAGGGGCCTCCTGGGCAGCTGGGCTGGTAATGGCGGGGGCCTCCTGGGCAGCAGGGCTGGTTCTGGTGGTGGCCTCCTGGGCAGCAGGGCTGGTGCTGGCGGGAGCCTCCTGGGCTGCTGGGCGGGTGGCAGGAGCCTCCTGGGCAGCAGGGATGATGGCGGTCTTCTCCGCCCTGCTCCTCTTCTCAGACTTGCTGACTTTCTTGTTGCCCTTCCCCACCTTGAAAGGGGTCGCAGCTGACTCCACACTCCCACCTGTACCCCTGGGAGCGGCTTTGGTGACTGGAGTCTTCCGCCTCTCCCGCCGGGCACTGGCCAACTTTTGATGCTTGACAGGTGGGGGGCTGTCCGTGCTGTGGCTCCGTGCCACACTGGCTGCCCTGCTGCTCGGTGCACTCCAGATTCCGGTAACTAAAGGCACCACTGGTCCCGGAGATGTTGTGGCTGAGGTGCTAGGTTGGGACCTGGAGAGTCGGGCCCTAGGAGACGGACGGGGTGGGGGAGGTGAGGGAAAGAGGTCAAGGTTGGAAAGGAAAAGTTTTGTGGTAACACTGGGACGGGTAGCTGGAGGGGGTTTGGGAGTGGAGGAAGAGGTTGTGTTTGTAGGAAGTGTCGTTTGGTGACTTTGGGTGAAGGTGCATTCGCTGGAGGCTTTCGTGAGGTGGATGGCTGTTGGGTGGGTGTGTGCCTCTGTTTGTGTATTTTGGGAGGTGGCGTCACAGACACACTGGGAGAGGACACAGGGGACGTGTGAATGGCAGTGGGGGTGGTGACTGCACGTGAGCGGCTGTGGTGGTGTGTGTGCTGGTGATGGAAGTAGTGGCTGTAGATGTAGCGCATGCAGGTGTGAGTGTAGATGAGACTGGGAGGGAGGAGGGAGACGAGGAGGAGGGGGACACAGTGGAGGCAGTGGATGTTGGTGTGTCTGCATGTGTGTGATGCTTGCGTGAGTGCCTGTGGGATGTGTGGTGCTTATGTTTGCCTGAGCTTCCCTTGTGTGTTGAGGTGTGTGCATGCTGGTCTGAAGGTGTGCTTGGGATAGGCTGAGGTAGAGGGGATTGGGTCTGGGAGGAGGAAGTTGGACGGGGAGGCTAGATACAGGGACAAGGCCTGCCATCAGTGCTGAAGCCAGAGTCTGAAAAGCTAGCTGAAGGGCCGTCTGACCAGAATGAATGCCCTCCAGGAATGCATTTGTTTGTTGCAACTGCCTTTCTACACCGTGGATGGTATTCAAAATGGTAGACTGCCCAACAGCGAGGGACCTGTGGAGGTCAATGGCCTCCTCACTGAGGGCAGCAGGGGTGACTGGGGCAGGGCCTGAGGTGCCTGGGGTGAAGGTGATGCCCACCCTCCTGGGTGAGCAGGCATGGTGCAAAGGTTGAGTGGCTGCTGGGAGGGCGGTGCTGGTAGGGGGGGGTGGTGGCTGTACCTGTAGATGTGGGGGGCACAGATGTTGCTGCCATCACAAGGGAGCTCCCATCAGAGGACGAGTCCGTATCACTGGTCTCAGCTCCTGTCCCCGCCGTGGAGCTCCCCTCACCCTCTGTCCCACTGGTGAACTCTGTGTCCGTTGTCTCGCCCTCCAGTGCCATGTGGGATGCAGCTCCCTCCTGCTCCGGTGCCACTGCTCCTCCGCTTGATGATGCTAATGCACACAAGAACAGGGAGACCACAAAAAAAGGGGGGGACGACAGAAGAAAGACATGTTGAGTGAATGCATTACTGCTATAGTTGGCGGACACAACAGACACAGAAGCCCCCTGCACTACGCCGCGCACTTGGGCTCCACTGTTCAATCCCTGGGACATGGCCTACAAGGCTATGGTCGACATCTGCACACATGGATGACACAGGAGCCAGACTAGGTATAGTTGGCACTGTACACAGGTGGGGTGGGGTGCCACAGGGTCTGCCAGAACATGGGGGCCTAACTAACACACTTGCCCTGGCCTAGGGAAACCCACAGCCCACCTCCCCCACCCAGACACCTCCACTGCGCGCAAAATAAGCAGAATGTGAGTGTACTGACCCCCTTGTGGCTGCTGTGATGCCCTCAAGCGCCCATCCAACTCCGGGTACGCCACCGCCAGGATCCTGAACATCAGTGGGGGTCATGGTGTGGCGGGCACCCCTCCCACGTTGGGAGGCCATCCCCAGCTGGTCCTCCGCCATCTTCTTGCTCCAGCGGCGAATGTCCTCCCATCTCTTACAGCAGAGGGTGCTCCATCTGTGATAGACCTCCAGGGTCCGGACGTCCTTGACGATGGCACGCCAAATATCCTTTTTCTGGTGGGCGCTGACCTACATGAATTGTACAGGGGGAAAAGAAAAGATATTACCAACTGCACCGTCACAGTCATTGGCCCCCATCCCTACCCTTGCCATGTGGCACATGCACTCACCGTCGTTTCATGCACGCCTCATTCTCCCCCCCCATCTTTCATCCACCCCACTTCACCCAGGCATAGCCCATACAGCATGCTCCCAGTGTACTTACCTGTTTGTCTGGAGGACCGTAGAGTACCGTGTACAGGGGGAGGAGCCCATCCACGAGTTTCTCCAGCTCCTCCGATGTGAAGGCAGGAGCCCTTTTCCCAGACGCACGATCCATTGTCACAGCAGCACTTGCAGTGTAGGTCCTCTCCTGTCGAAGATCAGGTATCGAGTGATTGAACAGATAGAAAATGGCGGTCACGTCCGTGGCGGTGCGTACCGTCACCGCCGGCGTACATCGTCATTGGCTCCTGGGACCCATAGGGTCTAATGTTAACCAATGCAGAATTGCGGTGCGGTCTTCGACCGCCTACCGCGACGATGTACGACGCCAGCGCAGTTACCTCACATCCCATTGTCCCACTTTACAGGTCAGGCAGCCGCCATTTCAGGGGACCACATGGCTTAATTTTTAACTGCGTTACACATACCTAGGCCTTGCCTCAACACTCATACAGGCCAAATTTCAGATTAGGATTTGTGTTCTGTGTAAGCTGTGGGTACGTACCTCTGAGTTGGTTGACTCTGTGCTCGCTGTTGTCCTTCATAGGCACACTCTGCTGGGACATGTGAGGAGATGGCAGCCTCCTCCGGTGTACAGACCGCTGGTGGAACTGTCGACAATGGAGGAAAGACATGTGATCATCACCTACAGGCTTGATCGTGCCACAATCCTGGAACTGTGTGCCCAGTTGGAGCCAGACCTGGTGTCAGCTATCCGCCATCCCACAGGAATCCCCCCTCAAGTGCAGGTGCTGTCAGTACTCTATTTCCTTGCAAGTGGGTCATTTCAAACAACAGTGGCCATAGCATCAGGGATGTTCCAGCCTATGTTTTCCAACGTGTTGTCCAGAGTGTTGTCTGCCCTGCTGAAACACATGCGGAACTACATCGTTTTCCCTCAGGTGGAGGATTTGCCTACAGTGAAAGGTGATTTCTATGTCCTGGGCCATATCCCCAACCTCATAGGTACCATTGATGGGACACATGTGGCTTTGGTACCCCCCCACAGGAGTGAACAGGTGTACAGAATCATCATTCCATGAATGTGCAGATGTGTGTTTGGCAGACCAGTACATCTTCCACATGAATGTCAAATTCCTTGGCTCAGTGCATGATGCTTACATCCTGTGGAATAGCATCGTCCCTTATGTGATGGGTCAGCTCCAGAGGCACCGTGTGTGGCTATTAGGTGAGCACCTGGTAGCAAGTCAGTGGGAATGGTTGTCTGGGGATACCCCTATAGGTTAGAGTGTGTCTAACAGTTGTCCCTCGCCATTTGCAGGTGACTCTGGTTACCTCAACCTGTCATGGCTACTGACCCCAGTGAGGAATCCCAGGACAAGGGCAGAGGAACGCTACAATGAGGCCCATGGGCGAACTCGGCGGATAATAGAGCGGACCTTCGGCCTCCTGAAGGCCAGGGTCAGGTGCCTACATATGACAGGTGAATCCCTATTCTTCTCACCAAAGAAGGTGTGCCAGATCATCGTGGCCTGCTGTATGCTTCACAACGTAGCTTTGCGATGACAGGTGCCTTTTCTGCAGGAGGATGGTCCAGATGGAGGGGTTGTTGCAGTTGTGGAGCCTGTGGGCAGTGAAGACGAGGAAGCAGAAGAAGAGGACATCGATAACAGGAACTCGGTGATCCTGCAATGTTTCCAGTGAGACACAGGTAAGAATACAAACCTGCCTACTACATGTACCTTAACACTACTACCTCTCTACTGTCTGTCGTTTTCACCCAGTGTATGGACACTAAGTTGTCACTTTCCCTTACGATTTCACAGATGTGGATCCCACTGTTTGACATCTGCTTTGTTTCCTCATGGGCTAGAGCTGTGTGACATAGGTATGTGGACATTACATTTGAAAGAGCATTTTGACACTGTAATTGCCAATACACTATTTCAAAATCACAGACTGACTCCAGATAGTTTTGTGCTTCAAGGGTGTTTATTTAAGTGCTCAGTATTGGAGGGGGTTGTCAAATGGTGAGGGGTGATGGTAGAGAAATGTCCATGGCAGAGTCCAGTCTATTAGTCTCACAGATGCATTGCCCAAATGGGCATAGGAAGTGGAGCTGGGGCAGTTTGAGGATGGACAGGGTCACAAAGTGGGACAGAAAGATGACATTCAGGGTGGTCTCCTTTCTTGGCGGGGGTCTTGGCATCATTCTCTGTCTTTGTCCTGGATCTCAGGGGCCGTTTGCAGGGTGGTTCTCCCTCTGCAGGGGGTGGGGTTCTGGTGTGGTGGTCCTGCGGCGGGGTGTCCTGTCCACTAGCGCCGGCGGAGGTGGTGGGCAGTTCATCGTCCAGGCTAGTGTTAGGGGCCCCTTGTTGTACCACAGTGTCCCTCCTGGTGTTGAGTACTTCCTTCAGCACCCCTACGATGGTGCCCAGGGTGGAATTGATGGATCTGAGTTCCTCCCTGCAGCCCAAATACTGTTCCTCCTGCAGGCGCTGGGTCTTCTGAAACTTGGCCAGTACCATTGCCATTGTCTCCTGCAAGTGGTGGTAGGCTCCCATGATGTTGGAGAGGGCCTCGTGGAGAGTGGGTTCCCTTGGCCTGTCCTCCCCCTGTCGCACAGCAGCCCTCCTAGTTCCCCTGTGTTCCTGGGCCTCCATCCCCTGGACCGTGTGCCCACTACCACTGCCCCCTGGTCCCTGCTGCGGTTGGGGTGGTGGGTTAGCTTGGGTTCCCTGTAGTGGCGGACACACTGCTGCTTGACGTGTCCTGGGGACAGAGGTATGGGGCCGCTGGGTGGGTGCTGTGCTGGTGTTTCCAGAGGGGTGAAGCTCTGTGGTGGCCTGTGACTGTGTGAGGGGAACCGACTGTCCCGAGGTCCCCGATGGGCCGGGCTGGTCATCTAGATCCAGTTGGACAGAGCTGCTGTCATCACTGTGGGCCTCTTCTGTTGGTGGTGTGGACATGTGTGGACCCTCCGGTCCAGTGACGTTGGGTAGGGGTCCTGCAGGGGTATAAAAGGATGTTTATTACATCTGTGTGTGCTATGGTGTGCAATAGGTGGGTGACCTTGTACCCCAGTGGTTGCATTCCTGTGTGGGACCTTGTGTGATGGTGGTTTAGGGGGGTGTATGGGTATGTGCAGTCGCCATGCTTTGGTGATGGGTGTCCATGCTTTGTTGTTGCATGCAGGGCTTAGTGTTGGGATGTGTGGTTTGTGATGTTGGGACATTTGTGAGAAGTTGGAGTGATGGGGGTGAGGGTGGGGGTATGTGATGGCATGCAAGTAGGGTGGGGGATGTAATAGTTAAGATTTGACTTACCAGAGTCCATTCCTCATCTACTCCTGCGAGGCCCTCAGGATGCAGAATCGGCAAGACCTGCTCCTCCCATGTTGTTAGTTGTGGGGGAGGCGGTGGGGGTCCGCCCCCTGTCCGCCGAACCGCAAGGTGGTGTCTTGAGACCACGGAAGCACCTTCCCCCGTAGGTCATTCCACCTCCTCCTGATGTCATTCCTATTTCTTGGGTGCTGTCCCACTGCGTTGACCCTGTCCACTATTCTTCGCCATAGCTCCATCTTCCTAGCTATGGAGGTGTGTTGCACCTGTGATCCGAATAGCTGTGGCTCTACCCGGATGATTTTCTCCACCATGACCCTGAGCTCCTCCTCAGAGAACCTGGGGTGTCTTTGCCGTGCCATGGGGTGGTGTGGGTGATGTGTGGGGTGCTGTGTGTGGAGATAAGTGGGGTAATATGCAGTGGTGTGTTGTGTGAGGTGAGTGGAAGCTCTGTGGGTAATGGTATTGTGTGCCTGTGGATGCTTGGTAGTTGTTTGTGGTGTCTCTCCCTGGCCTTCTCTAGGTAATTTTGGTCGTAGGGGTTTGTGGGTGATGTGGGTGTGTGTTTTATATTGTAATGGGTGTGTGGGAGTGGTGTGTGTATGTGTATCAGGTGTGTGTATTTGGAATTGTCCAATGTGTTTTGTTAGAGTGTGTTTAATTTGAGCGCGGCGGTGTGTACTGCCAATGTAATACCGCGGTTGAAAGACCGACGCGTGGATTCATGTGTCATGATAGTGTTGGCGTTTTATTGTTGGCGTGACGGTGGAGGATTTATTTTTGCCAGTTTATCACTGACCTTTGGTGTGGCAGACTTGTGGGGTGTCTGAATTTTGGCGGATTCCGAGCTGTGGGTCATAATAGCTGTGGCGAATTTCCGCGGCCGCAGCCATGTGCTGGCGGTCTTCTGCACGGCGGTAAGCGGCTTTTACCGCCAATGTTGTAATTACCCCCACAGTGTACTACTTCTGATGATAATCCTATCTCGATCCAGCCTTGAGGAAAGCACAGTGTGAAAGAATGTTATGTTAAGAAATGCAATGCTTTCCTAGGTAAAAGGACAACTAGATAAAGAAAATAAAACACCACCATGAATGTGGCCGATTAAAAAACAATAAAATGGAGTAGAAAAAAATGTTACTAGGCTAAACGGCACAAGCAGCAGGCCTTGTTAAAACAGCATGCCCTGAGACACTGCTAAAATGGCTCTACAACAGCTCCAGCTGCTGACACAAATTCAGTATTGTTGCCTATTTAATCTGAACTTTTTGTTTATGTCCCTTTCTGCCACGGTGACAAGGACTGGAAACTATCTGAAGACTTGAGGACGCCTTCTTCAACCCATCCCTGAGTTCAAATGTCTGCATGTAAGGAAAACAAACTATCAATAAAAATTGCTACACAACACGTTCACAATCAACACACATCTTATCCCTAGATTAGATTAGTGATCTTATTGTGTCTCATATGTTACCTTGATTTTAAAACATCTTTGCTACTGCAAATTGATATTTTTGTATGTCTGACATTTTTTTACAAATAATGTGTGAATAATAAATTTGAAATGTATTATTTGCATTTTTTTAAACTTTTAATTGTAAAATTACTGTCAATGGAAGTATTACATACACTGCAGCACTAGCGATGTCACACACAGTAACGGTTCACTTTTTTATGTGTTGTATCTTGCCAAAAACAGTGTTGTACTCATCTGAGATATGTATACATAGTAGCCACCATTTTGAGTGCGGGTGAATCACAAACAATTTAAAAAAGCACAGCTAACCTTACTAAAATGGCTGGTGTCTGACCTTCCAGTCAGGACATTGGCTAGCCAACGGCTGTCAGCAAAAGTTGCCCATGCAGTAAGTGGAACACTCCACGATGGACCTTGCCATAGGTTAACGTGTGTGACAGCTACGCATAAAAGCCAATGGCTTTTAATGAGACAAAATTCAGGCCCTTTAGGTCTAGTGGCTAGTAGTTTAAGTGGAAACATGTAGCTCAGGTTGAAATGGGAGTAATCTAAAGTCCAAGTAGAATCTTTAAAGTTAGGAGTTGTCTGACGCTGTTCTGTCACATGATCGTACAGCCCATATTTTGGAATAGGAGTATCTTCATGTTTTAAACATGTATTGGTGCCACACATGGAGAAAGGTATTTCCTTTGCTGCCATTCTAAATGATCCAGGCTCTCAATCAGCTATACAATTATCCTCCATCATAACATAAACTTGTTCAATACATCACCCAAAATCATACTGTCACTGACACATGGCAGCCCTTCCATATTGCCGTTAGTCTCTGTATGTGGTGAAACCATAAAATCTGACTCTTAGAAGGTTAGGCATGTAGAAAATGTAGCTGCACATGTGGTTATGTGCAAAAAATGTGCTGATTTGACATGATGTTTGTGTCTTGGATTAGTAATATGAGGAGAAAGAAAGTGTTGCTGCTACTCCACAGATCACTGCAAATTAGTGATTCTTAGTAACTTTGAAAAGTTTGTGAATAATCTGTACTGGCTGTTCTGGTAATGCATATAAGAGATGCAACAAAATTGTGTCACTGCACTACAGACAAACATAATCACTCAAAACATATTTTGTTGCATTTGGTTCTCATCAATGCAGGTCTATGCCCATTGGGAGTGGGATTTGTGGAAGGCCATTGTGAAGAAGGGGGGGACCCTGGGGGTCTTTAAGCAGCGCAGCCAGGAAGAGGTGGCAGGACCTTTGACGCTGGACCAGAAAGTTAGCAGAAGTCCTGCTAGGCTAGGCTTACCAATGATGCAAACGCATTTGCAGTACCTTGAATCCCTTAATGGCCTACATGCTTGTAGTGGCGTACCCGGAGCTTGATGGGCAGTTGAGGGCCCAACAGCAGCATTAAAGAGGTGAGTTATTGTATGTAGCTAGTCTTGGTATTTAACCCGTTTTACTTACAGCAATGTTGTTTATCATCTGAAAGGTTCTAATCACAAAGATCCCATCTTGGAGTATCTTGATGAGTGAATATGTGGAAATGAGTTTGCTCTGTGCTGAAGTGATTTAGGAATCCTATTTTGATGAGTGATTATTTGGAAATGTGTTTGTTCTGTACTAAAGTGGTTTAGGAATGTACCCAAGCCTGTGTATTTACTGATGCTGTTAAAGCCATTTGTCATGCAGAGAAATAAAAGTGGATAAGGGACAAAAGGTGTACATGACATGGGAGCTATCATGGGGGATTTCTAGGCTGTGAGCACATGGTTTATGGAGTTCTACAGGCATGATATACTGATGATTAAGAAGCCACATTTGAGTGCCTTGAAGCTGCCTAAATATGTGGATTTGGCAAATGTTTTGTGAGGAAAGTTCATATTTAAATGTATTTACCCAGCTACCCTCAAACTGTTGTATCTGTCTTTACAGCATCATCTGGGCAAGGCGAAGGTGACAGTGGCCACATCAGCAGAGAAGAAGCTGGGCATTTTGGTCCTGGTGCAAACACCCCCAACACCAAGGGACGAAGTGCCACAGAGGGTGAGAGGACTGGTGCGGAGGCCATAAGCAACTCTACATCATCTTCAGAGATCTCCACAGATCACTAGTCCCTAGTGGTGTTTTACCCTACTGCAACTATTCCACCTATATTGTTATTGTTAGACTTTTCATCCTTGGCGTAGTCTCCCTTAAAGTTTTGCCTCTGTTCCCCATGTTGTTGTGTGATGGATTCTGATTTTACTGTTTTTGTTGCTCTGGGCACTTTACCGCTGCTTACCAGTGCTAAAGTGCAAGTGCTCCTTTACAAAAATGTGTATGTAATTGGCTTATCCATGATTGGCATATTTGATTTATTAGTAAGTCCCTAGTACAGTGCACTAGAGGTGCCCAAGACGTGTACATCAAATACTACTAGTGGGCCTGAAGCACTGGTTGTGCCACCCACATAAGTAGCTCTGTAATCATGTCTCAGACCTGCCACTGTGTGTGCAGTTTTAACTGTAAATTCGACTTGGCAAGTGTACCCACTTGCCAGGCCTAAACCTTCCCTTTTCTTACATGTAAGACATCCCTAAGGTAGGCCCTAGGTAGCCCCAAGGGCAGGGTGCAGTGTATGGTTAAGGTAGGACATATAGTAATGTGTTTTATATGTCCTGACAGTGAAATATTGCTACATTTGTTTTTCACTGTTGCAAGGCCTGTCCCTCTCATAGGTTAACATGGGGGCTACCTTTAAATCTGATTAAAGTGTAGATTATCTTTGGGAGCGGATGGACATGTGGAGTTTGGGGTCTCTGAGCTCACAATTTAAAAATACATCTTTTAGTAAAATTGATTTTAAGATTGTGTGTTTGAAAATTTCACTTTTAGAAAGTGTACATTTTCTTGCCTATACCATTTCTGTGACTCTGCCTGTTTGTGGATTCCCTGTCTGGGTCAGTTTGACAGTTGGGCTGGTTGTACCTCACAGTAGACAGTGACACAAAGGGAGCTGGGGTGTAGCCTGCATATCCTGATGAGCCATCTGTGCTAGGAGGGAGGGGAGGAGTGGTCACTTACACCTGAAAGGGCTGTGCCTAACCTCACACAATGCAGTCTCCCACCCCCTGGTGAGTGTCTGGGCTCTGGCCTGGGCAAGGCAGGATTTCACATTCAAAAGAGACTTTACTTTGAAGTAGGCCTACTTCAAAGGAGAAATTGGGTATAAGAAGGGCACCCAAAACCACAGACTTTAGAAACACTTCTGGAACCAAGAGGAACCTCTGCCTGGAGAAGAGCTGAATAGCTGAGGAAGAAGAGCTGCCCTGCCTGTGACAGTGCTTTGTGGAGCTATCCTGCAGTTGCTGCTTCTGCCAGAGTAAGAGGGCAAAGACTGGACTTTGTGTGCCTTCCATCTTGAGAAGAAATCTCCAAGGGCTTGATCTAGAGCTTGTCTCCTGTTGTTTTAAGTCTCAGGGACAGCAAAGACTTCTCTCTGCCAGCACCTGGAGTCTCTGGAGAGACTCCTACTCTGCCCTGTGGTACCCATCCAGTTCCTGGGAGCCTGAAAGGAGAAGCTGGCAGCCTAAAGACAAGAAAATCCATGCACAGAGAGCTGTGCGGGGAAAAGATTGACGCAAATCCGATCTGCGGCTGAAAAAACGACGCGCTGCCGACTCCGCAGCTGAGAAACGAGGAAACGCGACTGAAGAATCGTACCGCTGTGCGGAGTTATTTTTGACGCACACCCGCCCGTGCAGGGTTATTTTTGACGCACACCAGGTAAATTTTCACTCTAGCAGCACTAGTGTGTGTTTAAAACTACTTAAAGACTCTTTTTGCATTTTGATTGATAACTTGACTTGTGTATGGTGGATTTTTGTCCTTTTGGTCTTGTTTTGTTTAGATAAATATATCCTATTTTTCTAAACTGGTGTTGTGTAATTTTGTTTTGTTTTCATTAAGTTACTGTGTGTGTTGGTACAAATACTTTACACCTAGCACTCTGAAGTTAAGCCTACTGCTCTGCCAAGCTACCAAGAGGGTAAGCAGGGGTTAGCTGAGGGTGATTCTCTTTTACCCTGACTAGAGTGAGGGTCCTTGCTTGAACAGGGGGTAACCTGATTGTCAACGAAAGACCCCATTTCTAACATTGGTGATCAGCGGTTGGGATTTGGACTTGTATTTGTACTAGACATACAGTGATTAAGTGTACACTACTATTTTGAGTGCAGACCACTACGTGACCACATACTACTTGTTTGGTGATCTTTCGATTTTTCTCTTGGAACTGTTTTTATTCTACTCCATTTTTTTTTATCGCTGATTCCTTGATTTTGGGAACTTGTTTTTCTGCCTTTGGAACTTTACACTTGTTTTTGAATCTTCATCATGTCCCAAGCTGGAGATGCATCAGTTGGAGCTGACTTTGACCTTGAGAAATTGGAGGGTTATACCAAGGCTCAGTTGAAGCAGTTCTGTAAAAGTTTTGACTGTCCCATTAAGAGCTCATCCAGGAAGGAGGCGCTGCAAAAGGCACTGAGGGCCTGGGTGACAGCCAAGAGCACTGAAGGGCACACAGAGGATGAGGGAGATGAGGAGGAGGAAGAAGAGTGTTCAGTACACAATGGTATTGTGGGTGGGCCTGTTTTGTCCAGGGAGAAGGTCTCCAGGGCAGGTAGCAGTGTCTCATCCAAGGGTCTGACACCTGAAGAGTTGCAGGACAGACAGGCATAAAGGGAGTATCAATTGGAGCAGAGAAGGCTAGCTGTTGAGGAGAGGAAGATACAGATGGCTCATGAGCTTAGCTTGAAAGAGATGGATCATAGAAGTCAGTCCAGTAGAGATGGTGGCAGCAACCCTACAGTGCAGCCCTGAGAGGAGGGTGCACATTCCTAAAGACCTTGTGAAAGATTACAAGAGGGAGGATGACATATACTTGTGGTTCAAGGGTTATGAGTCTGCTCTCCACATGAATCTGGTCCCTGAAGCTCATTGGGGGGCGGCTCTGTGGAAGCATTTTGAGGCAGAGGGGAGGGATACACTGACAGCCTTAGGGGATGCTCAGAATCTCACCTACTCTAACATGAAGGATGCCTTGCTTACAAGGTATGGTCTTACCCCTGAGCAGTACAAGGATAAGTTTAGATCCTCCAAGAAGAAGGAATCCCAAACATGGTTGGAATGTGTTGATTCTTATTGCGGGTCACTGGATGGTTGGGTGAAGGGCAGTAAGGTAACTACGTATGAGGAACTTTACAATCTGATTGCTTGGGAGCACTTGTACAGTTTATGTTTTCAAGAACTGCATCAGCACCTGATTGACAGCAAGCTGACTGACCCCAGGAAGCTTGCGCAGGAAGCGGACCGCTGGGAGAGCACCAGGGTCCAAAAGAGGTATGGGGGAGACCACGCCAGGGGTGGGCAGGGTCCCTCTCAGAAGAAAGGGGGGTAAGGGTAAACAGGGGGAGTTCTCTAAAGGGCCCCAAACTGATTCCCAGGGTAAGGATTCCCAACCCCCAGTGAAAAGAAGCCATGGTTTTCCAAAGGGAAGCCAGTGGCAGGTGGTCCCCCACGTAAGTGCTATGCATGTGACCAAGTGGGTCATGTGAGGGGGACCCCAAATGCCCCAAAAGTACACCGGCACCCACTGGTGCACCGTCCCAAGGTTTGGCCAGTGTAGCGCTTGGGGAGGAGTTGCTTTCAGGTGGGTGGGAACCAGCTGAGATGACCCTTGTCTCACTAGGGGACAGTGAGATGGTCCAGAGAACCCTAGTGCCTGAAAACACTAAGAAGTACAGGCAGTGGGTGACCATTAATGGACAGAGGGTAGAGGCTGTGAGAGACACAGGAGCCAGTGTGACTACAGTGAGGAGTCAGCTGGTGTCTGAAGAGCAGATTGATCCCCGGGTACTTCACCAAGTAGTTGCAGTGGACAGCTCAGAGCGCCTGTGCAGAGTGGCGCAGGTTCCCTTTGAATGGGGGGGGGTCTCAGGTTCCTTGAAGGTATCTGTGAGTCCAACCATGCCTGTTGATTGTTTGCTAGGCAATGACCAGGAGGATTCCCCTTAGAAGGAGGTGGAACACAGATCTCACTTGGAGATGTTGGGTCTGCCTGGGTGGGTATGCGTATCCACCCGGTCAATGACAGCCTGTCAGGGTAATCAAGAGCCCCTGGAGCCTGAAACAGTGGCCCAGGGGACCGCCAAGAAGAGGAAGGGCAGGGGGCGCGGGAAACCGGCCCCAGAAGTTCCCACGGTCCGGGAGGAGGCGGAGCCTGAGGGTGACACCCCAGAGCCTACAGGGGAACAGGTGGCTGAACTGGGGGAGGTCCCTGAGCTGTCGCAGTGGCAGCAGGAAGGGGGGCTCACCAGGGAAGCATTCTGTGCAGCACAGAAGTCATGCCCTACTTTAGAGGGTTTGTGGTAGCAGGCTGCAGACCAGGCGGCTGGCAAGGAGCCAGGATCACACCTGATTTATTGAGAGGATGACCTCCTGTATAGCGAGCCTAAGGTACCAGGGTCAGCCCATGTGCTGGTGGCACCCCAGTGCTTCAGGGCCTTCCGACTGGGGTTGGCTCATGACGTGCCTTTGGCTGGACATTTGGGGCAGGACAAGACCTTTGAGAGGCTTGTCACCCACTTTTACTGGCCCCTAATGTGCAAGCACTCAGATGCACATTGCAGGTCTTGTCAGACTTGTCAGGCAAGGGACAAGAGTGGGAGGAAATGTAAGGCTCACCTCCAACCTTTGCCTGTTGTCAGTACTCCCTTTGAGAAGGTAGGCATTGACATTGTGGGGCTTCTGGATCCCAAGACAGCCCTGGGCAACAGGTTTATCCCGGTCTTGGTGGACCATGCCACCCGGTACCCAGAAGCCATTCCTTTGAGATCAATTACTTCCCCTGTGGTGGGTCGTGCTTTGATGGGGGTTTTTACCCGCATTGTGTTCCCCAAGGAAGTGGTATCTGATAGGGGTACCAACTTCATATCCATGTATATGAAGTCTCTGTGGAAGGAGTGTGGGGTAACCTACAAGTTCACCATCCCTTACCACCCCCAAAGTAATGGTCGGGTTGAGAGATTCAATCGCACCTTAAAGGGCATGATCATGGGCCTTTCAGAGCCCTTGAGGCGGAAGTGGGACGTCCTCTTGCCATGCCTTCTGTTCGCCTACAGGGAGGTGCCTCAAAAGGGACTTGGGTTTAGTCCCTTTGAGCTGATTTATGGCCACCCTGTGAGGGGACCTTTGAGTCTGGTTAAAGAAGTTTTGGAGAAAGCTCCTAGTAAACCCCCCCAGGATGTATTCAGTTACATGCTGGCTTTGAGAAACCAGACTGCCCGCTTTAGGAGTCTCGCTCAGGAGAACCTGGAAGCAAGCTAGGAGGACATGAAACGCTGGTATGACCAGAATGCCACTCTGGTCGAGTTTCAACCTGGTCAAAAAGTGTTGGTGATGGCACCAGTAGAGCCTAGGGCGCTCCAGGATAAGTGGACTGGGCCATTTGAGGTGGTGGAGCACAACAGTGAAGTCACCTACCAGGTGGACTTGCGGTCTCCAAGGAACCCTTTAAGGGTCCTGCACGTCAACCGCCTCAAACCTCACTTTAAGCGGACTAAACTGTCCATGCTCCTTGTGACAGATGATGGGGTAGAGGAGGAGAGTGAGCCTCTTCCTGACCTCCTGTCTGCAGGAGAAAAAGATGGGTCAGTGGAGGGAGTGATCCTCTCCCCCTCCCTGACTGAGGAGCAGCAAGATGACTGTCACCACGTGTCGGGACAGTTTTCCTCACTGTTTTCCCTGATCCCAGGAGTCACACACTTGTGCACACATGATGTGGACACTGGGGACAGTACACCTATTAAACAGAAGGTTTACAGGGTGACTGACAGGGTCAGGGCATGCATTAAGGATTAGGTATCCAAAATGCTTACCCTAGGGGTTATTGAGCACTCCAGCAGTCCTTGGGCCAGCCCAGTGGTATTGGCCTCAAAGGCTGCTGCACCTGGTGCCACCCCAGAACTCAGGTTCTGTGAGGTCTACCGGGGACTCAATGCGGTCAGCAAGACTGACGCACACCCCATCCCCCGCGCTGATGAGCTCATTGACCGGTTGGGAGTTGCCAAGTACCTCAGTACATTTGATTTAACATCTGGGTACTGACAGATTGCCTTAACTGAGGGGGCTAAGGAGAGGTAAGAATGCTCTACACCAGATGGACACTTTCAATTTAAAGTGATGCCATTTGGGATGAAGAATGCCCTTGCCACCTTTCAGAGGTTGGTCAACGAGGTGTTGGCAGGACTGGATGAGTTCAGTGCCGCCTACCTGGATGACATTGCTGTGTTTAGTTCCACATGGGAGGAACACCTGCAACATCTCTGGAGGGTGTTAGAGGCCCTGCAGAAGGCAGGCCTCACTATTAAGGCGAGCAAGTGCCAAATAGGGCAGGGTTCGGTGGTGTACTTAGGACACCAGGTGGGGAGTGGCCAAGTGGTACCCCTACAGCCTAAGATTGACACAATTCTGGCTTGGGAGCCTCCCAAGACCCAGACTGAAGTGAGAGCCTTTTTAGGTCTCACAGGATATTACAGGAGGTTTGATAAGGGATATGGTACCATTATTACCCCCTTAACTGAGTTGACTTCTAAGAAGCATCCCAGGAAAGTGATCTGGACAGAGGCTTGCCAGAACGCTTTTGATGCCCTGAAGACTGCCATGTGCACAGCACCTGTGCTGAAGGCACCTGACTACTCCAAGGAGTTTGTTGTGCAAACAGACGCCTCAGAGCATGGTATTAGAGCAGTACTCTCACAGCTTAATGAAGAGGGCCTAGATCAACCTGTAGCCTTCATTAGCAGGAGGTTACTACCCAGGGAACGTAGGTGGAGTGCCATAGAACGTGAAGCGTTTGCTGTGGTAGGGGCACTGAAGAAGCTAAGACCCTACTTGTTTGGGACTCACTTCCGAGTTCAGACCGACCACAGGCCCCTCAGATGATTAATGCAGATGAGGGGTGAGAATCCAAAACTGTTGAGGAGGTCCATTTCCCTACAGGGGATGGACTTTACGGTGGAACACCGTCCTGGTACAGAGCACGCCAATGCTGATGGTCTGTACAGGTTCTTTCGCCTTAGTGATGAGAACTCCCATGAGGTTGGGTAGTTGCTCCTCACTTTCAGCTGGGGGGGACACGTGATAGACTTTTCATCCTTGGCGTGGTCTCCCTTAACTTTTTGCCTCTGTTCCCCAGGTTGTTGATGTGTGCTGGACTCCGATTTTACTGTTTTTGTTACTCTGGGCACTTTACCACTGCTAACCAGTGCTAAAGTGCAAGTGCTCCTTTACAAAATGTGTATGTAACTGGCTTATCCATGATTGGCATATTTGATTTATTAGTTAGTCCCTAGTACAGTGCACTTTAGGTGCCCAGGGCCTGTAAATCAAATATTACTAGTGGGCCTGCAGCACTGGTTGTGCCACCCTCATAAGTAGCTATGTAATCATGCCTCAGACCTTCCACTGCAGTGTCTGTGTGTGCAGTTTTAACTGTAAATTCGACTTGGCAAGTGTACCCACTTGCCAGGCCTAAACCTTCCCTTTTCTTACATGTAAGACACCCCTAAGGTAGGCCCTAGGTAGCGCCAAGGGCAGGGTTCAGTGTATGGTTAAGGTAGGACATATAGTAATGTGTTTTATATGTCCTGGCAGTGAAATATTGCTAAATTTGTTTTTCAGTGTTCCAAGGCCTGTCCCTCTCATAGGTTAACATGGGGGCTACCTTTAAATCTGATTAAAGTGTCGATTCCCTTTGGGAGCGGATGGACATGTGGAGTTTGGGGTCTCTGAGCTCACAATTTAAAAATACATCTTTTAGTAAAGTTGATTTTAAGATTGTGTGTTTGAAAATGTCACTTTTAGAAAGTGTACATTTTCTTCCCCATACCATTTCTGTGACTCTGTCACTTTGTGGATTCCCTGTCTGGGTCAGTTTGACAGTCGGGTTGTTAGCACCTCACACTAGACAGTGACACAAAGGGAGCTGGGGTGTAGCCTGCATATCCTGATGAGCCATCTGTGCTAGGAGGGAGGGGAGGAGTGGTCACTTACACCTGAAAGGGCTGTGCCTGCCCTCACACAGTGCAGTCTCCAACCCCCTGGTGAGTGTCTGGGGCCTGGCCTGGGCAAGGCAGGATTTCACATTCAAAAGAGACTTTACTTTGAAGTAGGCCTACTTCAAAGGAGACATTGGGTATAAGAAGGGCACCCAAAACCACAGACTTTAGAAACACTTCTGGAACCAAGAGGAACCTCTGCCTGGAGAAGATCTGAATAGCTGAGAAAGAAGGGCTGCCCTGCCTGTGACTGTGCTTTGTGGAGCTATCCTGCAGTTGCTGCTTCTGCCAGAGTAAGAGGGCAAAGATTGGACTTTGTGTGCCTTCCATCTTGAGAAGAAATCTCCAAGGGCTTGATCTAGAGCTTGCCTCCTGCTGTTTGAAGTCTCAGGAACATCAAAGACTTCTCTTTGCCAGCACCTGGAGTCTCTGGAGAGACTCCTACTATGCCCTGTGGTGCCCATCCAGTTCCTGGGACTCTGAAAGGAGACGCTGGCAGCCTAAAGACAAGAAAATCCATGCACAGAGCGGCGTGTGGGGAAAAGATTGACGCAAATCCGATCTGCGGCTGAAAAAACGACACGGCGCTGGCTCCGCAGCTGAGAAACGATGCTCACAGAAAACACGATCGAAGAATCAACACACATAGCAGGAAAAACGACGCACAGCATCGCTGACGGAGGCTGGGAGATCACAACCTGCGCTGCAGGATTTTCGGATCATCGTGCAGCTGGATTTGTTTTTGACGCACTCCCGTCCGTGCGTGGTTATTTTTGACACGCACCAGGTACATTTTCACTCTAGCAGCGCTAGTGTGTGTTTAAAACTACTTAAAGACTCTTTTTGCATTTTTATTGATAACTTGACTTGTGTATGGTGGAATTTTGTCGTTTTGGTCTTGTTTTGTTTAGATAAATATTTCCTATTTTTCTAAACTGGTGTTGTGTAATTTTGTTTTGTTTTCATTAAGTTACTGTGTGTGTTGGTACAAATACTTTACACCTAGCACTCTGAAGTTAAGCCTACTAATCTGCCTAGCTACCAAGAGGGTAAGCAGGGGTTAGCTGAGGGTGATTCTCTTTTACCCTAAATAGAGTGAGGGTCCTTGCTTGAACAGGGGGTAACCTTACTGTCAATCAAAGACCCAATTTCTAACAGTTATCCACCACACACTTTTCTATCTCCAACCTCCCTCTTGCTCCCCCCCAGTTGGCCGTACCTGCTCCCCTAAAGGGGCAGCATCACCTTTGCTGCAAGCAACTCCCCCGCCCCTGTCTCCCAGGCTGCACTTAATGAGGAGGCTATTGATCTATTGTCGACTATCACTTTAGGCCAGACCACATTACTGAATCCATCCAGGAACTTAGTGGTCAGATGATCCAGATGCTAGCTTACCTGGCTGGCATCTAGGGTGCCATGTTTGGCCTAGAGTGGTCATTCCAGGGCCTGGCCTCCTCATTGAATGCAGCCTCAAACCCACCTCAACCTCATGCCCCCACTCCTACCCCTCACCATCACAAATCCCTCTTACCAGCCCTATCCAGAGCACACCCACCACTTTACAAGCACCCAGTCGAACACACACAAGCAGCACTCCTCACATAAACACAACTTTGGCAAGAAACACAGACACACACATGCAGACAACACACATATCACCACCACAACAACAAGTATATCCACAGACACCACACCCACCCTAGCACACACATCCACACTCACTACAAGCACACCCTCAGACTCCGCGCCCACCACAACATAGACATCTATATTCACTACCAGCACACCCACAGTCACCACACCCACTACAACACAATCACCTCCACCACCACACTCACAGACACCACACACACATGCAGCAGCACATTCACAGGCAACACAACCACACACAGCACCTCAACAGCAGACACATCCACACACACACACACACATACTGTACACAAATACCCACACTCACCCACACAACACACTCTCGGTAAAAAACACAGATCAAAACATACACCACATAAACCAGACCTTCAGGCACCCACACTATCAACTGATGCATGCACAACAGACACTGCCACTCTCTCTACCTCCCAACCCCAACTCCCTCCCAAACACCCTACCTTTTTTCCCTAAGGAGGACCTGATGCCTGCTGTGGCCCTGACCCCTTCTTCTTTACTGACCACCTGTCCAAAATGGAAGACCACCCTATCCAAGTGTCTGGGAACCGCTTCAATACCTCAACCCACCTCTTTCACATCATAGCGCACCCCTTCCAAAACCAGACCCACCCCTCCCAGGTTCAGAATGACCCCTCCCAAATCCAAACCCAACCCTCTGAAACCAATCTCTCCCAAACCCAAGGACTCCCAAGTAACATCATTGAGGTGTCTGCCCTCTGCCCCATAGATGCCCCTTCTAGGGTAAATTTATTTTGGCAGTGCAAATAGGAGGAAAGTTATGGGCATGCAACTCGGACTTTGCACTAAAAAAAAACTTTAAAAAATGTATGAGAGATTTATTTCATTCATATAAAAACACTTTAATTTGAGAATACCTTTGTCTTGGACTTGTATTTGGATTGCTACTAATTGTTTGCTGAATATGTTATTTCTGCTAATATGTGTTCCATGCACTCACTCTCACTTGTGATAGTGACAAGCACAGTTTGTATATTTTTGGATGCATACATTAGTGTTGTACATTTGTGGTGGACATGTTAATTTTGGTGCAAGAATTCATCATGTTATTGGACACTTACACCAAATGATATGTGTTTCTTTTATTGTCACCTAAGATGATGTGTCAATAAAAATACACATATGGCATTACACATTGAACATAACATTTTACAGTTAAACAACATATAGGCCCTCATTACAACCGTGGCATTCAGTGTTAAAGCGGCGGTAACACCTCCAACAGGCTGGCAGTAAAAAAAAATGGGATCATGACCACAGCGGAAACCGCCAACACAGACGGCCACTTTAACATTCCGACCGCCATGGCGGTAGCCACAAACAACGCGGCGGTCACTGCCAACAGCCAGACGGAGGACAATGTACCACCCACCCCATCACAACCCTCCAATCCGCCAGCTTTTCCGGGGCAGTACCAACGCCATCAAAAGCACAGCGGAAACAGTGTTTGGAAGGGAAACCATTCACCTCTTGACACTCAACGAAGAACCAGGATGCCATGAAGCCCGAGTTATAGGTCCTGCCCATGCTGGTCTACCTCCTCATCTACCAGAAACAACAAAGATGCCGGTGACGACCACAGTGAGTACTGCACCTAGTACACAGGAGAGGGGGAGAGGAAAAAGAGAGTGACACACACACGCACGCAACAAGCAACACCCATAACCCCACCCCACCCTCACCCACAACACCATACACACAAGCACATGCAACAACATAACATTTACACCCCGTAACCCTGTGGAGGAACGCAAGGACAAAAGGAATGGAGTCAAATCAGTGATAATTTAGAAATAGGCAGATATATGTTAGAATCTTAAAAACAGTATTTACAAAAATCTACAGTATGTACAGAAGGTCGTACATTGTCCTTTCCAAATGTACTTGGGTCACTGGGCCAAAAATCATGTCCCAAGCCCACATTTGACTCCTGCCTCAATACGGAGAGAACACTGCAGGGGCATCAGGTCAAAAACACACAGGCACCTCACGGGGATGGGGAAGGGGGTGATATCTCAGCCGGAAGATGGTACTATGCCACTGTTCCTCTTGGGGGCTCCATGCCCACAGCGATGTCCTTGGGAGTGCAAGGCCACAGTCTCTCAAGTGGGTGGTTTGCCTACTGATTGGTCCTGGGGAGTGCAAAGCCACAGTCTCTCAAGTCTCTCAAGTGGGTGGTTTGTCCACTGCTTGGTCCTGGGGAGTGCAAAACTACAGTCTCTCAAGTCTCTCAAGTGGGTGGTTTGCCCACTGCTTGGCCCGGGGAGTGCAAAGCCACAGTCTCTCATGTCTCTCAAGTGGTGGTTTGCCCACTGCTTGGTCCTTGGGAGTGCAAAGCCACAGTCTCTCAAGTGGGTGGTTTGCCCACTGCTTGGTCCTCGGGAGTGCAAAGCCACAGTCTCTCAAGTGGCTGGCTTCTCCACTGGTTCTTGAGGGGGCTTTGTGCCCAGTGTGCTTCATCCTGCCAAGGATAGGGTGAGTGGATGCATCTCTCCACTGGTTCTGGAGGGGGCTTTGTGCCTAGTCTGCTTCATCCTGCCAAGGATAGGGTGAGTGGATGCATCTCTCCACTGGTTCTGGAGGGGGTTTCGATGCCCACTTATGCAGCACATGGGGTGTGTCAGTTCACAATCCCTCACCTGGGTGTTTGAGGCACATGAATTGCAGGGAACAGATAGCATGATAGTTAATGAAGGCAGGGCTAGACTCCATCCTGCGGCGCCTAAGGCTGCTAACTGGTGGTGGTGCTGGTGGGGGTGCTGCCAGTGGTGGTGGTAGGCTCCAGCCTGTCTCCTGCAGCCTCGGACAGCTGCTCACTAGGGCTGCAGGTGATGGTAGTGGTCCTACTGTCAGCGGTGCAGGTGGTGGTGCTTGCGGCGGGGCTGCTGGCGGTGCTGGCTGTGGTGCAGGTGCCAGTGCTGCCAGTGGTGGAGGGAGGCACCAGCCCTTCTCCTGCAGCCTCAGACAGCTGTCCACTGGGGATGCTACTTCTGACATTAGTGGTGGCAGCGGCAGTGAAGGTGGTGGTGCAGGTGGCGGTGCAGGTGGCGGTGCTTGCGGCGGTGCTTGCGGCGGGGTTGCTGGTGGTGCTGGCCATGGTGCAGATGCCAGTGCTGCTTGTGGTGGAGGGAGGCACCAGTCCTTCTCCTGCAGCCTCAGACGGCTGCCCACTGGGGATGCTGCTACTGACAGTAGTGGTGGCAGCAGCGGTGCAGGTGCCGGTGCTTGCGGCGGGGTTGCTGGCGGTGCTGCACGTGGTGCAGGTGGCGGGGCTGGCGGTTCTGCGGGTGGGCACCAGGCCTTCACCTGCAGCCTCTGTTGGCTGAAGTGACTTGCCTTGGGTTTTCTGCCCCTTCCTCACCGTGGCAGATGCTGTTGTGACCTTGGCTCTGACAGCTGGAGTTTTGGAGGAGGCCTTGCTGGGTGGGTGGTGCTCCTTGCCCTTTCTGCATGCTGGCCCCTTCTTCACCTTGGCAGGTGGCAGAATGGTTTGGTCCTTTGCAGGGGTTGGTGGCACACTGGCTGGCCTGACGGGTGCACCCTTTGAGCCTCTGGGAGTTGCAGGTACCACTGCGGATGCCAACTTGGTGGCTGAGGTGCTGGCCTGGGTTCTGGACACCCTGGCCCGAGGGGAAGGATGGGGGGGGAGGGGCCGGGAATAGGTCAATGTTTGCCAGGAAAAGTTTCTTAGACACACTGGGGCAGGAAGAGGGAGATGGTTTGGGAGTGGAGGAAGAGGGAGTGGTTGTAGGAGGTGTCTGTCTGCTGACTATGGATGAAGGTGCATGGGCTGGATGCTGTTGTGAGGTGGATGGCTGTTGGGTGGGTGGGTGCTTGTGTTTGTGTACTATGTGAGGAGGGGTCACAGACACACTGGGAGAGGACACAGGGGACATGTGTATGGTTTTGGGGGTGACTGACAGTGAGAGGTGAGTAGTGATGGGCGTGCTGGTGATGGAGGTAGTGGATGAGGATGTAGTGCATGCAGGTGTGAGTGGAGACGCTACTGGGAAGGAGGTGCATGACGAGGAGAAGGAGGGGGACATAGTGGAGGCAGCGGATGTTGGTGTGTCTGCATGGGGATGGTGCTTGTGTGAGTGCCTGTGGGATGATGTGTGGTGCTTGGGTTTGCCTGAGCCACTTCTCGGTGTTGATTTGGGTGAATGCTGGTCTGAAGGTGTGCTTGGGATAGGCTGGAGTTGAGGGGATTGGGACTGGCTAGAGGCAGTTGGAGGGGGAAGGCTAGACACAGGGACAAGGGCTGCCATCAGTGCTGATGCCAGAGCCTGAAATGCTCTCTGTTGGGATGCCACGCCAGAGTGAATGCCCTCGAGGTATGCATTTGTTTGTTGCAAATGCCTCTCGACACCCTGGATGGCATTCAGAATGGTTGACTGCCCAACAGTGACGGATCTCAGGAGGTCAATAGCCTCCTCACTGTGGGCAGTTGGGCTGACTTGGGCAGGGCCTGAGGTGCCTGAGGTGAAGGAGATGCCCACCCTCCTGGGTAAGCGGGCACGGGAAACACGTTGAGGGGCTGCTGGGAGGGCGGTGCTGGTAGGGGGGGTGGTGGCTGTACCTGTTGTTGGGGTGGGCACAGAGGTGTCCGCCACCGCCAGGGAGCTTCCATTGGAGGAGGAGTCACTGTCTGTGGTCTCCCCTCCTGTCCCCGTCGTGGTGCTCCCCTCACCCTCCGTCCCATTGGTGCCCTCACCCTTGGTGGATTCGGCCTCCAGGCCCATGTGGGAAGCAGCTCCCTCCATCACCGGTGCCTCTGCTCCTCCGCCGGATGATGCTAATGCACATAAGGACAGGGTGACAAAACAAAAAGGGGGGAGAGACAGAGGATACACTTGGTCAATGCCAGCAAAACAACTGCTGTTGGCGTATACAACACACAGGGAGCAGCCCTATGCACTAGGCCATGCCCTAACAGTCACTAAGATATTCACCAGCCCATGGGGTACAATGCCTAATGCCGTCAGTTGCACCAAGGAAAGCCACAGGTCCCTGCCCAGTAGTAGACACCCACTGACACTATTGGGGTAGGAGTGCTTCAGAGCCTGCCCAACAAGGGACCTACCCTGCCATCTTTGCCCTGGCCTAGGGGCACCCATAGCCCGCACCTCCCACCCAGGTAACTCTCAACGCGCGCAAAGTCAGGAGTCAAAATCTGTACTCACCCTCTTGTGGCTGCTGTGATGCCTTCCAGCACCCATCCAACTCCGGTTAGGCCACCGCCAGGATGTGGATCATCAGGGGGGTCATGGTGCGACGGGCACCCCTTCCTCGTTGGGAGGCCAGCCCCAGCTGGGCCTCCGCCTTCTTCTTTGCCCAGCGCCGCAGATCCTCTCACCTCTTGCGGCATTGGGTGTTCCACCTGTCAAAGACCCCCAGGGTCCGCACCTCCTTGCGATGGCACACCAAATACCCTTTTTCTGGTGGGCGCCCAACCTGCAGGGAAAAGACAGCAGAAAAGGGAATTAGTCAACCGGCCGGACCGTCACACTCATGGCCCCACCAGATCTCTCCCATCCCCTGACGCACATACATTGACCACCTTACATGCTGCACTCAGGTCCGGACGCCTCTGCCTCCCCCTACATGTGGCTTACATACACAGCAATCCATACATTCATGGCCCAAGCATCATGCTCACAGTGCACTCACCTGTTTGTCTGGAGGACCGTAGAGTAACGTGTACTGGGGTAGGACCCCATCCAGCAGTTTCTCCAACACCTCCGCAGTGAAGGCAGGGGCCCTTTCCCAAGACACATGAGCCATTGTAGCTTCCAGACAGGTTACAGCAGCACTTGCAGTGTAGGTCCTCGCCTGTTGAAGGTCAGGTAGCAAGTGAGTGAACAGATAGAAAATGGTGGTGACGTCCGCGGCGGTGCATACCGTCACCGCCAACGTACATCGCCATTGGCTCCTGGAACCCATAGGGCCCAATGATAACCAATGCGAAGTTGCGCAACAGTCATCTACAGCCTACTGCGACGGCGCACAACGCCAGCGCAATTACCTCATTTCCACTTGTCTCTCCTCACAGGTCAGGCTTCTGCCATTTCAGGGGGGCACAGAGCATGGCACCTAACTGCATCACAGCAGACATTGGCACAGCAGCCGAATCTCGGATTGACATTTTGTTTCTGTAAAGTAAAGAAATCTACATTAGTGCAATATTTGTGGGAATGTGACCCTCTGCTCACCGTTCACTTTCATAGGCTTCAACTACTGAGGCTGAATGTGAGATGGCGGCATCCTTTGGTGTACAGACCCCTGGTGGGCCTTGCAACAATGGAGGACAGACACATTATCATTACCTACAGACTTGATCGTGCCACAATCCAGGAACTGTGTGCCCAATTGGAGCCAGACCTGATGTCAGCTATCTGCCAGCCCACAGGTATCCCCCTCTAGTGCAGGTCCTGTCAGTGCTCCATTTCCTGGCAAGTGGTTCCTTCCAAACAACAGTGGCCATGGCATAAGGGATGTCTCAGCCAATGTTCTCTAACTTGTTGACAAGAGTGTTGTCAGCCCTGCTGAAATACATGTCCAGCTACATCGTGTTCCCCGAGGTGAAAGCTGACTTTTAAGCCCTGGGACATATCCCCAACATCATTGGTGCCATTGATGGTACACATGTGGCATTTGTCACCCCGTCCGGAGAAATTAGCAAGTTTTCAGGAATAGAAAAAGCTATCACTCTATGAATGTGCAGATGGTGTGTTTGGCGGACCAGTACATCTCCCATGTGAATGCCAAATACCCTGGCTCTGTGCATGACGCCTTTATCTTGAGGAATAGCAGCATCCCATATGTGATGGGCCAACTCCAGAGGCACCGGGTGTGGTTAATAGGTGTGCCCAAGGTCCCCACCCAGTATATGTTGGTATCTGGGTATGGGGTTGTCCCTAAGGGTTAGTGTGTGTCTAAGAGTTGTCTCTCAATATTTGCAGGTGACTCTGGTTACCCCAACCTCTCCCGGCTACTGAGCCCAGTGAGGAATGCCAGGACAAGGGCAGAGGAACGTTACAATGATGCACATGGGCATACAAGTATGATTATAGAAAGGACCTTTGGCCTCCTGAAGGCTAGGTTCCGGTGCCTACATCTGACAGGTGGCTCCCTGTACTACTCACCCAAGAAGGTGTGCCAGATCATCGTTGCATGTTGCATGTTGCACAACCTGGCTTTGAGACGCCAGGTGCCTTTTCTGCAGGAGGATGTGCCTGGAGATGGTCTGGTGGCAGCAGTGGAGCCTGTGGGCAGTGAGGAAGAGGAGGCAGAGGAAGAAGATGTTGACAACAGAAGCAACATAATTCAGCAGTACTTCCAGTGACACACAGGTAACACATTGTACTTTCACTTTACATTTCTGTTATCTGTTGGACATTGTACAGCACAGCCTCTTACCCTTTGTCTATGGCCACTGACTGCACCCTTTGGAATCTCTATTTTCAGATCCTTGTGGCCCACTCTGGCGCCTGCTATATGTACTGCTGCCCATCTAAAGGGCATTCCAATGTATATTTCACTGTACATTTGAGTTGCAATGCTTTGATAAAGTTTTACTAATAAATTTTTTAATGATTTGATAGACTCCAGATTTGTATTTGTTCCAAGGGTGTTTATTTAAGTGCTTATAAGTAGGGGAGGATGTGCAGTGGGCTGGGGTGATGGTGGAGGAAAGTCCAGGGTAGAGTCCAGTCTCTTGGTATCACAGGTGCATTATCCAAGGGGACATAGGAAGGGGAGTCAGTTGAAGGTGGACAGGGTGACAGAGTGGGACAGAAGGGTGACAATCAGGAGAGTCTCATTTCCTGGCGGGGTCTTGGCAATGTTCTCTGTCATCTGCCTGCATCGCAGGGACCATTTGTGGGGTGGTTCACATTCTGCAGGGGTTGGGGTGCTGGTGGCCTGTTGTTCCTGTGGCGGTCCTCCTGCCCACTAGTTCCGGCAGAGGTGGAAGGCTGTTCATCGGTTTGGCTAGTGTCAGGGGCCTGTTGTTGTGCCACTGCCTCCCTCATGGTCTTGGCAATGTCAGCCAGCACCCATGCAATGGTGACCAGGATGGTGTAGATGTTTGTTAGGTCATCCCTGATCCCCAGGTACTGTCCCTCCTGCAGCCGCTGGGTCTCCTGGGCCTGTCCTCCCCCGTCACACAGCAGTCCTCCCAGCTTCCATGTTGTCCTGTGCCTCTGTCCCCTGAACCGTGTGCCCACTGCCACTGACCCCAGGTCCCTGATCGTCCTGTGTTTGTGGGGTTACCTGGGATCCCTGTAGTGGTGGATACACTGATGATTGACGTGTCCTAGGGACAGTGGCATGGTCCCGCTGAATGGGTGCTGTGGTGGTGTTTCCTTAGGGGGGAGGCTCTGTGGTGGGTTGGGACTGTGGCAGGGGAAACGACTGTCCAGAGGTCCCTTATGGGCTAGGTTGGTCATCATCCAGGAGTGCAGAGCGGCTGTCATCACTGTGGGCCTCTTCTGTGGGGGGACTGGATGTAGCTGGCACCTCCTCTCCGGTGATGTTGAGTAGGGGTCCTGTGAGGATGCAAATGCAATGTTAATGTATCTGAGTGTGCCATCTTGTGCATGGGTGTGTTTCCCTGTATGGTTGTGATTTCCCTGTCAGCTTGGCCTTGTGTGAATGATGATTTTGTGGGCTGGGTGAGTCTCTCTAATGGGCATGCTGTGGTGATGGGTGTCCATGCAGGTCTGTGTTGGTGGTCAAAGCTTTGGCGTTGCATGCAGGGCTTGGTATTGGGATGGGTGGGGGTACGGGTAGGAGTTTGTGATGGCATGCAGGTTGGGGGGTGAAGTAGTACAGAATTGACTTACCATAGTCCAGTCCTCCTGCTACTCCTGGAGGCCCTCAGGGTTCATGATCGCCAAGACTTGCTCCTCCCATGTTGTTAGTTGTTGGGTAGGAGGTGGGGGTCCACCGCCAGTCCTCTGTACTACTACCTGATGTCTTCCCCCGTAGGTCGTTCCACCTCTTTCTGATGTCATCCCTTGTTCTGTGGTGCTGTCCCATGGCGTTGACCCTGTCCACGATTCTGCGCCATAGCTCCATCTTCCTTGCAATGGATGTCTGCTGCACCTGTGATCCGAATAGCTGTGGCTCTACATGGATGATTTCCTCCACCATTTCCTCCTCTGAAAACGTGGGGTGTCTTTGGGGTGCCATGGTTGTGGTGTGAGTGTATGTGTGGAGTGATGTGTTGGGGTGTATCCTGTGATGTGTGTGGATGGTGTATGGGTGATGGTGTTTTGTGCCTCTGATTGAGTGGGTGCTCCTGTCTTGTGCCTCTCTGTGTTAGCAATCTTTTCTTTCATTGGAAGGGTTGTGGGTAATGTGGGTGGGTGTTTTATAGTGTTGTGGGTGTGTGGGTCTGGTGTGTGTGTGTGTGTGTCAGGTGTGTGCAGTTTGAATTGTTCAAAGTGGTGTAGTTTTGTTAGTGTGTGTGTATTTTGAGCGCTGCAGTGTGTACCGCCAATGGTTTACCGCGATTGAAAGACCGCCGCGGTGATTGGTGGGTCATTATACTGTGGACATATTCCTGTTGGCGTAACAGTGTGGGTTTGGATATCGCCAGTTTATCACTGACCTTTGTTGTGGAGGACTTGTGTGTGTGTCTGTACAGTGGTGGATTTCTCAGTGTGGGTCATAATATGCGTAGCGGAATACCACCGCAGCTGGGGTACGTTGGCGGCCGTCAGCACGGTGGTAGGCGGCATTTACCACCACGGGTGTAATGAGGGCCATAATGTTTGTCATAAATTGCACAAACCAAGGGGATATGTGACCTTCATACATCTCTGGCATATTTGCAGTTTAGATTTAAGATTGGTTGCGCACTCTGTGTACACCAACGTGTAACATTTTATAGCACAATTGCTACATCATCACAGGTTTATGTAGTTCCTATTGAATATACTGTTTATGTAAATGTTATTGTAGTTTAGGGGAATTCTTGCACACACCTGTATAGACACACTTCTGTTTGGGATTGCTGTGACTTTTGTTGTAAGTGTCCGATGCCATGAAGGCAGTTAGTACCAGATTAATGTCTCAAGGTGTGTTTTTAAACATTTTTCTAACTACAACATTATACATATATGCACTGCACATCATTGTACTATTGCTTGCAAGTATTTGTTAAACATGCTTGAGTCCATTGCCAATTTACAGCAACACTTCTGACGATGACCGGTTAAACCTTCTGTTCCGGCAACAACAGGGTTGATTTTTGTCTTGGTCCAGATGCAGCACCAATGGCAGGACCTGTATCACTGCGTTCATGGTGACAGGATTTGAGAAAACTCGAAACAAGGTGAGTTTTGTCCTTTTATCCCTCCCAATTTGCCAACGCAGGTATGGAGGATTAGCCGCAACAGTTGCTTGTGCGGGACGGCACTTCATGATTGGTCTGATGGTAAAAGTGGCTGGAGTATGGCCCTCAGACACTTTTGCCCATGGCACCATTGATGCGAATGGAAATTCATGATGACTGCAGTTCATCTGCAGTCTTTCGCCATGGTCCCGCCAATATCTAAATAGAGCGGGTGGACTGCCTGTAGGCAGACAGGAAATCCTACAGAAAATCGACAATGGAACTGTTACCTCCAAGATCTAAATCAGGTCCTTAGTTCCCTATTTTTTAGTGCTTGCACCTATGTCATCCGACTGGTGTGTAAAAGTCTTTTACAGGCCTGCTCCATATTCTTTTAATTGTTCACCGTCTTTCTTTTACTGTGCTTATTGCTCACATCTAGCATGGGTACCTCTGGCATTTCTGCATTCCTTTTCATTGCTTTATTCTCTATGCTGGAGTTTTGAGAAGTGGATATTGTCCTTCCCTTCCACAGTCTTACCTCACTTTCTTCCCCTTAGATATTGTTTGCCTGCAAACTAACCAAGAACATACTATATGTTGCAGACTCTGCCTTTGCAGCAGCAAAGTTTCACCTTTGTCTTTTTACATGCATTGTGAAGTCAGGAAATAGGAAAATGTTTTAATTTTTTAGCTGCATGAGCTGGATCATCTAGTTACTTGTGGGAGGACATCCCTGCAAATGTAATAAAAGTCTAGGTTGCATCACAGGCTTTGGTAGCAGGCTTGGAATTCTGCTTATCTCCTCTACCAAAAAAACATCTGAACAGGAGACTTATTTATCAAGTCTTCCACAATCAGGTCATGCCTAAGCAATTTACCCTCTTTGGTATGACCACTATTTGTACATAGTTCATCAGGACCCACCCTATGCGTCCTCTATATGCTCCTGCATATATTTGTTATGTGGAGATTTTTAATTTCTGATGTCATTGCCTAGGTTCATCACTGTTTGATTCTGATTCATTCTGATAAATTTTCACCTGTTGTGTTTTTTTTCTAAGCTCAGTATGCATCCACAGTAGCATGCCACACTTCTCCTCTGTTTCTTGTCTTCTTGCCCAGATTCTTCAGGTTGAGTGTTTATGAGTTGTCCCTTTGACATTCCACATCCTATTCATTCCCAAAAGGTGACTGTTATTAGCCCAGTATGTACATAAGACACACGTATTCCACTGCAGTACTTCCTTCCCCTGTTCTATGGCTCACTATGCCCAACTTTCTTTTGGTGCACTCTCACAACCCCCGCCTACCCACAGTCCTCAATAGACTTCACTACTTCTTCACTACGCTGCTACTTTGCAGCCCCCTACACTTTCCTCTTTAGCACAAGGGGTGAGGCATCACTTTGCCGGAGGAGTGTCTTATTCAAGGGACACAGGAGCATGCAAGAGGAGCCTAATTCGTCACCCCCAGTCTTTTGTTCTGGTCTCCTGCTCCCGCTCGATTTTCCCTCATTGATGATGCCTCTGTTCTCCTCAACAAAGCTGCTTCTCAGGCTCTGGATTTTGGGGAAGGCCCAAAACATCAACCTTTGGCACATTTCACCAGGCCGTGGCCCTTCTCCTGACTTCAATATTCGACTGCTCCTTTAGCGATCACCTCTCTTCTTCCTCTAGTCAATGAGGAGGGGGGAGCGGGAGGAAGATGGGCAATGTGGTATATCTACCAGTTGTCCATTGGACCTCCCCTATTGCCAGTCCCAAGACATCTTTGGATTTGTTTTGGGCCTTGATCGCAAGTCCAAACGCTTGCTGCGTGCCAAGAATCGATGTATCGTCTTTGCACTTCCAGAAATCCGATGCACACCTTCCTTTTTCCACGCATCTCCTCTTCTGTGATCTCCAAGGAGTGTAATTTTGCCGCATACCAGGTACTTTGTGCATACAAGAGACATTCGTTGATATTTAAAAACTTAAGACTCTTCTTATCATTGCAAAAGTGATATTTCAACTTGTGCTTATCAAATCTTGATTGTTTTGACCTTAATTTACCCAGATACATATTGTATATTTTTCTGAACCTGTGTTATTGCATGATTTATTGCACAAATACTTTACACATTGCCTTCTAAGTTAAGCCTGACTGCTCAGTGCCAAGCTACCATAGGGTGGACACAGGATAATTTGGATTGTGTGTGACTTACCCTGACTAGAATTGTGGTCCCTACTTGGAAAAGGGTGTATACCTCTGCCAACTAGAGACCAAAATTCTAACAATCTGACATCAGAGTTGACCACCAAAAGAAAGTTTTAGCTGTTAAGGGTTTAACAAGTCCATCATTTCTAGTAGTATTAAATCATGAAGACATCTTATAAACTGTTGTCTTAGCTGAGATGAATGTAATAAATACAAAATCCGTATATATACAATAACTCACCTTCTCAGTTCTGCATTTCTTTACTCTAAACAAGGCATCCTTAATAATGGATAGTAATTGTGTAAGTACTTCTGTTATAAAAGTGCCAGTGTTGATCATATGCTACAGAAGCACTATTTCAATACTCACTTGGCAAAATCAATTGAGGCTCTTTAAATACCAAATTTTCAGATTTCTTGAGAAATCTAGTAAAATTCTCAGGATGTGTTAAGGGTATTTTGAGCAGAATTAGTTAGCATGTATGTGCGTATAGTTTAGAGTATTTAGTAGGAGTGAATTAAGCTGAAGTTTCTGTGGTCTTAGTTTCTATTGATAACGGTTCCTAACTGGCATTTTTCCTGTCGGCCTTTAGGCCCGCGCCACCCCCCCTTTCTGTCCAGGCGACGACTGCTCTCATCCTGTTTTGGAATCTCCTCTTGGCTTGAGCAGAGTCCTCAGAAAGGGAGAGGATCATTTGGGTGTTTTCAGCATAGGGGACTATGTTGAGCTTGAGTTGTTTGGTGATCTTGGCTAGCAAGGCCATGTCAACGTTGAAAAGCGTCGGGCTGAGCGAAGATCCTTAATGGTACTCTGCAGCAAATGTCTTTAGGTTCTGACGTGAACTGCAGAAGACTGACTCTCGTGTCCTTCCGGTGAGGAAGGACCTGATCCAATCCAGGGCTTTGTCTCAGATGCCGGAGTCATGCAGTCTGTTGAAGAGGGTGGGATGGGAGACAGTCTTGAATGCGGCAGAGAGGTCGAGAGGTCCATGGTCCAGTATGATGCATATGTCACCAGTGGCTGCTAAGAGTGTGGTTTTGTTGCTGTGGTTGCTTCCGAATCTGGATTGGGATGGGTCTAGGATACAGGGTGTCTCAAGGAATTTGGAGAGTTGCTGCTTGACAGCTTTCTCCATTACCCTGACTGGGAAAGGGAGCAGGGAGATGGGCTTGTAGCTCTTCAGCTCCCTAGGGTTGGCAGTGGGTTTCTTGAGTAATGGGCAGATTTTGGTGTGTTTCCTGTCTGAGGGGAGTGTGGCGATCTCAAAGGATCAGTCGATGGTTGAAAGTTGGCTTTTTTGGTGGCTCCGATGTTCTTGTGGTACGTGATGACTGAATTTTTGTGGGCTGTGCGGTCTTCACTTGATTTGCTAATGCTCCATTTACGTTCCAGTCATCAGCAGGAGCACTTGGATTCCTATAAGACTGTCATAAACCATTTGGGTGTTTTGCTCTGTCGATTTCCTGCTTTTTTCCTTTGGGGGCTACGTTGTCGGTGCAGTTTGAGAGCAAGTAGTGTAGGTTGCTCGCAGGTTCATTTGCGTCCTCTGCATCCAGTAGGAGGGAGTGGATGAAAGCATTGGTGAGCTGTGCTTCCGTAATTTTCTCCCAGAGTCTGCTAGCGGGACGGGGAGCGCTGCGGCGTGCGGTGTTCTTTGTGTAGGTAAAGTGGATGAACTTGTGGTCGGTCCAATGGTATTTGGAGGTGTGGGAGATGGTGACGGTGTCCCCTGCTGAGAAAACGGGGTCAATAATGTGTCCGACTCTGTGGGTGGGGACGTTGACAAGTTGTTTGAGGCTGAGAGTTTTGAGGTTGTCCAGGAGGTTTGAGGTGTTGGGGTCATCGTGGGTATCAAGGTGGAAGTTGAGATCGGCAAGTAGGATGTAGTTGGAGGAGGTGAGCGCTTGGGGGGGCGACGAGGTCGGCGATGTCTTCGCTCAGCTAGGGTTAGAGTTCGGGTGGCCTGTAGATGAGGGTTCCATGTAGGGAGGTGTTTGGGTTGGACTGGATCTGGAAATGTAGGTGCTCGTGAATTGACTGAGACTGCGACTCGATGGTGGTAGTCAGGCGGAGGTTGTTCTTGTAGATTATGGCAATGCTTCCTCCAGGCTGGTTGGCTCTGTCCTTGTGAATGATTTTACAGTTGTCCGGAATGGCCATGGCGATGTCTGGGGCAGCGGTGGGGGTGATCCAAGTCTGAAGAAGGCAGTGTCCGGGGCTGTTGAGTCAAGGAGGTCCCAGACTTCTACCTTGTGCTTAACAAGGGAGCATGTTTTTAGGAGTATGCACTTGAGGGGGCCATCTGAGCTTGGTGCGGGATCATGGGGTGGTCCGTGGAGCAGGCGCAGCAAGAAAAAGGTCCATGGGTGTTCCTGGGGTCAGCTTAGTGGCAGGCTGATGATCTTCCCGGGTTGAGGGTGCATAGAGTGCTGGTGTCGAACTGGCAGATGAGGCGAGAACCAGGGTCCTTGGAGCTGGATGCAGCCCAGGTGGGATGGGCGCAGACGGGCTCGCCTCTGCATGGCCTTCGGTGCACCTGTGGTACGTCCGCTGCGCAGCTGCACTGCAATTAAGAAGTGGAGAGAAGTCCAGTCAGCTGGGAGGTAGGAGGGTGGAAAAATAGCTTTGCGGGGCGAGGGGGCAGAAGCGTTGCAGGGAAAAAACGCAGGAGGGAGAAAGAGACAAGAGGGAGAAAAAAGAAAAAGAGACAAAAAAGAAACAGAAGTGAAAAAAGAAGTAAAGGCAGAAGTAAAAGGCAGGAGTAAAGAGAGACAGTAAAGAGAGACAGAAGATACTTACTTGCAGATGGCGAACTGAGAGTCAGGAAGGCTCTCAGTTCATCCCAAGGAGAGGCAGCAGCAAGAGGAGCCCTTACTGGGGAGGGCAACAGACGCTGACCAGGAGGTCAGAGAAGTCACCCTCTCACAGCACTGCAGCGACCATTAAGTAGGGCAGGGAGGCGGGGGTCCCATGAGCTGGGAGGCGGGAGGGCAGGAAATGCGCTTCGCAGGGGGGGAGAGTGGAGCGGGCCACAGGGGCAGCAATGGTGCAGGGAACAACACAGGAGAGAGAAAGAAAAAAAGAGGGAGAAAAAAGAAACAGACAAAAAAGAAACAGAAGTGAAAAAATAAGTAAAGTTAGAAGTAAAAGGCAGGAGTAAAGAGAGACAGTAAAGAGAAACAGAAGATACTTACTTGCAGATGGCAAACTGAGAGTCAGGCAGGCTGTCAGTTCATCCAAACTAGAGGCAGGAACAGGAGGAGCTGAACTGGGGAGGTCAACAGATGCTGACCAGGAGGTCAGAGGAGTTGTCCTATCACAGCGCTGCGGCCGCCATTAGGAAAGCGAGGGAGGCAGGGGTTCCGGTCAGCTGGGAGGCGGCAGGACAAGAAAAGTGCTTCACGGGGCAGGAGGGCACGGCCGCAGGGGCAGCAGGTGAGGCAGGGGCAGCAGCAGCGCAGGGAAAAAATAGGGAAGGGAGAAAGAGACAAGAGGGAGAAAAAAGAAAAAGAGACAAAGAAACAGAAGTGAAGTGAAAAGAGTAGCAAAGGAAGAAGTAAAAGGCAGGAGTAAAGAGAGACATTAAAGAGAGACAGAAGATATTTACTTGCAGATGGCGAACTGAGAGTCAGGCAGGCTCTCAGTTCGTCCCAAGCAGAGGCCGCAGCAGCAGGTGGAGCTGCCCTGGGGAAGGCAACAGACTCTGACCAAGAGAAGACTTTTATTAATTCATAGTATACTGACTCCAACATCCCACCTCGGATATTGTGCATGATGCACCTTTCTAACTTTCTATGACTGAGCGAAACACTGTGTTGCAGGAGCTGAAAGACAAGTAGAATGTTTATAATGTATGCGGCAAACAGTGAAAGCTAGTATGCCTTACTTGTTATTTAGTGAAGTTATGTGCTTCGAATTACACATGGTGCATGAAATCTAAAATAATAAATGTACATTATTATCTTCTACTTCATCTAACAACCAGTAATCCTATATTCATTGGAAGCAATACCTTGATATCATATGTCTCTCAGAAAGGTTAGCAAGGTTGTACAATATGAGAATCCTTTTCATTCCTGCTACAAGAACAAACCATAGCATACACAAAAGTAATCCTTAATGGATTACACCTTGTTGAAACAAAGACGTGCAAATCTGAGAGTTCAGAATCCATGATAAATTATTACTGAAAATAGCACTGAAGCAAAAAGTCTATGGCCCTCATTACAACATTGGCAGTAAATGCCATTTACTGCCGTGCTGACGGCCGCCAACATACTGTGACCGCGTCAGCACACCTCTACAGGTATTATGACCCACACAGAGAAATCCGTCACTATACAGTCACCCACACAAGTCAGCCAGCCCAAAGGCCAGTGATAAACTGGCGGTACCAAAACCCACACCGTTACGCCAACAGAAATACACCCACAGCATCATGACCCACGAATCACCGCTGCAGTCATTCAACCGAGGTAAACCATTGGAGGTACACACCGCCGTGCTCAAAATACACACACATTAAGAAAACTACACCACATTGGACAATTCAAACTACACACACCTGACACACATACACACACCACATCCACACACCCAATCCAATATAAAACACACACCCACAATACCTACAACCCCTTACAATGAAAACAAATATTGCCAACTGAGAGAGAGAGACAAGCAAGGAGCACCCACTGAATCTGAGCCACATAACACCATCACCCATACACCATCCACGCACCTCACATTACACACCCCAACACATCTTCCCACACACCCTCACACATACCACTCACACTACACCTATGACACCACAAAGACACCCCAGGTTCTCAGAGGAGGAGCTAAGGGACATGGTGGAGCAAATCATCCGGGTAGAGCCACAGCTATTCGGATCACAGGTGCAGCAGACGTCCATTGCTAGGAAGATGGAGCTATGGCGGAAAGTCGTGGACAGGGTCAACGCCGTGGGACAGCACCCCAGAACAAGGGATGACATCAGGAAGAGGTGGAACGACCTACGAGGGAAGGTGCGTTCCGTGGTTGCAAGACACCAGGTAGCTGTACAGAGGACTGGCGGTGGACCCTCACCTCCTCCCCCACAACTAACAACATGGTAGGAGCAAGTCTTGGCAACCATGCATTGGGCTGGCCTCCCAACGAGGAAGGGGTGCCCTTCGTACCCTGACCCCCCTGATGTTCTGCATCCTGGCAGTGGCCTATCCGGAGCTGAATCAGCGCAGCAAGGCATCACAGCAGCCACAAGGCGGTGAGTACAGACTCAGAATCATGACTTTGCACGCATTAAGGTTTTACTTGGGTGGGGGATGTGGGCTGTGGGTGCCCCTAGGCCAGGGCGAACAGGGCAGGGAAGGTTTGATGTTGGGCAGGCTCTGAAGCACTCCAACCCCAATAGTGTTAGTGGGCATCTACTACTGGGCAGGGTCCTGTGGGTTTCAGGCGTGCAGCTAATGGCGGTAGGCATTATACCCCATGGGCTGGTGACTAGCATTGTAACTGGTAGTGCATAGCCTAGTGCATAGGACTGATCCCTGTGTGTTGTGTACACCAACGGTAGTGTTGTTACTGGCATTGACCAAGTGTATCTTCTGTCTCCCCCCTATTGTTTTGTCACCCTGTCCTTGTGTGCATTAGCATCATCTGGTGGAGGAGCAGTGGCACTGGCGACGTAGGGAGCTACATCCCACATGGCCCTGGAGTCTGAATCCACCGACGGAGAGGGCACCAGTGGGGCAGATGGCGAGGGGAGCACCATGACGGAGACAGGAGGGGACACTACCGACAGCAACTTCTCTGCCGATAGAAGCTCCCTGGTGGTGGCGGACACCTCTGTGCCCACCCCAACAACAGGTACAGCCGCCACCCCCGTACCAGCACCGCCCTCCCAGCAGCCCCTCAGTGTGCTGCCTGTGCCCAATCACGCAGGAGGGTGGGCATCTCCTTCGCCCCAGGCACCTTAGGCCCTGCCCCATTCACGCCTGCTGTCATCAGTGAGGAGACTATTGAACTCCTGAGAACCCTCCCTGTTGGGTAGTCAACCATACTGAATGCCATCCAGGGTGTGGCAGGGGATTTGCAACAAACAAATGCATACCTGGAGGGCATTCACTCTGGCGTGGCGGCCCAACAGAGAGCATTCCAGGCTCTGGCCTCCGCAATGATGGTAACCATTGTCCCTGTCTCCAGCCTCCCCCTCCAACTTCCTCTAACCAGTCCCAATCACCTCAACCCCAGCCTATCCTAAGCACACCTTCAGGCCTGCAATCACCCAAATCAACACACAGACGTGGCTCATGCATTCACACAAGCATCATCCCATGCAGACACACCAACATCCACTGCCTCCACTGTGTCCCCCTCATCCTCCTCGTCCACCCCCCTCCCAGTAGCATCTCCACTCACACCTGCATTCACTACATCCTCATCCACTCCCTCCATCACCAGCACGCCTATCACTACACGCCCCTCACTGGCAGTCACCACCCCCATATTCATGCACACGTCCCCTGTGTCCTCTCCCACTGTGTCTGTGACCCCTCCTCCCAAAGTACACAAACACAAGCACACACCCACACAATAGCCATCCATCTCACAACAGCATCCAGCACCTGCACCTGCACCCAAACCCCAGCAGACTGACACCTCCTACAACCACTCCCTCTTCCTCCACTCCCAAACCTTCACCCTCTTTCCACCCCAGTGTCCCCAATAAGCTTTTCCTCGCCACCATTGACCTATTCCCTACCCCTCCCCCTGTCCTTCACCTCTGGTAAGGGTGGCCAGAACCCAGGCCAGCACCTCAGCCACCCAGTCCACGGCCACTGTGGTTTCTGAAGCTGTGAGAGTCTCCAAGGAGGCACCCATCAGCCCAGCCAGTGTGCCACCAACACCTGCCAAGGCCAAGAAGGGTCCACCTCCTGGCAAGGGCAAGAAGGGCACAGCATCCAGCAAGGGGAAGGAGGCACAACCAGCCAGCAAGGCCAAGTCAAAGACTCCAGCTGGCAGAAGCAAGGAGGCAACACCATCTGCCAAGGGCAGGAAGGGGCACAGAACACCAGCCATGGCATTTCAGCTGTCCGAGGCTGCAGGTGAAGGCCTGGAGGTTACCACCACAACTGCCAGTATCGCCACCTGCACTGTGGCCAGAACCACCACCTGCACTGTGGGCAGCAGCACCACTGCCAGCAGCAGCAGCCCCAGTGGGCAGCCGTCTGAGGCTGCAGGTGAAGACCTAGAGTCTACCACCACAACTGTCAGCACTGCCACCAGCGCAACTGCCATACACTGAGCAGTCGTCACCGCCGGAGAGCAGTGTGTAGTGGTGACTATATGGGCTGCAGTGCGTCCTGGCCCCTGCAAAAGCTGTTGTTGTGACACCCAGGTGAGAGACTGTGACCTTGCACCCCAAAACATCTTCATCACAGGGCGCTTGCCCCATCCAGAACCAGTGGAAGAAGGCATCCACTCAGCCTCTCCGTGCCAGGATGAAGCACACTGTGTACAAGGCCCCCTCCAGAATCAGTGGAAGAAGGCATCCACTCAGCCCCTCCTTGCCAGGATGAAGCATACTGGGTGCAATGCCCCCTCCAGAACCAGTGGAAGAAGGCATCCACTCAGCCCCTCCTTGCCAGGATGAAGCACACTGGGCATAAGGACCCCTCCAGAACCAGTGGAAGAAGCTGTCCACTCAGCCCCTCCTTGCCAGAATGAAACACACTGGGTACAAGGCCCCCTCCAGAACCAGTGGAAGAAGCCATCCACTTAGCCCCTCCTTACCAGGATGAAGCACACTGGGCACAAGGCCCCCTCCAGAACCAGTGGAAGATGCCATCCACTCAACCCCTCCTTGCCAGGATGAAGCACACTGAGCACAAGGCACCAACCAGAACCAGTGGAGAAGCCATCCACATGAGAGACTGTGGCCTTGCACTCCCCAGGACCAAGCAGTGGGCAAACCACTCACTTGAGATACTGTGGCTTTGCACTCCCCAGGACCAAGCAGTGGGCAAACCACCCACTTGAGAGACTGTGGCTTTGCACTCCCCAGGACCAAGCAGTGGGAAAGCCACCCACATGAGAGACTGTGGCCTTGCACTCCCCAGGACCAAGCAGTGGGCAAGCCACCCACTTGAGAGACTGTGGCCTTGCACTCCCCAGGAGCAAGCAGTGGGCAAACCACCCACTTGAGAGACTGTGGTTTTGCACTCCCCAGGACCAAGCAGTGAGCATGGAGCCCCCTCCAGGAGCAGTGGCTTTGTACCATCTTCCAGCTGAGGTGCTCCCCCATTCCCCATCCCCCTGAGGTGCCTGTGTGTTTTTGACCTGATGCCCCTGCAGTGTTCTCTCCATGTTGAGGCAGGAGTCAAGTGTGGCCTTGGCCTATGTGTTTTTTTGCCCGGTTGGCCACCGACATTTTTTGAGTGGGAATTGTCCCGCCTTTTGTATATATTGTATATATTGTACATACTGTTTTTCTTTATGAACTTATTTCTAAGTATTACTAATATTACACTCATTTTACTCCATTCCTTTTCTTCTTGCGTTATTCCAGAGGGTTACGGGGTCTATATGTAATGTTGTTGCAAGTGTTTGTGTGTAGAGTGTTGGGAGTGAGGGTGGGGGACAGGGTGTTGTGTGCTGCGTGTGTGTCACTCTCTTTTTCTTCCCCCCTTCCTTGTGTGCTAGGTGCAGTACTCACCGTGGTCTTCCCCACCGGCGTTCATGTTCCTGGTATATGAGAAAATACACCAGCATGGGGGAACACCTGCAGCTCAGGCTCCATGGCGTCCTGGTTCTTCCTTGAGTGTCGAGAGGTGAGTCATTTCCCTTCTGTGTTCTGTTTCCGCCGTGCTTTTCATGGTGTTGGTACCGCCCCGGAAAAGCTGTTGGGTGGCCGGGTTGTAATGCAGTGGGCAGTACATTGTCTTCCACCTGGCTGTTGGCAGTTATCACTGCGGTGTTTGTTGCTACAGCCGTGGCGGTCGGAGTGCTAAAGTGGCTGTATGTGTTGGAGGTTTCCGCCGTGGTGATGATTCCATTTTTTTCAGTGCCGGCCTGTTGGCGATGTTACCGCCGCTTTATCACCAACCGCCAGGATTGTAATGAGACCCTATATCCTTTAACACGTGTTGTGCTAAAATACTTCACTCACTCAAGTTCAATCTTTGATTGAATTCCATGCAATACAGAATTTGAGGATGAAATATTCTTTGAACAAGTCTCTGCAGCAACTGTGTATCACAATGGCCTATGAAGGATGTTATGGAAAAGGAGCGGCATAAACTCCTTGTTTGTATTGAAGAAGGCCCCTACTGACTGCAAGTCTTATAGGAGACCTGTGGCTCCATGGAACATGTAGTATTTCTTGTCTTCACTCAAGTATTTAATATAGTGAGCCCATCTGAGACACACAGCCTCTTTCCAGGTGACCCTACACACAATGCAGCTTCTTCTACTCATGAAGACACATATCGTTAAGAGATACAGAATAATGCATCTTTGCATAAGATTAGTCTGCAAAGATAAGCACACCCCACAGATAATGATGATTGATATAATTATACAGACACCATTTTCTCTCAAGCAATTGGAATGCAGATGAAGTGTTTTGATCTCGTCACAGGACATGATTACCATAGTTGTGATGGTAAATGGACTTATCAAGCAGGGAACACATTTTCAGCTTCAAAATGGTTTTGATATTATCAAAAGCAGACAAATAAAGGTGAATGACAGCACTCAGACTTCATGGAATGACTAGCTACTTGTCCAACAAAATTAAAACTGATATCCAAAACTGAGGAATGACTACACTGGAGAGAAAGACCACTTAAGCAACAACTACATTTAATTGCATATTTTAATTAAACTCAGACTCTTCATTTCTCAATCTGCTGATCACTCTCTATAATAGTGGACATGTAGTTACCTAAATAAAGTATATATTCTTATCCTATTGCTACCTTTCAAAATCCTCAAAAAACCCAGTAGTAAATAATAATTTTTTCCGATCATTATTAGGCTGCATTTAAATGGGACTTTAATTCAATACTTGATTTGAAATTAGAAAGAGTGTCATTAAGGAGAACTGGGAGTTTGCAACAAGTTTGATACTGAGTGTGGTGACTTGACTCCAAATATTGTCAAGGGGAGGGAACAGGCACTATGATTTCTTTATTGCTGAGATTGCCAGAAGAAAGAGCAACTCCTTGTAGTAGCCCCAATGTTGTGTATGCCAGTTTCAAAGCACTGGACAATAGGTATCTCTCAGAATGCATTCCAAAAGAAGGTAAAGGATTGTCAGCATAAAAAACGTTCATATAGGTGAAAAAAGCAAGATAGATATCTGAAGGATATCTTTTATATGTGGTCAGTAAAGGTAATTAGCTGAGCAGATAATTCAGTGGAGCTGCAACCTAGGAAGAAATCACAGGATTTTAAAAAGAAAGAAACATGTTCAGGAAAAGTAGACATTATCACATAGTAAATGGACTGCAAGTGTTTACTGTCAGTGTCCCCTTTTAAGAAAAGGCTGCTGCGATGCAGCTTTGGTAAAGGGTCCTTGGGTGGTTACATGTGAACATATGTGCATACGCATGCACATATATATGTGTGGGAAGCATGTCTACCATCGACCGTAGCCCGATAACTGCACAGATGTAGTCTAGTGCAAAGGGTATTTTGCAAGATAAGCTGTTGACCTGGGGTAGGCTTATAATATCAGTGGGTACCCATAGATAATGTCAGTAGGGTTTACAGTTTTATGTGCAGTGTCACTGTATTTTACACATAGGGAGAAATTTGTCTTGAAGTGCTCTTTTGCTTCCCTTCGGCCCACAAAGTCCTGTGAGCTATCAAACTGTGGTGAAACATGCATTAAGTTTGAATTCACGAATATCAAGCACCTACATGTACACCATATGGGTCGTCCAAACTTTACATATTTCTCTGGCACAGCTCAGACACTTTGGGCCTGATTCCGACAGGCTGGCGGTGCTCCCCAGGGTATTCTGACCGTGGCGGTTCAGCCGCGGCCAGAAAGGGAAAACCGGCGGTCTCCCGCCGGTTTTCCGCTGCCCTGTAGATTCTGACCCCCATACCGCCATCCTGCCAGGAACAGGATGGCGGTATGGGGTGTCGTGGGGCCCCTGCGGGCCAATGGCATGGGCACTGCAGGGGCCCCCGTAAGAGGGCCCCACCCTGAATTTCAGTGTCTGCTTAGCTACTGCACCCGTCGCACATCCTCCACTCCCCCTGGCTCCATTTGAAGCCAGCATCCTCATGGAGGGGTGTTTCCCACTGGGCTGGCGGGCGGCCTTTTGGCGGTCGCCCGCCAGCCCAGTGGGAAACCCAGAATACCCGCGGCGGTCTTTTGACCGCGCAGGGGTATTCTGGCGGTTCCCTCCAGGCGGGCGGCTCCCGCCGCCCGCCGGGGTTAGAATGACCCCCTTTGTCAGTCTGCTGGGCCATTTCATCACACTGATCCCCAGCAGCATGAACAAAAGGAGTAATTAACAGTGCTTCACTTAGCTTCTGAAGAGGAAGGGTAGGAAACAAATCTGCATCTGTTAATTAGCTTTGACACTGTCCATTGTTGAGGCAGGGACAGGACGGAGTTGGACTCTGGACCTGGGCTGCTACAGCAACAACACCATGGAAAGCTGGAAGGACAAACCCCCTACTGCCCTAAAGAACTAAGGACTTTGCCTGCAGCTGGACCCTGGTCCAGTGAATCTTTCCAGGGCAAATGAGGCTGGTTCTCTCGCACTGCCTAAGGATCAGTTGGGGGAAGATCTAGACTTCTGTGCCCAGCATGAGGAAAGGGGTATCAGAGTCAAAGATGGGGAGAAAAACTGGTGCAAGGAGCCAGCGGAACTAGCTTTCCTCTGTGTGCTGTTTTTGAGGTCAGGAGGGAGGCCTGTTGAAACTAGTCATGGAGGCTAGAGCTCACCACCAGGAGTAAAATTAGTTCAGGCTCATCCAAATCAGGCCAATGGGGCCCACGTTATGGGCTTTTCAAATGTTAGAGGCTGTTGACCCCTTTTGGAGAAAATGAGCATGTTTTCCAAAAATACCCCCAGGTTGGGCCACTGCTCTGGGGTTAGCACAAGGATCAGTAATTATTAAAGAGATTGGGAAGGGACGAGCATGGAGCCCCCACATCAGAGCTCTACAAGGCCCAGAAACCCTATTCTCTGGGCTCGCTTATGAAAAAGTGGGGCCCGGGACCCCATCCCCAGTTCTCTAATGAGACAACTGGGGGGAGCACCATCTTGCCCCCTACAACAAAGGACAGGAGCCCAGACACATATCCTTGCGTCCCAGATGAAGGATTGCCAAGGAGGAGCATCATCATACTCACGGCAGCAGTTAAGAGCTCATGCCTGCTTTCTGTGCCCATACCTGGGGGAAGTGTTGGGGCCACCACCAGATGCAGCGCCCTGCCTATACAGAACAGGCAGGGAAAAGAGAACTGCTGGTCTCAGTGTCAGCGAGGACTGTGCCGGCTATGTGGGAAGTCTGCTGGGATGGGCAGGAGTGGGCGCCCTGAACACCCCCAATTAAATAAAGGACTTAGGTGTCCTTTGGACCAGAACCCCCCCTTTCAGGAAAAAAAAGAAAAGAAGGAAAAAAGCAGCACGGTGCAAAGTTGCATCCATGGAAAGTATGTAGCTGGAGCCTCTAATAAAAAATTTACTACTATTCAAGTAGTACAATATGCAGAGGGCTCCTCTGCTCCTCTGCATATTTTGTTATGCTGCATATTTTAGTTATGCTCTTTTACAGCTTTGTGGTGCCCCAGGACAGCAAGGGCACCACAAGCGATGTTCTGAGGGGCTGTGGTAGACACAGCAGACACCCTCTCATCGAATTACAAAGTGACCCTCAGCTAGCAGGATCAGGACACTCCAGGTTTTTCACCATTACTTCTAAAGCTTTCCCAGGGCTGGAGCATTTGTTCTTTTGCATGGAAGTGCAGCATCCTGTAGGGTTAGTACTCTGGCTGAATGTGCACATTTATGTGGCCTGAAGGTGTATAAAAAAGACACAGGCACAAATTAAATTGATTTTAAATACTTTATCAAATATATATTGCTGATAGCAGTTTTTGATGAACATTAACCTGTTTTATTGGAAGTTCTGATTGCATTTAAACATGGCTATTAATTAAGGTGTTTTTTAAAATATGGATTATTTATCTTTTAATGTGGTGAACCTTTGACAAAACCAATAGTCTTGCCTTATTTATTGGTATTTAATAATTCAGCTAAGTTGTAATTCATTATTTTGTTATTGCTATGGATTACTTTATCTATTTCAAGTAAATTAGGTCTCTTGTATCGAATGTGATTGCTGTGTCTCATTTTTGCAATTGAGTGTAAACTGCTTAAAGGTTTGAATTCTCAATTAATCTCTCCTGTTTTTTGGAATTAGCAAAGACCTGATTCTGTAGGTATTTGTATTTCTTACTCAAATTTCATTGCCAAAACGATGATACATTCAGTGACTGTTGGTCATTAGTGCACAGCATATATCCAGTGCATACATGCTGGAGAAGATAAATCAAACTATGTAAACATCCTCACTGGAAATTCTAAATCCTGTGTGCCTCTTTTGGATTTGTGTCTATAATTTGCTTCAGATCTTCTAATTCCTTACGATGCATCTGATGAACCATATTTATTCTTTTTTAAAAAGGCAGAACAATTCCAATCACACAAGGAATAGGAATCATAGAATGATTGTGGATGAACAATGACTCTGAATAATGATGGGACAATGCATCAGCCAAAATAGTCTTAGAAAGAGTAAAATAAGTGACAGTAAAATCATGTTGTGAAATCGATAATTGCCATCATGCTTATTGGCTATTCCTGCATTGAACAGTTATGAATAAGACAAGTACAAAATAGGATATTCTTGTCCATCATCCTGATATTTGCCATAGTAATACTGCTAAGCCCTTTCAAGGACAACTGCTTGCTTAAACATGTTTCAATGAACATTTCACATCATTTTCAATATCACCACATAATGAGCTCCCCTTAGGATTACAAAACACTATTTAAGGGGCAGACTTTGGCTGGGTGGTTGCTTTTCTGACTAGGCCCAACTATGCATTGCTGGACTCTTATAAATAATTGTGTGGCCAACGTCAATGCGTGCTTTCCTTTTGACCATGTTAATTGATATGTCATCACCATTACAAATTTTGTAGTTTTTCCCAATAAATGGCTGTTACTTGATGTTGTTCTACAGAGAGTATGCCTTTATACACACACATTTTTACATTTATGTTTGTTAATTGAGTTGTATAGCTTGGATTAATTAATTAATTTAAATGAAATACCATGTAAATATTAACTTTATTTCAATTAAATGTAATCTGATTAATATGTAATTGATTTAAATAAAAATAATGTCTAGTATGCATAATGACATTTTAATAAAATATATTGCAGATGATATGTTTTTTAATTTAAAACACAAATAAAGTAATAGATAACTCGACAGCAAGATACATTCAGCACAAAGGATGAGGAGTGAAAATTAACTTTTATTTTAATTCAACTAATATTTATTTTAAGTTAACTTAAAAAAATTCTTAATAAAAATGAAAAACATCATTTAATTTAAAACATAACAATATTTTAAGTTTTATTACATGTGTATTGTCTTAGTTACTCTGATGGTAAAGTAAATAGGAAGTAGGCAAATGTCTTACCTTGAAGAAAAAATAACATATATTTTTTTAATTCCCTATTTCTTTCTACAGAGACATTTAACCGCCCTAATGGCATAGATCTCTAAAAACAGTCAGAAAGTCATTTTTGTAAATTTATGGTTAAAAATGTAAGTGTAGGAGTCTCCACCTCCTCAATAGAATGGTTGGATACTTTACGGCTAAATGGAGGCAAAGAACTCCTTATGGAAATAGTAGATACCATCAATGAGAACATCCACACATAAGTTTAGATTTCCACCTGAGGAGATCTCCACATGTTAACGTACCATGGTGAATAGGCCCAAAATTTGTAATTGGATCTGTTACATCAAGTGAGAGGCCATGAGCAATGCATGTGTGAATTATGGTTTGCATAGCTGGTGTGTGAGTTATGGATTGTGGAGCCAACCTTAACTACAGAATGAAACTCAGATGGTCGCATTCTTGTTACCACAGTATTGAGCTTACAGTGTCAACCTGGAGTCATAATGTACTGGGCATACCAATGGAACATTGGTATTATAGGAAGTGCTGCAGACATGTGGTCATCCCTTTCTGCTATAAAGCTCAGCAACACTAAATGCATGCTGGTACGATCTCAGGGGGCATTTGCTCATTTGCCTCAGGTTATGGCCCCTTGGAAGTGAGGCATTCCTTTGCTCCCACAATCAATAACAGATGAAAAGAGGCAAAGAGGCCATCAGAAGGCACACCATGCACCACAAAGAGGTGTCATGCAGTCAGTGTGCTCCCCGACAGTGCCCCTTTGAAGGAGAGAACAGGGATACTAAAGACTTCCAAGGCATTCACCTGCAGGCCCATTCAGTCACTCACTGCATCTGCTTGATGTTTCCCTTTGAGAGGCAAGCTGGTTGCCACCTGCACTTTCAAAGGTGGATCAGTGGCTTTCAACAGCTGGTTTGTCTTCCACTGAAATATTATTTTGTGTGCAGTCATGTGTTCCTGCTTGTGACAGGAACAGCAGATTTGCTGTAATACAGTGCACTGTCCTGTTCTGTACCATGTAACTGTGCACTCGACTGAGAAAAGCTAAAAAGTGTTGCCTCCCTGTGGTTGTAGTTCGTAGCTTAAACAGGGGTTGAGCTTTATGACCCTTGGAGTCCACTTCTTTGTCCTTGTAACAAGAAGAACCGCAGTTCTAGTGTTCCAGGCTCTTTTCTCATCTCAGACACCAGGTTCAGTCCTCTTCTGATCATCCACAGGTCCAGGAGTCTTTTGTAGTCAGTTTCTGTAGATGGCGTTTTTATGCCTGGCAAGGGCAAGTGGGTGGGAATGACATCTGAGGACACCCTAATCAATGAGGTAAGGATTCCTGGGGCTAAGCCCATCCACGTTGGTGATTTTAAAGATGGACAAAAACCTTTAAACTTGAGCTTTGAGTTCTGGTAGTATGTTTGGGAAGTGAACAATGGCAATCCTAGTGTCCTCCCACATTTAACACTAAAATCCAAAATCCAGTTTTAGGCAGTCCCTATACCTCCAACAAACTCAGTGACAGAGGAAGGTCTGGTAGGACAAAGCTGATCTTTCAGCAGTCAGACAGTGGATGCACACACATTTTTTGGCAATCTATTTTCCTCCTTTGAAGTGCACCGCAAATGTCATATGAAAAATCCCAGCAGATCTGTTGAGCAGGTCTTACTGCTCTATCAGGATCTGACACTGTGATGTCAACAGGAGGCCCACAATGAAGGAAGGTGGTCTTGCTGGAGGAACGATCGAAGGTTGCAGGCCTGGGTGTTAGTTATAGTAACTGTTCAAGCTGGTCTGAGAGCAGAGCTCACTGTTCTCCCTTTAAATTGTGCTCAGTATGCAAAAGCACCAAATCACCTACAAATTCCACCCATGTGGCCCCACCTCTTTCACGTTAGTAGTAAGCAACTGTGCTGGCTCTGGGTGGGTTGACCAGGCCCTGTTGCTAACCCACTTCTGTGCACTGCCATAGGCAATGCATATTGTGGAGTTGGCGGCCTGTGGGGGTTTGCAGCAGGGCCAGTCTGCAGGGTGTCATGCACCACAGAGGGTTGGGAGGACGTGACTTTACTCATGGTAATAAAATATTAGTTTACAGAAAAAAATTCCTGTAAATTCACTGAAAAACAAATGTTAAAGTAATGGTATAGTTAGGTGTGATAAAAAGATCTGTTTTTGCATTAAAAAAACAATATAGGTAATATGTTGGTGACGACATTACCTTTTTGAACTAAAAAAACACAGAAATTCACCAGTTATAGTTACCAGAGCTAACTATAACTTGTGCCCCTGCCTTGCACTGCTTGTGACCTCACATACTACATCACCCATGGCATATTCTATTATATCATTTATGACATCACTGTTGACATCTCAAATTGCATCATTAATTTCATCACTAATGACATCACTGATGACATCATCCAAGCTTCTCTTGTACACATTACACTATAAACTAGCATGGCATTAGAGACCTGAAAATAAGTGCAAAATAGCTCAGAATAATACGAAGCATCATTAATGCCACCTCAAAAACAACTTCCTTAGGTGTAGCAAGCATGTGTTATGTTTAACATTGACCCTATACCAAACATTTTAGGAGTAGCCCAGTTCACATTAACAATCAACAACTGATATGTGGTACATCCTCACTGCACATGGTGTTCAATTTGTATACAACTGTTCAGAGAAAGCCAAGTTACTCAAGATGCTCAACGTCTGTACAAAACATTTACGACCTACTACAGACAGTTTTTATTTGTATCAAACCCCTCACAGTCACTGCACCGACACTGAGAAATAAAGTTAAGATGAGTAGAAAAGTTGGCACTGTAAACAGTGTTTACTCTTTGTAGAGGACGTTTACTCTGTACCGCCCTGTTTACAGACATTGAAAATCTCATAAGACTTACACCACAGAGTATTGAAAATTATCTGCCAAAAACTGTGTACACTCTTTGCAACACTATTCAGATACTATAACCAAGGTCTGAAGGTGCTAAAGATTATACTAATTGCAGCCTTCAGACTGTGGTGTAGGTTAGTACCTGGTGTACACTGTCTTCTATGTTATGTAGAAACTGTCATTCTGTGACAATTATGGCTAATAACTCAATATACTTATTATGCAGTTCAAAAACTTATGTGGAACATGTTGAACATAAGTCATCAACTGTCACCTTCACACAGAGTTACTCTTCATTGCAAAGATTTCTAACATGTTGAATACCTCTACACACCTATGATGCATTAGGAGGACATGGGTTTTGTAAACAAACCCATTAGCTGGACACATGCTGTACAAAATTAGGTGGAAAAGTAATATGGCAGCCACTCGCCACTATGTAAACTATAGAACAAACTAACACACTCATTGGATAATGTCATTAGTGATGTCATTAATTATGTCACTTGAGATGTCATCAATTATTATTATTATTATTAATATTATTATTATTATTATTATTATTGTTATATTTATAGAGCGCACTGCCACCAAAATGGTATCATGGCACTAGTTGCCTCAAACTGGGACAAGAACAAGCTGCACAGAAGAGAAAAAAGAGAATGCCAGAATTAATGAGGGGAAAGCCAAGTTTCTGAGCTGTTCTAAAATGCCCAAGTTCAGCTGAGAGTCTAAGGGAGGCAGGAAGCTGATTCCAAAGCTGGGCTACTCTCACTGTGAAAGCACCCCCCCCCCCTCTGTCTTGTCTCTCTACATTTAGGACTGCAGTTCAGATTGGCCATCTTCTAGGCCGATTCACAGCCAGTTTGGACACTGCGGATTGATCTCTATATAGTCTATTAGAAAGTCAGGAGCTCAGAAGAAGAGAGAGTTGCAATAGTCAAGCCTACTCAGTATCTCACTTCGCACAATCAAGGTTTTGGCATTTGTCTGTAGCATGGGATGGAGTTTTCGCTGACTCAAGTAAGAAACATGTCCCAGCTACTTTAGTCCTCTGACCTTCAAAGGACAATTTATTGTCAAAGATAACCCCCAAATTATGGACAGTCAGAGGGTAAATGTTCGACCTTTGCTGATAGTTGACAAAAGTCGGTAGGGAGACTCAGGGGAACTTTGTTAGCTGAGCAGCATAAGAACTCTGGGGCATATTTATATCTGCTTTGAGAAGTTTTAACGTAATTTATTTTGATGCTAAAATGGTGCAAAGTTAACTCCATATATTTATATTTCGATAAAATATAGGGCTTAGCGCCATATTGTTGATGCTGTGAACTAACTTGCACTAATTAGATGAAAGGTAGGTATTTCCATCCACAATATCATGCTAACCCTCTAATGCCTTATTTATGTTCTGGTGCAAAAATTACAGCACGGAGTAGGCAGACCCAAATAATGGTGCTAAGCCTGCTTAGCACCATTATTTAACACCTGGGTCTGACCAGGCGTTAGGGGACACGTGGGCCCATTTCCATGGCAAACAACATGGAATGGGCCCCTAGGTGCCCAACCAAAGCCCCAGGAACACCTCCACCCACACCAGAGGGGCACCACAGGTTGAGGGACTCCATCCTGGGTAAGTAGAGGTAAGTATATATTTTTATTTTTTTATTGCCATTTGGGGGTCCTTACATGGCCCCCCCTGCCTGGCACTAGGGGTATGATGGCCATGCCAAGGGGACACTGGTCCCCTGTGCTGGCAATTCGGGTGATGGGCATGACTCCTGTCTTTACTTAGACAGGAGTCATGTTTGGGTGGTAGTGTGTCAGGAAATGATGCTAGAGTGGTTAGCGGCATATATATTGCCTCTAACAGCCTAGCATAATTCCTGGCACACTAACACCTTTTCCCCTCCTGCCATTCCCCCCAGACTAGGGTTTTTTCTGTTGACGCTAGCCTGTCCCTTGCACCACTGTGCGCCATTCAGTGACAATAACATCTGAGTGTTGTCAGCTTAATTGACTAATCTGAGGTATGATATATATCGTCTCCTCAAGCTTTGCGAATCTTTTCTTTGACTAGTGGGAGGAGCAGGTGTTCATTGACATCAGGATAGATAAGTACGGGGGCCAGGTGGCTGAGGTTCATTAACGATTGTTTCATTATATGTCAAGATTCTCAAGATTAATGGACACGATCTTAATTTCACTCTGACTATGAGTAGAACAAGCATTGAGTTTCTAGATGTGACAGTTGGAGTTGAACATGGAGAATTACAAACTCACCTCTTTAGGAAGCCCACTGCAGGTAACAGCTTACTACATGCTCTTAGCGGGCACCCTGAGAATCTTAAATGGAGCATACCTTTTGGTGAACTGCTTAGGGCTAAGAGACATTGCAGCACACAGGCAGCATATGAGAGTGAACATGAAGTGATGGTAATTCCCTTCAGAGAGAGAGGTAACCTGAATTGGGTCTAGGGTCTTGGAGAAGGCCATAAAAAGTCAGTGGGTAGTGTCAGTGACCCAAAGGTAGGTCGCTCCCCCTGCCGCTGCAGCTCCACCAGCCCAGGCTCCTGAGACCTCCTAGCAAGCCCGGCAAAATCACAGTAAGTACCCCCCCACCGCCCAGCCTCTCGCCCTGCCCCGCGCTACTCACCTCCTCTCCTGCTTCTTTTCTTCATCTCTGATCTTCCTCTGTGCTCTTCATCTGTATTCTTCATCTGTACTCTTCTTTCTTCCCTGCTCCCCGTCCTGCGTGTTGTTTCTTCTGTCTTCATCTGTGTTCTTCTTCTGTGTGCTTCTTTCTCTCTCCTCTGCACCGCGACCTGCGTGTGCCTTCTTCTTCTGTGTCCTTCTTCTAGGCTCTTCTCTCCTCTGCTCCGCTTCTTTTTCACCGTCTTCTTGGCTCTTCTCACTGCTGCTCGTCGCTCCTCTTCTTCTTTACCTTCTTCTGTGATCTTCTCTCTTCTGATCTTCCGCCCCTCTTCTTCTTTACCTTCTTCTGTGATCTTCTCTCTTCTGCTCTTCTGCTCCTCTTCTTCTTTACCTTCTTCTGTGATCTTCTCTCTTCTGCTCTTCTGCTCCTCTTCTTCTTTACCGTCTTCTTGGCTCTTCACACTGCTGCTCTTCTCTCTTCTGCTCCTCTTCTTCTTTTACCTTCTTCTTGGATCTTCGCTCTTCTGCTCTTCTCTCTTCTGCTCCTCTTCTTCTTTTACCTTCTTCTTGGATCTTCCTGCGTCTGCCCTCCTGTTCCTGACTCGTCTCTCTGACCTCCCTCACTCGCCACCCCCTCTGTAACGCCCCTATCTTCCTATCTTTCTACCTTTCTCCCTCACTCGCCACCTCCTCTGTAACCCCCCCTATCTTCCTATCTTTCTACCCTTCTATCTCTCTCCCTCACTCACCTCCACTTCTGTAACCCCCTTCCCCTATCTTCCTAACTTTCCTCCTAACTTTCTTCCTAACTCCCCGCCACCCTTAACCCCCCTCCCCCATCTTTTCTCCCCTCTACCTGTCCCCCCTCCCTCCGCTTTCCCGCCGCCACCTCCTGCACGCCCCGCCCCCCCAGCTCCCATTCGTCGCCCCACTCCCATCCCCCACCCCCAGCTGACCCCTCCCTCCCCCCTCTCCCTCTTATGGCGGCCGCTGCGCGACAGAGTTAGCGACCCTTGACCCAAGGGTAGGTCGCTCCCCTGCCGCTGCAGCTCCACCAGCCCAGGCTCCTGAGACCTCCTAGCAAGCCCAGCGAAATCACAGTAAGTACCCCCCCCACCGCCCAGCCCCTCGCCCTGCCCCGCGCTACTCAGCTCCTCTCCTGCTTCTTTTCTTCATCTCTGATCTTCCTCTGTGCTCTTCATCTGTATTCTTCATCTGTAGTCTTCTTTCTTCCCTGCTCCCCATCCTGCTTGTTGTTTCTTCTGTCTTCATCTGTGTTCTTCTTCTGTGTGCTTCTTTCTCTCTCCTCTGCACCGTGACCTGCGTGTGCCTTTTTCTTCTGTGTCCTTCTTCTAGGCTCTTCTCTCCTCTGCTTCGCTTCTTTTTCACCGTCTTCTTGGCTCTTCTCACTGCTGCTCGTCGCTCCTCTTCTTCTTTACCTTCTTCTGTGATCTTCTCTCTTCTGATCTTCCGCCCCTCTTCTTCTTTACCATCTTCTGTGATCTTCTCTCTTCTGCTCTTCTGCTCCTCTTCTTCTTTACCTTCTTCTGTGATCTTCTCTCTTCTGCTCCTCTTCTTCTTTACCGTCTTCTTGGCTCTTCTCACTGCTGCTCTTCTCTCTTCTGCTCCTCTTCTTCTTTTACCTTCTTCTTGGATCTTCTCTCTTCTGCTCTTCTCTCTTCTGCTCCTCTTCTTCTTTTACCTTCTTCTTGGATCTTCCCGCGTCTGCCCTCCTGCTCCTGACTCGTCTCTCTGACCTCCCTCACTCGCCACCCCCTCTGTAACGCCCCTATCTTCCTATCTTTCTACCTTTCTCCCTCACTCGCCATCTCCTCTGTAACCCCCCCTATCTTCCTATCTTTCTATCCTTCTATCTCTCTCCCTCACTCACCTCCACCTCTGTAACCCCCTTCCCCTATCTTCCTAACTTTCCTCCTAACTTTCTTCCTAACTCCCCGCCACCCTTAACCCCTCCTCCCCATCTTTTCTCCCCTCTACCTGTCCCCCCTCCCTCCGCTTTCCCGCCGCCACCTCCTGCACGCCCCGCCCATCCAGCTCCCATTCGTCGCCCCACTCCCGTCCCCCGCCCCCAGCTGAATCTTACCCCCCTTCCCTCTTATGGCGGCCGCTGCGCGACAGAGTTAGCGACCCTTGACCCAAGGGTAGGTCGCTCCCCCTGCCGCTGCAGCTCCACCAGCCCAGGCTCCTGAGACCTCCTAGCAAGCCCAGGGAAATCACAGTAAGTACCCCCCCCACCGCCCAGCCCCTCGCCCTGCCCCGCGCTACTCACCTCCTCTCCTGCTTCTTTTCTTCATCTCTGATCTTCCTCTGTGCTCTTCATCTGTATTCTTCATCTGTAGTCTTCTTTCTTCCCTGCTCCCCATCCTGCTTGTTGTTTCTTCTGTCTTCATCTGTGTTCTTCTTCTGTGTGCTTCTTTCTCTCTCCTCTGCACCGCGACCTGCGTGTGCCTTCTTCTTCTGTGTCCTTCTTCTAGGCTCTTCTCTCCTCTGCTCCGCTTCTTTTTCACCGTCTTCTTGGCTCTTCTCACTGCTGCTCGTCGCTCCTCTTCTTCTTTACCGTCTTCTGTGATCTTCTCTCTTCTGATCTTCCGCCCCTCTTCTTCTTTACCTTCTTCTGTGATCTTCTCTCTTCTGCTCTTCTGCTCCTCTTCTTCTTTACCTTCTTCTGTGATCTTCTCTCTTCTGCTCTTCTGCTCCTCTTCTTCTTTACCGTCTTCTTGGCTCTTCTCACTGCTGCTCTTCTCTCTTCTGCTCCTCTTCTTCTTTTACCTTCTTCTTGGATCTTCTCTCTTCTGCTCTTCTCTCTTCTGCTCCTCTTCTTCTTTTACCTTCTTCTTGGATCTTCCCGCGTCTGCCCTCCTGCTCCTGACTCGTCTCTCTGACCTCCCTCACTCGCCACCCCCTCTGTAACGCCCCTATCTTCCTATCTTTCTACCTTTCTCCCTCACTCACCACCTCCTCTGTAACCCCCTATCTTCCTATCTTTCTACCCTTCTATCTCTCTCCCTCACTCACCTCCACCTCTGTAACCCCCCCTCCCCTATCTTCCTAACTTTCCTCCTAACTTTCTTCCTAACTCCCCGTCACCCTTAACTCCCCCCCATCTTTTCTCCCCTCTAACTGTCCCCCCTCCTTCCGCTTTCCTGTCGCCACCTCCTGCACGCCCCCGCCCCCCCAGCTCCCATTCGTCGCCCCACTCCCGTCCCCCGCCCCCAGCTGACCCCTCCCCCCCTCTCCCTCTTATGGCGGGCGCTGCGCGACCGAGCAGCGGGCGTGCCGAAGGCGCGCCTAAGGCAAGCCCGTCTGCGCCCGTCCGCGCCTGGCCCGCGCCCAGCGTCACGACTCCTGGCCCTCAGCACTCCCAAACCCCTCTGCACCGCTAAGACCCCATCACCCTCCACGCCCTCAACCCGGGGCGCTCCAGCACCTGCTTCCAAGCCAACCCGAAACTTACCCACAGACCCTTCGTATGTCACACCTGCAAACTTACCTTCCACCACGAAACCACCACTACTGCCAGCCCAGGCGCCATCAACAACCTCAAATGCATCCTGATCAACGCACGATCCATCCACAAGCACGCCGTTGAACTCTGGGACCTCCTGGACTCCACCGCACCAGACGTCGCCTTCATCACTGAGACCTGGATGAACGCCTCCTCGGCCCCCGACATCGCCATAGCCATCCCCGAAGGCTAGAAGATTTCCAGAAAAGACCGCACCAACCACGTAGGAGGAGGAATCGCCATTGTCTTCAAAGACTCCATCAACGTCACCACCTCCACCGAAGACACCCCCCTAGCCGCCGAACACCTGCACTTCCAGATCCGCACAGACCCCAGGACCACCCTCAGAGGATCCCTCATGTACCGTCCCCCCGGACCGCGCGCCCTCTTCAGCGACTCTATCACCGACTTCATCTCCCCGCACGCCCTCGCCTCGCCGGACTACATCCTCCTCGGCGACCTCAACTTCCATCTGGAACAGAACAACGATCCCAACACCACCGCCCTGCTCGACAACCTCGCCAACCTCGGCCTCAAGCAACTGGTGAACACCCCACCCACATCGCCGGACACACGCTCGACCCCATCTTTTCCGCCAGCAAACACGTATCCTTCAGCCACGCGTCCGCTCTACACTGGACCGACCACAGATGTGTCAACTTCACCTTCCTACACGAAACTCGCCACCTCCGCACACAATCCATCCCACGTCTACAGTGGAACAAAATCCCCGAAGAACAGCTTCTCTCCACTCTCATCAACAACCAACCCACCTTCTCCGCCGACCCCAACGACGCAGCCCTCAGCCTCACGAACTGGATCACCAACTGCGCAGACAACCTCGCTCCCCTCAGACACCTTCCAAGACAATCCAACACCAAAAAACCTCTCTGGTTCTCTGACACCCTTAAGGAATCAAAGAAAACTTGTCGCACCCTCGAGAAAGCCTGGCGTAAGGACCACACCACAGACAACATGACTGCCCTCAAGAACGCTACCCGCGAACACCATCACCTGATCCGCGCCGCCAAAAGGAATTTCTTCACAGACAGACTGGACAAAAACAGCCACAACAGCAGAGAACTCTTCAACATCGTAAAAGAGCTCTCCAACGCCAACGCCAACGCCATCACGCCCTCACAAGACCTTTGCAACTCCCTCGCCACCTTCTTCCATCATAAGATTACCGACTTACACGACAGCTTCGGACTCCAGACCCAGACGACCACCACAGAACCCACAACCCCAGCCATCACCCGCAAAGCCTGGACCCACATCAACACAGAAGAGACCAAAGCCACCATGAACTCCATCCACTCCGGTGCCCCCTCGGACCCCTGCCCACACTTCATCTTCAATAAAGCCGACGACATCATCGCCCCGCACCTCCAGACCATCATCAACACCTCGTTTTCGTCTGCTACCTTCCCCGAGAGCTGGAAACACGCTGAAGTCAACGCCCTACTGAAGAAACCTACGGCTGACCCTAGCGACCTGAAGAACTTCCGCCCCATCTCACTCCTCCCCTTCCCTGCCAAAGTCATAGAGAAGACCGTCAACAAGCAGCTTACCAACTTCCTTGAAGACAACAACCTTCTTGACCCCTCTCAGTCCGGATTCCGAGCCAACCACAACACAGAAACCGCCCTCATCTCAGTCACAGACGACATCAGAACCCTGATGGACAACGGAGAAACAGTCGCCCTCATCCTCCTCGACCTCTCGGCTGCCTTCGACACCGTCTGTTACCGCACCCTAATAACCTGCCTCCGCTCCACCGGGATCCAAGGCCAGGCCCTGGACTGGATCGCCTTCTTCCTCTCCAATCGCTCCCAAAGAGTCTACCTCCCTCCTTTTCGCTCAGACCCCACCGAGATCATTTGCGGCGTCCCACAAGGCTCCTCGCTCAGCCCGACACTCTTCAATGTCTACATGAGCCCCCTCGCCGACATCGTACGCAAACACAGCATCATCATCACCTCCTACGCCGACGACACTCAACTGATACTTTCCCTCACCAAGGACCCCACCAGCGCCAAGACCAACCTGCAAGATGGAATGAAAGACGTCGCGGATTGGATGAAACTCAGCCGCCTGAAACTGACTCCTGGTGGCCCACGGCCCTTGGCACCGCACCAACCCCCTCAGACCACGCACGCAACCTCGGCTTCATCTTGGACTAACTTCTCACCATGACCAAACAAGTCAACGCCGTATCATCCTCCTGTTTCCTCACCCTCTGCATGCTCCGAAAGATCTTCAGTTGGATCCCCGCCGACACCAGAAAGACCGTGACCCACGCCCTCGTCACAAGCCGTCTGGACTACGGCAACACCCTATACGCAGGAACCACCGCTAAACTCCAGAAATGTCTGCAACGAATTCAAAACGCCTCCGCCCGCCTCATCCTCAACATACCCCGCAACAGCCACATCTCCGCACACCTGAGACACCTGCACTGGCTTCCCGTCAGCAAAACGATCACCTTCCGTCTCCTCACCCACGCACACAAAGCCCTCCACAACAAGGGACCAGAATACCTCAACCGTCGCCTCAGCTTCTACGCTCCCACCCGTCTTCTCCGCTCCACCAGCCTCGCTCTCGCCGCCGTCCCTCGCATCCGCCGCTCCACGGCAGGTGGGAGATCCTTCTCCTACCTGGCGGCCAAGACTTGGAACACCCTCCCCACCATCCTCAGGACCACCCAGGACCACTCCGCATTCCGGAGACTACTCAAGACCTGGCTCTTCGAGCAGCAGTAACCCCTTCCCCCTAGCACCTTGAGACCCGCACGGGTGAGTAGCGCGCTTTATAAATGTTAATGATTTGATTTGATTTGATTTGAGTGGGTACATTTAGAGACCAGTTACTCTTCACCAACACATTCACGAGCAACGGTGAACCCACATTGAGATTGATCCTTACATACAACAGTAGTTACAGAAAGGTACAGAAAATCCAGAGTGAACACTGGGGGATTATTAAAAGTGATGCCGCGATTGGCAATAGAATAACACCAAAACGAAGCATTACATATTGGAAAGCAAAATCACAGAGGGACATCTTAGTACGTAGTGACATCACCCCGATGAATGTCAACTCCAGATCTGGGTTTCAAGGTTTCTATCTGTGCGGGTGCAAAAAAGTGTATAAATCTAGTAAGGTTAGAAAGAAATATTCAACAGTGGGCAACTACGCATGGCCCATTAGACAATTTCTCACATCAGCAATCAATATGTGATATATGTGCTTGAATGTCCCTGCTTTCTGAGATACATTGGAAGCACTGTATGTGCTGCCAAAAAGAGGGTGCTAGAGCACATGCTGGCAATACAATATAGTGACCCGGAATACCCTGTAGTGATACCTTACCAAACAATGAATTTCAGTGACCCCACACAGTTATCCTATTATGCAGTTGAACACATTGGAAGGAATCCTTGAGGGGCAACTGCACTCTGTATCTAAGGAAAAGAGAATCAGAATTGATTATGGATCTCCAGACAATAACTCCCAATGGGCTGAATTGTGATGAAGAGTTAAATGTGCATCTTCGCAGAAATTAGATAGATGTGATATGAATTTAGTTTTCAAGAACCTCTGTTCTATATCTCTGAATTTATTACTCATATCCTTACTATCAGAGCAGTTTCTTTTAACTCTGATATTATGAAAACAAACTTTAAATATGGACTACCCTATTATATGTGCAAGATATCAATGATAGGAGGGTACTTTACCCAAAATAAATGCAGTTTCTACAGAGGGTATGTGGATTTAGAGTCTGCCATAAACATACTAGGTCAATATCATGGAATATATATACAAATATTTAGGAAAGTTTGATTTTTATAGATGATCTCCCTGTATCCATCTCTTTGACAACATAGAAAATGTAGTTATAATTGACAAATTATCTGTGCAAAAGTCGCTGCTAGATGTTTTTTGTGATTATTGTTATTATTTTAATTTAGTCACACTTTTGGATTTGATTAGGGTATTTGGTTTTGTCTCATTCACCTTTTGTTGGAACTATGTATCCTACAATGCCACATAATAGCAGTGGGTGGGAAATTGTATAAAAGCAAAAGGAATGAAGTACTCACTAACCGTGCTCAAGATCTTGTTGGTCAAAATGCGTAGGGTGTCGAGTGTTTGGTTCGAATATCATTAAAGAAGAAGACTAATGATATCCTGGGAGTGCTGCGTTTGACTTGTTTGTCAATTGTTGAAAATGAGTTACAGGGAATTGGTCCATCCCTGACGCAGGCACCAGCTGGCAAGCGCTGTGAAGGGACCAGTTTGTGTATCAATATATATATATATATATATATATATATAGATAGATAGATGGACATATAGATAACTTTTCTGCACAGATTACATCAATACAATTATGTGTCCTGTAAATGAATCATTTAACTAGAATGGTCTGGTAGGACATTGTCACATGATTTTGCTTATAATATTATGTTTTGCCCGCAGTGATTTATTTCAGTTATTATCTTGTATGTGAGGTTGTTGACACATTATGGGCCTGATTATAAACCTGGCGGTCTCATGACCGCCATGTTCGTGGTGGCACTCGGACCGCCACCAATGTGGCAGTCTGAGTGCCACATTATGACTGCAACAGTTGCACCACAGTCGGACCGCCAGCACCGCCAGGATTAGTCAACCCGGTGTCTGTGCTGGTCTTCATCTGCTAGGGCAGCGCTGCAAGCAGCACTGCCCTGGGGATTACGACGTTGTTCTCCGACAGCGATTTCATAGTGGTAGCACTGCCATGAAAATGCTGGCAGAAAATGAGTGCAAGTGGCCTCAGGGGGGCCCCTGCACTGCCCATGCACTTGATATGGGCAGTGCTGGGACCCCCTGGCCAGCACCGTCACAATGTTCACTGTCTGCTTAGCAGACAGTGAACATTGCTAGGGTGCTGGTGCACCCTGCGCACTAGAGCATTGCAGCCGGCTCTATTACGAGCCGGAGACAATGCTGTAGGCTGTTCCCTCTGGGCAAGCTGGCGGAACCTCTCACCTAGTGGGAAACTCATAATGGGCCTGGCGTAAAGGCAGCCACAATGGCGGCAACCTCCCCCTCAGGATTTCGCGAGATGGGATTTTCTGTCCACCGAAATTGTAATAAGGCCCTATATATTTTAATCTAGCTCTCCCGATAGACAACCTGAGAATGTTCTTTGCGACATTGTTTGGAGATTTACATTTTTATAAACTTTTTATATGAATTAATTAATCATGTAATAGTTGGATTGTTAGGGGGCCGAGATTTGAAATCATGTTATCAGTATCCAAGAGGGGTGATGCAGGAGAATTTAATTTGTGGTACAACGTGAATCAATTTTGTGTTGAATATACATCTGTACGGTAGCCTTTATCTCCCCTTTTAGTATTTGCATGTTGCAACATGTGCAGACATAAAGTTCTAGCTTTCTGAGCATTGGAAGCGATACAAGGGCGAACTTTCCATTTTCCATTTACATGTGAATTTTCAACATTATGTTACCTACTTCCTATGTTGTACTAATACCAGGACAAGATGGCGCCTATGTTTTCTGTACACTTAGGTGGTCATTATGACATTGGCGGTGAGTGATAAAGTGTTGGTAACACAGTCAACAGGATGATGATAATTACTGTCAAATTATGACCATGGTGGTGATCCCTCCCATAGACAGCCAATGTACCACACCAACCGCTAGGGCACTAACAAGACTGACCAAGGTGGTAGCCATCAACAGCAAGGTGGAAGACAAGGTACCGCCCACCATATTCTGACATAGCAAACCGCCACGATTTCTGGGGAGGTACCAACGCCGTCAAAAGCCTGGCAGAAACACTGCATAGAAAACTAAAGAGACACCGAGGAGACCGCTGCCACCATGGAACTGGAACTTTAAGTCTTCCCGATGCTCTTCTACACCATGGTCCTCCTGGAACACCAATGCCGACGAAGACGATGACAGTGAGTACAGCCACCTAGCACACAAGGGATGGAGGGAGGAAAAGCAGAGTGAAACACACATGCACAACACACACCATTCACACACACACTGTACACACAACTAGCTGCAGAGTAAAACCAATGTCACAGGACACACGTCTAATTAACACAAGGACTACATTGAGGTTGAAGTGACACTGTGATTTGATGCCAACCGCCACCATATTGCCCATCCGAAAACAAAAGCAGGCATCAATGTCCAGAAAGGGCCAATGGCCAGTCCAAAGTACAGAAGCCCCACATGGCCACAGGGCACAGTCCAAGGCCCAACTTGATTTGTGACATTATCCGGACTCCACTGTGCAGGGGCATCATGTTGGAAATGGACAGGCACCTCAAGAGGAAGGGGGGTGGGGGCACCTCAGCTGAATTGGGGAACATGCCCACTGGTTATGGAGGGGGCTCCTCGCCCAATTGTCTCTCGTGGGGAGTGTAAGACCACAGTCTTTGAAGTGGGGAACATGCCCACTGGTCCTGGAGGGGGCTCCTCACCCAATTGTCTCTGGTGGGGAGTGTAAGGCCACAGTCTTTGAAGTGGGGAACATGCCCACTGATTCTGGAGGGGGCTCCTTGCCCAATTGTCTGTGGTGGGTGGCCTACATGCCCTCTGCTGGAGGTGAGGACTGCTGTGCCTCTGCTGGAGGTGGGGGCTCCTTGCCCACTGCTGGTAGAGGTGTTACCCTGGCTGCCTCTGCTGGAGGTGGGGGCTCCTTTCCCTCTGCTGGTGGAGGGGGCCTCTTGCCTCTCTTTGATGGTTGAGTGGGAACCTTCCCTTTTTTGGGTGGTGAAGTGGGAACCTTCGCTTTCTTGGGTGGTAAAGTAGGATATTTCCCTTTCTTGGGTGATGGGATGGGATCCTTCCCTTTCTTGGGTGGTGGAGTGGGAACCTTCCCTTTCTTGCCTCCAGGACTAGGAGGTGTGCTCACAGTAGAACTGGTAGCCATCACAATCTGGGGGCCCTTTGTGCCAGCAGCAAATGATTTGATGGGAGCAGTGGCAGACTGTTTGGCTGAGGTACTGTGCTGTGTCATTGGGACCCTGCTCTTATGGGCAGGACGGGAGTAGAGGTTGAGGGAAGAGGTCAAGATGGGCAAGGAAAAGCTTCTTAGGGACGTTGGGGTGGGATGTGGGAGGAGGGATGGGAGTGGAGGTCGAGGGAGTGGTTGTCGAAGGTGTACGTCTGCTGGACTTGGGTGTAAGTACATGGATAGTGTGCCTGTGTGACGTGAATGGCTGTTGGGAGTCTGAGTGCATGCGTTTATGTCTCTTAGGAGGGGGGGCAGACGGGGTGGGAGAGAACAAAGGGTATGCATGGATGGAGTTTGTGCAGCTGTCTGCAAGTGAGGTGGGTGTGCTGCATGATGTGGTGATGGTGGTGGTGGATGTTGATGCAGTGCATGTAGGTGTGAGAGCAGATGTGACTGTGAGGGAGAAGGAGGAGAGGGAGACAGTGGAGGCAGTGGATGTTGTTGTGCTGCCTTTGTTTGACTGTGCTACTCTTGTTTGATGTTTTGTGTGCATGCTTGGTCTGTATGTGTGCATGGGATGGGTTGGGGTTGAAGAGACTGGGACTGGGAAGTGGTAGTTGGAGGGGGGATGGCAGGAACAGGGACACTGGCTGCCAACAGAGAGGAGGCCAGAGCCTGAAACGATCTCTGAAGGGCCACAAACCCACTGTGGTGGCCCTCCAGGTATGCATTGGATTGCTGCTTCTGGGATGCCAGCCCCTGGATGGCATTCACTATGGTTGACTGCCCTGCAGAGATGGATCTCAGGAGGTCAATAGCCTCCTCACTGAGGGCAGCAGGGCTGATTGGGGCAGGGCCTGAGGTGCCTGGGGTGAAGGAGATGCCTACCCTCCTGGGTAAGCGGGCACGGGCAACTCAGTGGGGGGCTACTGGGAGGGCAGTGCTGGTACAGGGAGTGGCGGCTGTACCTGTAGCTGGGGTGGTTCCAGAGGTGTCCACCACCATCGGAGGAGAAATCAGAGTCAGTGTTGTCACCTCCTGTCTCTGCTGTGGTGCTCCCCTCACCCCCCGTCCCGCTGGTCCCCTCAGAGTTGGAGGACTCTGCCTCCTGGGTCCTGTGGGATGCAGCTCCCTCAGTCGCCGGTGCCCCTGCTCCTCCACCAGATGATGCTAATGCACACATGGACAGGATGACAGAAGAAAATAGGGGGGGGAGGGAGAGAGAAATTGAGCACTGGGTCAATTACAGCACCTACACCACAGATGGCATACACATTACCATCACACACAGTGAACAGGATTGAGTACTATGCATCACACTGGCATTCCATTTGCTAGGTACCACAGCAAGATGAGAGCCAACCACTGCCAACTGTCAACACCAGAGCAGTACGCGCTCTATTGGCGACAAAAATGCAAAAACCCAGCACTCGCAAAACAACGTAATTTATGCATTGTGCTGATATGTTGTGGTTTAACCTTTTGCATTGCAGAGTTCAATCCTGAAAACTTATTTTTAATATGCTTACAAATACTGTTCCTTTGCAATGTATTGCTGCAGGTTTTCAGAGTGTGTTAGGGCGTGGTCCCTTTCCAGGGCCTTCCAGAGACTTTCCCTGCAACATGCCTGGGCGTGGTTCTGGGCTGGGCCAAGACTCTATAAAAGAGAGCCAGCCCAACTCCCAGTGCTCACTATTCAGAGGTACCTGTGCAGAGCAGCAGCTTCTTCCTAAGCTCCTGTCACGGCAGCCTATTTGAATCTTCCAGTCTTCTGCCCTTCATCCTTCATTGGTGATCATTGTTCCAGGCGGTAAGACGGTGGTTGGACAATCCCGACACCGTTATTGAGAATTTCCATATTCTTGGTTTAATTCTTAAATGAGTAACAGATCACTTGTGCGCCACCATTTCTTGACATTTATATGGTAGTTTACAAATAGGCAAGACGCGCGATTTGTTTCATAAAGGTTTGACTTTGTTATTCATTGCGTGCTACCATTTCTTGACATTGGCATGGTGGCTTAGGAATCGGCAAGACGCGCGATTCGTTTTATGGTGTTTAAACATTGTTGTCCATTGCGCGCTACTATTTCTTGACATTTACATGATGTTTTACGAATTGCAAGACGTGCAACTCGTTTCATGAGGATTTAACTTTGTTGTTTATTGCGCGCTACCATTTCTTGACATTTACATGGTGGCTTAAGAATCGGCAAAAGAAGCGCAATTCGTTTCATTGTACTTTGATCTTGTTATTTATTGTGAGCTGTTATTTCTTGACATTTACATTGTGTTTTATGAATCGGCAAGACGCGTGATTTGATTAATGATGATTTGACTTTGATACTCATTGCGTGCTACCATTTCTTGGTATTTTACATGGTGACACTCGAATCGGCAAGACGTAAGATTCTCTCATCGAGTTTAATTCATGTTGTTTATTGTATGCCACTATTCTAAGATATTTATTATGTAATATTCAGGTTGAGAAGCTATGTGATTTGTTTCCTGAATCCATATTGTGTATTTCATGGTGCACAATCATTTTATGGTGTTTACTATATATATATATATATATATCTGCAATATGCGCAATTTGTGTTGAAACATTTTAAGAGTACACAGAAGGCCAGAGTTTCTAGATGCAATATTGTATGGTCCTAGTATACATTCTCAAAACAGGATTTATATGACTGGTTTAAAATTTAGTCAGAATGTTTTTCTGATTCTCATGTAAAGGAAAGTACTTGAATAAGAAAGTTTGCATTTAATTCATCTTGATTCCCCTACAGGTATCCGGCCATCTTGAAACTTAGTCATTTTAAACTTAACTCTTAGATTGTTCATGTTTTCAGAGTGACTAGGCTTAGAATCATAGTCTAGTATTGATTTCAGGAGATATAATTTTCTTATTGTGTGTTCTAACCTTTTTCTTACTACAGGTCTCCTTCCCAGCTGTTCCCTTCCTAATCCCCTCTTCCCCTCTTGAACTCTCTCAGTCTCTGTGATTTATCTATCAGAGTCTTGGAGCTGTTCAGTGGTGGACGTGTTGGGAACATGCACAGACCCCGAGGATCTGGTGACTCTGACAACTGCCCCCTTCCTGGGACCCACTATGCCCTGTCTAACATGGAATGCCACCTAGCTGTATTACAAGATTTTTCTATACACCCATTTACATTGAGCTGGACCACACAGCAATGTCTGAGCTGGCATTAAGGGGTACCCACTAACTGAAACTCACCACTAGGATACCATGCCAGCCAACCAAAATGGTTGTCACGCTCACTGTACTCACCCCCTTGTGGCTGCTGTGCTGGCCTCAAGCACACATCCAGATCTGCGTAGGCCACCGCCAGTATGAGGCCCGTCAGGGGGGTCAGGTTGCGACAGGCACCTGCCCTCGTTGGGAGGCCATGCCCAGCTGGACCTCCGTGGTCTCCCAGGCCCAGCGTCTCAGGTCTCCCACCTTTTCCTGCAGTGGGTGCTCTGCCTGCTATAGACCCCCAGGGTCCCCACCTCCTTGGCAATGGCACGCCACAATCCCTTCTTCTGATGGGCGCTGACCTGCAGAGGTAATACAGACAGGAGGACACCATTAACCATACAATAGGCTAGGCCGCTGTGCACTTCAAATAGATATATTTTATTTGGCTTTATTTTATTGTTGCAATAGCCACTTTTATGGTCTTGTTTTATTTTCTGTTTTTCTAACTGTTATTGCCTAGGCCAGCACTCTGTTCTCAAACAAGACATTCTTGCTCACTCTGTGCTTCTTCCAAGGCTACAGCACTGTACATTGCCGGTGAACACGGTAGAAGTTTAGTCTCCAACATTCATAGAAAAGACACATCCTTACATAGGGACATTTTCTCAGAGCATCAGCTGTGTTGTTATAAAAACACTTCCTTGTCCCTTACATGTTAGAGGAAGATTCCAACCAGAGAACCACGACTGTATGCTGATTGCCGAATGCTTCGCTACAGACGCTAATGCAGACCACAGGCCTTTGCTCAGGTAATGCGGATGATGTCTTCCTAGGGGAACCTGAAGGGCAGATTTAGAGCTTAACATGCTGTTCTCTATCATAGCCTAGGTAGGAGTTAGTCTATTGACCATAGTTAAAATATGATAGCGTTATTTCTATGCTTCACTCTCCTCGTCACAATTTTGACACTGTCATGCTGTGTCGTCCTAGTTATTGCAGCTCACGCTTTGCTATCTAAGATGCAGTTGTTTTATTAAAATCATTATTGAAACATATACTGCCTCTGTTTGTCATTTATATATGAGACTAAGGTAAGTGAGAGAAACGGATGATACCTGAGTGACCACGGCTTCCCTGAGAAACCAATTATGTCATGCACTCTGCTGCCCAGTCATCCCTGCCCTTGGGTAGGGATGAGACACTGCTAGTTGGCTGGATCAAAACCCGGATTAGAGCGACAGGTGTTACCTGCAGTGGGTCAGACTCAGTCTCCCACACCGGGACGATTCTGCCGCTCGAAATCAAGTAGTCTCATTAAGAATAATGAGAGCCTACGCGACACCACCAGACATACCGCACACCTTGTTGCATGCATCGTCCCCATGCTGTACTCACCTGTGGGTCTGGAGGCCCATACAGCTGTTCATACAGGGGTAGGATCCCATCCACCTGGCACTCTAACTCCTCCGAAGTGAAGGCAGGGGCCCTTTTACCTGTCACACAGGCCATGGCAGGATCCAGACACAGGTCACAGCAGCACACGCAATGTAGGTGTTGCCCTGTGGAAAGTCAGGAATCAAGTGAGGTTATAGATAGAAAATGGCGGTCACGTCCGCAGCGGTGTACACCGTCACTGCTGCTGGTGATCCTCATTGGATGCTGTACTCCATAGAGCCCCATGTTAGCCAATAAGGAATAACATGGCGGTGCAAGACTGCCTTCTGCCATGATGACCAACACCGGCGGAGTACATCACTTCCATCTGTCCATACTTACAGGACAGGCGGTAGCCATTTCATGGTGGTGGACAACAATCTGAAATTAGAAACTATGTCATTGCTGTGAATTGTACATACATTGCCATTCACACTGTCCGATTACATACATGCTCAGTTGCACTGGGGTGGTAGTTCCATAGTTCAGTTTGTGACACCCTTCTACCTCTTGTGTGCCTTAGATACCTACCACTGTGGAGAAGTAGGATGAGGAGGCAAGCCCCCATGTACAGACCCCTTGCAGACTAGGCTACACTGGAGGAAAGGCACATTATACTCACCTATACACTGGACAGGGCCAAAATCACAGAGCTGTGTCCTCAATTGGAGCCGGATCTGATATCAGCTATCCGTCATCCCACTGGGATCCCCCCTCTTGTGGAAGTTCTGTCAGTGCTCCATTTCCTGGCAATTGGTTCTTTCCAAGTGGGCTTGGCAGCAGGAATGTCACAGCCAATGTTCTCAGTCGTGCTGGCAAGGGTTTTGTCCGTCTTGCTCAAACAAAAGTGCAGCTATATCACTTCCCCCAAGTGGAAGATTTGGCCACTGTGAAAGCTGGATTCTAAGCAATGGGACATATTCCTAGTATTATTGGGGCAATTGACGGAACACATATTGCATTTGTCCCCCCCCCCCACAATGAACAGGTGTTCAGGAATCAGAAGAGTTTCCACTCACTCAATGTGCCTATGGTGTACCTGGCAGACCAGTACATCTCCCACGTCACTGTTAAGTTTCCTGTGTCAGTGCATGACGCCTTTGTCCTGAGGAATAGCAGCATCCCAAATGTGATGGCACAATTACAGAAGCACAGGGTATGGCTAATAGGTGAGCCTGAGTCCCCACCGAAGATTTTTCAGTGTATGCCTTCTGGAGGCATCCCCCATACTATTGTGTAAGGCTAACGTTTGTCCCTCAAATCTTGCAGGTGACTCTGGCTACCCAAACCTGTCCTAGCTCCTGACCCCTGTGAGGAATGCCAGGACAGGGGCTGAGAATCGGTATAATGATGCACATTGGTGAACCAGGTGAATCATAGAACGTACCATCGGCCTCCTGAAGGCCAGTTTCAGATGCCTCCATCCAGGTGGATCCCTGGCCTCCTCCCCTGAGAAGGTCTGCCAGATAGTTGTAGTATGCAACATGTTGCACAACCCAGCCCTCAGACGACATTTGCCTTATCTGTAGGAGGAGGAAATTGGAAATGCCCCTGTGGCAGCAGTGGACCCTGAGGACAGTGAGGATGAGGAGGTAGAGGATGAGGATGTGGACAACAGAACATAACAGTAATACAGCAGTACTTCCAATGACACACAGGTAAGACAGTGGAACGGACCATTCCTTTAATTATTTATGTTTTCAGTGTGGCTGTTACAAGATGGCAGTCACTTCCTTTGCACCTCAGCTGACTGTCACCTATACCTTCTCTATTTTCAGATGTTGGTGTTATTACAACTGTGCACTGATGTGATGACTACAGACAGCTACAGCTTATTATTTGTATACTATAACAAAGTTCATATCAATTGCACAAGATGTATTTGTTAACATAATTGCACATTTTCATCGCACAAAGCACTATCACTCTAGCACTATTGTGTCAAAGGGTGTTTATTGAAAATAGTTCTTCAATGGGAAGTGCAATAGAGTGGGGTGATAGTTGGGAACAGTCCAGGGTATTTGTCCAGTTTGTTTTAGCACAGGTCCAGTGTCCAAGGGGCCATAGGAAGGGGAGAATGGCAGTTCAAAGTGGACAAGGTGAGACAGTAGAACACAAGGGGGACATTCAGGAGGGTCTCATTTCCTGGCTGTGGTCTTGGTCATGGCAAGTGTCTCACAGGTTGCAGGGAACGTTTGCGGGGTGGTTCACCCTCTCCAGTGGGAGGGGTGCTGATGGCCTGTGGATCTTGTGGCAGGGCCTCATGTCCACTAGCTGCAGCAGATGTGGTGGGCTGTTCAGTTGCCTGGCTAGTGGAGGGGGCCCGCTGGTGTGCTGTACATTCCCTCATGATGTTGGCCATATCAGCCAGCACCCCTGCTATGGAGACCATGGTGATGTTGAGGGCCTGCAAATCTTCCCTGATCTCCTGATGGTGTCCCTCCTGCAGCCGCTTGTTCTCCTGCACGTTGTTAAGATTCTGGCCCATCTTGTCCTGGGATTGTCGGTAATCCCCCAGGACATTAATGAGTACCTCTTGGAGAGTCGGTTCCCTGAGCCTGTCCTCCCCCTGACGCACAGCTGTCCTCCGAGTGTCCCTGTCCCCCTGTGCCTGTGTCCCCTGAACTGTGTGCCCACTGCTACTGACCCCACGACCCTGATTGTCTTGGCTGTGAGGTGTGGACTGGGGTCCCTGTACAGGTGGGCACACTGCTGATTGACGTATCCTGGGGGCAGAGGTGTGGGGAATTTGGGTGGGTGCTGTGGTGTTGGATACTGAAGGGCGAGGCTCTGTGGTGGACTTTGACTGGGTGCTGGGGTGGCCGACTGACCAGTGTCCCTGATGGGCCAGGTAGTTCATCCAGATCCAGAAGTCCAGAGTTACTGTCAACTCTGGGGGCATCTTCTGTTGGGGGACTGGATAGTTGTAGCACCTCCTTGCCGCTGGTATCGGCTGGGGCACCAGTGGGGATGTAAGTGATGTATTATAATTCATGTCTGTGACATATTGTATATCCCTAACTTCTCCTATATCATTGCTGATGCCCTTCCACCTTTGTTTGTGTATGGTGATGTATTGTGGGATTGTTAGTTCTCCATACTGTGCATGCTTTGGTGATGGGTGTATATGCAGGCCTGGCAGGGCTGTACATGCATTGTTATGGCATGCAGGCCTTGGCATTGGGGTTATTCACATGTGTAGGTGCACTGTGTGGGATGGAATGGAGTGATGGGAGTCAGGGTGAGAGGGTGAGGGGGTGAGATGGCATGCGGGTATGTGGGGTGATAAGTAGTAAATATTGACTCACCACTGTCCAGTTCTCCGTCTACTCCAGTAAGTCCCTCAGGATGCAGGATTGACAAGACTTGCTCCTCCCATGCTGTCAGCTGCAGGGGAGGAGGTGGGGGCCCACTGTTACTCCTCTGGGTGGCACGCTGATGCCTTGCTGCCATGGAACGTACCTTCCCCTGTAGGTCGTTCTACCTCTTCCTGATGTCGTCCCTTGTTCTTGGATGCTGTCCCACTGCATTCACCCTGTCCACTATTCTCCACCATAGCTCCATCTTCCTGGCAATGGAGATTTGCTGTACTTGTGCTCCAAAACAGCTGTGGCTCTACCCTGACTATTTCCTCCACCATGACCCGCAACTCCTCATCTGTGAAACAGGGGTCCCTTAGTGGGGACATGGATGTTGTGTGGTGTGTGTTGTGCAGAGGGTGTTGAGTAATGTGGTGGGGTGTGGGATGTGGGGTGCGTGATGGATGAATGGGTGGTTGTGGTGTGTGTGTAGTTGTCTCTGTGATTTGCGTGGGTAGATATTGCAGTCTTTTAGTGTTGGCAAAGGGTTGTGTGTTTTATAGTGCTGTTGTGTGCATCAGTGTCAGCTATGTGATTTTCGTTTTGGCCAATGTTGTGTTGTTTTGTATTTGGGTGGCCATTCTGATGGCGCCGGTGTGTACCGCCAATGGTTTACCGCCGTTGAATGTCTGCTGTAATGATTTGTGGGTCATAATGTGGTGGGCGTTGTTTTGCTGGCGTAACAGTATGAGTGTTTGTACCGACACTTCAACCACTGACCTTTGGTCTGGCAGATATGTGTTTGTGGCATTGTTCTGTCGGTTTAGTGTGTGTTTGTCATAATATGGCTAAAGGATGTTCGCCTCCACGACGGTATGTTGGCAGCCGTCACCATCACGGTAAGCAGGATTTACTGCCAATGTCGTAATGAGGGACTTAGTGATTGTGTAAGGTAGTCCCCATTGTTGGCGACCCTTGGGGATTTAAACACTGTTATAGACACACGCTAGTTATGTGAGCAAGGCCGTGTTTTCAGCCGAAACGAGTCATGTTGTGAATGAAATGGTAAAACCTTGGCTGCCCAAGCGAGCGCATGTTATTTTGTGGCATTTTGGACTTTGAACATATATATATATATATATATATATATATATATATATATATATATATATATTCACTGAGAAGAACCTAAGGTTACAGGAATGTTATAATTAGGTTCTGAATTTCCTCACACAAAATCATTGAAATTCAGCAGTTATAGTTATAGTTAACTCAAATAACTATAACTTGTGCACCCGCCATGCACAGTTATCTCATCAATAATTTTGTTGCAAATAGTACTGTAATAATATCAATGATGCCATAGAAGGTGTCATCAATGATGCAATATGTAGAGTAATTAGCTGGGCATAGCGAAGGCGCAAGTTATAGCTGCCTTAGGGCGCATGTTATAGTTACTTGAGTTAACCATAACTATAACTGTTGAATTTCTATAGTTTTGTGCCAGGAAATTCAGAACCCAACTATAATGTCCCTGTAACCTTTGTTTTTTAGTGAATTTGTATTTTTTTTAGCATGCACAGACATAAATACAACCACTGCTGCAAACGGCCAAAGGCCATGCATGACGGGGGTTGGCCATCAATTTCGTTTTAATGTGCTCTGGGAAAGTGAGACTAAGATAAGGTGCTGGCTTCAAACTTTCATAGTATGGAAGCACCATCCATGCACGAAAGCATATGCTAGAGCTGTTCCTATCGATCAGAAAAGAATGCTGTCCTGCAGCTTTGTTTATTATTTTCCTAAATGATGCAAATGATAAGTTTGTATTCCATAGCTCTTTTGTGCTTGTCTTATTCATTGCCTTGAGGAGTTACTTGTATGTCGACTGAGGGTCATCTTCCAAAGCCATCCATACTGCATTGCTTAGTGGGGAGGGATCTCTATTTAATTTGATCCTATAGGAACTTTTCATGAACATGCACATTCTCCCCAAGTTCTCATAGAAAGCCCAAATTCCAGGTGCACTTGCGCTTATGATGCACTTTTTGAGAGTTGAACAGCCCTCTTGTGAGCAGTTACCTTCAGTTTGTACAGAAGATCTGCTTCTTTTCCATGCAATGAAATGCTTGCGTAGGCCACAATCAGGAGCATTTTTGCTCCAATTACTGATAACAGCAGCTTGAAGGGGGGCCCTCCAATTTCTTTGCCAGTGCACACAATGCCATCACCAGAGTGTTTCTTTTTTTACAAGCATTGTCTCTGCTCCTGGTGATTAAATCTGCTGTCAATGCCCATGGCCGAATACATATAACTTCTTGCCTCCTTAAATTGGACTCCATCCAGCCATATTCTTAGTGGGGGCCAGACTGCTCCTAACTAACTTTTTTTCATTATTGCCACTTTAATTTCCAATGTATTGATTGAAACATAATTTCTAAGTTTGTTAAGAGACCTTTATAGGCCCACTTTTGTTAGACTCATTAAGAGCACATCGTCTGCATAAGATAGATTAGTCAGCGGTAGGAAGCCCAAGTGTGGTGGATGTGAATTAACTTTATCATTCTTTGGGGTTAGGTCTGCCATAAACAGATTGAAGAGGTCTGGAGCCATCACACAACCCTGTTTCAGACCCTTTTTTTGTGGTGATCTTTCTTGATATCCTTGAGCCATCCCCCAGTTTAACACAAATCCTGGTTTGTGTACAAAGTTGTTCTATTCCTTGCATTACACTTTCGGGGATGCTCCACATTTGTAGTTTCCTCCACAAAATGCCACAATCAACACGATCAAATGCTGCTTTTAAGTCTACAAAAGAGATGTAGGTTTTGATGTTTTCGCTTGAATATATCTGCTATTAGGAAGGTGGCTAAGATATTTGTTAGTTATGCCAAGCTCTCTTCGAAATCATGTCCAATTAGGTGAAATTAGGTTGTTCTTATCTGTCCACTCTATAAAATCTTTTAGGAGTAATGAGACATAGTATTTTTCTTCTGCATCTTTTAATGCACTTAACTTGTAGTTCACTGGGTTTCTATGATCTCCACCCTTGTATATGGGGTTGATGATAGAGCCACACCAACTCCATGGAATACAGCTTGTCGACTCCACCTCTTTAAGTAAGATGGATAGCAGATGTGCCCAGTATTCTGGATCCCATAAAGAAAACTCCCATGGTATGGGGGTCATTTGTTTGAGAAAATGTAAATGTTTGGTGAGTGCCCTTCAAAATCAATGGCAGCCTTCAAACAAACTATTGAGAGCAACCCTCATAATGACAGTTCAATTCAATGTACGGAGGTGGCGGGAGTCCACCAGGGCCTTTTTGGTGCTTCCTCTGTCAAAGATTAATTCTGTGACCAAACCCTACTGTACATGGCCAAAGAGCATGTACAGCAGGGGTTGGCTGTTGGTTACGGGTGGGGTCCTTGAAATGCGGTATTTGATTAGAAAGAAAATTACTGAAGAAAACAATTGTTTAAAAAGGTTAAGGAGTGCATTGGTATAACAACCTAACATACGTATATAAAACCTCACAACCTCACTTAAACCACTATTAAGATCCAGGTATTGTTAGGTATAAAACAACAACAAAAAACACTGAAATGTGCAAGTAATGCTAAGTTCCACAATCCATAACCTGCACAACAGCATGCAAACCATAATTTGCACACCAAATGTATGTGTTTAGCTGGGTAAAAAATTAGGCGGAAAAGGATTCAAGAATTCTTTTAATTAATATGTGCATGGTTGTACTAGCCACAAAACTACTGCACAAATCTGAGACAGAGTAACCATCACTGTCTGCAGTTAAAAGATGAAACTAGTGACCATGCATCCTTGCATTGACCTATATGACATGGTTTCAAGGAAAATACTGTGTCCTGGTTGACTAAATTATCTTTTCACCAGTTGCTTTGCCATATATAAAGTTTATAATATGGATGTTACTACACAGAATGAAAATCGTCCATTGGAAGAGTAGTTGGTAGAGGGTCCATGCATGAAATACTTAGACATTATTGTATGAAGGTGGGTTTGCGGAAGAAACTCGAGTTCCCTTTGACTACAAAATTTTAGAGAGTACCGCAAAAAGTGGACTCAAGAGCAGTTAAATGCACTTAAAGGGTTAAGAGGTCAATGTAAGTGATTTCCAAAGGTCTCACTGAAGGTGCATCAGAATAACCCATTGTTAGAAATAGGGTCTCTGGTTGGCAGTCATTTTACACTCTGTCCAAGCAGGGACCCTCACTCTAGTCAGGGTAAGGGAGTTACACTCCTAAGACAACCCCTGCCCTCCCCTCCTGGCATCTTGGCACAAGCAGTCAGGCTTATCTCAAATGCAATGTGTAAAGTATTTGTACCAACACACAGAGTAATACAGTGACAATACCACAAAAAGGACATCACACCAGTTTAGAAAAATAGCCAATATTCATCTAAATCAAACAAGATCAAAACGACAAAATTCCAACATACACATGTAAAGTTGTGAATTTTTAAATTAAAAAGAGTCTTATTCCATAGAAAACAATGGATGCATTGATGTCACACAAAGTACCTGGTTTGCATCAAAACTAAAGCTGCACTGGCGAGCGTGCGTCGTTAAAAAACAGCGATGCATCAATTTCTTGCTCGCAACTGACGCTGTGTGTCGTTTCTTCCCTGGTCGGGTAGGGGATGCATCGTTTTTCTCTCCCACAAGAGAGCGATGCATCTATTTCCAGATGGGGCACCTTGGATCTGGGCAGGTTCACGTTGATTTTGACGTTCAGCTATGATGCGTGTGAAATCCAGCCACACAGTGATGAGGAACCGTGCTGCATGGGGTTGTGTCAATTTCAGCAGCCTCAAGCGGGTGTTGCGTTATTTCTCCAGCCGCAATGCAGGTGATGTGTCAATTTCCCTGCTGTGATGCAGGTGGTCTGTCGATTTCTTAGCCGTAATGCAGGTGGTGCGTCATTTTATGGCGGCTTTGCAGGTGGTGCATCGACTTTTTCCACGCGCAGCTCCTGTGCGTGGATTTCCACGTTAGTTCTACCAGCTTCGCCTTTCAAGGGACCAGGGACTGGTTAGGGCACCACTTGGGAAGGTAGGAGTCTCAGCAGAGAGTCCAGGTGCTGGCAGAGGACATTTTTGATGGCCCTGAGACTTTGAAACAGGGGACAAGCACAGTCCATGCCTTTGGAGACACTTTACAAGCAGGAATATACCACAATGTCCAGTCTTTGTCCTCTTTCAGCCAGAAGCAGCAGCTGCAGGCCAACCCAGCAAAGCACAGTCACAGGCAAAGGGACCGAACTCCTCCTCCAGCTCTTCAGCTTTTCTCTGTGGCAGAGGTTCCTCTTGAGTCCAGAATCTGGGGTTTTGGGTCCAATACTTATACCCCTTTTTGCCTTTGAAGTTGGCAAACTTCAAAGGAAAGTCTCTGCTATTCACACAATTCTGCAATGTCCAGGCATGACTCCAGACACACACCAGGGGGTTGGAGACTGCATTGTGTGAGGGCAGGTACAGCGCATTCAGGTGTAAGTGTCAGCTCCTCCCTCCACTCTAGCCCAGATGACCCATCAGGATATGCAGGCTGCACACCAGCTCCGTTTGTGTCACTGTCTAGTGGAGGTTCAAAAACAGCCCAACTGTCAGTCTGACCCAAACAGGGAATACACAAGCAGGCAGAGTCACAGAATCGTTTCAGCAAGAAAAGGTCCATTTTCTAAAAGTTGCATTTTCAAACTGACAATCTAAAAACCAACTTAACCAAAAGTTGTATTTTTAAATTGTGACTTCAGAGACACCAAACTCCAAATTTCCATCTGCTCCCAAAGGGAAACTGCACTTAAAAGTTATTTAAAGGCAGTCCCTATGTTAACCTATGAGAGAGATAGACCTTGCAATGGTGAAAACCGAAATTGGCAGTATTTCACTGTCAGAACATGTACAAATACACCAGCACATGCCCTACCTTCAACATACACTGCATCCTGCCCATGGGGCTACCTAGGGCCTAACTTAGGGGTGCCTTACATGTGCAAAAAGGAAAGGTTTGCGCTTGCCAGGTCAGATTGGCAGTTTAACACTGCACACACAGACACTGCAGTGGCAGGTCTGAGCCATGTTTACAGGGCTTCTCATGTGGGTGGCACAATCAGTGCTGCAGGCCCACTAGTAGCATTTGATTTATAGGCCCTGGGCACCTCTAGTGCACTTTACTAGGGACTTACTAGTAAATCAAATATGACAATCATGGGAAAGCCAATTACACATACAATTTAAATTTAAAGAACTCACAGTACCAAAACCAGCAGAACAGAGACCAGCACACAGTCAAATCATAGGAATCAGAGGCAAAAAAGACAGGGAAGGGCAGACAAAGGATGCCAGGTCTGACACACATGCAATAATTTTTCACCTGAAAAGATCAATGGTTATGATAATTTCAGAACGAAAACTACATATGAATTGTTCCCTATGAAAAAAGGGGAATACCAGTGAAATCGAATATACTCTCATCGATTTTGGTGGATTAATCCCTATTACAGTCTCATTGTCTCGGAACAAATTTCGGTAGGTTTAAGCTGTTGAAAACGTCTTCGGTGAAGCCTTTAGTATTACCAAAGGTGGTATTACTGCATCACGCAGTATTTCTGATTGGATTGGTAGCACCTCACCTTGGAACGAGAATCTAATAAAATCAATACAATAAGCCAGACAAAGGAAATCTGGGTAACAGGTGCATGTAAGGATGGAAGTCATATACTGCTAGATTCTAATAGACTAATATTGCAATTACATTATACAGCAACGTATTTTGCTAAATTGGCCGTACGGAGGCTTGAAAAGTATGCTGAAGAAACAGTCTTCACCCATTAGGTTTTCAAGCAGTGTGTGGCACTAAAGATGGTGTTTTCGCTCTATGTTTTTTGCATGAAAGCCTTGTTAAACTATGGTCAGCACTGAGTTCTATTCTGCTATGTGAAAAATCAATTATGCTTAGTAAAAAGAACGCCATGTTTTGTAAATGGAAGGTGGCAGAGGAAAGCTTTTGAGTTACTGAAGATGGGGATTGTTCATGCTCTGTGCCTGAAGGAGTTTTAGAAGGCAGGAAGTGATTGGTTGATGTGGATGCAAGCAAATGTGAATTTGTTGCAATTATGGCAGAGTGAGAAGCATGAAGAATTTGTTGTGATGTATGACGAGTTCTTTGAAGAACTCAGAGCGAAGTTACTCTGTGATAAAGAAGTACATATTGGTGTGTGTTTGACAGTGTCTCGTTTCTGAATGTGGAGGAGACTACTTTATTCTCCTCAGAGGTCGCAAATCTTTAGTGCATATGCTGTCTCCATGTGGTGGTAGAGTGATGACTGCTAGACTTGTAATGTTGGCTGTGAAGCACCAAGCACATCAAGCTGAAGTAGTCTATGTGCCACGGAAAAACAATCAACAAACGTAGATTTAAGCACAGCGTTCCATTCTGTTGTTGATGTAGGGCTCTTCAAGGAAACATTAAAGGCACTTGGGGTCATTCAGTGCTTCCTGTGTTTGATATAACGTTTACAAAACGATAACTGAGCTATGGTCATTTAGAGGTCTACAGGAGAAACGACAGGCAAAATACCTATAAAAACAGTCGTAAGGAATAGCAACATTCTTCGACCTTAGTTCTTTTTACGTTGTTATCTGATCTCCCATCTACACTCCCTGCATGTAAGATTGCTGCTGGCTAGGTTGGGTGGGGGAGTTCCTGAAACAGTATCACGGTATGTGATTTTGGGAGTATTTTTTTGTAGTTGGCTGTCTTGGAAACTACTTGAGAACATGGTTATACAATGTGCAGCCTAGGTTATAATGGGGCAACTGGTAAAAGCCTATTTAGGAATGTGAATACCATCACCCATGTATGGTAGTATTCATTGTACACGAGACAGCAAACCAGCTTTTGAGTAAATTGATAAGTAAAAATAGTGTTGGGACTACCCATAAAGGCAGTGGTTGCCATGATTCATCTATCGATGAAAATGTTTTCACTTAGACCCTCGCACAATTTTCAGGTACATTTTTTCTCTTATTTAATTTAACAAAAATCGGGATAATTGCTGCCCTATTTTAACAGGACAGGTCAAATGACCAATATCAATGCCTCCTTGGATGGTGCAGGACTGTGAAAAAAAAATCACGTCATTACATACAATGAAATTAGTGATGTTGTGATCAGGATTAGAAAAAAACTGTTTGGCTTAAGCAAATCTATATAGAGCTTCTAGTCTGAAGTAATGGAGCACTTATTTGTAAACAGCGCCTGACCCCAATGTAGCAATGATCGCTGTAAGATTCGAGCTAGGCTAGACTCTGTGGGTGATAAAGGCTTAATGCAACAAATTAAATCCAGACAAGTAAAGTGCATGTCAACTTTAACGTGTGTTGTATTCCTATGCCTGAGAAAAATGTTGTTAAAACCATTGGCCTATTAATACACTACCTTTACCAGATGAAGTGCTGTGGGTCTGTTATGGTCAATGTTTGGTTATAATGTTATGGTGGGAATGGTGTCTTTTAAAAGAACATTAAAGTGTGATGATCTGACTGTTTTATTAGTTGGCAAATGTATGGTATTTTATATATATATTTTTCTATGTGTTGTGGGCTTCCATTTGTAATCATAGCCTCCAATCGTGTGCATTACAAAAGTGACAGAATTAATCTTTGACCTTTGGCCCCATTAAAAGGCAGCATTAGTGCTGCCTTTCAGCCAAACACATAAAATTCAGAGAGCTCGACTGATTACGAGTAAGTTGTTTATATTCACTAAAGCAAAATGTAACCAAATCACATGCTGTGGACATTACAACAACCGATGTTTCAAGATATTTTTGTTAGTACTAATGGATTCTAATCAATGACTACACTGATAACACCTAATGTGCCCCAGGGCTGCTTAATGCTTTGATAGGGTCTCCCGTATGTTTGCAGAGTTATTCGAAAAGCTGGAGAAATAATTATATATGCTAGATCTCCTCAAAACAGAAATGGTAGTTAATGGTTATGGACCAAAAGCAAGTGTTTTGTAGAAGCTGTTCCGAGGTCTTAGCGTTGGGAAAAAGCACACATTTCAATCCACGCCATAGAAAAGTAATTACTTTTCAAGCGTAGCCCTTCGGCCACTTTCCTCCCTCGGTATTGTGGGTTGGGACATGTAACGTGCAAAACACTGAGCCAAGTGGGGTAAGGATGATGAACACTCAGAAGCAGTGTCTGCAGACCAAAGGATAACTTTCTTCGTATCACGAGTACCAGAGAAATGATTTATCTTGGGCCTGTCAATTAATTAGGATTGCTTGACTGTAATACAAAACCAGGCATTGTTTTGTTTGGAAAAACATTTCTTTGACGATCTCGCACCTGGGAGAATAGTTTTTTTGGGGGTAATGGGTATTCAAATATGTCTTGTAATAAAACGCCTCTTTAAGAGATAATTATCCCCCATTTTTTGATAGATATTACTGTTTTTTTCACTCTGTAAACTTGGACTCTGCTAACCAGGCCCTAATGCATGTGCTTTGACCCCTAAAACATGTTGAATTTGGCTATACTCCTAATTGATCTGTTAAAGTTACATGTAAGTCCCGAATATAGGTACTAAGCATACCCTGGGGCCTGTAATTTAAATGTCACTAGCAGACTGCAGTACATATTATGCCACTGCGAAATTGACAATACAAAACAAGACAGTAGGCCTGCCACCAGTAGTCTGGCTGTGCGCGTTAAAACTGCAAATTCAAGTCTGTCAAAATAACCTGTCTTGACATGTGTAAAGACCCAAAATACCCATAAGGCAAGTCGCATGGTATTTGAGTATCACATGCAAACATTTAAAGTGAAACATGTCCTTAAAGTGTAAAGGCCTAGAGAGCTGTTGCTTCTGTAGTAGCATTAGCTGTTCCATAGGAAAGCATTGAGAATTAATGGTAAAATTATATAAAGCTATCTGTGTCTAGGAACCAGATAAAATGTTACTTCCTGGACTTTTTAAAGTATTCACTGCAAATCCAAATCATTGGTAAAGTCAGATTTGTAACAATTTCACAAAAGTTACTTTTAAGAAAGTTACTTTTAGGTTGCCTAAAGCCACTAGAAGTCCATTTGCTTGAGCTTCCAACTATCACATAGGAGCTGAATAACTCCTTAATTAGGTGTGAATTAGCTCCCAGAACTGAGACAAAAGTCTTGGGTTTGGGGAGACGTTGTCCTCCTGGCAGGATGGCCTGGGGCTGTGCAAAGCCCCTTGCATATCTTCTAAGGATGTCTACCCTGTCACTATCAAATGTAGCTCACACCTGGGCCTGCCTCCCTTTGTCTAATTAGTCAGCAAGGCACCAATCCCAGTGGGAGATAAGCTGTCCCCAGAAGCAACTTTGAATAACCACCGGGGAGGTATTGATCATTTCCCCAGCCACGCCTATAGGATGGACACAGGACCTCTGTACAATGTATGAGACATTCTGCCGGTTTTAGGTAGAAAGGAGCATTGTGGGATTGTTTGCAATAGTGTGCACAGGACCTGCTGCAAAGGTGGGTAGCTACCCCTAGGAACTTATTCCCCATTGGTTAGGGAGGTGTCAGGAATCACCCCGCTCACATGCTACTGTCAGGCATAAATTTGGACCTGCATAAGGAAGAAGAAGGACTGGACTTGCTGGTGAGACCTGTGAGGTGAACCCTAAGGACTACATATGCTCCTACTTGTCCCAGGACAAAGTGGTTGACCTTCTGTTAAGCTACAGGGACACAAAGGCTGCAAGAAGCCCACTTTCCTGAACAAGCCCAGCTCACAAGCTTCAACTGGATCTGCCCTGCCCCATGTTGGTGGCTTCTGCTGGAGTGAGCCCTGATCCACAGTGATGTTCCTGAGGTCCTGGAACCCTTGGCTAGTGTTAGAGTGTACTCTGTCTGCCTAAACTGCAAAAAGCTAGGTTTTAAAAACGTTTTGCCAACTTTGCGCGTGGGACAAGGTGATGGCTGGGTCTCTGTTGAGCCACAGCTATTGACGTCAAATTGCCAGTTGGTCTCCGCTTGCTGGTTTTTCCCACTATAGGAAATATGACTCACAGAAAAGTTTCTTCATCGATGACCGCATAGGTACCCCACATTTCAGAATCAATCAATCAATCAATCAATTATTTGTAAAGCGCACTACATACCAGTGAGGGTTTCAAGGTGCTGTGGGGGGGGGGAGTGCTGCTACTGCTCGAAGAGCCAGGTTTTAAGGAGTCTTCTGAAGGATAGCAGGTCCTTGGTCTGTCTTAGGTCAGCCGGGAGGGTGTTCCAGGTCTTGGCGGCGAGGTACAAGAACGATCTGCCGCTGGAAGATTTGCGCCGGATGCGGGGGATGAAGGCGAGGGCGAGGTTGGTGGAGCGGAGTTGCCGGATGGGGGTGTAGAAGCTGAGTCTGCTGTTCAGGTATGTTGGTCCGGTGTTGTGGAGTGCCTTGTGTGCTTGGGTGAGGAGCTTGAAGGTGATCCTCTTTTCGACAGGGAGCCAGTGAAGGTCTCTTAGGTGGGGGGTGATGTGGCTGTGGCGAGGGATGTTGAGGATGAGTCGGGCGGAGGCGTTCTGGATGCGTTGTAGGCGTTGTAGGTGTTTGGATGGGATGCCGGCGTAGAGGACGTTGCCGTAGTCGAGTCTGCTGCTGACGAGGGCCTGGGTTACTGTTTTCCTTGTTTCTGTTGGGATCCATTTGTAGACTCTACGAAGCATGCAGAGGGTGTTGTAGCAGGAGGAGGAGATGGCGTTGACCTGCTTAGACATGGAGAGGGATGAGTCGAGGGTGAAGCCGAGGTTTCGTGTGCTGTCGGTGTGTGTCGTGGGGGACACAGCGAGGCCGGCCAGCATGAGTTGTCCCAGGCGGAGGGGGTGGGCCCAAGGATGAGGACCTCTGTTTTGTCCGAGTTCAGTTTTAGCCTGCTGTCTCTCATCCAGCCGGCGATGGCTTTCAGTCCCTCGTGGAGGTTGGTTTTGGCGCTGCGAGGGTCCTTGGTGAGGGAAAGGATGAGTTGGGTGTCATCGGCGTAGGAGATGATGTTGAGGTTGTGCTGACGTCCTACAGTCGTCGAGCCTAGCTTCATATCTAGCTTGCAGCTTGCCCCACTAATGACTCACTGATGACAACATTTGCTCCATAAATGTTTCTAAGTCACAAGGTAAACTTTCCACAAGGATGAACCTGGTCCTTGCATCTGACCAGCGATTCAGAGGGGTCAGCCTTCACTTTTAACTTTGACATGGTCTAGTGTGATCCGTTGGTGCTGCTTTTATTTAAAACTTCAAAATTCATAACTCTGTTTCCCCTTATTAAATGTTTGTTATTTCCATGTAATTTTATCATTTAAATATTCTCTATTTTCATAATTTGAAGTGGGATTTTTATTGTGTTGTGTTTTATAATGTTTAATTGTGCTTGTAATTCTAAATACATGACAAATTTTCCTAAATTAAGCCAGTGTGCTGTGTGCCGTACCTACCAGGGGTTGAACTCAGACGTAGATTACTGAAAACCTTACTGGGCCTAACAAAAATAGTGATATTATTACTTGTAGTGGGCTACCTTCTACCCTAACTAATAATCCACTTTCTCACATTGGTGTTCAACACTGTAGTCCAGAATTTGTGATTAGCAATACCACTGAGCTATTAAGTTGGAAATAAAAAATCGCTAAATTGAACTGAAAGCAAAAATTGATTCTTGATTTTTGATTTGACATTTCCATTTTCCAAATTAGTTTTGATTCCAATTTGTGCACCTTTTAAAAGTCTAAGGGAACATAGAATTAGATCTTGCTTCCTAGTCAACTGTCACTGTGGTGGAGATGACAGTCCTATTCAAAGACAGAAAGTTGAAGCTTGGCCACAATGCCAACAAGGAGGATTTTGAGAAGGCCCTCTGGGCTTGTGAGGAAGCACGCCAAGGACAGATCCCCTCTGATGAAGAGGCAATTTCATAGGATAAGGGAAAAGTGGACAACATGTCCCAACATGAGTTCTTCAGTGCACCAACCAGGGCTGAAAGTGAAGTGAGCACGTCCAGCACAAGCCCCTTTTAACTGGCCATCCACCACTTAGATATCAGTGATAGGCAATCAGAAAGGGTAGCTGCAGGCCAAACTGGCAGCCATAGCCCAAGAAGAAAGGAAACTGACACTAGAAGAAAAGAAACTGGCCATAGAGGAAAGGAAATCGAGAATGGATTTTTGACATCATTTCACTCATTAAAATATTCTCTATTTGTATGAATTAAACTTGGATTTTTATTGTGTTGGGTTTCTGACTTTTAAAATGTTTTAATACTTCTAAGTGCTTTAGACATTTCCTTAAATTAAGCATGTCTGCTCTGTGCCGTAGCTACCAGGAGTTGAGCTCAAGTTTAGATTACTGAAAACTTTAGTGGACCTAACAAGACTTGTGCCATTATTACTACTGGTGCAGTACCATCCAGCCCAACTAATAATCCACTTTCTCAAACATATCGTAACAAATACGTATTTCATTTTACAATAGGAAAGATTCTGGCTGGATTTAAAATTGCTTATGCAACTCAGAGCTGCGTGAAAAAGTGTAGCATTACATTCTCCATCATGAAACAATTATTCAGCAAGAGTTGCATGCTGATGATGTCAACGGCCGTGGTCACACTTAAATGGCCATTTTAGCTCAACACTAGGCTACAGTGCAAAGCAATTACATATCATAGATAAGAAAATCACAAGGTAATCTGCATAACCTTTGTTCATGGCTGTTCTCCTTTGGCATGAGTATTCAACACAGAAACATGTGATCCAACATTAGTTGATCTGGCTTTGCAGTGCTTTAAGTAGGATGAAGAAAGTGAATGGTCTCTAATGGGCATGGCCAAAGAAGCATAAATAGGGATTTTTTCCCAGAGATGTGGTCTGTGTAATTGAGGGTATACTTAAACCATGTCTGTGCTTCACACAGCATGCAGCTTCTTCAAAATTTGGGTGCCTCTCTATGAGATTTCTATTATTGCACTGCGAGAATGTTGATTAGTTATTTGAGGGTATGTGAGTCATCACCAAGTAATATCACAGTTCCATAGCAGGTTCAGTTCAGTCTCCATAATTTAAACCTGAGCTCAACCGTTGGTAGCTGTAGCACAGAGCAGACATGCTTAACCTACGGGAGGAGTGGAAAGCATTTATTAGAACCAAAACAGTTAAAATGTAGAAAACACAATAAGATTACTTTTCCAGTTTTAAAAAATAGAGAAAGTGTTAATGATCAAATAACACCCACACAACAAACTTTCAATAAGGGGAGCTGGATATATGAATTTTCGAAGTTTACATTTTTTTTTGTGCCTAAAAGAACAAAGCATCAACCAGGATCAACTGGTCGCACTAGATAGAGTCAAAGTTAAGGCCAACTGCGATGGAGAGTGGGTCCGATACAGAGACCAGGTTTGACACTGTTGGACGTTTTGCCTTGGAAGGCAATGCAGGAGGCTATGGCCAAGATGGGTTTCATTAGTATTGACAGCCATTGGATGAAGTGGGAGATATTCAAAATTTTTGTCCAAAGAAGGTTCCCCCTCCAGCTGGATACTTTTGGCACCTTCGCTGGGTGGAATTTCTATTTTTGGACTTGGTAACTTTTAAGCAGCTTAGATTTCTCCAGTGTGGCAAGGCTGCAAGCTGCAGCCAAACTAAGTTCCACAAGTCAAAATATTTTCTCTGCAACATCCTGCTAAAACAGATTTGCTGGTGCAGAAAAGTTCTAATTGGGAGTAACTTGCAGAAACACACTCTGGTCAGATTTACTTGGCGTAGTCTCTGCCTTTTTTTCTGTTCTCCAGACAAAAATCTTTGCAAAATTTTCTATGTCACAGCTTTTAGGGTTAGGCAGGAGAAGTACACTTTGACACATATCCAAGGGCCCTAGGACCTTTGCGACACCACTTGGGGATCAGGGCTCACTCCAGAGGAAGCCACCAGCAGAGTCCATTTCAGGTCCAGTTAGAACTTAACAGCTGGGATATTCAGGAAGGTAGGCTTCCTTGAAGCATTTGTAACCCTCTAGCTTAACAGGAGGTCAACCAAATGACTCGTGGAGTTCACTTCTCAGTCCTAAGTACAATAGGAAACAGGTGCTTTCCTTGGGGTCTCTCTCAACAGGCTCAACAACTTATGAGTGGGGGAAATTCTATGTCAGGAGTGGAGCCGAGGATTATGCATGACTTTCATAATTTCTTTTTCTAGCAGTTTCATAGGTATAAGCATAAAACAACTACATTTCCTATGGACTATAGGGAAAAGAACCAAGAAAAAACAGCAAAACACAAAGCAGTAGAAGAGACAAAGGTCTGGAATGTTCTTCCTCTTTCTTCGCTTCTTCAGCAGCAGATAAGTTCTTCCCTTTTTATTCTTACCTACTGTGGTTTTGCCAGTATTTAACATTGACATTCTGCAGTGAATTTGCTATTGCCTTGTCATCTCTGTGAGTGTTCTTTACATTTCCTTATTCTCCACAACTGTGGGATCGGGCTAATCAGAATCCCTAACGGCTGGTTCATATGTGCAGGGGCCGCGCTGTCATGTCGGCCCTCAGCCTACTTAGCCGATTTGCCTTCACTCTCTATGCCACAGGAAACACGCACTTAATTGGCAGCTCCACGGCAGAATTAGTGTGGTGAGTTACAGTGCAGCAGCTTTCACACTGTGGTAACCTGGCCCTGGGAGCTTGTCATGTGACACCCCCAAGGAGTTCTGTAATAAAGTACAGTTGTGTTGGCTCCGGGCATCATAGAATTGGGGTGGAGGTGAACCTGTCATTTAACAAACACAATGCATTTTTAGACCACACGAAAGGCACCTTTTTTCTTAGCAGTTTGGTGATGGGGCTAACAATGTCTGAGAAATGTGTGATAAATCTTCTATAAAAGTTAGCAAACCCCAAGAAGCTTTGTACGTCTTTAATTGAGGTAGGTGCTGGCCATTCTAAGAACACCTGAACTTTCCTTTGGTCCACAGTTGTTGCATCTGGGGATAACTTATATCCCAGGAATTCCACTGACTGAGTGTGAAATGTACATTTTTCTAATTTTGCAAACAAATTTTGGTCTCTTAGTTGTAAAACTGATCGCACATGGATAGCATGCTCTGTCATATTTTGAGAGTAAATTAGGATGTCATCAATATATACTATGACAAAAATATCAAGGAAGTCACACAAAACTTTGTTAAAAAAAACCTGGAATTTTGTGGGGCGTTACAAAGGCCAAGGGGCATGGCTGTATATTCAAAGTGTCTGAAGTTAGTTCAGAAAGCCGTCTTCCACTCATCACCTTCTTTTATTCTAATAAGGTGATAGGCCCTTCGCAGGTCTAGTTTTGTATATACAGTGGACTTTCGCACCTGATCCATGAGAACAGGGATCAACGGCAAGGAATATCTGTTCTTCACTGTTACATTAATAAGACCCTATAGTCTATGCAGGAGCGTAGATCACCACTCTTCTCCAGGAAAAAGAAGAGGGTAGAAGACACAGGAGAGGTGGAATGACGAATGAAGCCTAAGGCTAACAATTCGTCTAGATATTGCTTTAAATACTTAGGCCCTCCTTATGTCCCTGGTGGTCTCCTGACCGCCAGGGTTAATGTTGCGGTATTACCGCCAACAGGCTGGGGGTACATACCACCACATTATGAGTGTGGTGGGTTGGCTGCAGCCAACCCACCACTTCCCTACTCATACCGTCAATCTCCGACCCAGCGGCCCACAGAGTACTGCCGGCAGCATTATGAGCCAGCCTACTTCCATGGTTTTGGTGGTGTTAGCAATGCCATGAAAACCATGGCAGTAGGTGGCTCCCCCAACCCCCAACACTCACCTGACACCCTTCATCTCCCTCCCCGCATACACGCACACATACACCTACACGCACCACGCACACACCTATTCACGTACACTGGCATACACGCATACACGCATACACGCATTCACTCATTCACTGGCATACACAAATTCACATATGTATTCGTCATACTCACACACATTCTTACACACTGACATGCAGACACGCACTCACTCACACGCATACAACCACGCATACAGCACAAAACACACAGACGCATTCACACATGCACTCACACACTCAACACCCCCTTCCTTCCCACCCCTCTCCCCTGTCGGACGCCTGACTTACCTTGTCCGGAGTGGAGGTTGCCCGGCAGGGAACGGGAAAGGGCACTGCTACTGCCAGCAGCGCCCCGCAAGAAGAACACCGCCAGGCTACATTTCTGCTAAAAATACAGCTGGCGGTGATCTACTGGTGTGGCGGTGCTGGTGTTAGCAGCGCCAGGTCACCACCGTCCACCAGTATGAACACTGCCGGCTTTCTGCCCTTATTGTGGCGGAAGTCAGGCAGTGCTCATAATCTGGCGGACGGATAGTCGCCTCTGCAGTGGTATGTTGGAGGCCGTCACTGCGGCAGTAGGTGGTTATTACCTCCAAAGTTATAATTAGGGCCTTAGTCTTGTTTTCTGATAGGGGGTAGATTTGACTACATAGGAAATCGGCCCCTGGGATTAGATCAATTCGACAGTCAAACTCCCTAACAGGGGGTAGTTGCGTGGCCTTCTTTTCTTCAAATACATCCTGAAAATCTGAGTATACATTTGGAAGAAAATTTGGGGGTACTGGAGCAACTACTGGGCATGTTTGGAGTGAGGTTAGATCTTGTGCAGTGTTCTAACAATTAGAAGGACAATATGATGACTCCAGGGTCACTTGGCATAATGCCCAATCGATGAGGAGATTATGGAGTTGTAGCCACTGTATCCCCAGAATAGCTCCAAATGTGGCTGTATCTATCATATTAAAAGACAAGGTTTTAGTGTGCCCATTTTCACAAACCAGGGTCATAGGTACTGTTTGACAGGTAATCAACCCTGATAAAAATTCATGCCCTCATTATGACTTCGGTGGTCTTTTCACAAGACTGCCAAAGCCACAGATGCGAGAAGACCACCATATTAAGAGTCAAGTGACCTGTTTAACTAAGGTATTTGCCCTCATCACTCTGTTCACAACACGATTTCTGCTGTATTTTTACATGATTTATACTTATTTTGATCACATTTTATCTGACCTGATGCCCGTGTTCAGGGGCATCCGGTAGGCTTATGTAATTTTTTGTATTTATTGTGATTTACCTACTCACCTCGCCTAGTGTCATCCTCTTTGAAAGTGATCTAGCGTGATAACGCTTTTTTAGTTCAGTGCCCATTATTTCCCTGTGGCTCCTCGCAACTGCCATTTTTCCACTTTTACTTTGTCCCGACTAGAGCTGCCATTTTGAGAGGCAATCTAGTCGTTAATTAGCTGCTGCCCCGGCCCATTATAAAGGGCTTCATGAGGCAGGCGCACCAATGGCAAAGGCAAGCCTGTCTGTGCCCGTCCACGCCCGGCCGGGACCAGGGGCCAGAAATGCTATCATTTAGACCCAAAAGGCCTAGTTTATTCAGTACACCAACTTCTATTATTTCAAAACCATACTATGAACCCCTGTCAGCATCCTTTAAACCTTGATTTCCCTATCAAGACTTGTAATATTTGTCAATGGACTCCTCAGCTCTAACTTCCTCTGCATCAGAGGAAAGACATAGAATGGTCCAGCAAACTTTTATTAGTTAATTGTCAATCCCTACCTGCCCACAAACTACATATTCACTCACTGTTGAGTAACTATGTCCCAGAGGCTTTATTCTTAACTCTTAACAGAAACTTTGTTATCTGAGGAATCCTCCCCAGATGGAGCCATGGCCTTGCCCCAGGACTACTTTATACATGGATTAGGTAGACCCCATTCTAGGGGGGGTGGTTGCCACCATTCATAAAAACTTGATCAACTGCCTCACTCAATCTTTGTCTATACCTGACTGCAAAAGTTTGTCCTTTTCTTTAGCAATCAATGCCACTTTTACTTTCTCTGGTGTATTGATATCTCGTCCTCCTGGCCCCTATGGGAAGTTCCTATAGGTTCTACCAGAATTAGTAGCAGATCTTGCCTGTAGGTATTCCAACTTCACCATTCTTGGTGATTTTAATATTCATGTAGATGAGGCATACAATATATCTGCTAAAACCCTACTTATGGAACTAGCAATCTTAGATCTGACACAGTTGATTATTGGCCCTACTCAAATTAAAGGTCACACAATTGATTAGGTGTTCAGTAACTTTCCAAATTTATTAGCTCAAGCTCCTCTGCCCTTGGTCTGGTCTGATATTTTTTTTTATATTTCGCTCCTGCTTCCCATATTCTCTGTCCTGATACACCAACTGCCTAGCAAGTTGACATTGTGACAGTGGTCAAAGTTGAGCTGCAGGGACTGGATGGACACCTTAGAACACTCTTGCCCTACCCCTTTTATCTCTGAGCCTTGCTCAGCAGACAAATTCAATAAATGGATCTCCAACTCCCTTGATATTATACTACATACTAAGACTGTTTTTAAAAATGTTTGACAAAATAAATCACCTTGGTTCTCTACTCAGTTGCGGCAGTCAAACAAGGAATGTAAGCAACTGGAAAGAAAGCAGAGAAAGACTTATGCTGATGCCTCCAAACTCGAATATAGGAAAACGATTAGATCTTTCCATGCGGAAATTAAATCTGCGCAGGCAGCGTTCTATTCTTCTAGAATAGAAGAGTCCTCCAACTCCCCCAAAGAGATCTTTCTAATTTTCAAAGAAATTATTCAGGATCCCTCTCTGTTAGAAATGAGCCAGGTCCAACACTCTCCTAGTAGCCTCTAAGGAACACAGCAATAATCTGGTGTGTTTCTTCCAAAAGAAAATTCTTTATATTCATGCAACCTTTTCTAATAACTCCTCTCAAGAGGTCAAGCTGGCACCTCAGGATGAATCCCATCCTTCCAGAGCCCTACTTTCAGTTTTTCAGCCACTGACGGAAGACTTAGTAGGGAATTACCTGTGCACTATAAAATTAGGACCTCCTCTTGTCCCTGCCTCCTTTTATTTTAGCCTTAGGTTCTGATGTCACAGTGCTTATTTTAACCAATGTTCTTAATGATTCTCTCACATCCGGTCACCTACCGCAACACTGAAAACATGCTGTTATTAAACCTTTATCTTAAAAAACCTAGGCTTGATGCAACTCTACTTAGCAATTATAGACCAATTGCTCTTCTCCCCATAGCATCTAAAATAATTGAAAAACATGTCAATAAACAAGTGACAGGCTTTCTTGAAGAACATAAGATTCTTCATCACACCCAAATGGGCTTCAGACCACAACATAGCACTGAAACTGCCCTCTTGGCCGTTACAGAAGACACTCGACAATGGCTAGATGCAGGTGGATATGCAGCAATCATTTTAATAGATTTGAGCGCCACATTTGATAAGGTGTTACTTCAAAGAATATCTCATGTAGGATTTAAGGGGACCACTTTTAACTGGCTCTCCTCGTATTTGAAAGAGAGGCCCTTTCAAGTCCTTAATTTTTCATTCTTTTCCACAACTCTCCCACTCACTTGTGGGGTCCCTCTTTTTAATATTTATATGTCCCCATTGGTGAAAATCATAGAAACCTGTGATCTATCATTAGTATCTTCTGCTGATGACACTCAGCTGGTCTTTTCTTTTTCTACTAATACTAACTCAGAACAGGCTACTCTATCATTCTGTCTTCTGGATGTTGCAAGATGGATGGTGGACTCAAACTTAACAACGAGAAAACAGAGGTAATGATGGTAGGGAAGTTTTCCCTCCTTAAGTCCCCTGTTCCTGCCCCGGAGGGGTTAAAAGACCTTACCCTGCCAAAAGAGAATGTAAAATGTCTAGGTTTTTGGCTGGACTCTCGCCTCACAATGGAATGCCATTCCAAAAAACGTGCAGCCACTTGCATCAGTCTGTTAGGAATTTTCAGGAAATTTTTTAAGCTCCTTCCATTTCCGGCTAAAAGACTCATCATCCAGGCCCTTATATTGTCACGCTTAGACTAATGTTATATTCTTGAGCTCCCCATGTTATGTATTAAAGAGGTTGCAGGAGATACAAAATGCAGCCGCCCACTTACTCATGAAAATCCCCAGACATCTTTTTGCCAAACCAGCCTTAGTTTCTCTTCATTGGCTTTCTATTGAACAACTTATTAATTTTACAGCCATGTGTACTGTGCACCCAGCTCCTCATAATAAGGATCCAGCCTTTCTTAGGCAAATCCCAACACCCTATATTTCTCAGAGGTCGCTTAGATCATCATCAGCCTCTTTAATTAACATCTTTTGTGTTAAGTAAGCAAGATGGGGAGGTAGATCCTTTGCTTTCAGAGCAGCTAAACAATGGAATTCTCTCCCCCTGGAACTCTGCCAAGATAACTCTGAACTTTCTTTTTGTGGAAAACTGAAGACTTTACTATTTTCAGTATAGTCCTTGACTTAGTTTTTTGGTCTTCCATTAGCGCTGGGAAGCATTCGGGTAGCCATGCGCTCTATAAATCCAGTAAACTAAACTAAGTTGGATTGGCCAATGGCAGAAGAGAGGAGTTTCCACTGCCAGCACTGCCGTGGCAACCAGACTCTGTCCGTCATATTACAATACGTAATACGGTGTGGCAGTTTCCTGAACGTCGGTGCGGTGCTGGCAGTGGAAAACATTGAGACCCATCCCCTCCCAGACGACCGCCTCGCTGCTCGCTGAGACAGGTAGGTGGACCGCCTGAAAGAGGGGAAGGAGGAGGGGAGGGAGAGGGAAGGGGTGTTGTGTGAATGTGTGTGTCTGTATGTGTAGCGTATTGGTGTGTGTGAGTGTGTATGTGTCTGCATGTATGCAGAGGGTAGGGGGTGTCGGGATGAGAGTGAGTAGGTGAGTGTATTGGGATGCAAGTGAGTGGAGGTGCATGTGTGCAAGTCTGTGAGTGAGTGGGGGTGTCTGTGTGCAAGTGTGCTGATAAGGGGGGTATGTGCAAGTGTGTGGATGGGTGGGGAATGGGGTGTATGTGTGCGTGCGTGCGTGTGTGTGTGCTTATATACAGAGGGGTGGGGGTATCTGTATGCGTGCATGTTTGGGTGCGAGCGAGTGGGGATGTTTGTCAGCAAGTGCGTGGGTGAGTTGGCGTGTGTGTCTACGGGTGTGTGGACAAGTGAGGAGTGTTTAAAAGTCTGTGGACGTGTGGTGGTGCATGTGCCGGTGACAGGAATGGCAATTCCTGTCGCCAGATGAGATACCGCCAGGGTTTTCATGGCGATGCGACCGCCATGAAAAGCCTAGCTGTGTGACGACTTGTAATACCGCTGGCAGTCTTACAGCTGCTACCAGCTCGGAGGTGCTCACCTCCGGCCCTGCAGTCCAACCGCCCTAGAAGTACTGGTGACATTGTGGTGGTTTGGGTTTGGCCAAACCACCGGAGTCATAATACGGGGGTCTTTACCGCCAAGCCCGCAGTAGAAAGACCGCCACACTCGTAATGAAGGCCTCAGTGTCATAAACTGCCCTTACTACCTCTGGTTCTTGTTTTGTAACTCGAGAAATATTTACAGAACTGGCCAAGGTTAAGCCCAGGAAATTCCCAGTAGCTCCAGAATCCAGGAGGATAGGCACAACCTTACGTTATCATTGGGGAAACATCATGGTAACTTAAATAGTTAGATGATGTGGAATTTTACCTATGGTATGAGCGATGTACTGTAAGGTCATTGTATTTGAATTACTCGACAAGTTATCCTCAGTGCTGATCCAGCTTGCTAGTTTTTTCTTGTTATTTTCTGTGATGACTGCTATCTTTGTTTGAGCCTCTTTTGGTTTGGTGGCACAATCGCAGGCAAAGTGCCCGGCTTTGCCACAAGATAAACATAAATGTAGCTTTCTACATCATTCCTTTTCACTGTTAATGTTGGTCTTCTTGTTCCCTCAATCTGCATGGGTTCTACTAAGTCATGAGTTTTACCATCAGTCTCCTTTCACTGAGACTGAACTACTAAGAGTCTTGGCTCACTTCTAGTTCGGGCATCCTTGCGTTCCATGATCTAACCAGACCACTAGATTGATGAATTCTGACCAATCCAGAGGGGAGTCAACAATGTGAGCCAAGGAGTCTTTTAGTTCCTCTTCATATCCCCTATAGAATAGTGAAGTAAATTTTTCTTCGGGCTATTGTGCCTCAGTAACTAATTTACGACAGAATGTGATGTAAATAAGTAAGCATTGCCTTGCCATAAGTTTAGAAGCTCATTATCACTTGCCTGAATAAAAGTGTGCTTGGCAAATAAACATCTCATGGCATCGCAAAACTTAGTATAGTCAAGCAATAAGGGTTTGTTGTGCCCAGTTTGCGACATTACCCCGAAGTAAGAGATGATAAATGCAATCTGAGCAGTATCAGATGGGCAGGCACCAGGTGTACTTAGTAACTGTAGCTGACACTGACTCCCGAATGAGTCAAATTTGGTGCTATCTCCAAAAAAGCGTTCTGGTGGAGAAAGTGGAATGGGGGTAGGTGTGAGTACAGTAATGTTAACCGGGGGCGTTCCTTCATTCCCTGATGATTTCATGCTCCTAAAATGCATGGGTTGAATGATGGGTTGTTTATCCCTGGGAGTGATTTCTGAATCTCACCAGGGCAAATGACATGGGCGATATTGCACCAGTTTATCCTTGAGAGTTTGATTTTCTTGACACAGGGACTGAACTATACTCTGCATTTCACCAAGGGCCCTGGTGAATTCTATCATACTGGGGATTTCTTCACTCCCAGAGATTTTGTGTAATGCGTTGGCTACGTCTCGGCCATGTAACACCTCACATGAGTCCATATCGTCTGGGCAGAAATAATTGTAGTGGCTTGGCTTTCTGTCAGGCCACTGACCTGGAGAACTTGTCTGCAGAGACAAAATTGGGCCCTACTCTCTCCCAACACAATGCCTGGCCAAAGAATGATAACCTCAAATAAGACACTGTCCTAGGAGGGAGGAGTTTCAGGATAAAAGAAACAAAGACTCATATCTTTTGAGTGGTGTCCAGCTCGCTATCCTGCTCAAAATGCCCCAAGTGTCTTCCTCTTTAGGAGTGTGCAGGAGAGTCACTAAAGGGAAGGAACACATGCAGTATATTAGCATTGGCATACATTAACATAGTTAGTTCAAATAACATTTGAGCATTAGACGTACAAACACTCAGATATGCTTATAACAAACCAGAAAATATGCACTCCTTTAGTTCTTGTGGGGTAGAAATCCCCACGCCTTTTGTAGCTTCGGAAAACAGTTCATAGTTTTTTCTCTCGCAGCATATTATGTCATATGCTCTTGTTGTGTGACTGTTCTTCCTATTCTTATTTTTGAATTCCTTTTTTCTCTTTAAAAGTTCGCAAATAGCCTCTTGAACTTCCAGCAGATAGCATGAGAGTCTTATGCTGGGACTTTTCACAAGTGTGAAGTCTTTATTTTTTGTAGAATTGTTATGGACGAGAAACAAAGAATAGTGATCTAACCTTGTTTCCTCTTCTTTTTCTTGCCCTTACTTTAATTGCCGCTAATGGCCTCCTATGTTAGAATCATCAGTGGGCTGGTTTCTGAACGGCTGCAGCCACGAACAGGATTCCATACAGTTGCTCATGGTTGGTATTTTCTGGAATGCAGTAATCAGAGAAGTCCAAACTAAACAAGCACTGTAAGAAATTGGGTTACTGGTTGAGGAGGGTGAAACCTTACTCAAGCAGCAACCACAATCCTTGTCAGGGTGAGGCACAAGCAAACCTCAAATTAACCTGTGCTTATCCCTCTGGTAGCTTGCCACAGAGCAATCAGGATTAACTAGGAGGTAATGTGCAAAGTATTTATGCAGCGCTTCAAACATTACTAAAGTAAAAACACAACACAAGTTACAGAAAAAGTTGCAGTGGCTTGTGGTCAAACTGCATAATTGTCATTACTTGGTGGTTTGGTAATAAAAGAAAATTACCCTGATGCATGGGTCACACTGCATGAGGGATTACATCTTGTAGTGCAGGTTTAAGTCCTTTATTTGAGATATAGTACCACATGGTTAGTGACTGTCATTTTATTTGATGTAGGTGATTTACTCCAGGCCTCCCAAATTGGTTATTTCAGAAGGGAGAAATTGTGAGAAGTTCTATGCAAGTTGCTTTAGTGGTCAGCAATGTGAGTACTTGGCCCTTGATTAATCCATTGACAGTTTGTATGTATAATATGTTGGTGCCCTACTTAAAATTGTTGCTATTTTGTATTTCTAGATGGGATGGTTTTGTCTTGCTCAGCAATCTTCTCTTGTCCTGATGATGATCCGTTGAATCTAAAGGATAGAAACACCGTCAATGCCATTTTGGCATGTTGGGATCAAAAACATTTGCTGTATTAAGTTCCAGTATTTGTAATAGACTAGTTGTTTGGAAATTAAGATATCTTGCTGTTTGGCTGCATACACTCCATATTGTTTGCCTAGTGTGTAGTTAGTGTAATAGGGTGAGCACATATTGTCCTGATTGCTTGCTGTTTTTGTGACTTTAATTTAATATCCCTTTGGAACAGCAATATTAACAATTTGTTTTTTTCAAAAAAATTATTTGTGGGCACCCGATTAATTCATTCTCCCTTTTGATTTCTTTTTAGATTTACTTATTTACTTTAACACTGTACCTGTAAGGTATTTTACATGGAACCACTGTGGTTGTCATAGTGTTTATAAGCCACATGTTCTATGTTATTGGGGAGGTCCTTGTTGGATGTAACTCCCACACTTTCTAAAAATGGAATTTTTAAAATTGTAATTTAAAATCCTACTCTACCATGCTTTTCCCATGGGGGTCAATTGCACCCCCAGTAGAATATAAAAGTGAAAAAATTGGAAAAAAAGAAAAAAACTAATAAAACTGTCAGGGGACAGGCCCTTTTGCACACAGGCTGACATGTGGGCCCCAAATGTTTTTTGGGGAAATGTGTGGCTCCTCTGGGAGCCATGATCGCCCCCCAGGGAAACCACACATGTGCAAAAAGAAAATAAAGGAATTTTGGGAGCCATCTATCTATCTACCTATCTAATCTATCTATCTATCTATCTATTCATTGAAATCGAAAAGGTTACATGGACATTATAGTTTGGTATACATTTCCCACATACAAAACTATAGAAACTCAGCAGTTATAGTTTCCTGAGCTAACTATAACTCTTGCCCCGCAATGCACTGCTTACCACCTCACATATTGCATCACTCATGACATGGTCAGTGACATCACTGATGACATTACTGCTGACATCTCAAATGACATCACTGATGACAGCATCCAGTGAGTGTGTTTTGTAAAAGTTTCTGAGAGTTGGAGAAATATACTAGGGTACTGTATAAAGTAAATGACTATCATTACTGTGCTACTAATAAGTGATACTATTTGTAAGATATGCCATCTTGTCTATAATCCCATTGTTAAAGTGGGTGTACAAGTTATCAGTGAACTAGCATTTACACATGTCTTCTGCTCATATATGTATATGGTAGTGCTTTGCGACAGTGTAAGCTGTTCAATCGGACTTAACTCCATAGTGATGGCTGAGTATAATTCTCTTTTATAACATACTGACCAGTTTCCTTAGACCCCTCTGCTTCATGATGAATGACTGTATTAGTAGACTGCAATAAATTAGTCTGATTGCTAAGACCTTTCTCTAGAGTCATGGCTCAATGTAGTAGACATGCACAACAGACTCAGTTCTTTGCTCACACCTTTCTCTAGGATGAAGAATAACTTTACTAGTAGTTATCACACAATGGCCTCTTTGTTATGACCTCCAAAGTTGTTTTATGTTGCAGTGGTTTCTGTAAATCTGACATTTGCACTAAAATCTCTTTCCAGGTTCTCGAATAGTGTTGTTGTGGTTTTGTAATAGACTAGCCTATACAGTATTTTATGTTGGTCTTTAGTGTTAAGCATAGTGGTTTAGAAGACACAGGATTATCCGCTGAAAACCTTTTCTTAGGTAATACGTGAGTGCAGTAGTTGATAAGATTACAGTGAGCTATCTGTTGTACATCTCTCACCTATCTTCTTTTCCTATTTTCAATAAAATGAAGTGGTATGTTATGAAGTATATTGAAGTTTACATTTGTGGATTATGTCATCAATGATGTAATTTGAGATATCATCAGTGCTGCTGATAGAGATAACAATTATGCCAAGATAAACAGTGATATGTGTGAGAATAACAACAAACTTGCATTACTGTTGTGACCTCCTTATCATACAGAGTTGGAAATATTTAGTCAGGCAAGCCCTGTAACCTAGTTCTGAAGCTACTGATTGACAGATCATAAGTGGAGTGACAAATAGCCAGTAGACAAATGCTCAAACAGAGAAATCCCAGATCGATCCCTCAAATAATCAGCGAGACAACAATAGTCGTAGGAGATTGGCCCCCAATAAAACACTTTTGGCTGGAGGAGCGCATGTTCCCAAAACACCATAAAAGTTAGATGCCACATGAAGTGAGGAACACTCAGCCAATCAGTTCACAACACACAGTGATTACGTGCTCCTCATGCCGGACATCTGGACATGTTACCTACTGGCCCGAATATTGTCCACCCAAGGTTGCAACCTACCTGAGCACTTTATCAGATGGTCAGATTTATGACCCGCGACTAGGCCCTGATTCCTTTCTGCAAAGAATTATAGAATTGTTGTATGACCCTTTAAGAATTGTATATAAGGGAGCTCAGAACTCTGTAATTTTGAGAGAGAGTCACCAGACCCTGACTCTGTACTGTGCTCTCCCAGCTGCTGTATTTAGTTAAACCCACAGCTCCTGTTTTGCTAAACACCTCATGTCTTTCATTTCTTTAGAGTAAATTTGCATTCGAGCAACATTTTTGGTGAGCCAGCCATGAGAGAATTGGTCTTCTGAGCCTAGATTGCAGCTGAAGGAAGGGGGCCCCACCTGTACAGATTCACTTCTGTGCAAAAGGAGAGGTGAGCAGATACCACAATTAATTGAAAGGTCTGCTGAATCTGCAGAGCGGAGGGCCATCCTGAAACTGCCTTCAATGGGGAAGAGACTACATTGGATCCTTAGTCCCAGCATTTAGCACATAGGAAACTAGAGCTCTACTTGGACCACTGGATGAGATACAAATGGTACTGTCGCGATCCTTCTCCATCATGCTACAGCATGGTCATGTGCAATACTACAATACAATGGGATGTGCTTGTAATGTTCATGAATTAAGGTATGCATGCATTTGATGGAGGTATTACATTGTGTTTCTCCATGGTGCCCTTTTGCACTAAGGTGGGCGTATTTATGGTTCACTTTGTTTGGGATGTTAAAGCACAGTCGGTTTAAATGAAATTATGTGAAAGAACATTGTTTTGTTTTCTGAGTAGTCACCAAGTGCTATGAGCATATGGCATGATGACTCAACCCTAGGTACAGGGAAAGCCGCAAGCGGAACAAAACATGAATCATCCTTGATTAATCACCACCAAGTGTTATGTACATATTGCAAAAACAGGATCACATCCCTAGGTACACTAGCAATTAGGCCACTGCACAAGGAAAACAACAAATGGTGACTCACACCCTCAACAAGACTATTTAAACCAAGCTTTTGTTTCATTATGCCTGTGCTTGGCCTTATCTCTACTCCCCATCTGAATCTCCAGCATGTTGTAGCCTGGCAATGGACTCTTCCTCCTTTGTTGGGTGTCCCTCTTCAGCATCGGTTCCCTGTGCGATGCGTCTCCTGGCAACTATCCTTCATGCAGCCTTGGCTCTATTCCTCCTGATCTGCAGGAAAAAAGGAAAAGGAACAACAACTCAGTTGTAACAAATGTGTGACGTTTGATGAACAACTACCCAGCACAAACACAGTATGGCTTATTTGGTCCTTTCAGGAAAAGGATTGACTGCATAGTGGACAATAATCTTTTGGTGAAGTTCTTGCAAAAAGAGTGCTGAGACCCAAGTGGCTAGTTTTTTCTCTCTTTGTCATCTAAACCCCCCTTCTCTTTGGGGCTTCGCCTGGTGCAGCACTTAGCTAAAAGAATCACTGCAATTGCAACCAGGCTCTAGAGGGAATTGGGACGATACTCACCCCATTGGAACAACCAACGAAGTTCAAGTGAGTAGCTCATGACAGGTACTCTTGACTCTGGGGGTAATATAGGGCTCCGCTTGGACCACTGGGCGAGATACGAATGGTACGCTTGACCCTTGAGTGTGACATAGAGGTGAGGCCTCAACTGTTGGATGGTTGGGCATGACATAGATGGTATGCATAGGTTCAGGGAGTGATAAAGGGCCAACACCTCAGTCTTTCTTTTTAGTCTAAAAGGGTTTTTCAACACTACCGGTCTCTTAAACACTGGTGGCCTCTGAAAGAAGTGAGAGGTGTTATTCACTTGGAACACTGGGAGTGACACAGTTGGTACACTAAGCCTCTGGGTGTGAAACAGGGTGCAATTCGGATGTTAGGGAAAGATTTGGACCTTGGAGATTAGGTGTAGCTTGTGCTTGGTCAACGAGGGCCTGTAGTTGTTGAGTTGTTCCTTCTTCTCCATGTAAATTGTTGCTATCTTTGTCCCTGAGCCAATAGTGGCAGACTATCGTGCTCACTTACTTCCGTGTACCTCGCAGAGCCTCCCTTCAGTATCGGGCAGCGTGTGCTAAGAGTGAGCGGGCTAAGGTTTTATTTGGACACAGTCATCTTTTTTCTCTGTCATTTCTTTCCTCTCTTTTCTCTTTATTTCCATTATGGCTTTCAATTGATACATTGATGATGTTGTGGTACTGATAACCTATAAAGAAATCACTAACTTTCTCTTACAGATTGTTATTCCATAGCTACTTCACTGCTAAAAAAATGTTTCATGTTGAAATGTGATGTTTCATAATGTTTTGGAATTAACCATTGCACTTTCTTTCAGGTTGTGATTTTTTCATGTGTTGCTTTATGAATTGTGAAAAGTCTGTTTGATGCATCCTTGTCTAAAGTTGAGTTTATAGCTTGTAGTTATTGTAGGCGTAATCCAGTGTGCATGTTTCCCCATGATCAGAGTAGAATTTAGGAATATTTAAAACTGAAGAATCTTAGAACTGCACTAGTCCCCTAAAACGGTTCCCAACTCATCATGGAGTCGGCGTTAAGCCACATGCAATCTCAATTTCCCATGCAGGCCAAAAAGCCAGATAAATACTGCAGTGAATGGCATGCACATACTAAGGTTGGTGCATTCCCCTGGCCAGAGGGGGGAACCTTCGACATCAACACAATAAAGCACACGAGGACACACATTCAGACAAAATTTGTAGGGTGAAAGAAGGCTAAAAGAGAGGCACTGTTAGAACTATGGGCCATCATCCTGGTGACCCCAACCTGCCACCACTCAGAACCCACAAGCAAGGTTTCTGCACCTCCCCCATCATATGTAGGTATGGAGGTGGTCTCTCTGATGCCTACTATCCCAGCCATTCCTGCACTAGTTTACACCAATCTGCTGGTTATGAGGCCCAGAGGGTCCCCTGCCAGGCAGCAAGACATTGGGTCCAGGGCTTGAGGGCCACCAGGCCGGCAGACACAGATGGTTCCAGCCCCATCCCAGGTCGGCGCTAGAGTTCCACCAAGTTCGACCCCCCCGTCCATCGCATCACAACGTTCAAACCACAGCAGCGTGGGGAGCATACACTCCAACCCGTCCAATAGAGCGGTCCTGGACTGTGACAACACCAGTGGAGGGGAGAAAACGTTTTGCAGCCTTCCAAGGTCCGACGTCATAGAGGGAGCCACAGGGTACACTCCCCCAAAGAATGGTCAGGCAACAGAAGAGATGACGGAAAGTGAGCTTGAGGGTACGTTCCCACCAAGGAGAAGCACATGTAGCACTGAGTGAAGAAGGCAGACCAGGTGGGACTTAGAAAAAAGGTACAGGCTGAGGAGATAGAGAGAGCAAGGTCTCTTCTGGGAAGTGCAAAGGAAGAACAGAGCAGATAACCCTCCTCTGGACGAGAGTGGTGCTAGGCCCCAGGCTTCACATGAAGAGGTGTCTGAAGCAGCACCAGAAGATAAACCCCAACCGAGAAACCAAACCCCTCCAGACTGTCAGCGTAGGAGAGGGGCCAGTCAAGAAATAAAAGGTCAGGGTAGCCTAGTCCAAACCCAATGAAGGCAAAGGAGAAGCAGAATGGTACCTTTATGCATGCACAAGGAGAGCAGCAATGAAGACGACCGTTGCTCTCCCTAAACGGGCCGGTCAGGTAAACTGACCCATAGAGAGGTAGTGTCTAAAGAAGAAGGCAAAGCCTTTGCATGACCACTTTGCCACCTGCTGGCCTGCTGGACCAAAAGAAAGGGCCAGTATGATAAACCATGGCTGGAGGAGGGATCCTTCAAACCAAAGGACATGGAGGACATGGAAGATTGCATCTGGCACTCATGGGGTGATCCCAAATGGAACTTCCCCTACATGCAGGAATGCCGGAGAAGGTGGGAGTGCTATGTTGAGGAAAAACCAGCTGAGCTGCTCTGAGACAAAATATACCAATTGTTATAGACGGGCACATCAGGGACCATCTATTTGCATTGGGCACTATATGGACAAAGAAGGGCTCAGGACTAAACTGCCCCCACTGAAGGACAGAATAGGAAAGTGGTACTCATGTTTTGAGAAAAACACCACAGGAATAAACCTAGCAATAGACAATGTCAAGAGCCTGCTCAGCAGCCTCATTTGAGAGCAGACTAACGCTGTGTTTTCCCAAGCAGGCATCATACTGTCATGTTAACATAAAGCACTACGGGTCGCATTCAATTTATTCAGACACCAGATATAGATAGCCGTGAGGGAAATGTTTCCTGACTGCCAGGATGTAAGAGGCTTAATGGCAGAGTGTATGAAGCCTGGGGAAACGAGGACTGACTTTCTAGACAGAATGAGGGAATGATGGGGACAAGAGACAGGACAGCCATGACCAACATGGGCCCCCAGGTTGCATTCTTTTTCAGCATCCTGAAGAAGGGGCTGCCCCCAGAATACAGAGAGGGCTGGACAGCATAGTAGGGTTAGACACCAAACCTTGAAGGGAAATACAAGCCTACATATTACACTACTATAGGAAGAAACAGGAAAGGGGCAGGGAAAAACAGGAGCAAGCATAGGGAGACACCACTAAGCTGATCCAATGTAAGTTAAAAAAAGGCCACCCTCGAGGGAGCCATGTTGGCCACAAGTGTGCAAATGGCGACAGTCTTGAAGGGAGACCCACCTTGGAACCTCAGAAGGTTTCCACCCAGTCTCAGCAGCAGAAGTCAGGGAGGTTGGCAACAGGCAGACCTCAGAGAGTGCTACTATTGCCACAGAATGGGCCACATGGCTGACTGATGCCTCCTAAAGGTGTAACATGAGCAAACAGTGATAAGCCTTGGTCAGTCCCAGCAAAATCTTCATCCACAGAACCAAGCCCAGGTCTACCCAAATGCATCCTACACACCACATCACTACAGTAAGGACCAAGTAGTTGGCCAAACACATGGGAACAGCAACAGCAGACAGGGAACCCAGGCCAGCAAGGACCGGGGTCACAGCCACGGCTGGGCGGGGTAACTGTGTGGGAAGGCGGTGCCTTTACACAATCGCAAAATCCAAGTACGCAGTTCATCCAAAATCTCCAATAAGTTTACATTCACATCATACCCATTTCAAAACTCATTTAAAAAATAGAGACTAGTGACAACATTAGGAGAAAACTCACACCTTTAATTGCATTTAGGAAAATATCAGGACTGGTGTACATTTTGTCAATCTGGAATCCACACTAGAGTCTGCCATTTGGGTGCCTGCAGGAAGGCCTAGACCCTACTCCACTGCTGGTCCCCAGGGTGGGGTTGGCTGGCAATGCCCCAGGTGAAAGCTGTCTGACAAGGGGGCAGGGAGGCCCCCCAACCATTCACAAAAGCAGGCACCCGGGTCCCCACATACAAGTCCTTGTTGATGGGCTGCAAGTCAAAAGGTCTCCATTCTTCAACTGACCTCCAGCTACTGGAGGCACCCTTTTTGTTCCAAAACTAAGCAATATTCATGGGCCGGAAGCCAGGGTCTTTGCACACTTGGGAAAATTATGTCTCCATGAAACTTCAAAGTCCATGCAAATCCAACAGGTTGCCAAGCAACAACATGGCACCAAGTTGGAAGGGAAACTCACCAGAGCAATCAGTCATCCCAGTTCATTACCTGTATTGGGCAAATCTGGACGTGTCCTGGCTGCGTACCTGACTCCCACCATAAGCAAATGACCTGCTTCCTCCTCATCCCAAAAGCCTTCTAAATGCCCCAAGGCTGCTCATCGGACCATGTTCCTCCAAACCAGCAAGGATAGCGTGTCGCCGAGTAGAGGTCCCTGGTCCCAGCCAAGGTGGCAGACCCAAACCATCCAGGATCTGTGGGAGAGGGGGTGCCAGGAGGGAAAGGGATTGTGTTAATAACCACCACAACCCCATACAAGGTGCATGGATGTGTTCATTGCCGTGTCAGGCCTGCCAATCAAATTACATAAGGCTACACACACAGCCTGAGAAAGCAGCCCAGAGAACCTTTCTGACCCTCCCCAGCATACCGCAATAAAAACAGCATTGCATGAATATCTGGGAAGGGGACCAAATCATAAGCTTTCAGAGAAAGGGCGTAGCAAAGACACCTGACTCTGTTTGGGAGAGTCTCATTGCACAGCATGTGCAGGAGCTAGAGGGGCATATACGTGTCCTCTGAACATGTTGCAACCACTAGCAACACCCAAATTGTGACACATCCCCTTCCTTTCACAGCACATCATGCATGTGTAGATCAACAAGTTCCAACCACATTAGTAAGGCACACACACACACACACACACACACACATTAGGGAAAATAGTTAGGGGAAAAAGAAATAAGCCCACAAAGATCACCTCACAGAAACACTCTCCTCTGTCATGGCGAGAGGGAAGGACCAAATGGCCCACAAAACAAAACTCAGGCGATCTACAACTAAAACACTCACTGCTCCTTAAAATAATTGCCCCAAATAAAGTCACCTCTAAAGTAAATGCACAGAACATGTGTAAAAATAAAGGCACAGGAATCTCCAGAGACTTAATAATGACGTGTTTTTCTAAAAGCTGACCTACAAACCACAGCTCTTATCCAACAGGTCTGCGAACAAACCACAAGTGCACCAACTTTACCACAGCCCGCCACCTCTTCAACAGCCACTTGCAGAACTCACACAAAGCCCAAGTGTACAAGACAAAGACCACAAACTGTTTTGGACTGTTTTTACGGTCATTCTTTTATGAACTCTTTTTTTAAAGCAACGACACCCCCAGTACCACAGCATTTGCCAGAGCAGAAATACAGCTGATCACCAGAAGACGGCAGTTGTCCCAGGAAGCCAGCCCGAGACCTGCAAAATTCCAAAGGTTATGTATTATTGTACCACTGTGTAAGAGTATACCCTCTGTTTGCTGTGGTTATGGCCACATCCTTCCTTAGCCAGAAATCTGCCTAGTCAAATGGAGTCTACGTCAACACTTCTACAGCACTTGCATAGGGGCCTTTCCCACATAACTTAAAATTACACTGAACCTAATGTTAGTATTCCACATGCACTACACAGCACACTCTTACATAACACATGGTATTAGCACATGGCTGCCATGAGTGTCCAGACATCGGCCACACCATGCTGCATCTGTTCACTGATACCACATTCTAGGTGCAGATAGGCTTTATTAATCCCAGGAGGTAGCCCTCGAGAAAGCAAAATGTCTCATCCATGTGTACCTATGTAGGACAAGGGCCAAGTTACAACCTAGTAGAGTGGAACCCATAGGGTGCCAGTAAACGTCACTTGATATGAGACCAATCCCACTGCTCTGTACCTTTTCACCGAGCCTAGCGCTATTCAAACTGAGCTAGACAGAATGCGCTGGCGAGGCACTGTAGGGAAGGACACTGTTTGGCCTGAGACTTTCCAGAAAAGAGGTTCTTGGAGGAAGCAAACCCATAGCACCAGTGTGCAAACACATCCGCTCCCACCTCGGTCTGTCACCCCACAGTGGCCCTTATTATGTCTGGGGAAGTCTTCTTTAATAACAAATGGCATCCAGACATGAAGTTCCTGTGTAGGGTCATCCACCTTAATGACACAAGGTGAAACAAGTCTCATAGGGCAGGATTGAATTCCAGCATAGATACCCCATGTCAGGCAATCTGGGATGCTGAGTTAAATAGGTGCACGTGGTTGGAGGGGAAGGGTATTCCTTATGTCTCAGAGGAAAAGGGATGCTCCAGCTTGGCACCAGTGAAAATTGTGACGCAAAACTGCACGTACCAGACATGCACTGGGACGCCTCCGTACTGATGGACTTCTACTGGCAGTGTGGAGAATTCGCGTATGCTCAGCTTGTCCCCGGATGGCGATACCACTGCTCCCTTATGACCAAACATACCCCGACCCTGGTAATTCCTGGTAATTCCTGGAGGAGACCTGTCCACGTTTTTCCAACATTTGCTACAGAAGAAAACATCTGTGTTGCTTCAGGCCCGAGAAAAAAAAACCTGCTGATTATTTAGGCTGGGCTTAGTACAAGGACATTCAGAGAGAATTCAGATTCTTCACCAATGCTTAACGCAGGAGGGTCCATACCCTTCCTCACCCTACAGACAAAAACAAATGCTCACTGGTTGCTCAGCCTAAACGCTATCAGGGAAAAATTAAGAGCCATCCACCTAATGGTGTTTCAACATTGGTATGTGTTCAACTTGATGACTGCGGTGGAGGGTGGGGTATGAGCCAAGATTGGTCCAATCTGTTGCACATTTATCTCCGGTAACAACTTGAACAAAGATACACTAACTTCTGCCATCCAAGCACTGCATCATTTACAAGCCAACATGAACAAAGAGGAAGGTGCCCCTGAACTGGACTGGAAATTTGATTGGTTTCCCTGGCACCCCGGTATATGACCAGACTGAGCATGTCATTGCTTCTAATCCTCATTCTTGTGCTGTTTTTGTGTTGCTTCTCACAAGTAGGGTTTTCCTGCTATAAATCACATTCCTCAAATTAGGTAGAATGCAAGTAACTAGGGAAATAGTAATGGACACAACAGAAACACGTCAAACCTCAAATAATGTGACTGTCATGAATTATGGGGTGGATAATGTAGTTGAAAATTCATGTAGATGGGGGTATGTTTATAGAGATAAAAACAATGTCAATGTACGCCATGATTTGTGCGTACATAACAACAAACTTACATTAGTCATCAACCCTGCGTCAGAAATATGTGGTCGGGCAAGCCTTGCAACATAGGTCTGAAGCTACTTATTGTCAGCTCAAAGATGGCGTGAAACGTAGCCTGTAGACAAATGCTCGATCATGAAAAACCCAGATCGATCCCTCAAATGGGCAGCGACACCCCAATAGTTGTAGGAGATTGGCCCCCAAACCAAAAACATTTAGACAGAGGGCACACAATCCCATAAAACCATGCGCGTTAGATGCCACATGAAGTTAGGAACAGTCAGCCAATCAGCACACAACACATACACAACATTCAGTGATCATGCGCCCCTCATGCAGGACATCTGGACATTATACCTACTAGCCCGCATTTTGTCCATGCAGGGTTAAGACCTACCTGAGCACTTTATCAGATGGTCAGAATGATGACTGTGTGACTAGGCCCAGATTCCTTTCTGTAAAGAATGTATAGAACTGTTTTATAACCCTTCAAGAATTGTATATAAGGTTGCTCAGAAGTCTGTAACTTTGAAAGACAGTCGCCAGATCCCAGAAATGTACTGCGCTCTTCCGGTCACTGCGTTTAATTAAACCCACTGTTCCTGTTTTGTCAAACACCTCTTGTCTTTCATTTCTTTAAGTTAAATCCATACTTGAGCAACAGTTATTTCACTGACCATTTAATGAGTGATGTAATATGTGAGTTCATAAACAGTGCGTTGCAGGGGCGTAAGTTATAGTTAGCTCAGATAACTATAACTGCTGAATTTCCATGGTTGTATGCTCGTGAAATGTGTACCTCACTATAATTTCTTTAACCTGTGTTTTTTTCTCTTAATTTATTCAGTTTTTCAAATTATATTTCCTAACTATAATGTCCCTGATACTTCTGGTGTTTTTTATTAAATGTCTATGTTTTTTTTATTTGTATTTTATGAGTATAACTTCCTTGTAACCTTTGTTTTCTTTCACTATATATATATATATATATATATATATATATATATATATATATATATATACATACTTGCGCCCTAAGGTAACTATAACCTGCGTGTTCGCCATGAACAGTTTTCTCATCAATAATTTTATTGCAAATGTTGTAGTGATAATGTCAATGATGCCATAGAAGGTGTCATCAATGATGTAATATGTGGAGTAATTAGCTGTGCATGGTGAAGGTGGTAGGTATGGTTACCTTAGCTCACAAGTTATAGTTACTTGAAATACCTCTAACTAACACTGTTTAATTTCTATGGTTTTGTATGAGTAAATTCAACACCTAACTATAGCGTCCTATGTTTTTTAAATTATATTTCCTACCTATAGTGTCCCTGTAACCTTTCTTTTTTTCAGTGAATTTCTTTGCTTTTTTTTACGTAAATTAATTTTACTTACTATAGGTTAATCGAATCACAGCCATGTATAGCCTGCAGCTGTGCATGGCTAGGGTTGGCTGTAGGGCCTGCAGCCAATTCCTATAACCACCCAACCCCACGCCAGCATTGGTCTTCAGCTGTGCACAGCAGTGGTTGATCGCATGGCCTCTCTCTGTGAGTGGGTCTCTAAGCTGTTGCTTGAGCGTCTGAGTGGGTCTGAAAGTGGGTGTGTGAGTATCTGAGTGGGTGTGTGAGTGGACGCATGAGTCTCTGAGTGCGTCTATGACAGAATTCATTAGTGTATGAATGAGTCTGTGAATGTATTTTTTTTTTAAAGTGTTTGCCTATTCACAAATTCATCGCAATGTTACAGTTGTGAAGAATTTGTGAATATCACACGGCTGGAAAAAAAATATTTTAAGGACATAATTCCACCATCACAGACCCCTACATCACAGCTCTGAGGTCAGGATACCTCCACCCTGATCCCTAGTGTGAATTTTCATTTTGTTTTTCAGCCCTGGGCACTGTCTCCCAGGACCTTAAAATGTCAGCCGCCACTTTCTGGTCAGGTTGAGTTGAGCCAATCACAGCATTCTTGGATGTGCGAGAATTTGCCATGATTGTCGCAAAATTATCGCAAAGGATCTGCGGCTCTAGATATCTAACTGAATTTTCCCTTTAATATCTCCAAAGCTACTGAAAGGATTTACACAAAATAAAAAACACATAATCTGCATACCAACAGCTAACTTTCTGCCAAATTTGGTGTAATTCCGTCCAGTTTTTCGGGTTATAATCATGTTGAAAGCTCCTATGGGAATTAACATGTAAAACTACGTTGTTTAACCCCCCCCCTTTTCTTGGCCCCCACTCGATGGATCACCCCAAAACTTCCTTTGCCAGAATCACTGCCACACTTTTTTCAGAAAGATTTGTGAAGATTCATCAAACGCTGTCATACAGGCAAGTCACAAAATGCTTTTTCCATGGAAACATGGTCCTAACTATAACTACCTTTTGACAACCACCAGTAGGTAATATATTTAGCCCAGAACTAAAAAGCATTTTCTCTTTTTTACAAGCGGAGACACAGTGAACTCTGGTCACACAATTTGTAAAAACTAAGCGTGGTCTCCCTCGCTTCGTTAGCTTAATGCCTCTGGGTTAGGCAAGTCTGTAGACTTTTTTAAAAAATAAATCCAAAGGGTCCTCCTGGCCCCCTCCCAATGCCAGGGGACTGCCACCTCCCCAGGGCTTATTTTTTTGTATGCCCCAGCTGCGCCGGGGACCACCACCCCCAGGGCAACACTATATTTGGATTGGGGGGCCAGCCCCCTGGGCAAATGTTTACAAAACAAAGGGGATTTGTGAGAGACTTCGGCTCATTAGGGACCACCACCCCTGGGGCTAAATTCTTGTTGGAGGGGGTCGCGTGGTCCCCCTCTTGGACCCTAGCTCCCTAGAACCGGATCCTTGAGGGCTCCGTGAAGTCCCACATAGCCCACAAAAGTCTAAAAATAAAAATAAAAAAATAGACCTTCACACTGAGCTATGGAGGGTTCGAGTCCAGCTGGACTCTTATTTTTTGTTATTAAAAAAATTATACTTTAAAAAAAATATTAAATACATTTTTGGGTTAAATCCAACAAATATATCTCATTCTAAATATATGAGATATTAATATTAAACCCTAAAAAAACCCTCTCTCTCACTTTCTTTCACTCTTGCTGTCTCTCTTTCAATCAATTTCTCACACACCCACTTAGACACTTACGCACTCACTCACAGACCCATGCAGACACTCAGGCACTCACTCACAGACCCACTTGGACACTCAAGCATCCACTCACAGAACCACTGTCACCCTCATGCAGCCACTCACAGACCCACGCACACACTGACGCACCCACTAAAACACTGATGTACGCATTCTCACACCCAAACAATCTGACAGTTACTTTCAACCCCAGATACACCCTATCACACCTATTTTCACACCTAGAGAAGCTGCGGCTAACTCCTGACCCGCACAGTGAAAGGCTGTGCACAGCGTGGGTTTGGGTGGTTAGGGAGTGTTGGCAGCAGGGTCTGGCTGTGGCCAGGTATTGCGGGAAACCTCCCCTGTACATGGGCGAAGAATGTGCACGGTTGGGTGCTTATAGGGGGTTCGCCCCAGGGCCTGGGAGGTGGTTGGATTTACGTATAGTAATTAACATTACTATATGTTAAAAAAACGTCGCTCTGACAAGGAAATCAAAACAGCTCTGAGAAAAAAATTGGAATACTATCATAATGGATGATGAGTTGAAAAACTGGATAGCAGAGTATTTGAATGTAACATACAGAAAAACATCATAACGAAGTGATTTGCTGGTGAAAAGTTATCTGCCAGTACAAAAGATTGGTATGAATAATTGGCTCCAAAGAAAAGTTTTTTTCAAGTGCTCTAAATGCAAGGTCTGTCAGTATGCCAATAATATGACAGAGTTCAAATGTCTTGATGGGTCTGTGAGGAATATTAAAGAACGGATACTATGTGAGACCTCATTTGTAGTGTATGCTCTGGAGTGCAGCTGTGGTAAAAAGTACATTGGAAGCACTGTAAACAAGTTGAAATTACCCACACTGCAGCACTTAAGAGCAGTAATAAACAGAGGCTATTCATAAGTGATTGTAAAGCATATTTGGGAACAGCATGATGGGGAACACAATGATTTGAGTTATTATAGGGTCCATCATGTCAGAGCCAATGTGAGAGGGAAAGATCGAGAATTGGCCCTGAGAAGATCGGAGTCCAATTGGATTATGATAAATGGAACAGAAATACCATGGGGGTTGAATACAGATGCTGAACTTTTAGTAAATCTCTGAATGCAGGTTTCCTACTCTGTGTTTTTTTGCTGTGTGAGAGGTTGGCATATAGAAATGTGGTGTCTGTAGCACAACAAGATGAACACTTACACTCTGTTACCCACCTTCCTGTTCCTTCCTTCAGAGTGTAGGCTGTGATTAATGAGTATTTCATGATGTAGATAATGTATCTTCTATACTATATAGAAGATGCTGTTTGAGTGTTTGTATAGCACTTGATGGGTTTGGTTCAGATGGAGTGAGTAGTGTGCACAATAGGATGGATGCGAAGTTGGATCTGTTTTTTAATTTACAAAAAGAGGCCAGTATCTTATGGTATGGGTTATGGACATATAAGGGAGCATGAGTAATATTGTGGGGTGTATAAAATTGGACCTTAGCTCTGATGCCCAATCTAGATCATGGTCAGTAGGATATATTCAATACTTCATAGCACTTTATTGTTTATAGCCTCCTGTAGGATTCATGTGCACTAGTACTTGACTGTTTGGATTTTGGATCTACAGGTGGCCATGAAGAGACACTAAGGGCCAGATGAATTTTAGTTCTAATGATGTATAGTAATCCTCAGCTCTGGTGTCCAGTCTAGATAATGGTCATTAGGATGTATGAAATAATTTATTGCACTTTATAGCTTATAGCTTCCTGTAGGATCCATGTGTACTTGTAATGTACTGTTTGGATTTTGGATATACAGGTGAGTTTGAAAAGACACTAAGGGACAGATGAATTTTAGTTCTAATGGTTTATTGTAACCATGACCATTTAGATTTATTAAGCATTTTTTAGGTTCATCCGGATGAATTGAACACACTGTTGCATCGTGTATTTTATTGCATCCAGAACTGTACTGTCTTGATCATGTTCATCAAGATGTATTAAATACTTCATTGTACCCTATTGATTACTGCTCCCCATAGGATCTATGTGCACTAGTACTTTACTGTTTGGATTTTGAATATACAGCTGGACATGAAGAGACACTAAGGGACAGATGAGTTTCAGTTCAATGTTTTTTTTTAAATCATAGCCATCTATGAGTATTAAGCATTTTTTTGGTTCATCAGCATGCATTGAGCACATTGTTACACTATGTATTTTATCGCATCCAGTACTTTACTGACCTGAGGTATCAGTATTTTCTTGCAAACACCTTTCTGGGCCTCCGGTTATCAAGGTGTATTCAGTACTTTACTGTTTTTTTATCCTCAACATGCATCCAACACTTTATCAGCATATATGGGGAGATTTGGTGAATATTTGATTTAATGCAATTAATTCCTGATTTTTTTATCTTTATCTCCTTCCTTTGTCAAAAATACATATTCATTATAAGTATAGTACTTATAACATTGAAGGCTTGAACGGATTCAGTTGGATCAAGTGTTCATTTGTCTTTCATGTTAGATGTGGTATATATGTATTTTTAAATATTGGGTGTTGGGAGGAGGACTGTGTTCCTTTAAATAGTCACTTGACACACTCTCAAGTGATGGCCTAGTCGAAGGCTTCTTGCTAAAATGTGTAGGCCAGTTTGTCCATAGCACCTTGCACTTTGCACCTTTGCGATAAAATAAAATTAACATTTTTTAAAAAAAGTACTCAGCTCGTACCATTTTGTGCAGTGTCCTGGTTCTGCCCGAGCAAAATGTATGGTTGACTGGGGCAGGCGATCTCAGGAAGATGGATTATATGTGCATATATATATATATATACATATATATATATATATACACACATACATATATATTGCAGTTTTGGATCTGACATACATGACTCTTAGTTATTAAAGATTATGAGGTATGAATATTGGAGACTAAACTCTCACAAGAGACAAGAGTCTACTGTGTGATTCCATTGGCGATTTCCAGTACAGTGTATGATTAATTTATTGAGAGCATCAAGAATAAAGGCGCCACACAATAAGAAATGGTCATCGGCCCGTGTGAACTACTAAGGGTAAGGTTCAAAATGCAGGGGGTGAGTAGCATAGGGATGGAATGGGAAGGAAACATTAACAGAGTCAACATCTCTCAGAGGGGCTTAGTCAGGACTTACTCAGGACTGATGCAGAAGGCAACAGATAAACAATCGCCATCTTGGTGGAATAGTGCTGTCATATCACTGTTCTGCTCTAGTGCTGTAACAGTTGCCTTTAATGGTAGTGTGTTGTGTTGTGGTGTGCCTGCGGCAATAAGGTGATTCTGTGCTGTCAGAGGCTCTCCCTGTGCTCAGTATGTCTGTGATGCTGCAAGCTGGTCGACTAGCAGCAAAGCATCTGTTACCCTATTATCTGCCTTGTTGAAAAAATAGGTGCCCGTCTACAAGTGTTCTTAAAGTGCAAAATGATGGCTCCTCCGACCGGCCCCCAAACACATTTGCATCTGGCGTGACAGGTAAGCCTTTCTGGGAGCTGACGCACTGGGCTCCAGGGGGCGTGCAAGTCACTAAACTTATAAAAGATCCTGCGTGGCAGTCAGCGCGACCCTGATGTTTTACATGATCGCCGCTCGTCCCGTGGATGAAAGGTGCCACTTTCAGTATGGTGATGGTGTGTTGGTGCACAGCAAGAAAAAGAAAGCGGCAGAGCACTGCCTCACTCGTTTTTCAGCTCCCTGGGCCAAACCTACCTGAACAACTTGGGAGCAATCGCCTTTTTAGAATATAACAACACGGGGAAGGCGCTGTTCCCCGGATTCATGTGGACACACACACCGCTGGGTGGTCATTTAAGCAGTGCATACACAAAGAACCATGTGCTACAATGATCGATGAGCACTAGCTCAGCTATTTCATTCATGATTGTAGTTTCTTTGATACCTCAACTGTCGTTTTAATTAAAAATCATTTCCTGCGCACTTCCGCAGTGATCGCTAATGATCAAAATTAAAACAATATATTGCAGTATGCACTCACTGCCAGTGCAGTTGCAGTATTACAGCAGAGTGCACCCAGAATGTCCCACTAATGCATTTTAGTACGGTGATGCGAACACCAGCACCACCGCAGCAGTGTACTCGACTCAGCATTAACATTTAAAAGATGTTAATTAAACAGGCAAGCATTTATCTAAAGGTTAATTTAAGTTAAAGAACGAAAGTAGATAGGGTGTTTTGCACAGCTTACATTTAAGAAGAACTTTATTTTTTAAGGCATCTTGCAGCAAAAGTGTAAAAATATGATAATGTCTGCTCAAAATTCAAAAAGTGTATATTATTATCTCGCAGGACCATTTCACCTTAGTACATCAGATTATATTAATGCATTGAAAAGCATTTTTTTTTAAAAAAGTGATAGCTTTCAAACATTAATTTAGAAACGTTCATTCTTTCCCCTGGCCCTGGCAACAATTCCAATAGTGAGCTAAGAGGCAAGTCAGTTATGTGCACTTTGTGGGTAGATTGGGTTTATATTATACATGAGCATCACTATAGTTCAGTACATAAAACACAGGAGAAGGTTTATTTACAGCACATACCCTAAAGTCATGCATTTCGAGATCATCATAGGTGATAATGAAAAAGGAAGGAAAGTGTTTAGTTAAGTTTAGAAGGCGGGATTAATCCCATGTTTTTGTTTTTCCAATGTGCAGTTCAGATGCTAGATGTATATGCTTCGCATCTCCTACACCCACCTTATTGTCAATTCCCCAGCCCCTGCTCCACAACCTGCTGGCAGCAATGCAGCCCTCCGTCATATCACAGACCAAACATTGTGGTCCCTGGGCAAATGTTTCGGAGGACCCAGGCTCTAACCCCTTGTTGCCTAGTATTGGCAGAACTGGTTCTGATGATTTGTAGTGCTCTATTGAGCAGTGGAAGAATGTTGCCATTAATCAAATTCTATACGCAACTAGTAAAGTGAATACCCAGATATCAAAGTCTTTTCTGAACCCATTTCAAAAGTTTTTTCAGATTGTCAAATCCAGAGCCAGGAACCATTCCAATGTGTACTTCCTGTTCTGGGCTTCATGGTGGATCCGTTGATTCTGTGTGATTTGTAACACTTAAAAACATAAAAGGAGTGTATAAAATTGATGTCTAAGGTATGTGGTTTACTAAAATTACATACAAACTTATATTCTGCTTAGTAATTCTAAGTTTGAAAGTCATTTTAATGTTTATTTCTGGATTTGAATTCACGTGACATATCTGCGTATCCCATGTGACACAGGAACAAATGGATTTAATTCGTTGAAACACCTGTCAAGCTTTTCTAGAGTAAATGCAAGACCATTCATTTTTCTTTTGGGTGTGTCTGCTAAAATGCACTCCTTGCAGCTACACAGGGAATTTTTTGATTTTGCATTGGTGTTTTTTTACAACTTCAAACAATGGCATCCATGCACAATTCTGAGGGAAAGCAAAGAGACCATTCTTAAGAAGAAGCACAAAAAAAACAATCTGCTGCTGGAAATTCTTCACTGTACCGTCTGGAGAGAAGAAGGTGATTGCAAAGGTGATGCAAGGGGTACTTCATGGAAATACTCACATGGCACAAGTAGTATGTCAAAACATTTAAAAATGATTCACCCTTGCTGTAGGAAGTTGGCTCTGTATGTGCTATTTCAAAGTAAGGAATAGCATGTACAGAGTCCAAGGGTTCCCCTTAGAGGTAAAATAGTGGTAAAAATAGATAATACTAATGCTCTATTTTGTGGTAGTGTGGTCGAGCAGTAGGCTTATCCAAGGAGTAGTGTTAAGCATTTGTTGTACATACACATAGACAATAAATGAGGTACACACACTCAGAGACAAATCCAGCCAATAGGTTTTTATATAGAAAAATATCTTTTCTTAGTTTATTTTAAGAACCACAGGTTCAAATTCTACATGTAATATCTCATTCGAAAGGTATTGCAGGTAAGTACTTTAGGAACTTCAAATCATCAAAATTGCATGTATACTTTTCAAGTTATTCACAAATAGCTGTTTTAAAAGTGGACACAGTGCAATTTTCACAGTTCCTAGGGGAGGTAAGTATTTGTTAGGTTAACCAGGTAAGTAAGACTCTTACAGGGCTTAGTTCTTGGTCCAAGGTAGCCCACCGTTGGGGGTTCAGAGCAACCCCAAAGTCACCACACCAGCAGCTCAGGGCCGGTCAGGTGCAGAGTTCAAAGTGGTGCCCAAAACACATAGGCTAGAATGGAGAGAAGGGGGTGTCCCGGTTCCGGTCTGCTTGCAGGTAAGTACCCGCGTCTTCGGAGGGCAGACCAGGGGGGTTTTGTAGGGCACCGGGGGGGACACAAGTCCACACAGAAATTTCACCCTCAGCAGCGCGGGGGCGGCCAGGTGCAGTGTAGAAACAAGCGTCGGGTTTGTGTTGGAAGTCAATGGGAGATCTCGGGATCTCTTCAGCGCTGCAGGCAGGCAAGGGGGGGGTTCCTCGGGGAAACCTCCACTTGGGCAAGGGAGAGGGACTCCTGGGGGTCACTCCTCCAGTGAAAGTCCGGTCCTTCAGGTCCTGGGGGCTGCGGGTGCAGGGTCTCTCCCAGGTGTCGGGACTTTGGATTCAAAGGGTCGCGGTCAGGGGAAGCCTCGGGATTCCCTCTGCAGGCGGCGCTGAGGGGGCTCAGGGGGGACAGGTTTTGGTACTCACAGTATCAGAGTAGTCCTGGGGTCCCTCCTGAGGTGTTGGATCGCCACCAGCCGAGTCGGGGTCGCCGGGTGCAGTGTTGCAAGTCTCACGCTTCTTGCGGGGAGCTTGCAGGGATCTTTAAAGCTGCTGGAAACAAAGTTGCAGCTTTTCTTGGAGCAGGTCCGCTGTCCTCGGGAGTTTCTTGTCTTTTTGAAGCAGGGGCAGTCCTCAGAGGATGTCGAGGTCGCTGGTCCCTTTGGAAGGCGTCGCTGGAGCAGGATCTTTGGAAGGCAGGAGACAGGCCGGTGAGTTTCTGGAGCCAAGGCAGTTGTCGTCTTCTGGTCTTCCTCTGCAGGGGTTTTTCAGCTAGGCAGTCCTTCTTCTTGTAGTTGCAGGAATCTGATTTTCTAGGGTTCAGGGTAGCCCTTAAATACTAAATTTAAGGGCGTGTTTAGGTCTGGGGGGTTAGTAGCCAATGGCTACTAGCCCTGAGGGTGGGTACACCCTTTTTGTGCCTCCTCCCAAGGGGAGGGGGTCACAATCCTAACCCTATTGGGGGAATCCTCCATCTGCAAGATGGAGGATTTCTAAAAGTTAGAGTCACTTCAGCTCAGGACACCTTAGGGGCTGTCCTGACTGGCCAGTGACTCCTCCTTGTTTTTCTCATTATTTTCTCCGGCCTTGCCGCCAAAAGTGGGGCCTGGCCGGAGGGGGCGGGCAACTCCACTAGCTGGAGTGTCCTGCTGGGTTGGCACAAAGGAGGTGAGCCTTTGAGGCTCACCGCCAGGTGTGACAATTCCTGCCTGGGGGAGGTGTTAGCATCTCCACCCAGTGCAGGCTTTGTTACTGGCCTCAGAGTGACAAAGGCACTCTCCCCATGGGGCCAGCAACATGTCTCGGTTTGTGGCAGGCTGCTAAAACTAGTCAGCCTACACAGATAGTCGGATAGGTTTCAGGGGGCACCTCTAAGGTGCCCTCTGGGGTGTATTTTACAATAAAATGTACACTGGCATCAGTGTGCATTTATTGTGCTGAGAAGTTTGATACCAAACTTCCCAGTTTTCAGAGTAGCCATTATGGTGCTGTGGAGTTCGTGTTTGACAGACTCCCAGACCATATACTCTGATGGCTACCCTGCACTTACAATGTCTAAGGTTTTGTTTAGACACTGTAGGGGTACCATGCTCATGCACTGGTACCCTCACCTATGGTATAGTGCACCCTGCCTTAGGGCTGTAAGGCCTGCTAGAGGGGTGGCTTACCTATACTGCATAGGCAGTGAGAGGCTGGCATGGCACCCTGAGGGGAGTGCCATGTCGACTTACTCGTTTTGTCCTCACTAGCACACACAAGCTGGCAAGCAGTGTGTCTGTGCTGAGTGAGAGGTCTCCAGGGTGGCATAAGACATGCTGCAGCCCTTAGAGACCTTCCTTGGCATCAGGGCCCTTGGTACTAGAAGTACCAGTTACAAGGGACTTATCTGGATGCCAGGGTCTGCCAATTGTGGATACAAAAGTACAGGTTAGGGAAAGAACACTGGTGCTGGGGCCTGGTTAGCAGGCCTCAGCACACTTTCAATTGTAAACATAGCATCAGCAAAGGCAAAAAGTCAGGGGGCAACCATGCCAAGGAGGCATTTCCTTACACAACCCCCCCCCCAAACGAAAGAGGATGAGACTAACCTTTCCCAAGAGAGTCTTCATTTTCTAAGTGGAAGAACCTGGAAAGGCCATCTGCATTGGCATGGGCAGTCCCAGGTCTGTGTTCCACTATAAAGTCCATTCCCTGTAGGGAGATGGACCACCTCAACAGTTTAGAATTTTCACCTTTCATTTGCATCAGCCATTTGAGAGGTCTGTGGTCGGTTTGAACTAGGAAGTGAGTCCCAAAGAGGTATGGTCTCAGCTTCTTCAGGGACCAAACCACAGCAAAGGCCTCCCTCTCAATGGCACTCCAACGCTGCTCCCTGGGGAGTAACCTCCTGCTAATGAAAGCAACAGGCTGGTCAAGGCCATCATCATTTGTTTGGGACAAAACTGCCCCTATCCCATGTTCAGAGGCATCAGTCTGCACAATGAACTGCTTAGAATAATCTGGAGCTTTGAGAACTGGTGCTGAGCACATTGCCTGTTTCAGGGTGTCAAAGGCCTGTTGGCATTCTACAGTCCAGTTCACTTTCTTGGGCATTTTCTTGGAGGTGAGTTCAGTGAGGGCTGTCACAATGGATCCATATCCCTTCACAAACCTCCTATAGTACCCAGTCAAGCCAAGGAATGCCCTGACTTGAGTCTGGGTTTTTGGAGCTACCCAGTCCAGAATAGTCTGGATCTTGGGTTGGAGTGGCTGAACTTGGCCTCCACCTACAAGGTGGCCCAAGTAAACCACAGTTCCCTGCCCTATCTGGCATTTGGATGCCTTGATAGAGAGGCCTGCAGATTGCAGAGCCTTCAAAACCTTCTTCAGGTGGACCAGGTGATCCTGCCAGGTGGAGCTAAAGACAGCAATATCATCAAGATAAGCTGTGCTAAAGGACTCCAAGCCAGCAAGGACTTGATTCACCAACCTTTGGAAGGTGGCAGGGGCATTCTTTAAACCAAAGGGCATAACAGTAAACTGATAATGCCCATCAGGTGTGGAGAATGCTGTCTTTTCTTTTGCTCCAGGTGCCATTTTTATTTGCCAGTACCCTGCTGTCAAGTCAAAGGTACTTAGAAATTTGGCAGCACCTAATTTATCAATGAGCTCATCAGCTCTTGGAATTGGATGGGCATCTGTCTTGGTGACAGAATTGAGCCCTCTGTAGTCCACACAAAACCTCATCTCTTTCTTTCCATCTTTGGTGTGAGGTTTGGGGACTAAGACCACTGGGCTAGCCCAGGGGCTGTCAGAGCGCTCAATCACTCCCAATTCCAGCATCTTGTGGACTTCCACCTTGATGCTTTCCTTAACATGGTCAGACTGTCTGAAGATTTTGTTCTTGACAGGCATGCTGTCTCCTGTGTCCACATCATGGGTACACAGGTGTGTCTGACCAGGGGTTAGGGAGAAAAGCTCAGGAAACTGTTGTAGGACTCTCCTACAATCAGCCTGCTGTTGGCCAGAGAGGGTGTCTGAGTAGATCACTCCATCTACTGTGCCATCTTTTGGGTCTGATGACAGAAGATCAGGGAGAGGTTCACTCTCTGCCTCCTGATCCTCATCTGTTACCATCAACAGATTCACATCAGCCCTGTCATGGAAGAGTTTAAGGCGGTTTACATGGATCACCCTCTTGGGGCTCCTGCTTGTGCCCAGGTCCACCAGGTAGGTGACCTGACTCTTCCTTTCTAGCACTGGGTAAGGGCCACTCCATTTGTCCTGGAGTGCCCTGGGAGCCACAGGCTCCAGAACCCAGACTTTCTGCCCTGGTTGGAACTCAACCAGTGCAGCCTTTTGGTCATACCAAAACTTCTGGAGTTGTTGGCTGGCCTCAAGGTTTTTGGTTGCCTTTTCCATGTACTCTGCCATTCTAGAGCGAAGGCCAAGTACATAGTCCACTATGTCCTGTTTAGGCTCATGGAGAGGTCTCTCCCAGCCTTCTTTAACAAGGGCAAGTGGTCCCCTTACAGGATGACCAAACAGAAGTTCAAAGGGTGAGAACCCTACTCCCTTCTGTGGTACCTCCCTGTAAGCGAAAAGCAGACATGGCAGGAGGACATCCCATCTCCTTTTGAGTTTTTCTGGGAGCCCCATGATCATGCCCTTTAATGTCTTGTTGAATCTCTCAACTAAGCCATTAGTTTGTGGATGGTAAGGTGTAGTGAATTTATAAGTCACTCCACACTCATTCCACATGTGCTTTAGGTATGCTGACATGAAGTTGGTACCTCTGTCAGACACCACCTCCTTAGGGAAACCCACTCTGGTAAAAATACCAATGAGGGCCTTGGCTACTGCAGGGGCAGTAGTCGACCTAAGGGGAATAGCTTCAGGATACCTGGTAGCATGATCCACTACTACCAGGATATACAGATTTCCTGAGGCTGTGGGAGGTTCTAGTGGACCAACTATGTCCACACCCACTCTTTCAAAGGGAACCCCCACCACTGGAAGTGGAATGAGGGGGGCCTTTGGATGCCCACCTGTCTTACCACTGGCTTGACAGGTGGGGCAGGAGAGGCAAAACTCCTTAACCATGTTGGACATATTGGGCCAGTAGAAGTGGTTGACTAACCTCTCCCACGTCTTGGTTTGTCCCAAATGTCCAGCAAGGGGAATGTCATGGGCCAATGTTAGGATGAACTCTCTGAACAGCTGAGGCACTACCACTCTCCTAGTGGCACCAGGTTTGGGGTCTCTGGCCTCAGTGTACAGGAGTCCATCTTTCCAATAGACCCTATGCGTTCCATTTTTCTTGCCTTTGGACTCTTCAGCAGCTTGCTGCCTAAGGCCTTCAAGAGAGGGACAGGTTTCTTGTCCCTTACACAGCTCCTCCCTTGAGGGTCCCCCTGGGCCTAAGAGCTCAACCTGATAAGGTTCAAGCTCCAAAGGCTCAGTTCCCTCAGAGGGCAGAACTTCTTCCTGAGAAGAGAGGTTCCCTTTCTTTTGCTGTGTGGCAGTTGGTTTCCCAACTGACTTTCCTGTTCTCTTGGTAGGCTGGGCCATTCTTCCAGACTCCAGCTCTACTTGTTCACCCTGTGCCTTGCATTGTGCTCTTGTTTTCACACACACCAGTTCAGGGATACCCAGCATTGCTGCATGGGTTTTTAGTTCTACCTCAGCCCATGCTGAGGACTCCAGGTCATTTCCAAGCAGACAGTCCACTGGGATATTTGAGGAGACCACCACCTGTTTCAGGCCATTGACCCCTCCCCATTCTAAAGTAACCATTGCCATGGGATGTACTTTTCTCTGATTGTCAGCGTTGGTGACTGTGTAAGTTTTTCCAGTCAGGTATTGGCCAGGGGAAACCAGTTTCTCTGTCACCATGGTGACACTGGCACCTGTATCCCTCAGGCCCTCTATTCTAGTCCCATTAATTAAGAGTTGCTGTCTGTATTTTTGCATGTTAGGCGGCCAGACAGCTAGTGTGGCTAAATCCACCCCACCCTCAGAAACTAGAGTAGCTTCAGTGTGGACCCTGATTTGCTCTGGGCACACTGTTGATCCCACTTGGAGACTAGCCATACCAGTGTTACCTGGATGGGAGTTTGGAGTGGAACCTTTCTTGGGACAGGCCTTGTCTCCAGTTTGGTGTCCATGCTGTTTACAGCTATGACACCAGGCCTTTTTGGGATCAAAGTTTTTACCCTTGTACCCATTGTTTTGTGAAGAGGCTCTGGGCCCACCCTCCTGTGCAGGTTTTTGGGGGCCTGTAGAAGACTCTTTACTATTTTTAGTTTTGGTTGTCTCATCACCCTTCCCCTGGGGAGTCTTTGTGACCCCTTTCTTTTGGTCACCCCCTGTTGAAGTCTTGGACACCCTTGTCTTGACCCAATGGTCCGCCTTCTTTCCCAATTCTTGGGGAGAAATTGGTCCTAGGTCTACCAGATGCTGATGCAGTTTATCATTGAAACAATTACTTAACAGGTGTTCTTTCACAAATAAATTGTACAGCCCATCATAATTACTTACACCACTGCCTTGAATCCAACCATCTAGTGTTTTCACTGAGTAGTCTACAAAGTCAACCCAGGTCTGGCTCGAGGATTTTTGAGCCCCCCTGAATCTAATCCTATACTCCTCAGTGGAGAATCCAAAGCCCTCAATCAGGGTACCCTTCATGAGGTCATAAGATTCTGCATCTTGTCCAGAGAGTGTGAGGAGTCTATCCCTACACTTTCCTGTGAACATTTCCCAAAGGAGAGCACCCCAGTGAGATTTGTTCACTTTTCTGGTTACACAAGCCCTCTCAAAAGCTGTGAACCATTTGGTGATGTCATCACCATCTTCATATTTAGTTACAATCCCTTTGGGGATTTTCAACATGTCAGGAGAATCTCTGACCCTATTTATGTTGCTGCCACCATTGATGGGTCCTAGGCCCATCTCTTGTCTTTCCCTCTCTATGGCTAGGATCTGTCTTTCCAAAGCCAATCTTTTGGCCATCCTGGCTAACTGGATGTCCTCTTCACTGGAGTTATCCTCAGTGATTTCAGAGTTGTTGGTCCCTCCTGTGAGGGAACCAGCATCTCTGACTATTATTTGTGGAGTCAGGGCTTGAGAAGCCCTGCTCTCCCTAAGTAGGACTGGAGGGGGGGAATTTCCCTCCAAGTCACTATCTTCATCCTCTGAGTTGCCATCCTCAGAGGGGTTGGCCTTTTCAAACTCTGCCAAAAGCTCCTGGAGCTGTACTTTGGTAGGTTTGGGGCCCATTGCTATTTTCTTTAGTTTACAGAGTGACCTTAGCTCTCTCATCTGTAGATGGAGGTAAGGTGTGGTGTCGAGTTCCACCACAGTCACATCTGTGCTAGACATTTTGCTTCTAAAAGTTGGAATACTTTTTAAGAATCTAAAACTGGTTCTAGAATCTAATTCAAACTTTTACAAACTTTTAAACTCTAAAAGAAATGCTAAACAGGATCTAACACAAGGCCCTAGCAGGTCTTTTAAGAATTTAGAAAACTTTTCAAATTGCAAAAATCAATTTCTAATGACAATTTTGGAATTTGTCGTGTGATCAGGTATTGGCTGAGTAGTCCAGCAAATGCAAAGTCTTGTACCCCACCGCTGATCCACCAATGTAGGAAGTTGGCTCTGTATGTGCTATTTCAAAGTAAGGAATAGCATGTACAGAGTCCAAGGGTTCCCCTTAGAGGTAAAATAGTGGTAAAAATAGATAATACTAATGCTCTATTTTGTGGTAGTGTGGTCGAGCAGTAGGCTTATCCAAGGAGTAGTGTTAAGCATTTGTTGTACATACACATAGACAATAAATGAGGTACACACACTCAGAGACAAATCCAGCCAATAGGTTTTTATATAGAAAAATATCTTTTCTTAGTTTATTTTAAGAACCACAGGTTCAAATTCTACATGTAATATCTCATTCGAAAGGTATTGCAGGTAAGTACTTTAGGAACTTCAAATCATCAAAATTGCATGTATACTTTTCAAGTTATTCACAAATAGCTGTTTTAAAAGTGGACACAGTGCAATTTTCACAGTTCCTAGGGGAGGTAAGTATTTGTTAGGTTAACCAGGTAAGTAAGACACTTACAGGGCTTAGTTCTTGGTCCAAGGTAGCCCACCGTTGGGGGTTCAGAGCAACCCCAAAGTCACCACACCAGCAGCTCAGGGCCGGTCAGGTGCAGAGTTCAAAGTGGTGCCCAAAACACATAGGCTAGAATGGAGAGAAGGGGGTGTCCCGGTTCCGGTCTGCTTGCAGGTAAGTACCCGCGTCTTCGGAGGGCAGACCAGGGGGGTTTTGTAGGGCACCGGGGGGGACACAAGTCCACACAGAAATTTCACCCTCAGCAGCGCGGGGGCGGCCAGGTGCAGTGTAGAAACAAGCGTCGGGTTTGTGTTGGAAGTCAATGGGAGATCTCGGGATCTCTTCAGCGCTGCAGGCAGGCAAGGGGGGGGTTCCTCGGGGAAACCTCCACTTGGGCAAGGGAGAGGGACTCCTGGGGGTCACTCCTCCAGTGAAAGTCCGGTCCTTCAGGTCCTGGGGGCTGCGGGTGCAGGGTCTCTCCCAGGTGTCGGGACTTTGGATTCAAAGGGTCGCGGTCAGGGGAAGCCTCGGGATTCCCTCTGCAGGCGGCGCTGAGGGGGCTCAGGGGGGACAGGTTTTGGTACTCACAGTATCAGAGTAGTCCTGGGGTCCCTCCTGAGGTGTTGGATCGCCACCAGCCGAGTCGGGGTCGCCGGGTGCAGTGTTGCAAGTCTCACGCTTCTTGCGGGGAGCTTGCAGGGATCTTTAAAGCTGCTGGAAACAAAGTTGCAGCTTTTCTTGGAGCAGGTCCGCTGTCCTCGGGAGTTTCTTGTCTTTTTGAAGCAGGGGCAGTCCTCAGAGGATGTCGAGGTCGCTGGTCCCTTTGGAAGGCGTCGCTGGAGCAGGATCTTTGGAAGGCAGGAGACAGGCCGGTGAGTTTCTGGAGCCAAGGCAGTTGTCGTCTTCTGGTCTTCCTCTGCAGGGGTTTTTCAGCTAGGCAGTCCTTCTTCTTGTAGTTGCAGGAATCTGATTTTCTAGGGTTCAGGGTAGCCCTTAAATACTAAATTTAAGGGCGTGTTTAGGTCTGGGGGGTTAGTAGCCAATGGCTACTAGCCCTGAGGGTGGGTACACCCTTTTTGTGCCTCCTCCCAAGGGGAGGGGGTCACAATCCTAACCCTATTGGGGGAATCCTCCATCTGCAAGATGGAGGATTTCTAAAAGTTAGAGTCACTTCAGCTCAGGACACCTTAGGGGCTGTCCTGACTGGCCAGTGACTCCTCCTTGTTTTTCTCATTATTTTCTCCGGCCTTGCCGCCAAAAGTGGGGCCTGGCCGGAGGGGGCGGGCAACTCCACTAGCTGGAGTGTCCTGCTGGGTTGGCACAAAGGAGGTGAGCCTTTGAGGCTCACCGCCAGGTGTGACAATTCCTGCCTGGGGGAGGTGTTAGCATCTCCACCCAGTGCAGGCTTTGTTACTGGCCTCAGAGTGACAAAGGCACTCTCCCCATGGGGCCAGCAACATGTCTCGGTTTGTGGCAGGCTGCTAAAACTAGTCAGCCTACACAGATAGTCGGATAGGTTTCAGGGGGCACCTCTAAGGTGCCCTCTGGGGTGTATTTTACAATAAAATGTACACTGGCATCAGTGTGCATTTATTGTGCTGAGAAGTTTGATACCAAACTTCCCAGTTTTCAGAGTAGCCATTATGGTGCTGTGGAGTTCGTGTTTGACAGACTCCCAGACCATATACTCTGATGGCTACCCTGCACTTACAATGTCTAAGGTTTTGTTTAGACACTGTAGGGGTACCATGCTCATGCACTGGTACCCTCACCTATGGTATAGTGCACCCTGCCTTAGGGCTGTAAGGCCTGCTAGAGGGGTGGCTTACCTATACTGCATAGGCAGTGAGAGGCTGGCATGGCACCCTGAGGGGAGTGCCATGTCGACTTACTCGTTTTGTCCTCACTAGCACACACAAGCTGGCAAGCAGTGTGTCTGTGCTGAGTGAGAGGTCTCCAGGGTGGCATAAGACATGCTGCAGCCCTTAGAGACCTTCCTTGGCATCAGGGCCCTTGGTACTAGAAGTACCAGTTACAAGGGACTTATCTGGATGCCAGGGTCTGCCAATTGTGGATACAAAAGTACAGGTTAGGGAAAGAACACTGGTGCTGGGGCCTGGTTAGCAGGCCTCAGCACACTTTCAATTGTAAACATAGCATCAGCAAAGGCAAAAAGTCAGGGGGCAACCATGCCAAGGAGGCATTTCCTTACACTTGCCATCTTGCAAGAGCTGAAATGGAACAAGATGTGCCACACATCTCCATCTGGTGCAGTGCAGGTAGTGCCTGGGGATCCAGTGGTGGCTATTGTTGCACAACTATCTGCAATAGTTCCAGAGTACCTCAAAATCGGAACATTCTGCACAGTGTGCAAGAACGTGCTTACTTTTGGGTAACAGTCTGTCCCTGCTCTCAATAAGGCTATAAAAAGCCACAAGTGTTAATTGAAAAAAAAAATTGTTGCACAAGTTGGATGTGTTTTGTTACGAGACTTCATTTTTTACAATTGCCATTTAAAAAAAAGAGAAAAAGCACCCAAAAACCGAAAAAGTTCCAAAACACTAAACAACAAAGGTAGTTCTTTTTAGACCCTCCTTTTAGGGTTTAAAGGAAGAAAAACTACAAGTTATATGTTTGTGAATGTTTAAATCCCAGTTGCTATATGTCTATATATCTATCAGTTTGTCTAGGTGTTTTAGTGTTTGTATGGGTGGGTGACTGGGTGTCTGATGGCTGTACTGACAGGTGATTAGGTGCGTGAGTGGCTGTTTCGGTTAGTGGCTGGGTGTTTGAGTGACTTTATCAGTGTGTGGCTTGGTGCATGAGTGGCTATTTTGGTTTTTGGCTCTGTGTGTCAGTGGCTGTATCAGTGTATGAGTGGCTGTGTGAGTGGCTGCATCAGTGTGTGGCTGAGTGTATGAGTGACTGCATCGGTGTGAGTGGCTGTGAAAGTGGCTGTATCAGTGTATAATTGGGTGCATGAGTGGCTATTTTGGTTTTTGGCTCTGTGTGTCAGTGGCTGTATCAGTGTATGAGTGGCTGTGTGAGTGGCTGTATCAGTGCATGGCTGAGTGTATGAGTGGCTGCATCAGTGTGAGTGACTGTGAAAGTGGCTGTATCAGTGTATGGCTGGGAGTGTGAGTGGCTGTATCTGTGTCTGAGTGGGTGTGTGGATGACTATATAAGTGTATAGTTGAGTGTCTGAGTTTATGTATCAGAGTGTAAGCGGGTGTGTCAGTGGCTGTATGAGTGTGTGGTTCAATTTTTGAGTGGATGTATCAGTGTGCAAGTGGGTATGTGAATGGATGTATTGATATGTGAGTGGGTGTTTAAGTGACTGTATGGGTGTGTGGCTGGGTGTGTGAGTGGATGTATCGGTGTATAACTCACTGTGTGAGTGGCTGTATTGGTGTGTGAGTGGCTGTATCAGTGTGTGGCTGGGTGTGTGAGTGGCTGTATCAGTGTGTAGCTGGGTGTGTGAGTGGCTGTATCAGTGTGTAGCTGGATGTGAGTGTAATTGTATCTGTGTGTCACTGGGTGTGGAAGTGGCTGTATTTGTGTGTGACTGGGTGTGTGAGTGGTTGTATCTGTGTGTGACTGGGTGTGCAAGTGGTTGTATCAGTGTGTGATTGGGTGTGTCAGTGGCTGTATCGGTCTGTGAGTGGGTGTGTGAGCGGTTGTATCAGTGTGAGAGAGGGTGTGGGAGAGGCTATATTGGTGTGTGAGTATGTGTACATTGCTGTTTCAGTGAGTGGCTGGATGTATGAGTGACAGTATTGGTGTATGCCTTGCTGTGTGAGTGGCTGTATCTGTGTGTGAGTGAGGTTATGAGTAGCTGTATCAGTGTGGGCCTGGATGTGTGAGTGGCTGTAGCAATGTGTGAGTGGATGTGTGAGTGGGTATGCGAGTGGTTGTATCGGTGTGTGATTTTATGCGTCAGTGACTGTATTGGTCTGTGAGTGGGTATGTGAGTTGTATTAGTGTGTGAGTGGCTATATTGGATTGTGAGTGTGTGTGTGAGTTGCTGTATCCATGTGTGAGTGGGTATGTGAGTAGCTGTACCAGAGTGTTGCTAAGTGTGATAGCTGCTACATTGGTGTGTGGCTAGGTGTGTCAGTGGCTGTATCTGTGTATGGTTCGGTGTGTGAGTGTCTGTATCAGTGTGTAAGTGGGTGTGTGAGTGACTGTATTGGTGTGTGATTGGGTGTGTCAGTGTCGGTATCAATCTGTGAGTGGGTGTGTGAGACATTGTATCAGTGTGTACATAAGGGGCTGTACTGATGAGTAAGAGTGTGTGTGAGTTGCTGTTTTGGTGTGGCTGGGTATGTGAGTGATTGTATCGGTGTATGGCTTGCTGTATAAGTAGCTGTATCGTGTGTGAGTGGGTGTGTGAGTAGCTGTATCAGTGTGTGGCTGGGTGAGTGAATGGCTGTATTAGTAGTTGCATCAATGTGTGGCTGAGTGTGTGAGTGGCTGTATCAGTGTGTGAGTGGGTGTGTGAGTGATTATCTGTGTGTGGTTGAATGTGAGAGTGGTTGTATTGGTGTGTTAGTGGGTGTGTGAGTGGGTGTATTTGTGTGTGATTGGGTATGTGAGTGACTGTACTAGTGTGTACCTGGTTGTATGAGTGGCTGTATCAGTGTGAGTGGGTGTGTGATTGGCTATACCAGTGTATATCTGTGTGTGTGAGTGGTTGTATCAGTGTGTTTCTGGGTGTGAGTGTGCCTGTATAGGTGTCTCAGTGGGTGTGTGAGTTTTTGTTTCAGTGTGTGAGTAGCTGTATTGGTGTGTGATGGTGTGTGTGAGTAGCTGTACCAGTGTGTTGATAGGTGTGTGAGTGGCTTTATTGGTTTGTGAGTGGGTGTATGAGCAGCTATATTGGTGTGTGAGTGGTTATGTGAGTAGCTGTACCAGATTGTCACTTGATGTGTAAGTGGCTTTATCAATTTGTGAGTGGGTTCGTGATCATCTGTACCAGAGTGTTGCTGGGTGTGTTAGTGGCTGTTGGAACCTGGGTTATTGGTAAGGGCAGGTAAGTGCCTACACTTAGCAATAGGCCACTAACCTCCACTTAGATCCAGTTAGGTCTCAATAAATTAAACCTAGCTCAACCCTTGGTAGCTTGGCAACGAGCGACAAGGCTTAACTTTGGAGACAAAGCATAAAGCGTTCAAATATCACAAAACAGTAATTAAATAAAACACAGGAAACAGTTTAAAAATCCAAAAACAATTTATAAAACTAGGAAATATTTTTAGCTTTAAAATTACACCAAAATGAATAAAATCAGATAAAGGAAATTAGAGATATGAATTATCTGGTTCTCTGGACTCTGGTTAGCAATTTTTCACCTGTAACAAACTGGGAGTCCCTCCTTGAACCAGTTGAAGAAAGGTCAAGTCCTTCTTGTGGTGAAGCCCAAGTGTGCAGCTGGTGCAGTCCTCTAGAGTGCAGTGTCCAGGTGCAGGCCAGCGATCCAGCAGGACAGTCCTTCTCCTGTAGTTCTTCCTTGTAGGGATCTGGCAGGATTCTGAGGTGTGGGTGCAGGTCTGCCAGTTTTATCGTTGCTCCTGCGTGAAAAACAGGGGGGATCCTGGTTCTCCAATCAGGTGCGGGTCCTTCCCCCTGTGATGGCCACTTCCTGGGAAGTGTGACAAAAATTAATCCTAGGGAGAAAAATGCCTCAAAAATCCACCATGTCTGAAAATTGTTTTTGGAGGTTACATCTGGCTGAGCCCACCTACTGGTGTGGCTAAAAATCCACATCACCCACCTCTCCTGCCCTCTCCTAATCTAATCAAGGGGAACCTAATTGTCTGGGTTTGCAGGATGTGAGGGAGGTGCTGGGTTGGTCTAAATGTCCTTACCTGCCTTTGAAGACTAGTTTGGCTCCCCCGCTTCCTGCTTCTCCATCTGCTGACAGAAGATCTCCTCCCCCAGGCACATCTCTTGTGTTGATCCCAGGTCACTTCACACCTCATCCAGGCAGCCTGGCCAGGCTGCCAGAGGCTGGCAAATCAGAACAAAGCAGCAAAACACTACAGAGCTGAAGTTGGCAACCTTTTAGGTAAAGTTTAAAACTCTTTCCCTGAACAAGTTATATTAAATCCAACAATTGTAAGTTGTGGGATTTATTATAACAATTAATTTGATACCAAACATGATGTATCTGTCACTTAAGGGGACTTTATGAATTAAATTAAAGTCTCCCCATTCTAACCTATGGAGGGCATTCACTACAATGAGGGGAAAAATGAATTTGGCTGTTTTACCTCACTAGGGCTTATAAAGCTATTTTTTATAAGGTCCCTGCTTATAGTTACATGGCACCCAACCCTAGGGACACATAGGGCACACCTTAGGGGTGACCTATATGTAAAGAGAAGGTAGTTTAATACTTTGGAATAATTCGGAAGTTGAATTTGCATGTAACTTTAATATTAAAGCAGCCAGTAAGGCAGGCTTGCCTCTAAAATGACACTGGGCACCTCAGCAGTGCACCTCTGGGTGCACTACCTATGCTGGGGTCCCTAAACCTACATGCCCTCTCATATACTAGGGACTTATAGGTAGGTTAATATTGCCAATTATAATTAGCCTAATTTTCATATTCACTTTACACAGAGCACTGGCCCTGGGACTTTTAAGGAATACCCATTGCACAGCCAAGAGTCAGTACCCACCAGTATCTGTCCAAAAAGTTTGGGGGTAAGGAGGGCAAAAAGGAGGGCTTTCCTACACTGCCCCCCCAGATGAAAGGTGATGGGTACCAACCTACACCCTGGTAGTCATCATCAGCTAAGTGGAAAAACCTGTAAAGTCCATTTACGTTGGCATGGGCAGTCCCAGGTCTGTGCTCCACTGTGAAGTCCATCCCCTGTAGGGAAATGGACCACCCTAACAGTTTTGGGTTCTCCCCCCTCATTTACATCAACCTTTTGAGAGGTCTGTGGCCAGTTTGTACACGGAATTGAGTGGCAAACAGGTATGGCCTCAACTTCTTCAGGGACCAGACTACAGCAAAGGCCTCCCTCTCAATGGCACTCCATCTTTTCTCTCTGGGGAGTAGCCGCCTTCTAATGAAGGCAACTGGCTGATCTTGGCCCTCTTCATTAACTTGTGCTAACACTGCCCAAAACCCTCTTCTGAAGCATCTGTTTGCACTATAAACTCCTTGCTATAGTCAGGGGCCAGTAACACTGGTGCTGAACACATGGCCTGCTTCAGAGTGTCAAAGGCATTTTCACACTCTGTGGTCCAAATGACCTTATTTGGCTGTTTCTTCGAGGTACGCTCATTCAGAGGGGCCACCATGGTCCCATAATTCTGGACAAACCTCCTTAAGTACTGAGTCAGGCCAAGAAAGGCCCTGACCTGTGTCTAGGTTTTAGGAGTCTCCCAATCCATGATAGCCTGGATCTTGGGCTGGAGAGGTTGTACACGGCCTCCACCAACAAGGTGGCCCAGGTACACAACTGAACTTTGCCCTATCTGGCACTTGCTTGCCTTGATAGTCAGGCCTGGTTGAAGCAGGGCCTGAAGCACTTCCTTCAGGTGGGCCAGGTGGTCCTCCCAGGTGGAACTAAATACAGCTATATGGTCCAGATAAGCTGCTCTGAAAGATTCCAACCCAGAAAGTTGGCAGGAGCATTTTGCAGACCAAAGGGCATCACTTTGAACTGAAAGTGGCCCTCTTTGGTGGAAAATACTGACCTCTCCTTAGCTCATGGACTTAAGGCAATCTGCAGGTATCCTGAGGTCAGATCAAATTTGCTCAGGAATTTGGCAGCCCCCAACCTATCAATGAGCTCATCAGCTCTATGTATGGGGCGAGCATCAGTCCTAGTGACTGCATTTAGAGCTCTGTAGTCCACACAGAATCTCCACTCCTTCTTCCCACCATGGGGATTAGGTTTGGGTACCAGTACCACTAAACTGGACCATTACATTGAGCTCCAACATCTTAGCCACTTCAGATTTGATGTTTGCCTTGACCTGGTCAGACAGCCTGTACAGCTGGTTTTTGAAAGGTAAGCTGTCACCAGTGTCAATGTCACGGACACACCAATTGGTGAGTCCAGGGGTCAAGGAAAAGAGACTAGCAAACTGCCCCAAAACATTTCTGCAGTCTTTTTGCTGCTGATCTGTCAACTTGGAGAGAGTACCACTCCCTTCACTGACCCATCTTGTGCAATTGAGTACAGGAGGTCTGGCAGAGGTTCACTCTCCTCCTTCCCTTCATCAGTGACCATCATTAGGTCATGTCTTCCCTGTCCTGGTGGGGTTTCAGTCTGTTGACATACAGTATCCTATGAGGATTCCTGCGGGTGTCAAGGTCCCCCAGATAGGTGACCTCACCCTTTTTCTCCACAATTAGATAGGGCCCAGTCCATTTGGCCTGAAGTGCCCTAGGAGCCATAGGCTCCAAAAGCCACACCAGCTGACCTGGGTGATACTCAGGCATGGTAGCCTTCTGGTCATGCCAGAGCTTCATGAGCTGTTGGCTGGCCTCCAGGTTGCTGCTTGCCTTCTTCATGTACTCAGCCATGCGTGACCATAGGCCCAGCATATAATCCAGCATATTCTCCTTCAATTCATTGAGAGGCTTCTCCCGAGACTCTCTCACCATGCATAATGGGCCTCCTACAGGGTGCCCCAACAGTAACTTAAAGGGGCTGAATCGAACCCCTTTCTGTGGCACCTCTCTGTAGGCAAACAGCAGGCATGGGAGGAGAACACCCCATCTCCTCCTGAGTTTGTCAGACAAACCCATGAACATGCCCTTCAGGGTCTTATTAAATCTTTCCACCAGCACATTGGTCTGTGGATAATAGGGGCTGGTGAACATATAAGTTCCACCACATTTACCCCCCATTGCTTTCAGATAGGCAGACCTAAAATGTGTGCCCCTATCCGAGACCACCTCCTTTGGCAATCCCACTCTGGTGAACACAACTTGTAGGGCCCTAGCCACTGTGGGATGGGAGCACTGACTGTCCTGAGGGGTATTACCTGAAGGTACCTGGTGGCATGGTCCACAACCACCAAAATGTACCTGTTGCCTGAGGAAGTGGGTGGGTCTAGAGGACCAACAATGTCAATCCCCACCCTCTCAGAGGGAATCCCAACCACTGCAGTGGTATCAAGGAAGCCTTTGGCTTACCCCCTGCCTTGCTACTGGCCTGGCAGGTGACCCACGAGCTGCAAAACTCCCAGACTTTTTCTGACATTTGGGGCCAATAAAAATGGTTGGCCAGTCTGTTCCAGGTCTTGATCCATCCCAAATGTCCAGCTGATAGAACATCATGGCTTAACGTGAGGAGGCATTCTCTATACTTCTGGTGGGTCACCACTCTCCTGGCTGCCCCTGGTTTGGGGTCTCTTGTCCCGGTGTAGAGAACTCCATCCTCCCAGTAAACCTTGTGGGTTCCACTGGTATCTCCTTGTTCTTGCCTGGCAGCAGTCTGCCTTAGGTCCTCTTAGTGGGACACCCTCTTTGTCCCTGGCACAATTCTTCTCTGGTGGGCCCACCTGCCCCTTGCAGTTCTGCCAAGTCAGGCAGAGCTTGTAGGGGAAGTGACCCTTCCTCAGAGGTCAGATCCTCCCCCTCAGGTTTGGATTCCTCCTGGCCCTCTGTACTTGTTGGGGCTGGCAAGCCAGACCCAGTGCCCTTTCTCTTTTTCTTGAAGGCTTGGCCCATTGTTTCAGGGTCCAAGTGTCCAGCACTTCACTGTTGTGCTGCTTGTGACCTGGTCACAGCTCACACCCATTCAGGGAGGTCCAGCATCGGTGCATGGACCCTTCTTTCTACCTCTGATCATTCAGATTCTTCCAGATCATTTCCCAGCAGACACTCTACTAGAAGGGCAGGAGCTACAGCTACCTTCTTAGGGCCAGTCACACCTCCCCATTCCAGGCTCACCATGACCATGGGATGGAGTTTGGTTCCGCAACCTGCATAACTTACTTGGTGGAAGATACCAGGTAAGACCTGTTCTGGAGAAACCAGCTTCTCTGTGACCATTGTCACACTGGCTCCTGTATATCTCAGAGCTTCCACCTCAGTCCCATAGACTTTAGGCCTCTGCCTATACCTTCCCACGTTGGGAGGTAAGGTGGCCATAGTTGCAATGTCCACACCACCCATGGATACTAAGGTGACCTCTGTGTACCCTGATCCCAGCCCTGTGCCAACCTCCACCCCCATCCCTATACTTGCAATCCCATGGGATTGCCCACCAGTGGGGGGCGCCTTCGACCAGATAGCATCTCCTCTTTTGTGTCCAGGTTGGTGACACTCAAACCACTTGCCAGCCTTAGCAAGTTCCTGAAACGTTCCTGCCTTAACAGGATCATAATGCATCCCCTGATTCCTTTTCCCCTCAGAAGTAGAATGGCTTTGGGCTCCCCCACCCTGATAAGTTTTTGGGGACTCATGTGAGGACTCCTTAGGCTTTTTGTCATCTTTCTCTTGGTTCTTACCCTGAGAAGAACCATGTCTTCTCTTTTTCTGATCACCCCCGAGGGGCTTCTGTTGAACCCTAGTTCTTAACCAGTTATCTGCTGCCTCCCAAAGCTCTCTGGGGTTGGTCAACTTAGAGTCAACAAGATACTGAAGGAGTTTTTCTTGGGCACAATTAGTTAGAAGGTGCTCCCTCATAATCAAATTATTAAGCCCCTCAAAGGTTCTTACCTTATTGCCCTGTATCCAGCCCTCTAGTGCCTTAACTGAGATGTGCACAAGATCCACCCAGGACTGGGGCTTATCTTTTGGTGTCACTAAACTTGAGCCTATACTGCTCTGGGGTCAGACCAAATGTTTTAGTTAAGCACCTCTTCATGCTATGGTATGAATCTGCCTCCTCCCCACTTCAGGTCAGAAATCTGTCCCTCCCAGAGTTGGGGACCAACTCCCAAAGAAGTGAACCCCATTACAGAGTCTTAACTCTCCTCATCTGGAGGGCCCGCTCAAAGGCCCCCAGCCACTTGTCTATGTCATACCCCTCTACATAGGCAGAAACCACCCCCTTGGGTAATCTGGGGCAAAAAACCCCACCCAGGGACATCTCAGCTTCTCTGTCGCTGCCACCATTTCTTTTCACTTCCCTTGCCCACTTTTTCTTTTCTAGGGCCAGCTTCTCTGCTTCCAAAGCTATAAATGCTAGCTGGGCCTCCAGCTTTCTTTCCCTCAGGGACAGGCTCTCTCATTCTGAAGGGACCCCATTCCCCCAACTATCTTTGGGTATGACCCTAGTAACTGTGCAGTGAAGACCGGTCTTCCTCCTCCTCACCTAGGCTTAGAGGCCCTCCCTCGACTGAGTGGTGGGAGCTAGCATCCTGCCCTTCTTCTTCCTCCTCTGGAGCTTCCTCTGGGCCTACGTCTTGGGCCTCAACCCATGCTGTCAGGGATTTGATCATAACATGCTTCCTGAGGTTAGTGGCTGCAGACAACTCCCTCTCAGTACACAACCCCCTAAGCTGGAGTACTGTCAGTGTGGGTAGGCTAGTCAGATCAAGCTCCATGGTTCCCTAGTTTTGTGTCAACAAAAACGTTTTGCAAAGTTGGAAACAAGAATTTAGAAAAATCACAAAAATTCAATAATTGAAATGAATCCAAATTAAAAATTAAAAACAATTTTAGCCCTAGGACAATTTAAAGGATTTTTAATTTGCTTTACTTAAAACTGTAATGTGATACTGAACACTAATACAGGATCCCACCACTGCGCACCAAAAATGTTGGAAAATGGGCCATTGGTAAGGGCAGGTAAGTACCTACACTTAGCAATAGGCCACTAACCTCCACTTAGGTCCAGTTAGGTCTCAATAAATTAAACCTTGCTCAACCCTTGGTAGCTTGGCAACAAGCGACAAGGCTCAACTTAGGACACAAAGCATAAAGCGTTAAAAACAGTAATTAAATAAAACACAGGAAACAGTTTAAAAACCTAAAACCAATTTATAAAATGGGAAATATTTTTAGCTTTAAAATTACACCGAAACGAATAAAATCGGATAAAGGGAACCAGAGATATGATATTTTTTTAAACAATTAATGCTTTTTAGCGCTTAGAAATTAATAGAGCCGATCTGGTCATCTGGTTGCACCTCAACCGCGGCAAAGTCAAATATTAAGGCCGACCGCGATGGAGCCCTGCTTGGCTATAGCCCAAGGGAGGCCTCGGCCAAAAGTTCACCTTCAGACTTAATCGTTTTCTTGAAGATTTGCTTCAGCAGGACCAAGACGCCAGTCCAATCCGACCTCCTGGAACTCTTCCTCAGATACGCGTCGCAGGAGCCCTCGGTGTAGATTTTTACCTTGGGACTTAGTTGTTTTTTCGAGATGAAAATCCTTCGACCGGGGCAATCCTGAATCTTGATCTAATGTCCCGGGAGCCCTCTTCGGATACACTGCCTGGGAGGTCCCGGTCAACTTTCTATATTCAGACTTGGTCACTTTTTCTGAGATTTTCTTCACCTGGGATGAACCTGCAAGTCAAGCTGGGTCGCGGTTGAGGCAAGCCGGCTGTAGTTACTGCAGCGGGTCGGTCCCTTTATGGAGCTTTTTTCCAAAAGTTCTTCACTTTTCTCCAAACTTCTGGATTTTCTTCCAGATGTTCTTATAAGCTTCTTTTGGTGCCCACAGCTCACCCCAGGTTCCAGAAGCTCTGAGATGCTCCTTGAGGGTGCGGACTACAACTCCTAGAATGCACCTGGTGCAAACTCCAAAACGGCCACTGGACAGTGGTAAGCTGGTCAGTTTCTTCAGGAGTTCGTGCAGTGGACTCTGGTTAGCAATTTTTCAACTGTAGCAAACAGGGAGTCCCTCCCTGAACCAGTTGAAGCCAGGCAAAGTCTTTCTTGTGGTGAAGCCCAAGTGTGCAGCTGGTGCAGTCTTCCAGAGTGCAGTGTCCAGGTGCAGGCCAGGGGTCCAGCAGGGCAGTCCTTCTGCTGTAGTTCTTCTTTGTAGGGATCTGGTAGGGATCTGAGGTGTGGGTGCAGGTCTGCCAGGATTATCCTTGCTCCTTGCTGAAAAACAGAGGGGGTCTTGGTTTTCCAATCAGGTGCAGGGCCATGCCCCCTGTGATAACCGCTTCCTGGGAAGTGTGGCAAAAATCAATCCCAGGGAGCAACAGTCCTCAAAAATCCATCATGGCTGAAAATGATTTTTGGAGGTTACATCAGGCTGAGTCCACCAACTGCTGTGGCTAAAATCCTAAACACACCCCTCTCCTGGCCTGTCCTAATCTAATTAAGAGGTCACCTAATTGTCTGGGTTTGCAGGATGTGAGGGAGGTGCTGGGTTGCTCCAAATGTCCTTCCCTGCTTTTGAAGACCAGTTGTCCAGCCCTCCCCCTTCTTGCTTCCCCATCTGCTGAGGGAAGATCTCCTCCCCTAAACACATCTCTTTGTGTTGAGCCAAGGCCACTTCACACCTCCTCAAGGCAGCCTGGTCAGGCTGCCAGAGGCTGACCAATCAGAGCAAGCAACAAAGCACTACAGGGCTGAAATTGGCAACTTTTTAGGTAATGTTTAAAGCTCTTTACCTGAACAAGTTATATTAAATCCAACAATTGTAAGTTGGGGGATTTATCATAACTATTTTGTTTATACCAAACTTGAGGTATCTGTCACTAAGTAGGACTTTATCAATTAAAATAAAGTCTCCCCATTCTAGCCTATGGAGGCCATTCACTACAGTGAGGGAAAAACAAATGTGGCTGTTTTACTTCACCAGGGCTTATAAACCTATTTTTATAAGGTCCCTGCTTATAGTTACATGACAACCAACCCTAGGGGCACATAAGGCACACCTTAGGGGTGACTTATATGTAAAAATAAGGTAGTTTAATACTTTGGAAGTACTTTTAATTCCAAAGTCAAATTTGATGTAACTTTAGTTTAAAAGCAGCCAGCAAGGCAAGCCTGCCTTTAAAATGACACTGGGCACCACGGCAGTGCACCTATTGGTCCACTACCTCTGCTGGGGTCCCTAAACCTACATGACCTACCATGTATTAGGGAATTATAGGTGGGGTAATATTGCCATTTATAATTAGCCTAATTTGCATTTCCACTTTACATAGACCACTGGTAAGCAGTACCCAGGGCACAGGCAAGAGTCAGTAACCACCAGTGTCTGTCCAAAACGTTTGGGGGTGACCAGAGCAAAAAAGAGGACTTTCCTACACTGGCTATATTGGTGTGTGGTTAGGTGTGTCATTGGTTTTATCAGTGTATGGCTAGGTGTGTGAGTGTCTATATCAGTGTGTAAGTGGGTGTGTGAGTGACTGTATCGGTGTATGGCTGAATGTGAGAGAGGTTGTATTGGTGTGTTATTGGGTATGTGAGTGGGTGTATCAGTGTGTGAGTGGGTGTGTGAGTGGCTGTTTTGGTGTGTGAGTGGGTATGTGATTAACTGTATCAGTGTGTGGCTCAGTGTGTGAGTGGCTGTAGTGGTATGTGAGTAGGTGTGTGAATGGCTGTATCAGTGTGTGGCTAGGTGTGTAAATGGCTGTATCAGCCTGTTAATGGTTGTGTGAGTGGCTGTATCATTGTGTGAGTGGGTGTGTGAGTGACTTATCAGGGTATGAATGGGTGTGTGAGTGACTGGATGTATGGCTAGGTCTGTGACTGGATGTATCAGTGTGCGACTGGGTATGCGAGTGGCTGTATCAGTCTCTGGTTGCATAAGTGAGTGATTCTATCAGGGTGTGGGAGGGTGTATGAGTGGCTGAATCAGTGTGTGAGTGAGTATGTGAGTGGCTGTATCAATGTGAGAGTGAGTATGTGAGTGATTGTATCTGTATGTGACTGGGTATGTCTATCACTGTATTTGTGTGTGAGTGGGTGTGTGAGTAGCTGTACCAGAGTGTTGTCGGTTATGTGAGTAGCTGTATTGGTTTGTGAGTGGGTGTATGAGTTACTGTATCAGTGTATGAATGTTTTTTTAATTGTAGTATGGAGCACCGTGACAATGTAATCTTATGCGGCAACACTGAAAGAAGTAATTAGTAAACTACTTTAAACTACTTTACTTCAATCGATGGTGCCATCGATCTGTATAAAAGGGAAAAAAACAAATATTAATTAGTATTACAATTTATAAATGTATAAAACAAACTTAACATTTTCAACAATGCATTTCTTCATAATAAGAACAAAACACTACATATCTCTCATGCTGTAATTCTATGTTATAATAATTTTCCCTTTTCAGCTTTTATACTAAAACACAGCAAAAATTTATAAAGAATCATCTTTGAACAGTGTGGAATAAACAATCATATAGATTGTAAAAAATACCAGAACTGCAAACCATGTCACTGTAATTAAGCAACACTGTGCATTGCACTCATTGCAATTTGTTAAATGATTATCTTACACATACCTGTTCCACTAATGTAAAGGGACATATTGTGAAAATAAGACCTTCATCATTAGAACTAGTAGTAGATATGGAGGGCACACCAGCATATGCAAAGCCTCATAAAGACATCACCCCTGGTAGGCCTCATGATGTCATAAATACTGATTCTGCATCTACTCCTACTACTATACTATTCCACTCTTACAACTGTAACCCTATTTAGAACTTTAGTCCCAAAAACAAAAGATAATAATTTGATAACTTATAGGGCAACCTTTGTTTGAATTGTAGGTTGCTATTAATACATTCTGTCTCTCCAGTTTTACCTTTTAGATAGACAGTGTAGTGCCCAGATATAACACCAACTGCTCCACAAAATATGATAGCAATAGTACTATATATTTTTCCAGAAAAAGATATGTGTCCTGCTTTACATTTTTTTATGTGTTTCCAATTTACTGCCATCTACTCTGCATTGTTGTAGCATTAAAATAACATACTTGCCACTTCTTCATACACATAATGTTGACATAAGATCTGTTAGATAATTTGGCCATCTTTTGTTTCATGTAGCTTGTTTCAACAATCTGTCAAAAGTCACAGTCTTGCAACCTGGTAATGTTAAATAAATAAAACGCTCTGGATATACTCTCTGTACTTGATGTGTATGAGCAATCTTCACACTCATGGTTCCATGAGTTACTAAGTCCAAATAACTCATTAATAGGTATTTCCCCTACTTCTAAAACAGCAAACATCACCATTAAAAATTCCTGTGCATCCTCTTGAGTGTTTTGTGTAAACTGTACATGTCCACTAGTCATATCTACAAAGTCTCGAATGTGTGACAAACAATGTGTTGTAGGTCTATCTCTAAGTTGACTTTGCAGCAGAACACACAGTGCAAATGACAATGCCTTCTATTGTTTCTTTTCAATTACAGATACAACAAGAGGGAATGCAAACAGAACATTTAAATTAACATTAGAATAGCAGTTGACACATCAGTAATTATTTGTTGAAAGAGGGACACTGCTCCAGCATAGGCCTTAGGCACACAATAAGTTTTCCTTCTTGTATGAAAGTGAACAGTAGTTCTGCTGCTGTCTTCTTCACTGGAAGCAGTTTTTTTAGAAGATGACTTTCTAGCACACACCTTCCCTCTTTTGACAGAACACCTACTCTAACATCTTTCAGAATATTCCCATATTTAAGAGATGCTTATTGCATATTCCTAAATAGTTCTTTGTATTGTAAGTCTAACCAAATATTCACATTTCCAGTGCTTGCCAAACAATTCAGAGATTCATCATGAATCAGTGTTTTGAACACAGGCTTCCCTTTCACAGGTGTAAGTTGCAGTAGATCTCTGAAAACAATCAAATGTGATAAGACATTGTAATCCATTATCAGCATCTGTTGCATTCTAAAATGCACAAAGGCAAACATTCAGTTTTAAACAATGCTCACATCATCAATGACTAAACTTTTAACTCGTTTAGCACTCTTGACACTTCTTTACAAGCTTCATCAGATTACTTTCGGTATTCCAGTTTGTTGTAATTTTCCACTGGCAGCATCAAAAGTCGATGGAATGTAAATCTTTAATATTGTGCGCAGCTAATACAATGGCTGCTGTAACTACACATGACAAATTACAGTCTGTAGTCTTCTGCAGGAAAGCAGTAGGAACTTGTATTAGGAATCCTTTACTGGTACCAGCTTGACCACTGATAAACAACAGTATAGGCTTACATTTTGAGGATGCACACTGTTTCTTGTCATTGGGCAATCCGTGTTTAACTGTGGCTTTTACCTCTGTATATATCTCTTTTTGCTTGTCATTTAGTTGTCCAACTAAGTTTGCCAAATCAATTGTATCCAAACTTGCTTGTTTCATTGCAGTCTCCATCTCATTCATTCCAATAGCAGGTTAATTTTCAAACATCGGCTGTCCAAGTGGATCTTGACTTTGAGGACTTAAACTTTGGCTGCTTTGTGAACTCTCCTTAGCTACATCAGCAACAATTGTTTCTTCCTGTTCAATTTCATCATTTAACATTTTCAAGTAGTTCCTGTTCAGCAGTGAAAGAGTCTCCATAGCAGTCAAACTCTACTAGTAATTCTGATGTAGAACACCAAGGTTTAAAGAGCTGCAAATGTACCCAGCAGTCTTGCAACTCATTTTTCTATGGTTAATTGCACTCTTTGCTATGTCGTACGAAACAACCATTGCAAACAATTACTGCAAATTTACCTTCATTTATATTTTCTGTCACATTGTATCTATATCTATAGTTTGAAGTATTTTGGGGTCAAATTATGCAAGGTATTGAAATTCTGCAGAAGACTTCAACATTCTATTTAACATGCATGCTTGGTCGAGACTCACCCACACAATTCCTTTGGACTTAGAGTATAAACTACCACAACTCAATTGATCACAGCACTCATAGGATTCAGTTTCCCTGTGTGAAAGCATCTTCAAACTGAAGCTGAACAATTTCCTTGGGAGAGACTTTTCACTTCAGCAGAAATGCCTTCCCTCAAATCTTTCATCGCTGTCTTCTCAGATTTTGGTATGTATGAAGTTACATAATGAACAACATGTAGGGTATCCCTAAGGTAGGCCCAATGTATCCCCATAATGAACAACATCTATTGAGTTGTCTGCCACAAACTAAATATCTATTTTGGCATTCCACATTTTCAGAATCACCCGATTGTAGTCATTAATATATTTTTAAGTCTCTGTTCTCCTCAGGTTGTAGGTAATATGGTTGATTTACGAGTATGTGTATGTCTCACTGCAGACATAAAACTGTTCACTCTTCCTTAGGAAATAACAGGTCTTGGAAATCCAAAATGACATTTTGTGTAAAATTGTCTTTGTGTTCTGTACTTCCTCCCACAGTACTTTTCACATCAATGTGATTTAAAATGCAGTACTTGCTACTTTAGGCCTTTTTCCTCAGTTTCTTGTGGAAAGCTACATGTAATTGACTCCTCTATGAAAGAAAGTTCAGACTCATCTGTGCCTGCTCCAAATGTAGGTGCATATTTCAACCACAACTGCATGTTTATATGAGGAATACCTCTTTTTTGGTACTTTTTATGCCAAAAATAATCAGTAGTGTCTCCAAGATGTGGATTTTTTTGTTCAGATAAAAGACAGCATGGCTTGAAATCTGTGGTTAAAATATCTACAAACATTTGCAGGATCCAAAGAGCAAAATTCTCCTTGTGTCTTCAACTTGATGCCCTTAATGTTAGAGTTTGCTTCTCCCAAAAAGTCACATAAGTCATGCCTACTCTGCACAACTCAAGATCGCAAACCAAGTTGGTGCACCTGCGTTTTGCAAAATACACTTCAGTTCATCATGAGGACGATACCAATACTCATTGGTCCCACATTAGTATGCCATCAAATTTATCAAATTGTACTCCAGCTTCGCATCTTTTCCATGCATTTTGTCAACAATATCTTTTGCAGACATATTTTGTAAATTAACTCCTTTCTTAAGAATATGCTTAACGATGTATGATAATCCAAACAAATCACTTTCGAATACGAGGTGGAATATACATGGAATACTTTGTTGAAAGCCAGGGTCCTCTGAATACAATCTTGTTGACCTATATTCAGCTGCAGGTATTTGCACAGGACGCCCATCATACCATCCACCTACACCAGTCGGAAACTGTTGTGGAGAACATTGAACCTCTAAACCTTTCTCCCACACACTTATTGGTGCTCCTTTTGTTGTTTCATCTGATGCAATTCAGTGGCAGCCCCTATAACCCCTTTTGAATGCAAAGGATGGATACTGTAGTGCTCATGTTTCTTCACATCTACTTCTATCCACTTTTTCAAACTGTGAACTTTAAGGTAACACTTTTTCCTCCATGCAACTTCCATGTGCAACAACATCAACATCTTTGTAATACACATTATTCTGTTTGAGATAGAATGAGACTTTCTTCACTTTCTTCACATCCACTTGTTCCTGCCAGATTTTTTTGTTTTTTTCTGGGCACACCATTGAAAAGGATATTAAGCGGTTTATACACATCTCTGTTTTTCACCACAGTTTCAATTTTGCATTTAAAATCTAAAGGTAAGTACATAACTCTACCTTTAAGGCATTTTTGTGGCTCAGTCGGTGGTAGTTTCACACTCTTTGGTTCCATATAGACTACTGCTCGAAATTGTTGCATAGATTATATCAGTATTGCTTTATAAACATTTAGGCCCTCATTAGAACATTGGCGGTAAAAACCAACTACTGCCACTGCGATGGGCACCAACAGACCGTCGCAGCGACTATCAGCCTTCCACCATAATTTGACCACCACCGGATTTCCGCCACAAGAATGGCGGAAATCTGGCTGTGGCCATACTGGTGGTTGGCAGTAAGGTGGCACCACCACCCCAGTAGACCGCCGCCAGCCATATTATGATAAATAATACAGCCTGGCGGTGTTCTGCTGGCTGGCACTGCAGGCGGTAGCAGTGCCCCGTCCTGTTCCCTGCCGGAGGACCCCCTGGATCCAGGTAAGTCGGGTCTCCGACAGGGGAGTGGGGTGTGGGGCGTTGTGTGTGTGTGGGCGTGTGTGAATGTATGTGTGTGCGTGAATGCGGGTTAGTTTTGAAGGTTGAATGTGTGTGTGCATATGGACGTGTGAGTGCGTGTATGTTGTGAAATGTGAATGCGTGTCTGCGTGTATGTTTGGAAGGGTGTATGCGTGTGTGTGTGTGAAGAGGGGCGTGAATGTAGGGGGAGGGTGGGGCTTTTTGGAGAGGTAGGGGGGTGGAGGGGTATCTGGAGAGGTGGGGGGAGTCACCTATCAGTGACAGGGAAAGAATTCCCTGTCACTGATAAGGCCTACCACCATGGTTTTCATTGCATTACGAACGCCACAAAAACCATGGCGGTAGGCGGGGTCATAATTCTGCAGGTGGCTGTTACCACCATGGTGGTCAGAGTGGTACATTGGCAGGTTGGCTTCGGCGAACCCACCAATGTCATAATGTGGCAGTAAGTACTGCCAGCCTGTTGGCGGTACTTACCGCCGCCACATTATCGCCGACCGCCGGGGTCTTAATGACCCCCCTTAGATGTTGAAGTTCCTCTGGAATGTCAACCAACTCTAACTTATTATATATTGGACTGGCAGCCATTTTGTTCTCTTCTAATGTATCATAGCAGTACTTGCAGATGATCTGGTGTGTTGATAAATCAAACAGTTCTTCCACAAATAAATATATTACAAATTCTAGCGACTTTTCTCTTTTTTTAAGTTCAGTTTTCGATAATACACCAACATTTCAAATTTGGCCCTTGTAATGAGTCACAAACAACAAATACGAACATAGGCTGGTTTCTCAGTAGCCACTGCATTAAACTTTGCTATTTCTCATGTAAACTTATCAGTACTGATATCTGTGTTGAGTTACTCCACACCTGAACATAGTAACTCGTGATTTTGCCCAATCTCTACTCCAGGACCAAAGAAACATAACTGAATATCTTCACAAACACTTTCAACCTGTGATAATGTATCATACAAAAGTGTTTTGTTTATATGTCCTAAACACTATGCAGGAATTTTTACAAAGTAAACACTTCCAACAAAATTTCACATTTTTAAATGATGAACAGCCAACATTAGAAAATAATGAAAGATTCTTGTGAACACTTTTTTGGATAGACACGGCAATGAGTGTCCTTGTAAATTAGGGCCAGATGTACGAAGCCTTTTGCATGTCGCAAACTGCGAAAAACGCAGTTTGTGGCATGCAAAAGGCTGAACGCGATGCTCATCCCCAAATTGCGGGTCGGTACTGACTCGCAATTTGGGGATGCGACTCACAAATAGGAAGGGGTGTTCCCTTCCTATTTCCGACCGCATCGCCATTCAGAGTTGCTTTGTGACCGCGAATGCGGTCGCAAACCAACTCGCAGTTACCACCAGTGTCACACTGGTGGTAACTCATTCGAATGGGACCCCTTCCCCTTTGTGAATGCCCCAAAAAATATTTTTTCATTTCGGTTTAGTTTTCATTTTCCAGCTCGTTTTCCTTTAAGGAAAACGGGCTGCAAAATGAAAAAAAAAACTGCTTTATTTATAAAGCAGTCACAGACATGGAGGTCTGCTGACTACAGCAGGCCACCATCCCTGTGAGTGCGGGGACTCGCTATGGAGTCGCAAACTGCGACCCACCTCATGAATATTAATGAGGTGGGTCTTTGCGACCCCATAGCGAGTCGCAGAAGGTGTCTGAGACACCTTTCTGCATCCAATTTTGCGAGTTGCAAATTGCGAGTTGGTCAGACTCGCAATTTGCAACTCGCAAAATTGGAGTTTCCTACATCTGGCCCTTAATTAGTGTATTACTTCATTTTGCATGGATCTAAACCTTGCAACATTGCAATTTTCTGCTTCATACTTTTACTTGGAAATGTACTTAGGACTTTTTAAATATATCAATTGATTCCTGGTTGTTGGATAATGTATTATTGGTAAGGGCAGGTAAGTACCTTCACTTAACAATAGGCCACTGACCTCCACTTAGGTCCAGTTAGGTCTCAGTAAATTAAACCCAACTCAACCCTTGGTAGCTTGGCAACGAGCCACAAGGCTTACCTTAGGAGACAGAGTGTAAAGCATTCAAATATCACAAAACAGTAATTAAATAAAACACAGGAAACAGTTTAAAAATCCAAAATCAATTTATAAAAATAGATTATATTTTTATCTTTAAGATGACACAAAAATGAATAGCATTGGATAAGGGGAACCTGAGACATGAGTTTTTAAAGAATTATTGTTTTTTTAGAAACAAAAAGCACCTCGACCGGGGCAAAGTCAAAGTTTAAGGCCGACCGCGATGGAGCCCTGCTCGGCTACAGCTCGCGGGAGGCCTCGGTCAAAGTTTACCTTTGGACTTAGGTGATTATTACAACCCTGGCGGTCGGTGTTAAAGCGGCGGTAAGACCACCAACAGGCCGGCGGTAAAAAATGAGCAATTACGACCGTGGCGGAAACCGCCAACAAAGACAGCCACTTTAACACTTCGACCGCCACGGCGGTACAAACAAACAGCGTGGCGATCACCGCCAACAGACAGACGGGAGACAATGTACTGCCCACACTATTATGACAGGCCAATCCACCACCTTTTCTGGGCGGATTCAACACGGATAAAAACACAGCGGAAACAGGCATTTCGAAGGAAAAACGCTCACCTCTACACACTCCACGAGGAAGGAGGACACCATGGAGCCGGAACTTCATATTCTCCATGCGCTAGTCTTCCTGCTCCTCTACCAGGATCACCAACGGCAGCGGCGAATACCACGGTGAGTACAGCACCTATGACATAGGGGAGGGAAAAAACAGGGACACTCACACGCAACACCCCAACCACCACCCCCACCCTCACCCACTACAACACACACACCAATGCATATCTATACATTACAGTAACACCCCCAACCCCCCTGGAAGAATGCAAAGACAAAAGGAAATGAGTGTAACTATTGTAATATATCAAAAATCAGTAAGCAAAAAAAATAATATATATACACTATTAACAAAATCTACACCACGATTAGTAGTCCAGGTATTACACCATTCATAGTCCGTGGACCACTGGGCCCAAAATGCATGGGCGAGGCCCACACAAGATACCCGAGCATGACGGAGAGAACACTGCTGGGGCATCAGATAGAAATACAACAGGCACCTCAGGGGGAAGGGAAGGGGGTGCACCTCAGCCGGATGAGTGCACCACGCCAGATCCACGAGGGGGCTCTATGCCCATTGATGTATCCTGGGGAGTGCAAAGCCACAGTCTCACAAGTCTCAACAGTGGGTGGTTTGCCCACTGTGCCATCCTGGGGAGTGCAAAGCCACAGTCTCTCAAGTCCCTACAGTGGGTGGTTTGCCCACTGTACCATCCTGGGGAGTGCAAAGCCACAGTCTCTCAAGTCTCTACAGTGGATGGGTTGCCCACTGCTGCATCCTGGGGAGTGCAAAGCCACAGTCTCTCAAGTCTCTACAGTGGGTGGATTGCCCACTGTTCCATCCTGGGGAGTGCAAAGCCACAGTCTCTCAAGTCTCTACAGTGGGTGGATTGCCCACTGTTCCATCCTGGGGAGTGCAAAGCCACAGTCTCTCGAGTCTCTACAGTGGGTGGGTTGCCCACTGCTGCATCCTGGGGAGTGCAAAGCCACAGTCTCTCAAGTGGATGCATGTCTCCACTGGTTCTGGAGGGGGACTGTTGCCCAGAGTGCTTCATCCTGTGCAGGACAGAGGTAGTGGATGCATGTCTCCACTGGTTCTGGAGGGGGACTAGTGCCCAGAGTGCTTCATCCTGTGCAGGACAGAGGTAGTGGATGCATGTCTCCACTGGTTCTGGAGGGGGACTGGTGCCCAGAGTGCTTCATCCTGTGCAGGACAGAGGTAGTGGATGCTGTTCTCCACTGGTTCTGGAGGGGGACTGGTGCCCAGAGTGCCTCATCCTGTGCAGGACAGAGGGAGTGGATGCTGTTCTCCATTGGTTCTGGAGGGAGACTGGTGCCCAGAGTGCATCACTCACCCCGTGACGGTCCCAGTTGCGTCACTGCCCCTGCTGCTCATGGGCTAGCGGTGCTTGAGTAGGCGGTCCTTGCCCTGTTCAGTGGTGCTTGCCCTGTTCAGTGGTGCTTGCCTTGGCGGTCTTTGCCCTGTTCAGCGGTGCTTGCCTTGGCGGTCTTTGCCCTGTTCAGCAGTGCTTGCCCTGTTCAGCTGTGCTTGCCTTGGCGGCCTTTGCCCTGTTCAGCGGTGCTTGCCTTGGCGGTCTTTGCCCTGTTCAGCGGTGCTTGCCTTGGCGGTCCTTCATTGCCCAGCTGGGCAGTGGCTGGCGGTCCTTCATTGGTCAGCTGGGCTGTGGCTGGCGGGGCCCTCCTGGGCAGCTGGGCTATGGCTGGCGGGGCCCTCCTGGGCAGCTGGGCTGTGGCTGGCAGGGTCCTCCTGGACAGCGACGATGGGGCTGGTGGTGGCCTCCGGGGCAGCGTCGATGGGACTGGCGGTGGCTCCTAGGCAGCGACGATGGGGCTGGCGGTGGCCTCCTGGGCAGCGACGATAGGACTGGCGGTGGCCTCCTGGGCAGCGACGATGGGGCTGCCGGTGGCCTCTTGGCCAGCGGGGATGATGGCGGTCTTCTCCGCCATGCTGATCCTCCCAGACTTTGCAGGTTTCCTCTGCCCCTTCCCCACCTTGGGAGGAGTCACAGCTGAGTCCACACTCCCCCCCGGACCCCTGTGAGCGGCTTGGCTGCCTGGAGCCTTCCCCCTCTCCCGCTGGGCACTGGCCAACTTCTGGTGCTTCACAGGGGGGGGAATGGCTGTGCTGTGGCTCCGTGACACACTGGCTATCCTGGTGACCGGTGTAAATGTAAAAAAAAATGTAAATTAGCACTTGTATAGCGCACTACTCACCCGTTAGGGTCTCAAGGCGCTGTACTCATACCACTATGGAACCCCTCCTGGCTTTTCCCTGTGAGGCGCCCACTCCTGAGCACCCCCAGGGTGAAGCCAGGCATCCAAGCGCTGTTGGGGCCGTTGTGGAGATTAAGCAAGCTATTGCCCAGAGTTGCAGAGTGGGACCCATAAATTAGATTAGGCACCGAGGTGAGAATTATCTGGTCAAGGGGAATTGAGCCCAAGACCTGCCGAAGCAGGACTTGAACCCTGGTCTTGAGCCAGATCTCTGCTTCAGGGTCTGCCGCTCTAACCATTGAGCCACACTTCTCCACTGGTGCACTCCACATGCCTGTGACAACAGGCACCACTGGTCCCCGGAGATTTTGTGGCTGAGGTGCTAGTACGGGACCTATGAGTTGGACGGGGGTGGTGGGAAATAGGTCCAGGGTGGACAGGAAAAGTTGTTTGGAGACACTGGGATGGGTAGCTGGAGGGGGTTTGGGAGTGGAGGAAGAGGTGGTGGTTGTAGAGG